>NC_138959.1:22507946-23730446 GCF_965226115.1 Aulonocara stuartgranti | reverse complement strand
CATGTTTTTGCCCCATTTCATTTCCTCATGAATGAGTTCTTGACAGCCACACTTTCACTGAGACCATTTCTGATGAGGCTTTGGTGAAAAGTCAGGTAAATCTCTCAGGTCCTGTGTCAGGTCTTTGCTGTATTTCTTCCTCTTTCAGAGGACATCATTTTCACATACAGTTCTTCTTTTGTACTCTACCTCACTAGTTTTCTTAGACACACTGCACATCATGCAGCTATACCACATTTTCAGCTCTCTGGGAATCATCTTATTGTGTTATCTTTGGAATTTAGATATATACAATTAAAAAAACTGCTTCTTTGTTAAGTGGTTGCCTATGAGCATTATTCTAGCTCATTCCTTAAGTTAGGTGTCTTTTTTTATGCTGTAATGATATATAGGCCAGTCCTAGGTGACTTAACAAATAAACCCAAAAATTTATTCTTCTGGAAATGTTAAAAACAGCCAATGTCCAGTGGAAAACCTTAAAAGTCTTCCAGAAATCCAAGAGAACTATTACTGAATACCATTTTTTAAAATCACAAGATAGTCTGGCTCCTTGGATTCAAAACATAAAGCAATGAAGGGTGGCTCAAGACTTTTGCACAGCACTGTATCTACATTAATATCTACTTCTGAACTCTAATGCAAATGTCCCATTTTTTCATGAAGAAAACAACATTTGGAGAGAAGATTTAGGCAGAACTAAGATTTAGATTAGAATGAACCAGAAGCATCCTTTAAAATCATGTGGCTGAGTGGGTGTTTCCATTATTCCACCAAGTTACACGAACCCTTAATTTCACCCATAACTCATTACATAATATATATATATTTAATGACAGAAGCATGATTTAAACCTCAGCAGGCATGTCACATCTGCAAGCTGCTTCACAGGCTCCCGGCCACTTGAAAAAAGATTGATAAAGTGGAAGTGGAATTCCTTTTTGATGAGACATCTAAACTCCAAACAGTGCTGTGACCACAAAGAACATGGATAAAAGCTGCAGATCATTTTTCTTCTGGACATGTTGCAGCAGAGAGCGAAAACTTGCGTGGCTTCTCGCTATTGTGGCCGTAACTCTGTCCAGACCATTAAAGAACGCCGAAGGCCAGCCAAATTGTCAATACACACAGACGCGCACACGCATGCTCGTGCATACACACACACACACACACACACACACACACACACACACACTCCTGTCTACCTCTCTCGCAGGTTAATGAAGTGCGACCATTCTGACAGGAGAGACCCGCTGAGGACCAGGTTACACCCTTCATATTTCCAAAGAAAACACACACACATGAATCCAGGGTTACCTCGAATCAGACTTTATATCTGATGGAGTCAGTTCTCTGCGTGTGTGTGTGTCGACAGCCCTGAGGTTTTCAGTGGCTTATGGAAATGTTCTCCCACCTACGATAACACATCTGTTCCCCTGGTACCACTCCCCTCCTTCTCTCTGATCTCTGTCCAGATGACATTCCTGCCTAGCCAGCCTCTTCACAGTCCCATGATGAATGAGATGGCCTCATTTACATAATAATCTGCTGGAGATGGGGGCGCGGGAACAAAAGAAAAACCACTTGAACTCTGGATGCCCGTTTGAACTATATGAGAAATCTTTTGTTTCTCATTGGGGTGAAAAAGCCACATTTGCTCTCCAGTTCATTTTTATTTCATGATACATTTGTTTTTATTGCAGAAAGGGATCAAGCACGGGCTGTTTGCGATGCTGAAAGTTAGCTCGAGGTTTAAATGCCATAATGTACTCGTAACATTCGATTTGCTTCACGGTGGTTGTGCCACAATATTTGTCTGTTTAGTCCCATGGTGGCACGCTGCTGCTGCGGTTAGCAGTTTCACAGCAACAAAGTTTTGGGTTGGATATGTTGATTCTTTCTGGAGTTTCCCAAAGAAACTCCAGAAAGAATCAAGTCCAGCTACTCCGGTTGTCTTTCGCAGTCCAAAAATATGCAGATTAGGCTAATAAGTGGCTGTAATTACACAGAATGCACTGAAAATTGTTGTCTTCCTCTTTGTGTGAGCCCTGAGGTTGAGGATTTATCCAAGGTCAGACAGGACAGCCTCCAGTATCCTGCAAATCAGGAAGGATGAGCATACATATCTGATGGGGAGCTAGTCTCCAGAGAATGATACTTTACAGGGGTGAGGGTAACCAGCAACACCAGCATTTATTTATTTATTTATTTACATCTAGGCTACATCTAGATCTTTAAAGTATAACATAATGATTCAATTATTTGACAGCTTTAGGGGACTGCTGTGAAATGCAGCACAGGATCAAAGGTAGCATCATTCCACTGGAAAAAACATCCTAATGACACACACACAAAAAGATCTCAGAAATACACTACTGGTGAAATGTTTTAGAACACCCCAATTTTTCCATTTTCTTTGAAAATTATGCAGTTTAATGTCTCATTGCACTCTGAGATGAAAGCATAGTAGAAATAAGCAATTGGAGTTAAGAAAAAAAAATCATGGAATCAACTTATAGACCAAAATGTATTCTAAACTTTTGACTCATCAAAGTAGCCACCTTTGGCAGATATAACAGCTGAACACACCCGTGGCATTCTTTCTACAATAGAAATCAAATATTCTTCAGAAAGTTCTTACCATATCTGTTGCAGAAGTTCCCATAAATGTGTGGCAGTAGGTTGCTTTGCCTCTTCCAGTTCATGCCAAAACAGCTCAATGGGGTTTAGGTCTGGAGTCTGTGCTGGCCACTCCATGTTTTCAAGCTTACCGTCTTGTTCTTTTTTCCTGAGGTAGCTCTGGCATAGCTTAGATTTATGTTTTGGGTCATTATCTTGCTGTAGGATGAACCCCTGACCAACTAGACGCATGCCAGAGGGTACTGCATGGCACTGCAGAATGCTGTGGTAGCTGTTTTGGTTCAGGGTGCCCCTCACTCTGTAGAAGTCACAGACCCTGGATCCAGCAAAACAGCACCAGACCATCACACTTCCTCCTCCATGTTTGATAGTTAATGCCACACACTGGGGTACCATCCTTTCACCTACTCCACGCCGTACAAAGATCCTGCGTGATCCTGCAAAGTCTTCTCTTCACAGTTCAGACTGAGACTTGCTTACTACGACCATTATTAAGCTGTGCTTGAAGCTGTTGTCCTCTGAGCCGCCTATCACGCAAGCTGTTAACTTGTCCTCTGATTCAGGTGTGGCTTTGGGTGTGCCGGACCTCTTCCTGTCAGAGTTTGCCCCAGTTTCTGAGTGCATTTTGATGGTGAAGGAAACTGTACTCAGTTGTAGGGAAGACCCACATTTTTAAGTGTTATGATGGTCTGTCTCTCTTCCATTGTTTACTATGTAGCAGGTTTTGTAGCAACACACTACTTTCATGCTTATAGTGACCATGTACAGTGAACCTGTGGACTTTTTGCCTTTGAAATGGTTGCTTCAAAATCAATAAAACAACAATAAGACAAAGTTACAGTTTGCTATCAGTTTACACTTGAACATAATATGATAACACAATGACTAACTGTGATAAATCATTAAAAATCAAAAAACTGTCGCAAATCTGTTACTTTCTATGTGCACAGAAATTTACATTAACTACTGATATTCCGACCCTCATAGATTTGACTCAGATTCAGAAACCTCCACAAATAATCATGTAGTTGTTGCAGGAGAGCAATATAACTTCAAATCACAAAGGTGCGCAGCAACTTTGCTTTTAAATAGAAATAAAACTGAGTGTGAAGCGGTGGGAATGAGAATCAGCACCTCCAAAACTGGGGGCATGGTCCTCAGCCGGAAAATGTGTGGAGTGCCCTCTCCGGGTCAAGACCCTGCCCCAAGTCGAGGAGTTTAAGTGGCTCGGGGTCTTGTTCATGAGTGATGGGAGCGAGAGATCGACAGACGGATTGGTGCAGCAGCTGCAGTGATGCGGACGCTATACCGGTCTGTTGTGGCGAAGAGAGAGCTGAGCGTCAAAGCGAAGCTCTCAATTTACCGGTCGATCTACGTCCCTACCCTCACCTATGGTCACGAGCTGTGGGTAGTGACCAAAAGAACGAGATCGCGAATACAAGCAGCGGAAATGGGCTTCCTCTGAAGGGTGGCTGGTCTCTCCCTTAGAGATAGGGTGAGAAGTTTGGCCATTCAGGAGGGGCTCAGAGTAGAGCCGCTGCTCCTCCACATCGAACTGAGCCAGTTGAGGTGGTTCGGGCATCTGACAAGGATGCCTCCTGGGCGCCTCCTGGGCGAGGTGTTCCGGGCATGTCCCACCGGGAGGAGGCCCCGGGGCAGACCCAGGACACGCTGGAGAGATTATATCTCTCGGCTGGCCTGGGAACGCCTTGGTGTTCCCCCGGATAAGCTGGAGGAGGTGGCTGGGGAGAGGGAGGTCTGGGCTTCTCTACTTGGGCTGCTGCCCCCACGACCCGGCCCCAGATAAGCAGAAGAAAATGGATGGATGGATGGATAGAATATAAAACCGGAATACAACCAGCTGAGTTGAGTCCCCTATTCCAAAGAAATTTCTTTGCAGATGAATCGTGCTCATTGGTGCAGACTGACTCAGTCCAACTGCTAGCACACCGAAATCAGTCTGTGTTCATATAGACTTCAAGCTGTCTGACAGTGACTTCAGTCAGTCGGAGCCAGAATGCGATTGTTGCTTCCCGCCAGGTGACCTGTGCGATCACTTTGCCCAAAAGTGGGCACTCAGGGGTTGAGGGGGTTGCACACTCAATCTCTGGCTCATCCCTTAGTCACTTGCAAAAAAATATCAATGCAATCTCCAGACAACCACCAACTATTCGTCATCGCAAGGAGTTGTTGTTTAATTTTTACCCTAATCTGACTGAGCTTGGTAGCTTGCTAGCTGATAACTTAGCACTCTTTCCATGTGTCCAGTATGGTCACTGTGGGCTTCAAAAACCAACATGGTAACGGACACGGCACTAAACTTGAGACTTGGCTGGATTCCAACATGTGGCTGCAGACTGTTGGAAGTGTTTTCATTTTATTTGTTCAGTGTAAAGGTGTTTTAAGTCTCACAAGGAGTTTTATAAGGACATTGTAAGACTGTAAGAATTACGATAAGGCAAAAAGAATAGTTTGTTTGTGAACCATAATGGAGACATGAAAATTAAATTATCTAGGAATGTAGCATATATGTCCAAAGCCAGCGAAGAAGCTCTGTAAAACAAGAAACTGTTCTTTAAATGTTGCTGTCCCCTCTCTCACAAACACATGCCTTACCCCCTGCACATTTCCATCATCAAATAATTCAAAACACCCACCCGAGCCATCACACAAATGGAAATATCGATCTCTCTTTCACTCGCTGTTTTTGGTTGTGGAAATGGTTGGAGACAAATGGCGAGGGGCCCCGGTCTTTTATTTAATCTTCACAGGGAGGCATAAAAAGCTGCCTGCTTTTTACGATATGCGGGATGGAAAACCAAAATATGCGGTTAAATTAGGAACTGCGGGGAAGGCCGCTGAGAAGCTTTTCAATCACGTGCGGGAGGTAAACACCTCCATCTGTTTTTATTCATCTCATGATGAAGAGAGATCGTTTCTGAGGCTGAGGAAGACGGGACGGTCTAGTCATGAGGATTTGGTTCTCAATGGCTGTGTGAAAGTGAGGATTCTGTGCAGTCTTCTCTTTTTCTGTTGTCTGTGTCTGTGTGTTGAACCATGTGCTTCTTTGTGTGGTTGCCGTGGATGATCACCTGTGATAGGCAGGTGAACGGACACCTTGTCAGATACAGTTGGTCGGTAGCAGCTGTGGATCATTTGTGGGGAGAGAGGTTCAGATGACCCACACAGACCTGCACACGCAAAGTTAGGCTACCTAATTAGTGCTACCTAGTAGTAAACGAACTGAAAAAGGATTCATTTTAAACAAAATTATAAATGAGGGCGGTGGGAAGTAGTGCATGGATTGCAGACACTGTTAAAACTGTGAGATTTATAGTCTTTATTAAAGCCCGACTTTGAAAGAAAGAATTTCAAAGACAGACTTTAATAAAGATAATAATGTCTCTGAGAGAGTATGTGTGTGTATGAAAAATGTTAGTCTGTCAATACATTACCCCCTGTGGTAGTGATCGATTGGTCCAATCGCTTTTCCTTTCCCTGAATGAACAGGCACAGCCAGCTTTTAACCCACATAGCCAGACTGTGATCGTCACTGAATGGGTGAGACTTGCACTGAGATTTCTCTCACTGCCAATCTGACACCAACGGGGCAAGAATGGTCTCTGCTGCCACGTGTAAGAGTGTAGACATGCGATAATTGCAATAAAATATGTGTCAGGTTGTTAATATTACATTTTGACTTGGTGTCCAAGGTATTAGCTTGGATTAGCTGTGAGAAATGAAACATACTGTTTGCCCAATCACAAGTACAGGCTGAACTAGTTGGTCACCTGAGGATCCTTCTAGTGCAACCGTAAGACCAGTCATCCTCGAGTTATATAATGAGGCTGATATTTGTTTTGTAAGTGAAAAATCCCCACAGAACTTACATGGAGTAACAGAACATGTCAGAAGCTGCTGGAGGCACTCAGATACAAGGTGTTGTTGGGGTTTGACACAACAAGCTACAGTTCTATTTAGAGCAACAACAAAGTCCCCATAAGATGGGAACAGGGGTGGTTTTGGTGAATGTAAAGAGTTTGTTTGTATGGCTTGTGACATTGTTGTGAAAGCTTGTTCATGAAACCTTGTACCAGTAGACTTCTCCATTTCCCTCACTTTCCAAGACTGTTAGGAACAATCCAACATCTGGTCAAAAGGTCCACCACCCTCTCTCCTAGGCATCTACGTATCTCCACAGGTATGTCATCAGGACCAACCACTTCTTCCTCCTCTTCATAGGTGTCCTCACTTCCTCCTTACTAATCCCCTGCACCTCCTGATTGGATTAACTGTCCTTCTTGCTCTCATTTTCTGCATTCATCAGCTTCTCAAAACACTTCTTCCATCTTCTCAGCACACTCTCTTCACTCATTAGTACATTTCCCTCTTCACCCTTAACCACCCTAATCTGCTGTGCATCCTTTCCGGTTTGATCTTGCTGCCTTTCAGTCGATGTAAGCCCTCTCCTCCTTCTTAGTGTCCGGTTTCACAGCCAAATCACTCTAAGCCTTCATCTTTATCCTATATTCTTTGCCACCTCTTTCTTTGAATACACTCCTGTATAAATTTTCATCAGATAAAAAAATACTGAATGCTTTACAATACTTTCTCAAACTAACAGCAGCATAGCATTAGCTGTACTTTGTGGTATTGCTAAGCAAACATTGTAAATTCAGTATCCAATAAAACTTGAACCTAGCACCATCAAATATAAAGTCATCATGAAAGTGTTTACTGAGACCACTAATTGAGGATGCTGAGCCTTATTTCCATCTGAACCTCTTTTTGCTTCGTTCCCTGGAGGCTATTAAAGAAAACTACAGATTTAAGAGACTTTCATATGTCCATGTCCATCTATCAGTTCAGAAAACGTGAGCATTGAAGCTTTTTGTTTTCGAGACCAGTACTGTGCTGTTCTTATCTGAATTTGCTCACACACTGTATGTGAGAATTGATGGTAATGGAATAATTTTGTGAATGTAAAATATTGTAGTTGGTTTCCTGAGGCACAGGTTTCTTTCTTGCCTACACTACACAGCTTTTTATTCACGTATCCTGCAATATAGGATTAGACACAACATAAACTAACCCAGAAACTATTGGAGTGCATTTAAACACTCATAACAATATATCTATAACATGCATGAACAGGCATAATAAACTGACATGATGCAATAGACACCCAACAGATTAGCAAATATATAAATTCTTTTTTATCTTCTGGTAGCTTTAGTGTAGTTTTGCCACTTTGGCAGCATTGGACTATCTCTGTATTCCCATGAGACAGTTTGTGCCCTTAGCTATCAGTAGCGCAGGCTCCAGAGCAGGGGCCCCTTCACAGTCTTGCCTCACCCCAGGGACAGCTGCTCGTCCTGGGTTGACTCTCTAAGACCCCCAGCGGGAGAGTGGAGCTCTGCGGGAGCCGACACTGACAGAGCTGGAGGATGCTCAAAGAGGAACAAGATGAAAGACGGAGGCAGGGAGGGAAGCGCTGAGGGCCCCTTCTGTTTCTCCCTCTAGTTCGTCTCAACTTTTTCTTCGGTTCTGACATGTTGCAAATGTGACTTTGTGTTGGTGGCTTATATTTAGGGGGAAAATAAGATGCAGTCTTAATTAGGCAGATAGAGGGGAAGGGTGAGAGAATCAAAGAGAAAAAAGCAGAATGAGGAATTCCTGTCTCAGCACCTATCTATTAGTCATCACAGCCTTGCCACAGCATTTCTCATTCGACTACTCTTCTTAAACCTCTTGTCCCTCCGTCTACTTCTCTCTTCACCATCTACATCTTCCCCCTCTTTTGCAGTCTCTTTCTCCTCTCATCTGATGCCTTTACTTATCATTTCCCATTATTCTTATTCTAATCGTTCTCGTACTTCGCGCACCTCCTCGTACTCCATTTCCTCCTTAAACCCCGTCGTTCCCTCCTCATGCACCATCTCATCCTTCAAATACTCATATTTCCTATTCTTCTCTTTTTTTTCTGCCTCCCATCTTCTCGTTTATCTCTTGCTATTTTTCATCTCTCTCTTGCCCCTCCAGTTTCCTCTCCTTCCTTCTTTTTGCCTCCATGTCATTACAGGCATATAATTTCTGAAGTGTTGCGAATGTTCCTCTCTGCTGTACTGCTCTGTAACCAAGGTTACCAACATGTGAATCAGTATCAGTGAAATCACGTGTAATTTTTTTTTGGTGGGCAAGCAGGGATGGAAAAGCTTCAGACCTTTTCAGGTTTTGTATAGTCTGGGCTCTCTTGTTTAATACTTCTCAATTAGAACAGATTTTTGTTTCTAAATGACTGATATTGTTGTCGACCGTTTTTGGGCTCCCATAACACGCCCACACACACGCATGGACACACCACATGAGTCACACAGAGTGCATTGTATTACTTTATTGTTTGGATTGCATGTGGGCTAAAATAAACTGACATGCTCATTTTCTTCTATTTATCATTCAGCAAATAAATAGAAAAGTGAGACCAGAGGCAATCCCCTCTTGCCCTCCGTTGCCAGCCTGTTCCTTTCCTGGCCTCCCCAGCAGATGAGCGTGTGTTTGGTCACTGTGTGTGGTAGTCGAGCCACTGTCCAGGAGTACATGAATGACATCATAAGAATGTAACTTACTGCGCCTAAAGGAGAAGCGTAGCTTATTGGGAAATGAGCTAATTTGCTTTCTTGTTGAGCATTAAATGATAAGTTGAACCTTCCTCATCAGGTCTGTATGTTAATATAATAACACTAAATGAAGCGGTTAGCTTAGTGTAGCATAAGCTAATCTGACTAGCACAACTTTGCCCTTAGCACAGAAAGTGCTTCGTACACAGACATACCCCTCCTTTTTCTCAATGATATGCTAACCAACTATTAAGCCCATGCACATATTTATCTTATACAGAGTTCATTCAAAAATAATGAACAGATTCAAAACAGCTTTACACCCTTGTTAGCAAAGAGGTCAAATTTCAACAGCACCTGAGGCATAGATACCTTTAAAGGAGGATACAGCTTCACAGTCTGAAATGTGAAGCCAAAAAACAAAAGCCTTAGTCCTGATTTCGTAATTCTTGTGATTGCAAAAGGACTTCCAGTTATAGGCGGGTGGGTCGATCAAAAATATTTACAGTATCGAATCCAACGCTAGCATTGGTATCAGATCAATACTAGTGCTGTAGGATGATTGATACTGTTTCTATCTTCTTAGTTTAGTATGTATGCCACAAATTTTTTTAATTACTTGTTTTTGGGAAATTAAAACATATACCTCAAACATGCACTATAAAAAACATCTTTTTAGCACATTTAAACACACATTTGACCCAAAGTCCTGGTTCATTCATGGTCTCCAAAAAAAAAAAAAATAAATAAAAATACATGAAAAGCTAAAAGATGTGTTTTGTTGTTTTAACTAATTATTGCAAAAAGTGAAAAATCAGAGTGATATAATGGTCATTAAAAATGTATTCAGAATTTGGAAATTAATAATGCTTCAGCTCTATCATGACACACTGCTCTCAACATAAGCTGCCTTTATACGTTTAAAGAATCGGTAAGAGTAGTAGATCAGTAACAAAATCTGCAGTACTGCACGGCTCTAATTCTAGTCCTGTAGAAGTCTATATGAAAGTATCCTTTCAGCTGACTTGAACACTTTGCTAATGAGTTTATGGGTCACTCATTTCAGATTAAAACAAAAAATTAACTTTGTTAATTTTGGTTATTCAATAAGGAGGATTACCTGGGGTACAATTTGTTAATCACATTGTTAGTCAATGAACGTGCACGTTCACAGTCAGATCTATCCTTGTCACATCCTGTTTCAAAACACCAAGAAAACAGTACTTCACAATGTATTGTGTATTCAGCATGATTTAGCCCATTGGTTTTGGACTCCAGTTTTTAAATCCCATGTCATGTTGGTTTTTTGTAACCATATTTGTAAGAGTGCCAAGTTATCAGCTAACCTTTGCAAGTTTAGTTAGCAAGCTTCTTCCATAAACTGTATGGGTGCAAAGTACAGTCATAGATATGTAGTAAGTCCTGCCAAGTAATAGACTGATTAAATACTAAAAATTTTCTTGCCAAAACTAAAGCACAAACTCTTTGGACAGGCTGTACCACACAGCAAGCTATAATAGTTCTCAGATAATTAAACATGGATGAGTTATGTAATAGTCATCCTCTTTAGAGGTGTTGTGAATGAGACAGAGTATCAATACAGGGCAAAACTGTTTTCATACCATGCATCCTTCTTCATGAGGTAAAGTATGGGATTTTAACATGGGATTCTGAGAGGACTGACGATAGGGGAAACTTCCCCCATGTTGAAGTGGTAACCATTGAAGTTCTTCTAGGTGCCATCTGGCTGGCTCCATAGGCAAACCAGTCCCTATGTTAAAATGACCAACTTTACAGTCCTAAAAAAATAGGTAAGTGTGCTTTTTAAGTTCAAAATTTCACTGATGATTTTATACTTGCTGTATTTATGTCCAAATAACTGTCAAGAAGCACTGCCGTAAAAGTGACCCAGAGGAAGTCTTTAAGAAAGACTTTGCTTTGATTTAAACTTCATTAATTTATTTATCTTGACAAATGACCCAGAATGACCCAAATGACCTAGAACTTCATTCTAGGTCATTTGGGTAATAAGTGATTTATGCATCAAAACATAAAAAGTTATCCACTCCCTAACAAGCCTCAGAATCAGGCAAATACAACCTCAAATGAAGTCTAAAACATGACATATTACACTGTCATTATTTATTTAGCAAAAATTAAGACAAAATGCAGAAGCAATAGGTGAAAAACTCAAGCGCATGTCATTATTCACTAACTTGTAGAACAAAGTTTAGCAGCAATAGCTTGAAGTAACTGTGTTCTGTATGACTTTATCAGTCTCTCACATCCTTGTGGAGGAATTTTGGCCCACTCTTCTTTACAATGGTGCTTCAGTTCATTGAGGTTTGCAGGCATTTGTTTGTGTGCAGCTCTCTTAAGGTCCCACCGCAGCTTTTCAATCAGATTGAGGTCTGGACTTGACTCGGCCATTGCAACATCTTAATTCTTTTCCTTTTCAGCCATTCTGTTAGAGATTTGCTGCTGTGCTCGAGATAATTGTCTTGTTGACCTTGGTTGGATTTGCTGGGATGTTCACTTCTTGAAAGCTTGTAGCATTGTGTTAACCTGAATGCTCCAGCCTGAGAAACTGCAGAAACCTCAGATTTTATAGAAGCAGTCCCACTCGCTGATGATCAATTAATCAAGTAAATTTAATCAGCCGCACCTGGCCGATACTCATCTTCTGAAGTCCTATGGAAGTAGCACTTAGTTTGTAGAGGACTCTGTGTCTTTCTTTGCAACTGCAGGTAAACACAGGTGTTAGTAATCACATTAATTAAGCTTTTGGTGTATTTAAATACAGAACCTTATTAATGCTATTTGAAACACCTGTGTTTAGCTACCACTGAACGTCAGAATGGCTGTAGTGAAATAGTCCTGCCAGATGAAACAGCCCCACATATTCCTGCTAAGGTTGCTTGGTGTTTATAAGTAATATAGATTTTTACCTCCCTGAACGTATTTGCCCATGAGAATAATCTTTAGCGAAAATAGCTATGATTTAAAAGTACCTTTGCAGGGCCTTTAATGGCCTGCACTGAAATATTATCAATTGCCAACTCTAAATGGTTACAGGTTTGTTGGCATGAAATACAGCAATGGGCTGCTTGTCTTGCAAAAAAAGGAAAAAAAAGAAAAACAAAAGAAGGAAAGAAATGAATACCACAAAGTTAAACAGCATAATGTGAATAACAACTTCCTGGATTTCACAGCAACCACAAACATCACAGTCAACTTCAGCTTGATTTTAGTGATTAAAAGAAACCAGTTTGACATGTTTCAACATGCTGTTAGTTAAACTGAACTGTTATTGTTTTTATTTTGATTTTGGTCTCTCTGCTAGGTTTTGCATGGGAAAAAAGGACAGCAAAAAGGTTTCATAACAGTTTTCTTTTCCATAATGCTTTTTGTTATTAGGTTTGTTCTTATCAGGAGGCGGTCGAGAAGCTCTGTCGATTAACATGACATGCAGACATTCATTGGATATTCAGTTATTGCATTTTTGACAGGTGGCATGAATAATATTGAATATCGTATTACAATGCGTTGTTCTGCTTTGGTGTTCATAGTCAAAACACATATTGACCATGTCCATATCCAGGTCATCGTAGTCTAAGGAGCTTGGAAAGAAAAGGGTCTGGACTTCTTTAACTTTCTTTGAAAACGTTTCACCTCTCATCCAAGAAGCTTCTTCAGTTCTAAGTGCAATGGGTGGAGAGTCCCCAAGAGGGTCATGAACCCCCTGCTGATCCTCTGCCTAATGAAGTTTGCTGATGACACAGTGGTGTTGGGCGCCAGCTCCAACAACGATGAGGCGGCCTACATGGATGAAGTGAAGAATTTGGCATCGTGGTGCCAGGACAACCACCTCCAGTTGAACGTCAGCAAGACCAAGGAGCTGGTAGTGGACTTCAGAAGGAGTGAGCACAGCCCATCGTCATCAATGGAGATCCAGTGGAGAGGGTGCAGTCCTTCAAGTATCTCGGTGTCTACATCTCCTCAGACCTGACATGGTCTGCCCACATTCAGGTCCAGTCCAAAAAGGCTAGGCAGCGCCTGTACCACCTACGACAACTGAGGAAGTTCAGGGTCTCTCCAGAGATCCTCAGGACTTTCTATACAGGCGCTGTGGAGAGCATCCTCACACAGAATATCACATCCTGGTATTGGAACAGCTGTGTCAAAGATACAGCTTGACACACCCCATCATCATCCATAAGTGACTGAGACAGGACTCAGGATTGTAATCACATTCTCATATCATGCCTGATGCTTCTGGCTTCACTACGGCACAAGACACTTTAACACCCAACTCACACAATGTACATTCTCAGATTTTGAACTGTAAATTTCCAGATTGTTTTATTTAATTAAATTAACTTAATGTATATAATTCACTCACTTACTGCACATAATGTCCTCTTCGTATATATTCACTTACTGTACATAATGTTGTCTCTTTTTTTGCACAGTGGAGGAGTGTATCAGGTCACATTTAACTGTGTGTTGTACTCGTATAACTATGCACGTGACAAATAAAGAATCTTAAATCTTGAATCACACGAGCCAAAGTGTGAAAACGGGTGTGGATCACGATCAGCCAAGGTTTTGGGTTAACCCATTATGAAAGGTATCCCCACCCTGTCATGATTTACTGAGGTCAAATGGCCCAGGATGTAAGTGGGGGTTAAAGCGTCTGGGAAGGGATCTCAAAACTGGATTATAGATGGCAGACAGTTGGTGCTCTTAGAACTGAAGAAGCTTCTCGAATGAGAGGTGAAACTTAAAGAAGTCCAGACCCTTTTCTTTCCAAGCTCCTTAGACATACTGACCATCTTAATATTAATGCAAACCTAGATCTCCCCAACAGCAGTATCTTTCCATTATCTAAATTCACCTACAGCATCAATTACAGCCTTGAGTCTTTTCGAGTATCATGCTACAAGCTTGGTACACCTGCTTTTGGGAGGTTTTTCCCATTCGTCTCCACAGAACCTCTCAAGCTCCACCATGTTGGATTGGAGAGTGTTAGTGCACAGCCATTTTCAGATTTCTCCAGAGTCAGGGTTCAAGTCTGAGCCCTGACTAAGGGCCTTCTACATCAGTTGCTTAACTGGCGGGGCTGTCAGCTGTAGAGAGAGTCCTAGTGGTTCCAATCTTCTTCCATTTACAGATGATGGAGGACGCTGTGCTCATTGCAACCTTCAGTGCTGCAGAAATTTTTCTGTACCCTTTCCAGAGCTGTGCCTCGGTACAATCCGGTTTCAGAGGTCTACAGACAATTCCTTAGACTTCATTCTTGGTTTGTGTTCTGCACTGTCAACTATGGGATCTTAAATAGACAGGTGTGTCCATGTCAGATTCCATACACATGTCCAATCAACTGAAATTACCACAGGTGGACTCGAGTCAAGTTGTAGAAACATCTGACAGATGAGTAGAAGTAGAACGCACAGGAGTTCAGTTTTCAGTTTCATTACAAAGGTTGTAAATTCATATATTTGTCATATTCTTGATTTTTAATAAATTTCAAGCAAACCTTTTTCACTTTGTCTATATGGGCAATTGTGTGTAAAAAGGATTTAATCCATTTTGGAATAAGGCTGTAACATAACAAAATGTGGAACATATGAAGCGCTGCAACTACGTTCTGGAGGCACTGTATATGATTAAAGTCTATTTGAAGGCATGAAGGAAAACTGTCAAAAATCTTAATAATATGTGGATTTATTGTTGCAACTCTTCAGTGTTTGTCCTAGGCAAAAATGATAGATTCTCACAAGCTGGTGACTCATTGAAGACATTTAAGTTAGGCGTTTTTATTATTGTTGGCTATCAGTGTACAACCACTAAATGTCTAGCTGTGCCATTGGGAATGTAAACAAATGATTATTATGAAACTGATCTAGCAATTCCATTTCCCGGTGCAGGCCTATTGTTACTGGATTCATTTATTTTTAAGTGCCTGTGTGGCAGAAGGAAAACAAGCAAACTCCTTATTTTGAATGCTGGGCTCCACTAAGCGCCTGTTGCTTGTTTGGAACAAAGGTCTGTTGTCATATTGAGTGACTGGACAGTCTCCTCTCCTATAAAGCAAAGGGTTAACAATAAGAACAACACAAGAATAAGGGAATAATAAGCTTAAGGATCAATATAGTAATTACCTCCTCTAGATATTTCTTAGACCTAGAGACTCCAGGGGGGATACTAACGAGGGTTCAATACCACAGAGTGCAATCACGCGCGCACACACACACACACACACACACACACACACACACACACACACACACACACACACACACACTATAGCACAGTGCATGATAATCAGTGATTATCAGGTATTAGATTATTGAATAAGGAATTGTTTTGCTGTGTGTACAGGGAGGCGAGCTCAGCTTCTATGGCAGAAAGGACTCAGTATCTGTGTCTGACACACTGTCTTAAGATAATGTGACCAAAACAAAATCTATGATGTTTATGAAATTCTTATAAAAGCAATATATATATTTTTTAAATATCAGAATGATGATAGTTAACCTTTGATGTCCTTACTTTGAGAAGCTTTGTGTGAAATACATCAGCTGACCTGTTGTCAGTACTTGGAGTCCCTTAAACAGAAAAAGTTCACCCTAGGATATGTCATGTAAGTTGCACTTGTAGTGTACACACTTTGGCTGATGGTGAGATTAGTATTCATGTTGTGAGGACCGGGAGCGGTTGACCTTTTTGAGATGCTGAGCCGTTAGTTTTCCAGCTGGATTTTAAAGGGCCAGAATCTTGGTCAAGGAGAAATTTTGACCTGCAAACTGGGAGTAAAAAAGGTCAAAATTATTATGGGTCATTTTCAAGGATCAGTCAATGATCACATATTATGGCAGACATCAGGAAGGACTGCTTTTAACCAGAGAGAGATCTATCAGAGAGATCAATACATTCATTTACTGATCTGGTAATACTTTCACTTTTATCAGTCGTACATATGAACATAACAGCTTACTGACCTTTTCTTCTGCTTTCCGTCATTTGTCTCCATGTTAGTGATTTCTATTGTGTTTAATTTTGAATTTATTTTTTATGGTATGTTGTCTGTTTTAATGTATGTATTGGCTCTTTGTGATATTTGCAAAGTTTCTTTTTATTCTATATTTAGGTTGCCATTTTAAGACTGCCTAAGGAAACAGATGAACATTAGCCTGTGTGCTAAGGCTGGGTCATTTACTCAAATACAAAAATAAATGAAACTAATAAAGTGGAACAATTTCAATAAACAAACTAAAAACTGGCATTAAATCTCCACTGTGTTTAGAGTGTGCTGTTATTGCCGCATGTAAACCCAGGGGCTGGGTCTGTTACCCAGCGTTTTGAATTTATTCTGTATTTTTGATTTTCTTATGTTAAGTTTGTGATTTTATTTAGGGTCTAGTTCAGTTTTAGTTCAGCCAATATTGTCCCCTGGTTCATGTGTCATGTTTCCTGTTCAGTCTGTCATGTGTTTCATGTCTGTGTTGTGTCCACGTTGTGAAGCTCATGTGTCATGTTTACATCTCTCCATGTTTCCTGTTTTATTTTGAAGGGTCTAGTGTTTCCATGTTCAGTGTGTTTTGTATTACTTCCCCCTCAGGTGTTATGTTAATTTGTCTCAGCTGTGTCTCCCCAGGTTTTTCCACTTCCTTCATTACCCTTCTGTGTATTTAAGTCCATTAGTTGGGTGGCCTGTTTATCTCCATGTCAAATCTTATCAGGTCACAGCGTTTTTGCTACTATTCAGGTTCATGTTTAGACTTTTTCATATTTATGTTTGCATGTTCCTGTTCGGTTCCATGTTCATGTCTCATATCTTAGTTTTCATAGTTTAATTTTCCCAGTTTAGGTTTTGGTTTAGTTCTCACCCCGAATCTCCTTGCCTTCTTTTTTCAGCCAAATAAACGGCTCACTTTTTGTTAAACCTTAGTCTTTTTTCTCCCGTGTCTCCTTTTGGGTACGTTCTATAAATATACCGGTGGGTGCCGCTGTGACAATGCCTTTACTGTTTCCATTGGAATTAAGAGAGTAAGTAGCAGCCAGGCGCTTATAATCAAATGGACTTGAATAATAGATCATCAGCAACTGTGAGCACCTCTATAAAAGCAAAAGGTTTGGCAGTTTGCTGGTCTGGAGCATTCAGGTGTGTGTTAGCACAATGGCCATCAATCTCACAATGGTTATAAAGCCATTTCCAAACAATTTGAATTTCATCATTCAACAGAGCGAAAGATTATTCACAACGGGAACACATTCAAGACTGTTGCAAATTTTCCCAGGAGTGGACATCCCAGCAAATTCACCTCAAGGTCACTCCATTCAGTTCTCAGAGAAATTGCAAAATACCCAAGAGCTACATCACAGACTCTACAGGCCTCAGTTAACATTTTAAATCAAGTGCATGACAGTACAATCAAAAAAAGACTGAACAAGTCTGGCTTGTGTGGAAGGCCTGCCAGCATTTGAACAAACTACAAGACTTCTGGAATAATGTCCTTTGGACAGAGAAGACCAAGCTGGAAATATTTACTATGATGCACAACACCATATTTAGTAAAAAAAAACAAGCTCGGCATATGAACACAATCACCTCATACCACCTCTGGAGCAAGGCGGTGGAGGGGTGATGATTTGGGCTTGTTTTACAGCTACACAAACAGCATACCTTGCAACCACGAACTCTCTGTATACCAAAGTATTCTACAGGGTGGGCCATTTATGGATACACCATAATAAAATGGGAATAGTTGGTGATATTAAAGTCCTGTTTGTGGCACATTAGTATATGTGAGGGGGCAAACTCCTCAAGATGGGTGGTGACCATGGTGGCCATTTAGAAGTCGGCCATCTTGGATACAACTTTTGTTTTTTCAATAGGAAGAGCGCCATGTGACACATCAAACTTATTGGTAATGTCACAAGAAAAACAATGGTGTGCTTGGTTTCAACGTAACTTTATTCTTTCATGAGTTATTTACAAGTTTCTGACCACTTATTAAATGTGTTCAGTGTGCTGCCCATTGTGTTGGATTGTCAATGCAACCCTCTTCTCCCACTCTTCACATACTGATAGCAACACCGCAGGAGAAATGCCAGCTCAGGCATCCAGTATCCGTAGTTTCAGGTGCTGCACATCTCGTATCTTCACACCATAGACAATTGCCTTCAGATGACCCCAAAGATAAAAGTCTAAGGGGGTCAGATCGGGAGACTTTGGGGGCCATTCAACTGGTCCACGACGACCAATCCACTTTCCAGGAAACTGTTCATCTAGGAATGCTCGGACCTGGCACCCATAATGTGGTGGTGCATCATCTTGCTGGAAAAACTCAGGGAACGTGCCAGCTTCAGTGCATAAAGAGGGAAACACATCATCATGTAGCAATTTCAAATATCCAGTGGCCTTGAGGTTTCCATTGATGAAGAATGGACCCACTATCGTTGTACCCCATATACCACACCAAACCATCACTTTTGTTGTGCCAACAGTCTTGGAGGGATCCATCCAATGTGGGTTAGTGTCAGACCAATAGCGGTGGTTTTGTTTGTTAACTTCACCATTCACATAAAAGTTTGCCTCATCACTGAACAAAATCTTCTGCGCGAACTGAGGGTCCTGTTCCAATTTTTGTTTTGCCCATTGTGCAAATTCTGTGCGCCGATCTGGGTCATCCTTGTTGAGATGCTGCAGTAGCTGGAGTTTGTAAGGGTGCCATTTGTGAGTAGCTAATATCCGCCGAAGGGATGTTCGACATATGTCACTCTCCAGTGACATGCGGCGAGTGCTACGCTGTGGGCTCTTGCTGAATGAAGCTAGCACAGCCACTGATGTTTCTTCATTAGTGACAGTTTTCTTGCGTCCACATTTTGGCAAATCCAACACTGAACCAGTTTCACGAAACTTAGCAAGCAGTTTGCTAACTGTAGCATGGGAGGTGGGTGGTCTCGTAGGGTGTCTTGCATTGAAATCTGCTGCAATGACCCGGTTACTGTGTTCACCAGATATCAACACAATTTCGATCCGCTCCTCACGTGTTAACCTCTTCGACATGTCAATAGCTGTGAACAAAGAGTAACTTGTAAATAACTCATGAAAGAATAAAGTTACGTTGAAACCAAGCACACCATTGTTTTTCTTGTGACATTACCAATAAGTTTGATGTGTCACATGGCCCTCTTCCTATTGAAAAAACAAAAGTTGTATCCAAGATGGCCGACTTCTAAATGGTCACCATGGTCACCACCCATCTTGAGAAGTTTGCCCCCTCATATATACTAATGTGCCACAAATAGGACTTTAATATCACCAACCATTCCCATTTTATTATGGTGTATCGATATAATTGGCCCACCCTGTAGATTAAAAAGCAAGGCCAGCTATTCAAGAGATAAAGCAAAATCGGGTAACATACCCGGCAACTGTGACAAATCGTTGGTATGATACGCTTTGGGAGGCATGAGAGTGGTTTGGAATGAATCTATAAATGTGTTTTACGTGTGACATGAAAATCAACCTAACAAAGCATTATGTACGTTAAATCTGTTCACTTTCAGATCCTGAATCACTTTGGAAAACACTATGTGATAGTGTTAAGGCTAGGGTTAAGGTTTACGGTTAGGGCTGGAATAGACGGCTGGAGCCTCTGCTCCAATTGTATGTTTTTATTGGATTCAATTGACAACCGAGAGAGTTTCACGACAATGCGGAAGGGTATCTTTCGCGTTACTAGGGGCGTGAAAAATTGTCAGTATGTTACGCGTTGGGAACGATAACGCTCTGGGCAGGAACTTAAGAGAGCTGCACGTAAACAAGTTTTTTGGAGGTGAGCTTCCCTCCCTCCAAGACATCTACAGGAAGCGGTGCCTGAGGAAAGCGGGGAGGATCATCAAGGACTCCAGTCACCCCAGGCCTCTTCCTTAGACGTGTGTAAGCGCAACATGATTGGCTTTAATATAATTTCCATTTGGAACTTTATTGGATCTTTGAGGGCAATTCCGACCAAACACAAAGTTCACCAGAAACTTTAGTTTCTGTAATTAAAGATGTTAGGATTCATCCTCTGAGGACCATGAGTGTAGGTCCAAATTCTTTCATAGCCACGTAAATCATTTTTTTTCAATTGAAAACCAAAGATTTTCATCTCATAGCATGTCTACAGATAAATCCATCAAAGTCAGCAGGATTAATCCACTGCAGGACACCATGACATTTCTTCATAGCATTTCAAAAATGAGTTTAATGCATCTTATCATTTACATTATTTGTATGCTGCTTTGGACAAAAGCAACTACTAGTTAATGTAAAGGCCAGCGATCAAGTCTCACTTTTGGGACTTTGAGCCTTTGCCAAGGTGGGGGACTTGCTGATGGACAAGACAATAGACGCGACAAAAGATCCTAAAAGGCACTTCACCAGCGTGGCTAATAAAAAGCTGATAGAATTACATTATAGATTGACTCTGTCAAGTGGCTTAACCTGATTTTATTACCTGCCTCCAATAAAGTGTAACCCTTTCTTTACACATTTTTCACTGTCAAACGATTTCTATGTTCCAACTTCCCTGCTGACACAATCTATCTCTGAGTATAACCTTCCTCCTGACTCTTTTTTCTGTAATCCTCCAGTCTGCTAAAGGTGACGAGTGAGCTGTGTGGCTGTTCAAATAGTGCTGCTGGTCAGGAGGCCTGTGGAGGAGCCACGAGAGAAAGTTTTCTCCGGAGAACAGAGATCACTCACTCTGATAAATTGGGGTCGTACCTCGAAGTGGCCGGCGCTAACAAACATCATTCATCAAGCACTCATAAAAGCTCGCCTTGGGAATTGTTCACGGTGCACTCAGTGCTGTATTGCCAGTGGTTTCTTCCATTTTATGAATAATAAATGCATAACTGTATTGCTTATTATTAATGCATGTTGTGTTTAAACTTTTAGGTGCGCTTTACCAAGAACCTGGTCGTAATTGTGCCTTTAAAGATGTGTGCCCAGGCCAAACGTCATTACCGCCTAATGAGTACAAGCAGTGCTGGATCAATACCAATGGGTACACAATTAAGCAAGCACACAGTTAAGTTATCAATCCAAACAAGGTCTGCTGACAGATGCTGGAAGTTGCTGCGCTCCCAATTGTTCTCTCTTTGTTATCCCCCTCCGCCCCGTGCACACATGAAGGTGTTTTTTAGGTCGTGTGTGTGCATGTGATACTTAGTCTTCATGCCTTCCCAATGAGCTGTGCGTAAATAGCCCAGGGGATTAATATCTGCCGCTGCCGCATGCAAGCGCTAGCTGCAAGAGATTCTATGAAAAAGAAATTGGTCCTCCTCATTGATTTGCGCTTTCTGTCAGATCGATGATTATGCACTGTAATGAAAATAAAGTATGCTGCTGGAAGTAGTGAATAACGTTTTGAAGTGTGTGTTTGTGTGTGCTGGTATGCGCGGGAGACTTTTTTGTGGTTCACTAAAAAAACAAAAGAAGAAAAAAATCGGTGAAAGCAGAAACAGCTTTGTAATTTAGATACATTAAGGATGCTTTAGCTCATGCTAATGCATCTCCTCACTTTCTTTACTTGTGTCTCTTACTCACAGTTTAGCTCCTCCCCCTGAGGATGTGAGAGGACAAAAGGTGGTGGAGCTGCCAAACGAGAAGTCCCGAGCTTTTGGCCTGTATTTACTTGGTATCAATACCAAAATCTGCAATATGGCACAGCACTAGAAAATGGATATGAAGGCTTGTGATTAACCAGACCAGTTGGTATCCTCAGTCTAGTGACCACATTGGTTACTTTATCCCCCTTTTGAATGGATTTCATGTTCTATTCATTATGGCTTGAACTCCACTGCAGGGCAACCTGCCACTGCATGTGGCGAATAAAATTTGAACTTGAAAGTGAAGACTGAGCCCAGAAGGTCATCAGGGAAGTGCATACTGAAGCCATGTGCCTGTTTCCCTACAGAGTTCTTCTTTAGCCAGATGCGTTGCCCCCTTGTTCGATGTGTTAACAGCCAATCAGTGGCAGTGGTGCTTCTGACGAGCCTGAAAATAATTTGAAACAATTTTGTATCATTTAATTTCAGTTTTTTTTTCTTAGATTAGAATAAAAATTTTATATTAGAATTTTTTTTTTTGGTATATTGAAATTGCTAGCATTTCAATATTAATATCTCAATGACTATTAAGGATAAAAGCCTGAAATTTTCACTGGTCTTTCTTGCCATCAAAATGAATCAGGGTCAGTAATTTGGGATAGAATATGAAAATAAAGTCCTGCACTCCTGCAAAGTCCCATATTTTAGCACACACTAATAAAAAAAATCTTGCAAAACACAATTGGTGACCAATTAGTTAATGATGTATAGTTGAATTACACAATACTGAAAAATACAAGTGTGTAGAATCGTTTTTAATGTGAATCACTGGGCCATAAAAATGAAAAAATAAAGTGCCAAAGTTTGTATACATAGTACTTTATATAATGATACATTTCAATAAAATCTGAATTAGCGTTTTTTTTTGTTGAGGATTTCGTTGGCTACTTTTCTACTTGACTTACTGCTACTGATATCTAATGTGTTTCTAATGGGATTGATTCCACCGAAGAGGTGACACATTTACTTTGTATTATTTTGAGTCAGAAACATTATAATAAAGACTTTGATTGCATTTTACCATGTACAGTAACTGTCACAACAACTGTCACATTAGAAGATGTGGCATTTACTCACCTGATGATAAAGACTTGTGCATTCCAGAAATCTCCTATTTCTGCATCTTCTCCGGGTCCATTCAGGGAACTGGGAGTTCTTTTGTGAAGGTGGAAGAGATCATTTTAGGTCTCTGGATGAGAGAAGATACAAAGAAGCGTAAGTCAGAGTAGACAGAGTGCAGATGATGAAGATAAATGTTTTAGCTGTGAGGCATCATCACCAAACCACCTTAGAAGTTTATCTACATTACAAATTCTTCAGAATGCAATTTTTCTGAAATGTTGTGACCAAAAATCTGATTTCTGAAGATTCTAAACTCTTGTTTTACACAGGGTTTGGGGGATTTTTATCACTTCATAACTGAGAAAATACTTGAAACAGTCCCAATTCTAGTCCCTGGTTTTAGGATTCAAATACTCACACTAAACATTTATTTTAGCTTTACAAGTGTTCTTAAATTTTACTGATGCACTTTAAAAAGGGAACAAAACTGGAGTGTAAAACTCTGAGCGCTGCATCACGGTCTAATACCCAGTGTATTTCTGTAGTTATGTGAAAGACAGACGGCCCGGGGAAACGTCTTCCTCTAGTGGCCATCAGCACACACTGGTCAGCAGATGCCAAAATATATGAAGACATCATCTCATGAATAATCTATTAATATTAATTTATGCTTCCTTTTTGTAGACAAAAGATGGAATCCTGGATGTCTTTGTCTTGTTTTAAAAGATGTGCTGCCTGATAGCTGAGTCTGCTCATTCTCTGCAAACAGCTGCTTCCAGACCAAGTTTGCAGGGATTCGTGTGGACCCTGAGTTGGGTCTAGAGTCCCAGTTCTGGGATAGTTTTAACTAGGATACATAAAACTTTTACTCAAGGGACCTTTTGTTCAAGAAAGGGGTTGTTATTGTGCAAAATGACAGATTTCATACAGTTATGCAACTCTTAACGAAATAAATAAATAAATAAAAATGGTGTGTGTGTGCATATGAGGTTTTGAGGCTTCTTGAAAAACAGTGTGACTTTTTTCCACCACTGAAAAAACAAAATTGCCTATAAAAAACATTTTTAAGCAACTGATTTAAAAAACAAATAAACAAAACAAAAATGAAGTAGGTGTGGCAAATATGATTAAACATTTCAAAATATCAGTAATATAGAATAAAAAAAATGTGTTTTTTTCTTTTAATTTTTCAATTTCTTTTAATTTGTCAGAAGGCTCAACAAGCACTCCAATTTTCAATGTATAAAGAGAATTTTTCAGCATTTATTTTGGTTTCCAGGTAACATTTTAATGAAATTTTAAAGTGACTCATCAGGTCTGTGTGTCTGTCTGACCATCCATGCCTTCACAGTCAGGTAACATTGCACCGTGGTAACTTTTTTCATTAAAAATCCTCCCATAATAAAGCCCACCACCAATCGCAAGGCAGATGCCATCACTCCCTCGCTTCTCATTGGCTCGCGTTCGATATTAAGAATCCAGCTGTTTCGCCCCGCCCCCTCCCAGCACTTGTTAATCGACTTCCTGCTCGACCAGTGGGGGCGGGCACCTCCGAGTCAAGCCCCGCAGCGATTGGCTTAGAGTGGCGCTCTTTGGGGCGGGCAGTGAGAAGTTAGGATTCCCACCCCCCCACACCACCACCCTCCCTCCTCCACCCTCTACTCCCCCCACCACCCCCCATCCAGCTGTGTGAACCTCGCTGATGGACGGAGTACAGTGAGAAAGGAGAGAGAGAGACGAGAGCAAGGAGCGGGAGCAGCCCGGTGCTTTTCATCATGCGCGCAACAGTGGAGGAAGGAGGTGTTTGTGATATTTAGGAAATATTAAAAAAGAAACAAGGCTGGACGGCTGTCTGCGCTCGGGATGCGCAGTGGCAGCAGCAGCAGCATCTCCATGGATGTGCTGAAACTCCGGAGCGGGATCTGCGTTTGAAAGAAAGCCGCCTGTGGATGAAAGTGCCGGGATCGTTCATTTAAAGGAGGGGAAAAGCAAAGCTCGGTGGAGGATTTTCTCCCTTTTTAGGGGTTTGCCCATCAGCGCTGTGGAAGAGGAGGGGGAGGAGGAGGGGAGCGGAGAGAAGTTTGTGCGCGGCGTCAGTAAATTTCACACAAACAGAGACAAAAAAGAAAAGAAAGAAGGCTGAGAACTGAAAAGTAGGGAAAAGTCTCCCTGTCTCCCTCCCAATCTTTACGATTTAGGATTATGATGCGTGCCTGAGGACCCCGGAGAGGCTTCTTGGACACCGGAGACTCGACCCAGGGGGGCGCAGCGTGTCTCAGACGGACCCCGAGCTGCAGAAGGAGCACTGCAGCGCACCAGCAGCTGGAAACTATACGCTCCACAAACCTACAAGAACATCTCTCGTCTGCTCCATCCCTCGCGTTTCTTCTCTCTTGCTTTCTTTCCGTCAGACCGGCGTGGACTTTACAGCCACGGCACACACAAACACGCAAAAAGAAGAAGAGAGAAACTGATCATGCGATGACTGAGCGCGCTTTGGGAACATCTACCCGAGTCCATTACAGGTAACGAATGGAAGGGAAAGATGCTCCTCTCGCTCTCCGAGAGCTAGCAGGAGCTCGGGGGAGTGGGAAGTGTTGCTGTCGGTAGATCGGTGATGCTGCCGAAGTTTGGAAGCCAATAATAGCAAGCAAGCGCTGTCGTTGCAAGATTTTTTTCTTTTCTTTCTTTCTTTTTTTCTTTTTCTTTCTTTTTTTTTTGATTTGAAGGAATGTGAGCCCCGCACATTAGGAGCTCTGATCTATTCGTCTCCCCTCCAGCTTTGAACAGTAGATATTCACTTATCCGAGTTTAATCCATGTAAAATGAAGCGGCTTCTGTGATGATATTCCAATACAACGATCATATCTGAGCAGTCATTTCGATAATATTTGGCCATATTTCCTCAAATAACCCCCCCAACACCACCTAGCTGTTCCATACTGTTGCTCGCCTTTCATTGTGCATTTAATTGTGCGCCTATGAGCAGCGAGGTGTTTTTCACTGTAGCCAAAAGTTGGTACCTTTATTTTTATTTTTTTAATCAGCTATTTTTTTAAAATATCTATTTTGCCGATTTCTGTTCTCTCTGCGCGCTCTCCACTGACTAATGGATCCTAATCATATGTCTGTGATCGACCCCGTTGCTTGCAGGAGGTGAATGATGGCCGAGGATGGGGGAAATCTCTCCGGGGTCCCCGACGCCGGGGCCTCGGAGGGTCGCTCCTCTCTGCCGAGGACTTTCATCCGGCTCAACGACCTGTCCGGGCTCGGGACGGGAGGCGGGGAGAGCGGCGAGATATCTGCGGTGGAGCCGGCGTCCCCGGCACCGGATGGGATCTCTGCAGCCGGGGAGGAAATGTCGGCGAACGGCGGGGATAGCCTGCCCTACCCCACCCTGGCCCCCGTGGTCTTCTTCTACCTGAAACAAACCACCCGGCCCCGGAGCTGGTGCCTCAAAATGGTCTGCAACCCATATCCTTTTCTTTTTCTTTTAACTCAACGCGTTTGGAGTCTGCATATGCGCGCATTCACCTGTGGCAGGTAAGAAACACCTGCTTTGCTGTGCACCTCACAAGGGTTTATCCAGTGACCACAAGGCTGCTAGAGTCAGGACAGGCCTGCTCAGACAGATCACACAGATCAGTGTGTGTGTGTGTGTGTGTGCAGGCTGATGTATGGAGTGAGCAAGCGTCATGGCCTGATTTGCACACACACACACACACAAAACAAAACAAAGCGTCACATTTATTTTTGTGACTCAGATGTGTGTGTGGGTCCCAGTGGAACCGCATCCTCTCACACCTGACTGGACGTGTGTGTGTTCCCACATCATGCTCTGATTCCTCCGAGTTGGGTGTTATTCTTTGATTGATTATTAAGAACACACACAAGTTGGTTGTTAATAATCCATTTCTTATGGGTGGGGTTAGAGGATGGAGTCTGGAAGTTGTAATGTGTTTATTGATACACAGACACACCTGGAGTGGGTGTTTATTGAGCGGTGGCCCCGTCCTTGGGGTGGATAGCGGTGGAGGGGTGGAGTCGGTTCATGTCACACAGCCTTATTGAACCCTTCCTGCCACTGAAGGGTTTTATTGATTCATAAATGGACAGGACCTGCACCGATTCCGTTCTCCTGCTAGCAAGGAGGCAGGAGGAGGAAGAGAAAGGAGGCTCTTTTCTGTCTCCCACTGTCTGTCTGTCTCGCTTAGAGTTTAGGTAACGTGTGTGTGTGTGTATGTCTATATGTGTGAGTGGGCTATGGGAATAAATGTTTCCCTGGCCGCTCTGCTCAGGGGGTTTCAGACCGCCTTTGCTGTTTCTTTTAGGTGTCATGTTCCTTCCATCCTCCCTCCCATCCATCCATCTCTTCAGCCTTGTCTGTTGCATTTCATCCCAACCCCCCTTCCTAATTTGTCACTGTTTTAATTGAGACGCAGTGGCAGCCTGTCCTCCTCCTCTCCCAGGAACGCTGGCCCGCGATGCTGCTGCTCGCACTTGTTTGTACTCTTTTATCCCCTCCTCCCCTTCATGTTTCCTTCTCTCGCTTTTCTTTCATCTTTCTTTTCCTTTTTCCTTTTCTTTTTTGTGTGTGTCTCCATCTCCCAGAGATCACAGCTAATTTCCATGTCTGTAAATGTCAAATCTTTTAAAAAGGGCTTACAAATAGACTTTTTTAGCAGCGGGGGCACAAGAGTCCTTAGTGACTCCACAGGGAGCAGTGGAGATCCTTGATACTGTTATCCAAGTCATGGGTTCTCAAACATTTACTTTTCGTGGACCTCCCAGTGAGACCTCCACATTAAAGCAGCACATTCCTATTTGATAGGAAAAAAGGATCCAAAAACCCACCTTCTTTGGATTTTTATCTGACGTTGATGTCATATAGTTGGGAGAAATTAAAGTTTGAGCAACATTATTCTATACTTCTCTGTTTTGTAATTGTGAGGTTCCAAGAAATTCCAGTTGGGATTTTCATTTGTTTCTCCTTTTATTGTTATTTACAGCCTCTTTGTGTTACAGAAACCATTTAAGATGTTTTGGTGAATTAAATCTCAATATTTCCTTGGTGTATTAATGTACTTAGCACTAATAATTCAGTATGTTTGTCTGTGAGCTGGAGTTTATGGATACAGCTTGCTAATCAAGTTTGGTATCATTAGCTCAGAGTCTATGGTGAAGATATGTTTGGCTGCTTTGTCTGAAACAGACAAAGTAACCAGTCACCAAAATAACCAGATCAACCAGGACCACCGTAGTCCTAAGAAGACTGCGATAATTTCTTTACGAAATTATCTTTGACAGCTGCAACACAGATCAGTAACAATGGATATGACAGTCATAAAGTATTAGGAAGAGCTGGGCTGGAGGTGGGTTGCAAAGTGGCTTGCAGATGTGCGGCTAATGTGGCCAGGTTAAAGCAGCTTACATAGCAAGTGTTGAGGTTGACTTGGTGGCCTGTAGTGCTGTGTGCTGCTGCATATTTTGGTACTGATCCGATACCACGTAAATAGTCACCAGTACCGATGCTTTTAACCGAAAAAGGTATATGAAGAGCAGAGCAGTGTGTCATGGTTTTTGAGATGAATTATCATCAATTTGCAAATTCTGAACACATTATCTGAATCAATGTTATATTTAGTTACACAACAAAACACACCTTTCAGCTTTTTAAATTTGGAAACTGGGTTCTTTTGGAGACCTGGAATGTAAATGCACCTGTCTCTAAAACACTTTGGGACAACTTCAGTTTTAAATGTGTTATATAAATAAAAAAAACTTAAGTGAATTTCCCCCCAAAAAAACCTGAATTCATAAGATAGAAACAAAGTATCGATCAGTTACCAACACCTGCACTGGGATCGATACTATCGAATGCAATACTTAATTTATCGAAGCAATCAAAACAAAACAAACTAATTTTATTCAGTAAAGTGTCACACTGTGGTTTAGGGTTACGGTATTAAAATACTGTCATTTTAACTGATTTAAAAAAGAAAAAAAGTTCATCCTGATGGCGACTGGCTCTTTTCGAACCGGTGAGGTCTGTGGTTTGATGGATCTGTTTTGCAGTATGGATTTTAAAGTGTTGAAAGAACTGCTGGGTGATTTGCAGTGATGTTTGACTGCTCCCCTGTACGGGTGTGCACAGGCATCCCAAAGATTGTATTTAGGTGTTCTCAGGCTTCCCGTTTGCCCTTTAATGTGTATTTGTACCGATTTAGGAAAAGGTCACTGCTTTTGTAATGCAGTGTAACATTACTGCGATCGATCCATCTCCCCCTGCGCGTGTGTTTGTGTGCACTGCAGTGTGTGAATCAGTGCGTACCCTGGTGCTTTGCATGGAGGCAAGCAGATGTAACTTTGGCCATATTTTTAACTCTTCCTCTGTTGATCTGCGGTCCTCCTCTGCAGCAGCCTCTCCACACCGGGGTCTCGCTTTCTTTCTTTCTGTGCTCTTGGTTCGAGAATTAATCCTGCAGTAGTCTCTCTCCGTCTCTATCCTGCTATAAATACATCCACAGCACACCACCAGCAGCGGCAGCAGCAGCAGCAGCAGCAGCCAACTCGGATGCACCAAGACTGCTTCCTCTGTCTGACGCTGTAGACCAACAACACAGGAAAGCCTGACTGATCTCAGGGCCAGAATCTATTCTAAACACACATATCCTCACTAAGCCCCCGGCCTCAGGTGGCCCGCGGCCATTTTCAACAGTCTGAGGGGTAATTAGGACCCCTGGATGCTCGCTGAGGTATTTAAGGTCTAATTGAAGACCCCTGGGGTGCACGCTCTGAGTGATGTTTTGCTTGCCTGTGTGAAATTCCCTCTGCAGGTTTTGCTAATGATTCCTGCAGAATCTGCGTATGATAAAGAGTGAGAGCTTTTGTATGTGTGTGTGTATGTTTGACAGAGAGAGAGCGAGATTGTGTAAGCAGTGCACATACGCAGACACACATACACACACACACACACACATTTCCCCAGGACTCCCGTAGGTGTCTCCTCTCTGGCGGGGAGCTGGATGTTGTGCCAAGATGCAGGAGGAGGAGGGGAGAGTTTGGGAACTGGTCCAGTGCTCTCTATCCTTTGCTCGCACTGATTTAAGCAGAGGATTACACAGCCCAGAACAGTGAGGGAGGACACCTGGCCAAGGCTAGGTGTTTGTCATCACATTGAAACGGCATCACTAGCAGCCTGATAAACCACTTGCGCTTCAAAGGAGTGGAAGGATTTGGACAAAGCATGCTACCAATTTCATGTTTCTCTTCCGATTTCACTCTCCACATTTGTTGCCTGTCTTACGTGATGCGTCTGTCTAATAATGGAAGCCGAAGCGCACACTTACTTAATCAGCAGAAAATGTCTCCCGCCCTCCCCTCCCCTCTCGCAGACCCCCCTTGCTTCTCCTTTTTTTTTTCTCCCCTCCTCTCTGCAGCTAAAAGTCTCACGCTGGCTGGAGGAGCGAGGAGGGGTGTATGCCATCTTCTCCAAAACCGGCAAAAAAAAAAAAAGAAGAAGAAAAAAAAAGAGAGAGCGCGAGGTGGAGGGAGGCTAAGCTGAAGAGCCGTGTGCGATTTCAGAGAGCATTTTTTAAGAGGTGAAAAAGTTGGCCTGCTCCCGCCAGAAACACAGCTTTCATATTTTCTCCCTCTGCTCCTACACCCAAACCTACCATCTCTTAAGTTGCTTGGAGGATTTTCCAACTTCTGGCAGTTTGATGCTCTTTGTGAATCCCATCAGAACTTCTTTCATAGGCGTGTTAGGTTGCTGTGTCGACACTTGGAACATACATTTGTGTGTAAAGAATCTGAATATGTGCTGTCTCTCATTGGACCCTTCTTACATACTCACTCATCGTGTTTAATGAAGTATTTACTCAGCAGTGCAAAAACTTCTTATTGTGTTGTGCAGGGATCTTTAGTCTGTGAGTCATGTATCTCGGGGACCATGTGATGTAACTTGCATGTATTTTGCATGTGAATTGTTCACTGCAAGGGATGTGTGTGTTTGTCAGAGTGTGTATTTGTATGCATATTCAAAGCTGCACACGTGATCGTATTAGCGTGTGTTTGAAGCTTAAACGTAGCTTAAAAGTTTGTATGTAGAATGCAGCTCGCTAATGGACAGATCCACAGTGGATTTGTAGCACGTACATAGCAGCCTGGTTAGCTCAGTCAGTAGAGCACGACACTCTTAAGGGACTTTAAGTCCAAAGAGTTCTAGGGCCTCCAGAGGGTAATCGCCTACTTGGGAGCTCCCCAGAAAATGACTTACCTTCAGGGTATGGCTAGAACTCACCAGAGAGTCCCCCATATGATATTATTATGATACTTCACCGACAATATGATATTATAGCCATTTTTATGCCGAGCAACCTTCCCATTCTATAGTAGCTTAACCAGAATACAAACAGCTGGCAGCAAGTTGAGTCCTCGTACTCGTGTTCATCGACAAATACTCATGTCAGCAGTCTGCCTGCATTTATAAACCACACAGCAATTATCTGCAAACCTTTGACAGTCTCTGAAACTGACTGCAGTAAGTCCAAGTCAGACTGTTTGTAGAAAGGTTGCCTCTTATTAGGTGATGCATGTAATCACCTTGAAATCTACAGTGGTTTATTAGGAGGTAGCTTTGTCAAGCTAAGCGTGTCCAGTTTTGAGTCGATTTAATCTAAGTTCGCCTGGAAAATGTTGTTTTTTAAATGTATTTAATAATATTATTATTGACATTTGGTTTCTCTGTATCAATACAATATCACCACACAATGTTAAAATACTCCAGCCCGACTTCAGGAGCTGGTTTCTGTTTGCATTTGTACCAGTACGAACAGGAACACTAATGTGACACATTAGCAAGCTGGTGAGCAGCAACAGCTTATAACCTCAACAAGAACACAGGATTTTGTGATCAGTAATGAGAGTTCTGTGTTTGCTGAGTGTTTTGTGATTAAACTTATATTAACTATGAGCACAGAAGCCCACATAAATACCTTTCAAACCCTGTGTTTGTGAGGTGTAGCCAATCAAAAGAAAGCTGGGTTAAACGGAAGACTTGGGGAGGCAAAATGGCTTGTTTCAAACAGCGGGTGCTTAGCTTAAAATAAATAAGGATTATTTTGAATTGAAAGTCATGCAAAGCTCCTTAAGTTCAATCGAACATTAGAATTAGAGTTTTATTGTCACGGCGAGTGAGATGAGCCGTGTGGAAAGATTAAAGGAGGATCCAGTCGCAGGCACTCGTGAAGGTGAGGTGGTTTATTGAACACAAAATGCAAATGGAGAAACGGCAAACGGGACTGAAAACTATTTAAACTGAGAACAACTAAACTACTGAACACAAACCAGGACCTGAACACGACGGAGGTAAATGACGACGGACAGCAGGGGAGAACACACAGATGAAGCATGGTGGATACACAGACAGACCAGCAACTACAATGACAGAAGACACGACTTAAATACACTCAGAGAAACACAGGGAGATTACACACAGGTGGGGGACACAGCTGGGAGTAATTAACGAGACGAGACAAGGGAGGTAACTGAACACACTCACATGAGACGCAGACCTTCACAATAAAACAGGAAACAAGAAATCACTACACAAAGACGCAGACTCGACACTGCGAGACAGACAGAATATAACACATGGAACCTGAACTAAACTAAACGTGAGACACAACCGAAGAACAAATCCTTAAACACGAATAAACAGAAACATAGAATTCAAATAATAACCAACAAATCACAAAGGTAACAAAACAATCATACGAGAATAAACCAAAACATAATAAACTCAGAATGCTGGGTCGAACCGACCCAGAACCGTGACATTTATGAAACAGCTGCCACCTTAAATTAATGCCACGTAACAAGATGCTCAGCTCAGTCCAACAATAATCTTTCTAATCCTAGATTAGAATTTCCTGATTAGTCTAATTAGAATTTAAAGCTGCATTAATTGATTTTTGGCCACTTGGGGCAGCAGTGCAAGCGAAAAGCATTGACATATTTGATGATCCCCTCATGAAATAGTTTTTTCTGAACAAACTGGGAAATCTTTAGGAAGCACAGAGTGGAATTAGCATTCATTTGGAGTTGTATTTGATTTAGGTTCAGTTTATGAATTCTCTGGTACTGGTTAGAAGCAATTCTCAAGTTTACAGAAGGATAGATGGACGACTAGCTAGTTCCAAACGTGGTCTGTGTGCTTTGGAAACTGCAGACGCTCACACAGATTGCACTGGAATCTCCCGATCTGATCTTTTGGTTTTCTTTTCCTGTCCAGAAATCTTCTTGCTGTACTTCTACCGCTCTCTGTCACTGGCCACGTTCCAATATATTTTATTGGTGAACAAAAGACTGTTGGAAAAATTCACACAAAATTGCTGAGGAGTTCAGTCAAGAGGTGCAGTGGTTACAGAAAATCTGATACCTTTCTTTGAACTCACCGTTACATTTGCCAAAAGTTTTGGACGACATGAGAGCGAACTCTTCGGTCTCACTTTTAAGACGGAAACTAAGCTTTAGAACGAACACTTACATAACTGCAAACCAGAGAACTCTAATGAGAGCAGTCAAAATCATTCAGCGCTGTGGCTGGTATTTATGTAGGCGTGTGCATGTGGGTGTAGGGCTTTGTTATTGTGCGAGAAAGTCTTTGTTACATTCAGGATTTAATGTTAGCTGATAGGGATTTATCGCTCTTAGTCACCGAGTCTTTGCTCTTGGCTTCGGCTGAAGGAAGTGACTGAGCGTTTATTGTATCCCTGTCCAAATATCAGTTGCAATATTTACCGGCATAATTGCAGCGTTGTTTTGTTGTCTGTATCACACAGACCTACTGTTCGGCTAACATCTGTTGTAAACACACTCGACACACATTCGAAAGGCACCAAGGTTGTTTGAAGTAAGTGACAGTTCTTTTAGCATAATGTGTTGAACCCGCTCCAAACACTGATTCACTGAAAAACAGCCATAGATCAGTTTCCTGGCAATGGTAAACTCCCGACACACTCTGCAGTATGTGTGTGAAATTCAGTGATTCAGCCACCGCCACACTGAAAGTGCCAATTATTGACGAATAACAGGAGCGACAATCAGAAAGAGATGGCAGGAGGAGGAGAGAGGGAGCGAGTCCGAGGCAGAGCTCAGACTGCACTAAGGTGTGAGTAGACGACTCGGTATGAGGTCTGTTCTTAATGAAGAGCTTTGTTTAAGCTGTTAAACACAAAGAAAACCCTTCTTTGTGCTTGGCCCGCAACACATTTTCAGCTCTGTTGCTGATTGCTGCACTTCTTTAGTTTCACATAGGCGGATTATTAAAGCTTTTGCTTTAAACAGCTGGTGTGTTTTTTGGGGGTTTTTTTTCCTGGAAAAGCTTTCCTTTAGGGCACAGAGAGTGATTATTTCATTTTTCATTAGAAAATTACTCTTACTCCCAGTTAATGGTTTCCTCTTCAAAGGAATCTCGCAGAAATCATAGAAGTATAAGCATCTGATCTAGATTTACGGTTACAAAATGCACCGTACTTTGTATTAAAGTATATTTGGAACCCTGAGCAATGTTTCTTGCTATTGCTCTATTCAGTTTATAAACAATAAATTCTAGGCTGAAATCAAAGACAGTAATTTTAACTGTTGTTTTTTAGGTTAGGGTAAGGCTTCAGTCACACCAGCCTATAGCCTGGCAACCACCAGTCGCCAACCAGTCTGGGTGTACTCCCCTACTGGTTGCTGCAGGGGGAGATTGCTTTGGCTGCCTGCAGGTTGCAGCCAAACCAGCAACTTGGTACTTTGTTAAATGGCCTCTGTTTGTGGTTTGCGTTGCACTTTTTCTATTTTCAGTATTTCTAGAAGAGTAAAGGCAAGTCAGTGTCTTCCATGCAATCCATGGGTGGCTGCGGCAATCTGCTAGAGATCACAGCAATCACAGGGAGATTTTTGACACAGCAACCTCTGGAAACTGCTCACCAACCAGGTGAGACAATCAGACAAGCTTTCTTTATAGATTATCGAATATATTGCGCATATTTTCTTCTGCTGGATAATACCTTATAATAAGGTGCTCCTCTGTCTGTAAAATCAATAGAACATCCTTGGAATATATTCCACTTTGTTCACAAGATATATTTTAGATTCCCAAGGCCTGTATTTGAAACAGAAAATAAATACATACTTTTATTTCTTAACATCACCTGCTCTCGTGAAAACTCAAAATATTAACCTTGTTTTTGCAAGATTAGAATTAAAACCCTTCCCTTTATTTTAAAAACTCTTATACACACGTGCAAAACTCTTATGTTGTAGTGATGAAACTGGAGTAGTGGAAATGCAAAATGAATTTATTTATGTGAGTCGCCGTACGTACGGGGGAATTCACTTTAGGGGATGATCAGGCAAAGGTGCAGATAATGACGGCTAGACTAGCCGTCACGCAGACACTAATTAATATGTTAGTAAAAAATCACCTGACCTCTGGGAAGTCATTTCTGCCTGTCTTTTACGTCCAGTGAGAAACCACAGCAGTCTAATCTAAACATCAGAACAGAGTCTGACTGCTCGCCGTCTGTAATCGTGAGCTGTGGTTCGACCGTTCTCTGCTAGAACCATCACAGCTTCTCCACTTACCTGCGTAACTCGGTTTCTCTGAGTACCAGGTTTCTTAGGTATATGTGAATGCAATGAATGTGCTTGTGGCTCGGGCCTGGCAGCCACCTCGGTGTGCGTGCTGGCAGCCGAGGGGCCGGCTAACCTGATACACACCCGGTGAGACTCTGACCACAGCGATTCGGGAGCAAACCACAAACTCTACTGTAGACTGACAACAGCAGCAAGAATCACACTCACTGTCTGTGTGTGTTTGTTGTGCCTCTGCCTTATTATATGAATGTGTTTACTGTTTTGAATGGAAGAGCAAACGTCAGTTTCCTCCTTTCTTTTTTTTTGTGCAACTTTCTGATGGAGCGGCCAGCTTTTACTCGCTTGGGTTTTTGTTTTTGTTTTTTTCTAATGTGCGTGTTGCTTCATTCCTTTTGTCAGACATGTGTTGTGCTCTTCCACCCCTGTGATTCTGGTGGCCTAGTTAACAAATTAATGTGAATCCTGTAAAAACCACAGGCTAGCTCCTCAATAGAGGGAAAAAAAGGAGAGTGAGAGGAAAAGAGGAGCAGCAGCAGGGTCTGATGACAGGAGGTAGTGAAATCCATGGAAGGGATGGAGCTTAGACTTTTACAGATGTGCTGTCTTCGAGAGCTCGTCTGCGGCCCTGTAAAAATCACTTCACAGTGTGTGTTTGTGTGTGTGTGTGTATGTCACCCGCTCATAATCTTTTGTTTTTGCCCGCAGCAACAGTAGTTCCCCTGTCATATTGTTTCTGCTTTGAGAAGCACAGTCACATGTGTTTGTCTCCAGACAACAAATTTATCGCTGATTTTCAATCAATTATTTGTACAGAGAGAACAATTAGTGCAGATAAAACCCCGCAGTTAATTACTGCTGCTGCAGAATGCGTCCCGACACAATTAAGATGTATGAAAACAAAACAGTTCTGTCATTGTCATCTGCACTTAATTGTCAGGAATGCTGTTTTGGTTAGACCGGCTGGTTGTGTGGATACTTGGTTTGTTGTCTGATTGGAGTGTTGTGTTTATGCCTGTTTGACTGTTCCATCAAAGACCGCTTGACGCATTGGCTGGTTGGTTGATTTGTTGAAGGATTGTGGAGTTAATTGGTTGGTTGCATGAATGGTTAGTTGGCTGTTGTATTGGTTTTTTATGTGGTTAACTAGTTGGCCATTTTCCTGGTTGGTTGACCAGCTTGTTTAAGTGGTGACTAGTTGGTTAAATGGTTAGCTGGTTGACTGTTTGTGTTTTGTTTTGATAATTTATTAGTATTTAGCCATTTCTTTTTTTCAGTTTCTTTTAATTGTTAGAAACATTACTCTCATTTATGACCCCTCAACAATGAAAGACGGGCTAACTGGCATAATTAAGTAGTCAAATGAATGATTTGTTTGGTTCAGCTTTTGTGAACTGGGTATTGGGTGGGTGATTCATTTGTTGAATAATCAAGTCCAAGGGTAACTGGCTGCTTTTCTTGTTGCTTTGATGGTGGTTGGTTTGTTGGTCCGGAAAGTGTGTAGGCAGCAAACATGATTTTTGTTGTGTTATAAGATAACTTCTTAACATGCGAACGATAATATTAGCTAAAGTTATCTGTAACTTGTAAAGCACTTGTATTTATCTTATCTTTTTTTTTTATCTGTAGCTTAAAACCCTGGTTTTATGTAACCGCAACAGCAATTTACATCCACCATTTGCTACTCCTGTCATAATGAGTGCAACTAGCGAGTAGAGCTAGCAACGCTTTGTTATTTGTTTGAAACTGCTCACGTTCTTTGTAGCCTTGTTGTATTTATGGTGTGTTTTTGTCATGAAATAGGTTTGTTGTTTCCAAGTCTGGTCTTATCTTGGTGTTGTGCACACTAGGACACTTTTACATCACATAAAAATGTATACTGGATGAGTAAAAGAGTCAAAGAGGGATTCAATTTGCTAAAATTTAACAAATATTTAGCGTTCATTGGTGAACTACACTGGGCCACACCTCTTAATTTTTCAATTCAGGTGTTTCCAGTTCAATTACCACATGTGTACAAAGTCTGCATTACAAACATTTGGGAATAAAATGAGTCATTTCAAAGAGTTCGCAGTGTCGTACAGTAAAATCATAGCACTATTGCATAAATCCATTTGCTAAATTTCTTCCCCTCGAGATATTCCATGATTAGCTATAGGAGGAGCCACTGTAACCCAGCCAGTAAGTGACAGACCATGTAAAGTTGTGAGGTCACGAGTAGTGAAGCACATAGTATGTAACATGCATCAGCATTAACATCAGCACAAAAGCTGTGCACCAGGAGCTTCATGGTATGAGTTTCCATGGCCCAGCAGCTCCTGTATGTGTAATGTGTAGGTGGACCACTACATTGATCCTTGCAATGTGTGTATATGTGGGAAAAGGTCAATAGAAAATTTACCACAGAGTATTTGAATTCCCATTCCCACACACTGTAGGAAATGACTGTGGGTCTCCTAAAAGCTATTGATATAAATTTCAACTTAATTTTTATTTATAGAAAGATAGGTCTCGCTTCTTTAGGCAATGCTGATAACTTGCTATGGCTAAAGAGTGTGTTTGTTAAGGCATTAGCAATATTGTTGATGATTTATTACTTCCAGGCTGGACTACTGTAATTCATTATTATCAGGATGTCCTAAAAACTCCCTGAAAAGCCTTCAGCTAATCCAAAATGCTGCAGCAAGAGTCCTGACAGGGACTAGAAAGAGAGAGCAGATTTCTCCTGTTTTGGCTTCCCTTCATTGGCTTCCTGTTAAATCCAGAATTGAATTCAAAATCCTGCTCCTCACATACAAGGTCTTAAATAATCAGGCCCCATCTTATCTTAATGACCTTGTAGTACCGTATCACCCTATTAGAGCACTTCACTCTCGCTCTGCAGGCCTACTTGTTGTTCCTAGAGTATTTAAAAGTAGGATGGGAGGGAGAGCCTTCAGTTTTCAGGCCCCTCTTCTGTGGAACCAGCTTCCAGTTTGGATTCGGGAGACAGACACTATCTCTACTTTCAAGATTAGGCTTCAAACTTTCCTTTTTGCTAAAGCATATAGTTAGGGCTGGACCAGGTGACCCTGAATCCTCCCTTAGTTATGCTGCAATAGACGTAGGCTGCCAGGGATTCCCATGATGCATTGAGTTTTTCCTTTCCAGTCACCTTTCTCACTCTATGTATTAATAGACCTCTGCATTGAATCATATCTGTTATTAATCTCTGTCTCTCTTCCACAGCATGTCTTTTATCCTGTCTTCCTTTTCTCACCTCAACCGGTCGCAGCAGATGGCCGCCCCTCCCTGAGACTGGTTCTGCCGGAGGTTTCTTCCTGTTAAAAGGGAGTTTTTCCTTCCCACTGTCGCCAAAGTGCTTGCTCATAGGGGGTCATATGATCGTTGGGTTTTTTCTCTGTATCTATGAAGCGCCGAGAGGCGACTTTTGTTGTGATTTGGCGCTATATAAATAAAATTGAATTGAATTGAACTTCACCTGTTACGGAAATTTCATAGGTACTGTAGAAGCAAATATAGAGTTTAACATAATGTATTTTCTATACTTAAGACGTGTTACTTTATCAGAATAATGAAAGTATATATTTGATTTTGCACTGTTAATGTGTTTTTTCCCCCCAGTCTCTCTTGGGCTGTTTCGTGAGATGGCTGTAAGTTTATGTAGGACTGAGTCCAGGATTTTCCTACCAGCTTTTTCTCATTAGGGTATTGTAGAAGAATTGAGCTTGGCTGCACAGAGTGGCAACAGAAGGGGGTGGGGGTACAGAAGAGAGATGAGAATGGCATGGGTAAGCTATATATTTACTCTTACACAGCAAAATCTTATTGGACACATGTACCGAGTTATTAAGCTGTCTTACTGCCGCTGCGTCTGGTCTACGTCATGACAAATGCTTTGATCTTTTTCTCCTCCACCTTTCTGCTAACTGGTGTCCACTACTTCCTTCTCCATCTTACCCTCTTCTTCAGTCATCATATATCGCCCCAGTTTTGTGAAATTTCAGCTGCCCAGCTTTCTAAAAACCTATTTTTTGACAAAATATGTGACCTGGTTCTTCAGCTTCTTTCCTCTCAGGTCTGTTGTTTCTTGCTTCTTCTTTTTTTTTACCCATCTCTGCTCCACCTTCTTCTCATAGTTATTTTTGATAATTACACCTCCCCCCTTTCCTAGCTGTGTTTTTCTCCAGACAGATTGATAAGCTGATGAGCAGCAGGAGATGCCATGTCTGATAGAAGTGCCCTTTTTAGGTTGTGTTACTAAAAAAAGGAATCTGGTGCTGTTGACACACTCCAGACCTGAGCGCTGACCTTATCTCTGTACCAGCTCACACACATACTCATGCACACTTCAGGGATAAACACGTAAAGCGCCAAATCAGTCGACTGTCAAATCAGCCCGCCGCAAAACTGCCAGTTTTGTCAATAAGTCGCACAGCCACACACCGAAACGCGTCTCTTTTGTCACTTTCTGCACATTTTTGTCTCGCCGCTCCACCTCCCTCCTCCTCCCTGCTCCTCCCTCTCTGTCTGCATCGCTATCTCAATCGCTCTATGTCAAGTCATTGGGACACTAATCAGGATTTTCCCGCAGCAGGTCTGGGGAGTCTGGTGAAGGAGCGGGAAAAAAAGAGAAAGATGTCTTATTATAGATAACAAACGAGGGATATAAATACCTCTGGGGTCAGGAAGCTTATATAAGAGTCATGATATGTCTGCTGGCCTCGTGAGATCGTGTGTGCAAGTCTGCATCTGTGCACACGGGGTGTTCACAGCTCCACCTTCAACTTTAATAAAACTTTCCCATTAATGTAAATTTAACTCATTACACAACATCATTGTACGACAGCAGATTGGCTGATAGTAACTCACTCAATTACCGTTGTGATTCTGTGCCGAAAGCCGTGTTGTTGCGTTCAGCAGATCATGCAAGTCTGGTTTGTTCCGGTTCATATAGATACATGCAGCTGAGTGGAGGCTAATGAACTTTTCATAGTGGGTTGACCACGTGTGTGTGTGTTTTCAATTCTTTTGAGTAGCTGTTGTGGTTAATCCCCCTATGGTGTGTGTAATTAAAAACCTGCAGAAATAGTTTTTTCATATGAAGTGTAGTATTGACGAGCATATGTGTCGCGTGAGCTCGAGTGAGTTTTCGGTCATCGCAGTGAACCATTCCCTAAACCCCTCCCCCGAACAGCAACTGTTCAGTCATAGCTATTTGCACGTGCTAAAACATTTTTTATTTTCAAAGCCAAACATAAGAGAACAAAACTAAAGCGAATACAGCCTCGGGTGTTGACCCAAGCCTGCAATCCCTCTAAGACTAATGAACATTACTTCTGCATGTCCTTATGGGGGTACAAAACCCCCCCCAGAAAAAACCTAAATGAAAATGCTAATCAACTCAAGTTGATGGTACTTACCTTGTGATTTCCATAAATTAGGTTTAAGTCAGGAACAGTCATTGACTAAAACAGTGACTCACCTCAACCGGTCGCAGCAGATGGCCCCGCCTCTCCCTGAGCCTGGTTCTGCAGGAGGTTTCTTCCTGTTAGAAGGGAGTTTTTTCTTCCCACTGTCACCAAAGTGCTTGCTCATAGGGGGTCATACGATTGTTGGGTTTTTTCTCTGTATGTATTATTGTAGGGTCTACCTTACAATATAAAGCACCTTGAGGCGACTGTTGTTGTGATTTGGCGCTATATAAATAAAGCTGAATTGAATTGAATTGAAGCCAAAGTTTTGGATGAAGAGTGAAGCCAGGGACAGACACTTAATCTTTTAGCATAATATCTAGCTAGCTTGGAACACTGATCCATTTCCAGAAATACTCGATTCTAGGAACAAATCTCACCACCCCACTGCTTTATTGGTTATGCCTCCAAGCACCTATTTTTAAGGATTTTCTAAATTAACTTTAATTTAAATGTAACAGGGCAGCCCTTACCGGCTGGAAACACAGTGAGACAGACCAAGGCAAGTGTAGTGGAACAAAGTATTTATTCGCTATACGGCTCTCCTTACAATAATTAACTTGTCGAGCTTCTTTACAGCACAAAAATCCATCCTCTAATGACAACTGGCAGCCTTAAATATGTTCAGCTGTCACAGACTTAACCATTATTCCACTCTCAGGTAAATTCTTAAAGTGCAATGCTCATAAAGTGCTTGATAAGGTGCTTTTAATAAAGTGAAAGGTGTGCTCTAAAGTGCTATACAGACAATACAATATAAATAAATGCAGTAAGGGAGTCCTCTTCCTTACACTGGGACATAGAAAATGCACATATTGAATCACCTGTTAAATCTAATTAGAAAGAGACTTTGGCGTATGCTAACTGTGCCCCAGAATAAGGTTTAAGAAAGCTTTTTACACTTGGAAGTTATACTTCTAGCCCCCCTCTTTGGGGAGAAAAAGGCTGTTTTCAATTAACTCTAAAAGAATAAGATGTTGTTTTTGTCCACCTCTGCCTACCATAGATTCAAAACCTAAAAGCCTTCACTATTAAATAACATTTAAAGGTATAGTTAGAAAACAATACATTGGTAAGGTTTAAAATGAGGAGTGCTCCTCGTCCCCTCCCAGACATAATGTTATTTACTTCTATGACTCAGTAAAATTAAACATATTTAATGTTGTAACCAGTAGTGGAGCTAATATCTTACTAGCTCCATTATCTCACGTTAAATCTTGTGTTTCTGTGCACCTGCTATATTATTAGACTGTAGCTACGTCTTCTAATGTGTATTTATAGAGGCAGGAGGTCTGTACACATTAAAAACAGTAATTATAACTTATTGTGCATTTTGGGGGGTTTTCTAATCAATTTTTCTGAATTCTCCTAAATCACCGCTCCCTCACTGGTGGTTGGATCCCTGTGTGCTACTCCGATGTAATAATTCTGGAAACACACAGTTTCAGTTCAGTTCACTGAATGAGCAAATGTAGGTTGTAACTTACTGCAGACATATTTGACTGTGTTGTTGGTTATCAAATATATGGAAAAGTGTTTGCGTGTGTTTCTTTCTGTGTCCGCACCTTTCTAATATTGTAATTACTTCAACTCAGTGCGTTTTCACTGTGACCTGTTTTGCACAAGCAGTGACACTGACATGACAGTCTCTCTCTTTCCCACACACACCCATACACACACACACACACAAGCGAACACCCTATCAGGCTCTCTCTCCTTGGTGCTTGGCCCAAATCACTGTGACATTTACAGTTTGCAGCCATTAGAGTTTAATGTCCCAGGGGCGACTGTGTGATGGCTGCTCCTGAATCAGATCACAGAGTTTTGTGGAAGTGCTGAGCCTCAGCATCCTTTTAAGCACTACACCTGCGCTGGGATCAGCTGAGAAGGGAATGGGATCATGTCCTATGAGCCTAGAGCTTACCAGATTTAAACGGGGTTGCAAGGTTATGTGAAACAGGTGTAATCTGTTAAACTGGAAAAGAGAAAATGTCACATTAGCACCTGATGATAGAGTCTGTGTGTAAGATATGGCTTTGTATGTGAAGCTAGTGACAGTAGTACCCCCCCCCCCCCAATGGCCATATTATTAAATGTGAGGACTTGAAACATTATATATATATAGGTGCAGTGGCTCCTAAGCTAGGCGAGTGGCTCCAGCAGATCGCCCGGGAACAACATCGGAGATCTCTGTCCAGAAGAGCGCAGTCCTAGGAACAGCTAAGATACTGTGCAGGACCCTCAAGCTCCCAGGCCTCTGGTAGAGGACCCGAGCTTGAAGGATTGACCGCCCGCATGGGTGAGCGGGGAATTAAAAAAAAAAAAAAAAATATATATATATATGTATAGCAACTACGCACACACAGATAAGAAAGAGGACAAATAAATAACTTAAATGTACTTAATTAATGTACTCCAGCGGGAGGTTAGCTTAGCTAACATAATAGGTGAAATCGGATCCATATAAAGGTAACAAAAGACACCAGCTAAAAAATGTATCTACTGATAAAGCAAAGAGGGCTGTAGCCTCTGTGTTGTCACCTGTTGCTTTGTGAATCTGCTTTGAAGTCTGATGTTGCCACTTTTTATAATAGGTTATCATATTTGAATAAGATGCTGGCATTAGGAAACCTAACACTAGCACTTGCTAACGAGAGTGGCTTTCAGTCTTTTCCATATTGTTTACTAGCTAACAGCTAAGTCTTCTTTAGCCTGTTTGATACTGAGCAGGTACTGTGAGCGTCGATATCCTTTTTTAAAGCCTTAGTTTCTGGAAACAGCTGTCTGCTCTGCTTAAAAATGTAGTTGCTATGTGCAGGAGAACTGTATATTTGTCAAAAACATTTGAAGAACAGTGCTAACATTATGCTATCAGTAAGTCTTTATACCTTAGTTTATGCTATGACAACTGAGGCTAGCTTTAAAATGTATTACCTCGAAAATGTTGAAAAAGTTTGCTTATCTTTTTATATTATATTACAGTATATTATTCACATCCATTGTCTGGAGTATGGTGCTGTGTGGGAATACTGCTTGTCATAATTGTGTTCCTTCAGATGAAGTCACACTAGATTAATAACAGTATAATGAAGTGACAAAGTAATATAAAAATCTATATATTCTGAAACCCCACCAGCAGCAGAAACAGCCACACAGCAACAACAGTTCAATAGAATATGCCAAAAATCGACAGTGCTTGCTTCCCACACGGATACAAATGATACCTAAATGCAAACAGTTCGACCCTCTTCCTCCATCACACATATTGCATTCTGTGGCTCCCACACATTCATAAATGTGACAATATCATTTCAGGGAGAAAAATGCATTGTGTTCCACCCGAGGGTGCCGACCAGCCCACATGCAGGATGAGGAAGACAGCGGGATCTGCTTTTCGTCTTGATTAATATTTTCTCTTAGTCACCATTGCTTTACCCAATCACCCCCCAACCCGTCTATTTCCACCCCTTGTGTGTGTGTGTGTTTAGAACAAGTGTGCATACTGTTGCATGAATGTGTAATATCTGGTCTTTATTAGGCTTTATATTAGCATAGGCCAACACAGCATAGCTGGGCCTGACATGCGGGCACACAGGGAGGTCTCACTGTAAGTTTTGCAATGGTCCCATACATACAGTTTGCAGATGTAGACTGAGAGGGAAACCCTGTCTGTTCCCTGGAGGTGTATGTGTGTGTGTGCCGGATTTGTTCAGTGACGTTCATGTTTGTTGCACTGTATGTTTGTGTGATATGTAATCCTCTGTTGGTGTATTTGTCTGTATTGTGTAATTTGCCAGTCCTTCCCATATGTGAGGTTGTACTGTGCATAATTCCTGCCAGAAATTTTTTTCTTGTTTTTATTGTGTGTTTATCAGTAGTGTCTCGCTGGGCACACGCAGACTATCTGAGGGATTGTATTGTGCATTGTGATACACACACACACACACAATGCAGGGAGGGGAGCCTCGGCGCTCGTGGTTTCGGTGTCCCTCGTTAACTTGCTCTGTTCAGGATTTCCTACAAGATGTGGCTACAGAACCAGTTCCAGACTCTTTCTCTCTCTCTTCTTTCCTCTCTCTTCACTTCCTCCTTGTCTCTTTGTCTTTCAGGAAAGCGAGAGAGAGAGAGAGAGCGAGAGAGAGAGAGAGAAGTCTGCTTCTAATTTAAAACGCTCCCTCGCTGTCCTGCTCTGGGTCCTAGCTTCCCTCTGTGTGAGGCAGGCAACCAAGTGCATCTTTAAGAAATAACACAAATTAAATTCATGAAATAAAACCGTGTGCCTGTGGCTCACACAGGAGCCCCAGTTGTTTGCCTTTACCTTTCCTATGTGCCTGTGTGTGTGTGCTGAACAAAAGCTCCACATATCTAACTTCACTTGCTCTATTCATGATCTTTTATGACTCTGTCATAACTCTGCCTTTGCAGCAGTGCATCACATTATTGTGGCGTGATAATGGTACACGCTATATTGTTTTATGACTGTATAGTGTTATATCATACTAAACTTTTATGTATTACATATAAGCTTATATATAAGCTCTTATATTCTTCAGTTCAGTTGAATTCAGTTCAATTCAATTTTATGTATAGAGATCACTACATCACAACAACAGTCAATTCAAGATGCTTTATATTGTGAGGTAAATAACCTACAATAATCCAGAGAATATCCAAACAATCACATGACCCTCTATGAGGAAGCACTTGGCGATGGTAGGAAGGAAAAACTCCCTTTTAGCAGGAAGAAACCCCCAGCAGAACCAGCCTCAGTGAGGGGAGGCCATCTGTCACGACCAGTTGGGAGTGAGGGGAGGAATACCGGACAAAAGAGACACTGTGGAAATGCAGAGTGAAAGAGAAACACTCCACATTATTGGAAACCTGCAGCAGCCTTGGACTATTGCAGTGTAAATAAGGAAAGGGTCGTCTGATCCCACCCTAATTATGCGCATCATCAAAAAGGAAAGTTTTAAGTCTAACTTTAAAAGTAGAGAGACTGTCTGTCTCCTGAATCCAAACTGGAAGCTGGTTCCACAGAAGAGTCTCAAAGTTGAAGACTCTGCCTCCCATTCTACATTTAAATACCTTAAATGCTCTGTTGGGGTGATATGGTATTATCAGGTTTTATAGTATTGCTCAATATTCAGTTAAATATTATATAGACTAAACAATTGACTCCCCCATGAGGAAGCACAAGATAAAATCCCTTTTAACAGGAAGAATCCTCCCACAGGACTAGACGTGGGGTGGGCGGCCGTCTGCGTCGACCGGCTGGAGCAGAGAGGGAGAGAAGAGACGATGCTTAGTGCATCACTGGAAGTGCCCCGACAGCCCAGACCTATAGCAGCATAACTGAAACATGCTTCAGGGTAGGCAAGAAGCTGAATTGATAATTTACAATAATATACAATTTTTTTAAAGTTTGTTTGTTTTTCAGTGAAATAAATCTAGTAAATGAAGACAATTCATCACATTAATACCATAATCCTTTAAGTCCAGTATTCCCATATAGGAGGGCTGCTCATTGATTTTCTGTAATTGCATAAAACAATCAGAGCTGTTACAAAGACACATGCACAAAAGCAACAGCTTACAGTTATCGTTCTCCATTAAGCTGATTGCTTGAATGTCTTGTAAATGGGAAATTCCATATAAATCAGGGTGAGGAACTAACAAGTTATAGATGTAATCAGTTTTTTTGAGTTACATGGTTAATTAAGGTGCCTGTACACAACTAACTTCATAACCCTCCCTCAAAGACCGGGGAATAAGGAGTAGGGGCTTGTAGTTGGAAATTAAACTTTGCCTCCCCTCTTATTAATCTTACTACTTATATACAAACTTAGAATGTGCAGTTTTAGACAATAAAACACAATGACATCTCTCAAGTCCTCTCCCGGAGCTTTTTTTTTGTGCAATTTTACCTACCTGGAAAGATACTGATAGCTACTGATGTAAGGTTTCACCCTCTTTCTGTTTCAGTTGCACATTTGAACTGTAGTTCATGTCTGGTGGTACAGAGCTTTTTGTTCCAGGGGCATTTAAATAATACAATTTTGCCTCAGTTACGCAATATTGTCTTTTAGCTTTGGTCCATAATCAAGTTATAATAGCACTGAGACATATCTGTTGCTGCCGACTTGAGATTTTTCAACATGAAGGGTTACTGCTTAGGGAGAGTGTATTTCAACCCAATACATAGTGTGTCTTTTGTCCTTTTGTCTTCTGTCTCCCTCCCCTAACACCCAATGAATGGCTGATTTAGCCTGAGGTTTCTTCCTGTCAAAAGGGAGTTTTTCCTTCACACTGTTGATAACGATGGTAAAAATAAAAACATATGAAAAGCAAGCTGAGAGAAGTCTAACCAAGTGCAAAACCCAAAGGTCCAATTGAACAAGAGCCAGTGAGTTATGACAACACCATCTCTAAAACGGGGCCAACATCTCACGGTTGGCCATACTGCAGCACCAACGGCAAGATGTGCAATTGTGTAATAGTAAGATGCATTTTTCTATTGCTATTTTATCGTGTGACTTTAACTTGTTAACGTGTTTCCATGTGGTATTTAGTATATAGTAGCATGTTTCCCCCAAAGGTTCCCATTTAATAAAACCCTATCAGCAGTAACAAATTAGTATTATATAGATGCAATTTCTAGGTGTTACAGGAAAATATTAGGTGTGTTTTAGTTCTGTAGTTTCCAACTACAAAAATCAATATTTCTCGCTCAAATTAATTTAAACACCTTACATTAATTGGCGTTTCACTCCTGTGGTGTGCTTAGGGGATCTAAAAAATTAAATACACATCTTGTAACTCTATCTTACTTGTTGTCAAATATTTCTGCTTGATCAGCCAACCCTCTGCTGGCATGGCATAATGTTTCCGTCTACTTTTCCGCATCCAATCCAGCTGTTTTTGGTCTTTTTTTAATCTTCATATGACAAAGCTACTTTGCCCCTATTATGCTCCAGAATAAACTTCCACAAACACATCACTCACAACATTCCCTAAAGCAGAATCTGCAATAAACAACCATGACAATATACAAGCACAAGGTCAGAACAATAAACAGGCTTAAAGTGAATGAACATGCTGAGCCTGCATTCCTAATGCTAATGTCGGAGCATGATGGGGCCAATAAAGGAACCAGTCAAGATGCAGCTTATGTATCCCAGAATAGTTTACGGAGGGTTGACTATCTGCTTATACTTGGAAGGTTTGTGAAAGGTTAGATTTGAGGTCTCTTTCATATTGAACTGCCCCAAAGCTTCATTCCCTCGATCTGTCTTGGTGAAAAAACCTGTTAAAGCAAACTGCTGCTGTTCTCCTTGCACAGCGCACCTGTCCCTCAGATATATGGCTTTTGTTTCTACCAGTGTCTCAGGATGTTTTCATCGATCACTCCCTCATTACGTTATCCTCCCCCCTCTTTGCTCATTTGGGTTTTTTCAGCTACTGTGACTGGAGTCAAAATGCTTTGATTGAACATTTTGAAGGAAATTGAGAGACTGACAAAGTCAGCCATCTAGGAAGCATCATCTGTTAAGCTTTTCTCTACAAAATCCCCACCGGTGAAAAAGTCATGTTTTCAGCAAATTCCAACACTTGAGGCAAAAAAATTTTGGTGGGAGAAGGGGGAAGAAGTGCTGTGTTGAGGAATAGAGAGCAGAGATAACAGAAGGTAGAGAACCACTTACATAAATACGGTCTTGATGTTGTTCATCCAGGGACTAGATTTCATTTCTGATTGGCTGGTTTGGTTCAGCAGAGCAGCTCATTGGTTGTATCTCTATTAGGGGCATTTAGTTTTTGACAGTACTGTAAGTGAGTCCTTTGCTGAACCCTCGTTCTCTGAGTTTTTCTGTGTTAGCAAAGCTAGTGTTTAAACTGATCACTGATCAGACTGTTAGCATATATGTGTATGAAATAAAATAATAATTCCAAATACATTTCGCCCTTGTGCGACCCCTCAATTCATCTACTATCTGAAGCTGTTTTAGCTCCAGTGCACTTTTCTTTAAAACCGTCATTCCAATCAGTGGTAAACATCAGCTCTGAACACTTTAGGCCAATATGTTGATATAGTGAAAAGGTTAGCCAGCTTTAGAGTTTAGCCTAAAAATGAGCAGATGCTGTTTGTGTGAACAGAGCATCCTGGGATGGAGTCCGCATCTTGAATTACTGTTTTAATCCACCCCTATTACATATCAACAACAAATGGCTTTGCAAACATGCTGTGATCAAGGAAATGTGCTTGATATGTTTCTTAGAGCTTACTGTAGCTTTAGTAAGCATCCTTAGTCTTTAAAACACCTAAATCACCAAAAACACTGAAAAGGCTAATCAAAACCTCTAAAATAATAGTTGCTGCAATAATTAATATTATTAATGAATATTCTTATGCATTTCCAGGTACCCTCCCCACTATACTTGTCAGTTATAATAACTATTCTGATTAATATAACTAATCAGAATCCAACTTTTTAACACTTACATTAACTTGATAATATTTTTATGATGATGGGATATTTTATTAATATTAATATTTTTTTCCAATTTTCTATGATACCTGCCCTAACACATATTAAACACTGCCATTGTGTGTTTAAGACTAATCTATATGAACTGAAAGCTTTGGCTTCATGTTGAGTTTCATACCATGTTTCCCCCATTTTTTTGGCTCTGTATGATGTGCAAGAGATATCCTAAATAAAGCTGTGAGCATAGAAACATCTGTTTGCAAGGAGTAGCCAATGAGGACTGTGGTTTTAAAGGGATGGAGGGGGGGCTAAAATGGCTTGTTTTGGTATCTGAAGGAGTGCAACAAGGCACTGGATAAAATAAATGAATATTTGCCTTGTTTTTGATTTTTGAACTCCTACTTTACTCTAAAAATAAAAACATGCACAGGTTAACTGCCATATTTTTAATCCTGTGGGTTTTTGGGAGGCATGACAATTGTGCTTGGGCATTGTACAAGACAACCGAAATATAAGGTTCATTGCCTATACTGCAAACAGTCACCAGGGGGTTAGCCAAGATATTTTAACTTCTCGGGTGGCAGGCTGTCATGTGATCCATGTTTAAAGGCTCCATGAAGAACAGCAACTTTAAAGGACTACACATTAATTTATGTTAATCTAATTTAGACATACTGTTTGAGAAATTCTCTCTTAAATTTGGACAGAGCAAAGATAGCTGTTTTATCATTTGTTATGCTATGCTATGCTATGCTATAAGAAGCTAGTTACTTACTTTTACCTTCTGGTATTAGCCTAACGTGAAAGATATGTGGTGGATTATGTTGTGGGCAGATGTGGTGAGATGCTGAAGACACCGAGAATTTATTGCACATGTCGAGGAAACTGCAGATAGTTGGTATTTGGACTTTATTACTATAGGACATTCTGCTGGTCACAGCTTCACATTTAGCTTAAAGCTATTCAACTACTATCAGTCTTCTTGTCTAGTTCTTGGAAAGAATCACAATCTGTGCATTTCCCAAGTTATGAACCTATTCCTTTAAGCTTTTGACCTTAGTAGTATTAAATCGGGACCCAAAGTACTTGAAGCAAATAGCTCTAAATGTTTCAGGTACATTTTTAATCTTCATTTCATATTAATGCTGCTCATCTTTTTCTTAGGCGGTGAACAGGCTACCATACCGTTCACTAAACAAAAGATTCTGTGACCCATTTGGAAAAAGAAATTAAAAAAACATTGTCTTCTATTTAGGTAGACCTCGGTGGAATCGCTCGTTTCTTGAGCACTAAATTGAAATAGATTCCTTAATCGATTTAAATGGATTCATTTTAGAAAATGTATTAGATGCTAGATTTATATACGAGCCGAATACAGTTGTTCATCCTCCAGCCACGTCTTTACATTGCATACTTATACGAGATGCATTTTTATTGCATCTCGCTCACAAGAGGTTATTAAGGTGTGCAGTGCTTTTGTTAGAGTCCTGGGATTTTCAGTGGTCCTCAAGAGGGAGCCCCATTATAATGAGTAATTGTTCAATTTCCCTATACTTCAATTAAGTCCACATTATCCCATTTGATGTGTGTATAAGATTGGCTGGTGTAATCATAAGTTTGCCTCCCACTACTATACTTTCTTCATGTCTGGTGTAGACATTTACAAGTCAGCAACACAAATTTTCCCATACAAGTGTTCCCTGGAGCTAGAATCTATGAAATGTATGTCTATTTTGGTGTTCAGAAGAGGTGGGATTGTAATTGCAGCAGTGCTTGTTCTGATGTACAGCGCGGCCGGTGAAATGCGGGTGGGGGGAGAGACGAAATAGGAAACACTCCCTCCTCTTTCATTAATGTATTTCACAGACTGGGTGGTTATATTTAAGACCATGAAATACCTCAATCAGCGCTCAAACTGCCAAACCTTGGAGTTTGGATATTCTTTCACGTAACAGTAGTTGCTTTTCTGCTCCCCGAGAAGAACTGTGCCTGGCTGTCTGAGTGCGATAACATTACTATGAAGAGCCAGATCATGGCCTTTCATCCGCCACAGAGCCACAACTGCTTACACCAGTGCATTTGGAACACACTGTGCTGATGTTGTACACCAGTTAGGAAACTGCGGCGTGTCATTCGAGATTAGGCCGCCGTGCCGTTCTTTAGCCGTAATGAGCTGACAGACTGATGAGCGAGACTGAAGCGTCTGGGCACTACAAGCACTCTTATAAATCAGGACCCGTTGTGAATTATTCAATACGTCCTTACCCCAAGGAGATGGAGAGGGAAAATAAGAAAAGGGAAGGGGAGGATACAATATGATCACCGGAGGAGGAAAGGATAAAAAGGAATGGAATGAAAGAAAAAAGGCAGCAGTAAGAGTTTATAAGGCAAAGAAGTGCTGGAAGGTGAATCAGAATTTTACGTTTAGCGTTAGTCTTTGAAGCAGAATAACCTTTCAGTGTTCGTGATTTGTTCTTTTTTAACCATGGGACTGGACTGCTAGCATGGGATGACAAACTATTAGACAGCATGCTTAAAATCTGCTGATTTTATGACTTTGGGTGGCTCACAGAGATTCTCAGTGAGTCTGAATGTTTACATTGTAAAGTTAATTTGGTTTATTACCATGAGCCTTCACAGTTTCTTTGCACTTTAGGCTAATTTTGAAAATGTTGACACACCAAACTAAATTGGTATCAGTGATAAAACACTGACAACGGTTAAACAGTTTAGGAATTGTACCAATAATAGAAGAAAGAAAACCTAATAACAACAGTAACGGTAAAAAAAATCTCACAACAGAGGCAAGACCTGACATTTCATATATTGGGGTGCCATAGAAATTGCTGCATTGCTTTATTCTTAGTAGCTAATCTGTGTTGGTCAGATAATTGATACATCCTTAGTCCGTTAATGGACTGTTTCTGTGGATTGTCCAAAAGTACGGTGGCTCTGAGAGGACAAAAACACTGCGAGTTAAGACAACACCAGAAAATTGAAAAAAGCTACTTTTTAAAATTTGACTTTTGCATTTGACTTTTCAGTTCAAATGCACAAAGGTGGTCATACAAACGTGTGGTCAGACTTTACTCTGTGCTGATTGCAGCCACCCCTTATCAAATGCCTCATTGTGAAGAAAAGAATACCTAACATCACACTCTTGACCGCCAACAGTTCACCTCTATAGAGATGACTATAGAGTTGGCTTACTTGGTTCTAACTCCACGACACTGGATTTTTCTTTTGAGTTCATCACTTGACGCAATCAGGTTTGCACTAAAGCTTTAACACGATCTACTTCACATGTTCAGTAGTACTCCCTTCTATCTCTGAGGAGACTTTGATGTGTAATGTTGGCACATGTTTTCCTTTATCCTTTAAGCTTTGCTGCTCTTACACAGAGGAACTCTAATGCTAGCGCATACATTTCATAACACTTCTATGCTCACGACAAGATCCTCATACATGCTGATCAGCCACAACCAAGGGCGTAGATTTGGCATGGACAGAAGGGACATGTCCCCACCAATATCCAGCGATTATTGAATTTATCCCCACCAATAATTTGATCTCTTCGAGTAAAGAAATCAAACCCGATAGAAAGAAAAAAAAAAGATCTGTCAGCGTCTCATTCACCCAGCGGTGCAGAAAGAGCTAAATTACGTTCTCTACTGAGTCAGATGTAGAGTCCTACCTCATGTGACAAATATGGCCAATGTGATTGGCTGTGCCTTTCAGGGAGCTCTGTTTAGTTTTAGCAGCGGCAAACCTGCGCTGCGAGGAGGAGAGGAGTATGGCAGCAAAAAGGAAGAACCTGGATATGAGAAAGTATTTTTCAAAGAAACCTGTAAGTCACTTAAAGTTAAGTTCACTCATAAGATGTGTCATAATAACGTTACAGGCCATGCTAGGCTTTGGCCCACATCAGTCTAAAAGTGTATGTAACCATTAATAACGTGATTTGGAAACTAACTGCACATCAGGCAGCACTATTAGTTATCTCAATCTCAGAGTAGCATTTCTAATTTTGATTGAAACTGTCAGAGAAAACGGCAGCCTCGAGCAAGCCAGGATATTAGTTTACAGAGGCTGTACCATGTCCACCAGGAGAGACTGGACAGTATAGATGTAAAACAAATATGCCAGCAGTTTATCTCAGTTAACGAGAGGAGAAAGCATGTGTTTGGCTCCTTCACATAGTGGACATTGAGTTGTTGTGTCCATGTCTGTTGCTGTAACAGTAGTTCATGTTTAGAATAAAAAATCCCAGCTCACTGATTTGATAGTGTGCCTAAAATGTTGCATAATTTTGCTGAGAGATCTGTTACTTTGTGGTAATCTTAGATGAGTAGTTTTATTAACAAAAACCACCAGATCATTCAGTTTTCCCTTAGTGCTAATGTATAAGACATGTTGGTGTACTATAACTGAAGTAATGATGTTAAATCCTTAAAGTCATATTCTTTTATTGTCATGACTGTATTTGAAGCTATTTTTATTTTTGTATGATACCTGATTTGTATGGAATATGGCTGAAGTAAACTAAAGTCTAAAATACTTTAGTCATTTGCTTAATAGTAATTTAACATTATATAATTCACATATAAAACTATGAATTGTAATTTTAAATGGTTTAAAAGCATGTAGAATAGCATATGTAGGCAAGTATATTTCTCCTTTTATCAAGAAACAAAAATAAAAAGGAAAAAAAAAAAGAAACAGGGCAGGGTTTGGTGGTTGAATCATCCGTCCCCACCAATGCCAAAACCAAATCTACGCCCTTGGCCACAACAATAAAACCTTGGGTAACAGAAGCAAATAACAACAATCACCTCGCTACAATGCAGTATTCTCTTCAGAACCTGAGGATGCATCTGCACGTAACTTTGATGGCATACTCTTTGCCTAAAAGAGGCTTCTTACCAAGAACACTGCAACAGACCAGATTCATAGAGGCTCAATCCTGCAACCCCACAGGACCGAAAATGATCCATTAAAAACTGATCCCAGGCACCTCAGGAAACCCCATGAGTCCTTAATGGGTCAGGTCTATTTTGCCATCTCTTGTAGGCCATGAAAGACCTTTTATCTGCATCCACATGAGAAGCAATTCACTTGTCGTGCATCATGTTGAAGCTGATGGTTGATCCCTAGTATAAGCCTTCAAAGCGCAGGCTGCCCAGGTAACCCTCAAATGTTTTTACTACCCTGCAGTCCCATTGGTAGTTGCTTCAATCACTTGCTTTGAAGTTAAGAATAATTTTTCTTGGAACCAGCCCACTTTACATTGCCAGCATTTCTTTGCCTGTGGTGGTTTAGTGGCTTTGTATGGTCTCTGGTGACCGCATTTCTGGGAATCACTTCCTGTGTGGATACAGCTTCAGTCTGACCCGCTCTTCAACTACATTATTACATTTTCTAAAGATTAAAAACACACTGTGAATATCTCACAAACATTTTCTCTTTACATTGAGCAGTAAAGCTGCACACAGTGTTCAGTATATTGACAGACTCATGTTTTATTGGTTCTGTCACATTTCAACTTTGTTTCAGACTCGACGCCCCTTTGGCCTTTTTCATCTTTTTGCTGACATGCCATAATTTCTCTCCTTCTTTCAATTATCAATCAATCTATTAATTCCCCAAATTTGAGGCACTTTTATTTTGCTCTTTTCCCCTCCATGCTTTCCTTTTGCAATAGATTTTGTTTTCCGACCTTATGGTATGATACCTTCCCTCCTTAGCCAGGGTTGCTATGGTGATGGAAGACTTTATATATATATGTACATACTGGGAGTTCTTCCAGTGTGTTTTTTTTCCTCCTTCCTCAGCATTCTTTTGTAGGTTTTCCTATGCAGAGGATGCAGCCATTGTTTTGGCTTTGAGAGCTGAGGTGTTTAGTTGTGTGTTTATTAGCCGCCTCATTCTCTGAATGCGCTGGAGGGTGGATTGGTTGTGTATTGAGCGGAGAGGTATCTTTTATTTTCCTTTGTCTTAAACAATTCAATCAACTCCTTACTTTCCCTTTCTTCCTATTTTCTGTGCACCACTATTGCCCCTCTGTTTTAGCTTCTTCCTGTCCCTCTCTTGTGCTTCCTACCCTTCTATACGCTTCAAGTCTTCTCATCAGTCTGCCCACCTAACACCAGATTTCTCTCATTGAGATGATCTGCATGGGTGTCCATGTGTGTGTGAAATTCGCAGAAGTGCACGCACAGTGGTCTAGCACTCCCGTATTTGTCAGGGTTTTGTGGGCGCCGCATGCAGCCACATGGGGAGGCAGGAAGGAGCTAAGACGAGCAGCAAGGGGAAAAGGGAAAACACAGTTTAAGGCTGTGGAAAGTGTTCAGGATGAGACAGAAACCCTGTCTGGGGAAAAATGTGGGAAACACGATTTGGCCAAGAGAAGCTGAAATGAACTAAAGTGATCTGAGTCATGAGAGATAAGATTAGGAAACTTAGTTGTTCCCTTTGGGGAGATATGGTTGCCACCAGCAGCACAATTAATTTTAAAAACAAGGCAATGACAGAACGATATAATCTCAGCTCCAGATGCAGTGGATAGAGAAAGAAATTAAATGTAAACAGTCTGCTAGACTGTAATAAAATATTAAAAATGGGTTTGGGATCATTTATATGTATGCGTTGATTTTAAAGTTGATTTTAAATAAAAGTTGATATGAGACTTATGGGCCATTCACGCAGTTGATTGGTGGCATATTAATGACTTAGAATGCTTATTGAAACATCCATATAGGACACAGAGAAAGAAAAGCAGTTTCTCCTTTCTAATCCGTAAAGCGTAGGTTTTGTTGACTGGCAAATGTTATTATTAGCTATAGCAAATGTGCTAATTAATTCAGAACTTGGCTGCATATAATGTCTCTGAGTGACTTGTTATTTTGTTCCTAGCTGACTGGTTTTAAAAGAAGAAAAGACTCTTAAATAATGCTCTTACAGGCAGCAGAAAACCGCATCACCACTGAAAGCTACTTGAGGAACACGGCAAAGGGTTCAATCTGTTGACCCATATTTAGAACTCACTCTATTACAGTCCACCACAGGATAAGCTAGAAAAGCCAAACCACTAGCAACCACTGGTCATTGGGGCAACATGTGGATTGTCCTACCAGTTGAAAGTGGACCTTGAAGGTTTCTGGCTGTGAAATTGATTGCTGCCTACTGACAGTTTAGTTACCCCAGGAAGTCACTGGTTGCTAGATAAAAGTGGCTGGCTAGAGGTTGTTAGCAGTCACTAGTGTGAAACTGGTCACAAGGAGATTTACAGTGTTGCACCGAAAGCTTCCTCGTCATTGCTTTGGTCACCAGCAGCTTGCCGAGGTTGTGAGTAATTTGAGTGAATTCTCTCCAAACACTCACCGGCTCAAAAATAAAAGTTGTTCCTTTTGAAATATGTTGATTTTGGATGTTTTCTTTAACACCATTTTCACTAATGACAGCTAGCAGCCTCCAGTCGGTCAGTGAATACACATTTTTTCCTCGGTGACTGTAGGTTCGTGAGTTGTTTGGTACTGGGCCGTGAGAGTTGAGGTTCAGGGTTTTTATTGGTTTTTAAAGTTATTTATTTATTTATTTTTTATCGTTTTTAACGTTAACTCAATTTCCCTGGGTCTTTTCCCATGTGTTATTAATAGATCTTCTTTTTTTGGTACTGGTTTTATTTTGTTGTATTTATCCGTGACACCTTAAAGGCCAGTCTGTGAAAATATTGTCAGACTTAAACCAGTCCGTGGTGTAAAAAAGGTTGGGGGCCGCTGGTCTAAAACACTGAAAACCAAAAGTATTGTTCTCCTAAAAGCTAGCTTGTCCTAACAGTGGACTTTCATACAAAAATGAACATTAGAATAAAATAGCAGTAACCTATAGCAACAGATCCCAAGTGTGAATTACATAGATGTTTTGGATTGTCCCATACTTTTAAATTCTAGCAGAATTACTTATATGCTAGCTAGGCAGTGATTGCAATAACTGGTAAACAAAAATGACTGATTATATAGGAGAATTTTAGCACACAGCAGAATGCATGTAAAATCTTCAGTGGTACAAATTGTGATAAGCTAGAAAACGGAGCTAGCAAAAGTGATTCAAAATGAAGAGCAAGAACAAAAGATGAGCCTCCAACTAATGTGTTATAATCAATAATTGCAATAATTCCTCTAACAACCCTGCTGCTTCCTAATGCATTCGATGCACTACCATTGAATGAGTTGTTAACTGGTACTGATCCTGTTAGTAGGTGTTGGAGGCCACTTAATGGTCATATATGTAGTCTAATAACAATTGTCATTCATTGGGCTGGTAACCTTTAAAGTAGGTGTTCAGTCAATAAAAAATAAAGACACAATGCCACTGGTAACTGAAAACAATTGCTTTTTGACACTTAATTGACTTATTAACAGAATCTTGCAGCGTTTACGTTGGTCTGTGCACATCTGACATGTTTTTGTTTGCCGTATACGTTTCTCTGCTCACTATATTTATCTCTGCTGATGCTCTGCTGTGCAGACAACTGAAGAACATGAAAAGCCCTGCAGACGAACGCATACATGCACCGACACCCGAACGTGTATACACGCACACATATATACACATGCAGGAGTCAGCTAGCATTCACGATGCTTCCGATCAAAGCCGTCTGTTCATCTGCTCTTATACACGTGCAAGCAAAAGCTGAAGAATAAGGGGGTGAGATTATGGCAGGTACAGGGCACGCACATCCTTCCACGCCTTCAGGTGATGCTAATTGGTTTGCATGCACGTGTGTGTGTTACATGCGATTGTGTGTACGTGGGTATTTGTGTCCTGCAGGAGCCCATTCAGCAACACCAAAGGCCTTTAACCCCCACAGAGGCCTGTGTCAGCAACATCACTGTCAATGAGGTTCAGGAATATTAGAGCACATGCGTGGGGGGATGCTATGTGCGTGTGTGTGTGTGTGTGTGTGTGTTATAGAGTGGTTGCACAAGATTCATGAAATATATATTGTTGTCATGTAAACTCAAGAATGATTGAATACATGTTTGATAGGATGTCTTTATGTGTGTGTGTTTGGGACTGGACTAACTTTTGTAGGCATGTGTGTCAAAGAATTTCCTTATTTTCCTGTATTAGTGATTATGCTTATTATTCGCTCTGCTTACTTCCACTTCCCACAGGCACATACACACACATTCATACAAAGACACACATAAAACGCCGCAGACGTAGCAGCATCTGTTTTGGCATAAATTATGGTTCATGAGAGACAGACAAAACGAAGGTAGAGATGGATGGGAAGAGCTTTGTGTTAAATGAACGGGAGGATTTGTGTTAAATGCATGGCTACACAGTGATTTTAACAAATTAGTCTTTGAGGGGAACGCAGCCTGACTGCTGCTGTTTCTGAAGTGTGGTTTACAAAAGCCAACGATTAGCAACAGGCCAGCTCCGATGCATTTTTGGACGATGAAGTAAGACGTGAGGGGCAGAAGCTGTGATTTTATATACGTGTGTTTAGGCTGTCAAAAATTTTCCATGGTATGCTATAATTATTATATAAGAACAGACCTTGCAACTTATCTCCTTTGGTTAGAGGGTTGGTTCAGCTACATTACAAAGAGCACAAATTTTACTGCTCAGTGGTATCCTAGCATTAGAAATAGTTTGGCTTTAATTTACCAAGGTTTTGAAATAACCGTCTTAAAGTTTGCAATAGAAGTGAATGAAATTTAATTTGGTGTGACTGTTACTTTTGTAGAAAGTAGCTGCAGTACATTATTACCGGGAAACTATTTGCAGACTGGGAACATGAGCTCATTACTTTTTGTGTAGAAACCAAAATGTGTCCATAACTTTTCGCCATGCTTTTTGAATCTCAGACATCCTTATAGCACTACTGCCTAATTAGCCATTTCCACTGTCGCCATCTTTATTTTTTTGGAGCCACAAGTTACCATGTTTGGGCATGAGAGTAACATGTTCGAGTTATCTGCTCAAGGTGGAACACGCTAACTAGCTATGTAATGCTAGTTCAGTATTGTGCCCAGGAATACTTTGGCATGCAGACTGGAGCAGCCAGGCATCAAACCATCAACCCTCCAATTAGTAGATGACCAGTGCTAGCTCCTGACACACTATTGCTATCTTTATTTTATATATTTATTCATATAATCAGAATACAACCAATAGGAATTTTTGAAGAAGAGTTGCACCCATCAACACAGGCTCATTCATACTGATTGGAACGAGCTGGCAACCTGTCCTTGTTTATAAATTAGATGGTGGTTATTTGCAAATTGTCTGCAAACTGTCTGAGAGTGATTGCAGTCAGTCTGAGTCGTTTGGAGACAGGTTGCTTACCACCAGGTAACCTGTGCAATCGCTTTGTGATCATAAGTGGTCACCAGGAGGTTACAGTGTTGCACACTCAAGTTCTGGGCAATCACCTAGTTTTCACTACTACTTGCAGTTGGTCTTTGACAGGAAAAAAAATCACTTGTGCCATGACTGATCTTTCCTGGTCACACAGAGGTTGCTGTCCTATTTTTACTCCAGTGTGACTGAGCCATTAACAAGAAACAGCAATAAATCACTAACACGTGGATACTAATTTTGGCTAGTTTAAAAAAGGCTTCAGACAATTTATACCTACTGTAAAACTTTACTAAACAGGAACAACTGAATGATGAACAAGAAATGACACACCTATTTCACCTCAGGTAGAAATGTGCTGCTTATGTTACATCGGTATAAAGGTATAAAAGAGATATGATTGAATCCCTGACAGGGTCTTGTACATAAAACTGCACTAGAGATGTTTTTTTTGTTAAACATGACCAAAAATGACATGAATCCAAGAGGTACTCCTGCTCAACGGAGGCATTGTGTCATCTAAGAACTCTGGAGTATCTATACTGTGTGTATGTGGATATGTGGGATTCCCTGTATGTAACTTACTGCCACTGAAAATCCGACACAGTCGGGTTAATATGGATTACTTCCTCATTCAGTTATTTTGCCAGTGAAGTCTGCGTTGTCTTGTTTTTATACCGTTCTATTGTTGTCTTGCGAAATGACAGCGTTTTGTCTGTGAGGCTGGGTTTGCCTTGCTAAGTATACCTGGGGGAACTCTGCATTGTGTAGCCTCGCTTTATCATCGCTGACACGCTACTATATGTGTTTAGGGCAAGAGAACGAGAGAGAGAGAGTACACCCCTAGCAGACGGCCTGAGTCGACCCCTTACAGACTCTCTTGGCTCGGCGTTCAATGCTGCTGCCCAGACACAATCATCCATCACACTTACTTACACGCAAACACACACTCACACATGGATATATACTATGCACATGCACCAGTGGAGGGGAACGTATATCATATACAGTGAGGTCTGTAATGATGATACACTCACAGAGGCTTAAGATGTACATAGAAGTACATAAACAAGTAGCATTATTTGTTTTTGCAGACAGGCTATTCAGCTTTCTTACGTGAGCGCTAACAGTCTGATGGGCACTTTGCAGTGTGAATATTTTATGTTGCAACTTTTTGCAACTTCACCATTTGTAGCAGCACTAGTGCTATCAGTGCAAATTACATAAAGGAGTTTTAATTTTAACATTTCTATCGTAGGTCACGAAGTTCCGGTCTTAGAGGCGTGTTTTTTCCAGGAGCAGTGCTAGATATCTGACTTACACTGTCCCTAAAATGCTTCATTTATTCAAGCATATCCTTGAATAATATAAATTAATATTTATCTGAGAATTATAAATAACTGACTGTTAGCTCCTGTTAACTCTTGTTAGGCTGAATAAAATTTGAATATTGTATTCAGTTAATTATTGAAGGCTATTAGCTTGCCTGAGGTCCGACAAGGAGGCAGCTCGTTTAGACAGACAGAGGAAGACTCCATCATGCACACTCTGAACCAACATTTTTGTAATCAGCAACTTGCTTAAGCGTGAATGGGGTATTAATATGGAACGTAGCAACTATTTTTTGGGCATATTTTCACTGGGTAATGTTATCTAACCCTTTTGCAATCATCTGTCTAATATTGTGCATGCAAACACATGAGGTATAAGAAAACATGAGGCCATCGATCATCAGACCAGACCACCTTCCATTGCTACATGGTCCACTTCTGATGCTCACACATCCACAGGGTGGATACTTTGACTTGTCTTATGAAACCTTTTCATCATCACCATCATTAAAGGTATTCATATAGTTTGGGATCAGACTCTATGGGTCATGACCCTTGAGCTTTTTTTGAGTTTGCTGATTGTACCTAAAAGCCACCAAAAATGTTTGCCCTCACTTCATCAATCCATTTCTCATTATAAGCTAAGAGTTATGATCCTGTTGTTAGCAGACTTTCTGTTTGTATACTTATTTCCTAAATACACCACTGATGGACCCTATGCTATTAAAAAAAAGATGGATCAGATTTCTTAACTTTAGCTTTTAGGAGTTTTAATGCTGGTTGTTGAAAAGTTAAGCTGTTTACTCTTTTGGAAATCTAACGAAGTACAATGACTTGTATATCTATTTTTTTTAATATCCAGTAATAGTAGAATCATTCATTTGTGTGGAGAATATCAGGAAACAGTGTAAATGGCAATTGTAATGCACCATAGAGCATACTAATATACTGCAGTCCTAACCACAAAACATTTGTGTAATCTTTTTATCGGCACACATTAATGAGAAAAAAGCATTTGCTGCCCATGTATGAAAAACTTTAACCAGGGAATGTTACGCTTCCTTTGCTTCTAAAGCTAACTGTATTGAAATTGAAGTCCCAGCTTAATCACTCAGAGTTCATTTTAAATGTGTATTGTTGAATACTGGCCTAATGTTTGATTGTTGTCTTCCACGCTGCAACAAATTCACTCATCAACCATTTGTTGCAAATCACTTTTGTGTAGGTTTACAATGAGACTCCTGAGTGGATGAGTCCCACTCTGCCAGAAACAATAAAAACTCTACTGGACTTTATAGACTGAAAATATAATGAATTTATACTCCTTAAAGGGCATAAAGGAAAGCTGTAACTAGTAATTTACTATCTCTATGAGATAGTTCTTTACATATTACATGTATCATTACTATTATTATATATGCATATATGTGTGTATTATATATACATGTATTAATATTATATGTAAGAAGTTCATCACATATATAGGAAAGCATGCCCAGTGTTTCAGCTGCACAGAAAAATGCAATGCAAGAGTATTTCCTTTTGTCGGAATGATATAAAGACTAGGCTAATGCTAGGCTAATGCTAGCTACTGTGCTAACATGCTAAAGTAAGACTAATTTTAACATTCTGCTATAACATTTCTCTCTCGCAGACACACCCTACCAACAAACTGAACAACAATCAAGCAAGAATCAGAGACACGGTGCTTAGCACCGAGCAAAAATGGTAGGAGTAAAGGCAACCAGTGAAAATAGAAAAAGCCTGAAGGATTCTGCCTCATGTAGCCTGACCCTATACTAATAACAATGTGTGAGCCTCAGAACTGGAAGGTCAGGTTGACGTCTCACCACATTAGGTAGCTAATTTGGAAGTGGCTAAGGGTACTCTAATGACTGACTTTCTAAGTTATCGCAGTGGCTGAGTGAGCAGGCAGTGACACATAGCCTCATTGCTAACAACTAATAAGATATGGTCTTTAGCATATAATGAATATAATATATAATGAAAGCAAAGCTGAGCCACCTCCTGTGATGTGACTTCGCTATAGTACTATAGTGAGACCTGTACAGGATGTACCCAGCCTTAGAAGACTAGATGAATGGATACATGGATGGAGATTGGATCACAAGTTTATTACATTTTTGAGGAGACCGTGTTGTGGAAGAATAAGGTTTTTGCATGCATACAGGTGTATGACAAAAAATATGGAAACAGAAGTACTGAAGTTTGGTTAAAAACATTAGGCTAAATGGGCGAAGAAAGCTTTAAATGTGGTGAGATAGAGATATTTGCTGCTGGTAGCTCACCACTGCTCTGTGTAAAATAATAAAAGCCGATTCATGTCTGCATTCCTTAGCTGGTTGTAAAACCTGCTTGCTGTCTTTAAATGAGGGCTCTGGCAGTCTCCTACCCTAAATAGGCCTCTTCTCCTTTATATTCTTTCTCTTCTTTTTTTATATTCCCCCTCATCTTCACTTAGGGCCACTTCTCAGACACACGCACACACACACACACACACACACACACACACACACACACACACACACACACGCAATGTGATCAAATCGTATCCTGATATCAGGAAATACTTCTGAGCCCTCTGATTGACGCAGACATTTCGAGTCGATCCGATACCCTGTTGTGATATCTCGAAGTCCAAAATAAGAGACATTGAGTGGTTTCTGGCTCCAGCACAAGCATAACAAGTCATTTTGGTGTTTCCTTGGCTAGAGGGCAGAGCAAAGCAGAAGGGATCTAATCAGCCTCATTTCAACTTCATTCATGGCCTGGACTGAATCGTTTTACATTCCTCGCCTCTCCACTAGCATGAGACTACCGTTGGGATGTTGGCTGCAGTTTCATAATCTGATAGGAGCAGCCATTAAAGCTACATCCCTGCCCAGGATTATGATTCGCTGAGGCTGGAAGTCGATAACTTTTATAGGTTTTCTGCAGGTTGTTGCATAACACGGTTTTATACTGTATTAACATCCATTAGACATGTGCTTATATTTGTGAACACACAAAGTTTCTATGGTGACTGTGTGTCGTACGTCTGTAGACCAGAGAACTTGGCATACAGGAATCTATAATACCATGGCGCAATAAACAACATTAGGCATTTATGCAGGTTAGGTGTTGCTAAATCATCTTGGCATGACTTGGCATGGGAATGTAACATGCTGATTATGTTAAACTCATTATTAGCATGTTAATTTTAGCAAAAAACAAAAAGTACAGCTAAAGCTGCAATTGCAAAACTAATGCTATTAGTTTTGCAATTGCATGAGTTTCTGTCCTGACGTTGCTGTATTGACCATTTAATACACTGGGTACTTGTTGAGACATTACATTCCGAAACCTTCCTGTGGGAGTGATCAGGAGTTGTGAAAAATTGTATTGCAAAGCAACCAGGTTCTGTTGGACTAAAACAGACTGACTGATTGAGCAACTATGTTGCCACCCCTTTAGCAACAAGGCTGCATTGATAAAGTCTCAGGAAATATACTGTCCTGTTATGCAAATGCAAATTACAGTTATATCCTGATGAATAGTCAGCACTAGAACAGATTTTTACACCTCTGTTGGACACACATACACAAAAAGTTACTCTTTGCATATCTTTGTTGAATTAAGATAACACAAAGATTCAAAAACACGTATCAATCAAAAAGCACGTCTAGCACAAGGCGTTATGTAGATATCTTACCAATTGGTAGCACTTGATCAATACTGGATTTTACTGGCTTTTTGAACGGCCTAAGAAATTCTGGTCCTTGTTCTGCACCATAGCATTAGTTAGTGTTGTGAGGCGATCTAATTCTACTCTATCTGCAGGTTATGGTTAGCACTGGGGTCTGTCGAACTACGACATTCGTACAGCTGAGTTATTTTGATGGAACATCTACTTGGCTGGCAAACAAGTCGGTCAGGAAAGTGAGGGGATTTTTTCCCTGTATCAGTTGCAGGAGGTGTTGTTCTCTCAGAAGGATAAAAAAAAGATCACAATATAATTTATACCTTAACTATCAAATATGCCTGGAGTAAACTCTGAGTGTGGAAAACACTGTATGGATAGTTATTCAGAAAACCTTTCAAAAAAGGACAGCGTCGTTCGATACTATTGGTCAACAAATTTACCTATCAAGCTAGAAAAATGAAGTTTAAGACGTCTTTGCTGTGTTTCTTCATCCATCCATAATTTTAGAAGATGAACAATATCTTTAAAATCGTAAATGTGCATGGATTTCTTAGTTAAAGCCTTTTATAGAAAGTAATCCATTCCTAGTGTGAACTTGAACTTCATTATCGAGTGCATGTGGTGTGATATTGAGAGCTGAGGTTTGTAGAGTCTTGGCTGTTGTTGCATCCTGTGCCTGGATACATTTCCTGGTTGACTGGTGGGGGTGGCTGTACTTTGTCTGAGGGCAGCTCTGCATCAGATCACACTGCTTTTATAACAAAAGTAAAGCACTGTCTACTCTGTATGTGTGTATCCAGTGTATGTATGCTTAGTTTTGGTCAACTACTTGGTTTGGGTTAGAAAAATGTGGTTCGGGTTAAAATACTGCACTCCTGGTGATCAGACAACAGTCTTGAAAAAACCAAACCAAACATATGTGGTTCTGGCAGAAGACATATTCCCACTTGTAATACATTAGTTTCAAAGTCAAGCCGAGTGGCACAACAAAACGGAAAATGTGTGTCCACGTAGCCGAACAAATAGATCACATTTCGTCACTATTTCACAAATTGCCAGGAGACCACACTGAATGCATTCATCCTGCCCTCCCTCCAACTCTTCCACGGTTTACTCTTTCATCTCACTTTCTACATTTCCCCCCGGCCATGCTGGATCCTCTTTTTTTTCATTCAGTGCTCCTTCCTTCCCCTTATCCACCCTTTCTTTCCCTTTCTTGCTGTGCTTCACTAGCTGTGCGGGAATTTCTCCTAATTTCCAGTCCACTAATCAACTCCCACCTGAATCAGTCGCTTCTATTTCTCTTTAATCTCTCACCTTCCATCTCTTCCTCTTCCTCCTTTTTCTATAGTGTCAAATCTATTTGATGTGCTTCATTTCCTAACTTTTACACAGCTCCGCAGCCCATCTCACCTCGCCTGTTTTTTTTCCCTCTCCCTTCCCCTCCCGGTCCACCTCCTGTATCCGCTCTGCTGTCATCTCTCTCATTTTCTCTCATTATGTCAGTGTTATCTGGCCATTTGTTCCCTCCCAGAACTCCCACTCTGTCCCCATCCTCATCCTTCCCATCTTCTCTCTTCTCCGTGCCTGTGTCTTTTAATGGGAACTGGTGGGAGGCTGCGGTGGTCCATCTTGAGTTATAGTTTGTTTTGATGTGCTTATATAGATAGAGATAGAGGCTGAAGGACTGGGGCACTGGGAGAAGAGAGGGCAGGGGGAGGAGAGGAGGGTGAAACAGCACAGAAGACACTACAGACAGACATAAAGAACAGAAAGACATAAACGTGTCTGTGGGGAGAAACACAAGAGAATGACAAAAAGAAGATGAAGTGGAGAGGAAGTGGCATATGAACGATAGCTCACTTTGTACCTTGTGGACCACAGGTCCATCTCCAAACATACATGTATGGACAAAGAAGTGGGAGGCAGTGCCCTGTGTCAGGAGGTTGTGGAAAACCCCCAGAAAGGTCCCCGTGTGTGGCGTGAGAACCATGTTAAAGCTACAGATGGCAGCCTGCAAAGATTATTCAAAAGAGGCAAAAAAGCAGATGACAGAACATTGTTCCAAAGCTTTAATGGGAACATCCACATCCGTGTCTTCAGTTTTTGCTTTTCTTGCTGTTGATTCATTCGCAGTGCATTCTGATTCAGAGATCAAAAGAAGAATTGATCTAAAAGCATCAGACTTTTAGCTTTTCATCACAGATTGCTGAGAGATCAAGGCCAACCGACTAGCACTCAAAACAAATGATTAAATAACTTCTTAACCCCTTACCCCACTCTCTTATGGCTTCACCAATAAGCAGACACAGAGCAACGTTAACATTTATTTGTGGTTTGAATATGCGTGCAGCTGATGAATGTGTTCATTCTTCTTTTAGCTCCAATTCGTTCTCCACCAAATCGTGAGCTGAATCCTTGCTGCTGCGTCATAGAAACATCACAGAAACTCTTTTGTTTCTTTGTTAACATGAGAATATTACTTAACGCAGCTTTTGTGTTAAGATGCAACAGCACTGTAAGAAAGGTCACCCATCTCTTTTTAAAAGTTGGGGTGTTGTGCTCTCAGCGTACACTCTGACACGTGCACTGTTCAAACAACTTGTTTTATTTAACCCAAAAAAGTTACAAAATATTCAAAGTATAAAAACCACAGAGCACTGGAAACAGAGAAGCTAACCTTGGGCAGTTTTAGTTTTGTATTTTCCATATATTAATTTTGTTTTCTTTGATCTTTTTAAACTGACTTGAAGAAGTTTGTAGCACAGTAAAAATGACAGATGTTTACTTTGGTTTCACCAACATTATGTAGGAGCAGATCATGAATAACAGCTACTGATTTGTAAATAACTGGACATGAATAACTTGAGCAGTTTATAACTAGGCAGCTCATTCTCTTTCCCTCGATACTTCCTTTAAATATAAAACGCATTTTGGGGTAAATCTGAAACAGACAGCCATGAAGTGTAAAAGTGAGGTCAGAGGTCAAATGTGACACATTTTGATGCAAACTACAAAAAAAGCAGTAGAACTTTACGCACAGTTTTAAAGGTAAAAGACATTTTATGAAAGCTTGACCTTGTTTGACCTCGAAGAAGAGGTCAGAGGTCCAAAGTGACGTGATGATCCCCATCATCACTCCATATATGCCTATATGTTGTCAATACAAACAATGGCAGTAAGTAACATGGTATTAAATAGCTCTTTATAGCATTATTATCACTTTGACCTTTAGTTCAATATACTGAGAGAGGTCAAAGGTCAAATGTGCACCAACTAAAATTGATACAGAGAAAGCCTTTCCCCTTCATGGTGTTTATTTAGATGGTTTAGGCCTATGTATTAGACTGGCTGCACCCTCAGCCTCCTCTTTTGCTTAACCAGGGAGGAGTGGAGCAGCAGACAGACAACTCAGTCAACTCAAGACAGGGAAAAATGCACCTTTAAAACAATCTGAATCACATGATTCAACCGTTATTTGGATTACAATGTAAAAATAAAAGAAAAAGGGCTGAAACAAATGAACCAAATTAAACAAATCACACTGTGTGATTTCTGTGACAGTGATCAAAATTAATTGTGGCCATGATATGAGAGAGTATGACACTGTAGGTTTGCATACGTCTGCTTCATGTCTCGTGTCTTCGTACTTCCTTTGCATGTTGGACTGAAAAATTTGAATTCGCGTGGCTCGTGACAAGTGGACCTTTAAACAGTCCTATCCCTCTTACCTAGGAAGAGAGTTTGAGTCTCCTTCAAAATAAAAGGCATCCAAATATACATTGTTTGATGTGCCGTGTGACGGTCTGATCTTTATCCATTCTTGAGGACACTAGAATGCTTCACTTAATTTATTCTCATCTTTAGCCGATCAATCAGCATTTGTGTCAGTAACAGCTTATTATTGACTATGTTAGGATCACGTTGGATAATTAATACAAGTGTTGATGTTTTTCCACAAGCATCAAAATTTTGGCACCAAACCTTTGGAACTGTTACCAGAGAGCGGTTAGTCTGCCAAGAACAAAAATCTGGCTTTACTTTCTGCATTTTGTAATTTCCAGTTGTTCCACTTAAAACAATATGGTTTGAACTCTGTCCTTTTAGCTTTTTGAAGCCGTAAAAATCCTTTCCAGCAATGTTCTTTCTCTATTAATTAACTCAGTATGTTTTTCCTACGAACCTCTCAGAAGCTCCTCATTACTTCGGCTCTCGCAGATCCGTAGTGTAATTTACAATATGGTGACTAAAATGAATGAGTTTTGCTTGAGCGGGACATCATATACTTTCCATTTCTGCCTCTTTTTCCTTATATTACTCTTTTTATTCCCCCTCCTTTTAAAAAAAAAGAAAAGGAAAGTGCAGCACTCCCGCTCTGCTTGGCTTTGTGCTGGTTTCTGATTTCTCTCTACCACCGTCTATCCCCGTCTCCGCTGCAACTTCTTCTTACATTTTCATAGCCCATATTGCAGCGATTTTCGCCATGTCTCATGATCAAAGGGGAAGCACTAAGTTCAGTCACAGTCTCGTCCCTAAGAGGGTCAATTGAATCGTAGCCACTTTCTCTTTCATCTTCTGGTCCTCCCACCTCCTTCCCATTCTGGCCTGGCTATTTGGCTCGGTTTTTCTACTATATTTGCATTTCTGCCCCCTGTCCACATCTCAGGATTTTCTCCCCTCATCTTTTTCTCCCGCTTTGCCTCCATTTGCCGATTCTGTGTTCTGGCAGTCAGCTGAGTAAACAGGGGTACTTAATCAAGACATTTTACGTCACAGAGCCGTCCCACAACCTCCATCATCTGCCTCTGAGGTCACGGGTCATTATTTCTGGTTTCCCCCCGGAGATCTCTGAGAAGAGACCAGCGAAGCTGTGGCCGGGCGGGAACAGCTCCCGCCCACGCAGACAGCCAAAGTTTTTAAATAAAGTTTCTGCACCGAGGTGCCAGAGCGCTCCCCGGGTTCTGCTTCAGCACATCAAATGGCACGACACGAGTTGAAGCTGAAGCCGGATGAATATTAAAAGGAAGGCCGCAGGAGCTGTGACAGCGCTTTGCTCCCGACACAGAAATCTGTGATCTGATATGACTCGATGTATGAAAGGTGAACGCCTTCTTTGATCATTCCTGTCAGGCAACAGGGAGACACAGGACAGCTCGATTCATAACCTGGGAGGCTCTGCATATAGAAAAGACATATTTTCATACAGCAAAAGTGGCAGCTTCCTGTCTTTGACCAAGATTGTAAAGCAGTAATTGGCTCATCTGTTCTTCAGTGTCATAATGCTTAAAAAGAAAAGGGGGAAAAGTGTCTGCACTTATCTCCTCTTTATTTCTTTATGTTGTGCTGATGTAACTGCATAAAAGTTTGTCACTGCTATTAGCGAGCATAGACTGTATGTAATACATTGGCTTAGCCACTCTGATGTCACCCATGTTGTTTTATGAAACCAGACGAGCAAGGTGTTGATCTAACTGAGAAACAAAGGACACTGCACACTCTTATGGTAGCAGCTCTTCAGTCACGAGTTAATCAATACATTAACCCTTCATTATCCTGTTTTATGAAAAACTGACATCATGCCTTATTAACTGCGACTTGAAACTAGCAAAGTAGATCATTAACATATCAGTAAAGTGTTTATTGATATTGTAAATCAAGTGAGTATTTGGGTCTTTTTCCCATACACTTCTAGATAACACTTTATAATACAGCCTATAAATAAATAACTAAATATATATGTATTTATATGAAATCCCTATGTAATTATATTTACCAACAAATAATCAGAGGTAAGTTCACTAGAATAAGGAGGGTAAGAGGAAACAAGGAAATAATTATAATGAACATTTAAGTACTTTGTAAGTCATTTTAACTTCTGTGTCAAGTAATTTAAACCAGTAATTTTAAATATTGGAAAACTTAATGAAGTTTGCAGGAATGAAGAAATAATTTAATTGTAAGTAATTTTAAGTAAAGTTGGTTTGTAATTTTGCTGATAAACAAACAGCATTTTCTCATTTTACATTGTAAGTACACTGTACTTCTTGCAGGCCGTACTGTGGAGTGGCTTCACCTTGCCTAACTAGTATTTTTACTTTCTTGTACACTCCTTTTGAAAGCTATGTCTGAACAGTTATTATGAAGGAAAAAACAATAAGTTAGACTTGGCTCCATCATTATGAGGTTACATAAGCCTTCAAATTTTTATGGGATTTATTTTGTCTCATTAGTTGGTAGAGAACAGTCCTTATCACCCTTACATTGGTAAAATAAAAGCACAGTTCATTAATAGAACACCCACCATACATACAAACATAATGGGTATTAAGTAGCACATGAAAAAGGCAAGACCACTCCTTAAAATGCCCACACCCCAAATTACCATGAAATTGCACACTTGTTTAAATTTCCTAGTTTAATTATTTCTTTGTTTCCTGTAAAAACCTGACTTGTGAACCTCTTCCTAGTGTCCCTGCCTTTATATATTTGTAGGAAAATATAATTACATCGTAAATTCAAGTATAATACACTAAACTTCCTGTTAGTTGCAGGGGAATTAATTCCTTAGTTTTGGGCCATATTATAAAGTGTTACCGATTTCGGTACACCAAACCTTATTTTTGCTACCAGAGGATTTGTTCCCTGCTGGAATTGAGAAAGAAACCAGTGTAAGGCCCTTTCTAGACCTTTCAGATTTGTTCTGTATATAATATGTTTTAAAAAAAAAATTCACGTTAGGTGGTTAATAGCCTTCTGGGAGAAGATACCATTAAGGACGCTGTCTATTGTCTGTGGAAACATTTAGATGTTTTGTTATAAATTTAGAGTTTAAATTATTTAAACCGCCTGGGTCATAGGCGTCCATTCTGTTGCTGTGGCCTTGTCGCAGTGCCATCTCTTGCCCGCTGCTACTGTTTATTTCTTCCTAATCACTACAACCTCTAAAACTTTAGCCCTTCAGTCACACGCCACGCTGTCCAGGCTCAAGAAGATTCATAACAGCCCAGATAACATATACGCACACTCACATACATGTTTGGCATGTCTTAGCCTCTTGCCCACCTGCTATCTCAGCAGGGTATGTGTGTCTGTGTGTGTGCGATAAGTGAAGGAGAGTAGAAGTTCAACTCTAATCAGCAGCCGTCCTCCACTAATGGCTCTCTTCGCCGTCCACTCTGCACAGCGCCACATCTCCACAACAAACACGCACCCTCTTCACAAACACCACACTGTAAAAAAAATTTGTTATATGAAAGTATTTTACTGTGTATTTTACAGTTTTGTACTGTTCTTCTAGAATATCATTAAATTCACATAATTAGACTGTGATTTCACATTTCAAATGTAAAATAACGTAAAACCACTGTAAATGTAATAAAACATAATTTTCTTGTTTTTTTAAATGTATTTGTCTGTACATGTGCATATGTAGATTGTTAAAATACATTCACAAATGTATCATAATTTCACAAGTATTTGTCCGTTATTTGAAAGATTGAACTGTTAAATTCAAATGTAATGCTATGGAAAAATATATAAAATGATTCTTATAAACTTTACATCAAATAACGTTGTTTGGGGCGATCGTGGCTCAAGAGTTGGCAGTTCGCCTTGTAATCAGAAGGTTGCCGGTTCGAGCCCTGGCTTGGACAGTCTCGGTCGTTGTGTCCTTGGGCAAGACACTTCACCTACCACCTACTGGTGATGGCCAGAGGGGCCGATGGTGCGATATGGCAGCCTCGCCTCTTTCAGTCAGTCCCAGGGCAGCTCTGGCTACGACTCTAGCTGCCTTCACCAGTGTGTGAATGAATAGTGGAATTGTAAAGCGCTTTGAGGGTCTCGAAAAGTGCTATATGAATGCAATCCATTATTATTTAAACCAACTGTTAACTGTATATTTCTGTACATTTAAGTATTATTATTCATATTGCCGCATTCATTGACCTTGTTTATAGGTAATTTCATTGTTTAATCACGTTAAAATGTTCCTAATTTAATGTTTAAAAGCACTTGAAAAAGGCAAAATCCCATGTAAAATTAGGGCAACAAACTGTATTGTCATTACTGAACATAACCGTATTTTTACGAGAAAGTTATTTTCTGGTATTTTCTGGTATTATTTTGGCGCCCCAGCTGCTGGAATATTACTGTTTTTTTAGGATTTTTTTTTACAGTGCAGACAGGCCTACTCTGTCCAGACGTGCCCCTACACATCTACACACTAATGCTGCCACACTCACACTGACACACACATATACATAAGATATACCCTACCTGTCACCAGCACCACTGCATGTGGTGTTTTTGTCAGCCAGAGACAAGTACAGTGCAGTCTAAAGACACTCAAAAACAGTTTACCCAGGCTGAGTAGTGTTTTTAGGAGACACTTACATGCAGTTCATACATTCACTGTTGTATGCACCAGGGCAGGCAATGTAAGTTGATTTAAAGTGGGGTGATAGAAGCCTTTTAGCTGTTTAAAATACGGCCCCTATTTGTTCAGCTTTGTGGAATACTCACATGCAAAATCTCTTTTTATGCCTATAAATCCTGAGGTTTCTAACACAGTCAGCTAAATAAAAATGTATGAATGTGCAGCTGAGAATGTTAATGCTCCAAACATAAAAGAATCCGGTTTGTGGGCAAGTTAATCGGTCAATAAAATAACTTAAAATAAAGATAATAAAAATGACTAACTAGAGGACGCTGCAATCTTAACTTCACTTTCTTTTAACATATCTCTTGGTATATATCGCTGACCACTTGTTATAAAAACCTTCAGCTCTTGGTTCACATGTGGGTTTAAGATGCTGTTAAATGTTTAAAAGTTTAAAACCATATAAAAATATGAGGAGCTGAGATGAAAACTCCAGCAGTAATTGGCTTGATGAGCTGCATCATCTGTGAGAGTCATAAATACTTGCTTTTCTAAAAGGTCAGATGGTGTATTGCTTTGAACTTTGTGATGTCTTTTACTTTCATATCGGATGGTCAAGCGATGCTAAAGTAGATAAGACGGGGCGTGCTAAAGCGCCTTTGCTTGAGCTGCCTCTCAGTTGAGGATCTGTGGGATGTGCTGATCCATTGAGGCCCCACCTCACAACTTACAGAACTTAAAGGATTTTTTGCTAACATCTTGCTGCCAGATATCACAGCACACCATCAGGGGTCTAGTGGAGTCCATGCGTCGACAGGTCTGGGCTATTTTGACAGCAGAAAAGGAAACCAACACAATATTAGGCAGGTGGTCATAATTATATGCCTGAACGATGTATGTTGGTGAGAAGGTGGTGTGCTTGGGCATCAGGTAATGACAGCGAGCCTGATTAGCAAGGTGTATCCATAAACTGTAATGCTGTTAGCACTGAGAGACCAAGGTGACAGTAGAATTTCATTTACCAAATGTAACCCAGGTCCCACGTAGCTATGGTAAAGCTAGAGTATATAGTACAATGAGACTGGGCCTGGGTTCGTAGTGCTACTAATAATGATACCTGATACCCTCTAATTTAACTAATAAGGACCACCACAACTGTACTTTACACAAATTTATCCCTCACCGGGTATTTATTTAGACAGCAAAGAAATTAATATAAACAGTTACTTTTATAAAATGAATTGAATTAAAATAAACAAACAAAAAAACACTGTAAATGTGACTACATGGATTATAAATAAAAGATTATCCACACAAAATACCTTTTTCTTAGGTGCCAACTGTTATTTCAGTTACAACAGCTCACACCTTTAAAATGGATTTCAACCTTTGATAATAACTTTGATTAAAACTACACACTTACTCAATTTAAACCGAATTTGTAACAGTGGGCCCACACACACACACACACACACACACTTTAACCTGTCCACACTACACCTGTAGCACGTGCTTGTTGCAGGCCTGATTCGAAGTTCGGGTGCGGTGAGGCCTAAAACTGATGGCCGCTTCACTCAAACTGAGCCATAAACAAAATACGTGCACTTTAGTTCCAGTTAGTACTCACGAGTCCAATGAGTTTGTTAGTGGGGCAATCAGAAACGGGCAGTTAGTTCACCAGTAGTGAAGACAGTCAGGGGTAAGAAAACAGTCAGGGGCGAGGAAACAGCCAGGGGTGAGAAAACAGCAGGGTCCATCCGGGCAGAAACCTCTCTCTCCCTCTCCTTTCAGAGCGTCCCTCGGCTTCTAAACATATTAAAACACTTGAGCTACAATACCAAATGCTATCACATAACGATTTAGCATTAGCATGCTTTGACTGAAAATCACAGAGCTAAACATACAGCATGGCATCACAGCACATAACGCGGTAAGCTGCGCTAGTTAGCATCACATATCACGCTATTTTATCACTATAACGAATAGTTACAGTCCAAATGTCAAGGCACACAGTCTCATTTACCTCTTGCAGATCACAAATAAGTAATATCAGGACCACGGGTAGTCGACCTCAATGATACACTTAGATGCAAAATCCACACCACGGTTGCCTTACGATATCTCTCTCTTCGGACTTAGCTTCTGTGTCCGCTCCCACAGATTCACACAAACATTACCACTCGTCCCGCCCCCATAACAGAGAAGAGTGACATTGACTGGCTCGTCAGCACAACAACCAATGACAATACAATATTGAGATAACTGACATTAGATGGGTAAATAATCTTAGGTTACACCCCAACATATTGTGGCGTGTTGGGGGAGCGGCTAGTTCTCTCCCATCAAGCCTTGGGACGTGTGCTGCTGTTTGGATGTTCTTGTTTTGTTGTTTATAGTTACACTACTTTTAACTGTTATCCTGAATGTTGTGTTTGTACTGTGGTTCAAAGGCACTTACAGTTGTTGTTTTATAGAATGAATGCAACCATGGATGAGTTCTGTTATGCTGTTGATGACCCTCGAAGCACAGTGTAGCATCAGTGTGTGTTGTAATAAAGAGCTCCCCCTACCAGCTTGGGGTTGAATAACAATCTCTCTGTGAGCTTCTTTGTAAAGTTTCCTCTGCATGCCACATTGGTGTCAGAAGTGGGATTCCAAGAGCATGGCCACTATGCTGAAAGAGGAAGAGGAGCTGAGGAAGATTGAGGAGCTTATCACTCACCTGGAAGCAGTGAATGGAGCACAATCGAAGAAGCGGGTAGATCCCCGGGCAGCAGCAAGCCAGCCAGGGGAAGACCTGTGGGGCTTACCAGATGGAGCCTCACACCCCCGCCCACTGGGGAGCTGTCGGAGCCGCCAAGGCATGCTGCAGGCTCCAAGACCACGAGCGACCAGCCGCCGCTGCCATCAGGGGCTCCTGTCCGGGGGAGCATGAAGCTGCCACGCTATAATGGGGAGGCACCTCCAGAGACCTACCTTATCCAGGTACAGCTGGCTGCTCAGCTAAACGGTTGGTCAACAGAGGAGACAGCTGTCCAAGTTGCCCTCGCCTTGGAAGGCAGGGCCCTGCAGATCCTCACAGATCTTCAGCCAGAAGAGCATTTAAGTTGGCCTGCTGTTGCCAGAGCAATGCAGAGCACGTTTGGCCTCCGTACACATGCAGATGATGTCCGAGATAAACTTGCTAACCGCCCACGGAGACAAGAGGAGAGTCTGGGTGCCTATGCTGCTGACCTATGTCTTTATGCACGTAGAGGGTACCCTGCTTTTGATGCTGCAGCACAAGAAGAGCTTGCTCTCCAGGCTTTTGTCTGGGGTCTCCAGCCAAAAAGACTACAAGAGCACATCTGTCTGCATGCACCAGAAACCCTGGCGGCAGCTCTAACTGAGGCCGAAAGAGTGGAGCATGTGCTCAGCCCAGGTGCACGCAGCCCTGGCATAAGTCACCAAGTGCGCCAAACGGACTACGAAAGGAGCGACCAGGCGGAGGAGGCCCGCCAAACCACCAACACACCACCCTGGCGATCTCGGCGAGGGAATAGGCGAGCAGGAGGCCAATCCAGGGGTAACTGCCATCGGTGCGGAGAACCAGGCCACATCGCACGCTACTGTCCAGCACCAAGCCCACAAAGCCTGGCACCCCAGCTGCTGTTAAACTAAGGCGGGGTGGCACAACGGAGGAACTGCCCCCTGCCACCACTCTGTCCTCCAAATCACACTTGCGGGTTGGCCGGCTCGGCCAGACACGGGGACTGTATCTGGACTGTGACCTTGCCGGCACCACCTGTAGAGCCCTGATAGACACTGGATCCACGCTCTCCTTAGTACAGGCTGGAGTCCTCCCTGGTTCTGATGGCCCAATACCGCAGGGTTGGCAGCCTACTCAGCTCCACATCACCACAGTCACGGGGGAGCGTGCCAAAGTTAAGGGGGAAAGATCCCTCCCGGTGACTGTTGCTAACTGCACCGTGGACCACCAGTTCTGGCTAGCCAGCATCCAGGACCAATGCATCATTGGCCTGGACCTGCTAGCCAAATGGGAGGCCACAGTGGACGTGTCCCGAGCAATCCTTTACCTGGGCACGGAGGCTGTGAAGCTCCACACCACAACGGAAGTCCCGCTGCCTGCCTCCACCTTTTCAGCCAGCGTCAGGAAGCCTGAGGACCTGTCGCCGCTGGCGGGGGAAGGGGCCTCCCCTTCACCAGCAGTACCGCAACTGTCTGCAGAGACCAAGCAAGCTGTCGAGGACCTATACCAAAGGAGCTGCGAGGGTCTCCAGGCTGATCAGCGACGGCAGCTGCGAGAGATACTCGACTTGTTTGCCGACATCTTTGCAGCCAAGGATGAGGACTGCATGCAAACCAGCCTGGTACAACACGACATTGACACTGGGGCTGCACGGCCCATCCGCCTCCGCCCTCGTCGCCTTCCCCTTGCCAAGCGTGCCGCAGCAGAGCAGAAGATCAGGGAAATGGCAGAGGCGGGCATCATCGAACCCTCAAACAGCCCCTGGGCAGCCCCGGCTGTACTGGTTCGGAAAAAGGATGGTACCTGGCGGTTTTGTGTCGACTATCGTCTACTCAACAGCATCACACGCAAGGACTCCTACCCATTGCCCCGGATTGACGATGCCCTCGACGACATTGCTGGGTCCTGCTGGTTCAGTTCCCTCGATTTGCGCAGTGGCTACTGGCAGGTGGAGCTGACGCCAGAGGCCCGCCCAAAGACTGCTTTCTCCATTGGCCAGGGACTGTGGCAGTTTAAGGTGATGCCCTTCGGCCTCTGCAATGCCCCAGCCACATTCGAGCGCCTAATGGAGAGGGTTCTGGCTGACATCCCCTGCGACCGCTGTGTGGTCTACCTGGATGACCTCCTCGTCCACGCGACAGACTTCGAGAAAGCCTTGGCTAACCTGACTGCTGTTTTCCACGCTATCCGCCAGGCTGGCCTTCGCCTCCACCCCAAAAAGTGCCATCTCTTCCGAAAGGAGACGACCTTCTTGGTCACGTTGTGAGCGGAGCAGGGGTTTCCACTGACCCTGCAAAGGTGGCCGCTGTGAAAGACTGGCCCATTCCGGGCAACATTGCTGAGTTGCGGAGTTTCCTTGGCCTGGCATCATACTACCGGCGTTTCGTCAAGGACTTTGCTACCATTGCAAGCCCCCTGCACTGGCTCACACAGAAGGGCCGGGAGTTCCATTGGAGTGAGGACAGTGCCGTGGCATTTGATCGGCTCCGATCTGCACTGGTTGAGGCACCGGTGCTAGCCTCCCCAGACCTGCAGCTCCCTTTTGTCGTGGACACCGATGCCAGCAACACAGGGGTGGGGGCTGTACTGTCGCAGGAAGGCCCTGAGGGGGAGCGGGTCATCTCCTACTACAGCCATTCCCTCAGCAGACCGGAGAGGAACTATTGTGTCACCCGTCGAGAGCTGCTGGCCATCATCCTGGGTCTCCGCCATTTCAGACCCTACCTCTACGGGAAGAAGTTCCTCCTGCGCACAGACCATGCGTCCCTCACTTGGCTGCTCAGCTTTAAAGAACCGGAGGGACAGCTAGCCCGGTGGTTGGAGACGTTGCAAGATTACCACTTTGAGGTCCGTCACCGGGCGGGACGTCTCCACACCAATGCAGATGCCCTCTCCCGACGCCCTTGTGAGGAAAAACAGTGCAGGTACTGCCAACGCTTGGAGGACCGGGAGGGCATGACTTCAGTGATCGCGTCACCACAGGGCGGCCCTGAGAATGACTCTGTTCCAGGTGGGCATTGTAGCAGTCTTCAGGTCCAGTCCGCCGCGGGGGATACTGAGGGTCTGGAGGCCATGGATCCCCAACAGCTGCAACACAACCAGAACCAGGACCCTGCCCTTTCCCAGGTTCAGTGTTGGATTGGAGCCGGTCAGAGACCATCATGGCCACATCATGGCGGTGTTCAAGGAGGTCTGTCAGCGGCTGGGTACCAGGAAGACCCGGACGACGCCACTGCACCCCCAACGCGATGGGTTGGTGGAACGCTTCAACCGCACCCTGGCCACCCAGCTTGCTATCCTGACCTCCCACCAGCAGCGTGACTGGGATCAACACCTTCCCCTGGTCCTAATGGCCTACCGTTCTGCAGTCAAGGAGTCTACTAAGTGCACTCCAGCGGCCTTGATGTTCGGTCATGAGCTTCGTACCCCAGTGGACTTGGTGTTTGGATCTCCCCCCGGGCCGGAAGTGTGCGGGGACCCCGGGTTGGACTACCTCCACAACCTCCTCGCCCGGCTCCGAGAGGTGCATCAGTTGACCAGGCAGGCTCTCCGAGATGCAGGTTCCCGGCAGAAGCGAGCTTATGATACCCGCTGCAAGGGGGAAGGACTTTCGCCCGGTCAGCATGTGTGGGTCTACAGCCCGGAGAGGAAGAAAGGGCTTTCTCCCAAACTGATGAGCCAGTGGGTTGGACCCTGCACTGTTCTTGAGAGGCTGTCCGACGTGGTCTACAGGGTGCGGCTGGTCAAACGGAACAGGGTGGTCGTACTCCATCGCGATCGCCTGGCACCCTATCAGCCCTTGAGTCCATCCAGGGAGACGTCAGGGTCCCAGCTTCAACTGCAGGCCCCCAACCTGGCCTCGGAGGCAGCTGGGGGACCCACGGAACGTCCTCAACGAAGCCGTCGCCTTCCCCAACACCTCAGAGACTTTTCTATGGACATGCCGGTTGCTGGGGACAGCTAACCACTCAAGTGGGGGCTGTGTGGCGTGTTGGGGGAGCGGCTAGTTCTCTCCCATCATGCCTTGGGACGTGTGCTGCTGTTTGGATGTTCTTGTTTTGTTGTTTATAGTTACACTACTTTTAACTGTTATCCTGAATGTTGTGTTTGTACTGTGGTTCAAAGGCACTTACAGTTGTTGTTTTATAGAATGAATGCAACCATGGGTGAGTTCTGTTATGCTGTTGACGACCCTCGAAGCACAGTGTAGCATCAGTGTGTGTTGTAATAAAGAGCTCCCCCTACCAGCTTGGGGTTGAATAACAATCTCTCTGTGAGCTTCTTTGTAAAGTTTCCTCTGCATGCCACAATATTTATTGTGCACAGAAAATAACTCTAAATCATGAAACCCTTTTAATTATTGGACTCTTAACTGTAAATGAAATGCATTTGTACCAAAACATATGATTTTTAAACCTTTTATCAACTATTTATATCTTAACCATTTTTTTATAACAGTAGACTTTTTTCTTTATACTGCAAGCCCGAATAATTGCAGACAGGGCTACACAAAACTGCAACCTAAACGTCTTGTACAAGCTGTACCTTCCAGGAAGTCATAATATTTGTTAGATTATTCAATTTCAAATGCTTCAAAAGGCAATGGTGTTATTAACAAGAGAGCTTCAGGTCATTGATTCAAATTAGCAGAAATGAGTTGCAGTCAGTCAAAGCAGCCTCACCCAGAGTTTCAGTCTTGACAAAATATGGGTTTAAAGTTATAAAGAATTCAGCTGTGATGAAAGGAAAAATAAGCTATAAGTTATTTTATATCAGGACTGATTCCCCGTTGGAGCCAGAGTGAAGTCGGCCTTAGAGAAACTTCAGCTTTTTGGCATTTATTGTTACTGATTTTATTTTAAAGCTCATGAAGTCGTGGCTTAGTTCATGTACACGGTTAATAGAAGCAAGACAAATGGATGGTTTTAACCACCACGCAATCAACGAACGCGACCAAAGTACGTCTAGAAATTTCACACGTAGAGAAAAGCACACACGGGCAGTTATTTTAGCTCCTCGCCATTGTTTATAGAGCGATAGAGAAGAGATTGTGCTGGGTGAAAACTGCATTAGATAATCCCTGAAGCAAGCCCAAACTGTAACAATAACAGAGCTATCATCACCAAAACTATTTCCTACACACACGCACACACACACACTGCATGCACTCTCACTTAGACGCACACACACACTCGCGTCCCCCGTCCACAGTCAGATTAGTGTGGGAATGTTTGTGCCAGCAGCGAGCGTCTTGTGCTGTGTTGATGTTGTGATTGGGGGGGGGTGTTTAAGGTTGAGGATGACTCATCTGACATACACACACGCTCACGTACACACAGCGCGCGCCCACAGTAATCTAGATAAAGTTCATCACTCACTCGGCCTCTCCTTCCTCCCTCTCGTCCTCTGACAATGCTTACAGCTCGCCAGGATTTATGCTCACCATTTCTCTGCTTTAAACATCTTTATATAAACGCTTTAATCCTAAACGCCGCTCCAGGAGGAAAACTAACAGTGCTAGCAGAGACGGCAAATTAATTGAAATCGTTATTGGAGCCGGTTTTAAAGTGGTATTTTGTCTCGACACTGTATGTGCATTTCATTAGGACCGGCTAAGCTCATGACGAGCCGGGGGCAAATTTGGGGTCCGTGCACGGAGCAAAAGGCAGATCCTTCTGTTTGTTTTCCGTCCCCACACGTCTGTCTCGTTTAGTTTCCGAACCCAGCGGGCGATATTATATTCACGGATATATCTAATCTGTGTCAGCTGATCATGCTTGGGAGGACTGACTTATGTTTCGCTTCACATCCTCGCTCTGTTGGATCACACAACGTTAGCACAAGCTAAAGCCAGTCACAAAGTTAGATTTTTGTCTTCAGTTGTATATTTGTTTGAGACTTGAGGGCAGTCAGGGTAAGACCAGAATGTTGCTAATTTAGAATGAATATGTTTTGGGGTTTTTTTTGTTGCTAGTTGCTAACTTTAGTGGTTTATTACTTTACACATTGCGGGTTCCCTACAGCTGGATTGGAAAACAAAACCAACGAGTTAAAACGGTCGGAGGCCAATCTTGAAACCCATCCGCTGATTTCTGATGATGTAACCTCTGTGGGTAACAGCCAGTGTGTTTTGTGGCTTCCGATGTAGCTGGTGAATGTTTGAATGGGCAACTGATAACCAGGCCAAGACTTCCTGTTTAGTGCACCTGTCAATTTGTAGGACCAGAGCTAACTAATTTGAGATCAGTTGACCCTGGCTCTGGTTGAGATTTGAACATTTTTACCATCTTTTTTGTTCTTTTACGCAGTGTTTGTTTAAATGCAGCCACAGTCCGCTCATTCCTGAGGGGGAGAATACAATAGAGCAGCCACTTTACAGTTATGAGCATATACCAGTTAGTGCACATCAGAACAAAATTTCAGTGCACTGACTTATTATCGGGCTAATACAATATAAATAAATAAATCTAAATCTAAAAGTATAAAATATAAAAGAGAATTGAAGATATATTTATGTAAAAATAGGAAAGAATTGTCAAGTTTATTGTGGATTAACCACAGAACTTTTTGAGTCTTTACACAAAAACGGTCAAATGTTGCCCCGAACCGCTGGCGTCTAAAACATTTACAAGAAACAAGAAGGCTTCTGTTACCAAATATATCCTCATATTTTATCATAGACTGTGTAGAACTGAATGAAACTGCAGCTTAGTTATAAAATTATAAGTAATGAACAAAAAATGCAATTTAGCACAGCTTTAAACTGCAGTCATGGCACCAAATGACCAAGATTTAAAAAACATTTTGAGCTAAATATCAGACCTTAAGATATCAAGTCATATACACCGATTATATCCTGGTAAATGGAGTGGTTCTTATACTCTACTGGAGTCCTCTGAGTGCTTTATACAACTTGCCCCATTCACATCCATTCATACAAGCACAGTTTTCTATGCCCAAGCACTTTGTACCTAACATTCACACTCTGATGGACGCATCGGAGTGCAACGTGGGTTTAGTATCATCCCCAAGATCCACACTGTCATGAACAAAATGATATATTTTTTTTAACAAAAATGTTAAACCTCACAATTTATTGGGTTAACAGCACTGAAAACACCATTTCCAGGGTATAACCACCAATCAATTGATTCAACATGCGCTATGGTACCAGTCATAGACGTTGGTTGCTACTGACAACAATAACTAAAGCAGTTTCGATTTTTCAAAGAAGTGTTTAGGGTGGACATATATGCAATATATTTAGTTTTATAATTCATATTCATTGTTAACTAGCTAGCTTCAAAGTCTTTATGCTAGCTAGGCTAGGCTGGCATAAGGACTGGCAAGGGATTATTTTAGGGTGCCACATGCCACCACAGTAGATCCACCCCTCTCTGCTAATTCTGCTATGATATGAAACATGTTATGCGATATGTCTTCAAGATGCTGTGTTTGAGTTTTTTGCCCCTGCTGCCACAATTAAACTCAGGAAGTAAGACAAATCATATCAGGGACATCAAGTGAAAGCACCTGCTAGGGGGGGAGCCTGATTATAACAGGGACACAAAACACGAGTCAATACAGCTGAATATCTTCACACCATCAGAAACTAAACAAAACTTTGCTTTAAACAACTACTGTATGCGCTTGACTATGACTGGGTCAGTGCTTTTCTGTGTCCCGGTCTCAGGGTTTGCAAATGATTCTCTTCTCTGAAGACTCAGGTCTTATTTTAATGCAGTGCAGCACACGTGGACTTTGTACTGGCCAACAAAGGTTCCCTGGATGGTGGATGAACTGTGTTGTGATACTTTTGTACGTTTTGTGTTTATCAAACTTTTCGCTCCTATTATTAGCATCAAGTACTCAGTTGGAACCCCATATTTGGAATTTGTACCAGTCCCATCCACTGTTGCTGCTTTTCCCCTTTCCTAGCGCTGCGTCAGATACAGCTGAAAGTGCAGGCCGAGGTCATGTACAGGACCACATTAGTCACAACACTGCGCGCATCTTGAAATCGGACCCATGAGAATGAAGCAGGAATTATTATATTATCACAGGATTCACACGAGACCCGGCTTAGAAGTCTGTCTTCAGCTGGTTGACATCTACAGACCTTTAAAATTTTGCAAATGTATCTCACGTTCTCTTGATCGCAATGTCCCGAGACTGTCAGACTTTATGACAGTTCCTGCCTTGACAGCGGGACTAGTTTCCCATTATTACATCCACAGACACACTAAAACCCTCCCCACAGTGAAAACAATCATGCCATCATGACCGGTAATCACTACTGCTTCTCCTTAAGAAGCATTCAAGGAGATGCCAGGTGGAGGAATGATGGGCAGACAGATGGTAGCGAAGTCCGAGTCCCGAGCACTGGGAAAGTCCTAAGGGAGAGATTTGTTCTGCACTCCTCTGCTACGCTTCACTGTCCCTCTTTTCTCCCCTCCCTTCTCCCTCTGTTTGACTTCCCTTTCTGGCCTGTGATTTGTTTTGTTCTCCTCTTATGTTATCTGTTGCTCTCCTCAGAGGGCTAGTGGATACAAGGATGGACAGTGTGTATACACCACCCTCGAGTGTAGCATCATATTCACGCCGCCATGGTTGAGAGTGTGTGTGTCTGTGTGCACCGTGGGTACACGAGAGATGTGTGCATGTGTGTGTGTGGGGTCTTTGAGAAAAAGAAAGGACCAACAGGACAAAGAGCTGGCATGAAGACGAGCATGGCCTCACTCCACATTCACGAGACAATTTTACTATCTTTCCTGTTGACAGCAACTATCGAAGCACCCGGGGAGTAAAAGCCTCGCTTGGAGAAAATCCTCCCACTACAAATGTAGTTTGTAGCCCACACAAAGTGAACGTCTTTTTTTTTTTTCAGCATAAAGGGAGAACAGCTCGGCGCAGTAATCCGCCTTTCTGGTGGCAGCCATTTTAGAGCCTCGTCTCGTCGTGGTGGCATTGTGGTGCAGTCCCAGTTGATTAACATGTTGTCAGTAGCTGTGGCTGTGTCTCTCTGCTTCTCTCTAAGCCACTGTGCAAAGACAAGACACAAAATTGGGTAATATATTACTTTGGAGACCTGTGATTGGTTAGAATGGGGGACTTTATTGCATGTTGTGAATACAGCGCATATGGTTCTGATTTTGGCTACCTTTCTTTTTTTTCCCTTCCCCGAGCTGTAGCACAGACGCAGACATCCAGCCGCACACATGCAGATCCATGCAGACAAACACAGAGAAATATGCATCCTAAACACGCACACACAATAGAAAGCATTGTATATAAGACAACTTTGCCATTCTGACCACACTTCCTGATGGCTAATCTTGCAGTTAATTGCCAGGCATGATCAGTGCGCCATTACTGAGTTTCCTTGATTATAAATCACGTGCTGGTCATGGGCTCATTACTTTAATAGACCTGCACTGACTACTATACATTACAACTGAGGAACCAGGATCACTGCTCTCTTTAATGGCTTGTGACATCTCTTTGTTGGGATATTCAAAACTCCGAAGAGGACTGCGGTGGCCTGAAGCTTGTTGTGGTCCCTCAGAGGAAGTGCAGGCTCCGTTGTTAAGGGTTACAAACATATGAATGCTGTTCATAATTAAGGAGCTGACACTGCCAAATGATACAGTTGACTTAAATTATTGATGAGAGTCAAGCATACATGAACTGAGGCATTAAAGAGGATGTAATGTGGAAAAAAAGAAGATAAATTGGCGAACTGGAGACCAATGACATATAGTGAAGCTGCCAGGAAGCTACTGAGTAGAAAGATTTATGGAAATTATTAATGAAGTCAGCAGCCGTTGGAAGATGGTTTGAAGATGAGTAGATCGTACGGTTACTTAAGAGTTGTGTGCATCCATAAGGAAACAAATGTAATCTACTTCATATCTGAAGACTGTACATTATACCCGGTGAGGTCTGAAGCCACAACTCTAACCCTCTGTACTGGAGAACAGCAAAAAATGCTTTTTCTTGGAAGCATTTCTGAGCATGATAGTTATAATTACTTCTCTTTTTTTCTATCCCATGTTTGCCAATGCTTGGACAACAATTTTAAAAGAACAGAAATTACGTATTGTGCTATCATAGGGTTTGGCATCATCACCTATGATGACTTAGACCTCACAAAGTTCATTTCTTTACCTACGTGTATTTGAACAGTTCTGGGGAAAAGGTCCAATGAGGACGCTACAATAATAATTGACGCTATAATAAGAATGAAAATAAGCATTATAGCTTTAATTTAGGAATTAAACCAGCCTTACCCTCTGGTCCAGGTTGGATAGTGTATAAGGTGACTTGACTCCCTCGCAGGAGTCCATGATCTCACAGTCGTAAACCTCCACGGGCTCCTGCTCACTTCTACACAGAGTACACACCCAGTCACCTCTGTGGAATACACAGGACCACAGTCCATGAAAAAATACATTAAACCCATATGTCATATATCCAGATTTGTATGTTCACACAGCACTTACAGCGGGAAGCTGCTGAGAGGAGGTATATGACAGCCTATGTGATAAACTTTGGGGCAGCGGTCACAGCAGAGCAGCTCTCCTCCGTTCAGACAAACAGCGCAGAAATCTTCACTCTCCTCAGTCCCAGCCTCAGCTCCAGGCTGCTGGGCGGATGAGTCGGCCTGTTCTCCCAAGCATCATTGGACGCTAAACCAAAGGCACGCACTTCCTGTGTTGAAATGTAAAGCAGTGGAACTTCAAAGTAAAAGTCAAAGTAAAAAGTTTAAATATCTCAATTTTTTTCAATTTATTCTTAATGAAGTCTGTTGGCCTTCATGAAATCTATCATTCTGCCTTATCTGTGGTTGCTATGTAGTATATGGTTTTATGAAAATACTTTAGCCTTAAATAGGATTGAACTGGTTTCTGAGTTATAATCCAACTGTGATGTGGGTTAGATTTAGATTAGGTAGCTACAACAGGTCATGATAATGGTAGATAAGAGGCTGCAGGTTTGTGGCAGGTTGTCTTTGGAAGATTTCTCAGCATGCACCACCCAGACCTCCACAATCACAATTACAATATAGGAATTTTAAGTTGTGCTATCAAAAAATATAAATGTAATGCTAAGTATTACTTGAGTATTGGCACTTTAATACTGTCGTTGCCTTTACCATTGGTACAATGATTATATTTTAGTTGTCATATTCCAGGTATCATCAACATTTACTGCCTTAAACTCTGAGGATTCACTTTCTTTGTCAACATAAAACAAGTGCATGTTTTTAACAAGGAAGATGTTAAAATGGAGATAAAAATATTGGAGGTATGTCCTCCAATATGAAGGAAGGTATGAAAATATCCTCTGGCTAAGCTCCGTGGATAGTCCTGAAAGACAAAAACATAATGCTGGAATCGTTCTCCGAGTCACTGAGCAGTCACTGTTGCAGTCAAAGCCAACAGTGGAGGGACACAGTGAGCTTTACATGTATGTAAAGGCACGGTGCCCACCTAAACTGCTGAGAGAATTGGCTTTAAGGTAATGGCAAAAGCACTGCATTCACAGCACGCAATGCCAAGCCACAAACACTTCACACAAAACAAAATCTTGAACTTGTACAGCAGCTGTCGTGAGAAAGAGGAGCAAATGGCACCCAGACACACAAACTCACACATAGCATCAGCTGTGCAGTTTGATAACTTCCACGAACTTGTATAAGTGTCCTCACAACCATAATGAATCGATAACTTCAAATACAGGCAATGCAGAATTACTTTTACAGAGTCTTTTATAGCTTTTCAAGCTCATTGTTTATACTTCCATAACTATTAAGTGTTGAAATTCACTGGTCTGCATTAGGCTCCTCAGATACATGACACCCATCTGCTGTTGGAATCTCACTGAACTAAATGAACAGTCTTTATTTTACCATGTGGCAGAAAGGAAAGTGGCTAAATCCGATAATTGCTAATAATTTAAACTGTTAGCTAAACATGACCAATAAATGGTTGACATTATTAGCTAAAGTATCAGATTTTTTTTTTCTGATTATAAGGCGCAATATCAACGAATGGGTCTATTTTCAGGCATAAGGCGCATTAAGCGAAACAAAACAATCAGATTAGTCAAATTTTATTCAACTCATTCACAATAACTCTCTTCTTTTCAGTGATCTAATTCTTGCAGTAGGTGGGGAAAATTGCCAGCTTTTCTTCGTAATCCTTTGGCAGTTGTTGAAAGATGGTAGTTCTTGTGCGGATGGAGAGATTATACCTTTTAATGAAACGGAAACACCAGGAATGACCTCCTCGAAGTCTTTGATCTTCATGTCACTTGCTACCGCTGTTGCCTTGAGACGAATAGAGATGAATAGAGACGCGTCTACCTGCTGTTCTCTGTCAATAACCCACTGTTCAGTTTTGTCCTCTAACTGTCGCCATCTCGCTTTGTTCACTCTGGAACTCTGTTCGGTCTTCTTTACTTGGCGCAGGTCATCTTCTTGCTTTCTCCACTTTCGTAACATTGGTTCATTAATGTTGAATTCTCTCGCAGCTGCCGATTTTCGAAAAAATTAAAGAATTTTACGTTATCATCCGAAAAATACAGTAGTTGAAATAGATAATATAGCCAATTCTACTTCCTAAACACAAATAGATTTAATTAATACATACTTAAAAATGACTTCGCATTAAATTATTTTTTAGTATTAAATAAATTGCTCAAAAGAAAGCCACCAAACATAGTGCACAAAAGTTATATTATTAAGATGAAATGTAACAGCATATAATAACAGTATCTATAGTAAATCAAAGTAATGATTAACCCTCTAATAAACAACGTAATTGCTGAAGTTAAAAAATCAATAAATGCATGAAATAGCTAAAAGTAACATATAAATGGTATGTAAGCTACATACATCCAAGCCGCTGTCCCTAGAGCTTTAGTCTAACCAAACTATAAACTGGTATTATGTCCAGAGCTGAAGTGTAAAAATCCCATTGTTGTAATATTAGGGGTATGTGCTATTGGTAAATAGCAACTACTTAAAAAAACAGATAAAAGAACATATTTGAAAGACACTTTAGTTTTCTGGCAGGACTTTTGGGGCTTGTCTGAGAGGGAAAAACTGTGTAACACATCAAACCAGTTCAAGAGCACACACGCACTCACGAGAAGGTTCAGATGTTGGTGGAGTACTTGGTACCAACTCTTTGAAAACAACAGACGGTGGTAACTAGGTCAACAATACACGCACACAAACACCTTAATTCATGAATTATTCATCTCTGCCTCTTACATTTAAAAGGAAAGTTTTTGTTTACTCGACACCTGATTAGCCTCGGTGGGGTTGAATTATTGGCAGGGGAAACTGTCTCTGTGCTCATTTAATAATGTCTCACACAACAATGTTCCTGGGACTGATGGATTTACTTTTTCTACATTTCCTGTCAAATATCAAAGCTGCAAACACAGTCAATACGATCTCTGCCAGGACTTTACAGCACTTCCAAAGAAAAAAAGTGTTAGGCTATATTAGATCCAAACTTTTTCTCTTTATCGTCCTCCTACAAACTTATGAATAACTCTCAAGCGTTGCTATGTTTTAATAATTTAAAACAGCCCTAAAAAATAAGTTTGCTAATTGCATTTATGGTTTGCTATTGTGGCCTATTCTATATCCATTTTTATTACTATGGACTATGGTCCTGACCTCTGAGCTGAACTGTCAGGTCTATCTCAGAAAACAGAGTCAGTGCTTAATACATAATGCATAAAGCTGGTTATATTTTGGTCTTTCTCTCTACTCTGCTCCGACAACTGTTTGTTTACTTTAGGTTTGTGATTTTGAACTATATTGTTGCCTGTGGATATAAAACATTTAAGCACCTGCAAAACACACGGTATCTTTGGGTTGATGTCATGTAAATTTCATGATATAAAGGAGGCATAGGGTAGGTAGGGATCTACAGCAGTGCATTGAATGTCACATATCTGTCACTTGAAGCATCTTTTGCATCAAATTACGCTCTGAGCTGAAGCCGAGGCTAGACTCGGTGCAGAACAGAGCAGGCATCAGTGACAGCAGCCATGACAGCGATTTGGTCAGAAACAGGTTTAGGAGCTTAGGTGAAAGTGGGTTGCAAAGAGGCCTGCAGCAACTGAGGGCTGTGTTGGCTTTGCCAGTTGAATGTGTGGAAGCTGAGCTCGTCTAAATTAATGCTATGCTCAATTTAACAGAATATTAAAGACCATTATCCACTGAGAACAGCGAGCGGCCAGACTCAAAATGACTCTTCAACATGAAAATACAAAGAAGAGCAATGATTACAGAATGCGCCACAAAATTACAATCTCACACAGAGAAAGACAATATCCAAGATCAAATCCACCAGTGCATTTGTACTTCCTAGAGGAAACAATATTAAAAGCAAGGGTTTCATGTCTTGCAGTCTAATGAACTGATGCCTTTGTTTTTAAGCAGCTAGCTGTTCATTAGGGGGCGTGTTTATGTTCCAGGATAATCTCAGTACAACATGAAAGGGAGTTGCTCAGGGATTCTCTTCCATACCTGCTCTATAAACTCAGCTCAGATAAAATCATTACAATTTTCACATCAGCCTCCTCCACCTGCCCTTCTTAACTTTTACATGGCTTCGTTTTGGCCCACTTCAAACTCTTTTCTATTGCCAACATTGTTTACTCGCTCCTGCCTCACTCCACCGTTTCCTGTAAGAAAATGCAGAACACTGCCTCATACATGGCAACTGGATGTTCTGACTTGGAGTAAAACACACACAAACACACAAAAAAATGCAGGAGTGGTTTTGTCAGGGTGGGTGGCAGCAATAAAAGACGCCAGTTGTGTTGTGTATTTGTTTGCATTTGTTAGCTGACGGGGTTGAAGGGGAAATCAGATGAATAAATAGCTTTTGGCTGACAAAGCCGTGGACTGGCAGTGGAACAATGTCTTCTGACTTTAGTTCCTCTATCGTTTTTTGGCCAAAATAAATAAATAAATCACTGAGCTCTACTGGAGAGTCAGCCTCTCTTCTCCCTCATCAGGTTCTTCAGCTCTTCATGTTCGGAAGCACTCTGCATATTTTAGCATGTACATGAATCTCATGATTTTTAATGGCTCTAACTGGTTATAGCTCATCACGCTGGAGTGGGCTTTAATCTTTTGTGTGCCAAGGTCTTGCCTCCCCTGCTGAACCAAAACAAATGAATCCCTACTTGTCTCCATTTAACTCATCCGTGTTCATCTGCCTCCCCTCTTCTGTGTGCAGAAAATTGTCGTGTTCACACTTGTGAAAGAGGGGAAATAATGGATTAGCATGATCAGTCATTTCTGCGAGAGAGCAGCTTTTTGAATAGTTTTGAATAGTATTAACCACTTTTACATGTCAAAACAGCTGCCAGTGAATCAAATTTTGGTCTTAATTAAGTGTTGACCAAAGTATCATTATCGTATGGTGTTGTGCATATGGATTGCAAATAAAATTTGAGCACCGTTATGTCACTCACTTATTAGTGATTTCCCTTTGTGAATCTTCACACTGAGCCTTTCTTGTTTTTGGAAATCAAGCGTGATGAGTGAGTGCTGAAGCTGGGAGATACTGCACACTCACAGGCAGCTGCTTGTCGGTCACACGGCAGATGCTAATGTGGACCATAACATACAGAATAAACAGCATTTTGAGTTCACTTAGACATGAAACTAACAGTTAATACCATAAATTCACCAACAGTGTTTAATGAGGTCATAGACAGGAAAATGCCCCACAGACTTCTATACAACTAGATTTCATTCTGCAACTTGGGGAATCGCCCCCTGCTGGCCACTAGAAAAAAGGCAGGTTAAAGGTAGTTCTATGCACAATCTGATATCCCAATGTCGGTGTTGTTCGTATACATAACAATAATGTTAGTCTGGGATCGACACTGACCAATGACATTGTCTGAGCATTTGTTTGCCATTAGACAAAATTTGGCTAATGCTATCACTTGCAAATAAAGATGAATAACCAAAATCTGGCTAACAGCAAACTTAACTTGATAATAAATGTATTGCATTGTATAAATTGATGAAGAATTGATTTGAAATGACGACCACTTATTCCAGGAAAGAGTTATTTTCCTTTTTCCCCCCACATGGCCAAACTATGACACCACAACCATGTGATTAATGTATTTTTGCATTAGCTATACCTCTTTGTTGTTGTCATTATCTGCAATACGGCCATAAATAACTATTTACACAATTGTATCTAATGGCAATAATGTAACAGACTATGATCAAATACAGTGAATATGCACATTTAATAAAAGTCAACGAAATCCTTCAGATTCAGAAGTTTGAGGCTGTTAAAAGAGCAGGTTGTTATTCGGTCTAAGCTAGTGTTATTTTGGCTGCTGATTGGTGCATTCCCTGCTGCCTGCTTTCTGCTCTGTGTGTGCCTATGTAAGTAGTGTGTGAGTGTCAAGCACAGGTGCGACTGGGGAAGTGAGACCATTAGCATGATAACACCATGACAGCACCGCTCCCTTCTGGGGCACATGAAGTGTCATGCTTTCTGCTTTTTCTTTGGCTAGCTTCAAGAACAACATGACTGCTGATGGAACAAATTATTTGTTTCTGGCTGAAAAAAACCTTGTCTTTGTCTTGAGTTTTCTCTCCTATATTGAGGCGTCTCTCATATAGGCACCAAGTATTTATCTAGTGATCCCTGTAGACACGTGGATATAGTCAATAGAGAATCTTTCATTTGGATACTGTATACAATTCTTCACCTACAAGTGGAGATCAGCAAATTATTTCTTGTAACATCCTACCTTTGTTTTTGATTCTTCTTTCATTATTAGTCTATTCTTTCTCATCTTGACCTCCAGTTCTTTGGGGCCCACTGTCCCCAGAGAGATCAATAATTCATCCACCTTCACCTCTGAGTTGAAATAAACGACCAGAAAGTGGTGGCAGCCGAATGGCTTCCAGAAAAATGGCTTGGTGCAGACACCGCTGACCCCCTCACTGTTAACCATTTGACATCTCACTAACGCACGAGACTGGGATCACAGGATGTGATTTGTGTCATATGCACGGTCATGCTCGCTGCCCAGCTGCTGTATGAATCACGGATTAAGTGGTCGAACATAGGGCAGACTGATGGCTAATGTTACATCACAGGGACACAGTGTGGGAGGAGAGTCCTGTTTCTGTATGGCGACAAGGTATGCTTAGTTGCAGAAATGCGAGTGCGCATAAAGAGATTTGCATGTAGGAGCACTGCATGTGCTCAGACAGAAGTGAATACAACTGCAGCATCCCGTAAAAAGGTGAAACAAACCCAGACATCAGTCGTCGTGCTTCACCGGTGGAGTTTTATGGAAATCCGATGGGTAGAACACAAACCTCCAGCTAGTTATTTTTGTTCTAAGAACGCATTATCCAAAGCGATGAAGACAATTTTTGAGGTCGCTCCTGCTGGAAAATACTAGAGACGCCTGCGCGTGCCCCCTCCCTTGAAGAGTCTTTGCTCCCTTCTAATTGCTGCTTCCAAAAACGCTGCTCGCTGACAGTTTTGTAACGAGTTTGACAAAAGCTGTGGGAAGAGGGGAGGAAGTGAGGTATGAAGGAGTGAGAAGAAAGGATGGAGGGTGGGTGTAAAGACAAAAAAAATGGTTAGGTTGAATTGCAAAGACTGAATATCAATATTGTTTTCTTTCAGAGAAATACCGTCAATTTTACCCTCAATGTCTGCTGGTGCTTTAGCATCAACCTCCACTGTCAAAAGCTCTGCAGTACCCTCCTACATGAGGCACGTGGTTTTTATGTATTCATTATTATTCCCCACTGCTTTAAATACGAGCCTCCTCTACCCCACCTTACTGTACGATATACCATGACCCGAAGGATTAGCCATGCCTTCTGTTTCCAGGTGCAACCTTTAAGGAAATAGGCTATGAGAAAATCCCGCATTTATGTGTCATTTTGAGTGGTCTTCATGGGCATGCAGTAAGCTGCATATAGACTGAAACCTACTGCCAGCTTCAAATGTCATACATCACTTAATGGTGTTCTTCACCCTTATTGGTTCACCACAGGTCCCGCCCATTTGGCTTTGCCAGCAGTTGTTTTGTCCTTCAGCACTTGAAGTCACCAACTATCATTTACTCGCTATGATTTATGGTTGCCATGGTTGCTGCAAATCACTTTCAGTGTTTTTTTTGTTTGTCATGGAAAGGATGCTTTGATCATCCCCTGAAAACAGTGGACTGTGTATGAAAATGGCTGTAATTCCTCGCTGATAATCATATAACTCATAATCGGGATGGCTGTGGATCAGGTGGTAGAGCAGGTCATGTGTGTGAATGTTAGTTAGGTACTCAGAAACAGTGGGGGGAATAAAATGCTTGTGTGAATGGGTGAATGCACAAGTTGTGTAAAGTGCTTTGAGTTCTCAAGATAGAGTAGAAAAGCGCTATATAAGACATGTCCATTTGCCATTCTCTTGGAAATCATATGACTCTATCTTGAATATTTGCTCTTAGTAGCTTAGCTAGGCTACCACAATGCCAGGACACCTGGAGGACACGTTTCAGAGCCACCGTTCATTCAGTGGCTTTCAAATATGTGATGGTAAAATGGTATATATAGATATTTTAGAGTATTTCGTTAACCTACTTTTAGTATATCCCTCTTCATGGTCTAATTGATGTCCTCTACAAATGCAGAGAGCTTCCGCAAAGTCTCTCTCAAAAATCGTATGATTTTGTTTCAGATTTTTTTTTATTATTGTAGGGTCTTTACCTTACAGTATAACACCTTGATATGACTCTTGTTGTGATTAAGTGCTGAAATTGATTTAAATCAGCTCATAATCCTAACCCTATGCCATCAGAATATATGTACTTATGCTTATTGTTGGATGTCTAAAGGTTTTATCTTTGGACATTGTCAGTCTCTATATTTATTGATCTACCTCCAAGCAAAATGATTATGTTCTTCTATCTTTTCTTGACGCCTCATTTTGGAGAAACAAGGATCAAGGATCTTTGGAAATATCTGGAAACAGCCTATGAATGGACTAAATTTGGATGGTAAACATAACTTTAAGTGTAGTCATGTGACCTCCAGAGTCAAGTTGTCGCGCTCTGTTTGGCCTTGGATTGACTGGTGAAAACGGAGCTTAATGTGCCGACAGCCTGCAGGGTTTCGACCCAGTCATCAGCCTTGCTGTGTGGGAAGCTTTCATCAATGATGTCCCAGGCTGCGGCCTTGCCGTTGACTCCCACCTGCAAACTCTCACTCTGTGTAAATACCCCCGTTTTAAAACGACTGAAGGGACCAAATCAGAGCGGTGAGTAAGTAATAGAACTTGTGGGTGGTTTGATTTTGCATGCATAGTTTTATTGAAAGAACAAACAGTACTAAGGAAAGGATCCATTACTGTGGTTTATGAATCATATGCTGATCTTCATTTCAAGCCCCAATAACTAAAGACAGACTTGTGTTTATTTGTATTTCATTCCGAATCTACTTTTAAATGGATTTTCTGTCAATTCCTTCCACTAACATGCCAGTGCCTCAAAAACATGGTCAAAACACGTGTTTTGTTTTCTCTTCTATGATTGCTGTTTTTCCCAGCATCAAGCATTCTAGGAACAGATGATATCATCACTGCTCGCAGAGCCGATCGGTTTTGTAGAGGAAGGATATACAAAACGGTTTAAATAAAGAAGTCAGCGCCCAACTGGCCAACATGGGTGGATGCAGCTAATATGATACTTAGTTCCCCGCTATCTGTGGGCGGATTTGTCAGTCATGATAACGTTACAGTGAGCTTTAGGCTACATGTTTGAAGGCTGATGCATTGGGACTGTACCGTGGCAACGCAGCAAAGGAGGCAAAACGATGTTATAATCATTATCAAAAGCTCAGTTGTCAAAGCAATTCACAAAAACATAGCAGGTGAAGGAAAAGGAGGAGGAGGAAGAGTGGGGGTGTTAATGAAAGGGCAGGGAAAAAATGGCTGTAAAGGAGGAGGAGGAGAAATGGTGCTGTGTTTGGTGACTGATTACAAATTATCTTAATTACCTCCACTCCCTGGAGATGCATTAGACTTCATGTAAACAGCGGCATCCCTCTCATCTTCAGTTGTTTTAGCCTGTACATTTTTTTCTGCTTATTAGCTCCATTCCTCCTCTCTTCTGCTCTGTTTGAGTCCACCTTTTCTTTCTTGTTGTCCTGTTCTTGTTGTACTGTTGTCCTACAGTGACTGTGTTTACGTGTATATAAGAGATATCATAAAAATCTGGAAAGAGTTTGATTGATTGTGACATGCAGCGACAGTGTCATCATTTTTAACCAGGCATCAACTATCGTGGCTGTGAGCATGCTGGCAATGAGAAAAGATGAAAATTTATTTAAGTCCAACTTGTATGTTTTTTTTTCTTTGACTTTTATTCTTCTTCTTCTTCTAGTGCACAATTTCTTGGAAATTATTTTGTACCACCAGAAATAAACAGAACTCCTTTGAGTGATTGGCAGAGCAATTTAACACTTTCTGGGTGGCACGACTGAAAGGCCTGTCCAACTATATATCAGTCCTCGCCTTTATAATGGCCCATAAAGTAAGGTAGTGACGGGAAAAAACGCTGTTCAACCATGTTAACAGTGTTGATTTTGCCTAGTTTTCCCACCAGAGGGCACTCTGCAACTTCCCTGTTGGCAATATGATTGAAACATTACAAAAAAACAACCACTAGATGCGATCAGATTGTAAAGACTAAGCAAGTAACCAGCGACTCGTCACTTGGCAGTGACAATAACACACCAGTATTTTAACACTGCCATATTATCTCAGTAAAGACTTGTATATAACTACACATAACAAATGTTAGCGAATCCATATATGTTTTATGTGTGAGCCCAGTATATCAGATTTTTAAACCAACAGATATCGATATCAGTATCGGTCTTAAAAAACCTGTATCGGTCAGGCTCTAGTCGTATGCTCAATTCCAAGTCTATATTTTTATAAATGTTTCTTTTGATTGGCTGCTTTAGATCAGCGTTCCCCAACCCCTGGGCCACGGACTGGTACCGGTCAGCGAGGGTGTGAAATTCATGGTTTTCAGGGTTTTTATCGGTTTTTAGTATTTTTTTTATCGTTTTTATTGTTAACTCTGTTTCCCTGGTTCTTTTCCTGTGTATTATGAATAAATCTTCTTTTTTGGTACTGGTACTGGTTTTATTTTGTTGTACAGTGGTCCCTCATTTATCTTATTTATGATAAGTGAAATCCGTGAAGAAGCCAACTTTATTTTTTACAATTATTATAGATGTTTTAAGGCTGTAAAACCCTTCACTACACACTTTATACACTTTTCTCAGACAGGCATGAACATTTTCAAACTTTTCTCTCTTGTTTAAATGCTCTCAATGTTAAAACCTTGTAGATATATAAGTGCAGTATTATAGAATGAAACCAGGTGATAAAAAAATAAAATAAGAAATAAAATAAATAAACCAGGCGATAGAAGATTTATGTAAATGTGACAAGCTGAACGCATTCTGTACTGTACAGGAGACACGACATGAGATTAATTGACAATGGTCTACAGCCAATCGGGACGCAGAACACAATGTGCTGTAAAAAAAAAAAAAAAAAAAGCATACAAAATTGCACAAAAAAAATTCGCTTAACAGCACGTCCGCGAAAGGTGAAGCGCGATATAGCAAGGGATGGCTGCATTTATCCTCGACACCTTAAAGGCCGGTCTGTTACAATATTGTCGAACATCAACCGGTCCATGGCGCAAAAAAGGTTGGGGACTGCTGCTTTAGAACATTTGAAAAGCAGTCAAGTATAGCTTCGCTGCTCACAGCCTAAACTGTTTCACCAAGAGATTTACAAAAATTGAGCAATTAGAGCAGTCTAACATTTTTACTTGTACATATTCTGGCCTTATTGTTTAAGGCTTTAGCCATTTTCAATGTGAGCAAATAAGTAATCAGCTCACTTTAAAGCTGAATTTGTTATTCAAGGCCTTTATTTACAATGACTCATGTGCAGGCGGCTTTCACTTTTTACTCTGAAGCTGAAATACAAGTTTTAAACATGATCATTTTCAGGCAAGGTCTGGAGCTACAAGGACCATCCCTTTTTATACAATTTCTAAGCAGATTTATAGGCAATTGCGACTGGAAATTGCATATAATGATATCCTCAGGAAGCGAGAGTCATCACGTCTGTGTATTCAGATTTGAATAGAGTTATTATTCGGAGTGAGCTGCTGCTGCTCCTTCTGCTGCTGCTTCAAGTGTTGACCACGTAGATAAATTGAAAAATTACACCTCACAAAGTCTTTATTCCTTCTTTCAGCTCTCTCCTCACAGCTTTAAAATACCACGTACCTATGGAGCCGTGTCAAAAATCGCTGTTTTCTGCCTGTGCCATCCTCTAGCTCTACTGTTCTCTGTTATTTTCCCTTTAATGAGCTGTAAATTGAGATCTCAGACACTACTCATCACCGCTTTGTGTCATCGCTGACAGCTGTAATTTCTTTCCATGCATAAAATGTGACATGTTGGATCATGAGCGATAAGTAGTGTACGTTACCAAAAAGATTTGCAGTGCTAAATAATAAATAAGGAATAATTGAAGACACTAAGGAAGTATCTCGGTAATGCATTGTTCCAGAACGTCTTCTGTTTTTTAGATTCTCCAGATCGACCAGAATGACAAACATCAGTTTTATATTCTCTAACTGGATACTCTGATGATACCTGTTGTAATATGAAAAGTAGCAGCAGTAGCTTCTATTTAAATCTCTATGGACATATAAAAGACTAATAATCAGACCCAATCTTAACTTAAAGAACTCATAGTACCGAATCACCCCAATGGAGCACTTCGATCAGTCTGCTGGCTTTCTTGTGGTTCCCTAGATATTTAAGAGTAGAATGGGAGGAAGAGCCATCAGCTCCCAGTTTGGATTCGGGAGACAGACACCTGGTCTACTTTTAAGGTTAGTCTTAAGATTAGTCTTAAAATTAGTCTGGATCAGTTAACCCTAAACACTACAGTAGGCCTAGGCTGTTGGGAGCTTCCCATGATGCACTGATAATTTCTTCTTCACTCACCTCTTTTCACTCTGTGTTTATAAATAACTCTGCATTTAATAAAAAGCTATTATGGATCTCTGACTCTTGTCTTTTGCTTTGTCTCCCTGAGCCGTCTTCCACTTCCTGTTAAAAGGGAGTTTTTCCGTCCCACTGTCACTAAATGGTTGTCTAAACAGGAGGTTGTCTGATTGTTGGGTTTTATTGTAGAGCCTTTATTTTGAAATATAAAGCACCTTAAGGTGACTGTTGTTGCAATTTGATGTTATGTAAAACTGAATTGAATTCTGCTGATTCTACTAACTCTGTGACCTCTTATATCAGTTTCAGTTTTCAGTTTTATTTGTCATATGCAAGTTAGCACAGGGTCAACATCGCAATGAAATGTATTTGACAAGCAGAAGACAGTCACGCAGCAGAATGGTACAGTAGAAGAAAAAATAATAATAATAACAAAAATAAACAGAAAAATAGTAAAGAGCAAAATATTAATAAGATGTAGTAAAAAAAACAACAACAACAACAAAAAACCCCAAAAAACCCCTTTTGTACTGTTCAGTTTGAACTGCTGCTCATTCCTGTGCAATATCCCCCCCCCCCCCCCCCCTTTTTTTTTAAATGCCTTATATCACATATAAGGCATTTGTATCTGCTGTAGGAAAACTATTGTTGTTCAGCCACTGAGGGGCTGCTATACTCAGAAATAAATGGCAACGGTGTTGATACATATCCAGTTTGTACATGTGCGAAATTTCTAACTTTTCAGGAGTAGTTCAGCTTACCTGGCTGCTTCCATGACTTAAACCAGCGGTCCCCAACCTTTTTTGCGCCACGGACCGGTTTATGCCCGACAATATTTTCACGGACCGGCCTTTAGGGTGTCGCGGATAAATACAACAAAATAAAACTAGTACCGGTACCGAAAAATAGAAGAGTTATTCATAACACACATGAAAAGACCCAGGAAAACCAAGTTAACGATAAAAACGATAACAAAATAACGCTGAAAACCGATAAAAACCCTAAAAACCATACATTTCACACCTGAGCCTCAACTCTCACGGACCGGTACCAAACGACTCACGGACCGGTACCGGTCCGAGGCCCGGGGGTTGGGGACCGCTGACCTAAACCATCGTTTTTAGAGGAGAAGAGCAGTGGTAGGGGGAATAGCACAGTTTCAATCCCTTGTTCTACGACCTCGGTAATAGAGGACAATAAAGCTGATTATTCATTAAGGGAGGCCTGCACTGCGATTGGCGAGTCACTATTGTATGAACTTGCAGTGCCCCTCAGTTTCAGTCTATGATCATAAACTCTGGTTTCAAAAACAAAGATGGTGACGACTAAAATGATCCAATGGAGCTTTCAAAGGCTATATTCGTAAAACCCCTGAGATTACAATTCTCATTTGCCAGGGTGTACTTGACCAGGATAAGCACCATCTTGGATGGAGGGAGAAACTACAGAAGGGTGAACATTAAAACTCCAAACAGAAGAGCCTTGCCTGGGTCCAAACCCAGAACCCCACCACCCAGTACGCCCCAGTATTATATTTGGTGGTAAAAGACTCAGATATAATTTTACTTGTCTAGTACGATATTCCAACTAAGCTCGTCGTTGTTATGGTTGGCTCTTAATAATGCTGCACTTTGTGCTGAGCTGGGGCAATAGGCTCAATCCTTAAAATGTGCAGCTGTGTCTGTATCGCAGCGTGACCTTTGAACTAGAGAATATAGAGCATCATTAATGTGCCTTTCCGTGTGCATGTGTGAATAAATATAGTGGTGTGATGGCTGAAGACAGAGGTGACGGCACATTGGAGTGTCCGGTAAATGATGGACTAATTAGCAGCGGTCCAGATCCCCTTTTACTCACAGTTTCGCAGCTTGGCCCCGGCGCTGGTTTGGTTTGTTTTTAACTCAAACTGCTCTTCTATTAATGCTTTATGTGCTACTTTTTATTCACTCTGTTTTGCATCCTACCCATTGGGATGTATGATTGTCATACTTTCCATCTTTTTCGCATTAGCGTTATGGCTCTGACCGTATGACGAGATTGCCCGAGCTCGCCAAGTTTGTGGCTGCAGCTTGAGAACGTGTGTGTGTGGGTCTGTGTGCATGTCAGTATCAATGTGTTTTACTCCTGATGTTTGATTGCCCATATTTGTGGCTTTATAGATGATCTCAGCATTGCATGCTTTGTGGGCCTGTGTTGATGTTGTGTGTGTGTGTGTGGGTGTGTGGGTGGGTGTTTGGAGCCGGCGTGAGGCAGGTTTTGGGGCCAGCGTGTTGTGGTGTAGCATGGCCTCCCTCCAAAGCCCTGTGGCTGTTGAACTTTTATGGCGAGTCAATCGCCGCACAGACCTTTCAGTCTACCCGGTGCGCGTCGCAAACACACACACACACACACACACACACTGCGCACGCACACATCAGCAGCAGCCCAGCCTTCATTAGAAGTGCCACCAGTAGCCAAGCCAGCAGCTCGACACTTCAAAGAGCTCTCTCTCGCTCTCTCAGTCTCTTGTCTCTACCCTGTGCTCGTTCTCTCATTTTTGGGACTTTTCTTCCTCTTGCCACTTTCTCCACTCCACTTTACAATTCCTGTCTTTCTTCTGCCTTGCTCATTCTTCTCTTTTGCTCTCTCCAGTCCAGGGAAAACCTTTATACTTTGCTCTCTGTGATCTTTTAGAGGAATGCCCCAATGAAAATCTTGCCTTGTGCTGTAAAAACTACCTGCATTTACTTGTAGGCTTCAAAGGTAGCTCTGAAAGCTTTTTGTAGCCTGCTCCTTTGTGAAGAGCAGCACCTGTCGCAACTTGGATCCAAAGCTGGTTGTGCTGGGTTGAACCAAATTCTTTTCTCATAAAATAGATGGAACTGGAGGCTGTGTGAGCTTGTCAATATCTTGATGAAAAAATAATAAAAATAATTGATTTTTGCTGTTTCACTCCTTTCTTATAACTCAGTGCAGGTTCGTCAGCATGTCTTGTAATTATATAAAAATGGAAGGTGCTCAGGTTAATAAAATATCAGTTTTGTATTAGATTACTTTGCTGTCTCTTGCCTCTAAAAATGATGTTGTGCATATAGACCAAAACTCTAATTCTTTGTAGGTTAATTAGTTAGTATATTTAGTCAGTTAATGGCTTCATTTATTTAAGAAATTTACTGGTTCCACCTGCTTAACTGTGAATGTTTTCCTTTGCTTTTGATCTTTCACTGGTTTTTAGCTATTTTATGGCATTTCTTAGACAAACAGTAGTGATCCATAATAATCTGGGTAAATGTGTCCATCAAAGTCGACCAATTTTAACATGTTTTTTCATATCATGACTCATCTACCAGGAGCAAATACACTTAAATGTCTGACTTTCTGTCACAGTCCATGGTTTTGACTCAGGGTTTGAGTTTACGACTTTGAATGTTGATAATTTTTTTCTCAATTTTTTATTCACATTTTGACTTTCATGTCTTTAAAGCTTCTTCATTCCAGTTTCTACTGGTGTTAGAATATAATTGTTCCTTAAAGTTTGATTTCCGTTTAGTCACTGTCTTTTATTTTTTATTTTTTGTCATTACCTTGTTTAATTTCAGCTGTGTCTTGTTACCCTGGTGTTTCCAGGTTGTACTTGGTCTCCCTTCAGTCTGTGTCCCCTTGTGTCTCTTAGTTAATGTTTTGCACTTTCTTGGATTCTCGTCCTTTTGTGCATTTTCTTCTTGTGCTTTCATACCTGAACAGAAAGGTCAGTTTTACATTCACCTGGTTTGTTTGTGAGTCTTGCACTCTCCACATCACCAATAAACTGCTTGATACAAGATCTCAGCTGAAGCTTCAGACTAATAAGGAAACATTTGCCTAATTTGGAAGCTCTATATGTATATATTCACACATATTCACATAAATATGACAAAGAGTTTTGACAGGAATCTTTGCAGTCCTGTGAAAAATTAAGTACACCCATGATTTTGTAGCTTGTAGAACCACTTTTAGCTGCAATAACTTGAAATATCATTTTTGGATGATATCGGTCTTTCACAGCATTGTAAAGGAATTTCACCCCACTCTTCTTTATATTGGTCCAAAACAGCATTGGTTGTTGAGGTCTGGACTCAGTGACTGAGATACACATGTCCTGTGACATCAAAGTATTTCTGTTTGTACTGTCATGAACCATAAAATGTAACATGCTAACTGAGGTTTGAGATATACCTCTCGCCTTTTTGTGATTTCTCTAAGCTGTTTGTTTGACCCCTATGAAACTTTTGTAGAATACACTGTTTTTTATTGGGACAGAAAAAATATCTAATGAAGGTATTTGATGTATTTTCCTTTGGACAGACCCTAGCTTGCCTTTTCTTAAATTTCCAGGCCTTTATATGATAATTTTAGCACCTGTAGCTGAATATTTATAATTCGTGTGAAAATAAAAGCATTTTAGATTTGGATGAGCAGTCTGTTTTCCGACCCACAGTCTGTGCCAACAGGTGAGCAGTATTTGATATATTAAAAATACTTCATGTACTGTACTTATGATAATTTTCTCATTAAATTCTGTTGCTGGTAGCGGTCGACTGCATGTAGAGAGAGACACACGGCTGGAATCGGTATTGTTCAGCACAAATGGAGTAATATTCTTCAGCGTGCCAAGCAAGATAGAGTTTTCTCATATTCTCATCCTTTCATTATCTTTGTTGTGTCTTCCTCTGGTTTCTGCAGTTAAACAATCAGTAAGCACACACGCAGCACAGAGAGAGAGGGATGCCATTTCACACTCCATATATCCCAGTCTGAGGGATGCAGGGTGGTAACGGAGCATTATCAGATCCCAGATATTGATTGATTGTCACATGTATTGTTCCCAGGGAAATATAGCCCTGCTGAGGCTAGCTGCAGCTGTGCAAGAAGGTGCTATTGCAGTGAAGAAAAGTTTCACTGGGAGCTTGTAGATTATGGCCATGATTCAGCATGCACGAGGCTTTTCTGATGAATTTCTGTGCTGATTCATAGAGCAATGATTCATAGTTTTGCATGATAACAAGCCTGGAAAAACAAACAAAACTCACACACAGAAGAAACCCGCAGCAGTGATGTACTGCTGAAACTGAAGTTTGCAAATATTTCTTTATGAGTAGAGTGAAATTAAATGCATTAAAAGGAGCATGTTGCTGAAATGAAATCTCTCACCTAAATTTCTGGTGCTCGCATTGCTGGTTTGGTGTTTCACCAGTGGCCATGTGGTCTCCAGCTGTGTGTATTCCATCACAGACCAGAGGCAAAAACTGTGCCTGGCTCTGACTCAGGGAGACCCCAAATGAGCGTGTCTGCGTGTGCTTGTGTTTGTGTGTGCGTGTAGGTGCACCTAATAGGGGGTAACCCTGACATACTTTAACTTTTCAGCTCGTACCCGCTGCATCTCTTTCTCACTACAAACCTTTTCTCTCTCGCTCATGTGCTCTCTCTTGCACGCTCATGCGCATGGGGCATTAATAATTCTGCTAATTGTGCAGAATATTTAGTCTAACGCCTGTGTCTACACGAGCAAGAGAGGGAGGAGAAAATGGCTCCCAATTAGCTCAACTTTGAAACTTTGGCCACTATTCTTGCTCTTTTTTTTTTCTAGAAAGTTTCCCCTTGCAGCCCCTAGCTAGGGGTGTGTATGTGTTGGTGTGTGTGTGTGCGTGTGTCATGAGCTTGAGGGTCTGGCACTAAGATGGCCAATTAAAACCACTGCCGGCAGCGAAGGACCAATGGGAACAGGGTGCCAATGCACTTCCCCACCGTCAATGTGGTAACGCAAACCAGATGCAGTTGGGCAGTGTGTGTGTGTGTGTCTGTGTGTGTGTGTTTGTCTTTGCTAAAGTCTACTGTATGTGTTTTTGCAAATACCTCTTTGCTGATACACAGTTTCTGCTTGTGCACGTAATGAAAATCTTTACCTTTTTGGAAAAGGAGTTGCAGAGCTTGCAGTTTTATTTATGTGAGAACCAAAGGGGTGCAACAAAAAAGGCTCGGATAACAAAAACATGGGATGAGAAAGAAAGGTATTCCCTCTTTCTTCCCAAAGCTATCCCAAAAAGCACAACAGCCCCTGCCTCTGAAATCTCACAAACACACTGGAGCTGCGCTGGCTGACAATCAGTTCTGACGTTCATCACCTAAAACACATCATCCGTCTTTTATCCTGCGCTGACAGCTTTGAATGGTAATTTCATGCAAAGTGATGTCTTGTTATGGCTTTCTTTTAAGTTTTTCAAAGACTTTTTATTTCATCCTTTTATGCTGTTTGATCCTTTTGAAGTTTGAGTGTGAAAAGAAACCCTATTTCTAAAACTTAACAAAACTTTGTTTTGCTTCTTTTTTTTTTAAATTGGCTACATATAGCTTTCATTCACAGTTTTATAAGGTTCTGATCATAAACAGAATAAAAGGTGGACGCTGTGACGTCATCTACCGGTTTATGAAGTCTGGTTACCAGTCAGACGAGCTGATGATATATGATGATGATGATGGGTGGCTCTGACTGAAACGGCACACTCCTTGGTTAACAACCTGTCATTCATATCCATTGACCAGTGAGCATGTCTGAAATATAGGATGACCAGAATTTCCCAATCATACTAACAGTTTTCTACAGAGTTTGCAAAATTATAAGGATGGTTTTTACTGATATTCGGATTAGGATCATAAAAAAACAGTAAATATATTGAATTTAGATCTTAAAACCTATGGCCTAAAGATTATCATGGCCATAGTTCCATAGTGTGTTTCAAAATTTGTGCAGAAGTCCACTTAGACTGACTGCATTATATCTTTCAAACTGGTCTTGAGCAACAGCTCTCAGCTTTCTGAAGGTCTTTCAGTGTCCTTTGAATGTCTTTCAAAGAGCCTAGAGAACTTTTCCTGAATACTACTTAAAGAAACTGCAAGACAACTTGCCTAAGAGAGTGGAAGAATAAAGGTAGCCATAACAAAAGTTGAGTTTTCAAGCTTTTTGTTAGAGTCTGTTTTCGTCTTACATTCTAATTTAAGCTGTCTTGTTTCCTTGGTGTTTCCAGGTTGTACTTGTCACATATACATACTATATTCCAATTTAAGTCTGTTTTCCATTTTCTTAGACTTTTGTGCAATACGACTATTTTCAAATGTACGCAAAGTTACCGTACTTAGTACTTCCAGTACTAAGTACACGCCTGTCAGCCTCAGGATCACATCATAGCCAGTTGTGAACTTAAAAAACCTGCTAAACATCAGCATCTTAGGATCATCATTGTGAGCATGTAGCCGTGCAGAGATGAATGAGTTCAAAGTAGTTCCAACCTTTATTCTTGAACTTGTCAATCTTGCGACACTTCAGATTTATCGAGGACGTGACTGGCTGTAGAAACTATCTGGCATCTCCTCCAGACTTGCAATTTAAACCAAGATGGTGTCTGGAGATGCTTTCAGCGCTGCGGTACTTTAGGGATGATTAAACACTTACTCTCACACAAATACACAAACAGATACACACACGCACAACAGCTGTATGCTATATGATGGATCTTAGCATCCCACAAGGCGCAAGAAGAAGAGATAAAGTGGATCAATCTGTGCATGTGCGACCGTCTTTATGGACGTGTTTGCTCTTTGGTTCTGTCTGTTGGCCTCACAACAGACGTACTACAGCTCTCGGGGAAATAGGGAGAGCTGTTTCTGATTACTTCCGCACAATCCGCAATGATAATCATGATGTTTGATTGTCTTTTCTTTCAGCGTGTAAGCACAGATTTTTCCACAAATAAACCAAAACCATGAGCATGATGAATAACGGCGACGCCTCTCGGGTCTCACTAGCTCTACGCGTGAACTGAGTCACCTCATTTAGGAGCTTTGACCGACCGTGGCACATTTCATTCTGTGATCAATGGTCTGGGAGTTATAGGCAGAGGAGGTAGTCAGAGGTGGGGCACAGGGATGAAGGATACGTGGAAATACGCAGCGACCTGTCCCGCGATAGCCGGGAGAAGTTGCACAGGAAGGATGATGCAGAGAGGGATGGACAGAAAGAGACAGGCGTTGAAAAGGAGGGAGAGGGATGGATGGAGACGCAGATAGAAAGTGACAGTCAGATAAAGGGGCGGAGGGACTTCAGCCTTCGTTGTCCGTCTCTGGATACAAGAACTCATGATCTGTGAGAGCGACGAAATTGTATTTATTCAGAGCATTATTGCTTTTGCGTCTGCCTCTTTGGGAAGTGATGCTGGCAGCTTTCTTTACTTTGTGCACCTGTGGAAATGTCACCGAGTTTCATTTTGACTTTTCTAAACTCCAATTTTTCTACTACCAAAGGAATGGTGGTGCAGTAGATTAGATATTAATCTAATCTCTGTTATAACAATCCATCACTTTGCATTTGTGTGACCCGGGTAGGTTTAGGGGTACGGATATGCTCAAGGGTATGTGGTCTTCTCTCCAATAACTCTGATGTATAGATAAGTGTAGTTAACAGAAAGATAACTGTGGCGCGTATAATGGGAGCGTGGACGCTGACATTTTGACTCTGTGTAAAGAATGCATAAAGAATTTCTCTACAATGGTACACACAAAGCAGCAAACCCAAAGGCTAAAAGTTTAAGATAAAGGGGAAAGACTGCAATTCCTAGAATAGCTTGATGAGACTCAAAAGCAAGTCCTATAGACTCCCATGCTAAAGGGCCAAAATAAAAAACACTAAAAGAAAAGCTTAGATAAAAAATGGCTTTGTTTTCTGTGAAAATTGTCCACCTTTGACCTTCTATCTGGGGTGGGTGTGGCTCAGGAGGTAGAATGGGTTGTCGACCAATCAGAAGGACATTGGAGCGAATCCCAGGCTGCTCCAGTCTGCTGTCAATGCTTAAGTAATATACTGAACCCAGATCAGTTACTCTTTAGTGAGTACAGTTCACCTGTATGCTTTATGTATGCTCACCAAACAGCTTTCCAAAATATGGTGATCCTGAAAACATTTCTTAATAACATGATATTTACAATTACATAAGTCAAAATGGAAGTTCAAGTCTCGGAAGTCAAACATTATTATTTATGAACACCTCAACCTTCATAAACACTAATGGCCCTGGTTTCACCAGATGTAATTGACAGTACTGGAAATAAGAAAACATGCCTCCTAGTATCATCGCACTTCAACCTCTTTAGGCATTTAATGCTGGAAAATGTCTCAGAGCCCATCTGAGAAGAACCTACAAGTGGAAATGTGAAGGTTGTAGTGTCTGCAGTGGTAGAAAATAAGCACTCATGTACTTTGCTCATATACAATTTTGAGGTACTTCACTTGAGTATTCTCATCTTCTACTACTGCTCCCATAGCCCTCTGTGTTTTAGGGAGAAATATTGCACTTTTGACTCGTCTGGATTTGTTTGACAGCTACAGTTAGTAGTAATTTTGCAGCTGAAGGCTTATCCTAAAACAGATGTAGTATAATGACTTATTAAATCTGGAAATAATTTTCAAGCAATTGTTTTAGGGTCAAAGTCCAAAATCAAAATATGTAATGTAATTTTTTTCTATTAAAAACTCCTTTTTTTTCTTCTTTTATAATATTCCCACAATCCATGTTTATTTTCCCATTACACTTCTATTTGTACTCACTTTACTGGATGTAATCTAAATGTAGCAGAATTTAAACGGACCTATATAATAATAAGCTAGCAAGCTCAAAATAACTTTACAGTGGGGCAAAAAAGTATTTAGTCAGCCACCGATTGTGCAAGTTCCCCCACCTAAAATGATGACAGAGGTCAGTAATTTGCACCAGAGGTACACTTCAACTGTGAGAGACAGAATGTGAAAAAAAAATCCATGAATCCACATGGTAGGATTTGTAAAGAATTTATTCGTAAATCAGGGTGGAAAATAAGTATTTGGTCAATAACAAAAATACAACTCAATACTTTGTAACATAACCTTTGTTGGCAATAACAGAGGTCAAACGTTTACTATAGGTCTTTACCAGGTTTGCACACACAGTAGCTGGTATTTTGGCCCATTCCTCCATGCAGATCTTCTCGAGAGCAGTGATGTTTTGGGGCTGTCGCCGAGCAACACGGACTTTCAACTCCCGCCACAGATTTTCTATGGGGTTGAGGTCTGGAGACTGGCTAGGCCACTCCAGGACTTTCAAATGCTTCTTACGGAGCCACTCCTTTGTTGCCCAGGCAGTGTGTTTTGGATCATTGTCATGTTGGAACACCCAGCCTCGTTTCATCTTCAAAGTTCTCACTGATGGAAGGAGGTTCTGGCTCAAAATCTCACGATACATGGGCCCCATTCATTCTGTCCTTAACACGGATCAGTCGTCCTGTCCCCTTGGCAGAAAAACAGCCCCATAGCATGATGTTTCCACCCCCATGCTTCATAGTAGGTATGGTGTTCTTGGGATGCAACTCAGTATTCTTCTTCCTCCAAACACGACGAGTTGAGTTTATACCAAAAAGTTCTACTTTGGTTTCATCTGACCACATGACATTCTCCCAATCCTCTGCTGTATCATCCATGTGCTCTCTGGCAAACTTCAGACGGGCCAGGACATGCACTGGCTTCAGCAGCGGCAATGCGGGATTTGATTCCCTGCTGTTGTAGTGTGTTACTGATGGTGACCTTTGTTACTTTGGTCCCAGCTCTCTGCAGGTCATTCACCAGGTCCCCCCGTGTGGTTCTGGGATCTTTGCTCACCGTTCTCATGATCATTTTGACCCCACGGGATGAGATCTTGCGTGGAGCCCCAGATCGTGGGAGATTATCAGTGGTCTTGTATGTCTTCCATTTTCTGATGATTGCTCCCACAGTTGATTTTTTCACACCAAGCTGCTTGCCTATTGTAGATTCACTCTTCCCAGTCTGGTGCAGGTCTACAATACTTTTCCTGGTGTCCTTCGAAAGCTCTTTGGTCTTGGCCATGGCGGAGTTTGGAGTCTGACTGTTTGAGGCTGTGGACAGGTGTCTTTTATACAGATGATGAGTTCAAACAGGTGCCATTCATACAGGTAACGAGTGGGGGACAGAAAAGCTTCTTACAGAAGACGTTACAGGTCTGTGAGAGCCAGAGATTTTCCTTGTTTGAGGTGACCAAATACTTATTTTCCACCCTGATTTACGAATAAATTCTTTACAAATCCTACCATGTGGATTCATGGATTTTTTTTTCACATTCTGTCTCTCACAGTTGAAGTGTACCTCTGGTGCAAATTACTGACCTCTGTCATCATTTTAAGTGGGGGAACTTGCACAATCGGTGGCTGACTAAATACTTTTTTGCCCCACTGTATACCCATCCTGGACAGTGCCATACATAGACACTGCCTGTCACGATATTGTTGTTTTGGCACTAAAAGTTACCATATTTGCCTGAGAAGGTGAAGTGCTAAAGCATCAGGAAACAGTACACAGATCACCAAAGACCGCCTCACAAAACCTGCAGCACAAATGTCTTGGATAGTTTATCAGATAATTTCATAAAAAATGGTCCCAAAGGTAGTTTAACCGAGGCGAAGCTGAGCGGACAGGAGCCAACTACTGCTGTTTTTTACAACAGGAGTGTCAAACATAAGGCCCGGGGCCCAGAATCAGCCCATCAAAGATCTAGCCCAGTCCCAATTTTGGACTTTTAACCATATTTTCCTATGTTTTACAGTTTTTCATGGTCATTTATACTGCACCAAAGTAATTAAGTTATTGATACTGTTTTTTTACAGTGTTTTTTTTTACAAGCCAAATAGTCGTTCTAGTACATTTCTTTAATTTACGACAGCAACATTTCTTTGTAATGTAGAAAAACTAAGATGTACTAATGTAATTGCACTTCTTTATCTTATATTAATATTAATATATCAGAGTGATTTAATGACCTAAAGATGTGGGCTGTACATGGCCGACACTGTAAAATGAGTTTGATGTTGTTGCTTTACAATATCAAATGGATGCGTTAGCCACAGAGATCATGTAAGCATGTTGCTTTCATGGTATGGCACGGGCATTTAAACATAGACTGACTCCATGTTGGAGCCTCAGGTGCCCACTAAAGGAACTGCAGTGGTCTCTTAAAGCCTTTTGTGTTGGCCTGACTAGTATAATGACAAAATACCCTGGGCTTGGGATCTTTTTAGTAAACTGCACATATTCGTTGTTAAGAACGGACAGCTGTGGCCCTGTCACCCAGAGAGGCTCACATTTTAAGCTTAGTTTTTCCAGAAAATGAAAGAAAGTCTCGATGGTTTCAGATTTTAGATGAATTTTAAAAAGTAAACAAAGGAAAATCAACAGAGCTTAACAAAAGATTATCTTTCACCATCCTCCCATCTTGCTATCACATCACAGCACTCACCTTTCGGCTTAATACCCAGAATAGTTTCAGTTTCCAACAAACCTGATGGTGAATCCCAAAGCTTTACAGGAATCCTCTGTTAATTAGGATTCACCTTGTGTGGAGCGGATTTTTTCGGATGGCACTGTGGAAAGAAATGCTCATTGAGCTAATGGAACAGAGAGTCTTAGTCTCTAAACACGTTCCATCCCTGCAGTGGAAGAGCGCTGTACGCCTCGGGCCCCTGCGGCTTTATACCTGCTGCCTCCACATCACTGCTCCCAGGTAGCTGCCCACACACATTTACTACTTTTGTGGAAAAGACAACAAGACGACTGTAGTGATGCAGCGGTGCATATAAATGGTGGCAGGCAACAGCTTCCATAAAGCCTTTTGGTTTCACAGCAGCTCTGTTAACTCTGTGCACAACGTCGAGATAGTCTTATCGATCACACATGGAATGCAAGCTGATAATTTAATGCATTAATAGTGAGGTGGATAGGGACATGCGCGCAGATGTCAGCATCCCGGATCATAGATGCTGGGTTTGAGAAGAAAATAAAGCTGTTACCACGCTACAGATACGAGCGTGCACATTTATGTCTTAAAATAGCCTTCGCTGTTTGAGTGTTTGTTTGCAGATCAATGCCGTCCTCCTTGTGTTTGCCTCTGAATGAAAAGATTCAGGGATTAAACTACCACTTCTAAACCAAGGAGAAAGACGAAGACGAGAGAGATGAAGTGTGTGATAGACTGATGTAAAGTCCCAGAGGGAGAAAAAGTAGACCGGCGGTTTAATGAGAAGCCTAGCTCCAATGCAAATGGGAATTGATTGGTGCTGCTGACGTGTCAGGAGATACTTAACTCTGACAGGAGGAGAGGGTTTGTGTGTGAGTGTGTGGGCAAGGATGTGCTTTTGTCTTTTGTCTATCTTATGGTCACCACGTTGTTGCTTTCATGTCCTTTACTTGTCACTTTATGAGCAACATGCAGTTATTCTTTTGTCAGTGCTGATGGATTTTTGACACTTTTGCTTACGCACACATATTACTATTTTTTGTTTTTTTTTTAGGTTCCTTCTTCACTGAGAGCCACCAAGAAAGAATATGAAGCCTACAAGTGTTATTGTACGAAACCTAGTGAGTTAGCTTTATCATCTCATGTTAGCAGAAGTACCTATTGTGGTGTATTCATAATTGTCTCTGGTACATTTGTTGTATGGGCAGTATGTGTTCACTGTTTGATTGTGTAATTACGTGTTACGCACTGGCAATGCATGCCGGTAGATGGTAATACAGGAAGTAAAAGAGATGGTCTTACCGCACACAGTGGTCCCGCGTACTTATTCAGATTCAGAGTAAGAATCACACATGGTGTCAGAAGTGCTGTGTGACTCGTAAGACTCCATACATCTGCCGAGTGTGAGGAGAAGGGGAAGGTGGAAACAAAATGCCGAATGACGACGTAGACGATCGTCTGAGGGCAGGAGTTAGCACCGCGGCTAGCACTCCCAGCGCTACGTTTAGCATCCAACCACCGGAGCCCTTTGATTTTTCCAAACCACACGAATGGACAAGATGGGTCCGTCGCTTCGAGAGATTCCGTCAGGCAAGTAATCTGTCTGCGAGCTCGGAGGAAAATCAAGTGAACACTCTCATTTAATGTATGGGAGACGAAGCGGATGACGTCCTGAGAGGACTAAAGTTAAGTGATGTAGACCAACGGGACTATGCTAAAGTGAGAGATAGCTTCCACAACTTTTTCATTGTCAGGAAAAATGTTGTTTATGAGCGCGCACGTTTTAATATGCGCAAACAAGAGCCGAATGAGACTGTTGATGCATTCGTGACTGCCTTGCATGCATTAGCAGAGCACTGTAACTACGGACCGCTCCACGATGAGCTGATAAGAGACAGAATAGTAGTGGGCTTGGCCGACACGAGGCTGTCTGAGCGCATGCAGATGGAAAAAAACTTGGACTTGGATAAAGCTATAAATATGGCCAGGCAGTCAGAAGAAATCAAAAAGCAACAGTCAGCTTTGAGAAGTGAAATAAATGTAATGCATGTAAATGCGAAAACAGTTGACAGAGTGATACAAAAGCACGACAAAACAAAGTTCAACATGTTCAAAAATAAAACTGTCAAAACACAACAGCAATATAGCAAGAGACAAAGTAACAAATGCTACAAGTGCGGAGGCTCTCCACATCCGAAACCTGAGTGCCCAGCAAATGATGCAAAATGTCATTTATGTGGGAAAAAAGGTCACTACCAGCGAGTCTGCAGACAAAGCAAGACAGTGCAAAGTATTGAGGAGGAAGAGGAGCAAGGTTTCTTCCTAGGCTCAGTTTCCAGTGACGGCCAGGCGTGGACAGCCAACATACAAGTGAAAGATGCAAAAATCACTTTCAAACTGGATACTGGAGCAGATGTGACTGTAATAGCTGACTCGGACTTATCAAAGATTTTTGCTAACGAACACAGACCAGTTCTCCAGCAGCCAGAAAAACCTTTGTTAGGCCCTGGAAAAACACCACTGGACGTTGCAGGTTTTACAAAGCTACAGCTCAACTACGGAGCGAAACAGACAACAGAGAAGGTCTATGTTGTAAGAAACCTGAGCACTCCACTGCTAGGCCTGCCCGCCATTACAGCTCTTGGCCTGCTGGTGCGAGTTGACGCGGTTTCAATGGACACTCTGAAGACTACTTACCCTAAACTTTGCAATGGTCTAGGGAAAGTGCAGCGGGCCTATCACATTAAACTCAAACCGAATGCTGTGCCGTACTCACTCAAAACTCCGCGAAGGCTTCCTCTGCCTCTGATGGGAAGGGTAAAAGAGGAACTCCAACGAATGGAAGAGCTTGGTGTCATTACCCGAGTTGAGGAACCAACGGATTGGTGTGCCGGCATGGTTGTTGTTCCAAAGAAAAACAGCCCTAGGCTAAGACTTTGCGTAGACTTTACCGGACTAAATGAGTATGTGTGCAGGGAAAAATATGTGCTGCCATCGGTTGAACAAAGTCTCGGAATGCTCGCAGGAGCCAAAGTGTTTAGCAAACTGGATGCCAACATGGGCTTCTGGCAGATTCCCCTGTCCGATGAGTCTGCCAAACTCACCACCTTCATCACACCCTTTGGGCGGTTCCACTTTAACCGCCTACCGTTTGGGATCAACTCAGCGCCCGAACACTTTCAGCGCATGATGGCGGAGGTCATCGAGGGTCTCAAAGGAGTGGTGTGTCACATTGACGATGTGTTGGTGTGGGGACGTAACCATCAGGAGCACGATTCCCGTCTCCATGCTACACTGCAAAGACTGGAAAAAGCAAGCATAACGCTGAATGTTGAAAAATGCGAGCTCTCCCAGAGCAAGGTTGCTTTCTTGGGTCACATCATAGCGGATACAGGAATCAGTCCTGACCCGAAGAAAACGGAGGCAATTACAGAAATGACAGAGCCAACTAATGTGTCAGAGTTGCGCAGTTTTCTGGGCATGGTGAATCAAGTGGGCAAGTTCATCCCCCATTTAGCTGAAAAAGACAAAGCCCTGCGAGATCTTCTTTCCAAAAAGAATGCATGGTATTGGGGAACTGACCAAGTGAGAGCTTTCAAAACATTACGAGATGCCCTGACCTCACCCCCAGTGCTCGCAATGTATGACCCCAACAGAGACATTAAAGTATCAGCAGATGCTTCATCCTATGGTCTCGGAGGTGTTCTTTTGCAGCTGTGGGAAGAAGGATGGCGACCAGTGGCGTATGCATCGAGGTCCCTTTCTCCTACAGAACAACGATACGCACAAGTGGAAAAAGAGGCACTGGCATCTACATGGGCGTGTGAGCGTTTTCGTGATTTCCTGATTGGTAAACATTTTTGTCTTGAAACGGACCACAAACCTCTCGTTTCCTTACTGGGAGGACAAGCTCTGGATCTCTTGCCACCCAGGATCCAGCGATTCAGAATGAGACTCATGCGTTACTCGTACACTGTGCAGTACGCCCCAGGGAAATCGCTCTGGACAGCAGATACTTTGTCCCGCTCACCTCTGAAAAAACCAATGAACCTGTCAGACAAAGAGCTAATGGAAAGCACAGACATATATGTCGACAGTATTGTAGCAAACATGCCTGTCAGTTCATCATATATGCAAACACTGAAGGAACAACTGAAAAGCGACAGTGTGTGTGCTCGCGTCATGGACATGTGCACCGAAGGCTGGCCAGAACATGCAAAACAAGAGCCTTTACTGCGAAATTACTGGCCTGACCGAGCCACGCTCACTGTTGAAGACGGCCTTTTGTTAAAAGACACACGGCTTGTCATTCCTTCAGCAATGAGAAACGAGGTGCTGGAAAAACTACACGAAGGACATCAAGGTGTTGTAAAATGTAAAGCTCGTGCACGCCAAACAGTGTGGTGGCCCGGGCTGAGTCAACAAATCTCTGAGATGGTGCTCAAGTGCAAAACGTGTATTCAAGAAAGACACAATAACAGTGAGCCACTCATGCCAACAGAATACCCTGCCCGCCCATGGCAGAGAGTGGGCACAGATCTTTTCGAGCTGGGAGGGAAAACTTACCTTCTCGCTGTTGACTATCACTCTAGATTTGTTGAGATTGCTTTGTTAAACAGGACAAAATCAAACGATGTCATTACTCACCTGAAATCTTTCTTTGCCCGTCACGGCATCCCAGAGGTCCTCATGTCTGATAATGGACCACAGTATTCAGGTCAAATCTTTACAGACTTTGCAGCAGCATACGGCTTCAAACACATCACAAGCAGTCCCAAGTTTCCGCAAAGTAATGGAGAAGCAGAACGTGCTGTGCAGACTGTAAAAAATCTTCTGAAAAAAGCAGCTGATCCTTATCTAGCTCTTCTTGCCTATAGAGCTACACCACTGCAGTCCGGATACAGCCCTGCAGAGCTTTTAATGGGCAGACGTCTGCGAACCACACTGCCGATGCTTCCATCGCAGCTGGAGCCCACACTGCCGGACAACGCACTGCTCGCTCGAAAGGAAAGGGAGAAGAGGATGATGGACATGGCAAACTTCAACAGGCGCCACCGCGCAAAACCTTTATGCAGCCTGTCCCCAGGAGAGCAAGTTTGGGTGACTGATGTCAAAACTACAGGCACTGTTATCCAAAATCACTCTACACCCCGATCATACACAGTGGAGTTACCACAAGGGACTGTGAGGCGTAATCGTGTGCATTTGATTCCTTTAAGTTCACCTGTGCATGAACCTGCTAATGTGCCTGTGTTGCAGAAGCCTCAAACACCCAGTGTGATCCCTGCTACACCTGTTAACACTGATGTGGTCAGAACCAAGTCAGGGAGGCCAATAGTTAAACCTAAAAAGTTAGATCTGTAAGAAAAAAAAAAGGTTGTTGTTATGTAACTGTGTTATAAGGGTTTTGTAGAGCACAGTAAAATAAAGCTAAAAAGAGTTGTTAAGAAAAGAAAAGAACAAGAAAACAAAAACAAAAGGTTAAAAATGTAATGCAGATTGTTTGCCAGATGTTCTTGTATGGCTTTGAAAAAGAGAAGTTCTGTCCTGAGAAAAGGAATATTCTGTTTTTGTTTAAAAGGGGAGATGTGGTGTATTCATAATTGTCTCTGGTACATTTGTTGTATGGGCAGTATGTGTTCACTGTTTGATTGTGTAATTACGTGTTACGCACTGGCAATGCATGCCAGTAGATGGTAATACAGGAAGTAAAAGAGATGGTCTTACCGCACACAGTGGTCCCGCGTACTTATTCAGATTCAGAGTAAGAATCACACACCTATGGCTCCTGAGGGACCGCGTGTGACATTTAGAAAAGGCGAAGAAGCAAGGCCCTGTTGATCGATATACTCCAGTGTGCCACTGCAAATAAACAGACTTTCTTTCCCTAGGCCAAAACAGTATAGCAATATGGCGCCCCTGGGGTGCCATGTCTGTGAAAAAAGCATTTAAGAAAGCAATTATTCAGGTAAGAGGATACACACAGCTATTAAGAAACAGACTAAGGGTCATTTTCATTGACAGAAATTAACGGCGGTAATGAAAATGCCAAAAAGTACCAGTCAATCAAGGTCAGAGATGTTGTTAACCGTTAACACCGGCGTAGCCTGTAAATGATTCGTAAAATTTCGTTTTTATGAACCGTCCTTTATAGATTAACATCCTACAGCTCAGTCAAATCCTGTCATCTTTGCTCCCCCCCTATTTTTTATTTCTCAAAGCCAAGAGCCCTTTAAAAGTTAACAAAGTGGCCTTCAGCTCTCATTTGCGGACAGATCACTCATTAGGAGCTCCATTAGTGTCTTGTGTTGTGTGATCCCAGTGAATTAGCTGCAATCAAGCCGTCTTACTGATGCTAATCTGGAACAACTGAAAGAGGTTAGCCTAGCTGCTGCCGGCACTTCAGTTAAGAGTCGTGTGAGTCACTTAAACAGCTTTCAATACTGCAATTCAAAAGGCAATTTCTAGGGTACAGAAGGAAATATACGTTGCACTGGCTTGCACTGGTTCCCAATAGCAAATATATTATAGAGCCATTGGAGAAAATATTTGGATGCTAAAGGTAATCTATAGAGTAACTAGCTGTACAGAAATGGTAGAAAAAGGGCAACATAGAACAAGAATTTCCAGATAAATGCGTCCTTTTAACTCAACAGGCACAAAATTATTGTAGAGCAAAGAATGGACAAGTTAAACATGCTAAAGCTAAAAAGGGTCATTGTGTGACTTTAACTGGTGTATTATACACTTGTTTACCTAAGGAGTTAGTGCAAATTCATATATGTATGTGTATACGTACAGTATACGTATGGTAAATATGGCGGAAGCTAGTTTAATAGTCTAATAGCAGCTAGCTTGATTAGCCATGCAACTTGTGGCTAATCAATCTCTCTCTCTTGGAGCACATCTAAAACTTTCTACTTAAATTCTTTAACCTTCTTCGGTGACTCAGTGCAAAAAGTTTTAATGGTTTTTACCATGATTATATGTGGGACCATTTCTTAGGCCAATTTCAGGAACTTCCAGGTTCCAATAGTTTCCTGGCAGTCGGTCCTTGCATTATGCAACATTTTGTTATCGTTGGACTGGGCCAGGTTGATTCTTTTCCACTGCTTCCAATTTGCTAAGCTAAGCGAATCAGCTCCTGGCTAATGTTTTTGGTTAAAGTTTATAAAAATCTGTTTGCAACTAAATAGAATAAAAGCCATCATCGGGTAAATTATCAGTCATTAAGTCATTTGCTCAAGAAGGTATTCTGTATTTCTGTGAGTGCACTGATGAATTCCTGAGTTATCATTTTTTTTTTTCAAATTTTAAAAAGAGATTTTAGCTCAATGCTGCCAAGTGATACACAAAATTACATTGGTGTTCTATGCCCAAATATTAAAAACAAGTCAGACAGTTAATAATATGTAACAAATATACAGTCACTTTGGCAAAAACAGAATTTAAAATGACTTAGTAAATGTAGTAAAAAATAGAAACCAATGACAAATTAAATAATGCAATGCTCCTTTTCTTGCTATAAAAGACTGAGGAAAATGCACTCACAATATTGCCTTTCGTCATGCTTGAGAGGCTCTTTGGGCTTCAGGAGAACAAAAACACTTCCACACACACAGTTATCTCGCACTGCTGCAGGACATTAATGGCTATTAGCCAACCGCTGGTATTTACTCAGCACCCATTAGGGCTGATTGTTAGCCTATGTGGCTAATTAGCATTCCCCAGCTGGCTCTTTCACTCTGTTATTAGGGCCCTCTTATCCACTAGGCGCTACACTCAGAAATCTATCTGTAATGTGCATCTATCCCATCTAACTGACTTCCATGTTTAGCTCTGTGGCTATTAGCAGAATCGCTAATGATCTTCACACAAGTCCAGAGACTTTATCACTTCAAGGCTGCTTGTAATCAATCTTGATCTTTACCACCAGGCTCATGAAAACTTCTCCTTGTATTTGCCATGAGCGTTAAAGCTTCATAAAGATGGAGAACAAAAACCCACTTCCTACACGGTTCTGACTATGGTCAGAACTATTGTTGTCCCCGTTAGCAGGTGTCTGTTTCACTGAGAAACAGATCAAACAAATGCAAATCAAACAGGTGCCCGGCAGTTTGGGTAGTAACACCTAAGCAGAAAATAGATATGTGATAGAAAACTCATGAAACAAAATGCCTTCAAAGGATCTAGTAGTGATGGGCTTATGGAAGTGTTTGAGCATTCAGTTTCATTCAAACGCAGCTGAATCAGAAACTTCACAAAGCCACCAGAGGGACCTTCAAATATGAAGCAGACTCATTACCCTGTCACATTAAAAGTGAAGACTGAACACTGAGGAAAGATAAGTCATGATGTAATTATTCACTATCATGTCCTGGTTCCATTTTTTCCGTAAAATAAATAAATGAATAAAAGGGAGTATTGGCTCCCCAGTGTTTGTCAGAACAAAGAAATGCATGCTCTAATTGTGCTGTAGATCTCCCTTTCTCTGTCTCGCTCCCCTCTTGCTAGTCTCTGTTTCTGTGTCAAAGGCACATTGTTTGTGCCGCGTACACCTGGGAAGGCATCGGCCACTTCACACAGTGCAGCCCTGGGAACCCCAGAGAGCTGACTGCTCCTCATAATTCCCACAGCTTTTATTCCCCTGGTTACAGATGAGGCTCAGTTAATGTGTGTATCATTGTTTTATGATACAGATGTTTGCAAAATGGTTGTTTGGGGCATGTGTGTTGCAGAAGCAGCAAGTGTGTTTCCTACTGGAGCTTCTATAAATTTAAAGTATCCTGTGACAAAAATGCAGAAATGTGCCCTCGTGTTGGTCTCGGTTCAGATGGTTGGGTTTGGTTGGTGCTTGCGCATGCTTTTTCTGGTGCATGTTGGTAAAACTCCTACGCGGCCTTGCACTGAGGGCAGGCGTACATTTCCACGGCCTTTGTATTTTGCGTGTTTGTTTCCTGTTTTATTTTGAAAATATTTTCCTCGTATTACTCAGTTGACTTGACTTCCTGTTTTTGTCTTGTTCCGCACGTGAGCCCTTCATTATTTCCATATCCATGTTTTCATAATCGTTGGATGCCAAAACTGGAATTAACATCAGGCTATTGACTCAGTCCAAGAAGGTTTTATGGATTTTACCAAAAGAGACCCCAAAATACAGGTTTTGATATTACAGGCAGTCAGTTTAAGCCACCGGTTTCCATTCAGTATGGTCTGCATAAAGTGACTTAGCAAAGGAACAAGGAACTCCTTATTGATACTTATTGAAAATCAACAGCTGTGGTGAACTCCTTACGTCTTTTCAATGTTCTAAAGACTGCTTCTTGTTTGTTTCTATTCTTTGGATTTTCCTTCATCACCTAATCTTTCCCCAGCTCTTTCTCCATCCATCTTTCTTTCCACCCACTTCTGTTTTTTCCCCTATTGCTTGCTGGTGTTCCCTCATTACAGGGGCTCGCCGGTGGCTGCTTCCCCCCGCTGCACTTCTCTGTGCGGGCTGCACACAGACTCTATGTGTGTGCACGTGTTTGTCTCGCTGGGTGTGTGCTTGGTGTTGTTGTCGTAGCTCAGTTGGCTGGAAAAAAATGAAAAATCGTATATTGCTTCCAGCCATTTTTTTAGTTTGTTTTTATTCTTTTTGTCACGAGTTAAGAGGCATTTTAAAGAGATATGTCTAAAGATTAAAAGAAGAGTCTTTTTTGTATGAATGACTTAATTATTATTAAATCCCTTTCCATTCGGGAGGGAAAAAGCTTTCCGTTTTGTTAAACTAAGAAGGAAAAAAAAAAACAGCCAATCAAAGCACTCGATGCCGCTTTAAAGACATGCCATTGGTCAAACATCCAATTTTGAGACACATGATATTCCTGCTGCATCTCTGCATGTGTGTGTTTGTCTAATCACAGCCATATGTTTACACATTCCTGTACTGTACATAACATCAACACACACTCGCATGCCCAAACACAAAGATGCCGACTCCGTTGCCATAGAAACCGGATCCTAGCCAATAACTAGAAGCAGCCTTCTCGGGAGTGTAAACATTTTGTTTGTTGTCATGGAGAAATGGATACTGTTTGCATGCCACGTAACTTTTTTTGTTTTTTTCCTGATTTGTGCGTGTGTGACCTTCGCCGCGTTGCCCGAGGGTGCACAGGAGAGAGCCAGAGAAGATCAGGGCCTTGGTGGTGTATTAATACCAGCACAGATTTATGGCACTCACAGTGTGGTGTGCTTTTAGGTGGAGAGATGCTCCAGCTGACACCACGTGTTCTGGACTGGCTGGCGGCTGCGGTTTGGAGCTGACAGCTGATGGCTGCTGGCTTTGTACTGGCGTGCAGGTCTGGGGGAGAGGTTATTTAGGGTTGCTCTTCAATAACTGTTTGTTCTCGCTTGGCTTTTGCCACACGCTTGAACTTTATGACAAAGATAGCACCACCGCAGTGGGAGAAGACATTCAAAAGGAGCTTGTGAGCTCAAAGATTTAAATTTGCTGTTGTTGCATTCGCAACCTCCTTATGGAAGTCGGCTTGTTCTCTTCCTCCTTTTCTTTCCCTTTCTGATCCTGGCAGGGGCCAACAACAACACAGACCTGGGATTTTTATATAGCTACAGAGAAAGTTTTGAGTCATCCAACACTTAATATCCACAAGGCATTCTCTGAGATTGGCAAAGCTTTTAGAGTCACTGGGGTTTATAGGCTCTTTCTTTCCCTCAAACTCGCTCCCCTCGCCTACCTTGCTCTCCCCTTTCTGAGAAGCAGTTGGAGCCTATAGCCATGGCTTATTTGCTTTGTATAATGGGCTGCTCAGTGCCAGAGGATTGGCTTGGCTAGAAGGAGAGACCGGAGGAGAGGAGAAAGTAGAGTCAAGGGGGGGAGACAAAGCAGAGCTTTGCTCTGTGAAGACTGCTGTTCTGGGCCTGTGGCTTCCCAGGTCTCTATTGTAATGACTGTATCTGTGTGCATTAGCATGAAGTAGTGGTCACGAGCTGCAACCAAGTGGAGACTAGGGATACTCAGTGCCCACCAGACATCAAACCACCCTGCCTGCCCCACTTATTATATACTTTTTGATGGCAAGAAAGGGTCTACCTCTCTTGCTAATGTCTTGGCGATGAGAATACACCCATGCGTTTGAAGTATGGGGAGGAAAAGCTGGCCACAGTAAATATGAGGTTTTTAAGGCTTGGTTTTTGCTTAAGGTTTGATTTGAAGTCTGTAGTGGTTACAGTCAAGGTAGGGAAAGTCTCAGACACATGAAGTTAAGTCACTCCTTAGTAACAAAACTAAGTTAAATGGTGTGATTGTTGTGTGGGTTACCTTACGCTGGTGTTGTAATACAGCACGTGTTAGCTGTGTGTCTTTAAAGTAAGTTAATGCTGATGCAGTCACATCACATCTGATGTTGTGGAAATTTCATACTGATACAGGATGCTTTCATAGCTATTAAACTTATTTTGTTTAGAGCAGACTGTGGTAGTAGACAAAGCCAGCTGCAGGCAACAACTTATGATCCTCCCAGTTCTTTTAGATGTATAAAATGTTTTCATTGCTCAAGCAGAGTGAAGCTACACAAGAAATAGTCCATTTACCATTTTCCCATGTTGTTAGTCAAAGGCTCCTTTTCCTTCATTCTCAATAAGGTTCTGAAATGTTCCAGCTTCTAAAGGGATAGAAACATCTTTGTATCCCTTAGCAAAAATGAAGGGGCATTTTGTCGAAACCTGAGGTTTTGGCAAAGCAACAGGCACTTGCTATGAGGAGGAGCCTTATGTTTTGCATAAAGATGGTTAAAAACAATTGCCCTTCCAACAAAACACCTTGAAATGAGCTCTGGTCCCCATGTAGCTGCTTAGTAGCTATATTTAACTGCTCCGCTCTGAGTAAGATAGCACCTATCTGTACTGTAGGTGTGTGTGTGTGGCAGTGTGCCTACAACCCAAGAACTAAACTTAACATCTCTCTCAACATTAGAAATATATTTCAGTACTAAACCTTTCCATTACCTCTCCCCCAGCGTCTGCAGTTTGAAAAATGTTTCCTTGTGATTCACCAGCTTATCAGCCTCCATCTACCTCACAGGGACATCGCCGTTATCAAAGTCAGAAAGAGATGCTACTGTCCGTGATTTGCGACAGACCATTCTAATACTCCTTTAATCCTTATTTTGAACATGACAGCAGGAGACAGGCAGAACAAGCTGTTCTGGGCTCCTTTAATAATGTTCACATGAGAGGAAGGCACAGACTGAGAAATTGGAGCGACAGTGCACATTGTTGCTGGTACACAGGTGTGAGAGGGACTTCAAGCTTGTCATAGAAAAAAAATGTATTCAGGATTAAAGTCACAATCTTTGTCAAGTTAAATAAAGGGAATTGAGGAAAGCAGTGTAGTAGGTGTAGAATAAGGAGGGGATGTTTTTCTCATTATCATTTAATATTTTAATATGGCATTATTAGTTCATTAGAAGTATATAACCAGCTTTGCATTAAGCATAAATTGAAGTTTTTGATCTTACATTATTCTTTGCATTACAGTGATGGTGATAACTTTAGTTTGATCTTTTCTTACAGGTACCAGAATAATAACATGATTTTTCATTGCAGATGTAACCATGATCATTCCATACACATTGCAGTTTGTTGCTTATTCTAGAGTTGTGCTCAAGGTAATTAAAGGTTAAAAGCTACAGCCAGCGCGAGTCTGGCGGATCTATGGAGGGCAAAGGCTTTGAGCTTGGAAGGCCGCACGCGCTTACACAGCACTTATAAGATGTTATTCTTGGTGATTTTGTGCTTAGTCATGTTTTAATATGTTTTAAGTAGAAGTAGCTGATCCAGCAATATTCATTTAATATTATATACTTGATTTAGAGCAATACACACTGATGGTCTTAACAAATGAAAGAGTCCTTGTAGCTGCCATGTTGTGTCTTAGCAGGGTACAGACGGTTCCAGGAGACGGGGGCAGTCAGCGTCTGCCCTCGGGAAGGAGACAATGTTATTCTTTGTGTTAAATAAAATTGTCAACATTGATTGTATTACACCTGTCACTACGCATGAGGGGGCGTTCTAATACCCTGATTTCATAAAACTATGGTGATGTGTTTTTTGAGATGAGATCTGAGACTGTCTGCATACAGTGTCCATCTCCCACGTGTGTGTGATCATTAAATCATCGTTTGACTCAACCCGACCGGACCAGTGTTGTTATTGTGGGTTTTTCCTCTGGTGTCCATCCCCAATATTTTTGAACCTTAACATAGGTGAGCATGAAGTACAGCGTGACATCCTCTGAAGCAGTGGTTCACTTCAGGTCCACTTACTGGACTTTGTTCTTTCAGAAAAGTAGGTCAGGCATTAACCCAGCCCCAGGTACCAGGGATAATACAGAATTATCTTCTAATCAACATTATACAATTTTGGTTTCTGTTCAAAGCATTTTACTGTTTCTATTGAGGAGTTACATCAGTTTTTAAGCTTAAATATCATTTCCCATTGTTAGAACTGATTGCTAATTAGCTTTTCCTAGCCCTCTAAATATTTGGACCGTGTTTCAACACATGAACGTCCTCGATATCCTGCCTATGAAAGCTTTCATGTGTGCTAATTTTTATTAAGTGTGTGTGTGTGTGTGAGAGAGAGAGAGAGGGAGCGTGTGTGTGTGTGTTTGTGTGCGTTTGTGCAGATTACAGTAGCGTGCCTCCGCTAACTTCCCTGCTATTAGCCTGTGTTCTGTTCCGGGGCCAGATTAGCTGCATTGATAAAGCTGACCTCCTGTTAATCATGCTGATTCTGGCACTGTGCTGCATTTTTCTCATATCGTCATTTCCCTCCATTTGCATATTTTCAATTCTTCACTTCTATTTTTCCTTTTTGTCCTGTAGGCCTTTTATTCTCTCATTTTCTTGCTAGCTGACCTCTCGCTAACCTGTCTGTGCTTTACAAGGTGTGTTTTCCTTTTTCTCTCCCTTTCAGAATTAAGGGTCTATTTGTTTGCTGTGGCATTTAAATGGGTTTCCTAAGGTGTGCATGTTTTTGTGTGTGTTTGTGTATGTGTGTGTGCGTGCATTTGGTGCTAATTCCAGTGAAGTGAAGGAGATGGGGCTCTAAATATATTTGAATACAATAGCAGTGACCGGGTGCAAGCGATAGAGACAGAGAAGGACCAAGGGAATGATTGTGTAAATGCTTAATTATCGAGAAGCTCCAGGAAACTGAAACACTGCCTGACCTCTTGCCTCGTTTAACACACTTGTCTGTCACTTAAACTTCCTTCCATACCAGATGCATCTTAAAACTTCTGAGGATATGTTTGGATGTCAGCCTACAAAAGGCTGTTTTCAATTTCAGCTATTTGTGGCGAAAGCATATGCTCTGCATTTGTGTATGTGAAAACTCCCTCAAGAGGATTAAAGCTTTATTTAGCCTTCAGATCAATTATTCGTTGTTCATTTTGATTTATCTCAATCACTTTTTGCCTGTTTATGTGATCTTTCATCAGCTCTCCATCTCTGTTTTTATGCCTGTTTTTCAAAATTGGTGTAGCCATGTTTCGAAGCCTCAGTCTTTAGTTTTATTTGGAGCCAGAAGTGACCAAGTTTGGAAACAGTGGAGTGCTAGGTTACTGGCTAATGCTAGCAAGCTTGTTTAGAAATCTGCATAAACAGGCATGGGTACAGAAAAACGAATGATTTCACAAACCAAAACTGAAGAACAGACTTCTTTTAGTATAAATATTAGTTCAGTAACACCAGAATAAAAGTAGAATGTGGACCTCCCTACTTCTAGGAAAAAGTGGTTTTGGTTGCTTAGAACTGCATTTGGTGACTGATTGCATGTAGTTGTGTTGGGTGTAATGTGTTACAGTAATCACATTATATTTTTCAGCAATGCAGTAACCTAACACACTACTGTACTACATTCAATAATTACAATACAGTTACAATTATATAGTTAGTTGGGTTCATCAGTTCTCTACATGCTAGGTGGTTAGAAAAAACCCCTCATCAAACAGATGAGCTACTCTCAGATCATTTCAGTTGCTGTGCAGGAGGATAAAAATGGTGGTTAGACTATTGCTTTTGAAGACTGGAGATATTGACATTACTTTTATTATAATTGCACAAAAGGATGAGCATGATGGTAAGGTGCAAACTGCATCTAGGAGAGAAACAACCAATCATTATGCTGCTAACTGCAACTGGGAAAGACTGCATGCTAACACAGAGCTAGCCAGGAACCCAGAACCCAGAGTAACGTTAAAGCTGAGTGCATGCTGACCCCAGCCCAGCAGCCAGCCTGCCTTTTGTTAACTCCCATCCTCTGTCTTAACCGGTTAGTGATTTTATTACAGTAATATCACCATTACGCTGGTTTGCATCTTTGCTTTGTGTTGCTGGCTTTGTTTTCATACTTGTTCATACAGAAAGATTTAAATTTGGCAGCCATTTTTGATCATAAGACAGTTGCACGGATTGTAACAGTCTGCAGAAAATTTTTTCAGCTTTCAAGACTGGAGCTGACTGGTATGAGGTATTAAGTGGTAAATTAGTCACAGAGACCAAACATTTTTACTTTTCAAACAACATGAAAGGCATGAAAACATATCTATGGAAGCCCCAAACGCAATTTCATTGTTCTTGACAATGACAATAAATAAATAAATACTAAATACTAAATACTATAAAGAAAGGCTTGTTTTTGAAACCAGTCTCAAGTGATGACTCAAGGAACTGCAGCTATTCTTTAAGCCCAAGGACTGGGAAAGGATCCACCTCTGTGTGTGTGTGTGTGTGTGTGTGTGTGTGTGTGTGTGTGTGTGTGCGTGTGCGTGTGTGTGTGCGTATGTGTGCGTATGTGTGTGCTCTCTGCTTTCTGTAGGTCACTCTGCCTTCAAACTAATTTATATACTCTCTGTATATGTGCTTTCTGTTCCCCTGGTGTGCGAAAGCTTTTGCCTTCACTCATACTCACACACATACCGTACTCGCGAATGAGCCAGTGCATCATGTCAATTAGAATGACAGAGATGGTGCTGCATCTTACCCGACGGACACACATCTGCTAGTTCATAGTCTGAAGGGCGCTTACTGACCGCAGATGTTTCTGTCTGTGTGTGTGCATGCATGTGGTAGTTGTAAAGTGTGGTGTCTATTTTACCTGTGCTTTAATAGATTTGACTATATTGTTGTTTTCTGTGTGAGGTTTTTGTCACTTTCCCATCAAAGGATCATTGCAGTCATATGAATGAGTTTCTTCTTTTGTTAAATTGTTTGACTAAATTATACAGTTTGCCTCCTATATAGAAAGTTATAATACATTCCTGTAAATTTAGTTTATTATTTTGTTATGGATGTAATGGTGGGCTTAGAAAGGACTGAAAACCTTGTCTTATCTTTGTATGAAGAACCCTAACCCCTAACCCTAGACCTTGGACATTTGATCTCTGAGAGCCTAGATCAGTGTCTCCCAACCTTTTGAAGCCATGGCACATATTTCACATTTGAAAAATCACACGGCACACCACCAAACAAAAATGTCACGAAAAGCATATTGAGAATTTTCCCCCGCGTTCCAGGCAAAGTGGAATTGGCTCGGTTTGTCCCCAGTATACCTTTTTTGATTATTTTGACCACTACTCATGCTAGGGCCTTCATCTGGGTTGGAATTTTCTCCAGGACGCGGGTCAGATTGTCTACTTTTTCTTTTTAAATATTTTTCTATTGCTATTACACGCTGCTCACAGCATGACTATTATGTAATTTCTTCCTCATCTTCTTCTGTTTGACTGGCAGTCGGCAACCCATTTAATTAGAACCGCTACTACTGCCCTCTAGTGGAAGAGATTGTAATTGTTGTTACTCACCCAGATCGCTCAGAGTACTAATCAGGCGGAACCAGATAATCTTCGACAGCACACCTGAACATTTCTCAAGGCACACCTATGGTTGGGAAACACTGGCCTAGGAAGCTGACCTCAGTGGTGGAAAGCAATATCTTGGTGAGAACAACTGATAGGTGAACTGGTGAAGTAAACTCTCACTAAATCCATTACATATATTAGAAAAATCATTATGGCGCAGCCGTTGCCGACTGAACCCTCGGGTGGTTGGCACTTTTCTTGGAGGAGTTTGGATGTTGTGCCTGTGCCTGTTAGGTTATTTGTTAATTCTCAATTGCACGGGTGTGACTCTAACACAGAGCTGTTGTATCTTTATGATGTCCAGATTGTCCAGAGTATAAATCAGCAAACAGGATATTTTAGTAAGAAACAACAACAACAACAACAAAAACTCTGTCACTCCAGTTTAGGGTTCAGTCTAACTATCCATATATTTTATGTGGCAGTAGGTGGTTTTCTCTGAATGTGTTTCTCTTCCAGTTGCCTGGAAGATTCTAAGAGATTGACGATTTAACTATATTGCTCTCACCTTGTGCTTACTCACACTGGTGAACTCAACAGCATAATCCCTCTGCATTACTCCAAGCGTGAACAGCAAAGTGGCGTAATCGCCGCCAAGGATGGCGATTACACTCGGCATTAGAGATTCCCTGTTACATAAGTGGCACACGAGAGGTTACTCTGCCTTTGGATAACTGCTGGTTTGACAATCTTAGATGTGTGGGTGAAAAAAAAACCAACCTTTGACTGAGAAAATAATGGACATCATAAAAGTATACTGCAAAAATTAGCATATCTGAAGCAGCAGTGGAACGAAATACTGTTCCAACCTGAGATGTGCTGTAGTACAGTGTAGTCTTTTCTCTGCCTGCACCCTGACTGTACTGAAGATATTGATATTTCCTCCCATTGCGTCACCAAGGCAGCTGCTATAGTAGTGTAAAATCTCTCTCCCACTCCTTTTATTCTCTCTTCCTTGACTCTAAAAAAACATTTGCTTAGTTTTATTTAATTGGACAGAAGACTAATATTTTTCTTCTCTGTGTGGTAGTTATGGCCGGATGCACAAAAACAGTAAATCTAGTCATTCATGGTTATTTCAAGTAGATCATCTATAAATCCAATTATATGACAAATGCAATAAACCAGCCTTGGCAGATAGTTGAGGTTAAAAATTAATGGAGCATAGTTCATTTTCTAGATGGTAATTGAAGATGTTGCTAAAAAAAAATGTTAGACATCTCAGACTTTCCAACACCTCCCTCAAAGTTCTGCTCGGTAGCTGCGACAACTCTGCCCATCGCCTCAGCTACAGATACCACAGCAATAGAGATGTGACTTCACAATACTTCCCAATGAAAGCCTGCGTTGCTAAGCAACTCGCAGTCCGCAGTGGCAAGATACAGGGGTGTTTCCTGGCTGATGAGAGTTATATATGTGTGTGTCTGTGTGTATGCATGTGGAGGAACTGCTTGTGCTGCGAGCTTAATAGAAACCCTATACCCCCGCATTTTCAATGTAAAACTCACATGTAACAGGCTGACTGCAGCTTAAATGATGCTGTGCATATCCACAAGGGGACATTTTGGAAGACGAGCTGGTTTTGGTACGGATCTTAACGAGGCAACCAGATAGTGAACTCAGCCTTTTCTTTCACCACTCTCACATCAAAATTGAGTCTGCGTTGTCTCAGTATAATAGTTGGTGTACTGAACGCATCCATATTCATGAGCGAGGAGCTCGGAAGAAAGTTGCAGCGGATTTAAATAGACAGCAAGTTGAATTTATCAATAATGTAAGCTACTAAAACTTTCATGTTGTTTGCTGTCACCCATATTCCCTCATGGGAAATCGTTTGGTCAGCTGTCAAGCCCTCGACTCTCCCCTGCGCACACAAATGATTGCTGAGGTGCTGCGGCAAAATGCTTTGTAGGGACATTAAACTGATAAGTTTGGCCCCGACTTCCTCGCTGCCTCCTTCTTCTTTCTTAGTCTTTCGCATTTGGCCCCATGTACACTTTCTTTCATTCTCCACTTTTTTTGTTACAACCCAACCCCAGAAATCCATCCTATCTCCCCCATCCATCCTTCTCTCTGAGCTCTTTTACAACCCGTGGTAACCACTGATACAGCCAGTGCAACAATATGCTCCTATTTCTCTTAACCTCCTGACTCAGGCTACTGATAAAGCTTGTCAGCAAGCGGTTGGGATCCGCAGTGTTACACTAGCAGGATTTTCCACAAGCAGGATTTTCCACACTGTGAGCCGGGACGCTACTCTTTAACACATTAGCCTTTCGCTAGGAGTCATGCCCGAAGCAACACATTTACGAGCACAGTGCTCATTTTAACTAATAACTCAGAAAAACATGTTGACAGCATGCAGCAGAGCAAAGTATTTTATGACCTTGTTTGATTTGTTTTGTCTAACTTTTTGTCTTTCTGGGTTTGGAGACATTGGAACAGTTCAGCAAAACGGACAAATTTACAAAATCCATTTATTAAAAGCAACCTGCACTAACCTGCAGCGTCAAATGATTGCAGTTACTCATCACTGAGACAGGTTGTTAATTAACTTTCCCCACCTGTAACCCGATCTCGTGGAAGTATTTCAGATGACCACAACCTCTTCAAAGGGCAGCGCTGACAGCCTGAAAACAATTCAGAATGAAAGTAGAATATATTGTCATTCCGGAAAGTCCTCTATGACTGTTCTTCTCTGATGCCAGCCCCCAATAACAAGCTTTCCATTAGGATATCGGAAGTGTAGTGATAGGGGCTCAAAAAGAGTGGAGTTAGGAGTGACAGACCTGTGCTCACTTGCCAGAATCCCATGCATTACACACACTGCCAAAGGAAAACTTGTGCACCACTGTGGTACATCAAAAGCTTTGACATAATGCTATTATCCAAATAGCACTCTCGAATGAAGGGCTCGATTTGGAATGGTTCATGGTGGACAGGTGGAGGAGGTGGAGGTTTAAAGTATGGTGGTGTTTTGAATCAGACATCGAAGTTGATCACTATGGTGAAAACACCCAGGTGCCAGTGATATAGATGACCCTCTGGTATAATTTCTACTCATAAGTTAAGAAAATAAAGCTGCAAAAGTTACCCGTCCTTTCTACAAACCTCTTAACTCTACAGCCCTTATTTGGTTAGCTTTTAAAAACAAATCTGTGGCGGCACGGTGGTTAGCACTGTTGCCTCACAGCAAGAAGGTCCTGAGTTCTTTCTGTGTGGCGTTTATGTGCGTTCTCCGTGTACTCCAGCTTCCTCCCACAGTCCAAGGACATGCAGTTAACGGGGATAGGTTAACTGGAAACAATTGCCCATAGGTGTGAATGGTTTTCTCTGTTTATGTGTTAGCCCGGGAACAGACTGGCCAAGTATCCAGGGTGTACCCCGCCTCTTGCCCTAAGACAGCTGGAATAGGCTCCAGCGCCCCCCGTGACCCTGACAAACGGAGGCGAATGGATGGATGGATAGAACCAAATCTTCTTTGTTTTTTCTGTGGACACTTCTTTTATTTCTTAGAGACTAGCTGCCTGTTTTTTCTAAGATGGAGGCTAAGTTGAAAACAGCTGTTCCAATGTTTCAAGATATTGTTTTATTCAGGCATTTCACAGTTTGATGAATCGTGTCTTACCTTATAACTTATGCTTAACATGGAATTTTTAACTACCCTTTCCAGGCAGCAAAAACTACTATCTTGGAATACATCCTAAGGTGCTAATGCTAAACTTGTAGTTGAAATTGTTGAAACTTCAAAGAAGCCAGCAATCGTTATTATTGTCCAAAATCTGGATCTTTGATCATCTCTGCCTCTACAGATCAATAACTGTGGGTAATTTTTATTCATGACCATGAATTTTCTCCAACTTTTAACACGACATTGTTCTGCCTAATCTTTTCTAAACCTTAAAAATACAAATGGCAAATCCAAGACTTCTCTCTAAAACACCTGTCCTGTTTAGCTGCTTGTCTTAGATACTGTGCAGTGTACTACTGGACCACCACTTCTAGATTCCTTCTTTAAGGAAACTATAATCTCAGATTTTCATATAAGACAAAGGCTTTTGTAGATACACCACTACATTAACATTCCCGTGCTCAGATGTGGAACAGGAAAACAGCCAAAGAACTGTCATCGATTTTTCTCACAAAGTGGCATTTTTCATGAGGATCTTGCAAAGGAAGACAAATAAATAAAGATGTATAAATGCATGCATATCCGTGAGCATGCATGCACATATTTATGCACAATGACGGAGATGGATTGTGAATTACAAAGGGCTGCAGCAGTCACCCTCAATATTTCATGAACATCCTTTCACTTTCAGTTCTCTCTTTTTTAATTCTGACATGTTCAGCACTCTTTTTTCCAAAAAAAGGTTTTATTTTTGTCAGTCTCCTCCCTGAAAAAAGCTGGGGTAAGGGAGTGCAGACAGGAAAGGGGGAAAAAAGTGATCACAGAGAAAGAAAAAGAAGCTTTGACGCATTTGGAGAAAGGGGGATTGATGGGAGACGAGCAGAAAAGGTGAGGCAGTAGCAGCGGCTGTCTCTGAACACAGATGAACCTCACTTTTCACGCTTAGATACCTTCCTTCCTGCTTTGTGCACATTCACATGTGCCGGCTTTGTAAAGTTTACTCTTGGAAGAAAAGGCATTGCAACCCCAAGGAGGCAAAGACAAAAACAAGGCTGGTTGTCATGATTGGTAAAGGCGAAAATGGTTTCGTAATATAGCGAGGCCACTGAAGTTAAGCAAAACCAAGGAAGGAGAGAGCGATTTTAATGTCAGCATTTCTCTTCACAGCGGCCATTTTATAATCATCTCCCTGGTGATTTCCTGTCAGACATGAAAAGTTTCTATTTTCTCACCTCGTTCCAACTAAGTTTGGCTGAATTTAAACTTTTAGATTTGTAGAGTTCATGAGTTCGTATGTTTGAGGTTGTTAAAATCTGACATAAATCCTCAATTGAGGTTTCAGAACAGGAGTCCTATTGTAAAGGGGGGGGGGGACCCATCACTGACACGATCAGGTTTGGGGTTCCCAGGAAGTTAATTTGTTTTTGCCCAGCTACTGGTTTGTTCTGTCTTTGTAGCCTTTAGATTCACATTAATAAGAGTCCAAGACCTCATGTTCGCCTTCAGGGATCCGCGACATATAAGAGTTGATTAATTTGCCTCTGTTTCATGATAGTGGTCATGTCAGTAATAATAATTGCATCCTTCAGTCCTGTGGTATTATTTCCTCATGGCTCTGAATATCCTCTTGTACTTGACATAAAGATATGCATGTCAGGGATGGGTGGATAACAGTCCACAAATCTAGATGGTAGACTCCCCATTTCTTATCATCTCCTTCAACTCTGTTATTCCTCCTCTTCCAAGTACAGAATAAATCTAGCCTTATTTCAAAGCAGTATCTGGCTTTCTTTTCTCACCTGGCTCCTTTCCCTTTCTTTAGCCCCGTTTCTCATGTTCACCTACCTTATCTGCTTCCTTTCCTTTCTACTTTCTCCTGCTGTTTCCATCCCGACTGCCTTTTCTTGCACCTCGCTGGAACCTTTTAATGAAGGAACAAACGCACATGTTCAGCTGAATGTCACTGCATTGGCCCAGCTCCCGCTCCGTCTCTCAGCTGCTTCCTGTGCCTAACACCTTGCTGATGTCGGGCTTGGCCTTTGCCGTACTTGAACTTCAGGGAAGAGTGAGTTTTAATCAAGGCGACGTGGCTTTTCACATCCTCTTTCAGAGCCACTCTTGACTTTGATCTGAATTCCTTTCATGAGCATAATGGAGAGTTGTGAAGCCTGAATTTCACTAGGTTGCATCAAGAAAATCGTCCCAGTTCTGCAATGTACAAAGTAAGCAATATTCAAGCTGTTTTAGCTTCCATTGAGTATTGGTGATTGGTGGGAGATTGGTGCAACCTATTGTTAACGTATGTATTGTCTGAGAGTTGTACTATTATAGTGATAATCTTATAAAGAAAAGGGCAAGGCTAAAATTACATAAGGAAGTGAAAGGAACAGAATCTAGTTCATGATTCTTAATTTATTGTTTAGCTAGATGTGTTAGTGTATTCTCTTTTTCCGATTTCTCATGAATTTTGCTCAAATTGCTTGCTTTTTGCCTTTTATGTTCAGTTTGTAACAAAACACTTGACTTCCTGTCTTTGCAACACCAGCAAATTTGTTAGGCTCATTTTTTTCTAGTCACGACCACTTTAGTCGAAATAGGACTGCCATTCCATCTGAAGGCATTTAGGTGTGGCAGAATTGCTTTGTTCTGGCTACAGTCTCCCCAAACTATGTACATATATGAAAGGTTTTGTGCAGGGTGGTCCACATCCTTGTCCTACCATGCACATGCATGAAGAAATCAGAAGCCTCTCAGAGAACACCGCAGGCATCTCCAAAAGTTGATTCTGTTCATCTGGACGTAGGTTTTCTGTGGGAGAAACATTTCGTCACTCATCCAAGTGTCTTCTTCAGTCTCAGCTGACTGCAGGTTTCCCCAATCTTATGAATAGTACATTTGCACAATGACTGAAACTAGCACCACTGAATGAACAATGGGCTGGGAAGTCAGTTCCTTGATCATTAATATGCAACTTCTCATGACCATTGATCAACAACCACTGATCAAAGCTCATTGATCAAAGACCACGAATCAATAGCCACAAAAAGGCCATTGCAGAAGAAGCAGGACGTGTAAAGGTCTTATCAGCCCAAAGGAAACGTGCTAACAGGCATCTGCTGATTCTTAAGGTAATGTTTGTTAACACTGTGATCGGTGGATCTGCTGGGATTGGCAGATGAGCTTGACTCCGTGGCCTACCAGATTTATTTGCATGCACTCTTTTTAGTCTTTTAGCCTCTACACATCAACTTCCACATATTATTTTTAACCTTTAAGCAGCTTAAAATTTATTAAAATCATCTATCGATCGATCCGTGTGTGTTGTGTCCTGCTTTTTCCATAGCTTTTATCTAAAATTATGTCCATACATTGCATACATTAAACCCAAGCCTTTTTTTTACCTTTTCAGTCTGGAAAACCTGGAAAGTTAATGTGAAAACATTAACATGAGTGATCTCAATCCTCCTTTTATGTCTGAATATATTTAAGTTGTGTAAGATAAGGTATAGCACGTTCAGTATTTGCACATGCATCTTTTATTATATAGCTGTTTCACCCAACTGTAGTATCGTGCCAAGAATTCCCCGAGTGAAAGATATAGATTTGGAGAGAACATACGAAGAGCCAAGGCCAACCGGTATGTGTGGAGACGGGCAAGGCAGAGATGGATGCAGAACCACGTCTTGTTTGAGTTAAAGTAAACACAATGAAAAATATCTATTCAGAGAGTCTCGTCTATATCGATCGCTCTCAGAGTGCATGTGTGCACCTTATCTCATCCTGCTGAGGATTCATTTCCCTACTCTCATGAAAGAAATAACAGGTGGAAAGAACTTGATGAGAAGGGTAGAAACTTTTTCTTCTCTTTCTTTTGCAACAAACTTTGCTCTCTTTTTGAATTTTTCTAACTTATTTCTGCTAACATACACACACAGATGTAAAGTTCATATGTACATGCATTGATTTCTGCGTGAGATTATTAGGGCACAGAGTCAGCTGAGTGATGTAGCGAGACAGGGGAAGACACAACGCTTGCATATTGTTTTTTTTTCTCCACTAGTCAAGAAGAACTTAACTAAAGAGGGAAAGGGGGGAGCATGCACGCTGTGTTTGCATGTGTAAGAAAGAAGAAAGGCATCGAAGAACCCAAGAGAGCAGAATACTTGGTGCTGATGAGTTTGATTATGTTGCCTCTCATATAAAACTGTTGTTGTGTGTTTTCATGTGTGTGCCTGTGGTGTAGCGCATGTGTGCTCCTTGCTTTCAGAGTTTTGACAGAGCATATCCCCGTGTATCTTTCCTCTAATTGAATCCATCCCTCAGGGTGTCACCGCTTGTTTATATGCTGACACCATGAAGGTGTGTGTGTGTGTGGTTTCACAATAAAGGCAGTACATTGCAAACTTTCTGCCCTTATTGTTTAATTATAGCCCAGCAGCTGGAGAGTCAGAGGAAGAGAACAAGGGCAGAAGAGGAAGAGTTATTGATTGCATTAGTCAGATTATTCATATTTAATGTTTTGCTTTGTCTCTGTCTCACTACATAAACCCCCTCCTCTGCCTTTTCTTTATGCCTCCCTGTTATAAATCCACCTCATCCTCTTGTAAGACCTCTAGTAAACAATATTTTGTATGCATCAGTAAAACCTGCCCTTTACATCTTCACCTTTCAAAAGGTTTCCCTGAATTTTGAGTTGTTATTAACTATAAAATTATTATATTTATAATCCTTTGTCCTTTAAAGGAGGACAAAGCACATACATTTAAAGACTTTTCTATATATTTTACAGTGACAATTTGACTTATAGTCTATAAAATTAAGTGTGTACTCTGTTGGAGCAAGTTGTAATCAGAGGATAATAAGCAATTATAATATATAGCGTATATAGGCTAGCAGTAGCAGTGCCTGAAGCATTTATTCGGCGCTTGCTAACATTAGCTACTGTCAGACACCAAAAGCTGCTGGCTGTAGCAGACCAAGGCTAGCTACAAACAAACCACTAAACACTCAGACACAAACTCACAGAACAGGTGTTCTGTGTCTTTCAGTGAATATCCATTATACGCCCCCAGAGGCTTAGTCAGCAGACTAGCCAGTGGGAGCTAGCCTGTTTTTCCTGTCTAACTCCAGAGGAAAAGCTGCTAATTGGGGATGCTAACTAAGGTTGTCTGTTACACAGTTGTAGACCATGTAGCACAGAGTGTGTCTTAGCAGAACTACTTATTTATTTATTACTGGCACTGTCTCCTTTCACTAGTTAAGAGAACCATTAAACATTGCAGAAGCCCCAACTAAGTTGTTTAATAAAAACACAAAATACAAGCTTGCATTGTTTTTTTTTTAAAAATTATTATACATGTTTTTTCGAGTACCTTCTTTTAAATGTCCATTTATGCTTGTTGGTTTCATATCGGCATATACACATAAAGAGATCGACAGTGAATCCCTGAAATTCGGTAACATAACAGGGGAAATAACTGTTTAAGGTGAACAATCGAAGCTGCTACCAACTGGAACGAACAATGCTATTTGATTGAGACAGGGTGTTTGAAGGGTTTAACTATGTAACCAGCTCTAACTCTCCAAACCTCAACCTTCCTCTGTATTGATTTAAAACTGCAGCAAAATGGCAGCCTTGCTAAATAACAGATAATATAAAGTCTCCATTGAACCACCTATAGTGTGAGCCACTAAGGATCTATAAAAATATCCATCCATTGATTTGTAGCTAGTGTAGCTACCAACCAGCAAAGGGGAACATCAGATTGCCTAAGGTCTTGGGTATCTGTCTGGGTATTAATCTTCAGCCTGGGCCTACAAAAGCATTGCTAGTTGTTCTTGCTCTTAGTTCTTATTCCTTGCTCCCAAAGGTTCATGTGTAAATTTTAAAATTTTCTGTTTTTTACACCATGTAAGTGTTTAATATAAATCATACTCTTCACATCCCAACTGAAGATGGCTCACAGAGCTTCAAAAATAAGTGGCCTGTCAGAACTCACTAATTTGACAGATCTTCATATTATTGCAGAAGAGATCATTTCTGGTGAAAGCGTAGGAGGCTGAGAGGGAAAAGGGCAGGACCAGGGAGAGGTTGATTATCACATATTGATTCTGCAGAGATGCATGTAGACCTGCCTTTCTTCGTACTGTACTATAGATTCATGCAAAGTGCATACAGTTCCCTGTTTTATGTCCTTTGGCAGAGTACATTTGCTTCCTTTATGAATGTTTTCTTGCTGACCTATCTAGTATATACACATTTCCTTAATGAGGACAACTTCTGATTTAATTAGAGCACAGGCAGCAGCGTATTCTACAGGTGTAGATTAAACTTGTACTGGAAAAGCAATGTTTGGTTTTCTAAATTTGGAAGAAGCTAATTAGCACACATTATTAATAGATATATTTAAAACGCATCTTTAACCATTCCCTGTCATATGCAGAAGCATTATTATTTTGTTTCAAAGGTTTCTGGAAATTAATTTATTATCAGTTTGCTATATTATTTTTGCACAAATAGGACCAAATTTGCCTGTATTTGAGCTGGAAGGAAAACCAAGTTTCATCAGTGTGTTGAGTTCGATACCCCTACTTTAACAAATTAGCTTATAATGATTCGTTTCTGTTTATTCGTGGACTTCTCAAAGTTTTGATGACTTGAAATTTAGCGGGCTAGTGTATGGTTAAGGGCAACACAGATAAAATGGACCCATTAAATAAAATAACTATTTATTAAACAGTTAGCTGATAAAAAGCTTCCTGACAGCACAGGAGAACCTGCAGAGATGTTCAGGGATTCCTAACCCTGCACATGCTTTCCAGGAAGTGCAGTTTGAAATAGTCCAGTAGTATAACAATCAAGCCTTGGTTGGCCTGAGTAGATATTAAGAAGTGAGTCTAGGTTTATTTTTTTTTTATGTTAATTTTAAATCATGTTTCAAATTTAGTTCACTCATTTTGTTTGTTTGTTTTTTCTTTCCAGTCATTAGTTAGGCGTCAGGCTCTAGAGACCAGTCTGCAACCTGCTGGTAATCTCCAGTTGTGGGACATGATGTGTAATACACAACTGGTTGGCGAGCGGTTGCTGGCTGTCACCAGGTGAAATTGGTCACTTGCTTCACTAAAGCATTTGCCCACTGCAGGTATTTTTTCTTCGTAGGTTACTAATGCAATTTACATTTAAACCTGCTGTACAACAAAATATTTTCCTATTCTCCTCTCTCCATAACGTTTATATATAATGGTAATTTGTTGGCCAACGAGATAATAAAATTTCTAGCTAGTTTTGTCTGGAGCTTGAAGGAGCTTTATGAGGATGTATGGAGAAACCTAGCGATAATGGTTTGCGCTGGTGAAGACTGCTAATATCAGTTGCTTAAACAAACAAGCCCGTAGAGCTCATTATTTTTAATTAGCCCCGCCTTCTTCTTCCTTAACTGCAAAGACATGCTGGCGCTGCCATAGTGTCGATTCCAGTTTGCACTCTTTAAAACTTTTAGTGCCACTCTTCTCAAAGTAGAGGCCCTCGTGGCTGAGCTTTTGTTTCCTGCTTAATGATCCCGCTCCATGTACTGACTGATCTTTTTAATTGCATCCCTTTGGACTCAGAACTTTCTCTGCATTCTCCAGTGTGTGACATAATCAGGCACAGCCTTCCAGATGCAACAATCATTATCCAAGTGATGCTACTGAGGCTTCCTTTGGACACAGACTTAAATATCCAGCCTACATCAATCAATACTCCTGTTAAGAACTGTTTGGAACTACCAAAGATTGTTGTATTCTTGAATGCTTCTGCGTAGCACAGGTAATACTTAGTGTCAATTAATGGACGCAGTCAAATTCCTGATTTCTTATTTTTATGTATCTGAAACATTTAAGAGTGACAAAAAAAAAAGGAAATCAGGAACATCCACACACGTACTCATCATCTAACAGATGCATTGGGGGTAACTTTGGGTTCAGTACCGTGACCAACGATCCCTGAGCACATGGACTGTAGGAGCCCAGGATTGATCCAACAAACTTCTGCTACCACCTGAGCCACAGCCCAGATGAACGAATTCAAGACTGCTTAGCTGAGACGTTTGAGATTCTTTTCTACTTCGTGTAAAGCAATCAAGCCAGCGGAGGCTTATTTGGACTAGCACAACAGAGGGTTGTTTAAAATTCTCTGTTTCACCATTTTCATCCATCCTGCTCTTGCTTTTCTGTGTTGACAGGTCATGCTGACCCAGCTTCATAATGGGTCAGTGGGATGAACGAGCAAGTGGCGACTAATGCGATAAAAGACAGACAAGTCATTTGTCCTCACGGCCTGCATGCACACTTTTACACACCACTCCTTCTATTCACATGTGTGAAATGCTCACACTTGGACACACACACATATGACAAACTGTTATCTTTCTGTCTAACATTGTTAGCCAGACTGGATGCAGGGTGCTGCCTGCAGGTGTAGTGCCATCTATAATACGAGTGGTGTGTGTTTGCTTGCATGTATTCAGTAAAAATGCGGTGTGGTTGTGTGTGTGTGTGTACTTATTGAAACAGTATTACCCTAATCTGTGTTTAGTCTCATCATTGATTGGTGTCACATTGCTCTAGCTGGCATTTAGCCTAACCACATTAGGTCTGCCCACTTCGACCCCACAGTCAATAAAATTCATGCGCTATGCATCAAGATGTCGCCACGTTCACTAACTGTAGACTTCATCCTCCTTTTAGTCAGCTTTCCAGTCTTCCAGCATCTGCCTTTGTCGTCTTTTGTTCCGCCTCAGACGATCTCATCTAAAGTGCCTATCCATCTCCCTCGCTAACACCCTGAACAATTTCCAACATGCCTTCCTAACGGATCTTTGGTTAAGAGAAATGAGAGCAGTGACTGCCACTCTGTACAGTTACAAGCAAGCTTTCCTATTTCCCAATTTTTCCTTCTTGGCTTGTTCTCCTTTCAGAAACAGCTTTTGATATAAAGAGATAAACATGCATCACTTTGTCAGATGAGGCTGGGATAATGAGGTCACTGGAGAAAGCCTTGAGAAATGCACATTTTTCTGCCGATTGTCACTGTAAGCTGCTGTCATCTCTCTGTGTTATATTCCTTAACTACTGTTCTGCACATGGTTCGAGCGAGCGTCCATGCTGGTGATCCTGCTGAACTGTGTGACACTGGGCATGTTTCATCCCTGTGAAGACATCAACTGTGACTCGGAGAGGTGCAAGATCTTACAGGTAACGCTGTTCCTGGCTCAATATGATATGTATGAACTGTGTAAGTTGTAATTGTGCTTCACTTCCAGGACATCAGAGTTCCTATATATGTGTGTGATTGAACTTGCACAACAACGGCTTACTAAGAGTCAGTAGTTGTCATGTTTAAATTTGTATTTGCTTTTATATATTGTGGGTTCAGTGTGTTTACATGAGTTGGGTTACGTGGGAAGAATGATATCCTGTACTTAATACAAAATTAATTAATTAGTTTTTAATATATCTTAAACTCAATTTTATGAGTTGACACCGGTAGAGGGAGGCCAAAACCAGTTGTACCAGTTACCAGAGCTAAGCTAACATTATCTGTCAGTTAACCTGCACTGAGCTTTTAATTTTTAATCATGTCTTATATCGTTTGGTTGATTTCATTCATTTATCATTCATATTTTATTAAGCAGGTTTTGAAGTAATTAAGTTTTTTAATAATCTGAAGGTAAAAAGTTAATGATTTAATCAGCTCGTTTCTGTTTACATATTTCTCCAAAGGTTCTCGAATGATTTTGTACTAGCTAATTTTTTAAGAAAGAAATTATAAAAAGGTTACCTTAAAAAAAAACCAAAAAACCCCCAGTATTTAATACAATGTTTAATTACTAAATTTAGTGTTAAATTTTACAAGGAATTATGAATGCATGTTGTTGACCGTGCTAGCTAGTTTTAGCTTTAGGTGATAACTCCTCAGGTCAACAATCTTATCCAAATGTGGCAATGATTATGTTCACAGGGTTTGAAATGATGTCTGAAGCCCTTGTTTCTCAGACTTTTCATGTAGAATAAAACAAATACACACATTTATACTATTTCAGCTCTCTCAGCCTACACAAACCCTCACCCTCCAATCACCTTCGGATTTTAGACTGTGTAAAACAACCAGTTGTTAACGTGGAAGATGGGGTGTAGTGGTGCATTGTCCAATATCTGCTTGACAAACTCTAAAATTCAAATTTCCACTTCATAAAATTTCATTTGCAGAGCAGTCCTTACCTTTAAAAATATCCTGACATCTCCCTCTCCTGCTTTGTCTTTCTTACATCTTTCTCCATTACTGGGTGTTGTACGCTGAGCTTTTTTTCCTCGCTCCGGGAAACACTGTCAGCTTGACATTAGCTAGCAGACAGATTTTGTGAGGAACTGCAAAAATGGTTTGTGTGTTTGGTGAGATTTGTTAAGCTGTTTGAAAAGTTGCATTTGAAATTACCACCCACTTAAAAACCGTATTCCTTTTATGCACACTCCTCTTTTGTAGCTCAGTTCAGCTAGTAGCTGAGTACTGCAACTGAACCTTTATTTACATCTGCACCATGAACATAACACAGAGATGAGAAGAAAGAAAGGATGTGTTGATGGCATAACTGATCTGTGGGATGTTATTATTTTCTAATAACTGAGTATCAATGCCACAACTGGAAGTGAAACCAGGCTCCAACACACAAAAAATAGCTAATTTGCAGGTAACTATATGTTTTAGCCTGTCTATCAGATTAACTTGCTCATCACGTAATGGTACCAGTATAAGTCTGGTCCAGGTTAAGAAAATACTAGAATTTCACCCCAAAAAATGGAGCACAGACTTCTTGGGTGGTCTGCGTCTGAAGGTCAGCTTTACCACAGGTGAAGCTTAGCAGCCAGCTATCAGCTACAGTAGCCAGTGTCAGCACAACCGTCAATCAAAGCAGCCACAGCCCTAACTGTAAGCCTTAATGCTATCCACATGGGCGACTTTACTCACTGCCTGGCAATTTCCAACACTCTTTACAATCCACACCACCCATTTGCAATGCAGGCTTTTAAGTGAACTGTGGTTTAACAATTGTCCAAGAACTCTTTGCCAGATGTCCAAGTGAAAGAAGGAACATACATATGCATGGCAGCAAGACACTTCCTTTACTGGCGCTCATTTATCCTCCATGTTTCCTTTATGAAGACAAAACCAAGCAGTGTAACTGGAAAGTATTAAACAGGTATTTCAGGGACAGCATCCACACACTCTATAGCAAGTAAATAAGGACAACTAATGCAGAGTGTGGGAAGAAAACATCAGACGTTAATGCTGCGCAAATCCCTGTTTGCGTGGCAGATCATGAGGCAACACAACCATTATTTAAACAGAACTATAGCAGCTGACAGGGAGCAGGAACACTGAAACACTGAGATAAATTCTAAAAATGTCTAAAAAACAACGCATTTAAAAGAATCCCGGAACGAGCTGCTGCTTTCCAGCATATCTGGTCTCTGCAGCTCCCCCCATTTACATTATCTGAGATGTAAGATAAACAACAATATTATGTGGAGGCGTTTCCATTAATTTACAGACCTGCTTTAACCCAGTAAACACTAATGGAGGAGTGCCGCTGTTCGCACTGTGAAAAGCAGAAGCCTAGAAAACACTTTGTTTTCTGTGCTGAGGGAAACAAGCGGAGTGAGGTGCAGCAGAATGGATCCGCGTTATCTGGCATTGTTCATCTTCTGCAGTGAGGAGATAATGTGCTTGCAAAGTGTTTCCAAATAGATTGAATCAGAACTAAGTCATCTTATTTTCTTGTCCACTGACTCTGAAATTCAGCAGTTTCATTCCAATATGAGAAATCTACTTCGTGTATAGTCTCAGATGTTAAAGTCGGCTTAGTGGGTAACGCATGTGCTGATCTGGAGTGTTGGAAAGGTAAAGATAGTAGGGAAATAAAAGGGAGGAAAAGGGAAAGCAAATAAATTAAGGTTAGGGGCAGGGAAAGAAAAAAAGGGAAATGAGCAAGAAGAGGACATTTATGGAAAAAGGAAAAAGGCACGATTAAAAGAAATCACAGAAACAGGACAAAAGAATGCAGGGAAGAAAAGGAAGGTAAAGGAATAAGAAAATGTGAAGCAAGGAAAAGGAGGAAGGACAAGATATTAAATTAGGGAAAGGAAAAGTACTGAAGAGAAAGGATAATAGAAGTAGGAAAATAAGAAAGGTGAGGTAACAAAGAAAAACAGCAGAGAAGAAAGGAAACGAAACGAAGAGCAAAAAAAAGAAAGTGGAGAGGAGACGACGGAAAAGCAAGGGGATAAAAGCAGGGAGGAAGAGAAGATGTTAAAATAGAGAATATGGAATAAAAGGAGGTCAAGAAAGGAGAGAAGAGAAAAGGGAAAGATTAGACAGAAGTGAGAGGAAAAGGGGGAAAAGAAGAGCAGAGGTGAGAAAAGAGTTACAAAGAAAAATGGGAAATTTGGTGAAAGAAAGTAGGGGTGAATTCGAAGAATGAAGGTAGAGGAAGCAGGAGAAGGAAAAGGACAGGAAATCAGAGAAATAAAAATGCAAATGCAAAAGAAAAAAGAAGAAAGGACATATGAGGAAGAGGTGATGATGTGACAGGTGAATATGGAGAACAGGATATGTTGAGACGGTTGTGGGGGGGGGGACACGGAGCAGAGCTTTGTGAGGGTGCTGTTGCCAGGGCAGCCCATCCACTCCCTGCATCTCTTCTGCTCGCCGACATGAGATGAGATTTAATTCAGCGGCTCTCCTCTCCGAAGCGTAGACGAATGTACGGCCGAGAGGCTAAACGCATTCTTATTAATTCCTCGCTTCCTCCATTTCAATCTCCCCGTCATTGTAAGCGATCATAAAAGCACACGACCCACACTGCTCAGCTGTCTTTGCCGCACCGTCTCAGACGTCCTCACTCTCCAGTTTTGTCGGCCTCTTCTCGTTCCTCTTCCTTCTGTTTTCGCGCTCAGGGCTCAGTTTGACTTTGTAACCTCTTTAAATGCATTTTTTTCCCCCCAACAGTTTTTATACCGTCTCCATAGCCAAACACAAGCTTTAGCAGGCAGCTACAAGTTGATATTGTTGGCTTTATTCAGCTGGTTCAACAAACTGTAACACTGGTCACTCTCTGTGTTAAGTGTTAGTGTATAATAAATGAGCGATTTTATCAGACTGATGATAAAAGTATGGCCATAACTTTGTTACTGCAATCAGGCCCACAGACAGAGATAACAAAACCCAGTAGCAAAAACATAAATGCACACATTGACTGAGATGGATAAGCTGCCATCATAAATAAACCAACTGTAATTACTTCATTTTACATCAGGAATTCTACTTTGTCTCCCTGGGCTAATGTGTTCCCCAGCTATGCTTTCCCTCTTTGGCTGTGTGTGATGACAAGCTTGAAGTCACAAAATTGACGCTTTTAACATTTGTTATTGGCAAAACATTTGTTTAAATATAAAACCTGGCTGTAGTTTCAATATGGATACCGTGCAAAATCTCCCCTCGTTCATTATATTTCGCTTCCAAGGAGACAGACTTTCTTTTAAAAGAAGTTGAAAGTAATGAAAGGAGCTGTAGTTCTTCAGGCTTGCTGATGTTTTTCTTTCAACATTGTTTGCTTTTTCAATCATTTTCAGTCCAATCTGTGTTCCTGACTGTCTTCAGAGTATTTTGTTGTTTTGTCTCTTGGTTGTTCATTAATTTATAAATCTAATCTATAAATCATTCGAGCATACAACAGTGGATGAACCAGTGTTGTATCCACACATAACAGAAAACTGTAAAAAAACAGTTTTGAATTGCATCTTTAGGCAATTTGTTACCAGCAGCCTTTCATAAAAACACTTCATTTGACTCATTTCTGTAGTTGCATTAATCTGCATTAATACAAAATGAAAAATAAAAAATAAAAATAAAAGAACTCCATCCATTTTCTTCCACTTGACCTTATCAGGGTCGCGGTCCCAGCTACCATAGGGCGAGACCGGGGTACATCCTGGACAGGTCGCCAATCTGACGCAGGGCTTTAAACAGATATTAGCCAAAAGCTCAGCATGGTGTACAGTGTCTCCTTAACAAATGTGGGCACACTAGACAAGTAGAAGATAGAAGTGGTGGCTTTGAAAACTATCTATAGCAGATGAATAGTATCTGAAAGTTATGTTCTTAAGAAGCAGAATAAGAAAAATCTTGCAAAGATGTCACACAACCTCCTGACTTTCAATCAGCCCTTCCTCCTTAAGGAAAGATAACAAAGGAAAATTAGGTGTGCCAAATTACTAAAGAACTGGACTAAAAATTAGGTTTTATGATCATCAAATCATCAACATGTGTGATGTGTGAGTAGATCAGAAGAGGAGTACAACAGTGAGTGTCTACAGCCATTTGTAAAACACGGTGGATCCTCTGTCACTGAATTTAAGAGAGTGGTATTTGGGATATTTTCAAAACTGATGGAATAATGAACACATGAAAGTATAATCAGATTTCGATCCACCATGTTGATTGGCAACACATTCATTCTTCTAGCTCAGGAGGCAGGTTAGTGATTGGAAGGTTAGTAGTTTGATCCCTGGCTCCCCCAGTCTGCATGCCAAGTATCCCTGACAAGATACTAACTCCAAGTTGCTCTCCGATGCATCCATCAGAGTATGAATGTGTGTAAGTGTTAGCGCCTAGCTAACACTGAAAAGCATTGAAGAAAGTGCTCTTGTGAATGGTATGAATGGGTGAATGTTGTATAAAGCACTTTGAGTGCTGTATAAGAATCAGTCCATTTACCATTCTGACAATGATCCCAAACACAGAGCCAATGCATTAAAAGCAGTCAAAGCATGCATTAAGGTATGCAGTAAAGGTGAACCTGGATGCACAATTATGAGTCATGGTCTGGCCTCCCTAAAGCCTGGAGTGTCATTGAAGCTGTGTGCGATCATCTTAATAGAGAATGGAACAAAAGGCAACCGTCATCCAAGCTTAAAGAAGCCTGGAGAACTTTTCCTGAAGACTAATCAAGGAAATGACAAGAAGCCTTGCCTATCAGAGTTTAGGCTGAAGAATAAAGAGGCTTCTCACCAAAACCTAAAGAAATGGAAGATGACTCAAGACTTTTACACACTACTGTACTCCACATTTCCAAAGTTCTCAAAAAGCCATTTTTAAAACACACTGTGTTGTGTTACTAGTTGACACAGTGTCATGTATTTAAAGCCCTTAACTTACCCCAATAACCCTCAATCAAACATGAGATCACCATTGCAAGATATTTTAGAAATGCAGAAAATCTTTTCCCTCTTACTTTCGCACTCTTTTAAATGCAGTGGCCTCTCTAGCTGCTCTACTTTAAAGGCCTGATTGATGGCATGCTGCTGTGATGATTGCCCTTCCTGCAGGTTCTGCTCTCAAAACTGAGAACTACTGAAGCTCTGTTAGAGTGGCGGTAAGCTTCATGAAAAGTGTGTGCCTTTCCAAGTTTTACCCAGTCAGTAGACTTTGCCAAAGGTTTCAGTTCAGTTCTAGAGTCACTTCAGTGCTTGTTAAAGCAACAGGATTCAGCAAATTTGTGTCTAAAATCTAGTATTTTATAAAGGCTAAATGCTTCCTATCACATTAACGTTAATGGATCTGTGTTCCACAGTTGCAAGTATTAGTGCCTTAGCTCTCAGATCAGGGCTGTGCTTAACACAGATAGCATGAGGGCTAATGAGGGACCATCGCCAAGACTTTGCTCTGAGATGTCTCTAAATGAGCACTCATCCTGACACGGCTAATGTCGACCGTAATGATCACAGGCCGTCGTGTAGCCGCGGGGTTGGAAGAAGGACGACCCCCTCGTCAATCTGCCGGGATTGTTGAAAGGTTGCCCTTTTTTACAATTTGTTTTAGTGGAAATCCATAGGTCACTTTAAATTCATTTGTTAGCAGTGTCATCGCTGCATGACTAAACAGTATAAAAGGCCATTATTTGGACCATTTTGAGACTGGTATTCAATACAGCTTACATTTTTCTTCTCCTTTATGAGCATTATTTGGATCATCCATTCATCTGTTTTACACTTTAAGATAGTATGGGCTCGAGCCTATACATTTTTTGCAAACTTTAATAGCTGCATTATCACAGTATTCTCATCTGTGCTGTCTATAAACTAAAATAAGGGGGTTTGTAAGTGGAGGTCCACAGTAGCAGTGGCTTCATTAATTATGTACATCATTGGATATATCAGTGTGATTCACTGTAGTCTTATTAACTTGGATGTTGTTCTACACAACACAGTTGTGAAGAACAACAGTGTAGAACAACTGTGTCGACCTCACTGCAGTGAGATCAGTGGGAACAACAGCAGCACGATAACTGTTGCTACATTTTTATGCTCACCAAAAGTCCGCATACCCTGACACTTGAGTCGTGAACTGTTTTGGGTTTTTTCTGTGTATCAAGCACATTATAGAGTTTCAGTTTTGCTGCTTATATGCTATAATATTTGCAGCAGTGGCATTTGTGGGAGCAGCGTTGAATCGATCTGATCTTTTACATTGCAGAAGAGAAAAGGCCTAGGATAGCTTACATCATCACTGAATCAGTTTGTTGTACTCAGTCTGTAAGCTACTTTACATTTACTTTATATGCGTCAGTGCAGATGTCTGTCTGTTCTCTGTTTGCTGAAAGGCAAACAGTAATAAACACACGAAAATGGATTTTCCTTAAAATGCATAGCACCCCCCACCCTATTACTTTGTGTCACTGTAACTGTGAACGTGTACACTGATATTACCACTTAGCTTAAAGGCATCACACTTGCAAGAAAAGTTGTAGTATTATTATAAATGCATAGTTTGGTTTTGTTATCTTTTATTGCTGTTACAGGGTGGATGAACTACATAATCATGACATCATTAAATCAATTAAAATGTCTATAAATCTATAATCCTTATGTGTGTTTCTGTTGTGAAAAAGACAATAAAAAAAGTGTTTGTTCTTTGTTTTTCTGTGCTTTATCTCATTCTGAGACATTATCTTCAGTGGTAAACAGACCGGAGATAAAATCTTTGTGAGTACATCAGTCAGCTTTCCAGCTCAGGGTGGAAAACTAAGAGATGAGTGATAAAATCTCTGCAGCTTTAACATTGAGAATTGTCTCTCTTTTTTTTTACCATAAAAGAAAAATGGATAACATTCTTCTTTAAAAGCTACACTTAACCCTCCATCATCTCCTCTGAAGCAGCTACAGTAGAGAATGTGATGCATGCAGAAAGCTAATAAGATCACGAGCAAGAAGGTGAGTAACAGAGATACAAGTACTATATGGGGGAATTTCATTTGGAAACGGACAAAAGATGCTTTAAAACAGATTCTCATATTATAATATCGCAGTCCCACATGTCACACTTTGGAGTTTCTGAGCTGTAGTCTGTAGTGATATTAGGTTTCTGCTGAACAGGTAATGAGCGAGAGATGGGCAATGAACAGGAGACCAAATAAGATGAGGAAGACTAGGGGTACACTCAAAAAAGCCTTTTTTGGATTCACTTAAAAGAGATTATGTCGAGTGGTTCCACACAATTGTATTAGCTAACCCCTAAATAATAGTGTAGAATACACCAGGCACAGACACACGCACACACAGGTAGGTACAGCCAACTTCCACATTTATTCAAGTGTTGTTGTTTTGACAGCTGACTCAGTCACACAGTCTGACAGCTCACGAGCCCAGCTGATCTCTCCCCTGGCCGCTCCTCCTCGTCTCACTATAAACACAGCGGAGGGAGACCATCATCAGTCCATAAACAACATCAGCTGTTCTTACCGGCCTCGCAGCGCCGCCCTGTTGAGCCTTCCGCTCCACTCCTCCCGGGGCCACGCCTCCGCCACACACCCCCACCGCCCGTTCGAGGCCGGGGAGCCGTCCGGCCGAGCCAACTCCCCCCCCCGCGAGTGAGAGAGGAAATCGGCCACTGCCATCTGCGCCCCCGGCCTATGGATCACCTTGAACTTAAAGGGCTGCAATGCCAGATACCACCGGGTGATCCGGGCGTTGGCATCCTTCATGCGGTGGAGCCACTGCAGCGGGGCGTGGTCCGAACAGAGGGTGAATGAGCGTCCCAGGAGGTAATAGCGCAGGGAGCCGACCGCCCACCGGATGGCCAGGCACTCCTTCTCCACGGTGCTGTACCGGCGCTCGCGCTCTGCTAGCTTCCGGCTGATGTATAGGACAGGGCGGTCGGCCCCCCTCACCTGCTGGGACAAAACGGCTCCCAGCCCTCTGTCCGAGGCGTCAGTCTGCAGAACAAAAGGGAGGGAAAAGTTAGGAGTGTGAAGCAGCGGCTCCCCACAGAGAGCCTTTTTCACCTGCACAAACGCCGCCTGGCACGGCCCCGTCCACTGGACCAGATCCGGGGCACCCTTTCGAGTGAGATCGGTCAGGGGGCTGGTTAGCTGCGCAAACCCCGGCACAAAGCGACGATAGTAACCCGCCAACCCCAAGAACCGTCTCACCTCCTTTTTCGTCCTGGGGCGCGGGCAGGATGCGATAGCCGCCGTCTTCTCCACCTGTGGACGCACCTGCCCGCCCCCCAGGTGGTACCCCAGATACTGCACCTCCCTCCGTCCAACTGCGCACTTCTTCGGATTGGCCGTGAGCCCCGCCCCCCTCAGGGACTCCAGGACCGCGGCCACCCGCAGCACATGCTCCGCCCAGGTGTCGCTGTGGATGATCACGTCATCCAGGTAGGCGGCAGCATACGCTGCGTGCGGACGCAGTACCCGGTCCATGAGACGCTGGAAAGTGGCCGGGGCCCCGAACAGGCCAAACGGAAGTGTCACGAACTGGTACAAACCGTACGGAGTGGAGAAGGCCGTTTTCTCCCTGGCCTCGGCAGACAAGGGAATCTGCCAATAGCCCTTGGTTAAGTCCAGTGTCGTGAAAAAGCGGGCCGTGCCTAACCGGTCCAGGAGCTCGTCGACCCGAGGCATGGGGTAGGCATCAAAGCGTGACACTTCGTTCACCCTGCGATAGTCGACACAGAACCGTATAGACCCATCCTTCTTCGCCACCAGAACGATGGGGCTACACCAGGCGCTGTGCGACTCTTCTATTACTCCCATCCTCAGCATTTCCGCCAATTCCCTCTGCACGATTTTTCGCTTATGCTCCGGGAGCCTGTAGGGCCGTGAACGCACCGTCACACCGGGCTGCGTCACGAAATGGTGCTCGATGAGGGACGTCCGGCCGGGCAGGGGGGAGAACACGTCCGCAAAACGCTGTTGCAACGCGACAACATCCGCTCTCTGGGCCTGTGTGAGATGGTCATCACAAGGGAGGGAGGTGGGAATGATAGAATTTGGCACCTCAGGCCCCAACTCATCTCTCTCCTTCACCAAGCTCACCAGAGAAGCGGTTTCAACCTCTCGCCACAGTTTGAGGAGATTGAGGTGATAAATCTGCGTGGCTCCTCCCCTGTCCGACCGAGCGACCTCATAGTCCACGTCCCCGACTCGCCGTGTGACCACAAAGGGTCCTTGCCACTTGGCGAGCAACTTCGAGCTGGAAGTAGGGAGTAACACAAGCACTTTATCTCCCGGTGAAAATTTCCTGAGCATAGCCCCTCTGTCATACAGGCGTTGCTGACGCTGCTGAGCCTGGAGCAAATTCTCCCGTGACAACCTCCCCAAAGTGTGGAGTTTTGCTCTCAGGTCCAACACGTACTGAATCTCATTTTTGGCGGGGCTCGGACCGTCCTCCCAGCTTTCTTTAATCAGGTCGAGCACCCCACGTGGCCTCCTGCCGAACAGCAGTTCAAAGGGAGAAAATCCCGTGGAGGCCTGGGGCACCTCCCGCACTGCGAATAACAGAGGGTCTAGCCAGTGATCCCAATTGCGTTCATCCTCGTTAATGAACTTCCGAATCATGGACTTTAAAGTCTTATTCAGCCGCTCCACCAGCCCGTCAGTCTGAGGGTGGTAGACGCTGGTCCGAATAGATTTAATGCCCAGTAATTCGTACAGTTCCCGCAGTGTACGAGACATAAACGACGTGCCCTGGTCAGTCAGTATCTCTTTCGGGATTCCGACTCAGGAGATGACCTGAAACAGTGCCTGCGCCACACTCTTTGCAGAGATGGTGCGCAGCGGAACTGCTTCCGGGTACCGCGTTGCGTAATCCACCAGGACTAACACAAAGCGGTAGCCGCGTGCACTCCGGTGAAACGGCCCGATGAGGTCCATGCCGATGCGCTCAAACGGGACCTTAATGAGGGGGAGAGGGCGCAGCGGCGCCTTCGGTATGGCCGGCTGGTTAACAAGTTGGCAGTCCGGGCAGGACGCGCACCAGCGGCGCACATCCGCTCGGATGCCCGGCCAATAAAATCGGGCCGTTATTCGCTCCAGAGTTTTCTCATAGCCCATATGCCCTGCCATGGGGTTATAGTGGGCCGCATGGAAAAGCGTTTCCCGGCGGCCCTGCGGCACCAACAACTGGGTGTGTGTTTCCTCTGTCTGAGTGTCACGACTCACTCGATATAATCGGTCATTTAATAAGACGAAACGCGGGTAGGTCTGCGCGGCCTCAGGGCGCACCACGTGACCATCAATAGCCATCACTTGGTCAAAGGCTGAGCGTAGGGTGCCGTCACGTGGGAAATCACCCATGGGGGACACTTCCGGGGCCGGCGGGACGTCCCGTGAGGGACCCGCCGGCTCCTCCCCACCGGAGTCAGTGTCGGACGACCCCGCGTCACCGCTGAACGCCGCGCACACGCTACACCCCGCTTCCGGTCGTGATCGCACCCCCGCGTACTGCCCCAGTAGCTGATGAAACCCCGGCCAATTGGTACCCAGAATCAGGGGGTGCGACAGGCGCGGGCTAACCGCCGCTGTTACTCTATGCGTTTTGCCCTTATACTTTAATAACAGCGGCACTATGGGATACCTGTGAACGTCACCATGCACACACCTCACCTCCACCCATTCTGCCTCCAGCAATGCCCCGGGGCGAACCAAGCTTTGGTGTACGAGGGTCTGCGTGCAGCCCGTGTCCACCAACGCCTGGCGTATATCCCCTCGAGTCCTTACCGGAATACTGTATGTCCCTCCTGGACCGGGGGAGGGTGCTGGGGCGCCAGCAACACGAAACACCTGCCCCACTTCCATAAGCGGACAATCCCTCCTCAGGTGCCCCGGCTGCCCGCACTTCCAACACTCCGGCCCCGGCGTCTGTGCTGCTCTCCGTGGCTCGGGGGCGGCTCCGCTTGGCTCGGCTCCCCTGGACGGCACCAACTCCGCGAAAGGGTTAGTGGGGCTCAGCGCCGGCAGCCGCTCTGCCTGCCCTGGTGCCGGCACACGGCGCCTCGGGGCCGGCACTGGGGCCTGTTTGTTCGGCCTCCGTCCGGCGTCCCCGGGTTCCCCTGCTCCAGCGGCAAGGTGGTCCTCCGCCAGCGTCACCGCTACCTCCAAGCTTGCGGGCCGGTGGCACCGGACCCATCTCGCCGTCTCCGCTGGCAATCCCTCCGTGAACTGCTCCAGCACCACCTTGTCCACCAGCTTCGTCTCCCCCTCCGATGTTCCCGGTTGCAGCCAGCGTACCGCCGCGTCGCGCAGCTGCCGGGCCCAGGCGAATGGTCGGTCCGTTGTAGCCAGCCGACAGGCCCGGAACCGCCGGCGGTGGTCTTCGGCGGTGAGCCCTAGCCTGTCCACCACCGCCCGGCTCACGTCCGCGAAGCTGCTCCTCGACGCCGGAGGCAGACTCAGGGCCGCTGTTTGTGCCTCCCCGGACAGCAGGGGGAGCAGCCGCGGAGCCCACTCCTCCCGCGGCCATTGGCAAGCCTCCGCCGTGGCACGGAAGGTCTCCAAAAAAAACCTGTGGGTCATCCCCGTCCCCCATCCGGGGCACCGCCACCGACAGTGGCGAGGGCTTCGGCGTGGCAGCGGCCCCGACCAGCCGCTCCAGAACTTGCGTCTGCCGGTCCGTCTGCTCCTGCAGCGCGGCCAGGTGGGCACGCTGGTCGGCCGCCTGATCCCGGCTCATCGTCGCCATCTCCGCCAGCATCTGCACCAAGAATTGCAGAGGCTGGGCGGGTGGCGCGGCCTGTGGGTCGGACATTTCCCCACCGGCACTATCCTGGGTTTCGGCACCACTTGTAGAATACACCAGGCACAGACACACGCACACACAGGTAGGTACAGCCAACTTCCACATTTATTCAAGTGTTGTTGTTTTGACAGCTGACTCAGTCACACAGTCTGACAGCTCACGAGCCCAGCTGATCTCTCCCCTGGCCGCTCCTCCTCGTCTCACTATAAACACAGCGGAGGGAGACCATCATCAGTCCATAAACAACATCAGCTGTTCTTACCGGCCTCGCAGCGCCGCCCTGTTGAGCCTTCCGCTCCACTCCTCCCCTGCAGCTGCGCCCGGGGCCACGCCTCTGCCACAAATAGTTTCAATGACATGCTGTGTTTTGGCAGCTTAACTCAATGACTTAACACAGTTGGGTGGAATCACGTGACATTCACTGAGAGATTGAATTTATGTCTTTTAAAATGAAGTATACATACTGTATACATACCATTATATTGCTGTAAGTTTTGTTGAATAAATTACTCGTTTAATGGTTTTAAATTTGTTACATTTGCAACTCCTTTATTTTATTTTTTACTTTTTTGGCCTCTACTACGGTAGCAAATAATCCTTATTTATCTCATACTGGACTTTGGCGTAGCAGCCTAATCTGCTCTCCCCCTCCCTTTAAGCCAACTTTCTACTGATTGGTTGCCCCTGACAAACAAAAGATTTGAATAGAAGGTGGGTGGGACTTCTATCCACACAGTCAGAGACGTTTGCCTGAGATGACCATATTAGGATATCTAAGTTACGTTATGTATACATATGACATAAAAGGAAACGTGCATTAGGTCAACTTTAATGTTTGATGTTATGAATTAAAATAAGCTTCGATGTAACAATGTACTGTGTTACAACCCTGAGTAGATATCAAATACACACACACACCTAGCATGTGACTGGAGGATGAGGAGATGTCACATTTTACGTGTGTGTCTGTGTGCACTGTTACTCTTGCTACTATGAAATGTGGTGATTGAGCTGAAAAAAAATCTCTCTACAATATTATCTCTCTCCACCTGTGAGGACTGGCTCTCAGCTGAATGGCAGATTACAGTTAGCATATCCCATTGTCCTCACCACACAAGGCCTTCATCGGCAGGTATGGCTGCCTGCCTGCCTATCTGCGGGCGTTTGTGTGTGCATGTGATGAAAGCACCTGACCCCGGTGATAATGGCATTCAGGACTTGTGACAGGCAAAATTAGCATACATAGTGGCTAAGATTTATTTTGGAGACGAGTGGAAAGGAAGTGTTATCACAGAACTGATGGCACTTGTTTCAGGTACACTGTAGATCCTGTCCTGTCTGTTAAGCTGCCTTTTATAGTAAAGGGCAGTAAAAAAAAAACTTCTTTTGGAAGGGCTTCATTGGTCGATATCATTTCAGCTCATTCAAATGGTGACTTCAGCCTAAGAACAGGTGAACATCAGAAGGGTAAACATACACAGTAGGAATTCGTCTATGTTTGTCATACCTTGATTGGTTTTTCCTGCAAGAAATCCGCTCCTGCAAAACAAGTAATGTGCTCACAATGCTGGCAGTGACTTTAGTGAAGTATAAATCCAAAGTTTGTTGCAAGCTTTAGCCATGAAAGGCACCTTAGCTGAACAGACAAAAGAAACAATAACAGAAGTGCTGAGCTCCGCAGCAGATCCGAGGAAGAAAAGACACGCTGCTTGACTGACTGCTGGGATCCCAAATCCTCACGGTACTTCCACACTGACAAACACAAGAAAGCTGTACAAAAGTTGAACTTTCCTCAACTTTTAGTGCAGTGGTTTCAGGTGTCACCTGGAAATTTACAACAATTGAACTGAATTTTATTTATATTAGCTTAGAATGGGATAAATCTGGTCAGTGTTTTGGTTGATAATTGTGGTTTTATTTAGTCTGGGTATTTGACCATTTATATTGCTGTTATGGCTCTTTGATCATGCTGACATGACAGATCCAATTTTAATAATTCAGAAAAGTAAAAACCCCAAATTAGCTGCCTGGAATGCCCATTTTGCTACATACATTAGGGACCTACAGTACATGTACAGCCAGCTAACAAGAACATGAATACCTGAAACAGTAGTTAGTTGCAGTGCAAGCTAATCATGCAATCCATTATATAGGTGATAGCAGGACATGAGTCAAACTTTACTTTTTACTGTCCAATCAGAAGTGAAAGATGAAGAGAAGATGAGGCTGACAGACTAAAGAGTTGAACATGTTGATTCCTTACTTCTAAAATCTACATGTCTATGCATAAGAACAATCCAGGCAACCATGATTTTAAAAATTGCTTTGGTAAACCATACTATGAGGTGGTGCATCAAACTTGCTAAAATCAGCTTTTACGAGTTGATTCTCCAAGACTGGTGAGATTAAAGCTAACAACAAAAAAGGCATTTAATGTTGTTACTCTCCAGCATGGTGTTGATCAATAGGCTGTGTTGGCTGATGAGGTCACCTGGCAAGTTGTTGCTGAACAATAACTTCAGTACAGCTAGCAAAGCCAACACTGCTAAAGTTAGCTAGTTTATGCTAATGCTTGAAAACAATATTTAAAATAAGTCATGTAAAAAAAAATCGCACCATAGGAGTAGAGGCAGCTCAGACTTGTTCCATTAGTTGCTGTTTTGGTTGACTGCTTGTTTTCCTGAAGCTCTAAATTGGAAGTGAACAGTGTTGGCAAGTTAGCATACGACAATGAGCTCCATCATCTGCATCGATGGAAAATATGCTGGGTTGAAATAAACACCTTAAGATGACTCTTACTGTGAACTGGCACTACAAATAAAATTAATGCACTAAGATTGTCTCTGGCTAGAATTAGGTTGTCTAAGGTCTTGCAACTGTTAGCAGGAAGTACCTCAGTTTTGTGTCCTCACTTCAGAAAGTAAGGATAGTTATAGTGTTTGTGTTCCTTTATTTAATTTTAGCAACTACTTCAGCACATACAGATGTGGACCCTTGACAGTGTTATGTCAGCAACAACAGATGTTAGCATTACATCCACAAATGCCCCACAAACTGTTTCATAGTTACTAGTTATGGAACTTGGCAACAAAGGAAACCACTCGAAGGTAAAGTTTTTCTTTGCCACACCTGTTCACAGGTCAGTTGGTATCTTACTTTTCAACAGTCTTGTCTGTTTTAAAAGTAATTTGACTCCCATCCTGACACGATGCTCTGCTGAGTATTTACACACAGAGGCCTGCGTTCATGTCCACAAACACATGGTACTGGTATTCGAATCACGCAAAGGAATGCCTCTGCACATCTTGATTACTCGTCAAGAGCTGCGGCACTGCACTCTTGGGTGCAATATTGTATCTAATAACTGCTTTGACACTTGAGGATTTGTGAGTGAGCCATGTCAAGTCATTAGGGAGTGTTTTAAGTGCACTCAACATTGGTGATTAAGTGCACTTAACGCATAAAGGCTCCGTTCAGGGGGTGATGAGAGGGCGTGCAATGTTGGCACCCGCTTGACGCATTGATAACACGCAATCCAGATTTCTGTACTCGCTGATGTCTGTCTGAGCCTGGCGGACACGTGTGTTTATCCCTGTTCTCAGGCAATGTGAGAAGTAACACAGGCGTTCACACACACACAGGGGGCTGTTAAGCTGGTGTGTGGTGCCACTGTTTAGGCTGGGAGGTTCATGAAACACTGAATCCATGTTGAAACTCAGAGGACAAAAAAATGTGTTATGGGTTTAAGTGTGCCCATAAAGGGGAATTACATCTGAGAGATAGACTCACATGGTGGCATATAAACAAAGTTGAAAGTTATTATAAGCAGGTACATGAAAAATATCATAAACAGCAAATACACGCATAAATGGACCGTAGCATTACCCGCTCATGCTGTCTCACTGTAGCTGCATACACTATGAGGTGCACTGGGAGACATAATCACAGCAATGGGGGGAGGCAGTGGGACTTCCTTGTGTCACAGAAGGAGGCAGTGGGAGAAAGAGATAAGAAGCAGACAGATGACGGAGATGGAAATTAGTGGTGGATTGCCGAGCAGGAGGAGGAGAAATGCCAGTAGTTCGCAAACAACAGGAATCCAATCCAGATGTTACTGCCAAGAGAAAAAGAATGGGTAAACGCACGAGAAACAGACAGAAGACAAAAAGCTGAGGTCCCAGCTTGGATTTATTAAAAAAACACTTTATTTATAAAAAGAAACACTTTATTTGCACGTTAGCATCTGTTGAAAAGATTAAACCAGTTTGATCACATTTATTTACATCTAGAATGAGGATTTTAAGAAAGGAACTTCGCTTTCCAGCCAGTGGAGACCTGTTGACATTGGTAGTGTTAATTAAACATAAATAAAGAGTAAATATACAAAGGGATAGTTTGAGAATTGTATTGGAGACAATCCAGGTCTTTAAAAACATAAAGAGCTTAATTTACTGCCTCTAAATTTAGGTTATTGTTCTCGGCCCTAAAAATCTTAGAAATATGGCATCCAACCAGATGCTAACTCTGGATGGTGTTGCCTTGACCTCCAGTAACACTGAAAAGCCATTTTTGAAGTCGTTTTGTCCTTCAATGCAGATGTTAAACAAATATGTCGGACTGCTTTCTTCTGTTTCCTGAGCCTGGTTCAGCTGGAGGTTTCTTGCTCATATGGGGTCATATGATTGTGAGGGGTTTCTCTGTTTTATTTTTATTATTGTTAATGTTGTTATTCCTGTAACAACATTGAATTGTTGTTACGGTGAAGAAAAGTATGTTTGCAGTATTTGTGCAAAGACTGTATGTAAAAGATGGACGTAGCCACTAGAGATGGAACTCACCAGAGTCCCAACAAGCTTCACAATGCTTCAGTAATAATGCAATATTCTTGTGATTTCTAACATGTTGCAGTACTTGGAATACTGTACTAACAAATATGCAATTTATTACCTTTTTTCAACTGCAAATGATATCCTGCCATCAATGTTGCCATAAGACAAAGTCAGTCTGATACCAGTCAGCGTTGAATGGGGTCAAGTTGACACTTGCATGCAATCATTTTCTGATAATACAGCAATTAACTGTGTTATCTAGTCAAAAATCACATATTTGTTGCTGTTTATAGTCACAAACATCCACATTTAAGAGAAATTCACATTCAACTGTTGCATTTGTGCTCAGCAGATTTCCTGTTCTATAGAAATATAAGCAGAATACAGCCAGTTAACACCTGCAAAGCCAGGCTTCTACCTTTCTACCTTTAAAACCCGGAGAGCAGCCAAATGGCTGGTAGGCTTTTAGCTAAGCTTTAGCTTCAGCCAAGTGGAAGCTAAATTGGCTAGTCATTCATATGTATATTAGGTTGTTACCTGGGAATTCTGGAGGGAGGGGAGTGGGGGTTTGAGTGGATTGAGGAATTTCCCTGCGAATCTTGTTGACTGTGCCGAGGATGGTGGTTTTCCGTCTAAGAAGTTTTTGCGCAAGTGAAAGCGATGTGAAAAAATTGTCCGTGGTAACATTTCTGCCCTTGTCTAGGAATGGTTCCATCAGCCTCATTACTACATTTTCAGAAAGTCTCTCCCCAGTGGGACGATTGGGGTCCTTGCCAAGATATGGGAAGACATTGCAAATGTACTTGGATTTTAGGTCGCAAGCCACCCAAAACTTGATCCCAAACTTGTCAGGTTTACTTGCAATATACTGCAGGAAACAGCACCGAGTCTTTGATGGGAAAAGCTGTGAACTTCCTTTTGTGTTTCATCTTGATGCATTCTCATCCAGGGAAATAAATCTCCAAAAGTCACCAACTTGGAGTGTTTCAGTTTGCCATCTTAGGGAGAAATCGACACACATGGGTGTATGTCCTTTGTTGCTGAGATTTATTGATAAAAACAGTACAAAAAACCAACCCTTTGTACACATATTTACAAATGGCCTGCTGAGTTGAGTTGAGTTGAGTTGAGTGCCCTCGACTTGTGCTCATTTACAAAGACTCATTCATACGTGTTGGGAATGTGTCTGTATTTATTAGTTAGGCAGCATTTATTTACAAACTTTTGACAACCAGAGTGATCGCAGTCAGTCTGCAACTGTTTGCAGAAAGGTTGCCTCCTATCAGGCAACCTGTTATCCTTCTTCTTGCATTCAAAGTGGTTGTGAGTGTGCAATTTCCTTAAGCTCTAAATGTTATTTCACTGGAATACAATTTACAGGCAGGCAGCAATTTTTATTTTGTAGATGCACAGAGTTATCTGTCCTATTTTTTTTTTTCATTTGACTGAGCCATTAGCTTAGAGGTAGCTGCGTCAAGCTAAGTATGTCCAGTTTTGTTTTTTTTGGTTTAACGGATTTAATGTAAGTTTGTGAGTTAGTGATTGAGACCTCTTATTCATGGTATTCCCAGAGTATTTTAACGACATGGTCACCATGCAATTAATTTTAAGCCTCAATAATCTTTAATAAATAATCTTTAATCTTCAATAGCTATGAAAATCAATCACCTACATATTAGTCAGAAAGGTGAAAACTGCTTTGTATGGCAGTCTTTAAGCATTGCATCTGCTCTAAAGTTGGAAAGTTTTTCACAAACAGAGTCTATAGGGATTGGAACCATCAGAGGTTCATCCCCACTGCCGTCATTCCTCAGCCCGGGAGGACGCTGCTTGGATTCATATGAAAATGCTGTGCTAATGCATGCACGGCGTCTGTATTATCATGAACACGTGCATGCAGGGTCAACATTCTGTACATTTGAATATGTGTAATAGGTTTACATTTGACTAATTAATTGCTACTTAATCATAAACAATCCCATAGAGAGAGTTTAAAGTACAAAGCTTTTACAATAGCTGTTATAAACAGTCTGTGTCTGGTTAGTCTTTACAGGGTCTGTCTGGTGCCCAGGAAGTGAAGGCTTTTCCATATCTGGCAGCAGCCACAGTGCTTTGTTTGGAATAAATATAGAAGGATGAAGAGCGTTACCTGCCACCTACGCAATATCAAAAGACAAAGACTTTACAGTACAGCCAGCACTCTTTCTATTGGCAAATGATCTCTGGAAAATGAAGGGCAAAAGCAGCGTAGCAATGAACAGAATGAGCAACAGCAGTGCATGCAAAACATGAATGAAATGTTGGCCCTGTTAGGACTGTTTTTTAAGCTGTGATACGCCCATTAGTTGGTTTCAATTTGCCAAAGGATACTGTATGACTCGGGTCGCTACTTTTATTTCAGCCATATTTTGATTTGATTTTCTCACATACCCCACCACTCCCAGCCGCCGCAAGTTCTCCCGCTGCCATTCGTTGGTCCATTTCACACTTTTGTGGCTGTCACGCCGAATGAAAGCCAATTTCGTGACGCCCGTCTGAACTGGAATTAGGCCGGATGATATGACATAATTAACTTTTTTGCTTTGTTTTCCCCTAATGTAAAAGTCCCATTATTCTTTGGACGCGTGCCAAAAAGTTTGCAGAGAATTTAAAGTGGGGTTAAAGTATTCTGTCTGCCTCTTTAAGTCTTTTCCCGGGGAGAGGATGCAGTGGAGGGTAAAAATTAGGGAGTGTGTGAGCAGTGAGCCGTTCACCACAGGTCACTGGTGTCTATTCCCTCAGAGGCAGACGCGTTTGTGTGTTCGTGTGTGTGTTCGTGTGTGTGTTAGGCTTCTCTGGTCTCCGCATGGACGTACAGCCAGTGAACCACAGTGGCACACTGCGCACAGAGCGACACATTTTCTTTCTAGTAAACACGCAGCTTTAGAGGAAACCTCAGAGACTTGCTTCGATGCCTGCGATTGATGTAGTACCTGCACGGCTTTGGCTGCATGTTTGGACATCGCATCTCATCGTGTTCATCGAGACCACGCTCCACTGATGTGTAATACAAGTTTTGGTAAATCAATATCCAGATTGCAGAGCCTGTAATCGTGTACTGCACCACCAGAACTGTACGCTCCAGTGGGAACGCCTCACGCCAGCGTGTCCTGTTGACTTTGATGAATATGAATGAGGTGTGTGTGTGTGTGTGTGTGTGTGTGTGTGTGTGTAGGCCTGGTTGGATCAAACACTAGAGAAGATTGAGCTGGCTGACATCCGCTCAGTGTCACTTTAAAGAGTCCCCAAAGGCTTGGTCTCATGTTGTATTTGTTCCAGTATGCATGAACACTGTACATTATCATGACTGTGTGCTGTGCGTCTTTAGTTGGATGTGTTAAAACCTGTGTGTGTGTGCGCGTGTTTGTGAGAGAGATTGGGAGACTTAACAGAGTCATAACAGGGGTTTCTTATGTTACAGACTCTGCAGGCATGCATTGACTGTCTAACGTAAAATAGATGAGTTATTACTCCCCGGTGGAGACAGGAGAAATGGGTCCTTTCAGCAGAATAAAACAGAACAGAGATGGAAAGATGGGGTGTTAGAGGAGAAAGCAATTCAGTCGTTTGAGGCTCAGCGTGGCGGTAAATGTCTCTGCTCTTCCTCATTTCACACAACGCTTATTTTCTTTTGGTCATGCATCTCGGGTTGTAACATGTGTCAATAGCTGGACCGTCATGTTGTTTCTTCCGACAGGCTGTTGCTCCCTGTTATCTAACGGCTCTATATGCAAAGCATTTTGGGGCTGAAAGACGACTAAAAGGGCTCAATGGAGTTTTCGTATGTAGCCTTTATGTAGGCGTACGTAAACCCTTCACAGCTAGTTATGCATGACGAAATCAGAGTAAACGCATAGTTATTTTAAGTTTCACTGGAGTTGTGTGATTCAGCATACAGTACGATGTAATTTTGCTGAAATCAAAATCTCAGGTCAAGTCAACAATAGAAGGCTGAACTTGAAGGGTTGTCAAAGAAATAAATCCTTGTTTATGTTTCTCTAATATACATTGTAGTTTTTTGCAGTGTGAATCGTTTCTGGGCAACCTGCAGGAAATTTCAAACACTGAATTATGACGAGAGTTCTCTTGAGCTACATGATGGTGTCATTTGGGGCTTGAGGTTGAACTGAGTGAAACTCCTCCTCATGTCAGTGTAGAGAAGTTGAATTAGATATATCTGAGATATTTTAATAAAGGAGGATGAAGTGCAATTTCAACAATACATCTAGGTTTGTCTGTGTGATAAAGAAATGGAATAACTCTAAAACAGTTTCCTGCTGACTGGTGTCAAAGCTTTTCGACTAAAGCACGGCGGCCGTCTTGTTAATTCTAGTCCTGATTAGAATCTAGAAGCACTATAAAGGACTATATGTGCCGCGGTATGACAGGTTGCTAACATATAAGTGTGTTATTCTCAGTCAGATCCGCCACTCCTCATCACAGTGAGAATTCAACAAGTACTGTCTATCTTTTATATACGGTCTATGATTGGCCCTATAATTCCTAGTTGATGCTACTGCTCAAAACAAGGCCTCAGGTTTCAGGCCGTAAACAAATACTCCATGACAATATATCTATATAATCCACATCATACTATCACATGTCAGTTTATGGCCAGTGTGGTCCCTTTCATAGAAGAGTTCCAGCATCCAGACAGTTCAGATTAAATTTAGATCAAACACTGAACACAATGTTTTGGGGTTTTTTTCTTCTGTCTTTTCTTTTGGGAGATTATGCATCACTAAGCAATCTGCTCTGAGGCTCGTCTGCCTCTTTGGAGTCAATGAGTGGTGCGTAAAACATCTGGAGTGATGTATGGTCAGCATTAGGGAGTGAACCCGGGGCAGTTATTTGTTCCACAGCCGTCTGATAGGTTGTAACCCTGGAAATAGCAGTGTGACCCTTGTGTGTTGAGCATGGGGCGAGGTTTTAGGGTTTTTTTTATGCAGACGACATGAATGATTTCCAAAAATAGAACTGAATAAGATTTGAAATTGTAAACAGACTCGCATGCATCGATTCCCACGTGAATCTCCATGTTTTACTTGCAGTGAACTTTGGCGCTAGCTTCTCTTTAAGCTAACAGGATTTGATATATTTATACATTTCTCTCTTCATCTTGCAATGACTCATGTATCAGTGGGTGTCCTGAACCTTGATCTCCTTCCAGAAATTTTCTTGATTTCCTCTTTATTTTTTTTATTTTACTTTGAGCTGTATCCTTTTCCCTTTTCATTTCCGACTCTTCCTCCCTCCTGTTCATTTATTTATTGATTTTCATATTTTGAGAGTCAAAGTTCTCTTCTTGTACTTTCCTGTCCTCATTCCTCCGCTTGTTTTTGTCTGGAGTCCAGTTTGATAATGATTTGGAGTACCGAGGCTCAGTCAGAGAGCCAGACAGACGGTAATGAGGGCAGGAATACTGATTAATGCAATCAGCGGTTTGTTTTGACTGAATGACGTTTCTAGCTCGAGTCTCAGTTAAGGACGAAAAGGTGCATCTTTCTTCACCTTTAGACAATAATTCTGATGGTAAAGGAGCCAAACGGGACAGACATCATTAGTCCCAGGGTCCATTTTGGATGTTGAGCATCTGAGTTGCTGAAGTGCCCTTAAGCAAAACATTAAATCCTTGGCAGCTCCAAGGAGGTTGTTATCTCTTTCTTGAGCCATGGGGAGCCTGACCTTCTAGAGACAGGCTAAAGAGAAAAGAGGATCCCTCTGCAGGAATTAATAAAATATCACGCTCCTGTCAAAGGTTCTCAGTGGGATATTTTTAAACATCAAACATATTGTATGACTAATAGTAGAGCCAGAGTCTGGCGTGAATGTCGGCCACTAAAGTAGCAAGAAAGTGCTGTATGGGAATGCAGGTACTCTCCATCAGGAGAACTGTCATGAAGGTGCGTATATAGAAGTGTATTATAGACATATTAAAATTGTCTACAGACATTCAGGTTGAAGCCTGCTGACACTTACTTGTAGTTGTAAGTATATTTTCTTTGTTCCCTGGTGTTTTGTTTTGCCATGGTGTGGTGTAGAGCCTAATAAAGCGAGCCTTTATTGGATTATTTTCCTCTGAATTCACCAAATCCAAAACAAGAACAGAGATCCAAGAGAACATGAGGAGTGAAAGTGAAAAAAGGAAAAAGCACTACAGGGAGTTAAATGGATGATCTGACAAAAGACGAAAAGAAAAGATGTTATATACAAAAGAGATTGATTAGTGACACAAGAGAGGAACCAGACACAGGGGAAAGCAGTCAAGAACAGCTGAAAGTAGTCAATCACACAGGAGGGAAACAAAAGCAGGAAACCTTAAAACAAAATTAAATGGGAAAGAATTGAGCACTGACTGAGACTTAAAAAATAATAAAAGGGAAAATAAAAACCAACAATCAACAAGACAGAGGCCAGTCGATGTTAGGGGAAAACAGTGGTTTGAGACCAAAATTATTTCAACCACATTAGTGCTTGGGATCTCATTGGCTTTGAAAATGGATACCAGGTCTGCAACCAGTTGCTGTCTTTAAATCATCTTTGGCACACCAAGAACGCTATAAAACGACATTAAGATGCAGTCAGTCTGCTGACATTTTGCAACTTATTGGGGTCAAGTTGGCAAATGGTGCAGTTATGTACAAACATTTGCAAAGCTGATCGTTTTGCTTGCCACCAGGCGATGAGGTAGATCGCCTCATCTCCTTGCAATCAGTCTCAGACTGTTCCACTTTTTCTCAGTCACAAGGATGTTGCTATCCTATTTTGAACCTAGTCTAACGGAGCCATTAAGCAAAAATAAATAAATAAGAGAATTACAATAAAATACCAGATCTATAACAGGTTTCTGTTATTTTTGACAATCCTGTCGCAGAGAACCACTTCTCTAGCACCTCCATATGGTTATCAGCCATATTTGAGTAAAATATCCAGCCCCTACTTAAGTCTTGCTTGTAAAATACTCCTATTTGGTAAATGTCACTGTCATTACATTTCTAACACACTTGTTGTGGGCAAAACACACCTGATTAGGATGTTTAGAGGTGAAGGTGAGATGTCACATCATGATTTGACACAATTACATAGTTAACCTTACTGGGTGTGCTTAAATACCATTGTATAATATATAATGGTAACTGTTGTAATATGGATGCATGTAAGCCTAAACTACAGTCTTTCCTAAACCAAACCTAGTAGCCTAAATCTGAAATTTAATCTGCTCCCCAAAGGATGAACCATACATTAAGAGATTTGGTGATCCTCAACAGAAGGTCAAAAGTCAACGTAGATCAAGTCACAAAATCAAATTACAAATGCAAATCAAAATAAAATGGCATGTTAGCATCACATTAATATTACTCTCTGCAAAATTGAAGACTTTGAATGATGTTTATTTGAAAAACAATGACCATCAATACATATCGGATCTTGGTCCAGTATTTGGATCATTACATTTAAGGTATATTTTCAAAGAAAACTACTGTCAGACATGATTGCCTCTTAATCAACCACAGCTTTGCAGTTCTCATAACTCACTTACATCATACGCCTTGTATTTTTGTCTCTTTCTGTCTATGCAGGATTTTGATGACTTCATCTTTGCATTCTTTGCCATCGAGATGGTGATCAAGATGGTGGCTCTAGGGATTTTTGGCAAGAAGTGTTACCTTGGAGACACGTGGAACCGTTTGGATTTCTTCATAGTGTTGGCTGGGTGAGTTACACAATTACACTCGCAAACACAAACACACAGGTGGCCAAGCATAACCGTGCATAAACACCGGAGGCTCGCGCAAGGAGCAGCACGCACACATGCAACAAATTTGGACAATAATCAATGTGCAAGGCGGAATCTGGGAAAGCGGTGACAGATTCAAGAACAAGGATAGAATCTGGGGAGCACAAAAAGATGTTTTGAGCTTCTAGATGTAATTGTGTCACAGGAAGCCAAGACGCTGCAGGCAGAGGATCAAACAGTATTAGATCTGAAGCATGAACCTGGTAGAGCAAGCCTTCTAACTCGCACGAGCTTTGCTGGATTTGCCCTTAAATAAATTTACTTTAAGTATTCCATTAGAGGCTTTTAACTTGAAATCAATACCACGAACCCTCTTAAATTCTTTAGTGTTCAGATTGTGTAGAAGCTGATGAATGCATGTCGATTTCTTTTCTAATTATTATTATTTCAACTTTTACAGCACTTACAAATCTGCCCTTGCTCTATAGCACATTTATATACATTTTAATTACTATACCGCGCTCATAAAATCAAGCGACACATGCCCACACACCAATGCACACACACACTGTAATTTGATTAAACATGTTACAGAACATAGCCTGCTGCTTTCAGTCTGACATTTTCATCATACTACATCCCCCGCTGGTTTATAATGCCATCCTTCTGCCACAGCTTCTGTTGTCCATCAGTGGAAACGGGACACATTTCCTTTTGTGTGTGTGTGTGTGCGCGCGAGTGCACATTGTCCTTAAGCATATACACATATATATATATATATATGTGTGTGTGTGTGTGTGTGTGTGCATACTGTATACAGAGATATAGAGAGAGCGAGATCATTCCCTTTATTTTACACTGAGCTACTGTTCCACAACTGAAGTGATGCCTTGGGTTATGTCTGCTCTCAGCTCACATTCAGTTAATTCCCGTGGTTTCCTTTCACTCCTCTTCTCTCTACCTGAATCATATACGTGAGTGGAAGCCTTTATATGATTATGGTAAGAGCTGCGTCCTTCTCGGTCATCATGACTCAGGGAGAATCTGACTCAGTGCCAACGCAACAGAAGGAACTTGATGGGAAACACCTCAGCGTTTGATACGGAGGCATTTATCTCCTGAGTGATGGGGAGGTCGTTAAAAGCAGCTCAGGCTATAGCAGCGACTGAAACATCTGCGGGGGTGACATTGCATCGTTGCAGGGAAGGCTGTATCCTGTATCCTAGGATATCGCATAGGATTACGCATCTGCTGAAGTATTCCAGTGTGAATTTTTGTATACGACTTTTGTAATAGATAACCCAGTTTATTTTTATTGCTTGTATAATCTTTTATTATTTTTCCAAGCATACATGGAACAGCAGACATCCCACAAAAACCTGAAACCTGAAACAGAGAGAGACATCTACATACCGGAAACAATTCATTTAATTAATCAGTTGTAAAATTTATGGCCCATATTAAATGCACAATTTTAATTTTAACTGGTTGATTTTAGCTGTGTGTAATAAAAGTAGTGGAATGAAAATCAGGTCCTGCTTTGCATGCAATCAGTTGATTGAAAATCCACTATCAGCTGAAAACACCCGCGAACCTCTGTTGGAGACAAACTTCATTTCTGTTCCCTCATCCCGATCAAGGGTTCAGTCAAGACCTCTACATTCCAAAAATGCTTTTTTAAATTTGCGGTGTGTGTATATATATATATATATATATATATATATATATATATATATATATATATATGAAAGAGCAACATTTTATCAAATGCAACATGAAATTTAGATTGTGTAAAATGCAGGTTGCAAAGCAGCTTGCAGATATGTAATACCCTATCTGAAGTAATATCTATATTTAGTGGGATGATAAAATTCAAAAAGCATAACCTCTGAATTGGAATACATATTGTTATGTGAAACCAGTACAAGTAACTTGAAACTTTAACTTTTGGACTTAAGTATGCACTGTCACAGATCTTGTATGCATTGTGTTTTTGTCCTCCATTGCTGCTGAACTAGAGTATAAAAAGGGAAATGTTCAAAAATCGTGCTAGGATATATCCTAGGATATATGTGCACATATCACAATCATGGACAGACTGTGATTAAGGTGGTTTGGTCTTGCAGCCTGCCCTCGCAAGTGTTAAGGATCTTGGTTTCCGGAAGAATAATTGATGGAAACGTTTGGCATCAGAAGAGTGTGTGTTTTTATCAGAGCATGCACAATATGGAAAGTGGCAGAAAACCAGTCTTATTTGCATGTCTGTAGCTGATGGTGTCTGCACGTATGTTGGCTTACATCACAGAGTGTGGGCGTTGAGTGTATGTTAATATGTTTAGCTGTTTTCATGGGTTCTAGTATTTCTGAACAAATAAAAAAAAAACTCATCTGTATGGAGAGCCCCCAGACTTGCAGAGACAATGGTAACCAAGGTAACGGCTGGTTGTCGAGCATTTGATATATCCTGGCAACAGTTGTTAAGTCTGCGGAGGAAGGCTCTGATGAACTGTTTGTTTCTTTCCTAGACGATAATTACAGCTAAGCTGCTTTTTCAGCAGGTCTGGACTGTCTTCTGCTAATCACCTCCCTGTCAGGAGGGAATGATGGAGGGATGGCTCCACGGAGCAGGTGGAAGGTGTAGAAAGGCAGATAGATGTGCAGGGGAAGAGTTTCTGATTTGTGAAAGCAGAGTGTTAAATAGATACCGTACCGCATTTGCATGATAAAGAGACTAGTAGATTGGAGCTTTCTGTCTTAATACGTTCAGAATCATTTGCATGGGACTTGAACACAACAGCATTTGTACAAAATGTGAACGGTAGATGGGTGTTGTTTTATTTCTTTCTGTTTCAGAGCATGAAGAAAAGTCAGTGTAGTCACATTGAATGTGCCAGACCTGACCTAACCACAGACCGTATATAAAAGATTGGAAGTAGATACCCTGACATTACCCACTGGTTAGTTAACCCTGGACATTTTCACTGTCATCCTCTTGATGTTTTGAAATTGAGGGGAAACAGCACGTTCATGTGGTTTTGAGTGTAGTCGTAGTTTGAGTTGAGTTTCTAAACTGGTCATCAGCATTTACTGAGGTTACGGATGACACAATCTGAGGGTCGTTTCCCCACAGACTTCTATACAACAAGACTTCTTTTTGTAACTAGAAGAGTCGTCTCCTACTGGACACTGACATTAATGCTGGTTTAAATACTTGTACATGGAGCATGGGGTGGCCCTGGTTGCTATACCGCACAGTCTTTGATTAACGGCTTGTGATTTTCAAGTAGCCGAAGTCATGGGTAATCAACTTCAAAATGAATTTAATATTCAGTTTAATATCACCCAGAGCTGGGTAGCATGGCTGTGTGGTGGCTAGCACTGTTGCCTCTCAGGGGCTGTTCTGTTTATGTCTGTGTGGGTTCTCTCTGGGTCCAAACACATGCACAGGTATGTCAGTTGATGATTCAAAGTTGGCACTCAGTGTGAATGATTGCCTGTTCCTTGTAATTGATTGGCAACCTGTAGTTGGGATAGTACTCTAATGCTGAATTGAAGAAGCAGATGAAGTTGATGAATGACCTAATGTTAGCAACTAAGCCCATAAACTCATAAGGCAGAGTTTACTGAGGTCAGTGAGGAAAGGAACCCAAGCACTATTTTCCCATAGGCTTTTTGAACTGAGATCTGCTCAGACAGCTTGTCTCTCCACCCAACCCTGAATAAGTGGTAGAAAATAGATGGATGAGTTCTATACAACTCAGAATCTTTTGCAGCTTCCAAGGTTGGCACCTGTTAGTCATTAAAAATAATGGAGTAAGATACTTTGGTGTTGGCTTCACTTTTCAGACCTGGAACATATGCTCATTTTCTATCCTATGCAAGGATGCTAAGTCCATCTTTTACTATATATAGGTTTGTATATTGAATTGAATTCCATTTTATTTCAATGGTGCCAAATCACAACAGTCGCCTCAAGGCGCTTTATATTGTAAGGTAGACCCTACAATACTACATACAGAGAAAAACCCAACAATCATATGATCCTCTATTAGCAAGCACTTTGGCGACAGTGGGGAGGAAAAACTCCCTTTTAACAGGAAGAGACCTCCAGCAGATGCAGGGGATATCTGCCACGACCAGTGTGAGAGAAGGAAGACAGAGCAAAAGATGAACCAGAGATTAATAACAAAAATAATTCAGTGCAGAGAGGTCTATTAACACATAGTGAGTGAGAAAGGTAACTACATAGGTGTATAAGTCCATGTTTCACTAATATCCATGCACCTTTAACCTATCAAACCTAAACTCATCATCATATGTATGGCAACTGTACTTTTAGCCCTGAGAGAACTGATAGTAAACAAGCAAAGCTCTGCACTATAGTTTGAGAGCCAGCTGTGGAGTAAATTACCCGATAAGGGGGGTGTTTTCATTTATTTATGAATTTATTTATTGATTGCTGCAGTAGAGGCCCAATCGATAGCTAAGGGAGTGCCGTGGCACTTACTGTAGCAGACAGGCTATCCTATCAGTACATCACCCTGTCTTTACACTCTCACTGCGGTGGTGATTCCACCCAGAGAGACAGAAAGGGGGTAATGAGGGGAGCAAGGAGGGGACAGGAGGAAGGGCAGACAGAGAAGACGAAGGGAAGCGAGGCAGAGGCAGTCAGGTCGATGCCTTCGTTGGACGCCCTTAATATTTAATCTGGTTTGATGCTTGAAGAGTCTTTGGATGAAAATACTGATACTACTTGTACAGTTCACCATGGATAACTTTTCAGTGTAACTTATAACTTCTGCTGAAAAAAAGACTTTTTAAATATGCAATTTTTCTGAAATTACCCATAAAGTGGCAGTTAAATGAAATAAAACATGTGATATCTCGCCTTTAATCATGCACTATTGTACACTGCCACAATTGAAGTCATTACATTGGATTCAAAATCAACATGCTGGCAATGTATGCAATCACTGCCTTCATCCACCGCTAGTGCTCCATCATTTCTGACCTCCACCATTGTGTTACAGCTGCAAATATACTATTTTCTTGTCAGTTACTGTAATCTAAACCCTTTCTGGTATTCCATGAATAATGGCTGTCCTGTCTACTTTTGATGACAGTCCGGAGGAGATTCTAATACCGACTTTAAATGACAGATCTGCGTCCACAGCAGAACATTTTAAGCCACTGTCATTGTTATATTCCGAAATACATGACAACACTGCTGGTGGAAGTTGAAGTAAGAGCTGTGAAATAAATTTGGCCCCTGGAGACTACAACCATTTACACCTGTTGATTTGTCATTTCATTTCTATCTATTGGCACAGTTGAAGGAAGTATTTTAAAAGCACGAAATAAATACTATTTAATTTTGAGACTCTTTATTGGCTCAGCCACACTAGAGTAAAAATAGGATGGCAATCTCCTTGTGGCTAGGAAAACTCAATGGTTGCCTGCAAAATAAAAACTTAAATGTTTTTGTTTAGCTTTTGGAGATGGATGTAGCTGCAGAAACCAACTTGTCCAGATAGTTAACGGTGTTCCACGCTCAACCTCGGGGCAAAGAGCTGGTCAAACGCAAGAATCGTGGTCCAACTTACACTGGCAGCAATCGCTCTTAGGTAGTTTGGCAAAGATTTTCAAACAACTGAATTTATATGTACAAATTTAATTATATACATTTATAGATACATTTATTACCAAAAAATGATATATGCATGGATGGATTAGGGCTGGAATACATGGCATCTGCAATCAGTCTCAATGTGCCTGTGCCTGAGCACAAACGATTGCAAACTGGTTGTATTTTGGTTAGTTTCTTTTATAAATGTGAGATTGCTGAGCTCCTGTGTGATTTTATAGGATAATTACTAACTTGCAGCAACTATGTCACTATTTGTCACTACATTCTGCCTGGACTCTGAATGTAAGCGCTTTATGTGAAAATCTACTTAATATGAATTTTTTTGTATGCAGAAACAAATAGCTTTCCAACAGACAGCAACGGATTTGCAGTTGTCAGCAATCACAGACAGATTTCATGTAGTTGCCAACTTGACTCCACTCAGTCACAGACCGACGGCAGAAGCACTCTGTCTCACAGAGATGGCAGTAATTTGGGTTGTGCTGGGATCTCCAACCACTGTCCCCAGTCCGACTGTAGCGAGATGGCCAGATCGTGCCACTTTTTGTGCTTTACATAATGTGCAACCAAGGTGAAATTGACAGAACATCAGAAGGATTTCATGTGTTGTGTCAGTGAGACCAGAAGTAAAGCTTTCAGAAAACCCCAAAGTATGGGCAGGCTTTAACATCATCTATGAGAGTAGGCTTGCAAAAACAATCACTGGCAAACTTGGGTGGCAGAGTGTTATATAAATATATACATGTAATGTTACATACAATATATAATTTAGAGCAGGATGTGGAATTTATGTATTTATTTTAATAAAAAGGCTTTTATAAAATCTGTGTGTCATGAACCAAAGTTCCGTGCGCAAGCTGGACCCAGAAGCAGAACTCACACACCAGGGTAGGAGAGAATAAAGAAACCAAATTTTATTATAACTAAAGGTGTCCCGTGAGGGTAGCCGGAAAAAACAACGTGTGGAACCAGAAAACACCGAAGGACCGGGGAGGTGAGTCGCGCAGGGAACGCCGAGAGCAGGGCTGTGGGAGGCTGCAAAAAAAAAGGAGAAACAGATTACTGGGGTGCGGAAAAATGGCAGCATACGAGGGAAGGGGGAGTATGCGTCTTACGGTGATAGCCGGGCAGAGTGAACCAGAGGGGGGGGGGGGCTCCAAAAGGGGTCGAGGCGGCGGGGCTGATCGTGATCCAAATCTCAGGCGGGCAGGTGGACAGGCAGGTGGCTCACAAAAAACGCCGAGTTGTGATCTGAGTACACAGGGCAAAACAGTGTTAGTTCAGATGGATGATTTTTCATAAGGGCTTTCCCGCAGATGTACGTTACCGCTGAGAGACGACCTGCTGATCGCCTGGGATGGGATGCAGGTGTGGGGTTAGCAGCCACGCCCGTGGGCGTGGGCATCCCATCAGCACCCCGGACGCCGGGCCGCGGACCATGACACTGTGGGGTTCATGTATGTGCAAGCTGAGCCCAAACGGGAGTGACGGCATCTACCTGCTACAGAACAGAGTGGAGAATTAGTCATGAGCGACTTCAGAGATGTCGAAAGACAGAAGCTGTACTGGTATTTTTTGAGCTAGTTTTAGATTGACTGGACATTTTCTCCCCCTTTGGTTCTGACTAGATATGCAAGGCTTAAAGAGATGTTCATTTCAAGGTTATGGACTCTACTAGAGGAGCTTTGGCAGATCATTAAGAAAATCCCTATTCATCGTATCTATGGCCTCAGGGCAGCATTTATGTTATCCCACTGTCTGACACAAGCTCCTCTGATAGGCTGCCCCTCACAAACAAAACATCTGAATAGTGGCTGTGTGGCTGAGTTGACCACATTAAGGATTTGAGCTTTCAAATCACTATAAAGTCTGAAAGCACTCGCACATAGTGTAACCTCAGTGTTTTAAGAGACAATAAGGAAAAGCGTAATAGTTCCATTTAAGCAGAGTAGTATAAAAGAAGCCCACATTTACAGTCAATTAAAAGACGCTGTCCTCCCGATGAAAGTCAGAGGAGTCAAATTTATTCAAATAGTAGAGTTCAGAAAACATTGTGCAGTCTACTAGCCATTATCTTGACCACAATCAATCCATAAAGGTAATTATATGGAGGTATCACTGTGCTGATGCTTTAAAATGCAAGCTGAGCACCTTTAACTGGCTTTAAATACTTTAAAGCATCCTCTTGGATTTCAGACTTCACACTAAAAAGAAGAGAAGAGAGAGAACCATTTTTTCCCTGAGCATCGACTGCTTTCTTCTCGTTATGATTTATTGATGACACTTTGGATCCGATCCAGCTGACGAAAAAAAAGAGCGTGAGGATGGAGGAGAGAAGGCGATGTGAGGCACAGAGAGAGGTGGCTGAAGATGTCTGGAGGGAGACAAAGTGAGAAAGGCCGATGGAGGGACAGATGTTGGAAGAGGTCAAAAAAGTAAAAATAAAAAACACTCAAGGTGAAACAGGAAGACAAGCATTAGTGAGCGAGTTGGTGAAGAAGCTGGATGCATTTTTTAAACCTTAATAAAGTTTTTTTGTTACAATTTTAAATATGCTCATTTGCTTTTGAGAAAATCGATATCAGCTTCAGACCTTTGGGTTCAGCACAGACAAATGAAGCGTTCCTCGTTGCTTTGATTTCAATAAATTTAGTGTGTACGGTTAGGGCGACTGGACCCGCTGAGCGTAGGCGAGCTGATTAACTAGTATTCTAGCCACTGGCCTAAATACTAATAAGCATCCCTATCTGTGAGGAATACAGGCATTTCTACCTTTATGTGAAATAATTTCCCATGCTTAAATTTTCAGTTAATAAGCCTTTCATGGAGCTGTGCTGCTGCCAGTTATTTGGTGCCTTGAAGGCGTCTTCTTTTCTTAAGCTCATATTTTGAATGATGTTCTGTTCAAGTTAAATACTTTAGTGATTATTATTATTTAGAGCTTCCAGCAAACCAGAATTTTATCATTCAAATCAAATTTATCTTTCTTATCTTTTTTCTTTTAGTTCATGACTGTATGGGAACTTATGCTAGCTGTCACAGGGTGAAAGGCAGGAAGCGTACTGGATAGCATTCATGCTATCAGAGGGCTAACACTCACAGTTATTAAATAATCACATTCGTACCGACAGGCAACTTAGAACCACCAGTTAACCCAACACACATTCCCACTTACAGAACCAGTTTGTTTGCTGACCATATGGGTTTATAGGAATCATAAGCTAGGAAGCATGTATATGATGCTCCAAGCTAGCTATTTTAAGCTAATTTTATCTCACTTTAAAGAATATAAAAACCATGATACCATTAAGTGAAGCTCACAGTACTTCACAGCATTGCCAGAAATGAAATCTTTCTGTGTCTAACATACCCCTTTAAAGCTTTTTGCCATGTTTCCTGCGATTATTTTTATTCAGACTTCTTAAAACCTACTGTAGCCAGATACGCTGCTAACCTTTACCGTTTGGACCTGCATCAAAGGGTGGAGAGGGGAAGAAGAAAAAGAGATGGAGGCCTCAGTAATGTTACACAAATCAGGCCTTTAATTCTTTTCTTACATGGAATATGAACAGAATGCGTCACACACACAGTTTAAAGTGGAAAGCTCGACTGGAAAGAACAGCAGCTCTCCGCCTCACATTTCAGCTTAAGCATCACTTAGCCTCGAATGCAGTGCACGCTGTGATCTAATAAATGAAGACGTCTCAGAGAATCTTTGCCAAATAGCTTGAATGCTTCAGCTTTCAGAGGGCCGGCTCGATTAGCACGTTTTTGCCATTATCAGGTGTGAATTTCATGGTATGCTGGGACTTGGAGTATGTAAAATTCATGAATCTTCGGCAGTTCAGAAGAAGTTGAGAAATTGTCAAATAAGGTTGATTAGGAGCCACTGTGTACAGAGGAGTTATTTGACGGCAGCGGCGCCTGCAGATGGAGCAGCGGCAGCAGCAGAGAGGAGCAGCTGAGGTTCAGAGCTGAAGATGTTGCCCACAGCAGCACAGGACAGCTGGAAAAATGTCAGAAGATAATTCCAGTGTGCATATTTCAAACTAATGCGTCTATTGCTAGAAACAAGACACAGAAAAACGTATAAAATGCTGTACTTGTGGTACTCGTACACTTACGGTGTTACTCCTGTAACATATTTTGTGGATTGATATGCATATCCGGCTAGTTGTAGTGGGGACAAGGCACATCTACAGTCACAGCAAGGTTACATGTACAGCGCTTAAACCAAACGATCTATTTAACCATCACTTCTGGTAAACACAAGTCCAGCACACCTCCCTAATCCAGCTAAAATTACAAATCATCATCTACAGATTTATGTTCGTTTATAGCTTAAATGAACCCAGAGACACAAGACTGATTAAGTCGAGTCGAGCAACACCAGCTGTACCTCCAGATGCACATAAAACTTATTTAACTTGTGTTACATTATAGCACTTTCTATACAGTATAGCACAGAAGGCACATTTGAATGTTGCACTCTTCGTGTAATATAACAGTTCGAGAGCAAAAGCAGACACAGAAAGGGCATCCATGAACAATAGTGGCCATTAAACAAACTGTTCGCTGTCCAGCAGCAGGTCTCCCGGACTCTCCCTCCTCCATCTTTCTATGAGCTTGTGCTTAACAGCATCAGGACTAGACTGCTGTATTTTCCTGTCCTGACTGTCCTTATCCACCTGGGTTCTCCTCCATTAGCTAGATTATTTTCCCACTACATGTGGGTCAGCAGATCGGCCATAGATTATCAGTCAGAGGGAGGGAGAAGAGGGAGAATGGGAGTAAGGGGAGGGATGCTGGAGGGATGGAGATAAGAGAACTAGATGAAAAAGGTTGAGTTGTTTTATTGCTTCGTACTGTAGGGATAAATCCGGTCGCAAGACTGTCCCCGTATTATCAGCCAAAGTAACATTGTGTTAATGGAGAGGAGGATCCTGTGGCCTCTGTTGTTTCACCTCATGTTCCTAAATTAAATCCGCTTTCATTAGTCATTTGTGGGAAATCCTCTCTGTGCACAGAAGGTAAATGCTCTTAGAGAGGAGTAAAAAAACCAAACAGTTTCCTAAACAGCCTTGAGCAATCTGACCGTGAACTCGCTGAATGTTTTACAGTATGATGTTGTGCTTTGGCGGCCAAGAAGGGTGATTATCATGAAATGACACTGGTTTTAATAAATGAATGAATATGCTTGTTCTGTTATTTTCTGAGGCACTGGTGATTCAGTTTTCTCTACATGGATGTGGTTGCACCAGTAATTCTTTAATCCACAAACAAACTAGAAGCTAAATTTGTATTTACAGTGGGGCAAAAAAGTATTTAGTCAGCCACCGATTGTGCAAGTTCCCCCACCTAAAATGATGACAGAGGTCAGTAATTTGCACCAGAGGTACACTTCAACTGTGAGAGACAGAATGTGAAAAAAAAATCCATGAATTCACATGGTAGGATTTGTAAAGAATTTATTCGTAAATTAGGGTGGAAAATAAGTATTTGGTCAATAACAAAAATACAACTCAATACTTTGTAACATAACCTTTGTTGGCAATAACAGAGGTCAAACGTTTACTATAGGTCTTTACCAGGTTTGCACACACAGTAGCTGGTATTTTGGCCCATTCCTCCATGCAGATCTTCTCGAGAGCAGTGATGTTTTGGGGCTGTCGCCGAGCAACACGGACTTTCAACTCCCGCCACAGATTTTCTATGGGGTTGAGGTCTAGAGACTGGCTAGGCCACTCCAGGACTTTCAAATGCTTCTTACGGAGCCACTCCTTTGTTGCCCGGGCGGTGTGTTTTGGATCATTGTCATGTTGGAAGACCCAGCCTCGTTTCATCTTCAAAGTTCTCACTGATGGAAGGAGGTTTTGGCTCAAAATCTCACGATACATGGCCCCATTCATTTTGTCCTTAACACGGATCAGTCGTCCTGTCCCTTTGGCAGAAAAACAGCCCCATAGCATGATGTTTCCACCCCCATGCTTCACAGTAGTTATGGTGTTCTTGGGATGCAACTCAGTGTTCTTCTTCCTCCAAACACGACGAGTTGAGTTTATACCAAAAAGTTCTACTTTGGTTTCATCTGACCACATGACATTCTCCCAATCCTCTGCTGTATCATCCATGTGCTCTCTGGCAAACTTCAGACGGGCCTGGACATGCACTGGCTTCAGCAGCGGGACACGTCTGGCACTGCGGGATTTGATTCCCTGCCGTTGTAGTGTGTTACTGATGGTGACCTTTGTTACTTTGGTCCCAGCTCTCTGCAGGTCATTCACCAGGTCCCCCCGTGTGGTTCTGGGATCTTTGCTCACCGTTCTCATGATCATTTTGACCCCACGGGATGAGATCTTGCGTGGAGCCCCAGATCGAGGGAGATTATCAGTGGTCTTGTATGTCTTCCATTTTCTGATGATTGCTCCCACAGTTGATTTTTTCACACCAAGCTGCTTGCCTATTGTAGATTCACTCTTCCTAGTCTGGTGCAGGTCTACAATACTTTTCCTGGTGTCCTTCGAAAGCTCTTTGGTCTTGGCCATGGCGGAGTTTGGAGTCTGACTGTTTGAGGCTGTGGACAGGTGTCTTTTATACAGATGATGAGTTCAAACAGGTGCCATTCATACAGGTAACGAGTGGGGACAGAAAAGCTTCTTACAGAAGACGTTACAGGTCTGTGAGAGCCAGAGATTTTCCATGTTTGAGGTGACCAAATACTTATTTTCCACCCCAATTTACGGATAAATTCTTTACAAATCCTACCATGTGGATTCATGGATTTTTTTTTCACATTCTGTCTCTCACAGTTGAAGTGTACCTCTGGTGCAAATTACTGACCTCTGTCATCATTTTAAGTGGGGGAACTTGCACAATCGGTGGCTGACTAAATACTTTTTTGCCCCACTGTAAGTTTAAGGTTAAACTGAATATATAAGATGAAATATGCTTAGAATTGCACATAGGTGTGTGTGTTGTATTGATGTGCGATGCTGCATCAGTACAACACAGTAAATACAGGGCCAGTAATACCCACATCTATACTTTTATAAAGACAGCTTATGTGTCATGATTAATGAGATAAATCACCATTGATCATCAAATTCTGAACACATTTTAATGACCACTAAATCAGTGTGATCTTTATTTTGCACAATAATTGTTTAACACAACAAAATACAGCTTATTTTAAAATCCTCCAGAGCACTTTGGGTCAAGCTCTGTTGTTTAAATGTGCTAAAGGTTATAAATAAAATAGAGCATAGTGCATGTTTGAGATGGCATAAAATATTTATCTCTAAAATCCAACCCTTAAGTAATTTGATTACATGTAACTTTACCATGTAATTTTGTTACATAAATCAAATGCAAAACGTTAACTTTAATGAAATCTGCTCAAATGAAATTCACTTGACTGTTATACAGTTAGTCTATATCAACCATATGTTCTTTAATGATGAATTATTAGAATAAATAAACCTTTGATTTGTTTGTATGTCAGGTTTTATTCAGAATCATTGCTTCATGTTTGAGTGAGGCAGAGTGTAAAGTGTCATATAAAGAGCAGCGCAATCATTTATGTGTGTTAAGTCTGTGCAGTGAGTCCAGGCTTAAAATAAACATTAGAAACCAGATGTGCCATTGCATTGTTGAGAGTTGCTCCATGAGGTATTAAAGATTATAATTACTGTGGTTATAAAAATTATTCTGGTTATTTTCGTCAGAATGGGCAAATATGTTGCTTGAAGACAAAAACATTCATCTCGGTAAACACTCATAAACAACATTTTCTTTAGATTTTGTCACCACGACTTCACGGTACTCAAACTGAAAGAGTTTACAGCTGCAGCTCGTCACTTTTCTTTTGTGCTGTGAAAAACTAGATTGTAAACTGTAGAATTTGCTGACATCAACATGCAGGATTTGTGTGCCTGTAACTTAAAAAACAGACCAATGACATTTTTAGAAAGAAAAAGTTAATAAGATAGTGTCTACCAAAGGATGTGCTGCAATTATAGGTTTTAATTGATAGAAATCTTTGTGGACAGACACATTATTATGATAACAAGATGCTTTTATGCATAATTTCTGCAGTTTTCCCTTTGTGCAGTAGATTTTAGAATCTTGCTTGATCTAAAATTTAGATCAAGCAAATGAATACATGAAATGCAGATTTTCAGCTTTAATACAAAGACTTTTCACAATATTTAGAGGCTCTAAAGTAAATGAGCAATTATCTGACAACCAGTTTCACGGTCAGGTCAGGTTCCTTTTTTATTTCATGACAAAAAAGCTGGAGTTGATTTGCAGAGCTGAATTTGTGCATTATGCATTTGTGCAGAGTATGTGTGTGTGTTTGAGGGGCCAAATCAACAATCTGATAATCTTAAAAAGACTGAAAGTACTCGCCAGCTCAGCAACTGAAAGGCACGAAAAACAACAATTAAAAATATAACAATAAAAAACAGTTTTTGGAGAGAGCGACAGTAAAAACACAGCACTCTTTTTTGTAATAAATTTATTCATTTATGCTACCTTTTTAAAGTGAGCCCTATCCCATTTCCATTAGCAGAAAGTCTAAAAGTTAAACTTCTAATTTAGACATACCAACTCTGGAGCATCCAGGAGCAACATATTTAATACCTGTCCTGCAGCAGTTCTCTCACTAAGATCTCAGACAACAGAAAGCAACTGAAGTGCATGATGACAGAATTATTTCCATAGATCAGGGGAAAAAAAGCCTCACAACACTTAACCAAGTTAGGAACACTTTAGTATTCTTCCATGGCTAAGTCCTGTGGAAGGATTAGGGCCACTGGGAAAAAACAGCCCATCCCCACTCCCGAGGATTCGTAATATACCGACGATTTGTCACGTCCCGAGGTGTTCCATGGGAAGGCAAAAGGTGACCTTCCATATTTCTATGCTACGCGCTGGGTTGTGGATGAAATCCAGTCGAACGACAGTCCCGCGGTAATAGACGTTCCAGCCATGTATTCCAGCCCTAACCTTAACCTTATCCCTAACCCTAACCACCACTTTAATAACGTTAGGTAGTGTTTTCCAAAGTGATTTAAGTAAAATAAATGTGCATGTGTAGATTCATTCCAAACGGTTCTCATGTTTCCTCATTTTTCCAATCTCGTAATATAGTGACGTGTTAGGTGCCCGGAAACCTAATATACGGATGATTTGTCACCAAGTGCAAAATGTTATGTTTTGGGAGTGAGAACGTGTTGGAAAATGGGGGAATCTTTTCGATTTTTTCCCCAATAATTCTGAGAAAAAAGACGGAAGTCTGGAATTGATCTCAGAATTCTGACACACCACTGTTTCTTTTTCTTAGTGGCTCAAATCCTCCAGTTTTTACTTTATATAAATGAATGCAGAGAGAGAAAACAACATTTGTTGACTTTCATGGGTTCTAGACTCTAGCCTGAGATCTGTGGACTCCGTGGTCCGTTTTAAAAAACAGCTAAAAACTCATCTTTTTAAACTTGCTTTTGGTTGATTTTTATTTTTAGGTTTTAGCTTCTGTGAAGCACTTTGTGATTTTTATCTTGAAAGGTGCTATAAATAAAATTTTACTTTACTTTTTTACTTTACTTCAGTCACTGTATTTTCACTGATGAAAAATCCTACATTTAAAATTATGTTCATTTATCCATTTAGTTTAATCACTTGAAAATGTGCATAAAAACAACTCCTGTTTTCAACATGATTAACTGAATTCATAAAGTTTAGCCAAATGTTGTTTCATAGAATAACCCTGATTCTTCATTCAGGTGACATTTTCATTTTCACTAAGTTTAAATAAAAAGGTCATGATGGACTGTAAGTGGCGAGGGTGTCAGCGGGATATGACGCTCTGCAGTGATCAAAAAAACAAAAAGCACTCTTGTAATTTTTTGATAATGACAAAAATCTCCGGCAGGGCATTCAGGCATTAACTAATTCTTAAGAAAATTGCTCTGTTCACTTTGATTTTGTTTAATCGGGAAACAGCAGGTCGGAACTGGGCTGTTTTACATGCAGGCGAGATGGCGTTGTTGTCACAGTTTGTGAGCACAGTTTCAATTAAAAATATAACAATAAAAACAGTTTTTGGAGAGAGCGACAGTAAAAACACAGCACTGTTTTTTTGTAATATATTTATTCATTCATGCTACCTTTTTAAAGTGAGCCCTATCCCATTTCCATTAGCAGAAAGTCTAAAAGTTAGACTTCCAATTTAGACATACCAACATATTTAATACCTATCCTGAAGCAGTTCTCTCACTAAGATCTCCTAACCTTGAGGGGGAAAAGAAAAGGAGATTTCCCTCAGTATCTGAGAAATGGGGATATTCAGTCATCAGCCATGACTGTAAAGTGTAAGTTGGTTAACATTTGGGTTAGATAGCAGGAGAGTGGGTTGATGGAAGAAAGTGTTATCGATGAAAGGTTTTCAGTCTGATTCAGCATGAAAACACTCCATCTGTCTACAGAGTGGTTCCTCTCTGCAGGTCATCCTCTCTGCACTTCTTTCTGATGATACCACATGCTCTTACATTAACATCATACTCCATACGGCTATACATTTTCTTAACTGTTTATCTGGTTAGAGGTGGGCAACCCTCGACAGGTTGCCATCTATTAGATGACAATATCGGAATCATAACCCACTGTTATGAATGCAGTGGCCTGAAATGCAAATGTTGCCTTTTCACACAAGCACACACTCAGAGCGATCCATCAGTCATAATCCATTTGCTGTGGGACATCTAGGGTGACAGCTTGCCTGTCACTGATGTGAAGGCGAATAGAAAGCAAACAATATGTGACTAAAGGAGTATCAGAGGAAGCAACAGATGACGGTTGTTTCATAATATATATAAAGAAATGGCATGACAGACTATGACAGGAAAGTGTAGTCTATTCCTGGAAACAAGGTGAGTGTAGTTCACACAGTGTGGTGTAGAAAGTCAAAGCACCAGTTTGCACCAAAACTGCCAATAACTATTAGCTGAATGCTAATGTGTTAATGAATGAGATTCAAATGCATTATTTTCTGAAGAAACATATTCAGTTTATTCCAGTTTTATTCTAAAGCACCAAATGTTATAGATCAGTAGCTTCACTATGATTAATATTGAAATGAAAGATACTTCTTTTAGCATTGACGTTTTTGGAAGGTCGCTGTTCCAGTAGCAGTTTCTCCTGCGCTTTATGCCAAGCTATAATCTATCTATGGATTCATCACTTTAATATATGTTTTTGTCATTTATGTCTACCATCGTTGCACAAGGTACAATTTACACATTTTGGCTTTGCCTTGTTTATTAGTAAACTCTTTGTACTTGCAGTTGCATTGCATTAGCATACCGTGCATTAGCATAAATGAAAAAGTCTCCACCAGTTTAAGCAAATAATATATTAATGTTTCCACCATTTTCACCAGCTAGTTGGTAAACTTAGCTGCTACCATGTTATGCTGGCACTCACTAAAAAGGCAGCTGTTAATGTGAAAAAACAACAACAAAAAAACTACATTAATAGAAGCTAACATCTTCACAGAGAGGAAGCACAAAAACTAGGAATGACTAACATCTAACATCACCTAAATGGTGTTACATATTGGGTGTGACTTCATAGCTAAATAAACTATATTTTTTGACTCCAAAATATCCAACTTAGTCTAGAAACAGGATGAAACATGCATGGAAAATTGACCCTGACTTTCAATGCTAATAGCTTTGTATTAAAAAGCATTGCACTCAGTTTTAACTAGGGTTGCCAACCGTCCCTTAAAATACGGAATCGTCCCGTATTTAGAAACAAAATACACATCCCGTATTGAGCTAATAAGGGACGCACTTTGTCCCGTAATACAGTGAGAATCAAAAGTAGTCTATAACTTTTAATGGAATTAACGCTTTGTTTGAAAACATAATTCCCAGCCCCTCTCCTGCTTTGTGACCAATGAGCTGACAGCACACTTATGACAATTCGAGTATGACAATTCAGATTACCGCTCATCTCATTGGTCAAGGAAAGGTCGCTTACGGAGAAAATACTGGAAGACAACAGATGACCACAACAAGAAGCATGGCCAACAGGGAAACAAACGCCGACACTGCGGTGCAAGTCTCGGACGACAGTAAACCTTTTTTTTTTTTTTGCCTGTCCCGTTTGGCTCTTTTGCCATCAGAATTGTTGTCTAAAGGCAAAGAAAGATGCCCAGCGGATTTACTTTACCAAATTGACCATCCCAGCCTTGCCGTAATGGTCCATTTGATTCACCTTTTATTGTTTATTTTATTTTCACTTACTGAATACGGGACAGACTTGACTGGGGGAAAGAAGGGGAGAAAGAAAGAGGGAAAGAGAAACAGCTGAGAAGAGGGACGGGGGAGAAGGGCAAAAGACAAAAACCAACAGAATGAGCGGGGAAAAAAATGCATATATCAATCACCTGGATCACCTGCTGAGAAAGAAAAAAGAAAACAAGCAGAAGAGAACAAGAGTAATAGAATAAACAACATCACAATGATATATGGGAATATGACAGTAAATACTAAATATTAAACATTATTGTGCAGCACATAAGATCAACAGAACACAGTGTGCTTTGAGGTAGGAGCCAAAAAGGGTGTAGTTTGTGGGTGTGATCACCCGTGTGTACACCTGTGAGCATGGACGCGCTTGTTTTTATTTTTTTTTAAAGGTTCCTTCATGTAATGATCTGCTAGAGGGTGTGGGGGGGCCACAGCCCCGTCCTCCAGGGCATGAAGCAGGTATGGAGGAGATCAAAACTCCAGACATCCAGAGGCCCCCAGAACAGAAGAGACCAAGGAAGACCAACAGAGGGGCAGCCGCGCCACTGTCCCAGAAAGAGCTGAGGAGAGTCCCAGATGAGGGCTCACTCAGCAGCCAGGCCCCGATAAGCGGCCGCCAAGGAGTGAGCCGGTGTGTACCTGGACGCCCATCCCCGGACACAAAGAACCACCAACGCACCGATGTCTGAGGGAGTCCGCCACTGGCAGGGGAAGTGGTGGTAGGGGGAGATAGGCCTCCAAACCTTGGAGGGCCTGAGATGTCCCCAGAGAGGTGGCGCCTGACACCCAACCTGACATATAGACACAGAAATACAGGCACACACAGATACAAACACCCATTCCCACCCTCATGCTCTCATATGCACTTACTCCACACTCAACCAATGAGGAGACAGACATAAAGAGACGCTGTACACACGATCACACTCCCCAAGCGTACTCTACAAACCGGGTCTAGGTACCCTTGCCCCTGGAGGGGGGAACTGCACCCAGACCCAGGTGGTGTTTCCCTTTTCCCTGCGGTGGGGGGAGGCAGACCGCCCCGACTCCGCAGCAGCAGGGAGGCCCCACACTCCAGACCGCAGTCGGACGGCCAACTCCTTCTCCTAGCCCTCCCGCTCCAGCAGGTCGCAGAGAACGGGGGTGAGAGAAGACTCCAAACCTCCCTCAACCCGCTCATTGTAGTGTTGATGCATGTGTGTTCTAAGGTGCATTTAAAACCCAGGAGGGCATGGAGCTACCTGCCAGAGAGCAGCAGGTAAGCGCATGGTCCCTCCTGCTAGCCCTCAATGTCTACGTGTATTTAACATTGAGAGGTGGGCAACGATGCCAGGGGTGAGGTGTACACCCTGATGGTGATTTGGACTCCGTGCATCGTGCCCACCCCCAAGATCCTATATGTATGTGTAATGAGAGTGTGAGTAATGTGAATGTCTAAGTTGTGGGATAAAATTGAGGCAGAGGCAGCCAGAAGGGGACGGGGGGGGGGGGGGGGGGGTAGCCTCCTCTGCACCCTGGTGACATACCCCTACTCCAAGGTCCTGCATGTGTGGGTGGTTGTGGTGGAGTGGGAAGAGGGAGGCAGCTAGAGATGGGGAGGGAAGGAAGGGAGGGGCAAGTGACCCCTCCCTGGGGCCAGCTCCCCCGCTGACCCCAGTAGGCACCCCCATACTCCGCGACCCGCCAGGGAAAGGGGGCCCAGACCCATCCAGACCGGGGCCTAGCGCAGCAGCGCCTCCCGGCCCCACAGAGCCCGGGACAGTCCACCCAACCCCACCACAGAGAAAACTGCACCCACCCCACCATCCACTCATCTTCCAGACTACATAAGACAATAAACACCCAGGCTGAGATCTTCCTCCACCTCTCCTGTATCTCCCCCTCCTGCAGAGAGAGCCCCTGAGGAGAGGAAAGCTCCTGCAAGATGTGACAATCTTCCCCACCAGTTGAAGAGCCCCCCAGGTGGCTCGATGCACCGGCGGCACCCTGCTCCAGGGCTGGGCCCCCATGCACGGACGACATGGACGACAGTAAAGCTAATGCTGGGCTTACACTGTGCGATTTTTGGCCCATTTTGAGCCGATTTTTGAGTCGTGCGACCGTTTTGGCGATCGGCCCGATTTTGGCCTTCATCGTGCGTCGTGCATCGTGTAGTATACGTGGGGTAACGAGAAGCGATTAACACCTCACGACCAGCTCCCGATCATCAATCGCTTGGTCGTGAGGATTTCAAACCTGTTTGAAATCCTCGCGACCGTCGTGAGGGTGTCACCGCAGTTTGTCACACTGCGCACGCGCAAACACAAATGTCAGCGAAAAAGACGGCGCAGCACGGCAGTGCAGCGTGTGATCTGGACACAAGCGATGGAGGCACAACTTGTAGAACTTTGGAAAGCTCATCCGAGCCTTTTCGATGTGGCCTCACAAAATTATCACGACCACAACAACCGTGAAAATAGTTGGATCTACGCTGCTGCTCATTCACAGCTGCCTGATCAATGTTTTTCATTAGCAATTTAGCAAAGTTGATGGTGGTGGTGTGTCTGTGTGAGTGAAAGACAGAGAGGGAGAGCGAGCGACAGATTTTCTGTTATAACCTTCATTTTATGGACGCACAGTGTGAGCACTCAGGTCGCATCAGAGCATCGGGACATATAGTGTGAGACCCTGCATCGTGACCTACGAACTTCTAACCCCTGCGAGTCAATTGTGCAGTTTGAGCAGGAGCTGAATCGCGCGACTGAAAAAATCGCACAGTGTCTGCCCAGCATAAAGCTCACACACTATACGTCCCGATGCTCTGATGCGACCTGAGTGCTCACACTGTGCGTCCATAAAATGAAGGTTATAACAGAAATTCTGTCGCTCTCTCTCTCTCCCTCTCTGTCTTTCACTCACACAGACACACCACCACCATCAACTTTGCTAAATTGCTAATGAAAAACATTGATCAGGCAGCTGTGATTGAGCAACAGTGTAAATCCAACTATTTTCACGGTTGTTGTGGTTGTGATAATTTTGTGATGCCACATCGAAAAGGCTCGGATGAGGTTTCCAAAGTTCTACAAGTTGTGCCTCCATCGCTTGTGTCCAGATCACACGCTGCACAGCCGTGCTGCTCCATCTTTTTCACCGACGTTTACGTGTTTGCGCGTGAGCAGTGTGAGCAGCTGTGGTGAGACCCTCACGAGCGATTGATGATCGGGAGCTGGTCGTGAGGTGTTAATCACTTCTCGTTACCCCATGTATACTACACGACGCACGATGAAGGCCAAAATCGGTCCGATCACCAAAACGGTCGCACGACTCAAAAATCGGCTCAAAATGGGCCTAAAACCGCACAGTGTAAGCCCAGCATTAGAGCAGCAATGTTTGTTCCCCTCAGAGAAAGGGAAGAATGGGAAAAGGAAAACACCTGGCTGGAAAAAGTTAATATGGACATGTGCAGTGAATATCAGCGCTATGTGGCCAGAAGTGTGATAATATAACTTATTTTGTGTAATAAACAACTGCAAGGATAGATGATTACAACAAATAGATGAGTAATACAAAAAAGTAATACATAGATGAATAATGATGATGAGTTATGATGCGTAATCATGGGAACAAGCGGGTTTACAAACAGGAGCAGTTGATTAGCATTAGAAAAGCTGAAATAATACCTCAACTGAAGCCAATTGTACTAAATGCACTAAATGTGCACTGTTACAAGAATGTTTTTCTTTCTATTGTTTTCTATTATTTTAAGTTAAGCAGGACAGAGTGCTTTTAAAGAAAGATTTACTTATATTCTCAAAAGTTAAGCATGACAGGCTTCTGTTTAAGAAAGAGACCTGTTTTACTGTGTTAATGTTGTCATTTTGAGCTAAAAATAAATGGCTAAATGATCATTTGTTTCACATGTGTTCATATCACAAAGAATAGAATATGCATCTACTTAAATCAACTTCAAGTCAAATGGTTAAAAAAAATAATTTCACACACAAAAAAAGAGCTAGAAAATTCACCACACTGCATGGGAAGGGTGAAGACAACTGGGTCGCCCGGCCCTGGCCACGAGGTGTCCCTTATTTATTTTTCAGGGAGTTGGCAACCCTAGTTTTAACCCTCAAATGTGCAACTATGTAGTAATAGAACTGTCACTAGACCCCATTTGTTTAAATTCCATTCATGCATTTGAGACATCAGTAGTGCTTTAGAAAGCAATTTCATTTCTATTAGCCACTCTTTATGTTGTGCTAGGCTAAACATGCCCTGGAGCTTTCTGTGCACTTTAAATTCACTACAAAGCTTTGTCTAATAACAGACATAATGTAGACATGATCAGCTTCTCTTTGTGCAGTGATCAATGGATAGTGTAGCAGTGGGTGTGCATACTGTATGCTTTACTGTCATGATAACTTTGCCTAAACCATTTCTGGATACCCAGTCATTCATCAATGTGCTACGCAGCCTGAATCCTCCCCAGCTAACCTCATCAGTTATTCAGCAAGTTTATTTCAAACCTTATTTATCACAGAATTCCTTCACAGATACAACAAACTCCCTAACCTCAAATCGAGCATGAAAACCGAGGAGGCTCCATCAAAATTTGTCAATTCCTTTCAGCATTTCGCTGTCTATCCATCATGATTTGCATAAAAATACGCCACTGGAAAGCCGGCCAGGGAAAATATAAAATAATATACAGTAGCGAGGTTCTTTTTCATATCTCGCACTATTGATTTCTGAAAAACTATCAAACAGACAGTATGGGGAAAAAAACATTGAAAAATGTCTTATGCATACCATGGATCGTTTGATATTTAAACATTGCTTCATTAGAAACAAATTGACAAAACAGACAAGCCCAATTTTAAATCTTTGCATGCATGCAAAGACGTGTGCAACAGACACCATAATATAGTTTCACAAAGCAGCAACCTCCAGGGCTGAAAAACGAAGCCTGGATCGAAATGCTTCAATGGCCACTCGAGGCTGGCTCCAAGAGCAAGTAAATCCCTGCAGACTTTCATGTTAAAAATGGCCATTGATTTCTTCCCTACTGTTTATCTTCGCTTCATCTATGAGTACTCCTTATTCGTGAGACTGGTGGCTACTTAATTTGATCACAGTACAGTGGCTGTGATCAGACAGATGGATACGCTGACTGAGGTGGACAGAAGATGGACAGATGGAAAGATAGAGGGCGACAGATAAAGGTTAGGTGAGGACAGCACTAGTTAAACATTTTACAGTGTCCTACATTCCTGAGCTGCCTCGCATACTTTTTCCTATTATAGTTCTTTCTGGGTGGCATTATGTCCGGTGTATTTGTGTGCAGGCTCCGTTAAGAAGGTGGCGTTGCTGGAAAGCGTGTGTACCATCCTTCATGTGCCTGGCTCTTCAGGCACAAACACACACACGTCCAGCCTTTACGATAAGAGAGAGGACAAACCAAGAGGCATCACGCCCAGAAGTGTGTATGTGCGTGTGTGCAATGATATACACACTTTATGTCTTTGGTGGCTTTATTTTAAATGACATGAATTTCATTATACATTTCTGCAAGTTTGTCCTTGTGAGGATATATCTATATAAAGATATGCAGGGGCGCCGTATCAGTGTGTGTACAGAGTACAAAAAAGAGAAGAAGACGGTTTTTTTGTGTTTTTCGTCCTCCACTTCACCCTCTTGCGTAGATCTGCTTCAGTTTGGAATTTGCCTCATGCAAACTCCCTCCAAGACTGCGTCCTCCTCCCCGTCGCCCTGCCCTCTATCAGCATCATCAACGCTGGCACGGACTCTGACAAAACAGCACACGACTTCCTGCAGTTGAGATCGTTTGTTTGATACACTCCATTTCTCCTCAGCTGTTTCTTCATTCCAGATGAGGGGAGATGGGTCAGTTTTCACTGAGCACATCGACCGTCATCTGGCTCTAATCAGGGGCAGCAAGTGTTTTTACAGTCTATTTTTGAGCAGACATCATTCATCATCTGCTTTTTAAGTTTGTTTATGTTAATCTGTCTGATGAAAAAATTACCCTAATATTTGTTGCTCTGGGGGATTTATAGCTTGTCTGTGGCGCTTGAACATAAGTTTTCCCATCCTGATGATGATACCGTAAATTTCCCACAGGGACCTCAGTGCTCAAAACTGAGATCATGCTGGATTTATTATATGTTCTCCTACTGGTGAGATTCTTTCACTTTTTTGCCCTTGCTGTGCTCATGTAAGCCACTGTCTGGTTGCGGGATGGACAGTACTACGAAAATACTGTACACACCAAATGAAAATGAGGATGCTTTGAAATGCATCTATATCTGTTTTTCATATTTATTAAGAAAACAAAAAATGAATGGGCATCTACACACAGTAGGATTTCAGTTAATGTCATTTGAACATCATAGAAACAGTTGGTACTATTAAAGGAAAAATAGTCCCTTGGTGGAAGGGAAGTATATGCAGAATTACATCTTAGATGTGACAGAAATATCCTACAACTTAAATATGATAACAGATGAAATTATCCGGTCTTTAAGTGATGATGTTTGAACCCTGCTTACGGGTCCAAACTAGTCTGTGTTATTAAGGCTGTTGTGTTTTTAACATGGTTTAATGCTTTGTATTTTGTTCTATTTAATCTGAACAACCCCCTATCAAAAACGACGTGATCACCGTCGGCCTCTCTCGGTTTTTATTACCACTATTCATTTTAAAGCTTGGTTTTTAAAACCTTACATTGTAACTACAGCCCAGCCCATGCAGACTTTATTAATGGCTAACTTCGTAATGTGGATTATCTCAGTTGTTTGTTCTCCTGACTGAAGTGTGGTCCATTTACAGCAGCCTGCTATGCGATTGCATTTGTCACTAACCATTGGGAACCCTCATGTTAACTTCAGCTTCACTGTGTTTATGTTATGCTAACATAGCTGTGTAGCTAGCCACCACGTAGCACATCATTATATACCAGCTAGCCCAACTTCAGTAACCCTACAAACATTACTGATGTTTAGTTTTCTGTCTTCATTTATGTCGGAAGTGATAGCAGAGCTGAATGTTTCAATTTTTTCTCAAATCTCTCAGTAAGAACGTGGTATATTATGTTTGGGTGGAAACTAGCGAGTTAACTTCCCGCTAACTTCTAATGCTGTTAAATTTCCTAAATTCTGTTTTCATGGATGCCTGGATGTTAAACTTAATTGTTACACCTGGCAAAGCAGCCACACTGATCATTTTGTTAAAAATGAAATAATTTAGACAATTTGTAACTCTCAGTGTTTGTTTGACTTTGGGACCTGAAGTGGTGTTTGAACCCGGACATGGCTAATGACATCAGACTTAAAGATCGGATAACTGTTGTAGATAAAGAGAAAAACAAATTCAGAGTAAAGACATTTCAACACAAGAAGAGACTTTGTGAAAGTACAAGACTTTTGTGACTCCAATGTCTGCTAACGATCAACGGTCAGCTACAAAACGATGCATGACGAGCAACACACGTAACCACCTAAAGCTCCTTTGATTGCTCTGATATTCCCACTCTTAATTTGACTTACAGATTTTTTTTTTCAGTAACATTTGAATTTTGCTGTTATTTTTGTTAAAGTTAGCACTGATTCTAGCACATCTTGCCAACCAAGCTAGCTATTGTTTGCTAAAAAGCAATCCATGCTCTCTTCCAAATATGAAATATGTTGATCTTTGGTCTTTTGGTGCTTATAAACTAATATCTGTTGATTTAATTAAAGAATTTGTATTATTTCTTGTATTAGTTAACCTCTTCATTAGTATCGTGTTTTTTAGTATAGAGATTGTCCTGTGCGTCTATATTACGGTGAGGGTCACTTACAGATATTTTTTACTGCTCTTGCTTTAGACCAGGTGTCTCATACGTCCAGACAACTTCAGGAAATGTGAAGGACAATATAGATTTGGACTTTTTGAGAGTATTTTCAAGTTTTAACAAGTTCTCATTTGCCATTCATACTAAACCAAAGTAATACCTCACATATAAAAAATTAAATGACAGGAAAATTATTGTGAGCTTGCAGTAAAAAAATTAAAAGAAAACTATTTTAGAATTCCAAGGCAATCTGGGAAATGAACTAACATTACTTTTTCTGTAGCTTTGCACATTTATCATTATCACCTCTCCAGCCCATTTAAGATCAAAGTGGGCCCTATATGTCGCCCACAATGTAAAATGTGATTATGGAAAAACCTACATTTCCCATAATCTAACAGTATGCTGTTTCCTGTTTTCTGGTATGAAGTGAGATTATTTAAGGAAATTTTCTATACTTGACAAAAGAGCCAAATGAGGCACTTTCATGAGCTGATTTGAAACATAGGTTGAGTGTTCTTATAATGTTGTCTTATATATCAACCATAGTATGTGTAATATTTTGTCATAAAGCCGTCCTTACGCTGATTCAGTTCTGTACTTTCAAATGTCTTTCTTTTCTAAGTCACTGTTTCATGAAAGTAAACTGAATGTCCATAGCAACTATTACTGAATATTACACAGGTTGAGGTTCCTGTTTCCGGGGACTGGAAGATACCGCTAACCTCATGTCTCTGCTGCTTGTGGGAGGGCATCTCCATGCTGTTCTGTTAACTGTTTACCCATTTACCTTCTCTCTCCGGCCTGCAAGCCATCTGTCAGCTCTGTGTATGCATACTTGTGATTGTGTATGTGCGTCTGAGAGAATGAGAGAGGGAAGGAGTAGCTATTCTTGTTTTGCTCCAGTGTAACAAGCAAGAAGGGATTGTCCTGGGACACCTTAATGTGTAAAAGGCGGGCATTCATGGGTTCATTAAGGGAGTTTCTCCCACTTAAGGTGCTGCACACACACACACACACACACACACACACACACACACACACACACACATACCCTCTCCGACATGTGTTGCGAATTTGTCAGACAGACAGACTTGGAGTCAGTTCGAGGAGGGAATTCCTTCATCTGCACGCTCCTTCAAGCAACACATGTGCTCAGCATCTGGTCCACACACTCACACACACATATCCAACACACACGTAAGCAGAGGCAGTGAGTGTGAGAAGGGATAACGATAAACACTGATCAAAAAACAAGAAAAACGTTTTTTCAGGCATTCCACAGTCTCTCCCCTAAGTGTTGTCCTTCTAACCTCCCATCACAGTCAGAAAAGCGCCTCTAAAGAGCTGCCGGAGTGTGTGTGTGTGTGTGTCTGTGTGTGTGTGCGCGCCCCTGTGTGCATGTATGTGAGTGTGTGTGTGGCGTCTCAAGGTTAAGAGGCCGACTGATCTGATGCTGCTCTTTTATGTACTGTCGAAGCCATATCCTCCATTCAGTGATGAGTGATTCACCCGCTCTTGACGTCTCAAAGGGGATGCGCATATGCCACTCTCTGCTTTGAAGGCTGATTGTGCGAAGGTACATGCAAATATAACCGTGTGTTTGTCAGGCTCGCAAACATCGCGTGGATGCTTTGCTCCATGTGCAAGCACAAACAGGCACAGCACTTATGTGTGCGTGTCTCAGTGTCAGTGTGTAAGCATGTGTGCGTTTTTCAAACTTTTCTGGACTTTCAGTTGCAGTCCACAGAGCGCTGGAATGAAAGCATATTGTTTGCCAGAACACATGCATTGCAGCCATGTCTAAAAGCAAGAATGTAAATGTGGTTCAGAACCTTACGATGATTAATCACCACTTGCCCTGTGAGGGGTGGGAAGTGTTTAATACATGCAAAATATAATTGGCTACATAATAATGTTTTCCCATTTTTCTGTTTTAATTCCCAGCGTGATCGAGCACGTCCTGCAGAAACAGCAACAGCATTTGCCGCAGCTCTATTCACACATGCTTCCATTCTTTCTGTATGTTCCAGGATGCTGGAGTACTCGCTCAACCTGCAGAACGTCAGCTTTTCAGCAGTGAGGACAGTTCGTGTGCTGAGGCCGCTGAGAGCCATCAACCGAGTGCCAAGTGAGTGTAGATCTCTGCTCACAAGCCACATCCCAGACCCTCATACACTCCGTCCTTTTGCAATTTTAGGCTTCCTCTCCTTGTTTTCTAAAAGTCAGGCCAGGTTGCCCAACTTGTAGTCTGGGAATAGCTTTAGGCCAATTTCAGTTATTATTAAAAAGTAGATGGTGGCGGTGCAAGCGCAGGGTGAGAACACAGATAATCGTCCAGTCTGTGAGGTTCAAGCGGCTGTGCTCTGACAAAAATATCACACAGACAGTATGGAAACATTCAAAAACACATTCAGCACACTAATTGTTTTGCTTCCTTTGATATCTCAGTATCGCTCCTTTCATTGGGCCAAAACAGTCAGGTCCAATTTTAAATGCGCTTGGCATTTTTCTTTTTTCTTTCTTTCTTTTTCTTTTTTTTAAATTGCATGCAAAAGCAGGAACCCATGTGTGCAACAGACACCATATCATAGTTTGACCAAGCAGCCAACCAACCTGCAGGGCTGAAAAATGAAGCCGGCATGGAAAAGCGCCAATGGCCACTTGAGGCTGGCTCCAAGAGTGACTAAATCCCCACAGTCTTTCATGTTAAAATGGCTAACTTCTGCTAAGAAATTAGCCTAATGCCAACAAAAAATTGTTCATGTGTTGTTTTGATCTCTATAATAACCACATAGCAGTATTTTTTTTTTACATTCACTCCTTAGGCTCTTGTTTGCTATTAGCTGTTTTTCAGTATGCTTCAAATCAAGAGAGCAAAAACAGCAAAGAGTGACCTTTGTATTTTTTTGTAATTCACCTCTTTCAATCTTGTTGAGGCTAAAGTTGAAGTTAAAGTTGTTTTAGCAGACTTGATGCTTAGCAGACAGCTAAAATCAAATCACTAAGTCGGACCACTCAGTTGTGTTCTCTTGATTCCCCTTGAAGCATGCTGAAAAACAGCTAACAACTATCCTGTGCATTAAAATTAGTATCCCTTTTGCCCTGACCCTGTCTCCCCTCACCCTAAGCTGTTGCAGCAGATGGTTGCCTTTCCCTGAGCCTGATTCTTCCAGGTTTCTTCCTGTTAAAAGGGAGTTTTTCCTTCCTACCATCGCCAAGTGTTTGCTCATAGGTGGTTGTCTGACTGTTGGGGTTTTCTCTGCATTATAGTAGAGTCTGTACATTATAGTAAAATGAATAAAACTGATTTGAACTGATGCTGAGGAGTCCTGTAAATAGAAATCAAAAGGCACATCCAAAAATGGATACTGCTTGCTTCCCAATGGCCAGCAAGCAGTATTTTGGTTCTCGTGATGAACTAGGCTTGATAGCCAAAGATATTAGCCATATGGTTTTATCTTATCTTATATCTTATATTGGGTCTATTTGCCTGTAATGTTGCTTGCTATAATTGTTGGTCATGCAGGTTCAGTTCCTCCACAATGGCGGTATGTAGGTCAGAGGCAAGTTGATCCACGGTTGGACACCTTCAGCGTCTCTGTGTTTTGCTATTCTCCCCATCCAAACAGTTTTGGTCTCTGACAGATTTATAAGCAATTTTCCAATTCACCAACTTCTATTAAAGGACTGTAGTTCAGACTGACTGTCACACTTGTTCATTACCCTCCACGAATCCCTCAGTCACTCGCCCTGTCTCGCATCCTCGCCCATCTCATACTTACTCTCACACCCTCCCCAGAAAGAGTGCCCCCTGTTCCCTTCCCCTTCTATTCCATCGGTCTTCATTACTGTTTAATCAGTGCAGATTGAATTTCCAGTGCACACATTAAGGTTTAAATAAATCATAAGGATTTCTATAGTACCCCAGCAGTCCACTTGGTGCCTTCCTTCTTAACTTGATATCAGCACCTGCAATGCTTTCATTTTAGATACAGATCCTAATTATGTCATTGGCTTCTCTCAGAATCATTTCATCGCAATGTGTTTCAGTGTGTGTGTGTGCAGGTGTTTACCCCATGTGGGTGCATGAATGGGATATCAACCCATTCCCCCAGACGATGACACTCTTAAGCCCCTTGTATAATCTCACTCTCTTGTCAATCAAAGCCATTGCGGGGGGTTCACCCTTGCTCATTACCCCTCATATGCAACACACACACACTAAGAGAGTGCACAGTTACTCACACTGACTCGCTCATTAGGCATCCAACCATCCCTCACCCTAATCATGGAACTAATAGTGGCATTCATGTGCGGATGATTTGGTCTGACTCTGGCCCTGTGGGGAAAATGTCATTGGGTAGATTTGTACTGGTGGTAGTGATGGGGCGGGTGGTGGGGGGGATGCCTTTGGTGTGGCTTCTATCTGTCTTCTGCCCCCGTTTTAGCTTTTTTGCTGTCTAATCAGATCTTGTGGAGAAACTTGCAGCATTCATCATGACTCTGGGTGGGGATGTTTGTTGTGTAGCTCGGGCTATTTGGAGGTAAACTGAATTGAATCTGAACACGTGGGTTCTCCAGTTTTTTGATGTTGGCCATTCATGTCCTAGATGATAGAGAGGTTTTAGAGTATGAGGCTTTTTCCCATTTCTGTTTTTCCCCAGTTTCATTAGTCTACAGTGATACAAAGGCCAAAGCTGCAGTTTGACATTTGAAAGTTCACCAAGTTGATAAAAGAATTTGACTTGCCTAATTGGCGCATTTGCCACATTTTAAAAGAGGTGATGTGACTTTGAGTCATACATGCAAAAGCAGCTCTGTCCACATAATTAATTATATAATTAATTATTGATATACAGTGCTCAAGCATATTAAAAAAACACTTAGAAAAGTCATCAGATCATGCTGGATATCAATACTTATACAGCCTGGGTAAGGTGTTAGGAGTGAAAGGCTACCAAACTGTTTGATGGAGATTGGTATTATCGTTAAGGCTGAAGTCAAAGACACCCTGAAAATCAAAGCGCAAATATGATGAAGCAGGCCGGTCAGTTCTGCTGGAATTTCATTGCATCAACTGAAAATAGTACTCAGTAGTTTGTATGGCTACCACCTGCTTGTTTGAATGCCTGGCAATGTTGGGGAATGTTCCTAACGAGATGACGTACTGGGGAAACCCCCCAGATCTGGACCAGGGCATCACTGAGTTCATGGATAGTTTGAGGTGCAGCCTGGTGGCTTCAGATGGACTAGATAATGTCTCAGGAGTGTTCTCTTAGATTTAGGTCAGGAGAGCGTGGGACAGGTTAAAGGTATCAGTTCCTTCATCCTCCAGGAGCTGCCTGCGTACTCTTGCCACATGAGGATGAGTACAGTCATGAACCAGGAGGAAGCCAGGACCCACTGACCTAGCATCAGACCTGACAGTTGGTGCAGGGATTTTATTCTGATATCTAATGGCAGACCATCACTGACCTACCACCAAACTGCTCACTGTGACTAACGTTACAGGCAGCATAATGTTGTTCATGGCTTCTCCAGACCCTTTCATGTAGGGCTGGGCGATATATCGAGTTTTTTAAAAATATCGATAAATTTTCATACGAGATATAAGATGTGACAATATCGTTTATATCGATATAGTCTATGTTACGTTATAATTATATTTGTGGAGCCGCAGGTTTGCCTCTCTTTCGTCCACTTTTGTCTCTACGCAACGTTACTCGGCCTCGCCTCTCCTTCACTGAACACAACTCCCCCTCCCCCATAGTTTCACCTGCAGGCAATGACAAGATGAAAGCGGAAAATCTCCGTTAGCGAGTTACCGTGCGTGGGGCTGGATGGCGTCAACGTGTTAGCGAGCTAACCGCGCTAGCGAGCTAACCGCGCTAACGACATGCAGCCCGGAGGGGCTGCACGGCCTAAAATCGTTTCATTTTCTCAAAAATCGACAGTGCGCCTTATGTATGAATTCTGGTTGTGCTTACTGACCGCGAACCGATTTTATGTGGTACACAGCGCTCAGCAATCTGTCAAAAAATTTTTTATTATGACTTTGCTAAGCTACAGAGCTGCACCGCTTGATGGATTGTCGGAGGATTACGGCTACCGGGGAGGAGCCTCGCGGAGTGATACGTACTGTGTGTGTATAAGGACCACAAATGGCACCTGTTCAGAGACGTGGTGCAGCTGTGAAATCTGTCTCTTTGTTATTATGCTCAGCGTCTATTAGTTTACATTTTGACTGCACAATTGTGAGCTTTTTGTTATGCACAAAAACAACATTGTTTTCTTTTATTTATGGACCATGATTATTTAATAAATGCTGATAATTTATTTTTGAGTAATTTCTTCATGTACATCTACGCTGTATGTAAATAAAAGTGCCCGTGTGACATCTGGGACAGTGTGACTAGGAACTCTCTTTTTGTTCTTAACTTATGGCTTTAAAAAAAAAATCCAGATATATATCTTATATCGCCATCCAGCTAAAAAATATCGAGATATGAATTTTGGGTCATATCGCCCAGCCCTACTTTCATGTCTGTCACATGTAAGCAGATGTGACAGGTCCAACACGTGGACCTGCTAATTCTGATATTCTATCACGAATGCCAATCAGGATGATGCCGAACAGCAAGCAAAGGTCCCACTAGAGAATGTAGGGCCCTCGAGCCACCCTCTTGAAGTTTTTTTCTGATTGTTTACACCAATGACGTGCTGGAGAACATTTTTATAGTGCTCTACAAAAGAATAGATACCAGTCCTGCTGATGGGTTAAGGACTTGTCCAGCTCTCCTAGAGTAACTGTGTCTCTCCTGGAATATTTTTCATGCTATTGAGACTGTGCTGGGAAACATAGGAAACCTGCCAATAGCATGTATTGAGATAACACCCTGGACAAGTTGGACTACCTATGCAACCTCTGCAGGCTCCCAGTATCTCCTCATGTTACCAGTAGTGACAGTGACCATAGCCACATGCAAAATTAGTAAAAAAAAAAAAAGCAGTCAGAAAAGATGAAGAGGGAAAAAATGTAATTTGCCTTAACCTGTGAAATCATTCATATTTTGGGGATTGGTGCTAATTTCATTAACACCAAAGCAGACACCAACACCGAATATCTTGTCTAAATATGGTATCTGAAATTTTGTTCTGATTTTACTACCTTATTTGGGAGGGGGGACAAGTGGTATATTTGACTTATTGGCAGGCAATTATTTTATTATATTTTTAAGTCACTTAACACTTGCCTAAGAATCACTAAAGTATAAACTGGCACCTTACTTAAGGGATGAATCATTTTTGTGTCTATACATAATAAACAACTTAGCAGCGAACCCATTTTAAATAGCATCTGCAGGCACTTTGTTGCTTGAAGCAACACAATTTGTTCCCATTTCTTTAGCTGAATCTATGAAAAATGCCAAGGATAACACAGTTGGACAAGCATGAAATAGTGTTCTTGCACCAACAAGGTGATTCCCAAAGAGCTATTAGCTGAAAACTTGGTACAGTATATCTCAGCATGGAATATAGTGTGTTTTTAGAAATTTGAGGAAATTGCCCTTCTTTTTCTGGGGCACAAACGAAGAAGTGGCAAAAACTATCTATAAAAGATGAATGGTATCTGAAAGTCATTTCCATAAGAAATAGGAACAAATCCATCAAAGACCTGACACAGGATCTCAGAGATGCAAATGGGACTTCAGTTGAGCCACCTACTGTTCGGTGGGGCGTCATCAGAAATGGTCTCAGTAGAAGGGTAGCTGTCAAGAAGCCATTGTTCAAAAGCTTCAGGAAGCCCGCAGAACTTCCTGAAGTCTACTTAAAGAAATTGAACGAAAACTTTTATCAGAGAGTTCAGGCTGTGTTGAGCTACAAAGATGGTCATACTAAATATTGACTTACAAACTCTTGTGTTTTACAAACTCGGGCATTTCAGTAAATTAATCTTTTTCCCACTTGCCTAATGAAACACAAAGAAATACTGGGTAACTTAAGACTTATGGACAGTACTTTACATGAATGAAGTTAACGGTGATTCAGTGCTCTCAGAGACAAAAGAGAGACGTATCAAGTTACATTGGGGAAAAATATCTACCAAGAGGGAAAAAAGGCTTTTAAGAACATTATCTTCTATCAAACTAGTAACCTTTCTATTGTGATTTTTAGTCGACTTGACTGTTGATTCAATATTTGCAATTTTAGTGTCCTGGTGACCACCGAAATTCAAGTTAATTTAGTGCTTGAAAACAACCGCTGAAATACGAGTGCCTGCAGGCCGAGTGGCATGATTGCTTCAAGAAGGAGTTTTGGCGGGAAATAAACTCCCTGGTGTCTCTCTTTCGTCCACTGTGTGCACAGAGATGCATCTAGGCCAGTGTATTTCCGCTGTTCCATCTGTGCCTCACAATTAGCATTATGTAGAGAGTTTCCTTAGTAAATCTGTTAACATGGTGTGAATATGTTGCAATCAACCTGGGGTTATTCAAATCCAGTGTGAATTGGGCTTAAGAGCTGCTTATGCATGAACATTAAATGCTCATGTTTCTAAGTGATTAGCCAGCATTCTGGGCTCAGGTGTAGAGCAGCTGACCACTCCACAGGTTGAAAGAAAGCCATTTGGCACATTAACAGCAATTACTCTAATGCAGTGAGCATCAGCTCTATGCAGTGTAGGTGTTGTGTAGGAAAAGGTATTTTATTTAGCACCAGCAAAGTTTCAAATCACCAATACTGTCATTGCTATTTAGTATGGATGGGTATATAATGTGTAGACAGGGTTGCAGTTTGCTATGTTGAAATGGAAATGGTATATCTCTGCTACTGGAGAACAAGGGAAATGGGTCACCATACTCAATAGATCTCTTTATCTATCCATCTATCTGTGATGACTCTCTAGTTTTAATTGTCAGTTGTATATTTCAATATATCAAAAATGTAAACGTAACTAAACCTGCAGGTGACACGTGTCTGCACACTTCAGCTGATGGCTTATATGCAAGCACTTACAGGTCAGCACCTTTTGCTAATATGGTAAAAACTTTCCATCTCCAGCCTTGTATTTAAATTTCTTGTTGCTATTAGTCCACTGCTGCCAAGAATGTAAGTCATCTGAACCTGGCTCAGCAAATGTATAAACTGTTAAGAGTTCACATTCCTCCTTGTTGTTATCCGGAGCCCCTCGCGGGTCTTTTTGGACTTTTTTCTTTGTCTTACCTTGAGTCCATATTGGAACAGAAGGCTGAAGCTCATCCTAAAACACAGACACACGCACATCTTCACACTAATAATAATAATAATAATAATACATTTTATTTAAATAGCGCCTTTCAAAGCACCCAAGGACACTGTACAACAGATAAAAACTGGAAATATACACAATGATAAAAATAGAAGATAAAAGTTAAAACATACAGAAATTTAAGAATAGGCAATTTTAAACAGATGAGTTTTGAGGGTGGACTTAAAAAGAGAGAATGAACTAATATTTCTGAGGTCCGGGGGTAGGGAATTCCAAAGTCGAGGGGCAGAGCAGCTAAAGGCCCTCCCTCCCATTGTGATCAGACGAGCAGAGGGAACAGAGAGAGAAAGAGAAGATGAAGATCTGAGGCAGCGGGATGGGAGCTTCATCTGTAATAAGTCAGAGAGGTACGGTGGAGAGAGAGAATGAATAGCCTTGAATGTATACAGAATTATTTTAAAATGGATGCGAAATTTGACCGGGAGCCAGTGAAGTTGCTTCAGGATTGGGGAGATGTGGTGGGTAGAAGAAGTCCTAGTAATAATACGGGCAGCAGAGTTCTGGACACGTTGGAGCTTGTTGATAGATTTTTGTGTAAGGCCAAATAATAATGAGTTGCAGTAGTCAATTCTAGAGATAACAAGATTATGGATGAGAATGGCAGTGGCGTGAGGTGTGAGGAAGGGGCGGAGGCGATTAATGTTACGGAGTTGGAAATATGCTGCACGTGTAATATTATTGATATGTGAGTTAAAGGATAATGTGCTATCGAGAATGACACCCAAGCTTTTCACAGAGGGAGAGATAGGGACCAGCGAGTTATTGATGGTGAGAGAGAAATTGTTAATTCTGGATAGCAGTCGTTTAGTGCCAACCAGAAGAAGTTCCGATTTATTGCTGTTGAGTTTAAGAAAGTTGGAGGAGAACCAAGAATTAAGTTCAGCTAGACAGAGGATGAGGGAGGGTGGAGGAAGAGTAGAGTCAGGTTTGGTAGAGAGATAGAGCTGGGTGTCATCGGCGTAGCAGTGGAACTGAATATTATATTTACGAAAAATATGTCCGAGTGGAAGAAGGTAGATGATGAAAAGAAGGGGCCCGAGGACAGATCCCTGGGGCACCCCAGTGGATAAAGGAGAAAGCTGAGAAGTGAAGGATTTTAATTGAATGAACTGAGTGCGGTCAGATAGGTATGATTTAAACCAGGCTAGTGGAGTGTGAGAGAGACCAATAGAAGCTAATCTGCTAAGGAGAATGGGATGAGAGATGGTGTCAAAAGCTGCACTCAGATCAAGAAGGATAAGGATGGAGAGGAGACCAGAATCAGCTGCTATAAGAAGGTCGTTTGTTATTTTTATAAGAGCAGTTTCAGTGCTATGTAGAGGACGAAAGCCAGACTGGAACTGTTCGTAAAGGTTATTATCAGTTAGGTGAAGATGGACTTGTGAAGCAACTATTCTTTCAAGGATTTTTGAGAGAAATGGTAGATTGGAGATAGGACGAAAATTATTAAAGTTGTTGGGATCTAGACCAGTTTTTTTCAGAATTGGGGTAATAGCAGCAACTTTGAAGGAAGCAGGAACAGTTCCAGTGGTGAGTGAAGAGTGAATAATAGCAGATATGAGGGGAAGGAGAGGGAGTAAGCAGGCTTTGACGAGGACAGTGGGGATAGGATCGAGCTGGCAGGTAGAAGGCTTTGATTTATGGATGAGATCAGCAATATCAGCTAAGGATGGAAGTTGAAAAAAAGAGAGGAAGTGAGAAGGGGGAGAAGTTAGGACAGAGAAGCTACATTGAGCATTAGGGTCCAGGTCTAAGTGTATTTTATGAATTTTATCAATAAAGAATAGCATTAGAGCATCACAGAAGTTAGATGAATAGAGATGAGCAGGGAGAGAATCAGGTGGCCTGTTAAAAGAGTTGAATAGTGAGAAAAGGGTCTTGGTAGAGTTCTCACTTGAGCAGACAATAGCAGAGTAATAAGCAGATTTGGTTTGACTAATACATTCCTGGTAAAACAGAACGTGGTTATTAAACATATCCTTATGAATAGTAAGGCCAGTTTTCTTATAGAGACGTTCAAGCTGTCGGCCTTTAGCTTTCAGTAGCCGGAGTTCAGGGGTGTACCAGGGTGCAGAGCGAGAAAAAAGTACAGTTCTGGTTTTTTGTGGAGCCAGGGAATTTAAAATACTACTAAGGCTATGATTATAAAAAAGTACCAGGTCCTCTTGAATAGCTAAGTTGTTAGAAGACAAGCAGCTAGAAAAAGCAGAGGAAAGGATATCAAGATTTATATTCTTGATATTCCGGAAAGAGATAATACGGGGATTGTTAATTACAGAGAGGGTCATGTGAACATTAAAGGAGAGAAGTAGATGGTCCGAAATTAGCAGTTCGTCAGCTCTACAGATGGAGGGGGTAAGTCCAGAACAGCAGACTAGGTCCAAAGTGTGGCCCTTAATGTGGGTAGGGAAGTTTATGTATTGTTTAAGGCTGAAGCTATCAAGGCAGGATAGAAGGTCCTTGGTAAGGGGATGGTCGCAGTTATCCACGTGAACGTTAAAGTCACCCAGCAATATTATATTAGGGGAGACAGTAGCTAGATTGGTCAGCAGATCGGCAAAGTCACTGATAAAAACAGAATTAAATTTTGGGGGGCGGTAGATGACAGCTATTACAATGTGCTCGTTAACTCCTGTTAACGAGCACATTGTTCCTGGGCCGGTGTCCACGTCCGGCACTCTGGCAATGATTGATGCGCTAACATGGCAGTCCTGCCAGTGGAAGTGACAGATACATTTCGCAGGCTCCATCCGCTGGCTGCCAACAAAAAAACAAAAATCCCAGACTGTGTCACCACCATATCACCACCCACCGTCTGCCATCTGATTGGCTATTACCCTCACGTCCAGTACCAGTCCGCAGGGACCTTGTACCAGCCTGTCATTGGCTAAATCAAGGCAGACATGACAGCCAGTGACATACCTCTGTGTAGTATTCAAACGGAGTTACTGGGTGCTCTTGTGTCCAGAATACAGTGTTTTCTTGGGTGACAGAGGAGCATCCCCGGCTTTCTTCAAGATATTCAAGGCAAAAGGTGCTTCTAGTAACTATTTAATAACCACATTCTTTAATATTTAAATATATACTATCAGCAAATGCTACTGTTGTATCCTCGAGTCAGCTGCTACAAAATTCAAATTGAAGAGAGCTGCATTAATAGGTTTTAGTTACAGACCTTGAGGCACTGAAAGCTAGAATACTAACTAGAATGCTGAAATGTAATTTTTCCTGCCTTGTGTTTATAGGCGTAAAGGTGCCATTGTTATGCAGGGAAGGGGAAAAAAAATCCTTTTTTATCCTCAGGCTTTAGTTCACGCTTATTTTACTATGCAACACGCAGTATTTTCAGAATAGAAAAGGAATCCAGCATGATGGATTCTCATCTACCAAAGTTCCTAGTAGACTTACCCGCCAACTGAAATTGTAATTCCTTATTTGGTTTTGGTTTTAATGAATTTTCCCACCGTGGTTATCGGCAAGTTCTTAATTCCGAACAGCAGCTGCTGGGATTAAAGAGGAACTCCACTGGGTTTATGAATACATGACAGTGTAGTAGACATGTGGCGTACAACATAGCCTTTGAAAGTGATTGTAGCTGCAGAGGAAGTCAGAAAAAATACCGAGTGGTGATACCATCGGGACACTATGAATTTAAACGTGCATTTTAAAGCGCGTTTTAAAAAGTATGGGAACAAAAAAGGTGTGGGAACTGACAGACAAAGACATTTAAGGTTTGCATCATAGGACAACTAGGTTTCTGGATATTATGATCAGAATCCCCATATATACTTTTTGTCTTTATGAGATGCATTTTTAGGACCAGTGATGTAACCCAGGTGACCCAAAGTCATGTATTAGCCCTATTTTATGTCACAAATGGACACAGACATTTTGATAATATCATAATAAATGTAAAGGTACTGTGAATAGAATTTAAGGTTATTTAATAGACAAACACAATGTTGTACACATAAATATACACTGATTCTTATTAACCTGGAATTAAGCCACTTAACCTTAAATGCGCATAAACATAATTATTAATTCCCAGTATTGTTGTAATTACAACTTCTCCAGAGAAGTGAGAACAACAACAGGTAGTTATAAGCTAACATTATGCCAGCTAATGTGCCGGCTCTGAAAAACAATTTGTGAATAAACTCTCATATGATGAGAGGATGTAGTCAAAGAGCCCGAGTCCAACAAGGTTAGATCGACTTGCCAGCTAATAGCTGCTAACAGCAGCATTGACAGAAAAGTTCAGGATATCCTCAACAACTCGCCTCAGTATAGGTGTCATGGGAAAGAAGTGAGCTTCACCAAATCATTGACTGATATCAAACTCCCATATTAGTCAGTCAGTTTTACAGCCATTTCCAGGGTGATGAGACGTGGACACCTACAGCGGCCACCATAGCTAGCATTGTGCACTTGAAGTAGGAGGAGTAAGAATTCAGTTGACTGCAATCTGACATCTAGTGGTGAGATTTTACACACGTACCCTTAATTTAACAAGCAAAACAAAGCCGAATCATTCTGAAGCTTAACACAACAAAAAATGCCAAAAACATCATGAGACAAGTTACAGGTACCGTCCGAGGTTTGTACTTTACAGAAACCGTTCTTAAACTTACTGTAGGAGCAGTATTTGACTTTTAATCTGTTCCTATTTTAATCATAAGCTTTTATTAAACCTAATCAAGTCGTTTTGATTGAACCTACCCGAAACAGTCTGAAAACTAAAGGTCAAAGTTGCTGCCATCCCTCCTAACGTGGACGTGATTTTGTTTTTTATACTTCCTCATCTAGCGAGATAGTATTCTGGAGGACTACCCTGCACATTGCAAACTAACATTAAATATGCACTCAGTGCGTTAAATGAAGATAAGTTAGGAATGAGAATGTGTTGATCTTACTGAACTTTTGCCAAAGCTTAGTTCATCCGATTGGGTCTTTAAATGAGGCAATAATTCATGGGTAACTTAAGAAACCGAATAGATTGCGTCAGGTTGGAGGGCAAAGGTGGTTTTATGCCTCAGGCTTGCAAATGAGCAGACGTAACAAGATAAAACTTTTGCATTCCTCCCAGACTCGGTGAGTCTCGATGAAACTTTTGGCTGCTGCGAGTACGCCACATTTGAGCGATTGATAAGCTGGAGGCAGCAGTCAATAGTTGATTATCACAAGACACACAAGACACACACTCTTACCCATCCCTGTCTTAATGAGACTGATTAATAGCCCTCAGGCACTTGCTGATTGTTGAGCTGCCTCATGTGCCCTTTTCCCCAGAGCCTTATCAAACTAGCCCACACATATGCACAGGTAGAGCTCGTACACATTTTCCTCACTTTCTCACACACTCGCGAACCTGCAGTGCATGCACATGCAAGCTGTTATTTCTACCCATGCATCAATAATACGTAGTGTTTCATCCTGTTCTCCACGCTCTGTTAGGCTTGGTGTTTGAGCTGTACCAGGTTCATGCACACTGTCTTGTAATTCCACCCAGATACGCCCTAAAGGCAACAGCAACACAGGAACATTATCAACCTCGCAGCTCCCAGCACGACCATGCCTCCTCCTCCTCACCCTCCTCCTCACCCTCCTCCTATGGCACATTGTTTGCCAAGCCACAGTACTGTAATTAAAGAGCTCACAAGAACGTCCTAGCGTCTATTCTTCCCTAAGATGTTGGGAGAAGGGTTTTATAGAAAGGCCTAAGTCACCCCCTGACTTTTGCTGTTTTATTGCGATGTAAATACAAGAGGGAGAGCCTGGATGAGTCAGGGGACGGGTTTGATCCGGAGGGCTCCTTGTTTAAAGAGGAGAGCTGAAGTAATAACACGCTGATAAGGTTAGAAAGAGTTCAGAAGAGGAAGTTGTTTGCCAGAGGATGAAAGTAAAGAATGTCACAGCGTAATCCTTGCTCTCCGCTGTCAATCTTTTGCTGTAAAAAACAAAAAGCTCTTTTTAGGCGAATCTTATTATGACAAGAACACCCCCAGCAGCTGTTGGCGGGCGAGTGATATTTCCTTGCCTAAAGACAGAAGAGATTGTGTTTTACTTGAATTTTCAGTCCCAAGTCATTTTCAAGGTTTTAAGCTGCCACAGTTTCTAAAGGCTTGAAGTTCAGGTCTTTGATCAGCTGGAATATTCCCAGATAAGCAGAAGACGAAAGCACGCACAATCATCACCCCACAGCTGTGTTTTGTCAAAGAGATTTGATGCAGGGGTAAGTGCAAGTGAACAAGTAGATGTGTAAAAAGGTGGAAAAATGTTCCTTTTTAAGTCATCATTTGTTTGAGTGAATGATGGAGTCTAGGGCATCATTTATCACATCCAATCGTTCCTTCAAGCTTATCCAACTAGCCTCACAGCTGGGCCGGAGTCTATTGCAGATGAAATGGTGAAAAAGGGGTAGTACAAAGAAGAAAAATAGTATCCAATCAAGTTAAACCATCTTCAAATAAATACATATAAATATTGGGCTGAGATCTGAGGAATTCGTAGTCCAATCAATACCTCAAACCATTTTTGAGACATTTCTGATTTGTGGCTGGGAGCATTATCCTGCTGAAAGAGGTCGCAGCCATCGGGGTATACTGTTTCCATGAAAGGGTGTATGTGGTCAACGATGCTTAGCTGGTGGTACATGTCAAAGTAACATTTCGGAAACATGATTTGTCCAAGCAGGCTACTTTCTTCCATTGCTTGGTAGTCCGGTTCTGTCCAGTCCAGCTCACGTGCCCATTGTGGACAGGATCCAGTATCCTGACTGGTATGTGACCATGCAGCCCTGTACACAACAACTTGTGGTGCACTGACACGTTCAGCTACATGGGCCAGCCTTCACTCACCCTGTGCATCAGTGAGGATTGGCTGCAGACTGGCTGCTGTTTCTTCCTTTGACCACTTTGACCAGGAACAACCTACAAACCATCAAATTTTGGCCCATGTCAAACTCGCTCAAATACTAATCTTTCCTGCTTGCTCGCCTGGTTCCTTATATACCTCACTCGCTATCACCTGATAGCCAAGATGAAAAGATAATCAGTGTTATTCATTTAACCTGCCAGTGGTCATAAAGTTAAGCCTGATCGGTGTGTTTATATATGTATATTGCACTCACTCACTCATATAAATTGTGTATCTTTAATTTAGGGATTTGTTTATCTGCATTTGCACAGCTATGCCCATGTGGGTTTGTTTGTATGGAAGGCCCGTTGTGGAAAATGGATCAGTCTGACTCAGTATGTAGAATAATCATAAGCATAAAACTATGTGAGTAAACTAATTTAGATTTTTTTTTCAGTGTCTGTTTCTCATAATTTTGTATCCACTGGTCAATACAAAAAAAAAATTCCGATGATTACAAAAGTTCAGTTCTAAGCCCGTTCTCTTCATCGGGTTTCATTTTTTTCCACATGGACTCTGGCTATGAGTCTCATGACTCACTTACACAGAGGATTATTTTCATTTTGGGGACATGCAATCATCTCTGTCTGGAGTCGCTTACAGCGAGCTTGTTGCCGTCCACTCGGAGCAAATAAGAAGAGACGCAGGTGTATGCTGCCCCTCGACTCAGAAAGCCCATTAGTTCACAGTACACAGATTACAAAGCTGGCTGGGCCGGAGCTGGACCTGGACAGCAGAGCAGAGGAAGCAGACCTAATCTGCCTGCTAACAGATGGCTCCCCCGATCACACGCAGCAACCCGCCTGCCAGCCGTGTTGGAATGGAGTGGCTGCCCACGGCGAGGTTGGAGAGGGCACACAGGCGGAGGAGGAGATGATTGTTATTGAATATGAAATGTCGATCACTTGGAATGAGCACACTGTAGAGGTTGGGAGAGGCTTGGTGGATTGATTGTCTTACCTCGGACATAAACAGAGGTTCTTCTTAAGAGATTCATGCTCGCGTCTGTCACTGTTTAACAAGTTACTCTCATGAATGGCTCTGATCCAGACGATGTATTGTTTAATGCCCTGATTTATACTCCTCTCACAATAGCACTCTGCAAAACAAACTGTTGCCACTTCAAATACTTTATGTCGTCTTACTTCTGGCTAAATTGCTTCCTAACTGCCATCACGCCTGTTCCAAATACCAATCGCTCAAAGCTGACTTCTTTAATGTTCAGCCATTACAGGCGTACCAGCTCTGAGACTCTTCTGGTTTTGATCATACTCCGGACATATTTAGACTATATTTTAAAAAAAGAAAGAAAGAGAGAAAAGAAAAACCCTTCACATACCGTACTTGAATAACATTAATATGTTTGCCGATGACTACAGCAATTCTAAGATGGTTAATGTGATGAATGTGTTGTAATGTGTTGCACTCTCACTGTATGTGAGAACCCAAAGTGCCCGAAGCTGCGGTTCCCTTCGTGACCACTTGAGGCTAGCTCTGAAAACAAGTCCCCAAATGTAATTTTCAAAGATACAGATAAAGTTTTCTTCATTTAAGTTGATTTTTTTTGTTACTGAAAATTGAGAACACATGCTTTCTAACTAGGTGCCAAAACATTGACTTCAAAATGCAGTGTTTAGAAACCAGTGACATCATGATGGTACGTCCTTCTTCTATGAACAGTCTTTTTGTCTTTTGGTGGTTTTTTCTCTCCAATTGAAATAACCGAGTTCACGTAGCGCTTTCATAACTCCAAGACAACATTTAGTTTCTTGGAAATAATGAGCCTCACTGTGAATGCAGCACAAGCATGTACAATTATACAATAGATTATATGAATATGCAAAAAGCAAAATAACAAACAAACAAAAGCACTGCTATATATTACATATTTAATCTATCATAACTGGTACTGCACGGGGTTCTGACAAATATAGCCACTTTATAGCTGGATGAATGCTTGGTTAGTAACGTCTATGTATCTTGTCATGTTAGCAATAACTGATTGATTAAAACTCACTACTAGACTAGTTTTGTTTCCACTCATTGAAGTTATTGACCCTTTTTAGCTAATATCACCTATCAGTCTCAGTGCAAAATGTTCAGTTGTAACTACATTACCTTTTCATACCTGTCCTGCTATGATGGGAACTGTATGGACTTCTAAAAAGATGATTACATAAACTCTGCTGGAACAGGACAACACCATTTGGACAACCTACCTGCAAATCTGCAGGACAATGTAATTTGAAGTAGTTAAGTAAATAATTGTAACAATGTTTTTATTTGTGTGCGCATGTGTGTGCTTTACAAACATATTTCCACATGATGACTCTAAATGTAAATGAGGGCATTTCAAAATGAACATATTAAATTTTTGTTTTTAACATTATTGATATTTATCTTCCAGCATTTTTCAATGTTGTAACCATTATACTTTCACACATTTATCCACTTCACAGAATCCCACGAAGGTCTGTTAAAATAATGATGATAACAAGTCTTGTGGGTGTGTAAGTCTGAGCTGTGTCAGTTATAGAAATCTCAGATGCAGATGTGTAGTACTGCTGCTCTGAATCACAGCATATGAAGCCCGTCATTGTCTGGACACTAATCCCAGCTGCTGTTGCTAACTCAGGCACAGCTAAGCAGCATCCTCACAGCTCAGCACATTACTCTCTGAGAGCGATCACATGAAGGAGTCGCTGCTTAATGTGCACTCTGTGTGTGTGTGTGTGTGTGTGTGTGTGTGTGTGTGTGTGTGTGTGTGTGTGTGTGTGTGTGTGTCTGCAATGACCAAACACAGGGAAACACGGGGTAGATTTACCTTTTGACTCGGGTCTCTCAGAGCGTATGGGCCCTCACACCTCTGAATGAATCCGTATATTTTCAGGCAGTTCAGGCAGTCGTGATGAAGGTGTCTCCCACCAAAGGGCAAGTGGCTACAAATGGCCACAGGCAGTGAGTCATGCCTTCATTTTTACATAACTCCCTGCACTGGATCGCTTCCCTTGAATCATGACAGGATGTTTCTCTTGTAAACAGCCCTGCAGAGCCGTATTTAATAACTTGCACGATGAGTGGAGCATCGCAGATAATTTCTTTACGCCTCTCATCTTGCGCCGTGATGGTAAATGCTATTTATGCTGCTACCGCGTCCAGTGTGTAATGTGGCAGCTATTACACAAACGGAACCGTGCTTTTCAAGTACCATTCAAGTTTCCAGGCTTTCTCTGCTGTCACTTTTCAATTTTAGCTGGATTTCACAGCTCCTGGATTTTTCTCCAGTGTCTGCGAAACACGCAAGTTATCCTGCAAATGTTCAGCACTGTCACTCATTCTCTTGTGCCTTACCTTTGCTCCTCTCCTCCCTTCATTTCTCCCCCTGCCTCTCTTGACGGGCTGTGGCTCATTTTGTTCTCCAGATCTGAGAAAGTCCGCAAACTCCTTCTTGGATTTCCTCCCATCTGTCAACACGGGAAAAAAAATAAAATCTGTCAGTGTGCACCCGATTAAACAAAAAAAAAACTGAAACGAAAAACAAACTCAGAGCTGAAGATATGAAAAGTTTCTGATGCAGTTTGCTGTGTCAGTCTCAGATGGCGCAGTCGTCTAAACATGAAAAGGATGAAATTTCGCCAACTTTAAAACAGGAATGGTAAATGCATGCACTTTCACTCCAGACCAGAGGAGATTTTAGTGGATATGGACACAAGCAAAGACTTTACTGTGTATTCTGACAGTGGATCTCCTCCAAATCACACTTTAAAGTATTCCTGATATATGTATATTTAAAAAAAGAACCATGAAGATGTCAAGGGAAACCCACTTTGATTCACTAGTTTGTTTTTCATTTCATCTCATATTCCCATTTTTTTTTTGCTCCTAACACATCTGATGGGATTTTAACTTGGAAATTGCTCATTTTTTCTGATTACCCTTTAATATTCTGAAGTAGAGCCCAACTGATTTCTCAGCAGAGAAATATTCTAACTTTCTCAATATTATAACTTAATGTTAGCTGTTTGCCAATATACTGGTATCCACATTCATCACAGCTAATAAAGACAAATTTAAAAAGTAAAGCAGAGATGGAAGAAACACCCTTCAATCATGCTGTAAGTGTTGATGTTGACTAGTTTATCTGCTAGAGGAAAGTTTGGAAGTTTTGGAACGGCACAAACATAACAACCAGATCCGAGCAGGCAGAGTGTAAACAAGTAATGTGTTGTCTTGTAAACTGCATTGTCGTAGTATGTTATTAAGGACCCATAAATAACATCACATGATAGAACTGACAACCTGTCCAGGGTGTATCCCGCCTCTCACCCTCTGGTAGCTGGGATAGACTCCTGACAGCCTTCTCATCTCACTCGTCCGGTTCAGATTAAAACATTTAGGTTTCAGGATCTTTACAAGTATTTCAAGCGAGCAGAGAAATTTGGAGAGTTCTTTGTGTTATTGCTGGGTTTTTACCTCACAATATAAAGCGCCTTGAGGCAACTGTTGTTGTTGTTTGGCGCTGTATAGATAAAATTTGAAATCAACTAACTGAATTATTTTGCTTTGATTTTTTTTTATCTGTATGGTCAGTTCTTAATGGTAAAACACTGCAGTTTTTTAAAGAAGGGAGATTCTGACATACCTAAAATTCACTATGAAAATATCACTGGCCCAAATTTTAAATGAGTTTGCTGAAATGTTGACATTTTATTAATTCATTACTTATTAAAGAACAAGATGGTTCATCATCCTGAAATGTCCTGAAAACTGGCACTAGTCTTTAAAAATTATAAAATGTTCTTACATTCATATATTTGGGGTTTTAAATACTTTTAGCATTGTAGACCAAAATAATGCTATTTTAATTTCTATGCACATTTAGATCACACAATGCAGCTGCATCCATGCCGTTTTGGATCAGACAACACTATAATCCACAGTCCAATTTACAAGGTGGCAATAATGTGCCAAAACTGATATAAAGCCAGCAGGACGCTATGCTGCTACCAGGAGGCTGAGTCAAATCCAAAATAAAATATTTGTGGTTTTACGCAGGTGGCAAGTCAGTTTAGACAACAAGGCACGTGTGAAAACGAATACATGACAAAACCAAAGCACAATGCACAGGAAAAAAGGAAGATTATGTACAATTTGAATGAGGTATGGAAACTTTGGCTAGAAATGAATATTCTGATAATGACAAAGGGAAACTACAGCATTGTATACTTGAGAGAGTAAATAACTGATGGGATGCTGGTGTGGCCTGAAATTGAGGCAACATTAAAAAAGCACAAAGTGGAATCAAGGATTTGCAAAAAAACACAAAGTGATTAAACACAAAACTGTAATGGGAAATCTATCGTATCTATCTATCTATCTATCTATCTATCTATCTATCTATCTATCTATCTATCTATCTATCTATCTATCTACCTACCTACCTACCTACCTACCTACCTACCTACCTACCTACCAACCAACCAACCAACCAACCAACCAACCAACCTTGGTACAATTTCATTCAAAATGATACCAAAATGTTTTAAAAGTCTTAAAATTAGCATGTTTTTACAGGGTGTCTATAAGTAAACAAATTGTAACATTTTCTTTTATCAAATCCGCACCTGCCCTTTTGAAAGCATCCCCCAAATAAACTAATGAGCTCAGTGCCTTGGTTTCTTTTAATGGGACCAGATAACCCTTTGATTTCATATATCTCGTTTTCCCACCCTCTGCCTATTTCGTGCCCTTTCCATTGACTCAGTGTCCTTCCCTTCTGCCCTCTGTTCCTCAGTGCCATCAAATGAGTTCTGCCATTGCAATGGCAGGCTTCGATTCGGCCTATCCAATTACCCAGAAAACCCCTGATCAGGAAAATGATCCTCATTATTAACGCCTGACTCAAAAACACAGCCAGAGAAGGAGAGAGAGAGACAGAGAGATGGGCAGGCAGAGGTGGAACTAAAGACACAGAGGGGAAAAGGGGAAACCAAAGCAGTGTGATGGAGAATAGAGATTACACATTGGCAAAAACAAGAGAGAACTGAACAAGGTTAGGTAAGATAGATTAACAGATGGTTGGATAGTATACAGCTAGTGAGAAAATCAATGTGAAAATCAAATCAAAATCTGAGGGACAGAGCCAGAGTTAGCAGAGGGAGTGTGTAGGCGGTAGGAAGTGTGTGTGTTGTCAGAAACATGAGGGAACACTGTCCAGAGCAGACAGATTTAGAGATGTACTGTATGAAAGGCAATAAAGCAGGTCTTTTACTGTGGCTTTAATTCAGAACAAACTGTAGGAGTCCTGCTGGTACTTTCACAGACTGCTAACTACTTCCGCTTGACTCAGGACCATTGTGTCTTCTCCAAATATATTTTTAAACATTATTTTAAAAGGGTGTTGCTAAGCACACCAACACAGTGAAATGACAGGTTTCTAGTAACTACTAAGCATTTATGCCGTCCGGGGCTCTGACTGGGATGTCACTTTGGATTTTTGCTACACCAGTGTCATCGTGGACAGTTATAGCACTTACAGTACTTTTCAGCAGCAGAAACTTTGACATATTTCACTGATGATCAATACATGCTGTTGGTTTGCACCACTTCTAAATAGCATCTCGCTAAATTTGGAAAGACATTGTCACTGTCACATTGGCAATCTGGTGTTGGACCCATTAGGGCTTACTGTAGTGTGTATACACTATATATTAGTGTCTATAATGCCTAGTTAGTGTTTTATTAACAATCATCGGATACTACTGTGAACAGACGTTGTGTTCGAGTTGTACTGTGGGCCATGTAGTGATTAGATTCTGTCAAAAAAGCAAACATAAACAATGTGTGGAATAAAAAGGCAGTAGCTAGCTATGTGTCAAACTGCATGATGTTAATTTTGTTGAGCATAGAGTCAGTTCAGGCAGAACAAGATCAATCTGGCTCTGCTGATACCTTTCTATGGAAACTCTAACAAGAGTTATTGGCTGCTTTAGCTTGCCCAACATTGCTGTACATCTGCAAGCCTCTTTGCAACCCACCTCCATCCCAGTTCTTTATGTTTTTCACATCAAAAATGTGGAAAAAGCCTAAAAACTAAAACAAAAGCTATCAGTCCTGTCAGTGCAACATGCCATTTATAAGTCATTATTAGCAGTGCTTTATATATTAAAAAAATGGATGGGCAAAATTAAATTCTGCTATACATGGCGGTCTACAGTTGTTCATTTCAATTTCCTGAAAACCTTTTTACTGGCGAAAAATTTCATCCTGAGAAACTGACACACTGAATCATTTCTGTTTGTCAAGGGCCCCATATTGTTTACGAGTGACCCACAGCACTGTACTTCGTCTCCTAAAATGAATGACCGTGTTTTGACAGTCCTTTAATAAGCCCTGTTTTGGTGGTATAAAACATAAAGCGCAGAGCGGCTATATTTACTAGATTATGACATGTAACAGGCTGTTATTTCTGTGATTCATCATTTTTGTTTCATTTTCATTAAACTGAAAAAAGCTACTTCGGCATCTGCTGGAAAGTGTGTCATTTCATCAGATGAATAAAACACAAAATTTTGCACTTGTCCCTGCAGGTCTGTTAAAACAGGATTTATGCAGCATTTAGTGTGAATGGTACTTGTTTGACTAGGATATATGCAGCGATGAAAAACGTTCTGCAGTGCCTCTTTAACTGAAAGTGCTTGGATTCTCCATTCAAACAGACCTGATCCACACAATGCAGCTATATGGATCTACTGTGTGCTGCACAGATGTTTGACCTTTGCTTTGTCTCTTCTCTCAGGTATGCGTATCCTTGTGACCCTGCTGCTGGACACCTTGCCTATGCTGGGTAATGTACTGCTGCTGTGCTTCTTCGTCTTCTTCATATTTGGCATAGTGGGTGTCCAGCTGTGGTCTGGCCTGCTCAGAAACCGCTGCTTCGTCGAAGACAACTTCTCCTTGTGAGTACCATGCTTTCCATCTCTACTGTACTCATGTATGCATTGTCTATATTCAATTCAGTTCTATTTAATTCAGTTAAATTTCATTTATATAGCACAAAATCACAACAACGGTTCTCTCAAGGTGTTCAACACATTTGGTGCTTTCTTGTCCAAATTCCATTCAATGCAATTGTATTTATATAGTGCCAAATCACAGCAACAGTCGCCTAAAGGCATTTTGTGTTGTTAAGGAAAAGACTCTACAGTAATGCAGAGAAAACCAACAATCAAACAATTCCTGTATAGAGAACAATACCACAACCTGCATTAGATTTTACTTTACCTTCAGTGCCAAATAAGCCCTTTTAGCTAGCTAAAAATGGTAATAATATATCCTCCTTCTACAGGCTGAAAATTGTTCAACTACATGCAAAGATGAGACTATAGTGAGAACAAGAAGTGTAACTAATTGACTGCTAGTAGACTTTATGCAGCCACACTTGCATTAGCACAATTAAGAATTTAAACCACCAACTCTTATTATGCAAATGTCACAGTAGTAGTACAATTAATTGTTAAAAAATGAATAGTTTTGACCCAGACAAATAGCCAAGCTTTCTATTAAATCTTTAATAGACAGATCTCATTTTTCAATCTGCAAAATTAACATCAATAGACACTAAAATATTTAATATGAATATTTTAAATTGATCGAAACAAATCGTAAACGATACAGATTAATAATCAGTTATTTACAGGTTAATAATGGATATTTATACTCAACAAGAAAGAGCTATCAGTCGTCAGTATTCCCAACCTCTTATCTGTCTAGATTTGTAGAGAATGGAAGAAATGAGGTGAGTGTTGCTGATTTAAACCCTGTGGTTCATGTTAACCACTTTCTCTCAATAATTTAAAGGTCCACAAGCTGGAAGGATTTTTTTATGTATTTATTATTTTTCTTGAAAAGTGATGCTATTGCTGCAGCATAATTCTGCAGGAGATCGAAGTCAATCTGGGGAGTGAACTTTGACTGAGCACCCTAAACTAGGTCAAAAGGTCTGTGATCACAGAGTCTCATCACATTGATGAATGGGATAGACAAGCCTGGGAATAATGAGAAAGACGTCATGTGAACCAGGCATATAGAACATGGAAACCAATGACTTATTCACATTCCCTGTATCTTCCTGCCCTCATCGTTCCCTCTCGATGTATAACTCCTCACAGCTATAATTGAAGTTCATGCATAATGGCTTTGCTATGCAGGCATTTTTTCCCTCTGTCTCTTTCTCGTTTTCTCATCATCATTGTCAATTTTTAGACATTCCTCTTGTACCTTGAAAATCATTATCATTGCAATAGAAAAATGGCACCTAAGCCGAGTCATTTTTTTAATGTCCAAAGTCATAAACATAACTGTTTTAATGCTTGCATCCATTTCTCTTGAACGCATATCACTGATACATATTTTAGTGCTTCGGCACAGGCTGTTAGCTTGGTTGACAGTAACTCTTTATTAGTATGATCGAGACTATTGAAGTGGACCCGTGCGTCATGTCAGGGTGTGATAAATCGACCGAACAACATACTGAGCTCATCAGAGCAATAAGTGCTCCTGTAGATCATCCCAAAGTGGGAAACAGATTTTAAGAATATATAAATAAGAGAGTGTGGATAAGTGGATATGTAGTCACACAAAACATGTGATGCTACAGTGCAATTAATAAAACTGAATGTGTGTTGACAGATGAGCCAGATACTACAGAGTCACCAGACACACACCAGTTATTCCAGACAGGCGAGTGTTCTGCAACAGATATGCCAAGATGTGTTATAGCAGGCAAATTCTCTTGTATATCCAACTCATCCAGTGCACACTGGGTTCTCCCTGGGTATTTGGCCCTGGATATTTCAAACACAATTAAAGCTAGCTTCACTGATTATTTACTCCAATCTGTTTGCATGAGTGTTAATCAGTGGAATCAGCTGCTGTAGTGTTTGCATGGATTTAAAACCTGCAGACTTTGGGATTTTGAAGTTGATCCACTTAAAATTGTGCTGGGTTTATAATAAAGTCCAAAAGGAACACCATTAGGAAAATTAGAAATGTCCCGCCAATTATGACAATAAATGCAGGCTGCAGTTGAATACATGTGAAAAAGACTATTTCCTGAGGAAAGACATCTCTGGACTTTTTTTTTTCTTGGAAACATTCAAGGTCACATATTTAACCTGAGATATTTCGTCAGGCTGTTTTGCAACATGCAGCTGCTCAAATTTATGCATTACTTTTAAGATGAGAATTCTTTCGGAATCATTTATAATTTATATATATCTTATTTGCCTCACTTTTTGAGGTCCAGTCATTTAGTATGAGATTTTCTAACTCTTGAAAGAAGAAAAAAAACATGGTTTTACTCTTATTAATAAAAATAGTTGCATTTTTGACTAAAATATGTGATTCTTTCTAATTGCAGTACTTTTGTAGTATTGTTTCTACAACCCTATATGTCTGTCTATTTTATATATGATCGACCTGTCTTATCTTTTATTAGATTTAGTGTTAAGTTCAGATAAATGAATAATATTGGGTAACTTTAACATTCATGTAGACGCTGATGCTGACAGCCTTGACACAGATTCATTAAATTATTACACTTTATTGGGTTTTTTCAGAGTGAATATAACCCAACTCAGAGTGTAATTTAAACACATAATTGTAATTTAATTACACTGCACTGGGAAATACATTTAAATACAGTAGATAATACAATAGTCTTTCTGAAAGTGCTGTAACTGAGTTTATGGAAGCAATTCCTCCAGTGTTATTATCCTCAATGCTGTGTGCCAACACTTCTAAATTTGGACAAAACTGGGGTTATTGTACTCGGCCCTCTTAGAAACATGGCATCTGACCAGGTACTTACTCTCGATGGCATTACTTTAGCCTTCAGTAAACTTGAGGAAATCTGTTATGTTTGAGCAGGATATGTCCTTCAGTGCGCATGTTAAACAACTATGTAGGACTTCCTTTATTCATTTGCACATATATTTTAATCTAAAAAGAAATCTAGTTTCAGAGTGATGCTGAAAGACTAGTTGATGGATTTATCACTTTTAGGATGGACTATTGTAATTCATTATTATCGGGTCATTCTAAAGTCTCTCTAAGAACCATTTTGCTGATTCAGAATGCTGCAGTAAGAGTATTAACAGTGAGAGTAAAGGGTATATTCTGCCCATATTAGGAACATGGGCATCACTGACTCCCTGTTAAATCCAGAACAGACTTTGAAATCCTTCTCCTCATATACAAGGATTTGAATAATCAAGCCCCGTTGTATTTTAAAAATCTAATAGTACCATAACATCCAAATTTGACACATCACTCTCAAATTGTAGGGTTTCTTGTGGTTTGCTTATTTATAGTTTATAGTTAGGGCTGGATCAGATGTACATATCCTAGTTATGCTGCAAAGCCTGAATGCTTCTCATCACTGTTTCTTTTTCACTCAGCTCTTTTTGCTCTCCATATACTTATAAATCACTATTGCATATAGAAGTTTAACCAACATTAGTGATTATTAAAATATGCTCTCTTGTCTTTCCCTTCATTCCCAACTGGTTGCACCAGATAGCTGCAGCTCCCTGACCCTGATTCTGGATTATTTAATTGCTGGGGTTTTGTTGGGGTCTGTCTGATGTTGCGGGGTCTTTTGGCCAACTCACTGCCATTTTAATTTAGTCCTGATTTTTCTGTGAGTTAATGCAATCTGAAGTCCATACTAATATTTCCCCTTCTTCCTCATGCAAGCCCTCTGTCTTTGGAGCTGGGAAAGTACTACCACACTGAAAACGACGACGAGAACCCCTTCATCTGCTCTCAACCCCGAGACAACGGCATGAGGGACTGTAGCTCGATTCCCAAGCTGTATGAGGAGGGGGGCCTGGAGTGCACCCTGGATATTGACTCTTATAACAGCACTGACAACACCACCTGCGTCAACTGGAACCAGTATTATACCAACTGCTCTGCTGGTCTGATCAACCCCTTCAAGGGAGCCATCAACTTTGATAACATCTGCTATGCTTGGATCGCCATCTTTCAGGTAGGACAAATGGTCGGATTTGAAGATACCAAAATAGTTTTTCTGCAGTGGCAACATACAGTACGATTTGGCCCATGCACAATCCTGTAATCCAAAATGGAGATGAAGAGGGAGAAATGGAGCCTAATTACCCCTGGGCTAGTCTATCAGAGAAAGAGGGCTTAGAGGATTAGCAGGTCACCAACATCGCACAATCAGACTGCAGCTTATTTTTTCCACACCATTTCTTTGCTATCTTCACATCATCTGAATAACATTTTGTTAGAGTATTCAGTCATAGTTGTCTTGCTGGGGAACGGGTATTTTTAGAGAGCCAGACTGAAGATGTTCAGCCTGCATGGGGTAAAACAAACAACATAAATGTTGGAGGATTACTCTTATGCTGAGTCCTGGTTTTTATAGCACTGGGAAATATGTCCTCTTTCAATTTCTATTTTTAAATTCCATTCTTTATTTGGTTTCTTCTTTCAATTTTTTTTTTTATGTTTGTATGTACTTAACTCCTGGTGTTCATTTTTAGGTGATTACCCTGGAAGGCTGGGTGGACATCATGTACTTTGTGATGGATGCTCACTCCTTCTACAACTTCATCTACTTCATCCTGCTCATCATTGTAAGTATATCTGCACACGACTGAAGAAGAGGGTCAACTGGGGGTGTGAGCATCCACCGATCATGTGTGAATGTAGGCTGTACACAAGATGGACATAAGTACTGTGATATGACCCAATGGTTTAAGCCTCAATATTAAAATTTTTGCAGCTGCTAGCATATTTGGACAAGAGGGTGGGGTGCTAAGATATTAGCTAATGGTTACCAAGCTTGGTAATCTCTATCCACAAACTGTACAAGTGTAGACAGATGCTAAGTAACATAGTATGTAACATAACTGAAAAAGCCCCAACAGCATAACATTAAGTAGAGGTCCAGCTGAATTATTCAGATTAGCAGAGCTAATTGCTAATGCTAACAACTACCTGGGTCAACACATCTTTCAAACAACGTTCTCTCTGTAGTCTTCATTCTTCAGACCTCAGTAACAATATCATCTCTCTTTCTTTCCCCTTAGATTGGCTCGTTCTTCATGATCAACCTGTGCCTGGTGGTCATTGCCACTCAGTTCTCAGAGACCAAGCAGAGGGAGAGCCAGCTGATGAAGGAACAACGAGTGCGCTTCATGTCCAACGCCAGCACTCTGGCATCCCTATCCGAGCCAGGCTCCTGCTATGACGAGCTCCTCAAGTACTTGGTTCACATCATCCGCAAGGGGGCCAAGCAAGTGGCCCATATCTGCAGGCTCTTGGCCCGTCGTGCTGGGCTCCACATTGCTGCCTCGCCCCCAGCCACAGATATCCAACGCAGCCACAGCCAGAGGAGAAGGAGAAAGACCTCCAGGCAGGGGTCTGTGTCAGTTCACCACATAATGCATCATCATCACCAGCACCACCACCACTACCATCTAGGGAATGGTAGTGTGAGGGGAGGAGGGAGCACCAGATGTTTGGACAGTAGGGAGGCAGAAGGTGGGGCTCATAACAACAACGGGGGAACTCTCATAGCAAACACTGGAAGTGGGCATCTTGCCGTGGCGCTACCCTCTTCAGTGACAGCAGCAACTTCTGATATGAACCTTGCGATTTTGTCCAGTCCTGCTGCTGATTCATCCTCAGTTTGCAGCATTTTCAACACCAACTCTGGATTTGCTCCAGGCTTCTTCTCCTTGGCTCCGGCTCCCAAGTCCAGGGCCATTAAGAGGAACTCTGTGCCCTTTGCTGCTCCAGGCCCTAAGAACTACCCCACCCTTCAAGCTCGGGCTCTCGCCGAGTCTAGAAGAGGGAGCATTGCAGCTAGCACCCTGACGAACATCAACCTTAATATTCCACCAATGCCCCAGGACAGAAGGCCATCGAGTCTGGTAGACCCGCTCAGTCCAACAGGTAGACACACAATGAGGCAGCAGATGCAGATACATTTTTGTGTGTTAGCTGAGCTGAATAGGAGAAAAAAATAGAATATCCACAGGTTTAGATTTACTTGAGTGAGCTACCCTGATATATGACTGGCTGACCAAGTACAAGTGATTAGATTTGATATGATTTAATTTTCCAATTAATTTACTCGTGGATAATCTTCTCACTCTTATTTTGACAGTTTAGTTACTGCTAACTGCTTAACCCAGGTGCTTCATGTGTTTTCCCTACAACCTGGCTCACTGGACAGGTTGCTATTGTGGCGGTCCGTGATGCCACTCAGCTGATATCCACAGAGAGTTGATATGATCCCAAGGTCTCACACGGTTGAACTAAACCATCATGTTTTGCAGCTGGTAAATGGTAGCCCTTCTGCTCTGCACCCTCTGAGTTCGGCATGGCTGCACACAAACCAGTTGTCGACGTGCAGGTTGTATTTAGAGAGGCCATCCTGTTTGCAGTGGTCCTCCAGACCAGAACAAAGTCTACAATTGCCAGCTGTAGGCCATGATAGTGAAGTTGGAGTATGTCTGGCTATGGATAAGATCCCTTTTGGGGTAGCAGCTGAACGATTTGGAGGACAACAGTAACCTGGCCGGGGAGCCAGCTGGCAGAGAAAACATGAAAGGCCAGGACTAGCAAGCAAGTGAACAAAATAAGAGTCAGGGAATGGTCCAGCAGTAAATCGATCACAGATGACATTGTTTTCTCAGACAGATAGAAAGAATTCAAAATATGCTAAAATTAATCATCACATACTGTAGTTGGGGTGCCATTCATATACCTGGAAAGCCTGCCCGAGAAGACTCTTTGTGTGGAAAACACTGCTATCTCATTTACTCAGCCCATGCTAATTTCCATATTGGTGTTGAAGGAAATGATGTAACACACCAGTGGTTGTGTTCCTTTAACTGCAATCATGTATTTGGCGCTGTGCAGTATTGATTTGTTCTGACTAAGCCTCGAGCTACAACACTGTCCAGAAAGAGATTTTTGCTCTTTTCATGACAAGCAGATAGAGTGCTAATTAGAGTCAATAAATGTTAATGCCTCATGTCCAGCCAACTTTTTTGCCTCTTGGTCAACTTTTAAAAAATGTCTTAGGCCAAACAAAAGTCAGTTAAGGTCTCTTCGGGTTGTACAGGTGGTGGAAAAAGGCTGGCTAGTGGCCAGAGAATCTGTAGAGACGAGGCATTAGTCATACAACAGACACACTGCCCATCACCGTCAAACACACTTTTCCTGATACACACGCAACTGTCTAAAAATGCTCCCATTCACAACCGATCTCTTTCATTGGATCTGACAATTTGTCCAAACCACTTAATTTAAGTAATTTATCAAAATCATGCTGATTCCACCGCAGTACCCTTCTCTCTGCCTCAGCTTCTCCATCTGACCTTTTTTACTCCATTGCAGCCCAGCTCTCCTGCCAGCTGTCAGCCCGTGACCTCAGCACCACCAGCAGCGCCATGGACACGGCCGCTTTGACACTAGACCCTGAGAGCTGCCCCTACTGCGCCAAGGCCCTGGCCAACGAATCGGAGGGCGGGACCGAGGGCAACGAGACACCTGGAGACTCAGACAGTGATGGGGTATACGAGTTCACTCAGGACCTCCACCACAGGGACAGAAGAGACAGCCGGCAGCCCAAAAAGAAGCACCAGAGACTGGGGAAAACGGCCGCCAAGGTTGTTCACTTCTGGAGGTTGGTGTGCGACACTTTCCGGAAGATCGTGGACAGCAAGTACTTTGGCCGAGGGATTATGATTGCGATTCTGATCAATACTCTGAGCATGGGAATCGAGTACCATGAGCAGGTTAGTTAATGTGTTTTTCTCTTCAACAAAAGGATGTGCAGTTGCTGTGCTGTGATATTCAAATGCCTTGAAAAATTTCTCTGTGGAAATGTGAAGTATCCTGATGCATATAGTCACGCAGATAGAGAACGATTGTAGGAGAGTATTAGTTTGACTTGTACATCCTCTGTGTGTGCGTGTGTCATTCTGTGCGATTTTGCAAGCAACACCGCTCCCACAGGCCCAACTGGAATTCCTGATGTCTCTCTCTGGTCTCATTTGTTTACATGAGCATAATTACAGCCATGTGAGAGAGAAAACGGAAAGAGACAGAGTGAGAGAGGGAGGAAAGTAAAGGGGTGATTTAACGGGTAGGGAAGGCCCAGCAACATCTGACGTCAGATGTTCTCACTCTTTCCCTCTCAATCTGCTGTTTGGTTGTTTTTATCCCTGCGCTGCTGTCTCTTTGACCCAATTCACACCTGATATTCACATGCAACACGCGCTAGCGATAGCTAGTCTGGATTACGAATAATGGATGCTAATGTAAGGTGTAAATACATCCAACATGCTCGGAAGACCACATCTGGATATGGTCTGACATTCAGTATGATCAGATGTTGCCCAGGTGTGAATCCAGTCTGTTTTAAGTTTCTGTGAGGAAAAACAAAGGATATCTGCTGAACGCAATGAGTGGTCACACTGAGCTTAGTCATTCTTTAAGCTTATTCTTAAGCTGTCTGTTAATTAAGTTACAGTCAATCTTTTCATTGTCAAATATGCAGCACATAAAGTGCTTTGTCACAGCTCCAACCAACTGTGTGTATTTATATTAATGCAGTTGTACTGCAGACTTTTATTGGCATTGATACTGTTGTGTCTATTAGTAATGATGTAACTGATCCTCTTTTTCTGTGTCAGTATAACATTTGATCTTTTGCAGATGATTTCTCTGAGTGGAGTCTATTGATTTCTGTTGAGGTTACAGAGTTTAAAAGAGGTATCAGGAAAATGCTCATACTGGTTCTTTGTACTGGCCCAGTGCATCCTGAAAGTATTCACAGAGCCTCACTTGTTCCACATTTTGTCATGCTGCAGTCTTATTCCAAAATGGATTCAGCTCATTTTTCACCTCAAATTTCCCATAATGACAAAGCAAAAAATTATATTAAAAATATATAACATGTACTTAAAGTATTCACAGCCTTTGCTGTGACACTCAAAAGTGAGCTCAGGTGCATCCTGTTTCCACTGATCATCTGTCAGATGTTTCTACAACTTGATTGGCGTCCACCTATGGTAAAGTCAGTTGATTGGTTATGATTTGGTAAAGCACACACCTGTCTATATAAGATCCCATTGTTGACCAAGCCATGAAGTCCAAGGAATTGTCCGTTAGACCTCTGAGACAGGATAGTAACGAGGCACGGATCTGGGAAAGGGTACAGAAAAATTTCTGCACCATTGGCAGTCCAAATGAGCGCAGTGGCCTCCATCATCAGTTAAATGGAAGAAGTTTGGAACCACCAGGAGTCTTCCAGGAGCTGACCACCCAGCCAATCTAAGCAATTGAAGTAGAAGGGCCTTAGTCAGGGAGGTGACCAAGAACCCAATGGTCACTCTCACAGAGCTCCAGTGTTGCTCCGTGGAGAGAAAAGAACCTTACAGTGTGACAACCATTTCTGCACTACTCTACCTGCGTGGTTAAATCCCTTGAGTTAGCTGCCCTTTTTCTACTTAAATGAGTTATTGTTAAGTGGCTTAACAAACAAAATAGCATTTCACTAGCTGGGCCCACGTCCTCATTTTAGGTTTGACAGTGTTTTAGTAGGTAAAGGTGAATGCTTGGACATGAATTGAGCTGCGGTTTGGAGAAGGCTTCGAAGGGGACTGGCGACGGCTCCTGGGCCTGGCAGATCCCCATGTACTAAATAGGAGTGAAGAAGTTAAAGAATTGAGAACAAGGAGGGAGGGAGGGTGGGGCACGTAAACGAGAATGAACAGTTTGCAGAACTGGGGGGAACCTATATAGATGACAACCGGAAGGAGCGCGTTTGGAGGCGTGGTCCCGCTCCTGAAATTCCAATACATAATACATAATCTCCAATTAAAGCAAAATATAAAGACATGAGAGGTTGCTCAAGACTTCTATCATCTATGTTTTGATATTTTTTGCCTTACCAAAGCTTTACTAATAAACACATTTTATCCGCCTAATATTAAAGTTCATTAAAAAAGAAATTTAATTAAAATACAAAAACACAAAGTGTTGCATACACTGAGTACAGCTTTATTATTTTCATAGACACACACACACACACAAACTGTACTCTTTATATATGAGAGAAAAAAACACCTTCTGTACAAACTGGTTTCTGATCATTTGCATGACTAAATATTATGCCAGTAATTTGCATTGCTTTCACTACAGTTTCTCTAGTGTTGAGAATTTAAACTCCTGCTATAATTAGAAGTAATTTCCAGGGTCAACAACTGTGTCATGTTTATTTTCCAAGCAAATTCCCTCAAAATTAAAGATTGGTAGCTTCATGAATCTCATTAAACATCTGTTTCCATTCTTCTTCAGTTATTTTTGTTGCCAACTCCATACAGGCACTGAATACATTTCAAAAGGTATTTGGCAAAGCAAAATGCTAGTCCTGGATATTAGTTGCATTAGCGTTCATGATTTACAATTCAATTTCTACTAAAATGGGAAAAAAAGTTGTCTTGTGGTGTCTTATTTCCTCCTCTGATGTTCTCATGAGTATTTTTTTTATAGAGGACATAAAGAAGTTTGCCAAGTGCAGCTTTCAGGTTTGGGGTATGTATTGTGTTTGAGGCTATTGTGTTGGGTTATGTTTTTGGCACGTGCGGTTTTGGTGTAAAGTTATATAACACTAGGGACACAAGTACTGTGTGTGTGGGTGTGTAGTAGGAGATTGAAGCCTAGCCAGGTTTTAGGGGGTTACTTTCGGTCACTGACCCAGTGCCTATAAACATATCCAGATGTCAGAGACACACACACACACGCAGGAAGTTTTATAGCTTTCTAGTTTCTACTTTCCCTTCATCGTTTTTTTTCCTCCTGACTTTTCCTCTCGTGCTCTTGCTCATAGCTTTTTTTTTCTAATTCTGGTTGTACTGCTTCCTCTTTTCTTCCTCCTCTGTAGACCTATTAGCCTCCATCAACCTCTTTTTGCTTTTTCACTTTTTGCTCGCTTTTGTTCACCTCCACCTCTTTTATTTCCTTTCTTCTCTGTTCTGCGTCAGCCTCTCCCCTGCCTTTTTTTGTCCTCTTCAACCTTTTCACTTCTTTCTCAAGTGCTCTTTTCTAGTTTGGGTAACATGGATCCCTCCAGTCTCCAGACAGGCAGCTGAAGACTTTAGTGAGACGCTTCATTGATTGTAAGCCCATCGACATCCAATAGCCACAAAGATCACTAAGCCTCCTTTTCCTCTGTAACTCTGTCCATATGGAGGAGAGGCTGCCTTTCAATTTCCATACATCCTCCAGCCAAGTTTCTTCCTGGAGTTTTGAGTGTGTACCTCATGCTGCCATTTTTCCTGTTAAAACTAGTTTGACGGGCAGAAAGTCTCCTGAATTTTCACCTACTGCACTTAGTACTGCGTAAGTTCATATTTTGTCTATTACATTTTGGAGGAAGATGAAGCATTTTCATGAGGTTGAACAAATCAATCTGTAGTGCAAAAGTTAAAAGACAATATTTCTGATTATTTAATTTCTCGTCATGTGGAGGCAGTTAAACAAAATCATAAATATCCTCATCAAATGTTGCTGGTTTGTCTAAACTGCAATAAACACCTTCAGATTATATCCTGTAACAACTCTGGAGTCAGCATGATGTGCAATTTATTAGAAAGTAAAAAAATAAAGTGTTTTAAGTTAATTTAAAACATATCCACACTGAAATGTTTCATTTCATTTAGAAACATCCTGTCTCGGAGTGATGCTGAAACATTAGTTTATGCATTTATTACCTTTAGGCTGGACTTTTGGATTTCATTATTACCGGGTTGTCCCAGAAACTATTTCTCTACTTTTAAGGTTAGCCTTCAAATTTTGTTTTTGATAAAGCTTATAGGTAGGGCTGGATGAGGTGACCTTAAATCTTCCCTCTGTAGGTTAGATGTCCAATGATGCAATGAGTGTTTGTTCTTCACCCGCCTCTTTTCACACTCGATGTGCTTACACACGACTCTGCATTTAATCATTAGTTATTATTAATCTCTGGCTCTCTTTCACAGCATGTATTTTGTCCAGTCTTCCTCTCCTCACTCCTAACCGGTCACGGCAGTTGGCTGCTCCTCCCTGAGCCTGGTTCTGCCGAAGGTTTTTTCTGTTAAAAGGGAGTTTTTCCTTCACACTGTTACCAAGTGCTTGCTCTTAAGGGGGTGATCTGATTGTTGGGTTTTTTTCTCTGTATTATTGTAGGGCATTTATCTTACAAGATAACATGCTTTGTGTCTAACAGAGTTATGGATTGTCTTGCATTATCCTTGAAGCTCATGAGCTTTAGTGGCAGTTGGGAAGCTGAACTATTGAAATGGGATGCAGTTGTCTCACTGAGCTGTCATGAGCTGTATATTCATAATTGGGATGTCAGCATCTTTGGATGATCAAATAGAGCTTGGGCATTATTAGCTATACCAGTTGGATTAGCTCATGCATGGGAAACTTTAGAGAAAACAGAACTACAGACGATAAACCGTGTACCAGGAAGGATCTTTCTCATGGAGGTTTATGGGGCTGTACTCCTCAGACAGATGAAGTCGATGCAAGTGCCCTAATCTTGTTGTTGTTTTAGTGGCCAGCATGGCTGACCACTGGTTTAAAAAAAGATTTAGGAACGCTTATAGGAAAACGTTGACCATTGTTTAACCAATCAGTAAGCAGTCCTCAGTCTCACACTCAGATCCACCCATTAAATTGCTTGTTGTGTTTCACTTCAAAAGAAGCTTTCGAGATGGTGACTCCAAAAAGGCCTTTCACCATCAGCAGGTGAAGTCATAGTGGCTGCCTCCATCTTTAATGCAGTTCATGTTTAAGAAACAGTCAAGTGATGCCATTAGAGGAACTGCACTTTTTGACATTTATATATTGGCTTCTTTTTCAACCACAGTGGCTGCTTCACCTTGTTATTTTTCTCTTCACAAACAAAAATAAATAAGTAAAATTACTGAAACGCTGACTCAGCCACTAACACATCATCATTGCTTCTCAGTAATATTTCTTTTTACATCCTGTTGACATTCAAACACATTTGTTCTTTTATGTTGTTGTTGTGGTTTGCTGTCTGTATATTTATTATTATACTTTTTTTTTTCAAAATGAGGATAATTCTGCCGTGTGTGTGTGTATTACGTATTTCTCAATCATGTGTAAGTCATTGTGGATTAGCCATGTGATTGATTGGTGACCTGTCCAGGGTGTATTCTGCTTCCCACCCTATGACAGCTGCAGTAGGTTTCAATTCCCCCAGTGACCCCAAGTTGGATAAGTGGATAAGGATGGATAATTGTGGTTGGTTTGCATTCTTCACCTTGTTTGCAGAAAAACTCAGCAGGAGGGGCGAAAACCACAATGTCCTCAAAGCTTTCCAAGATCTAGATTTTTATATGAATCATTTCAAGTGTTTGTTTCCAAGTCTGACCGAAAGTAAACAGAGAAATTTGGAGATTTGATAAATATTGGTGTCCTGGAGACGGCGTTTCACCTTCTCAAAGTCTGGGAAACAAATGGGAAAGCAAAAATTGAGCAAAAATCTAGGATGAATGCTCCACTCTCCATATGGTAAGAATAAGCTTTTCCAATGAGGAAATAGCTGTTTTATTAGCTGGATATTTAATTAGCTACAACCGCTTCCGCACGGACGTGTTCTAAACATGAAAGTATCTACTGAAATTGGCTGATGAACAGAAATCCCAAGAGCAGAGATTAAAATAGCCTTTCCCGGTGGGAATTTCTGTATTTACTTTTGGTTAGATTAAATAACAAATGTGTTCAATAATATATGGGTTGTGGCTCAGACAAAGTGGATGCATCATACACTGCACAAAGAAACGAAAGGAACAATGAGAAATATCCCTTGTTAATCTAGGCTAAGGTTAGCGTCACGGCTGCTAGCGAGGCAATACCTGCATCCTGCAGTTCCTCTAGGAAAGCTGGACAGGGCCATAGAAGGTCCTTAACCCACCAACAGGACCAGTACCTGCTCCTTTGTGCTCAGAGGAATAGGTTGCGCGCTGCCTGGTACCGTGTAGCCCGATGGGCATTTGCCAGAGAACACCAGAAATGGCAGGAGCATCACTGGTGACCTGTTTTTCACATGTTAGAGAAGGTTCTGGTCTTGAGAATACATGGAAATTGTTATGCTGTCTGTTACATTGTCCAGCATGACCAGTTTGTTGGTGGTTTCAGTGATGGTCTGGGGAAGCATATCCATGGAGGGACACACAGACCTCTACAGGCTAGGCAACCCTGAGTGCCATTAACCTATTGGCAAGACCCACTGCACCAGACCCTACACTAGTGCGGTGAGTCCTGGGTTCCTCCTGGTCTATGACAATGCTCCACCTTGTGTGGTGAGAGTATGCAGACTGTTCCTAGAGGACAAAGGAACTGATCAATTGAAATCATTGACTTTCCCCCACGTTTGCCTGAAATACATTCAATAGAACAACCCTGGGACATTATGCTTTGGTCCATCCGATGCTTCCAGGTTGCACCTCAGACCGTCCAGGAGCTCAGGGATTTCATTTTTAATCCAATCATGTGGCATTCTTTTGTTCCTTAAACCATGCCCAGACTATATCACTATATATATTTCTCCTTGAGATCTGATGTTTTTTTGGCTGATGCTTTTTGACAATGTAGATGTCATAATTATGGATATAGCATGTAATCCAAACAAATCATAGAACTGCCATAGTATCATCTGCTGTTTGCAAGTCAAAGTTTGTGTTTGAGGGGAAAAGAAAGAAAGAAAAACTACACCTTTAAGAAAGTGCTTCACCTGCGTTGAGTGTGACAGCTTATCGATCACGTTGACCCGTTTTCTGGTACCCCCTTCTGTTCTGTAAATAGATGAGACACACAGACACATAATATATAGCTGATATTATGTGTCTAATTCGTCTCCAAATGAGGTTATAGAGTTCTGGCTGAGAATTTATGAAGATGAAACAACCACACTGATGAATAATTGATGAAGAGGCAAACATGCGAAACACGACTACAACACACGTGCAAAGTGAATTCAACTCGAAGCGCAACCTGTTTCAAAGAGCCCGTCAGGGTGTCTGCTGGAAATAAATGCACTGCACGTGCTCATCAATCACAAAGTATGCAAAGTATGAGCAGATAGAAGAGAATATGCTTTCACTTTGCAGCTGTGTTTGTTTGTATTTGCGGATTTCACTTTAAGATCCAGACTAACTGTAATTTCCATTTTTCTCACTAGTTTATTATCCATAATTCTATACGCAGGACAAATACCACAGCAGGGCATCAATATGGGTATGCTTTAATTTTGAAAAGACATATTTTGTGGAAAGGTATTGAAACCAATGCAACATATTAAAACTTCTGTTGTTTCATATCCTTAATCTTCTGTGTTTTTCAGTTGATTTCTTTGGCAATGTTACAAAAATATATACACCTAACTTGTGTGAGGCAAAAGTTCAGACCCTAAACACACTTTTTTCTTACTCATGGCTCTGATGTCAGTAAAAGCGGATATTGCTGTCAGGCAGACAGAGACTGTGAGCACAGAAGCTCTTTAACTGAGTGTCACACTTTGTTTTCAGTATGAGATTTACTTCCTTTACTAAACACAATGTAACACATTACATAATGGCCGGGCTGCAGTTAATTTGAAATGCTTTCAAACGAAAACTGTGTAGCTGTCTCACATCCCACCTTTTATATCTGCTCACCAGAGCCACTGCCGCTAACTTTGAAATGTCTCAGCCACATATTCTGTTGCTAGTTGCAAAGACATTGTTGTGCTCTATTGGTTTTGGATTTTTTTTTTCACGCCAATGTCCCAATAGTACAATTGAAGAAAAATCCTTAGAGTAAGCATGTTGCACAGTTAATGTGGTTTTTCAAGCTAAATTTAGCTGGATTGTTGGCGCTCTTATAAACACCAAAAGTGGGGCATGTAGCTAATTTTGCCCAAGTCTTTCCTTTTTCTAAATCTTACAAGAATATATCTAGACTAAGACAAGAGGGTTAATGGTCATAGATTCAATATAATGGACGGATGTAACAACTGTAACCCATAAGCTAAAGCTAGCTAGACTGGTTAGCAACCAGCGTTCATAAACATATAGCCTGTCTAAAAGTGCCTGACTAATAAAATACTTGAATTTTACTCAAAAGGTAAACTTCTTGGATGGGCTGTACCTCAAAGCAAGCATGTGTTTTTGACAGATAAATCCATTTAAGTGCTAGAAAAGCTGCTAACAGCTAATATAACAGAGTTATACGCTAAAGCTAATATAACAGAGTTAGCAATTATTGGCTAATATGCTAGCACACCTGTCAGTCAAGGAAGCCAAAGCAGCCACGTCCATAACTTTAAATCTAAATAGTTTCAAAAAAGTTTTTAAAGAAATTCATTTGCTCCTCTATGCTTGCTATGGAGGGGGAAATTAGCCATTAAAGTTACACTCTGTAAAGTGCTGATATGTCATTGTTTTTTAAAGATTTTTTTTGTTGCTTAATTAGTTCAGCTAGTTGGCAGATTGAAACAACTGCCTGAAACATGTCTTGCATTTACAGCATAATTCTTTTCAAATTATATTAAGGCTCACTTTGTTTTTCATCTCTCTATAGAATATTTACCCATTATAGTGATTAAATAGCAGATGTAATACTTTTGGCCATGAGCCATGAGCTTTAAATACTGCTCTGCAAATAATTACTCTTTAGCTCAAGACATATAAAAGGATCTGACACACTGAATGAGTCCAAATGAACACACACACACATTCACATATATGTACAGTATGTGCAGATGTGACTTAACCCCTGAAATGTAAACCACAGGTCCAATTGATTCATATGCGCGTCCTTCAAAATACAGACCTACTGTTACTCTGCAGCCCCCTGTGCAGAGCTACAGCCTCAGCCTTGCTGTCCGTGACACATAACAGAACCCCTCTGTCTGTTTCCTATCTCTTAAATGCACACTCAGAAAAACGTACACAAACACTTGAACCAGCGCACACATGCTCTGTGTGCAGAGGGGCAGCAGAAGTGCCCGCGAGCAGTGTATGTAAATGTGTATGCGACACAGAGACGGAGATATAAAAAGATAATGAAATAGAGTGTTGGATATGGATAAGGGGAGTGTTAGGACTCAGAGGTGATGGGATAGAGGGGGTGATGTGTGGAGGGCAGGTTGGACGCGTAAAGAGAGGGTGTCTGTTTTAGCTCCCTGTGCTGTTTAAGACTGTTACCATTTATGGTGGAGCTGATGGAATAGTTGTGTGCATGCCAACTATGTGACACAGCCCATAGTCTGTTTACTTGGGAAGGTCAACCTCTTTCTCACTTTACATCTATACGGCCACAGAGACAGCCTGTCACTCTTTCCTCTGCATCCTTTTTCTTCAGCTCCCTCATCGGCCTCTGCGCTCCCTCAACGAAGAGGCGCTGATACCAAAATAGTTTGAGTAGAAGTTTAAGAGGCATGGCAAAACAGAGGTGTCAAGGGAAAAGGTTTAAATGCATGGTTCCTGTGTTTTTTAAAATTGGTGCTGGTGTTATAGTGAAAGCTTTTTAGCACCGCCATGAATATTGATTTGGCTATGCAGCTTTTACATGAGCACAAAGTGATCTGAAGTCCCTTTTGGGTCACTTGCTTCATGTTTCCCATAAGCAGCAGTTTGACTTTATTGACCTTAAAAGCTACTCACTTGAAGAGGAAAAGTATATTGGTGCTCTGTGATCTTTTCAGCGCTAAGAAACAGCGAAACATGTCAGCGATTGTGCATCGTGCACGTGTTTGAGCTTGTGTTCTTCCTTCATGAGTGTTGGAAAAGAAGCAAAATACACAACCCTAATGCAGCCCTCGCATTTCCCTTTTTGGACCATGTATACTTGGGGGTATTATAGGAGGAGCAGTGAAAATAGAAGCTCATATATGTCATATATTAAAGTTTTGAGGGTAAGCTTCTTTTTAAAATCAGTGACATTGATGTTGTGTTTAATGGATTTCAACATCAGAGTTATGCGGTTAATTTTAGGAAAACATCCTGCTTTTAGTTCCAGACTACCTGTTTTTGGGAAATCCCCAATAGTCATGTTTTGTTGATTTTAGTAACTGATTACAGTGATAGTTAAAAAAATCTCTTCACATTTGCTGGACGTGATGCAGAATTGTATGGGCACGTGACTATTTTAAGACAGCTCTCTCTTTTTTTTATAAAAACAGCCTGATATTTAATCCAGGAATAAAACAGAATCAGGTTCATTAAAGTAAGGTCATGTCATTAACCAAATTTTAAAATCCCTCTCTGTACTGCCGGTGATGGAATTAATAAACAGTGTGTTTATGTGCGATGAACACCTCTTTACATATTGCCCCATTGTACTGGGCAGACATGCGCATTTTTTTTCTGCCCCTGCCAAACCAAGAAAAGACCCTCTTGCTGTATTTCTCGCTCAAACCAGAGACAATATTTATTCAGCTTTTATCCTGCCCTGGCAGAGGAATGTAGAGTTGGCATGTGAAGACACTGGCCACCCTCCAAGACAGGCATAGGAAATGTGTTTTTCTAATTTGTACGACGGTAAGACGGAGAAGGCAAAACAACAGTCCTTAATCCTGGCTTATAAAACGAGGGCTTTTCCAGCCCTGAAGGCTATGAAATCAAAAAGAGAGAATCAATGGAGTGATCAAATGATGGCTTCGGTTATTTCCTGGTTCAGTGAGATGTCAAATAACATGCTGCCTGTATTTAGAAAGTTCTTCTTTCAAGCTCTTCTGCTGGATCTGCCAATTCATCCCTATCTTATTGTTGCTTTAAGCACTGGTCTCAGCCTTTATTTTGCCTTGAAGAACAGATGTTTATGCAGGAAAGATTTAACATTTCATTAAAAGAGGAAAAAATGAACACACAGATGGATGATTCTTGAAAACAAAAAACAAAGAAAAAAAACTAAGTAATCTTTGACAAAACCTGTGGAAAGCAAATATTGTGGTCATGCCAAAAAGCAAGATATGACAGATCCTGTGAAAAACTGAGCTCACTTTTTGATTTAGTTGCTTGTGGAACCACATTTAGCAGCAAAACACTGATGTAATCGTTTCATCCTTGTCTCTACTCACTTTGCTGTATAGAAATTTTCAGCCACTATTCTTTAGAACATTGTTTTAGTTCACTGAGGTTTGCAGACATTCATTTATGCGCAGCTCTCCTAAGGTTACAGCTCACCATTGTATTCGGGTTAAAGGTTGCACACCAGCTGAGCCATTGCAATGACTTGATTATTTTCTTTTCTTGTAGATTTGTATAACCCATTTTGGGCCATGCTTCAGCTTCTGAACAGATGGCCTTACATTTGACTTTAAAACACTTTGGTATACACAGGAGTGAACAATCTACTCAATGACTGGAAGATGCCCAGTTCTTGAGGCTGCAAAACAAGCACCAGCATACTTGACAGTTGGTATTGTATGTAATATCAGTACAAACACAATTGGTGTTTTTCCTAATATTACATACAAGGTCTTGAGTATTGTTGCCCCATCTTATGCCCCTCTTCTATGGAACCAGAAGATTTGGGAGACAGACACCATTTCTACTTTCAGATTAGGTCATACTTTCTTTTTTCATAAAGCTTATAGTTAGGCCTGGATCAGGTAATCAGGTGACCACTTAGTTAGGTTAGCTGAGTATTAATTCTTCACTTACCTCTTTTTACTCTCATGTGTTTATACAACACTGCATTTAATCGGTAGTTATTATTAATCTCTTCTCATCCACGGGTGTCTTTTATCTAGTCCTTCTCCCTTCACGGCCAACTGGTTTTATGCTTTTGGCAGTTGGCCACCCTGCACTGAGCCTTGTTCTGCCAGAGGTTTCTTCCTGTTAAAAGGGACTTCTTCCTTCCCACTGTCGCCAGCTGCTTGTTCATACACTGTCATCTGATAGTTGCTATTTTCTTTCTTCATTCCTTCTTCTTTATTGCAGGGTCTTCAGCTCGCAATATAAAACACATTGAGCTGACTGTTATTTTGAATTGGCACTACAGAAAAGAAATTGAAGTGAAGTGAATTGTATTGAATATGCTGTGTTTATTTTGGCCAAATGTGGTGCTGTGCTTTATGATTAACCATCTCTACTTTGGTCTCATCTGTCCAAAGGACATTGTTCCAGATGTCTTGTGGTTTGCTCAGATGCAGTTTTGCAAATGTAAGCTTTGCCGCCGTGTTGTTTTTAGAGACAAACAAACAAGCCGGCCTTTTTCTAATTGTACTGTCATTAAGTTGAACATTTAACATGCTAACTGAGACTTGTGAAGTCCCCCCACCCCCCCAAAAAAACCAAAAACAGAAACTGCATCTCAGAGTGTTACACGGATTAACCTAGTGGTGAATTTGCTGGACTGCTCACTCTTGGGATGATTGTGGCATTGTGTTAACACACACCTGAACGCTCCACACAAGCAAACTGCCAAAACTTCTGCTTTTATAGAGATGGTCACACTTGCTGATAATTAGTTAATCAAGTGTATTTAATTAGCAGCACATGGCTGTGATTTAGGCTCTTAATTCCTACGAGGTATTACTTCTTTTTTCACAGGACCCTAGGCAGTCCTGTGAAAGCTTTCTTTTTCACATGACTCTACGTGCTCTTTATCGAAATTATCACAGTTTTTTATAATAATTTTCCTAAAACCTTATCAACACAACAAGTTCAATTCCATCTCTTAACTATTATCACTCCAAGGAACTTTACTGGTACTGAAATTTCTTACGTTTTCTTAAGACCGGGGGTAAAAGTTCATTTGACTTATATTGTTTATTATAACAGAATATGTCAGATGCCATAATAACAAGGTGACATTGTTATTTAGAGACTAAACAACAATTACTAAATCAACCATTATATTAAGTGAGCCTTGTTGAACCCCAGATTTATTGCATTAGTACGAAATATGATCTTTTGAGATAATGAAAAATAAGCATGACCAGTATAATGTCTGTTCAGTAAATATGAAGCTACAGCAAGTAGCCAGTTAGCTTAGCTTTACTCCCATTGTCAAGCCTAAATTTTAATTTGTACATTGGCCAAGCCAGTGTTGTCAGAAAAAGTTTGCATCCAGTTAAAGCACGCAGGTTCTTAGTTTTCCCTCTTCGGTCAGGTTGAGTCACTAAAACAGCTCAGAAACATCACAGCTTGGTCTAAAATATTCTTTTCACAACATTAACTCTGCACACTGCTAACATGAAGCTCATGAGTAAGAAGTGCATCTAGCTTGAATACAAGGGAACCTGGCCAAGAATCCAAAAATGAAAAGTTTGGAGTGAGACTGGTCACACTGTTGCCACGACAGATCCATGAAGGCACCACAACCAAAGGTACAATAAGCCACAAAAGACTTTAGCAACTTCCTGACGAAACTTTAAATAGTTCTTTCTGTTTGAATTCACCCCATCAATAAGAATGCTAATGTGACTTGCCAGTTTGCGGTTGGCACAACATGAAACAATAATGACTGGAGTGCTGTGGTTTTTGCGCATTGCGGGTTTCGTAACGACAACAGAGTTGCAAAGGCAAGGCTTTAGCCAGGCTCAAGGTCAAAGAGGGAGTTACAATTTCATGTATAGCACTAAAAACCTACCATAACACTGTTACCTTATGTGTGGCACAGAGGGAACAGCAAAGTTATATTGCTGCAGCTCTTCACACATATCGTGAGTGCAATCTTTTACTTACTTACTTTCTGCACTGCTGTTTGGATGCCCAAAGTAGCAAGTTGAGAAGAAATGTGAGCAAAAAATAACTAAATAATTCAAAAGTTTGTCACTTTATATTTTCAACATTGCATAGGCTCAATAAGGCTGGGACCAATGTTGTACCATGTATCTGTAGCCTACTACTGCTTCGGGAGCTGAAGCTTAGAATGGCTGGAATGTACTATCTCAGAACAGCAGTAAAAAAGGGAAACCTGTAGTGCAGGGGTGTCCAGCTCCAGTCCTCAAGAGCTACTGTCCTGCAGCTTTTAGATGCATCCTTGTTCCGATGCACCTGAATCAAATGAATGGCTTGTTATCAGCCCTTTGCCAATCTTGATGGCATGCTGACGAGGTAATCCAATCATTTGATTTGGAGTAGGGATGCATTTAAAAGCTGCAGGTCAGCAGGTCTCGAAAACTAGAGTTAGACACCCCTGCTGTAGTGTCACAGCAAAGAGAAGAAGAAAATTGTATATAATGCTTTACTGTTACACCCCGGCCTAGGCAACCGGGGTGCAACGCAGGAAAATAAAAATAAGGAAAATAAAACCACGAAGGCCCTCCACCAAAATCCCAAAACGAAGGTGTCTCAAACGAAAATATTAACAAACCCATTCACAACTATTTACAACAGACTATTTATTTACAACAAACACACCAAACTATTTACAACTCGGGGGAGATCGCGACCATGACATACTGAAACACAAGGCTTAAATACATAGAAGGAGCAATCAGGGAATGGACCACAGGAGGGAAACACAGCTGGGGCAAATTAGAACTGACGAGACAGGGAAAATGTAAACTGAACACACTAAGATAACACAGACTTTCAAAGTAAAGCAGGAAATACATAACAGTCACGCAAAAACAAAACACTGACACACCGAAACGTAACATTTCCCCCTACCCAAAAATCAAACATGTAACCCCAAGTGAAATGTTTGATCAAAACCGGATGAAGGCTGGTGGAGGCTGGAGCGGTCCCACGGACCCTCCAGCGAAGACGGATGAAGTCTGGAGCGGTCCCACGGACCCTCCAGCGAAGGCAGACGAAGGCTGGAGCGGTGCCTCGGACCCTCCAGCGAAGACAAACGAAGACTGAAGCGGTGCCTCGGACCCTCCAGCAAAGGCAGACGAAGGCCGGAGCGGTGCCTCGGACCCTCCAGCGAAGGCGGACGAAGGCTGAAGCGGTCCCTCCAACGGACCCTCCAGCGAAGACGGACGAAGGCTGATGAAGGCTGGAGCGGTCCCACTGACCCTCCAGCAGACGACGAAGGCTGGAGCGGTGCCTCGGACCCTCCAGCGAAGACAAACGAAGGCCGGAGCGGTGCCTCGGACCCTCCAGCGAAGGCGGACGAAGGCTGAAGCGGTCCCTCCAACGGACCCTCCAGCGAAGACGGACGAAGGCTGATGAAGGCTGGAGCGGTCCCACTGACCCTCCAGCAGACGACGAAGGCTGGAGCGGTGCCTCGGACCCTCCAGCGAAGACAAACGAAGACTGAAGCGGTGCCTCGGACCCTCCAGCAAAGGCAGACGAAGGCTGAAGCGGTCCCTCCAACGGACCCTCCAGCGAAGACGGACGAAGGCTGATGAAGGCTGGAGCGGTCCCACGGACCCTCCAGCAGACGACGAAGGCTGGGGCGGTCCCTCGGACCCTCCAGCGAAGACAAACGAAGGCTGACGAAGGCTGGAGCGGTCCCACTGACCCTCCAGCAGACGAAGGCCGGAGCGGTCCCTCGGACTCTCCAGCGAAGGCAGATGAAGGCTGGAGCGGTCCCCGGGCCCTCCAGCGAAGACAGACGGAGGCTGAAGCGGCCCTCGGACCCTCCAGCGAAGGCGGATGAAGGCTGGAGCGGTCCCTCGGACCCTCCAGCGAAGGCGGACGAAGGCTGGAGCGGTCCCTCGGACCCTCCAGCAGACGACGAAGGCTGGAGCGGTCCCACAGACCCTCCAGCGAAGGCGGATGAAGGATGGAGCGGTCCCTCGGACCCTCCAGCAGACGACAAAGGCTAGGGCGGTCCCCGGACCCCCCAGCGAAGGCAATCCCGGACGAGCCCCCATATGTTACACCCCGGCCTAGGCAACCGGGGTGCAACGCAGGAAAATAAAAATAAGGAAAATAAAACCACGAAGGCCCTCCACCAAAATCCCAAAACGAAGGTGTCTCAAACGAAAATATTAACAAACCCATTCACAACTATTTACAACAGACTATTTATTTACAACAAACACACCAAACTATTTACAACTCGGGGGAGATCGCGACCATGACATACTGAAACACAAGGCTTAAATACATAGAAGGAGCAATCAGGGAATGGACCACAGGAGGGAAACACAGCTGGGGCAAATTAGAACTGACGAGACAGGGAAAATGTAAACTGAACACACTAAGATAACACAGACTTTCAAAGTAAAGCAGGAAATACATAACAGTCACGCAAAAACAAAACACTGACACACCGAAACGTAACATTTACAAACGCCAAGGACAGCCCATATTGTTCCAACTTCAACAGATGTTGAGTTAAATCCTGATGGGTTGCAAACCTAAATCAAGTTAGCAAGAACACTTCCAATGGTTGCAACTTAAGAAAAAATTGCTGCGAAGCACCAAAAACAATGTTGTCTTTGTTTGTTGTGGGGGGGGGGGGGGGGGGGGGGCTTTTGTGGCATTTTGTTTTGCTTTGTGTTTCTATTTATTGGCATTTTCTCAAGTTGCAATGCGTTTCAGGGCCATCGTAGTATCAGTATGGCCAACAAAAGCCAAATTAAATTCCGCATCATTATTTCATTTCAGAATTATTGTTAAGTGGCTGCTATAGACTTCCTAATCATTAAATCATCTCAGACAAGACAATGATGAGGAGATACTGTATCCTCCTCATTGTTATTAAATCACCTCTAACCCCAGTAGTGAGTGTATCAATGTCCGTTTCATACTTGAAATGCCCTCTTCTGTAGCGAGCCCATGAAAACCACTTGATTAAACTAACATGCGCGCGCCGCACACACACCGGGCATGGCGCTGCATCATTGACAGTCTGGAGCGCCGCGGAGCACAGCATCCCGTTTAGATTAGATCACATCAGATTAGGTGGCATTACATTAGTGCTAACCAGATAACGCTATTCCTCATCTAACACACTTTACCTCCTAATGCTCCCGCAGCCTCATTACCCAGGAAACAGCCATCGAAGGAAGCAATTAGAAAAGCAAGAGTGTCTTTCTCGCTTACACGGTCGGGCATTTGGACGCATTAATCTCTCTCTAGGTAGCACGTGCACCTCACTGGCCATTAGTCAATTAAAAAATTTCTCCCGTTTGATAAGTTAATGGCTGTGAGGCTTCTGTGACACTAGCGTGTGTGTATGCATATGTTGTTTGGTTGGTGTATCTTTCACCCTCTTTGTCTCTTGTGTGCTCCTTCTGTGTGTGAGAAACTCTTTTATGGTCTCATTCTCCTGCAGTAATCTTGCATGATGTCTGAGGAATGTCTAATATACAAGCTGAAACAATAGCAGAGCAGAAACAGTGGGGGAAAAATAATGACCTGAACCTCGGTCTCAAGGCCCAGATGTCTGCAGTCCAAGTCTCACCTCATAAAAAGTGTACTTCTTGTTCTGGCTTATCAACCACATCTATTATACAGCTGGATGTGTGTGTCTGCATGCATGGCTATAAGTGTGAGTCTGTGCAGAAATATGTGCGTACATTGTTAGGAGTGTGGGAGTGGAGCTGCACTGTGTGGATTTATGTGTGTGGCCTGTGGATGTGTGCGTGCACATGGCTATTAATGTAACTTTGGAGACGCCTCTTTGCACACTGCACTGAGTGTGTGTGTGTGTGTGTGTGCTTCTGCATAACTGTGTGTGAGGGCATTCATCTGAGAGAAAACACAAACATCTAAGTGCCCCCGCATTTGTTTACCCCCTTGAACTTTCCGTAATCGTGTATCTATGCGCGCGCGTGCACGAATAAGAAGGATTTGCCGCCGCCACACTCGTCCCTGTACAAATGAATGGACACAATAAAGCAACGGGATCAAACGAACAGATTGATCTGCGTCTGTGAACACAGAATCAGACACAGGAGACACAAAGACAAAGAGGTGAGATGAAACGGGGGAAAGCTTGTTTTTCAGGAAGCAGGGTTCACTGATAGGAGCTGCGCCGCAGACTGTCGACAAATTATTCTTTTTTTTTTAACAATGTGGCCCTCTGCTCTGTACATGTTCTCTACCGTGTAGTGTAATACAGCAGCTGTGTTACATGCTGGTGCTCAACCTAAAATGCATAACGAGTGAAAGGGTACAATAAACACAAAAACCTAAATATGACAATTTGTTGACCTATTCTCAAATTGCAAAGCACAGGAAATCAAACACTGAAGCCTCACTGGTTGCTTGGAATAGCTATGGCAGTTGCTGACTTTTACAAGTTGCACACGTTCTTACTTTCTCACTTTAATTTACTGAACATTGACACGACTTTATTAGTTGGATAAGATAATGTCCCAGAGGTGTTCTACTGGATTTAGGTCAAGCGAGCGTAGGGGCCAGTCATCCTCCAGGAACTGCCAACATACTCTGCCGCACGAGGCTGGGCACTGCTATGTACCAGGAGGAACCCAGGACCCACTGCACCAGGATTTTATCACGATACCTAATGGGGGTCGAGGTGTCATTGCCTAACCTGTAGAGGCCTGTGTGTCCCTCCATGGATATGCCTCCCAGACCATCACTGACCTACCACCAAAACCAGCCATTTTAAAAATGCTAATTATAACAAGCACAGTCTGAAAGTTCAAGCTCTGAGTTATGGTGCAACATCAGCACTTGGTGTTGTTGGACTGATATTTGCCTCCAGGCCTTGTGTTAAATTCAGGGTCTTGTGGGAAAAATGACTTAATACCAAGCAACAACTTGTAAGTGTGTACTTGTTGAAACTAAAACAAGCTGTCAACACCCTTTATTGAAGTTTTCTCTTGATGGTGGTTGCTTTTGACTTGTTCTGTTTCACTACTCAGACATGCGCCCAGTGAGTAACGCGATTCATCTTTAAGATTTAAGAAGTTGTTTTTAGCCATTCCTCTCTCAGCATGCTGCCACTGTGTACTTTTTGCACTTTTTTTAGCAAATAAAATAGTGACTTAAGGGTAGGCTGAAAAAAGGCCTTTCTGGTTAAAAGTTTTTAAACAGGCGCTCATAACTGTGATCTTTTGCACCCATGCACATGTCTGGCAGTGTACTGAAAGTTGTTCTACTTGTGTGTGAAGGAAAGGTAATGAGCAGGAATTCAATTGGTTACAATCTCCAACCTTATCACAAAACAGCACTAAAATCTACGCTCTGTGCTCTGGGAAATATTCAGATTTGCTCCCTGCAGTCTCATATCAGGGCAAAATTTTTGTGACTTTCTGGCTTTTGCTCCTATTGTAGCAATCAGACTGAAGACTCGAGTGTACGATTGCGTTGGTTTTTACTGCCATTTTAATAATGCATCAGTACAGATGCTCAGAGATTCACAGATTATACCCAACCGGTTCTGTGGGAGGTTTCTGTCACCAGGTGCTTGCTCACATTGGCATCAACTGATTGTTGACGTTTTCACTCTCTTATTGTAGGTTCTTTAACTTACAATATAAACTGCTCTTAGCCTGACTGTTGTTGCATTTTGGCTACAATATAAAATGTAATCGAATTGAATTTTCTTCTGATTTTGACCAGAAGTTCTCCTCCTATAGTTCCACCTACATATAAGTGCTAAATATCACACTTTTCAACTGACCACTTTTGTTTTTTACATCTAGGGACTTTCTGCCTTATTAGGATTAACACACACACACACACACACACACACACACACTGATGAACCAATCTGTGGTTCTGTATCTACTCTGGCATAAGATTGGAGGAACCGGGGATTGAACCACCAAACTTCCAACTGGTATTTGACCTGGTCCATCTTCTAAGGCAAAACCGATCCCTACACATGCCCTCAGTACAGCATCTCCATACTAGTCTAAACAAGAAGCAAGTGTGGCCAAGGATCAAACCAGGTCATTATAGACTCCATTCAAAGTCTGCCAATAGATGTCTCCAAGTTCTGCACACTGGAGGAGGTGAATTCTTGTCTTTCCCATAGTTTGACATGAAAGCAGTGTAACAATACCAGCAGTGAGCATATTTCGAAGTAACCGATTGACTTTGCTGCTTAAGGGCTCTAGACAAACTGGTGCCACGATTCAGCACGTGGATCTGTTATTCAACTGGTGATGCTAATCTCTGTCTCCTTTTCTCTGTGTATCCTTGCTAGTGTTGTGTAATCGCTGCTTAAACAGTCATGGTGTGTAGTGATTAGTGACAGCCCACCAGGACGGGCCTTAATGACACACACTGTGTTTACATTACGTTGCATTACCTCCTGGTTCAGCCGGGGGATTATGTTTCTGCTGGGACGATGACTCTATTTATACCCACACGCACACACACACACACACACACACACACACAGTGGGATATTGAGACACATACACTTATGATAGAGAACGTAAAAACCCATTTTGGGCCTTCAACACCTATCCTGTATGTCATGTCCGTGCTATGGATTTGTGTGTGTGTGTGTGTGACACCACGTTTTGAGCTGTGTAAACTGTTTATTGCATGGAGATGAAAGGCCTCATGAAGCCTGTCTGGGTTGCTGCACAGGCCACAGACACACAACATCGTTCTGCCTCTTTTCTTCCTACCAATAATTACTGATACCCGCTATAGAAGTCTGATTTACATAAAGCGTCACATTTGGATGTGCCGCGCCTTTTATCTTTGGCTCGGAAGCTCTTTCCCTTGTCTGTCTGCTTGTTCTCATTGCCTGTTTTCCCCTCTGCGCTCAGATGCTTACAGACACACACACACACCATTTGATTGATCGAAATGTGAGCGGCAGTCCATTTCTCTGATGAGCTTTGAGCAGACGTTGCATGTCAGCACTCCAATCGGTGTGCTTGTCCCAGTGGAAGATAAGGACACTGTACATACATGCATTTATGATATATATGGTGTAATGCGCGTGTGAGAGACAGAAACTGTGACCAATTTGTCATATTTTAGTTGCATTTAGTCTTCAGCAATTGCCTTTTACTCATGTGATACAGCAGATGTTTATTCTGTAGTCATACAGTCAACTTATCCTGAGCTGCTTCCTCTGTAATAACACATTAATTACTCCCTTGTTTGTCTTTCTGTCTCTTCAGCCTGAGGAGCTGACCAACGCCTTGGAGATCAGCAACATCGTATTCACCAGCCTGTTTTCTTTGGAGATGCTGCTGAAGGTTTTGGTGTATGGGCCCTTTGGCTACATCAAAAACCCCTACAATATCTTTGACGGCATAATTGTGGTCATCAGGTGAGGACTCGCTCTCTGGCAACAGGAATGCCCTCAAATAAAACACGTATCCTTTTCTGCACTCGGCTTCTATATTTAAAAGGATGCCACTGGGAACACAAACCCTGCTCAGTGCAGTGAAAACGAATTCAACTCCCACATGAATTCTTCTATTTTTGTGCAGATCTCATACGATGTCAGATCTTCAAACAAAATGTAATAAAATACAAAACGCAACCTGACCGAATGAAATGCACAGCCTTCAAATAATGTTTGTTGAAGCAAAAAAAAAGAAAGGAAAAAGAGTCCCTGACATCATTGTGGTGGAATTTTGCAGCCATATCATATCCTGTTAGAGACCAGAGTTCATGTTTGTCTCTGTCAAAAGATCTCTGCCTAGATCAAGACCCAGTTGACCTTTGGGTCTATCTTTTTGTTTTCTTTACCTGTGTTTGGTAACTTTTGTCTACATTGTCCTAAAAGAGGGTTTCAAGGTCATCTGGGTGCATTGTGACAAAATTTAGATGAAAGGTAAAGTTCTTCTTCCTTTACCTGACCACTCCGCAACTGAGTGGGCACAAATGGCTGCCCTTCCCGCAGCCTGATATTTCCAGAGGTCTCTTCCTGTTAAAAGGGAGTTCTTCTTTCCCACTGGCGCCAACTGCTGTCCATAGGGGGCAGTGCGATAATGAGAATTAGAATTTTCTCTCAAATATTTTAAGGCACTTACCTGTCAATAAAAAAGCTCCATTGTTGTGAATTGGTGCTACATGAATTGAATAGAAAAAAAGGTTGCTGTGGTGTGTGCGCCAGTTTAAGAACTAAACAGGAGGTTTCTTATTTCGTTTCGACATGTTGGAAAAGGGAACGTAATCAGCGATGTGATCCAGTTGCTAGTCCGGAGAGACGAGGTTGTGTTGGCTTTATTATTGTTTGCCAATCTCTCAATTTCAGCCCTGTCTTCATATCGAAACATTCATTCTGAATTCCTTTATCCCTGGGAGAAAGAAATCAGAAAGTTTATTTCAGAAAGGGTTTGTTTTCAGTCACGTAAAAGTGCATTTATTTTATTTTATTTTTTAAAAAAGCTGAAATGGAGAGAAAACACTTTTTTTTGTATTGGGTAACCTTAGTCCTCCAGCACGCAATTATCACTTAATACTTGTATATATAAAACTGTGCATCACAGCATTAAATTAAATTAAATATAAAACAATTTCTTATGTATCAAAAACTAAAGACATTAGTAGAAAATCGAATACATTTTAAAGCACTGTCTGTGAAGATTTTTTATATTTATCAGTAATACCATATTTAGGACTTAGGAAAATATGGGAGTTCTTCCTTTCCACTGTCACCAACTGCTTGTTCATGCAGGTTTGTTTGATTGTTGGGGTTGTCTCTGTATTTTTGTAGGGTTTTTACCTTACAATATAAAGCACCTTGTGGTGACTGTTGTTGAGATATGGTGCTGTATAAATAAAATTAACTGAATTTAATTGAAATTAATTTTATGTACAACACTAAACTGGAGCTAAGCAAAGGTACAGAATAGTGTCTGGTAATCTCATAGTGGTGCATCAAATCTTTCCTTCACCTGGAGGTGGAGACCAAACCTGAGCTAAAAGAAGACGGAGCTTGTGTCTAAGTACATTTTCACACATAAATTTCAGATCAGTTCAGGAGGATAAAGCTAAGATATTTTCTACAGTTATGTTATGTTGTGTTATGTTATTTTATGTGTTTGTTTACAGGTTTCTCTGCTGATCCAAAGTGGCCAGAAGAATAAATACTTTCATTCACTGATTAAAACAAAAAATCATTTTTAAAGCATTAAAAAAGCAGCACATTTTCACCATTTCATAACTTACTGAAAATGTTATTCTTTGTAGAAAATGATTGTGCAGTGCTAGACCATAATTTGTGTCAGTGTGGTCAGGACCACATCTGGGAACCCGCAGTGTTTAGAGAAAGTGAAAAATTGGGTTTTTGCTCGCCTGACGTGAAGACAGTTCACTGGAATTTGGACCTTACGTGAATTATAAATGTGTTTTTGTCTTTTCTCCGGACAGCGTGTGGGAGATCGTGGGACAGCAGGGTGGGGGTTTGTCGGTGCTGAGGACTTTCCGGCTGATGCGCGTCCTCAAACTGGTCCGCTTCATGCCGGCCTTGCAGAGACAGCTGGTGGTGCTCATGAAGACCATGGACAACGTGGCCACTTTCTGCATGCTCCTCATGCTCTTCATCTTCATCTTCAGGTATTCTTAGGGGGAGAGTGAGTGAGTCAGGCTGAAAAAATATTTATGTTTCAGTCTTCCACTTGTTTAAACAGTAGGGGAGGTAGGCACCACTCTATTTCTCAATTCTAATGGAAGAATAACATCAAAAGGGGAAAAAAGTGTTTCAATCACTGACCGTGGAACTGAAAAGAACAAAGGCGATGAATGAAGGTAAACTGGTAAATCAGTACACGATAACTTCTGTGTGAGAAGCAAGTAGTGTTGAGAGCGACAGGAACAGTGAGATGATTTAATCGGGGGAAAAGACTAAAGTGGTTCCCTCTTTCAATCAGCATTCCATCTTTCTGGCTGGGTAGACTTTGTGGCTGAGCCCAAAAAACCCACTCAATTGTTAAATAAGACACTAAATGCTTCTCTGTGTATTTCAGACCCCCACCTTTATTTAAGAGGGAGTGTTACGACTAAAGGAGCATGTCTCTGTGTGTATCCGAAGAATTTGCTGCTTCATTTCAACAGCTTATTGAGATTTGTGCCCTCACATACACGCATGCACACAGACGTTTCAGTACACAGGCGCGCACACACAAATACACAAAGTTCCAAGGGCCTTGTATATGCATAGATAAACAGCTCTTGATTTGAGTGAAGGCTTGCCAAGTTGACGCAGCGGAGGCCTGTTCATTGATCCCTCAGCTCCAGTTGAGCTTCAGTGTCTGTTCCTGAATAAAAGGCAGACTGCGGTGCCGACTCACTGCTGCTTCATAATAATAACACCCCCGCTTAGTTGTTACATGTAGCTTAGCTTTCTTTGTCTTTATCCCCTCTGCCTTTCATAGTGTTGCCTTTGCTTCGCTGTGCCAGTCTACCCATATTTAGCTGTGTCACTGTATATGCGCTACTATACTATTTACTCTTTACTACAGTTCTTCGTGTGGCTGCAGATAGAGCTTTATATGGGTATATGTTTGGAGTTTCTCATTCCACATGTTGTCATGCTACAGCCTTTTTCCAAAATTGATTACATTTATTTTGTTCAACTTAAAATTCTACACACAATTCCAGATAATCACAAAATAAAAAGAGATTGAAATTCTTGCGGATTTATTAAAAATGAAAACAAAAATATAACATGTGCATAGGCATTCACATCCCTTGCTACAGGGATGGTATTAAGCAGATCATGACTGGTGCCTGGTTTCCTCCAAGCAGACATTTTTCACATTGCCATTATGGGGCATTGTGTGTAGAATTTTAAGGCGGAAAATGAATTTAATCCATTTGGAATATAACATGATAGCATATGGAAAAAGTGAAGTGCTGTGAATAGTTTCTGCTCTGTAGTAGAAACATGTATTCCTTTATTTTTTTTCCCTTCAAACAGGGAGTTGACAAAAACTATGACTGCTTTTGCAAACGTTGCTTCCCCCATGTGTCACCATTAAATGAATTATTTACATTTTCTTAACATGAGAATAATCCAGGGAAAACTGATAATCCTAGATAATGGATATCCCAAATCTATTCTGTATGCCATGATTGGTAATCAAACGGTTAACATAAAAAGTGGAGGCAGGAGCAACCAGCTAGCCTGGCTAAGAAAAGAAAATCATGAAAGGATTTTAACGGCTGTGCTGGAAAGCTGAAAGTGGAAGAGGAATAATAATCAGAGGTTCTGACTGAGGCAAAAAGTGTTAAGTGTTGTGGAGCACTGCTCTACTGTGAAGTGATGGGGTGCTATGCAAAACTAAGCTAATCCTAGCTATCGTCTTATGCTTGTAAATGTCTCTTAAACTACTCCTTAAAGTTCCAAAGTAGAGGAAATCAGTCAGCATGTGAGTAATCTTCTGAAAAAATAAATAAATACATGAGGTGTCATTGTTGTGGGTTGTGTCACTCTCCATGGTGCTGAATCCAGTGAAAGCACTTCCATTAGCATTGTTGGTCAAGAGATAGGGTAATAAAGTGAATGCTACCCAATCAGGGGCAGGACTCAGTATGTAATATCACCTCTGCAACTGTCTCAGGTCAGTATATAGTTTTATTTAAGCTTTTGTATGACTGTAGCTCTGTTTATCCTCCGCTTTTTTCTTCTTTTTTTCACAGGCAGCAATAATAATGGGTAAACATGTCATTTCAACAAATAATTTCTGTTTATTTGTGTGGTATCTAAGGGTTTGCTGTGATGTAAACATTTATCCCTCCTTTTCCTGTTTGTTTTTTCCTGTCCCCTCCTCCCTCCCTCCTGGGTCAGTATCCTGGGGATGCATCTGTTTGGTTGTAGGTTTGGGTCAGAGAGAGACGGAGACACTCTACCAGACAGGAAGAACTTTGACTCTCTTCTCTGGGCCATAGTGACTGTCTTCCAGGTGAGCTTGTCTTCTCTTCCCCCTCTTCCCCAGTGCTGTTTAGTGGTGCTCCAGGCTTGTTTATTCCTCACTGCTTGTTTACAGTCACCGTCTTGAAACAATAAAAAATAAGCAGCATGAAGAAATTACAGTATGTATGTTCATCAGCTGCCTGTTTAATCTAACTGTACCTGTCAGAGTGGTCCCTCGAGCAACTAACCTCCAGTAAGATCTCCTTGAGTCTTGGTGATGACTGAACATGCTCCTGTTCAGAGCCTGAAAGACCTCTTCCTCCTCCTGAATAAATAAAATCTATCAACCTCTTCCCCTATGGCCCCGCTAGACCTTTTCTGTCTTCATCATTTTCTTCCAGTCATCTAATTTCCTATTTCTGGCTATCTTCTATAGGTTATGTAGGCTTGTGCTTTGCATTATGTCACCTTAGATTCATGAATTAACCGTAACTGTGGGGGTCCAGCATATATCACTCTCAATATAGTAACCATTTATTATTCACCTGACTGGCTGTAAGATGTATGCATGTTTCTCTGTACAGACCGTTGTACTGATGTGTCCGTTCCCATGGAGAGCTCAAGTGTATCTTCACTGCTTCAATCTGTTGAACAGAATGATGAAAGTTTACATTTTAATGTTGCGTTTTTCTGAAACATTATCCTTCAGCACACAACTTCGTAAATTCAGCAAGTTTTTGCCGTGCTCCCGCACTTCACTGAATAAAGATGCAGAGATTTTGTTAAAACCACTTCTTCTATTGCAGCTAAAAGCTCTGCTGTTAGTAGGTGAGCCTTTGAGCTTTGATTAATGGCAAGAATGAGCATCTAATGCATTTCTTTAACTGATCTGTGTTACTACGACCAGGAATTTAAAAAACATAGATAGGGGAGAGAAAAAAAAATCACAGTTACTTAAAATCGGCATATTCTCATAATCAAATATTGCTGCTCTGTCAAGCTGTGAAATCTCACAAGGTGTTCTTTGGTGCTGGTACAGTGGCGCTGATTAAGGACTCTATTTACACACATGAACCTGAGAAAGTACTAATAAAAAAGGGCTATTACTAGTCAAATAAACATATTCTTGGGTCCTAATCAGAGAAAGGCTGAATGCAGTCTAAAGCAGAATTGAGAAAATACTGCTAGTATTTTCAAAATATGTTTTTTTCTGATTAACCAAAGATTTAAGTGTATTTAGACAAGGGTAGTCAGGAAGGAAGGTCAATGAGACACCAACGTCAATAACCAGACAGGGAGCGAACCTTCAAAATAAAACAGGAAGTATACTGAAAGAGAGAGGCACAGACAAAAAAACGCAATGAGACAGGGACAGAGAGAACAAGGAGGCAAAGATAAAGAAAAAAGATAAAACAATACAAAGAAAGAAGAAAACTAAGCATGTATGATGAAAAGCTTTTACAGCCTTACAAAGACTTTGAAAAAAGTCCAATATTTTTGCCAGCAGTACACAAACAATCCAGCTACAGCAAACAGGTTTCAACTTCTAATCTTTACTAGTTACCATGTACTGCACGTTACAGTCTACATGAGGCCCAATATGTTGTTTTAAAAAAGGCTTAAATAAGTATCTCATTAACCTTCCAGGGTCTAAATCATCATCAGCTGTAACTCCAACCCTGGGCAATCAGAATATACAACTTTTGTTTTATTAAATTGATCTCTCAAGTCTACACAATCAGGGAAGAAATAAAATAACCTTTCTGACTGACATGTGTTAACAAGTGTTCAATTTATTTTTCTCAGAAAAGGCATTTAGTTCTCTGCTAAATATAGTTAGTGTTATCATGCACCAATGACAGCTTATACCTTAGAGGATTAACAGGTAAGTTCTTGCAAAAATGCAGCAGAGGGGGAAAAATGTTTGTTTGTCAGCAAAATTTGTCAAAAAATGCCGAGCTGAATTGCACTGATCTTGGTAGTGAAGTATGAAGCATTATCAGGACCGGTGAAGACTTAGACCTCACACGGGGAAATTTCTAGAAGAATTGCTCAACAATACTTTTACCTATAAGCGCCTCTCTTACTTTCTCTGCAGATCCTAACACAGGAGGACTGGAACAAGGTGTTATATAACGGCATGGCCTCCACTTCTCCCGTAGCTGCGCTCTACTTCATCGCGCTAATGACCTTTGGCAACTACGTCCTCTTCAACTTGCTTGTTGCCATCTTGGTTGAAGGGTTTCAGGCAGAGGTACAACTAAATTGAAGTTAAATTATTGGGCTGTATCTTGTCACATTGTTTCTCTTTTAAAGCTCTCGGTGATTTGATGTACCTTGCTGTCAGATCTGTATTTGTTTATATCTTTATCTACATAGCACAAAAAAAATAAATAAAGGAACACTTTTTAGTCAGTTAAACGTCTGGGACATTGATCTGGTCAGTTAAGTAGCAGACGGGGTGCACTAGAGGGGCAACAATGAGACAACCCCCCCAAACAAGAATGGTTTTACAGATGAAGGCCACAGACATTTTTTTTTACTCCTCATATTTTCTGACTGTTTTTTCTTCATTAGTTTTGCATTTGGCCAGGGTCAGTGTGTGATACTGGACCCTATAGAGGTTGCACAGGTAGTCCAACTCCTCCGGGATGGCACATCAATACGTGCCTATACCAGGTTTTCTGTGTTTCCCAGCACAGTCTCAAGATAATGGAGGAGACTCCAGAAGATAGATAGTTACTCCAGGAGAGCTGGACAGGGCTGTAGAAGGTCCTTAACCCATTAGCAGGACTGGTATCTGCTCCTTTGTGCAAGGAGGAACAGGATGAGCACTGCCAGAGCTCCAGCAGGACACTGGGGTGAATGTCTTTGACCAAACAATCTGAAACAGACTCATGAAGATGGCCTGAGGACCTGCCATCCTCTAGTGGGCCATGTAATCACTGCCCAGGCACCAAGGATCCTGATTGGCATTTGCCATAGAATACCAGGAGTGGCAGGTCCACCACTGGAGCCCTGTGCTTTTCACAGATGAGAGCAGTTCCCCCTTAGAACACTGAATGATATAAAAGAGTCTGGAGAAAAAGTTTGAAGAACATTATGCTGACTGTAAAATCACTCAGCATGGCTGGCTTGGAGATGGATGGCCAATCCATGGAGGGATGCACAGGCCTCTTTAGGTTTGGCAATGTCACCCTGACTACAATCAGCTATCAGGATGAAAACCTTGTATCCATTCTCAGACCCTGATGCAGTGGGTTCTGGGTTTCTCCTGGTGCACAACATAGCTCAGCCTCATGTGGTGAGAGTATGCAGGCAGTTCCTGGAGGATGAAGGAATTGATACCTTTGTCTGGCCTCCACGCTCACCTGAACTAAATCCACTAGAACACCTTTGGGATATTATATTTTGGCCCATGTGATACCACCAGGCTTCACCACAGACTGTCCAGGAACTCAGTGATGCCCTGATCCAGATCTGGGAGGAGACCTCCAAGGACCTGGGAGGCCATAAAAACTACTGACTACCATTTTTGAGTTGCTGCATTGAAGCTTCAGCAGAATGGACTAGCCTGCTGCATTTTTTTTTTTCCATGTTGATTTTTAGGGGGTCTTTGAATTAAGCCCTCTGCAGAATGATAATTTTCATTGGCATCAAAAATTGTGGCATCCTTTCACTTGCAACACATTGCCCAGACCTTATCAGTACAGATATCCAGCATGATTTTGTTCCCCAATGAGATCTGATGTGTTTAACAAAGTGTTTTTTATGTAGTTATTTTGAAGTCTTTGCTTTCATGCTTCATATTTTTCAGTGCAGGACCACATACCTCAACAAAGAACTAATTGTATAAGCATTAACAAAACGTGCCTTTTCTTGCACTCGTTGCAGCGGGTTATGTGAGGACACAGGGTTACGCATAGCAATGCAGTATTTCATTTTTCCTGTCTCCCCTTCGTATTCATCTCCGTTTCTTTCTTTTCTTTGCTGTCAGCCACTTCACCTCCTACGCTTTCCCACTATCTCAGCAGTCATCCTCATTATTGTTCTGCTTATTTGCCAGCGCCATAAAGTACATCATAAGAAAACTATGTCCGCTAGACCAGACTGTGCATCAGCCCACATCACCCAAATCCCCCTGTTTTAAGTTTCATGCTCGGATATGTTCTCACCCCCCTTCTGAATCTTCCCCCTGCTTATTGCGAGTTGTTTATTGTCATAAAACAAAGGTGATATGTTGTCTGCCACGGTGCTGTGTTTGTGAGCTCAGATAAGCACAAGAGGCAGCTGGGGGGAACAGTCACAGGGCCGCAGGAAGAAAGCAGCTAAAACTCATTGAGAGACCACTCTTCAGGCTTCAGCCAATGTTTTATTTGAGACAGAGAAAGAAATAGAGGGTGAGAGTAAATCGCACAAGTATCCAGTCTATCCCCACCCAGCTGCTTGTCTCCTCCTCTCTCTCTCTCTCAGCTTTTAAAGGGTGACAACACCTGTGCTTTGATCTCTGACACTCTTTAGCTCTCTGAGAGGACAGAGAATAGATGGTAGGTAGCAGCAAGAAAGGTTGACAGGCTCATACAATATGGATTAATTGGAATGGGCTGCTTTTTCTATTGCACTCACCTGCTATCAAAATATCAAACGCAGTATTATGGTGAATGGAATTCCACAGAGGTTTGGGTGCAAATCACCCAAACTGCTTTGGATGAAAGCTCCGGATGGAGGACAAGCATAAAGTAAATTAATTTGCCTTGGCGTCTTGAAGTCAGATTGGGAATGATGCATTAATCCATCTATATTTTTGCACTTCCAAAGTTAGCGTTTTAACATCATATCAATAAACTATAGGAGATTTTGTGCAAGAGCCTTCTGAGGATTCCCGACCTGCTTTTCTAGTGGAACAATGGTCTAAATTAACTGACGTTCAGTCTGTAGGATGTACTATCAGTACTAGTAAGGCTGGAGCAACTGATAGGACAGCACCAAAGTCAAGGTTTTTCTTGTGAATTTGATCTTGTCTGAACTTTAGTTGCCTACTGGAGTAGACAAAAAATTTTCTGGGGCTTTCAGCTTTGTTGGAAATACAAACCACAATGTGCTAGTTAGCGAAGGTTCTTGGAGTGTTTTGTTGAAACGCTTACTGGCAGAATTGTTAGCCCTCAAGTTAAGTTTTGTGGCCAGAGTGCTGCTATTTTCTGTTAGATTAAGCATTGTAGTTATTTCTTGTCACCACAGCTGTGGCCATGTAAAAAAGACACTGAAATGCAAGAAAAGCGCTAGTGCGAATTAGCATTACTTTTGCTAGCCAGGCTAGCTAGCCTTTGCTTTCCCAGCGGAATAAACGATTACATCTTCTGCACTGCTATCCAAAAGTTGTTTTTTTTCAGAGTAATGGTTTTGTTTATCAATCCACAAACACTGACTTATGAGTAATCGGAGCATTAAAAGAAAGCAGCTAACTACAAACGACACACAACGTTAGCTTCTACCTGGTGAACAGCAGGTAGAAGCTAGCATTGCTAAATATGCAGCTGTCTCTCTCAGGGAGTGATCGGGACAAAAACAGTTTTTAAAAAAAAAAAATATACTCACATAAAAACAACATTTGATGACAAACTCTGTACCCTTACTGACGAGTTAAGAAACCTCTCCAGATTGATGAAAGGTAATTTAAAAGATCATACTACTTCAGGATTTGCATTTAAACATTTTTTTTTTAAATTTCCCATAAACGGCTGCTATATCCATTTATGTTAGTAACTATAAGACTGTAGCATATGTTGAATGTTTTGGTCATTATCTAATGTCATGTAAGCCTGATACTGTAGATAAGTGCTTATATTTTCTAACACAAAGATAAAACTAATTTGTGCTAATGTCATTTTGGAAATGTGAATAAATATTTACTTAAGTAGAAAAGAAACACAGATTAGAAAAACAACTGCAGGCTCACACAGTACAATGCCCAGCCTACAGCTGTATGAGGAAACCTTTATGCTCTTGTATTCCCCCTCTGCCCTCCTGTATTACTGCAGAGCTGCCGGCGTAATTCTCCCTACCTTCTTTTTTTCAGCTTTACATCCTTTTCTGCAAACACTAAGTTTATTTTTAGTCAGCCAAACTTTCCCTGCGTCAAGGTTGCTAGGTAACGGGCACTTGAATGATGTGAGCAAAGCCAGGAGACATGTACGCCGTTGGTGCCAAGTCACACACACACACATACAGCCTCATACAAAGAAGTGGAGTACTTCAAATGTCCATATTGCTTTGGAATTAAAGACAGAAGGGACATCTTATCATGCTTATCATTTTTTGTTATCTTAACTCCTTCCTTTACCCCTCACATCACCATACTCATAATCTTCCTGCTCTTTACCAGTGTCCGCCCTCACCATTGTGTCCTTTTGTCAGGTTTTGCCCATGTGTCTGTTTGACAGAATCCAATATCCGCTGCAGAGAATGCAACCAGACCACCTTAGAGAGAGCTTTTAACAGAAGAGAGGGAAAAGTGTTTCTTTCTTTTTATTGCACTTCTCACTGTGACAATAAACATGCATTTGACACCAAAGCACCAACATGCACGGTATGGGCCAGATGCAGAGGAATGTTTCCGTGCCGGTTTCTACTGCACAGTCACGAGTCTGGAGGATTCATGCTTATATGAGGATCATTTTCATATCTGCTTTGTGAGAAAATGATTTCATCACACGAAACATCAGTGGGCTGCCTGGTGGATAAAACACGGCTGTGCATCACCTCTGTCCTGCAGTCCTGACTCCCTGAGCTTTCAGACCGCTGAAATGCACGTGTACGGCTCACGACTGCACACTGCGATCCAGGACAGTTGCTTTGACATGTTCTGTCGCATGGTAAACTGCAAATGTTCCAACATGCTGAATCTTCTCTAACCTTCTCCTTCTGCTCTCGTCTGCTGCTGTGATTCAACCTCTCACCTCCGTGCCTCTTTTCCTGTGTGTGCCTCCCTCTCCTGTCCGGCTGCACCGATCACTTCCGCTAATAGGAAGTGGCCAAGCGGGAGGACTTGCATGCCCAGCTGAGCCTCATTCAGCTGCCTGTTGTTTCAGGGGTATGTACAGCTCTGCAGCTCCACCTTCCCTTCTTCCATTTAGCTGACTGACCGCCCTCTCGCTCCCTTGCATCAGCTCTCCCTCTCCTCCCCTTCCCTCCCTCCCCCAGCCCGTACAGAAACTTTACGGTGATGCCTCTGACCTCTCAACAGCTACACCTTGGAGTTCTGTTGCAGAAGCGCCATTAATGACTGATTGATGAATATCGCCATTCACGCGCCCCTAACGTTTTGCCTACTAAATTAAAAATCCTAATATGTGTAAGTAATAAGAGATGGCTCTAAACACAGCTTGCTCCTAGTGTCTTAAAGGGACATTTTAACCAAATTAGGAAAACTAATTTGCTTTCAAACTTGCCCCCTGGTACCTCCTAGTCGTGCAGAGTAGTTTCAATTTTATTCACAGAAGTTTTGAGATCTTTGCTGCTGCCAATCCAATCCAAGAGAGTACTGAAGTGGGAGCTTTTCCAAGGTTAGAAAGGACATTAAACTCTCTTGGCTAAGTTATGAGTACATAAGATGAGCAACTGTGTTAGAAAATATCTGCTTCTCTGATTGGAAAGCAGCGAATAATTCCCAAGGAGAATGTTAGGAGGAAATCGTTTGTTCAAATGCTGCAAAAGTCTTTGTTCATAGGGCTGAAGTCTGGGCCAATCTAAGGTCAGGTTGAAAAACTACAATAGACTTATACTTTTTTCAAAAAAATCTGTCTTTTTATATTTGACATCCTGGTGCCATGGCTGTCCCGTGTCTCGGTCCCTCCACCGCCCCAGCCTCCACGTGTACGATTCATTCAAGATGGTTTTTTACTCATCACTCCACAATGAACGTATTCCCAGGAAGTGATGAGCTCAGAAACAAAACAAAGAAAACATCTTGAGATTGAAAATTGTGCTGCCTGCAGCATGTATTCAAAGCCATTTCCATAAAAACAGACATAAATATATAAATTGCCTGCAAGCACCAAGTAAATACAATGAAAAATCAACATCCCTTCTTTCTTTTATCATTATCCATAAAAGTCCTGTAATAAATCGTCAGATAATTATAACTGACCATTTATATTTCACAGTAATTATAAAAAACATCTGCAGACTCTCCTGTTGGCTGTATTTTACACTCAAGCTTAAAAGACCATGGAGCTAGTGGTAGATGGAAAAAAGATGTCTTTCAATAAAGACATTTAAAACGAGCAGTTCAGCATACGTAACAAGTCAGCTAATTCAGTGTCGATTCATCACAGCTACATAAGCTGTGTCTTCCTGAGTGAAGAGCACAGAAAGCCAGTTTTAAGTCATCCAAGTGGCCTTGCGGCAAAAGAGCTCCAATTTGGCTGCCAGACGAGTTGTCACATCATCTAGAAGTTCTCTAACCCTGCATGGTGTCTTTTCTGTTGATACTAAGAGCAGCATCGAGGGGCTGCTGTGTGGAGTATCTGAAAGACAACATAGGCTTTGTTGTGTGTGTTTTCCTACTTTCTTGTCCTACCTTAAGAGCAGACTCCACATCAGAAAGCTCAACTCCCACCAGCCCTCCACCCATTCTGTCTAGCCTCCAGATAAGAACAATCCACCAGCTCAGCCAAAAAATCCCCCCTCCTCTCTGTTCCTGTTTTATCTGGCTGGGCCATGCGGGAGAAACGGGGTGAGTGCTGGCTTTATGGTTGACCCCGGCACTGACAGAGAAATCCAGCCCGACTAAAGGATGAGAGGTAATAAATGGCTTGGGGGAAGAGGATCCAGGTTCTTACACTCAGTGAAATGAATCCTTTAAAAAATCAGATGAGTGTAAGTCTCGTCCTCACGTCCTCTAACTTTGCACACTTGAACACTATTCAAACTGATCCAGGACTTTTTATGTGGTAAGATTGTTCTGAGTCCAATATCATAGCTGGTAAAAATTCAACAGCTTACTAGGGGCAAGTCTGAGGCATGACATGGAGAATTTGGGTGGAGTCTGCTCTCTGGTGTAATGGTCAAATCGGTTATTAGTTTTATGTCCCTCTGTTTCCCTCAAAGAGCTATTAGTACTCCATAGTTTGGTTACATTCTGCATGAGAGAACCCCTTAAACCCTGTAAGGTGATATTTTTTTAACTTAATTATTATTCTGTGAACACAACTTAACTGTATGGAAGCCCGTTTCCGCCACTAAAAAAAAAAAAAGGATCCATAACTCAAAATTTTGAGTTATTTTCTTGAAATTTCGAGTTATTTTCTCGAAATTTCAAGTTATTATCTCGAAATTTCGAGTTATTATCTCGAAATTTCGACATATTAACTCAAAATTTTGAGAAAAGCAACTCGAAATTTCGAGTTAGCGCTGCCAATCAGTAATCTACGTGAATGACGTCATTTCCATGTTACCCGGAAGCTGAAGCCCTCAGCTACAAATGCTACAGCTAAGCTACCGGTATTACATCCAGTCGTGAATGCACAGATTGCTGAGTGTTTTCAGCCTGGCTTCACAAATGATGTGTTATTAGCTGAATCACATGGTGTTACTATCAGCAAACATACTTTAATTTGTTGGGATCCGTTTTTGAGTGCGCGGTCCTGCGCCATATGCTTCCGGGTAACAAGAAAGCGACCTCATTCACGTATATTTTTGATTGACAGAGCTAACTCGAAATTTTGAGAAAAGTAACTCGAAATTTCGAGTTATTTTCTCGAAATTTCGAGTTATTATCTCGAAATTTCGAGTTATGGATACTAGCTTTTTTTTTTTTTTTAGTGGCGGAAACGGGCTTCCATATAACTGACATGTGCACCAGCATAACAAGTCAATTTCAATTGATTTGAAAGGAAAAGTCAGTTTATCATTCAATTTGATTGGCTTTCTGGCAGTGATATTTTTTTCTTTAAAGTCTTTGCTGGCTTTTCACTGTCATTTTTCTTTCAGTGCCTTCCTGTGACTGGCTTGCTCCTTGGAGTTATCATGCCAAGTTTTGGATGAATTTCCATGCTATAAATTTTTGGTACAGACATTAATAAACTGCACTAATTTGAATGAGTAAATCTTAAAAAAAAAAAGGCAGGTGACATAATCAGAAAGAAGTCAAAGAACCCAAAACAGGAAGTATGACTGAGAAGGGAATGGGTGAAATTAGAAAGACAAAGAAGCACAGAAAAGAAAACAAATAGAACTGAAACACTGCAAATACATAACAAAAACTACAAACCATGACAAAAATACCTTGTGCAAAAATCACATAAAAGTCTGCATTATGAAACAGGTGGGTTGGTCAGTTATACACAAGACTTCCATCCAGCAGAGGGAAGTTCAGTGAATCAGCTTTTAGTTCGTGCAGCTGACGGATCAGCGAGCTTGGTCCGTCCATTATCCATCCAACCCTCTGTTCACAAGAATCTCTGCTTCTCCTAGAGTTTTGGTCAAAACGTACACACAGTGATCAACTAACGGGTCTTCGCTCAAATTTTACTCAAGGCCTTGGTCATGTTTGCTATTTATGGGCACTTTAATATTTTCACAATACTCATAACACCTCGTTGAATATTGGTCTGATTTGAGTCAAGCAGCAATCACCTAACAGGTTTTCGCCATAGACAGTATAAAAGATGGAGGTAGCTACCGTTATGTCAGCCATTACCCGAGATGAGTGTTTCCAACTTCACTATCTGCACTACTGTGACAACAAGCAGTGGTTCTGGCTGCTCAACCACATGCTAATGACTGATGATTGACAGCACATTTGCCAATGAGCGTGCATGTTCATTTTGAGACATGGTGTGGCCAAGATTTACAAAAAAAGACTTGATTTTTTAATCAGTATGACCCAGAATAAGTGGCTGAGCAGTAAAGCAGAAAAGTGCTTACACAAGATCCATCATTTAGGACCAGAAGTCTTTTTGCAACCACAGCATTCAGCATTTGGTGACCTGAGATAGAATGCATGGTTGTTTCTCTGGTGGATCATGAACCTGATGAGCTATTATGTTTGTTTTTTCTTTTGACTTTATGTTGAGTCATTGTTTGGTCACCATGCTTTTTCACAAAGTAATGTTTACTTCTGTTTCCTGTCTAACTGGTGGACTGACCACTTAGAAAATATAAATTGGCTGAAAATATAAATACTGATTGCAAAAAAATATTTGAGGAGGAAATATCTCAATTAAAATTAATAATAGAAAAACAATTGACCTGAATTCTCAGCTAAATTTGTAGATGTTAGCATTTAGTTTAAGGATTTTAATTACAAACTTGTTAAAATAAATGTGGTTTTCAACAGGCTGCCAATAAAAAAACAGACTTTTAAAGTCATGCATAACATAAATATACTTTTTTAAATTACTTTTATTTCACTAGCTTATTCTTCCATAGATGTGAGTAGTGTTTTGGTGTTACAGGACAGTATACATAGGCAACGGCAAATCTGATTCTGTGTGATGTACAGCTGTGGTAGGCTACAAATTTTGTGGACACGTGCACACACACAAACACACACATACGCGTAAACAATTACTCCACTTCCTCCTATCAACAGCCACCCTCCGTTTCCCATTTACACCCTTTTTGAAGCAACATAATTGAGATCTCCCGTGTGCTGCCGGTGTCTATTATTGTCCGGCTATCAGCAGAAGACCTGGTCTGGCCCATCTCCTGCTCCCACCACCGTGCCCAAATTGGGGTGGCAGAGTGTAAACAACCTATCCAAACAACCAATTTCAGGACCAGGGATTTCCCTCGAGTCCACCCCCCCCCCCCCCCCCACCCCCCCGCTTTGGTTTAAAGCTTTTATTCCCCTTTTCTTATCCCCAATGAAACCTTCATTGTGTAATTCTTGGTTAGAATACCAGATGCACAGACGGCACCAACATGCCAAAAGAGCACAGCCAAGAATTAAACCTGCAATCAGCCAGTTGCTAAGTAATAGCGTTAGCTATTTTAATGAAAATTTAAACATTTTCAAAATTTTCTATCTACAGGATCCAGATAGATGACAATCTGAAGATTAGCATTGTCCAGATCTTGCTCTTTTGACACGTGTAGGGAGGACTGCCCTTTTTAAGTTACTCTGTCTGTATTGACCTGCTAGTGCCACCTGTAGATAAATCAAAGGTCATGCTGCTGCAACACAGTGATTAGATCAGACTAATGTTGCTCTTCAAGTAATGTTTGCTGCTGTAAAAACAAGTAACATTTGGATGGCATTTTTAGGTTATTACATAACAAAACTATTGAAGTACCTGCCGTATAGGAATATGCTAGAAAGATGGCACATAACAGAAAATTAGTACATGGAAGACAACATATTTCACTGTAAAGCACCAGAATGATCTGTATGATATGTTCCAGGAGAAATCAAAGCAAATGTTCCATCAGAGCTCACCAAGATCTTTTAGAGTTATTTTTCTATAGTCTCACTCTTTCATCTCTGGAGGGTGATGAAATCATACAAGATTAAAGCCTGAGGATCAGTGCAAAACAAAACAGGAAAAACTTGCAAAGATGCATCTTGTTGACCTCACTGTGTTTTCTGCCAGTAACAAAATTTATGTCTATCCATGCCTTCTAGATATCTTCTATTTGATTTTATATGCAAACCTGGCCTCTAAATGAAATGGGAGGGTATTTAATCACACATACTTTGCACTGTTTGATTCAGTTCTTCGCATTGAGAAATGTTGCACCTGTGCAGTGTAGGAGTCGTGGATAATAATAATGGATTGGATTTATATAGTGCTTTTCAAGGCACCCAAAGCGCTTTACAATGCCACTATTCATTCACTCTCACATTCACACACTGGTGGAGGCAAGCTACGGTTGTAGCCACAGCTGCCCTGGGGCAGACTGACAGAAGCGAGGCTGCCATATCGCCCCAGAGGGGCCTACTGGTGTTGGCCCCTCTGGCCAACACCAGTAGGCGGTAGGGTAAAGTGTCTTGCCCAACGACACAACGACAAGGACAGAGAGCCCTGGGATCAAACCGGCAACCTTCCGGTTACAGATACGCTTCCCAACCCCCTGAGCCACGGTCGCCCCAAATATTGATGTTTCTGTCAATGCGTAAACTGCTGAGCTTTTTTCTTTAAATGCTGCGGTCGATTCCTTTAGGTCATCTTTTCGTTTTTGTGCCTTGGAAAGCAGACATTTCTCTTTACCTGGACCTGCCAGGTCTGCTCATTTACTTCTACCTTAAAGCCAATACAACAAAACCCTTGGCTTCCCTTTTTCTGTGAGTAAACATCTAGACACTCTGCCATATTGACCTCTACACTGAACAGAGACTGCAGGTACAAGCTCCTACCTTAAAACTGCTCGCCAAGAACAGAAGCCAAGACCAGTAGCACACGTACTTCTTACCTGTGAGATACACAGAGAGAAGATAATACTGCACACTGCGCACACACCATCTTTTAGTGCTGACGGTCCACTGGCTTTGTCCAATCACAGCTGTCCCTTCTGATTGATTGCATGTGGTTTGATGACTCCTGTGGGAAACAAGCTCCTGCAGTGGTTAAAACAGATTTTTTTTTCTTTTGTAAATTTATGTGTGGTGATAAATTGTTGTGGGTGTTGGCTCTGTGTTTGGTTTAGCGGTACGTCTGTGTGTTGGTGGATGTGTGACAATTTGTCTGCGGTTTAACGCTTCTGTTCAGACATTTTTCGAGAGCAGTGCTAAACAAATGTTAGCCTCGGTCTCTTTGCTCTAAAAAACAAAACTACTGGTTCATACAAGGCAAAATATTCATATTCAGACCAACTAATCAGAACAGTTTAGCATCAAACTCTGAACGAAAAGGCTTTAAGGCAGGACTTAGTAACCGACAGAAGTCACTTGTATCAAAATTACAAGATGTTATCTTTAGAAGGTCAGAAATGGCCAAAATGTAGGAAGATCCTTAAAACTAATTATTAAAAAACAAAAAATAACAAAAACAGTAGATGTGCTAGATTTCTGTTTCACTGGAATTAGGTTGGAGGGACTTTTTTATGAAGGAGTATTGGGCCACCTTAAAAAAAAAGGATTCTTTTCATTATTATTGTTCATTTAAGAATAAAGTGGAAATACTACGTTGAGAAATACTATTTTAAAGCCCATTTTTAATCTTTACATTTTGAAGTCAATACGTGGAAATTAAATTTGTGTCGTTTCAAGTCATGACCACTATACCCACTATAAAAGGTCTTCTGTAGATGAGTTACCCATATGGAAAAGATATATATAAATCTTATAAAGTTTGTATCTGTCTTGTGTAAAACAAGAGTGAAAACAGATATAAGATCCCTTTAAAAATTATATAAATAAAACTTGTATGTTTTGGATAAGATAAGATAAGATAACCTTTATTAGTCCCACACGTGGGAAATTTGTTTTGTCACAGCAGGAAGTGGACAGTGCAAAAGTTATGACGCAAAAATTAGAATACAATAAGAATAAATACAGTACACAGCTGTACAGAATAGAATAAAATAATATACTATATACAGTAGAATAAAATAGAATAAAAATATACAATAAGATAAAAATAGAATACGAATGCTATATACAACTGAGTAAAAATACAACGATGCCAGAAAGGATTATTACACTTAGTGTTATTGCACATGTGTGGATGTGTGTGTTTGTTCAGTTAAAGTCTTTGTTGTGGAGTCTGACAGCAGTGGGGAGGAAAGACCTGCGAAATCTCTCCGTCCCACACCGTGGGTGCCGCAGTCTCCCACTGAAGGAGCTGCTCAGTGCTGTCACAGTCTGCTGCATGGGGTGGGAGACGTTGTCCAACAGGGATGACAGCTTAGCCGCCATTCTCCTGTCACTCACCACCTCCACTGGGTCCAGAGGGATACTTACTAAAACAATATATGAAAGTAATGAGAAAGTGGCCACTTTCATGAGTAAATCATATAAGCCTTATATGATTCACTATATGAAGTAGGCCACATCTTATGCAAGTCTTTTAGAAGTCTTTACTATTGCTTTTCCATATGGGTAAGTACAGTTAGGTATGAGGATGGTGAAAGCTGCATGTGGTCAGAAGGAAAAACTACACAAACCTGGAAGAGTTGGAAGAGCTAGCCGGATTACGCAAAAAGAAATAGCTGGCAATGGACAGATGCAAGGATATCAATGGTTACACTCTTGTGCAGTAAAGAGGGGTATGGTTTATTACAGCAATAACAGGCCAGCTGATCAAGTTGTTTTGTTAACTCATCTACACAAGTCATTTTGTAGAGCAGTGTTTCCCAACCACTCTCTATGTGCCGCGAAAAATGATCAGGTGTGCCGTGGAAGATTATCTGGTTTCACCTGATTAGTACTCGGAGCACCAGCGTGAGTAACGGGCAGAACAATTACATTCTCTACCACTAGAGGGCAGTACAACTACCTGCTGTAATGAAATGGGTTGCCAACTGCCAGTAAAACACCAAGAAGAAATTACATAATAGTCATGCTGTGAGTGAGAAAACGCAGCGCGTAATAGCAATAGATAAATATTTGAAAAGAAAAAGTAAACAATCTGACCTGGGTCCTGGAGAAAAATTCCAACCCAGATGAAGGCCGCAGTACGAGTAGTGTTCAGAAAAAAGCAAAAAAAGCTATACTGGGGACAAACTGAACCAATTCTGCTATACCTGGTGCGTGGGGGAAAAATGATCAATATGCTATTTGTGACATTTTTGTTTGGTGGTGTGCCGTGTGATTTTTCTAATGTGAAATATGTGCCGTGGCTCCAAAAGTTTGGGAAACACTGCTGTACAGAGTATACCAGCTGAAGCACTTGTTAGTTGAAACAAAAAGTTTAATGTCAAAATTTTGACTTTATTCTCAAAATATTCAATAATATTGAAACCCCACCATTTTGTTCCCTACTACTCCGTTGTCCATAACAGTTAATGAGAATGTAAAACAATAACGTAACAGTTTGCAAACTGGACCCTTGAAATTAAATACAGAAACATTACTTACTACTATTACTTTGTAACACCCTATAAACTACTGAAGTCAAGGTCAAGCCTTAAATGTAATTTTTAACATCTTGTTTTTTTGCTCTACTCAGTAAATGTAGACAGACATCCTGGGTCTACTTAAAAGGCTTGCAGCTGGGTTCTTTATAACTTGAAGGTGACTGAGGTGTTCACAATATCGCTTACCTTAAAACTAATTGCTACGATTTCTTGCAACTGGTCACCTTCTCCTTTGAAAAAAACTAGTAGACTGACTTGATCAGTTGATTGACTTGATCAGCCAGCACCCAATAACAAAAGCTTCTGTAAGGTTGAAGGAGCAATTCAGACATGAAAAAAAAAAAATCATGTTTTGATCAAATCATTGTTTGACTTTGGGTCTAACAGGAAGGTACAAGTGGCAGATAACCCAAATCTATGAATAATCTGTTTTAGAGGAAGAATGGAAAACGATAATGTTCCAAACTGGACCCTTGAAATAAAATAAAGAAGGATTACTTACTGTTCTGACTTTTACTACTACTACTTCTAACCTGTGATAGCTGTCTGGCGTTTAACACAGATATTAAAGTAAAAAGCTAATAAAACAATGACAGTTTTATCCTGTTTTTTGAAGTGGCTATTCACCTGGGTAAAGCCAAAGCCATTATCGGTTAACGCTAGTAGGACCACTGCAGAAGTTTCCATCCATCCATTCATTGTCATAACCACTTATTCAAAAATAGGGTTGCAGTGCAGCAGATGGCAACAGTTGGGGTAAACCCTGGAAAGGTTGTCAGTCCATCACTGGGTTAACGCGTAGATGGAGAACCATTCATCCCCACGCTGACACCTAGGGTTAATTTAGAATCATAAGTTAAACTAAAATCCATGTGACTGGACTGTGAGAGGAAGTCACTGTACCCAGTAGGTGCATAAATTCTATCGTGATATGTTGATATCTGTTTTTAGAAATTACTGCTACTGTAACTACCACATATCTTCAGCTTCACGTTTCTTTCTGCGAGACAACAAATGAAGCACTCTAGATGCAGGAACGTGATGAGCAAGGTAACAACAGAAGACTGCAGTAGCCCTTGACTCTCTTAACGTATTTTCCCCATCCTTTAGAGTTTAAGGGAGATAGGTCTGGGGTACAAAATAGTAGATTTAACTGCAGAATTAAATGCAAATTGGTCTCTCAAAGATAGCATACCCAACACTCCCGTAGTAAACAAATACGATGTGCAATATATCCATTCCTCCTTTGTTTCTTTCCAATACTCATGGGAAGTATCAGGAAAGTAATTTGTTAGTTCAAAAGGAGGTGCATGGTGATTAGGTCCTGAGGCTTTTTTGCATACAGTTTATTCACTTTGCTACCACAGAGGTCTGACTCACTGGGTCGGCATTCTATTAATCCAGCATCCACCTGGCACCCTCACACATATTAATGGAGTCTTTGGGCTCTGGTGTAGCGCAACAAATACAAACAGGGACGCTGAGGTTCAACTGCAGCGGATTTGTAAATAGGAAGCAGCATGTGGCAGAGGCTAGAAGAGAGTAATTATAGGAGCTCGTGAAAAGTCGGTGAAAGACAAAGGACAACTTCAAAGACTGTAAATGAAGAATGATGGAGAACAAAAGAAGACCAAATCTCTTCGGCTGTTCTGATAAAAGTCAAACTGTTTTAGTGACTTATAGAGATGCTACAGTGGAGTATGTTTTATGGAATTTTGCGTATTTGTATGTACTTGTGAAAACCGTAGAACCAGCAACCACACTGAAGCTCTTAGCTGTTAATGAGTCACAGCAACTCCAAAGTTTTGAACTCATATTCGGGCCAGGTTCTCCTAAAGACAAAAAAAGCTTCATGTTACTGTTTAACTTTCAGTTTTTCAGTGTGGTTTCTCTTTGAACTCTATCACTTCTCCTTGCATGGCAACGCTTTACTCCAATGACCTTCCCCACCTGTTACCTGTGAGCGCCCGTCTCCGGGAGCATGAAGACCACACCCCCACCCACCTGCTTACAAAGAGAGGTTGCTTCTACTGACTGATCCGCAGTCAGGTCTGAACCAGAACTGACGTTAAGCAGAAAGTAGAGGTAGCTGAGCAGCAATCTGTGTTTAGAGGCAACGTCAACCCACCTGCTTTCTCTTAAATCTTGCAAAAATCCCCCCAGATAATTTCACAGATGTTTTGGGTTTTTTTTTTCTGTAACACTTTTTATGTGTGCTTTTTTTGTGTGCCAAGGGTGATGCTTCTAAATCATGCTCAGAGATTGATTCCTTTGCACGAAGCATGGAGGACGTCAACGGCAGCAAGAAGGATTTATCGGCCTCTGCAGGTGAGGCATGTCCATCTGCTGTTCATACAGCATGTACATAGACTACATATATTGATTTTAGCTCAACGGGAACAATTCAGTTCAAGCCTGTGGGATTCATTTAAAGCCCCTATTACGAACATTTGTTTAAACACCCGCCATCTGTGTTTGCATTTTCCCCTCTCCTATCTTTGCTAGACTCCTGTGGATTGCACACTGTTGCAATTCTTTAAAAATTGCACGTAAAAGTTTGTGATACAGCAGTAAGTTAGGCCTCAGGCATTTAAAAAGTACCCTGTGAAAACATTCCTCAGGCTTCTGTAGTCTGTAACCTCCTATTGTCATTCTCTTCTCCCGCTTCCGACCACTCTCGGTGGGCACGTGCCCGGCTATCTCTCTACACAACATCAAGTCGGCAGAGTGGCCTCATTCATAATTCCTCATACCATCCCCTCTAATAAGTGTTGGCAAAGACTGAAAAGCCCAGTGGATACACTACTATATGTATAGAGTACAACTCCCAGATGTACTGTATCATCTCCCCTTCAGCCCCTTCAAATGCTCTGTGTAAAACTGCTTACTTAGCTGGAAGAGCCTAACATCTTCTAGGCCTCGGATAAAGTTTCAAAGACGGAGGAATTAGCGTTATTAAAATTGCATTCCCCTGCATGTCATGCATTTGTGTTGCTGCCAAACATAATATTCTCTCCTACGCATCCCATAAGATTAATGCCCTCTTGAAATATTCATGTTGCTCAATAACAGTAAGAGGCATATATTTGTTGTTTTTTATAGTCACTGTATGACTGAGGGTGTACCACATTTTCCCTTATTCCTACTTTTTCTCATGTCTTTATTCAGTTTATCAATTTCACCACTGTAAAGTGTTGTTTTTGTCCTCTTTTTTCATTCACTTTTCTTCCACTAGTAGTGCCTGCAAATGGTCATGTGGACCTGAAGTCTAACCTGACTCCACCGCTAATTACCCACACTGCTGCCACCCCCATGCCCGTACCAAAGTTGCCCGTGGGAGGTGAATCCAACCCGGGTTATGAGACTCGTCGAGGCAGCAGCAGTTCTGTAGACCCAGCCTGCTATGAGAAATCACCGGTTTGTGTATTTATTTAATATTCTCATGTACAAACAAAAGGGCATGCCAATTTTCATGTAATAACCATGGACTGTATTTAAAACATGGATGTAGCTACTTTGACATCACCCTTTGGCTTGTGGACTGCTATTTAGAAACATAGTTTAAGTAGCTAGCCAGTGCTAAGAACTTAACATTTGATTGTTGGGTTTCTCTGTATTAGTGTACAGTCTTTACCTTACAATATTAACCTACTGCTGACTGTTGTTGTGATTTGGCACAAAGCTAATGAAACTGAATTTATTTAAATTGACTCAAAACTATACTATGTACTTGTTAAAAGCTAGTTGGCTTGGTCAGCAACATGCTAGACTTTGTTACTAGCTAGCAAAAAAAAAAGGCAACATCAATGCCCCCAGTATGTTGCTTGAAGGCATAATTTAGCTATACACACTAGCCCCGATTTTTGTGCCAGTGTTAAAACATGCTCATTAAAAGTCTATGGCATTTGACAGTTTGGTGGGGTTGAGGTGAGCCCCTAGTGGCCGTTAGAGGAAGTTTAATTTTTGATACCACCCTACGTTCATTTTGGCTTCCTTTTTAAACCTTTTGGAAGTTACTGCTGGGTAATAATCCAGTTCCAAGTTGTCACATAGCTATCAATATCACATGTGTTGTGTGATAAATGCCAGAATTTACCCCTTTCCTGACAGCTGTTTCCCCCAGAATGTGCGTCTAAAAACATTGTATGCTCTAATGATGTGTGGGGTCATAATGATTGATGATGATTAATAAAGTGCGCCAGTCTCACAGTCAACTTATTGGTACCACTGCTGCTCTTTATTTGACAAACTGATGACAACGATGAAAGACTGACAGATTATGTTGATACCTACATTTGCTCCTATCTATCTGTCAGCATGAATCTCACTTAAATTCACCTCACGCAAAGCCTCGTCGGTTGTATTCAGCTGGCTTTATTTGCATAACCAAAGCACTAAGCCACAAAATTAAAACTGCACTATGCAGTTACACTTGTGACTTTTTTTTACCCTCCTCCCGTTTGTTGCAACCCTCCTGCTCCAGACCAGTGTCCGGAGCTCTTCCCCTTATGCCCCATGGAGCTCCGGTAGTGGCCGGACAAGCCGCAGATCCAGTTGGAACAGCCTGGGTCGTGCTCCATCATACAAACGCCAGAAGAGGCAGTCCGGGGAGCGACGGTCGCTTCTGTCGGGGGAGGGTGGCTCAAGTTCAGAAGACGGGGAGGGCGGAGGAGAAGGAGGTGGTGGACTGATGGAGGAAGATGACGCATCACTGGCCAGGACGGACTCCATGTCCCAATCGCAGAGAGGGCCCAGGCACAGGAGGATGGAGTCAGTGGAGACTCGGAGCTCAATGGATTTGCCACCTGATGCTTTACTCCAGGTAGACCCCTCTAACAGTTATCAGTTTAAACCTCGTACTAATTGTTAAGATTCATGGACAGTATGACACCTGACTGGGAGTCGTAACTTAAAATTAGTTTCCATAGTTTTTTATTTACATTTTTTTTCACCTCGTGTAGGTGCCCTACCGGTACCGCTCAGCAAGCATGCACAGCTCCAGACCCCCCTCCCTGAGCCATTTGCGGCCCCCAGAACACAATGACTGCAACGGAAAGGGATCTCCATCAGTCCTGGGTCCCACACACGTCTCGCTGGAAGAGAACACCGAAGACGAGAACGCAGAGGAGGAGGTGAACCTGGTCAGTCACCGTCCAAGTGGGCTTGTTCTTATGACTGGTTTTCTTGCAGGTCTAAGGCCAGATAATTGTATAAGGTTAGCAATTAGGCTAAAAAAGTTTATTAGAATTTTAAGCAAAGGCCAAACTGATTATTGATCGGTTAAGCATGTTAAAAGTCTTCAAATAAATTTGCATATATTGCATGTCTTTCTAATTCTTGCCTATTTCACTGAACCCTGTTTATTCCATTGCTGTCTGTGATACATATAAACCAAACAGGGTTTTAAGCATATATATTTCAGAAATTCTTGAACGGGCTTGTGGCTCACTATATGCAACAGGAAGTTGTGTGCAGATGAATAATAAATGCACTGTGCACTTTTTACTCCGTGCAGGGTCGTTTTGCCAGGTTGTTCCGCTGGCTGGAGAAAAAACAGCCGGCGTGGTGTAAGCAGAGAGATACCTGGTCGCTCTACCTCTTCCCTTCAGAGTCAAGGTAATGTTCACATCTCCGATCACCTCCACACTTATAGATCTTTGGCCTGCCCTCTTGTTTTTCTGCCATAAAACTATCTTTTTTACATACTCATCCTGGGCACAGAACGCTGTTGTTCCAAAAGGAAGATGCTTATAAGCAGCTTTCTACTGTCGCAGCCATCAGCGTACCAAAAAAAAAGATTGAAACAAGTCTTACCATTGCGTCTGACTGACATCCCATGATGCTGACTAAAATGGCAAAGAGTTTTTTAACCGCACTGCGACCGCATCAGCATTTTTTCCCCTCTGCCGATATCAGCGCCTCTTCCGTCCTACATTCTCGCTTCAGAAGTCTCTTTTATCTGCACATTTCTGCCATGTCAGGGGGTGAGTAAGCGGGAGCAGAGGGAGGAAGGGAGTTTCTCCCTCTGAGTGCTGCATGTTATCTTGGCCACGTGCTGAATCTGTCGCTTCCCTCCCCTTCTACTTCGCCCCCTCTTTCCTCACTCCTCCTCCCCTTCTGGAGCTTTGATCCGAGCGTCTCTGCTGTCTGTTCAGAAGATGTGGCTGCGAAGGCAACACTAAGCAACACCCTGGCCCCCAGCCTGCTGCCCCAGCCACAACAACATGCTAATTAAACATCCCAGAACAACCCGCCATGACAGGAGCTGTATTTTAGCCAATTCAACTCAGAAGATGCTTTAATCTTTTGCTGTGATGGTTTTAATTTAATGATGAATTTGGAAGCATAAGGGGAGTGTTAAAGACTCAGTAAACTCAAAAAGATTTTAAATAATATCTATATATCATACTCATGGTTACTGGTTTCAGCTTGTGTATTTATATGGTATGTGTATTTTGTGTTTTTTCCTGCAGTGGTATCAGGGGGCTGTGTTTGTTTGGCTCTGACTGAAATCGTTGCTGTATTTTAACAGTGTGCCAGCTTTAACACCACGGGGTTGTGCACTGATTTTGACGTAGCATTTTAATTACTTTGCAGCAATTTATGCCTCAAATGATCCACATTTATCCAAAGGTTTTTTTTCCACCTGAAATCTTTGGACTTTTTTTGTTACCGACGAGTCAAATAGCTCTTTTTGTATTGGAATTTGATCCACTTGGTTCACTAACATTTAAAATGACAAAAAATACACATAATTATTTTATTTGAGCTAATTTGTGTGAATGTAACCAAGTATAATTCAGGCACAGGGCTTTAAGGGAGCAGATTTACTATGCAGAAAATTCTGGTATTTCTTGCTTTCTTCATAAAGTGAACAACAGTTGATCCTAAACTCAAGTTATACTGACTGATACATTATTTAAACAAAACACTTTATCATATGCTTTAAATTAAGATCAAAATCAAGTGTACGTCCATATTATTAGAGATAATTTCCCATCTGTTCAGTGTTGGAGAGCTACAGTGCATATGCGAGTCTAAAAACTGTGGCTGGTTCTCCTCTCTGTTCATAACTTATAATTTAGAAAAGGTTAATAAGAAAAGCTCCATGTATTCTGCTCCTGTTGGAGTAGTAAGAAAACTGAAGGAGCTTGACTCAAACTGGACTTCTAGCTGGCTTTCAGTCACAGCAGGCTGCGAGAGCTGGCTATCGTTGAGAGTGACACCGAGGACATAGGCTCAGCGTGGCGCCCATTCTGGCCTTGAACCACCGCAGACGCCTGCCTGTGCTCACAATCACATCAAGAGACAGCAGCACGGCGGGAGGCCAAACTCCAGCAGCTTTCACATGGACCCGAGTTCACCTCAACCTGCTTTTTGTGCTACGCTGTTGTTACTGCCGCTACTGATGATTACTGCAGGGGAAGTTTTTAATGAGTGGAGGAGTGGGCCAGCTGTGCAGGCAGACTGAGGTACAGTCACAGCGATTAGACATGTTCGCGGTAAGAAAGAACAGTGGTCTGTCAACATGTGGACCAGAGATGTGCAGGGCCCATGCGGTACCCCGTACAGACTGTGATTAAACCCAAAAGAAGGCTGCACTTTGTGGGAGAACTGACACGTCAGCAGATAGTGAGATACAGGCAACAATAGAAGAAACAGGAAGCAGGGAGCGGGTTTTAAAATTCCTTTAAATAGTGAAAGCAATGATGTGTGGCTCGTTTTTTTTATGTGTGTATGTTGCCGCTTTCCACTATCAGGAAATATGTACCCGTGCAGGTTGAAGAAAATGTTAACTGTTCCCAGCATCCGTCAGCTCTTTCCAGGAAGGCAATCATCCAGCACACAGGAAGGGATGCGGTTTATGGATTCTTTGGAATGCACACAAGAAGAACTGAGTAATTAGTATAAGTGGATTTTGTCTTTTTTAGCTACAAAGAGGTCATGAAAAATTAAGGCAGAGGATGCAAGCGGACCAGACAGTCTACCACCTACACTGTTAAAGTGGCAGGGGAATTATGAGAAGTGAGTGCAATTTGCAAAAAGGGCACGAACAAAACACTCAATTGACAAAATTTACAAGTATGCTGAAAAATATGAATTTTGAAGGTGTGAGCAGAATGTGAGAGAACTGTGAGTTTATGTCCAAAACATAATAGTCATGTGAAAAAGGTTTTCACAGGGAGAAACTAAGGAAGCCCTTACTCTTTCCGCAGAAATTAAGAAGTTAAGTACCGTAGTTTTCGGGTCATAAGCCACTACCTTTTTCCCACACTGTGAACACAGTGTGGGAAAAAACGGTTCACGGTTCAGGTAATTATAAAAAGTTAATGGTGAACTGGACTTCACGCAGAAGCAGAGCATAAACCCTGTGCGGCGAATGCATTTTTTTTTCATGCAGCCAAAAACATTCTTCTTGGTAACAGTAGACCAATAAAATTGATAAGTAGTATATATACGGTATATATTTTTACCGGTTGTTAAGAGACGTTATCTTGTTTGTGCACTGTTCCGTAAAAAAAACATAAGCAACGTAATTTGTGTGTTACTGATACGTACGTATACTTAAAGGTAGCCGTGTTACAGGCGCTGTTCGAGGAAAAAAAGCATTTGCAGTATGTATTTTTGTATGTTTATGTTACCATGTTTATGTTACCTTACAGATTAAATTAAACGTTAAAAATCCTCACGTGTAATATTTCTGTGTAAATATCTCATATTACGAGTGAAACGCATACGGCTTAAAATCCGGTGCGGCCTGTACAAGTACAAAATTGATTTTCTTTCTAAAATTAGAGCATGCAGCTTTTAATCAGGTGCACTCTGTAGTCCGGGACTTACGGTAGCAGCCACGTGCTGCTTAGGAAATGCCTGAATTATAGTGCAGCAGGAAATCTACATCATAACATATGACGTAACCCCTTCTTAACCCTGTGCTGTAAACTTCCATGCCAGTCACTTCCATGCCAGCGCCGACCCGCTACATTTCTATCTGAAGTGTCTGGAACAATGTCCTTTGGACAGATGAGACCAAAGTGGGGATTTTTGGTCATAATGCACAAACTAATTGAACACCCAATGAGTGTCAAGCACAGTGGTGGAGGGGTGATGATTTGGGCTTGCTTTGCATACATGGGACCTGGATGCCTTGTAGTCACTGAGTGAACCAAGAACTCCTCTGAGTAGCAAAGTATTCCACAGTGAAATGTGAGGTCATGGTTCTGACAGCTAAAACTAGTCTGAAATGAGCTCATGCAACGACCCAGTCAAAGCCCAGACGTCAAACACACAGAAATACTGTGTCAGGATCTTAAGGGCATAACTGCACAAATGCCTGCAAATGAAGAAAAGTGAAATGAAGCAACAATGTAAAGAAGAATCCTTCCACAATGACATGACAGACTGTTAATGTCATACATATAAAGGTTACTTCAGGTTATCAGTGCTAGGTGGTTCTGCAAACTACTCAGTCACACACCCCACTTGACTGTATTTACAGTGGTCCCTCGCTATAACACGGTTCACCTTTCGCGGTCTCGCTGTTTTGCTGAAATTCTTTCTTTTCTTTTTTTTTTACAGCCCATTTTGTTCTGCGTACTGATTGGCTGTAGACCATTGTCAATCAATCTCATGTCGTGTCTCCTGTACAATACAGAAAGTGTTCAGCAGTGTGACTCTGTAGTGTCGTACTGTATGTTCGTAAGTTTTCTCAAACAAATGCAAAAAATGTCGACGAAATGTTTTGCACCATCAAAGGCAACCGCGGGTGCCTTTGGTTTCATTCTGTAATACTGGACTTATTTTTCTAGTTTTGAACTTTGAGAGTGTTTAAACAAGAGAGAAAAGTGTGGAAATGTTTGAGCCTGTCAGGAAAAAGTGTGTAGTGAGGGGTTTTACAGCCATAAAACATCTATAATAATTGTAAAAAAATAAAGTTGGCTACTTCGCGGGTTATTTTTAGAACCTAACTACTGCGATAAATGAGGGACCACTGTACTGTGTTGATGAGATATCAACTAAAGCTGAACCTGGAAGCTGAACCTGAAAACCAGTTTGTACCACAAGTTGGAGTAATAAATCATGTTAACATTCTAATTAACAATGGTGGCCAGTCTACAGAACCATCAGCAGTTTCAGAGGATTAAGAAAAGGACTTTCAAAGCTTTATACAAGAGAGGAGTTTTCAGATGTTCTTTGTGACATTTGAAAAGCTAAAACTAACCGCAATGAATAAGTCAATGATGTCAGCTGTCATTTAAAAGTTCTGATGCTAGAAAACTCAAAAGGTCAGTAAATATCATCTCAGGGCAAAGCTTCAAGCTCGCGTCGAAATCCGTCATAGAAACACCAAGATGTCAGCGAGTGTTTCGAACGGAGCATTTTCCACTTCATCTTGTAGTGGCAGGTTTTTTTTGTTTTTCCCCCCTATTTTTAGTGTGCATTTTGAAGAAGAGGAGGTTATTTGACTTTGACATGAAAGTTCACATCCAGAGAATGAGCTCTTCTAACATCAGAGGAGGAGCTGCTACGCCACTTTAGGAAAACACACAAACTCTTTATCATTAAGCCTCTTGCACACAGATATGAAATACCACAGCCTGTACGACAATGAATAACACACTCGCATACACACGTGCCACACAAATGCAGCAAGTGTCGACACAGCGATGCTTGTATTGCCAAATAGAGCCTGAAATCCAGATCTGAGCCTCACAATATTGTCCTCTGCTGTACACTTCTGCTGATACGAGGCATCAAAGTGGATTTGATGCACAGTTTAATCCCTGCTGCCATACATGACAAGCGTTCCCTCTTTCTCCCTGCTGTCACAAACCGAAAGCCACGAGAACCTTTTCATGTTGTGTAATGAAAGCAAGGCATAATTAATGACTCCTAAATCTACAGCTCTTCATTACAGAGTTACTGTACGCGAGACAAGCGCTCTTAAATTAAATGAGATTGTTCATTTCTTATGAATGCCCTTGTGCGGCACATAGTATTATTCCAGGTTTTATGGAACACGCCTCCACTAGCATGAGTAGAACCATTTCGTGGCGCTTTAAATGTCTACGCCAGTGCAGCTCAGAGGAAACACTGCACATTTTGCTCCAGTGTTTGTACATCTGAGGGTTTCCCAGACGAAACACACTTGAAATGCTTGTAAAATGTGACACACTCTTACAAAGTCAATGATCCAAAATCTCATCAGCTCAGCTATTAAATAAAATCAAAGTCCAGCTGACTACAATAACAATGCTACATGCACTTTGATATATCTGTAATAGCTAACGTATGACGCTGCAGTCTTTGCTTATTTACTGAAAACTGTTTCTGTTGCTGAAGAGGCTGATTTAGTTGCTGGTTTGTTCCAGAAGTCAATGTGTTTTTGTTTTTATTTTACATTTTATTTATACAGCACCAAATAACAGCAGCAATCGCCATAAGGCGCTTTATATTGTACTGTAAATACAGTAAAAACCCAACAATCATATGACCCCCTATGAGCAGGCACTTTGGCAATAGTGGGAAGGAAAAAACCCCTTTTAACAGGAAGAAACCTCCAGCAGAACCAGGCTCAGGGAGGGGCGGCTATCCGCTGTGATGGGTACTGTATTTATACTACCTGTTTAAGTTGTTAAGGCTGCTGTTTTTTCATGTGCCACTGCAGTATCAATAGATATCTTAGTTGCAAGATTAGCAGCAGCTGGTGTAGTTGCTGAGTTGGTGTTGTAGGTTGCAGGTACTGCTATATTTTTTGTTTTGTGTTGGTAGTTTAGTTGCAGGAGGTGTTGCTGTAATTTTAGTAACTGATTTACTTTGATTAGTCACTGTGATTAGTTATTGGTGTTGCTGTAATTCCTGCAGTTGGTTTACTGTTGATGGAATTTGTATTTGCAGGATTTGCAACATACTGTTAAAGGTTTTGCCATAGTTCCCATAGCTGGGTAAGTTTCTTGGATTGCCATCTTTTGTTGCCGTAGTTGCAATGGATGATTTTTTTTCCATGAGATGTTTGTGTTTGGTTTAAGGTGTTGCTGTAATTTTAACACTTTTTTTCCTTGCACAGGTGGAATTGTAAATTGCATTTCTATTACAGTAATTCCAGTTGGTGGTTAGTTTCATAGTAGGTATTGTTGGTTGCAGGTAATAAAGTAAATTGAATTGCTTCAGTATTTAAAGGCGTTACCACATTTTGGTGTTTTTTTTGTACAGGTTTTGTTGCAGTTGCAGTAGCCGGTTAAGTTTTTGGGACTGCAGTGTGAGCTGCTATGTTTGGTTTCTATCTTTGGCTCTAAATGCAGTACAGGTTGGTTAGTTGCAGATGTTGCTGTAATTCCAGTTGCTGATATAGTTGAGAGAGCAGCCATGCCTGGTTGCTTAAGTTGCTGCGTTTGTCTAAGTATTTCTGTAATGCTTACACATTTTTTAAACTGTATTATTTATTATTATTTTTAAATGTATTATTGTTCTTATCCTTATGTTGATTGCCGTGTGTCCACAGTTAGATATAGCGGGTTTGTCTACCTCCGAAGCGCTGTGCACATTGTGGCTCAAGAGTTGGCAGTTCGTCTTGTAATCGGAAGGTTGCCGGTTTCGCGCCCCGGCTCGGACAGTCTCAGTCGTTGCGTTCTTAGGCAAGATGCTTCACCTACTGGTGGTGGACAGAGGGCACTGTGCTCGTTTGCAGGCTTAGAGGAGAAAGGAAGCAGACACTGCCTTAAGGTAGTGTTTAAGGCAGTCATGTGACAGTGGCTGTAGTGTGGATGGATTGGAGGAAATGTCCTGTTAAGGAACATAGGACAGTTTTTCTGTATATGCCAAGCCTATTTCCTCTCTCACAGAAATGTCCATTCTTTGCTTTTTGCCTTTTATTTGTAAGGTTCCGGATCCTGTGCAATAAGATCATCACCCACAAGATGTTTGACCACATCGTGCTGGTCATTATCTTCCTCAACTGCATCACCATCGCCATGGAGAGGCCTCGAATCGACTCCAAAAGCGCTGTAAGTGTCACAACATGTCAGGTAGGTAGGTAGATAAAGGAAGACAAAAGGGAATTCCAACCTCTGCTCAGACAAACACGAACGCCTGGAAAGAATCAGGTGTGTAGTTTTCTCTGTGCAGAGAAATGGAGTGGAGCATAGTGTTAACAGGGAACCACTCCTGTTTGACTGCAAGCCAGCAGTGTGTGCTATACCCCTGTACCTACTGCACTACATCATCAACACCATCACCTCTTTCGCTAATGTGCCATTCCCTTCAAACAGAGGACTGGCAGGATGCCTTGCAGCAACACAAACACACACCTAACTCTGTGTCCTTTCCAGCAATAACAGCAGAACCGGGCCCAGAAGTTCCATGCATAAACACAATAATTATCACTGTTTGGTTTTTTTTTAGTTTTTTTTCCTTCGCTGGGCGAGGTGTTCCGCGGATCGGCCTAATTGCAGTTCAGTCTCGCTGGAACGTGGCGTTTTGCTTGTTTTGCGACTGAAACACGGAGGAGACAGCACTGTTGTAATTGATTCAATTATCCGTGGGCTGGTGTACGTGGCTAATGTCCAGGAAAGGAGATGTTTAACAAATGGAGGCTGCCTCCACAGGCCGCCCGTTCTCATCAAGGCAGAAGGAACGCGCACACATACACAAGCATTGATTTCTCCCCTCTCACGTCTGCGAAATCCAGCGCAGCAGCCGCTCTAGGATTCACATCAGAGAGCAGTATTTTCAGATGCACATATATTTCGCCAGCTTCCTGCCGTGGCCGCCGTGTCCGGCCTGCACCCAGAGGTCGTTATTGAAATGAGATGGAAATGTATGACACAGAAAGCAGCCTCAAACAAGTGAATGAGCAGTCATTACAGTTGCGAGCTGCGATGCTTACTGCTACAGACCTCATTCGCCTGGGTGGTCATTGCATGATGCCATTTGTTTGTCTTTGCGGGTTGTTTTGAATTAATGAAGCCGACTGTGAATCGGCTTATAACATCCAAACATGTATATTTTATCACTCTGCTACTCTTTGAAAGTACCTGCTCTACATCACCCCACTGCGCCAACTTGACAACACATGTAATTTACTTTAAATAGAAATGTCAGAGATAAAGCGTCTCAGTCACAACATTTTAGCGTGGAATGCACGCTACATAATTAGCTTATTGTCCTGGAAGTTATGTCACTCGCATTGCATTTGGCTTGCGGTCCATTACTGTTTTGGTTTGGTGCTGTGTGTTGCCTGGATACTGTCGTCCTGTAGCTCAGTGGAAATGATTGAGGATGATTATAGCACCTATTATGATTTATTATTTCTAATTGAGCTAGGGGACAATGCATCACTGTCTAAAGCTCTAAACTGAATTATATCAGCGTGAACAGGATAATGTACGATCCATCGAAGTTTTCAGGGGCCGCGTCATCGCTCCAGACCACTTTAGAATAGAAGTGCCGCTAGACACAAAGAGAAATGCCAGTTTCTGCCTTTGGTTGCTGTTTCTCAGCACAGGCAGATTGATCCACATTGTGTTTCAGCACTTTTACAGCAGCCCCTCTGAAAAGTACAACAACAGTATGTTGCTGGGAAAATACATATCTAGTTCTTTACAGTATAAACAGGTGTAAATGGCTATAAACAGTTAATTTCTGTGAAGTATATGCAAAATGTAGCCTGAATTAATTTGTCTGGGTTTTTTTTTTAAACTATGACAATACCACATTTGTGACACTTCTCATATTCCCTGGGCTGTATGTTTAATGAACTACACAGCCACAAAAACCTTTAAGAAGTACAGAATTAAGATAGAAGTGGTGCTCTACACAGGATGTGATGAAAGATTTATTTTTTTATGTGCATCACTACACGGTGTTCATTATATAACTAATGATACTGAGTTCCTTTAAAGAAAAGAAAGGCACTGAACCTCTAAAGGGCTTCCAGTGTAAATCACCTACTGAAAGTGTTTAGTAATGGGTTTTGCTTTTACTGGCATATGGCTAAACAAAGTACCTCTAGGTCATAGCTGGCTTTTGCCACTATATTTAGCATTACTTCAAACTGGGTCTGATTCCTGGGGCGACCAGACTTGTGGTCAGGCAAACAAGATTCCAGGTGTTGAACTGCGAATAACAGCACCACCACCACCGGAGATGAAGGTTAAGAAGCAAAAGGGAGGTGCTTTACTCCTATTGAGGGTGCCCGGATTCCTGTCACTGTCCTGCCTTAGGCTAAAAATATATCCAAGATGTAGAGAAATAGACCCAGAGAATATACATAGACAAAAGTTTATTGCCTCATCTTTTTTGATGATATGATCAAGTGAAATGAAAGATGACTCATCTTTTTTTTGCCATTTAGCTAGCTAAAATGACACTGGTTAATTGCAGTATTGCAGCTAGTACACTATATTTAGCCTGCCTGTATATCTTTATTTAGCTTGCTATATGGTTGGTGATATTAAAGTCTTGTTTGTGGCACATTAGTATATGTGAGGGGGCAAACTCACAAACACTTCAGATGTTGAAACCAAGCACACCATTGTTTTTCTTGTGACATTACCAATAAGTTTGATGTGTCACATGACCCTCTTGGCCACCATGGTCACCACCCATCTTGAGGAGTTTGCCCCCTCACATATACTAATGTGCCACAAACAGGACTTTAATATCACCAACCATTCCCATGTTATTACGGTGTATCCATATAAATGGCCCACCCTGTACATTTAGCTGTCTCTTCTTCAGACCGAAGAAGGCCCTTGAATGATCAACAAAATGTTTTCTCCCACTGAAAATGCTAAATCCTAATGAACAGAATCAACTTTCTGGGATTTCCTTTCTCAGTGATTGAGAGCATGCATCAGGGCAATTAACGCTCTGCAACACTTAAAAGGTAGCCCAATATTAACTCAGTCAAAGTATCTAACAAAAACAAGCTTTATTAGCTAATTTAATTCACCTCTGGCAGTCACCAAATTTATTACCATTGTATTTCTGGTATCTACAGTGGGCAGCAACCTGCATTTTTTACTAAAAGTTACAAAATGTTAGCTCTTTCTTCTTCTACAGGGTTCTTAAAAATGTGTGTTTAGGGCATTAAACACCTATAGTTCACATACTGTGGTCCAGAATAGTGGACGACTTTATGCTTTATGTCCGCTTTTTGGCTAGAAACATCTGGCCAATCTGGCCAGACACATCTGATGTATTCATTGGAGTGTAAATGTGTGTGAATGTTACGGCGTTTTCACACCTGTAGCTCGTTTACTCTGGCCCAAATCAGTTGATGAGTTTGTAAACTTTAACTTTTTCCAGTGATTTGGTTTGTTTTCACACAGAGGAAATTTATACTAACTTGCTGCATCCCAGAACACACAGTATCCGTGGCTATGGGACTTTTTAAACAAACTAGTAAACTGAACCTGGTAGTTTGTTCAGATCGGGGTCTGGTCACCTGTTTACACCATGAATGAGCTGCTATGGAGTTAATTTGAAAACGTGCTGTGACCACCGCCTCCAGTTTGTTATTTTTGGTCTGCACCCGAGCGTGATTACTGTGTTCACATCTGCACAAACGAACCACAACAAAAGGAAAAAACGAACCAGAGTTTGATTTAAACAAACTAAACACAGCAACTGTGAAAACCCCTTAGATAAAAGACATTAAAAAGGTGCTTGGCTAAGTGAGATATATTATGTAATGTTTCTTCCTGTTAAAAGGAAGTTTTTCCTTCCCACTGTCGCCAAGTGCATGTTCATAAGGTTTGTGAGATTGTGGGGATTTTCTCTGTATTATTGTTGGGTCTTTACCTTTCAATACAAGGAGCCTTTAGGCGACTGTAGCTCTGATTTGATCTTATATAAATAAAAGTGAACTGAACATTAGACCGAGAACAAATTGCACTTTTTGCAGCTTAGTTAGTGACGCACACTTTAAAATTTAACATCAAAATTTCTGTTGCTTTGTAATGAATGGAGGTATGAACACTTGTTTACAGAGAACAGGAATGGCTAATGTCAAGACTGGAATTTATAAACCCTCGCTACGACAGCATTCCCAGTGATGTCATGCCTGACGTTCTCAGAGACTTCAGAAAAATCGCCACAGGACTGCCATCTCTGTTTATACGTGTGTGCATAACTTTGCGTTCCACTGAGTATGTGTGATGGTAGTTGGAGGCCGTGGGAAAGAGAGCCACCTAAACCCACACACACGCTCACACGCACACATGTACATTCAGCGGCAGGACAGGGTCATGTCTCCTCAGACAGAGGGGATGCAGGGTAAACAAGCACTCAGTGAAAGGATCTTATTCGTGCTTGTTTTCTCTCCTCAGTCCTTGTTTAGCTCAGTAAATAGGCTCCCATCCTCTCCTGCATGCGCACACACTAAACTACTGAGAGATACTGCTTCAGGCAACAGGGGAGCATGGGAGCGCAATGATATGATTGTGTATAGATGGAGATATGGTGTTGAATTGTGTGCATACACACAACTAATTAATGGTGCTTGTTTTTGAAAATGACTCTCTCATGAAAAAATAAAGCATCTGATGCAACATGCTTGTTTAATTGGTGAAGTGCCAATTTCAGCCTTTAATTGTTGTTTCTCAACACAAGCAGTGTGTGTTTCACTGTGAGAAATTTCACAGTTAACTTACAGTGAAGTGCTGACAGTGTGATTTGTCAGCAGTTAAAAGCTCAGTGTGCAGTATAATGTACATTATACTGAAAATATGCTTTGCAGTATAATACTGTTCCTAGTGAAATCGCTAGAAACAGCTTATTTTTGTAATATATGACGTGTTTTTAGAACCAATAATTTTTTTTTTTAACATGATAGTAGTTTATTCTCAAAATTCCACCTTTGTGATTGAATGATTCATAGGTCAGTTTAAGTGGCTTGACAAACAAACACAATAAAACAAAACATTATTGAAAATGAGGTAAAAGGACCCGACTAAAACTGAGTGAAAAAGCAGCCAATGTCCAAAGAAAACTGTGAAAGACCTTCAGAAAGCCTGGAGAACTACTATTCAAGACTCTTTAAAAAAAGAAATGAAGAAAGTCAGGTTCCTTGGAAACAGAATAATAAAGAAATGAATGATGACTCGAAACTTTTGCACAGTAATGTACACCAACACAAAATAGCTGAAATAACCATTCCTGTGCTACTCCTCAAAGGCACCAGTGCTTTCAGCATTCAACTGTATTTAAAAGAACAATTTTTTAAAGTGTGCTGTTGTTATTATTCCACTTGTTCCCAGTGCAGTGCTGTTTATTCAGGGAGTTGAAGAGTTTTTCTATCATTGCATTGTTTTAAAAAACAAAAATTCCTTTTTTCCTTTTATTTGATCTCATTTATTGTCTTGAATTTTACCCCTCGGGGATTTATGAGATATTTGAGTACATTTTTTTACTGCTCTTATAAGGTTGCGAGCATAAATACCAAATCAGATCCCTTGTTTCAATATTTCATGTTGTTTTAATACAAAGTAAACGTTATAATTGCCTGCCAGCTATCATTAGAGAGCGTACAATAGGGGTGTTTGCACAAACATGTTTTCAGATAGTGTATGTGGAAAGCAGCTCTCATGCATTATTCAGCTGTACACTAGTCAGCTTAGAAGCAAACAGTAAAAAAAAAAGGTGCTCAGAACATTTCATGAGAACTACCTCCGCTCAACGAAGCCTCTCTCTCACTCTCTTCTTTCCTTTTCCCTTTTGTTTGGCAGGAGCGGGTTTTCCTGACAGTGTCCAACTACATCTTCACAGCAATCTTTGTGACTGAGATGACTGTAAAGGTGAGTCACGCTGAATTGCCAACAATACCTTTTAAACTCCAGTGCAAAGTTTGTGAAAGGCTTTGCTCATTTTAGCCACTGTGTGAGAGGATGTTGCATACTCCATACTTACTTTTACCCTTTTAAAGACTCAAATATCTGCTGTTCATTCTCCCATGAAGTTATCCCTGACTCCTGTTTTTATTCACTTAGTTGATTTCAGCTCTCGTGCCTCAAAATATTTGGTAGGTCAGGTTATTTTGGTGCCGTGAAAACACTGGTTGCCTCGCATCGAGAGCGCGACTTTGCTCAACTTTGCTCTGAAGTTTAAACGAAAATGATTTGACACCCTGGTGTTTGCAAACAAAACAAAGATTTTTGCATGAGAGGAAGAAACCCAAAGCGCACTCCCAAAACCTCCAAGACACAAAGCTGTAGCGATAACAGAGTCTGCCTGATACCTGCATGTAGTGGAACGATTCCATAATAGAAAAGAAAACAGAGTGGGCATGAGGGGGAGGGAGGGGAGGGGGAGAACGAGAGAGGTGAACAGACAGTGAATGCACACCTTCTGAGGGCAGTTTCATAATGCTAAGAGGAGGATTGTCTCGCCAGTATTCAAATGGCCCAGCTTTGAATGGAGGTCCATGGCAGCGTGGGCAGGAGCTCGCGGAGGCAGAGGGGAGGAAAGTTCATCGGTGTCACTCATTCAAAGCCTCTTTCTCTATTTTCGGTCCCGGCGACTCACAAACGTTGGGGTGGCACACAAATACGCACACACAGAGCACTGGTTTTATCATCTAATGCTCAGGGAATCTGTGTGTGATGCAAAAATGTAACAGTGGCGAATGGTTAGCATGAAAGATTTTAGCATTTAAAAAATGAAACAACTATGCGTCTACTCTTTTATCTCGTGTTTCAATTATAATACTATAATAAGTCTATTGCCCCATTTCGGAGGGAGTTTTTATTTTATTTAATTTTTTAAAAGCAGCTGAACACGGAGTGGAAGCCTTTCATATTAAAAATAGATTGCATTGTTAAATATTACACATTGTATTTTTACACCTGTTGACTTCTGACAGATGTTTAGTGTGTAGTTGATGTCCCATGTTGCCCTCAGGTGACTGAGCTGTTAGCAGTTACATGAAATGCAACTGAATTTTTCATCTATACTTTTTCAGTGACTGTATTTAAATATTATATATTATATATTCATCTACTGTACATTTATTTATTTAATGAAAATGAAGCATTGTGTGAGTAAGTAAGTGCTGTGTAACTGTTTCCATAGGAATTCAGGGGGTAAGTAGCAGCCAGAATTAAGTAAGTGGCAGACTAACTGACACGTAGTCAAATGGTCTTGACTAATTGATCATCAGCAAGTGTGAGCACCTCCATAAAACCAGAAGTTTGCACATTGTTTGGCAGTTTGCACATCTGGAGGACTTAGGTCTGTGTGGTCTGTCTGTTTGAAAGGGTTATAAGGCAATTTACAAACAAGTCCATTATTCTACCGTGAGAAACATTATTCACAAGGGGAAACCATTTGAGTCAGCTGCTAATCTTCCTGGGGTAGATGTCCCAGTAAATTCATATCAAGGTTGTGCAATGCTCAGAGAAACTGAAAAAAAACCCTAAAAACTAAAAAGTCACTACATGCTTCAGTTAAATGTTAAAAGTTCATGGAAGAAGAAAATTATGGCTTGTTTAGAAGGGTTATTAGATGAAAGCCTTTTCACTCTAAAAAGACTATGGCAGCACAGCTGAGGAAAACTGCAGCTGAACAAACCAAAAGATTTCTAGAGCAATGTGTTTTGAACAGATAAGTCCAAAGTGGAAATGTTTGGCCATAATATATAGCAAAAATCAAATATTGGCACAAATGCTTCAGCTCTAAAGCACGGAGGTGGAGGGTGATGATTTGGGCTTGATTCGCAGCAACAGGACATCAACACCTTGCAGCCATTGAGTCGACCATAAACTCCTAGGACTGCCAAAGTATTCTTGGGTCAAATGCGAGGCCATGTGTTTGAGAACGAAAGCTTATAATAACAATAATAATAATAATGGATTGCATTTATGTAGCGCTTTTTGAGACCCTCAAAGCGCTTTACAATTCCACTATTCATTCACTCTCACATTCACACACTGGTGGAGGCAGCTACAGTTGTAGGCACAGCTGCCCTGGGGCAGACTGACAGAAGCGAGGCTGCCGTATCGCGCCATCGGCCCCTCTGGCCAACACCAGTAGGCGGTAGGTGAAGTGTCTTCCCCAAGGACACAACAACCAAGACAGACAGACCTGGGGATCGAACTGGCAACCTTCCGGTTACAAGATGAGCTTCCCAAACTTTATCATATAACAGCTGAAAATGTACAAGAGAACAGCTGAAAAAGAAGAGAGTCAAGTGTCGCAATGGCCTTGTCAAATCCAAATCAAAAACAAAGGCCTCTGTAGCAGCCTTTTTTAATTAATTGTCCGCTATATTGATTAGTATCGACTTATACAAACGATCTTATCGCCTCTCATCTTTTCAGTTGGAGTATTGTGAAACTGCATGATGCAAAAACTGTTGTCTTGGCCTAATTTAATAAGTTTGATCTCAGGGAATAATGTTCTGGAATGCATATCGCTTCATCAGCAGAATACGTGATGAGTGAAACCTATGGAAATAGACATGAAGTTTGGAGCGCTTGCAGCTTTTATGATCATCACTGCCACACAAACAGTCACTTCACTAAGTCAATAAGCTGGGCGTATGGGACATTAAGCACCGACTCCTAATAAATAGAACACTGGCTTGATAAACAAATTGCAGCCACAGTGACAAAAATAGATATTAAATTACTGATTCGTGTATCATTTGTCTGCCACTTATATTCATGGTGAATAATTCATTTGAACTAATATCCAAACCAAACTGGCACTCGGCAGTCTAAACTCAGTGCTTTCTGCTTTATAATAACATACTGTTGTCTTCTTTGCTGTCCAGATCGTGTCTATGGGCTTTTTTTTCGGGGACAAGGCGTACCTGAGGAGCAGCTGGAACATTCTGGACGGGATGCTCGTCATGATTTCTGTTATTGACATCCTGGTGTCTCTCATTTCCCAATCCGAAACCAAGATCCTGGGCATGCTCAGAGTGCTGAGGCTGCTGAGAACTCTGAGACCGCTACGGTAAGTGACTGAACGTCATAGATAACTTCCCCTGGGGATGGTTGTTGTTAGCATTTTATTGATAACAGCATTGACACCAATACTTCTTATCAATTCAATTCAATTTTATTTATATAGCGCCAAATCACAACAAAAGTCGCCTCAAGGCGCTTCAAATACTTCTTATCAATATACGTATTTGCTGATATTCCTGGCCTGCTGTAAAATGGATATGGGTGCTTTTGATGCATTAGCACATTTTTTTCATCTGAGCTTCACAGCAAGCTGGTATGCAGTACTGTACTTCTGGAGCAAGCAGTTGTGGTAAATGCCTTATAGTTGAGAACGTGAACAACCACAGACAATATGCAGTTGTTTATCTGTGGTTGTCAGGACTGTTGACACCAACTTTGTGTTATTTTGACTAACAACAACTCAGACTTACTTTAATGGAGATAATGAGTTTCTGTGTGGTCATGGTACTCTTGAGAGGTTGAGAAAAAGAAGGAAACTGAACTTTAGGTTTGATGTTTATCCAAGAAACTTGTCTGTGAAGGTTTTTAGTCATCCAGCTCATCGTAGTCTAAAGAGTTTGGAAAGAAAGGCATCTGGACTTCTTTAAGTTTCACCGCTCAACTGGTGGAGAGTCCCAGATTTAAAGCCCTATGGGAGTGTCGTCAAGAGGGTCATGGACCCCCTATTGATCCTCAACCTAATCACACAAGCCAAGCTGTGTAGGTCACAATCAGCCAAGGTTTTGGGTGAGTTCATTGTGAAACCTAGCCCCACCCTATCATGTGATTTACTGAGGTCAGATGGTCCAGGATGTGGGTGTTAAGGCGTCTGGGAAGGGATCTCAAAACTGGATTACAGATGGCAGACAGTTGGTGTCATAAGCCACCACCTCTGTTCAAAGATGATTGTTCACAGTGGACATAGATGGCTTTTCCACTCCTCTTTCAAACCATCTGTCTTCTCTGTCCAAAATGTGAACGTTGGCATCTTTGAAAGAGTGACCTTTGTCCTTTAGATGCAGATGGACAGCAGATTGTCCCGTCGAGATGGCTCTTCTATGCTGTGCCATGCGTTTATGAAGTGGCTGTTTGAGAAGCTTTGATAATCTCAACCAGTTGCTCTTAGAACTGAAGAAGCTTCTCGGATGAGAGGTAAAACGTCTTCAAGAAAATGAAAGAAGTCCAGACACTTTTCTTTCCAAGCTCCTTAGATCCTAGAACCTTCTTCACTTTTACAAGCAAAAGGTGGAGAGTCCAATATGTTAAACTCCAAGTGTTTTTTTTTCTATTTAGAGGTCCTGTTGATCATGTGAGCGGAAAGTGTGAAAAAAAGGGTCTACAAGCTCTTGAATCATGGGGCGTATTTCGTTTTTCACAGGACTCTATACAAGTCTGCGAAAACCTCCTTTTTCACATGACAGTATAAAATAATAATAATCAGTAGCTGGTGAGCAATGTTAAAAGACACATATAGGAAAGACTCTTAAATACAGCAAACGTAAAAGTGTTGCAAATCCTTGGTTCAATAGTTCCAGTAGTAAAAACGATATGTTTTCAAGTGTTGTCATAAATAAGTAGGAACAAACTTCCTCTCAGTCTCAGTAAGGAGATGCAAGTGTGTCAGTGTGTGTGTCTATGTGTGTATGCATTTATTTTAGCATGCATTCATGTTAATGTCAGCATGCACACAATTTCACAGTTGTGTTTATTTGAGCGGAAATAATTCAGAAATCACCGATTTGAACATCGTTTTTGTATTTTCCAAATATTTGCACTGCTTTGAGTTTTATCTATTCTGTGTGTGTGTGTGTGTGTGTGTGTGTGTGTGTGTGTGTGTGTGTGCGTGCTTGTACACATGCAGCCTCTTGGATGTCTCATCTCGTGAAGGGGAGCTCTCCAGGCTTTGCCCTCTTTTGAATATTTATCACCATTCTCGGGAAGAGCACAAAAATCAAATATTCATTTTCATCCTGCCAAATTTACCCGCTGAACAGCACTGATCTCTTTCCCCCATCCTTTTGCTTTTTTAACTTTCACCTTTGACATGAAAGTGAAATGTTTTGACGAGACTACTTTTGCTCTCCTGCGTTCAAAGCGCTACTTTCGTCTTTGACTTCGTTCTGTAATGTTTGGGTTTAATTAAACCGGGTGAATTTCCAGTTAGTTGGCCAGGTTCTGTTTTTTCATCACTTTTCTGTCACATTCCAGCCTTCAGAAGTTACTTGGTTTGGGGTTTGTTTGTAGTGTTTTCTTCATGTTCCTACATGTAGGCATCAGTAGTTTAGTAGCTACAATGCTGTTCTTTTTAAAAGAAACTATGCTCAAAACTGGATTAACCTAATGTCCACATCGTATCTGTGTTAGCAGCGTTTACTAGTATATAACAACAGTTAAGTGTCTGTTATCAGTCACTGTAAAACCTTCTACAACAGCAAAGACTGTTTTAATGCAAACTGAGGATTGTGTGGGTTGAATGAGAAATTGAGGCATAAATATAGTCCCTTTTAAACTATTGTAACAAGTAATTAACTTCTAATCTTTACTAGTTACTGGTTTGTGCATGTTCTGTTTAACGGTTACGGATGCTGCTAAAAAAAAGGCTTAAATAGATATCTCATTAACCCTCTGAGGTCTAAATTATTGGCGATGACGCCAATCCTAGCCAGAATTTGCAACTTTTGTTTTTATTAAATTGTTCACTCAAGTCTACTCGATCAGGGACAAAGGATGTAACCATTCTTACTGACACGCACTAAAAAGTGTTCCATTTATATTTGTGTTGGCTTTTTTCTGTTTGTATGAGTTATCACCAATGACAGCTTAGACAAGGGGTGGGGGAACTCCAGGCCTCAAGGGCCGGTGTCCTGCAGGTTTTAGATGTTTCCTTCATCCAAATGGCCAAAAATTACTGCTCAACATGTCATGAAGTTGCCTGGAGTTCCCCACCCCTGCCTTAGACCTTAGAGGATTCATAAGCAACTTCTTGCAAAGTGCAATCTTGTCAGCAAAACTACTGAGCTGAATTGCACTGATCTTGTTGGTGAAGTGAAGCATGGGCAGATGAAGGACCGAGTGGAATTTGGTGTGGATCCATAATTATTCTCTGCAAAAAAAAAAAAGGAAAAAGAAGAATCTAAACAGGGAATTGGCTTTTGCATTGACATTGCCATTGGCGCTGACACTGGCATTTGCATTGGCACTGGCTTTGGCAGGGGAATCACTGTGAGTGCCCTTTTAGAAAGCCCGTGATCTTCCTGTGGATAATTCATTATGGATATATGTTTGGGCTTGCAGTCACACTGTGGGATGAATTTGTAACTAATGAAATCCCTCAATGCAAAAAAATCAGTCTTTCTTCAGCCCTGGTGCTGTCTTACTGAAATGGTAATGTGACATTAAAAGTATAAGCTTGCTGTCAAATGAGTGGCTTCCTAATTAAATTTGGTGCAACTGTGACAAACTAAATGCTTGAAGAGATTCACCTGTTTCTAAATGCCGCTGAATCCTCTTTAAGTCTTCCTGTTATACGCCCTGCTTTATTTAATCCTCAGATGACAGCTGAGTTTGTATTAACAGGGCTAGCAACGGTTTTAAAGTCAGATTAGAAAAAAATATGAAACAATTACAAGAGGAAATTGGACCTATTTTGAGTCTGGGGGAAATATTTTTAGGAGCAAAGGGCAACAATTTCCTTCAGGCATGATGTCACCAGTTTGACGGAGATGCAGAATGGCAGGGAACGATGGGCAGATCTAGACTCGATACAAAGAGAGGCAGAAAGCAAAGGAGAGAGAAAAGACAGGAAGAGAAGAAGAGAATAAGAAAGAGCTGAGCTGTGGAGCTTGGTTCTCTTCTCTGCTGAGGCTGCAGATGAATTAAAGGAAAGAAATACCAAAAATCATTTTTAAGTTATTAACTTTTAATCCATAAGAAGGAGCGCAGCTTTAAAGGCTATATTAAGCTATAAGTTTGCTGCTCTGGTTTATACGGTATAGTCTGATTATAGTGTACTCTGTACTTAAAACTGTTGCTTGGAAGATGACAACACTGACTTCAGAAGCAAAACAATTATCAGCAAAAAATTGTGCTTCTTGAAGCTAGCTACTACTAAAACTAATACTGAAGTGCTAAAAGCTTAATCCAGCCTCATTGGGAAGATGCAGACGCAGAGCAGTGATGCCTGTAGCTGTGTTGGCACAGATCATTTCAAACATTAACAGGACGTTGTATGGACATCAACATTAGTTGTCAAATCATACTCCCTCACGTGTTTACTAAACAAGCTAACTAGCTAACTTTTCCTCTCTATTTAAGCAAAAAAAAAACAAATCGCATAAGATGCAGGACCACTGATAGCTGCTACATAGTGCAGACGCTGGATTATTTAGGTTGGGCAGGACCCAGGTGCAGCCATTGGAGACAGAGATAATTAACTAAAAAGCAGTTTTATTGCCAAATCTAGAGGCTCAAAGGAAATACAAAAAACAAAATTAGGTACTAGGAACCGGAAACTAGAAAACATGTAAACTACTAAAAAAAAAGGAACTCGCAGAAAAATAAAAAAAAACACACAGTATGAGCTGACGACGTGACCACGAGCAGAGGGAGACTGAGGACATAATTACAGAAAAACTGAAAAAAAGTCTACAGAGAAACAGATACGGGGACAGCAACAATGGAGACAAGAGATAAACAAACATGAAGACAAGGCTGACTAAACACAGGGGAAGACGATGCACTGAAAACTCTAAGATGACTAAGAACTGAAGGCTAACTGAAGCATACTTTATACACAACGTAAATATAACCATGAAACTATGAATCACACAGAATATTCCAACAAACAAGTCTGGAAACACAGAAAGACCCAGTATCAGGACAATTTAGTGTTATTTGTCTGAGAATGGAATAGAATACAATAGATACTTTATTGTCATTTACAACACAGAGCAATTAGTCTAGTTAGTTTAAGAACAGAGTTTCGGTGCATTGACTTGCCATCAGATTAATGTGAGATTTCAAGGTGACTTCTTGAAATTACATATTTGGAGAACAGAATAAGCACAAGAAATGTATGAATGGCTGGTAAGATTCTTAATATCAGATTTTAACTTTCAGCCAAAGTAACTGCTGAGTCCTTACTTAGGCTGTAGTGACACTAGAGAAAACAGTGGTTGGGTACCATAGTGCAACAAAAAACTATTACCACTTATGATCTTGCATAGCGTTGCTTTTAAAATGGGTTGCTTCAAAGATGGTCATCAGGACTGTGCCCACGTGCTGTCAGCTGCTATGTTCAAAGTGACTTTGATGTGTCAAAACCACAATAAAACAGCAAGAGTCAATTTGCTATCAGTAAGCAATAGAATGGTTGGGCAGTGGCGTCAATTTGGCAACTACATCGAATCAGTTTGTGGATACAGTGATTAACCATGATATATCAGTGAAAATCCAAATCTATTGATGTCTAAAATTCACATGAACCTCACAGATTTGAAACTGAAATTCAGAAAGTCCTCTAGAAGTACTGAGGTAGTTGTTGAAGGCCAGCGGTTTAACTGCAGAATGGTTGTCATGCTTGCTGCTTCAACATGTCTCTGAATACAACAAGAATACAAAGAGTCAGTAACCACATAAGTTGTGTCCCCTAGTTCAGCTCATAGGGGCAGATTGATTCAGACTGAATCAATCGGGATGACAGTGATGTGTCAGTTGGGTTAGGATCCTAAATATTTGGAAACAGGTTGCCTCCAACGCGAGAAACAAGAACAATCACCTTGTGATTGAAAGTTGTTGCCACCTGTAGGTGTTGCATCCTCAAGCTCAAGGTCACCACTTAGGTCTGGTAGCCACAACTACTTGCATTTGGTCACCGACAACAATATGAATAAATAAATGAAAATAATCAATCTCACGGGCAACCACCAATTTCTTCTTAGTCACATGGAGGTTGCTGCTCAGTTCCAGAGTTTTTTTCCTTATTTGTTCCTGTATTAAGACTGTTTTAAGTGCAGAAGCCCAACCCACCAGCTGTTCAAACCTTCTGTTTACAAGGGGCAGCCAATCAGAAGAAAACTGGCTTAAAGGGAAGGGGAAAGAAGCTAAAATGACTTGATTCCAACAGAAAATCAACTGAATAGCTGCGCCAAGCCCCGGTATGAGACAAATGATTGTTTTCCAATCATGACTCAGTGCAAAGCTACTTTAGTCGAGTCCAAGAATAAAAATATGAAGCAGGAAATGAGCACAACAGGGCCCTTTTAAAAATATTTACTAGAACATGTCATTACCATTTTGCCAGTTTGTTAAATAAAAAATTACAGCAACCGCTCAACCAGAATAATGTATGTGTAAAACTTCCAAACTGTAACATTAAATCAGTTAGTCCCCCAAATTCCCCAAACACACCAGAAAACAGGCACGGCTTCATAAAGCTACAGAATTTCCTTCAATATCAGCTTGTTATCACCCCAATTCAACTGTGGCAAACTCACACTCACTGGGTATTTTAATTAAATATGAACTCGTCTGTGTTTTCCCCTCCGGCACCGCGGTGGCACATGGGGGTTCACGCAGGCAGCATCAGAGCTGCCGACGCCGATATGAGAAGAAAACTCAATCAACAATCATTCATTTCCTTAGGGCCTAAAAAGCTGTAGCAACTTAGACGACCAAGTTTTAAGGCTACAATACTTAGTTACAATATGCACTTTGCACATCTTAAGTGCGATAAGGTGAAGCGGTTGCTCTAAACTAGCCGTGTACGTTGGATGAGTTTTACTGCAACAGGCGTTACGCAGGAGTCTGTTGCTGTTTCCTCCTCATTAGAGATATTAATGATAGCATTCATTGCACGCGCGTGTGTGTTGTGTGCGTCTGTGCATGTGACAGAATGATGCATCGGCTTTGTTTAACAGGGAGCACGCACACACCTCTGCAGTCATTCATCAAGCCCACTACCTGAGCTGAGGGCAGTCCTCGGGGAGGTCCCGCGAGTTAACACCCCCCATGTCATCGAGTGGCACTTTTATGTCACCCCACAGCACCTACAGCTCATCGACAATTAAGGTGCAACCTAGAAACCCCTACCCCAAAACCCTCTCCACGTTCATCATTAGTTATAGCTGCCACCGAGCTCCATCGCAGGCAGACCGGAGTGTCGAGGTCAGAGAGAGCCAGCAGGTTGCTTTTATCGATGAATCCCCTGCTGCGGTTGACCTCGATCGGATCAGCCTTTTGAGCACATCCGTCAGTTGATGATGATGTAATTACCTCAATGCTGGTGGCCTAATTGACTTATAACATATAATTACAAGTGCCTAACCCTGCGATGTGACATGTCACTGTCTTTCTTTTGCATTTCCGTAAGCACAATGAGAGATTGGGCTGAAGCGATGATGAGGAACGCCAGCTGGGGGAGAAGAAAATTCACAGAGCTAGGTGGAGTGACAGGCAAAGTTCTGACCAAAAAAAAAGTGAGAAAAAAAGCAAGAAAAGAAGAGCTGCCTCATTTTTTATTCCCTCTGTATTCCTGCAACTCACCAGCCCTCCTCTCCTCCCTCTGTTCCCTATTTCTATCTCTCGGCGTCGCTTAATTACACCCAGTGTTTGCACTGTGGGAGTACGGCTGCCACTTATTGCCCTACTTGTTGTTCCCTTTACTCCGTGTGAGGAATAAGCTGGTGGTGGAAGAAGAGGAAGTGGGAGAGAGAGAGATGGGTGGTGCATGTGTGCAGGTGGTGAGGATCGTGGCACGCTCCTCATTGTGCGGTGCAAAACAAGGACACCGCCATGAAATTATGCAGAAGGTAGATCAGACAAAGCAAACTTCTTTCTCTCCTTCTGCTCTCTCCATTCAGCTTCCCCTCATCCTCCTTTTTGTGCCATATGCAAATAGACATAACGGAGAGAAGCCCACTGCAGCGTGTCCTTCATGTACCGCATCATCAGAGTATATTGACTTAGAGTGAGAGCCTCGTCTCTCCATAGTTTCTCTCCTTAATAAGCCTTTTCACTTCAGCGTACTTGTTAGAGTTTGGTTTGAAAGGACGTGAAAAGGTACAGAGGCTCGTCTGAGGTGTTCATATGCGACTCAGCAGTGTGCGGGAACTACAGCAAACTGGTCAAAAATGTTCAATTATTCAGGCTACTCAACACACAACCACTTGAATAGGTCGGTTATGTGTATTTCAAAATAGACGTGTCTTTTCAGAGATCTGAACGTTATGAGTTGTCTGTCCTTCCATGGTAAATGGACTTTTCTTCTACTTGAAGGGTGCACCCTACTCTCTGCCTATGACAGGTGGGATAGGTTCCAGCCCTGCCTCGTGACCCTGAATTAGATTATTGGAAGAAAATGGTTGGATGGTGCTTGGAAGTGTTATTTACACTTAGTTAAGTTTTAAAAAGTTGAAAAGAACTAAGCTAATATTATGCAAGTAACTTAACGTCTTTTCTTCGGCTGAACGTCTAATATTTACTAAATACTGAGGGCTAAACTGTTTCCCCACAGTCCATCTCTCTCCTGGCACTAGCAGCAGCAGTGTGTCTAAAGCACTGCGCAGTTAGAGCTGAAGCTACATGACACACAGCTGCCACACAGCATGCAGTATTGTTGGGTGGATGCTAGTCTGTTAACTCCTGAAAGCAATGACTCTTAACAACTTTTCTGGTGGAAACCAAGCATTGCTCTGTGTCCTATTCAGTTTAGTAAAACTGTAGTAAAAAGTTAATAAAGTCACTTGGTAAATTTAAGTAGGTAAATGGAATAAGTTTAATCAAATGTTTTAAAATCCACCATGAAAAGAAATATGAGTAAAACCTGGACGTCATTTGGTCTTTTTTTTTTTTTTTTTTTTACCAGAAATGACTACAGACTGAAACTGGACTTTGATCAGTGTCATTGCCAAGGGACTGAATGCAAACATGCTGTCAAAGAACAGGAGAATGACTCCCTGGAGACATTCACAGTTGCACTCCTTGAGTACTAGTGCCCTCTATAGGCCAGATGTGGAGCCTCAGCCTATTATGGCAGTGAGTCAAACACATTGGAGCCACTTTGGTCCTGAGCACATTACAGTATTTTGGACTCTCACAGAGACTGAACCACTAAATATTAAGACCAAATGTGAACAGGACCTGGGGTGTTCTTTTGAAGATGGTGAGTGGAAACCACAATGTGAGGGAGCACTACCAGCCACCACAAGGTTTTTCACTTTTAACAACAGTGTCTATTTACACCAGAAAGACACCAAAGACAAATAAATCAATTTCAAATTTTTGCCCTAGATGCAAAGTTATAGCCAATAACATGTAAAAATTCAAACATTGCAAAGAGATTCTTAAAGAGATTCTCAGATTTGAGATCCCTCGCTCTGCTAGATTAACCTTTTTTAGACAACACGTCCCATTTCCTGTTTGCCTAAAGAAAGAATCTGCTGTGAATACTGGCAATAAATATGTCTACGCTGATTAAAGCAATCTCCTCTGACATGTTTTGAGGCTGTGACATCGATTGGTTTCTGTACTCACATGTTGAAGCTTCAACATTTGGTTGTTGCCATGTTTGTTTATTTGCATCCAGACGCAGCCATGTTTAGACTACAGTGTGGAGCACAAAGGTGCTAATGCAAACAAGTTTCTTTAGCATGCTATAGCCATAATCTTTATAGTTGTAACTCACAGATATACTGTTTAACTCGGTGAAAATGAAGCACAAGCCTGCTGGGTAGTCTTTAATACAAATCATGCCTTCTTATTTTGTCAGATTAGAAATATACTCCAAGAGGCGCTGATAATAGAAAACGAATGGAGAAGTTCAGTTTAGTGAAGTAGCTGAGGTTAAGCCTTATACCACATCTAATAGCTACACCTGTCTTCCCTAACTTTAGACCAAATGGCACATACACACACAAATGGTTGAAACATTCAATAAACAAATAGTTAAAATAGCAAAAAGCAGTGAAGTGCAGGCAGGAAAAAAAGGGCAGCCACTGACTTGTAATTCTCTGATCAGGGCTATTGATCACTGCGACCTTGGTCAGTCTTGGCTCCTTATTATCTCATGTCTTCTCTTAATGTGCTATCGACTGTTCTATCACTCAATTGTCAGCCTGGAGAAAAACATACAGTGTAGACAAAGACAAATAGACAGTGGCAGAGAAGATTATCGCCTCAGCGGCTTTGGCTGCTGAGAAACTGTGTGGCAGTTTGTTTTTTAATCACCTGATCACCTCATATGTTTAGTGCTTGCTTGAAGAGAAAGCCCGTGCAGGCGAGCGCGTTACCCGTTAGGTTCCGTGTAGTATCTGTGTATTGAGTTTCTCCCTGTCAGAGAAGCACAGCTGCTGTGCAGTGCAGTGCCAGGTGCCCTGCTGGTGCTAATGAACCATCCTCATCAGTCCAGTAGCTTAATTAGAAGACTCTGTTTCTTTGACTGCAATAAGCAAAGAGATGTGTTTTTAAAGAAAAGAAAAGAGGGAGCAAATGAGAGACACAGCAAATAAACAAACTGCGATGGAGGGAGGGGCTGCGTGCGTGTCTAAAAGTGCCTGAAGTGAAGGCCTGGGGGGTAGGGGGCATGATGAGGTTGCGGGTTGGATCGCTGCAGGCATCCATTCTCCATCTGGTGTGGGCTGCACAGTAACTGACCTAAGAGTGTCCTGCACAAACCCCCACACACACATAGTGCACTAATGCCTCATTGTGTGCCATGTTCCAGCGTGATCAGCAGAGCCCCGGGCCTGAAGCTGGTGGTAGAGACCCTGATGTCGTCCCTGAAGCCCATCGGCAACATCGTGGTCATCTGCTGTGCCTTCTTCATTATCTTTGGCATCCTGGGAGTACAGGTGAGAGGGGAGGGGGAAATGGAGAGTATACGCACAGACCTAATGAGAAGACTCTGTAAGCCTGCTTGAGCAATTTGACATGTGATTTAATGCTCGCGCAGGTCTCCACCCTCTCCCGAACCACCTTGGGTGTATGTACATCTGGAAGGGCTATCAGAAAAACAGCTATTTTTTTATGCACTGTCCGACTTATAACTCATAGGCCTGGACGCTTATGTATGCTTATGTGGCCGCAATGAGTTTTCATGGCTAACAGCCCAAGGATCAATCCATACCAACAAGCTCTGTGGCCTTGGTGTAGTTCCAACTCCTGTTTGTCTGCCATCAGGACATTAATGTCCTTTAACCATCTGTCCAAGTAAAGTAAGGTCATAAAGGGTTAATGGCTGTTATGACACCATGAGGCAGCAGTTGGAATATTCACTCATGAAGTGCAGAATTCAATCTCCAGTGTTCCCAACGCTACCGATCCATATGTTGTCGCTCAGTGTCGATGTGCTTTTAGAGCTTTTTATAGCTTCAGTAAAGAGCATACACACTTTGCAAAGTCCCATATCACCCTAAATCGTGTAATATGAAACACATACTCTCAGGGTTGAACTAAAGCTTTCAAAACCTGGAGTCCAATCACAGCAGGGTCACCTATAAGCCATACAAACTTAACAGTGTTTTTGTGGTGGTTCAAATGTATGTGTGTGTGTGTGTTTTCTCCTCAGCTTTTCAAGGGAAAATTCTTCATTTGTCAAGGAGAGGATGTAAGGAACATCACCAATAAGTCAGACTGCTTGCAAGCCAGCTATAAGTGGGTCAGACACAAGTACAACTTTGACAACCTAGGACAAGTAAGACATTCGAAATGTCAAGATTCCTGATGGACAGATGCATGAATAAAAAAAACTGATGATGCTGATCACGTTTTTCAACGATTTTTAACTTTAGTCCGTGTTTACGTTTCAACCCTGTCATCCTTTCTCAGGCCTTGATGTCTCTCTTTGTGCTGGCGTCAAAAGATGGATGGGTCGACATTATGTACGATGGGCTTGATGCTGTGGGAGTTGACCAACAGGTAAATGTTAAATTGCGCACACAAAATGTTGGCAAGTCCCTTGGCTGTTCAATATAATTTCTGGATTTCGTCTAATACAGCCGTACCTGGCAGGCAGTCATTACTTAGAATGAGTGATGAAGACTTCTTAATGTAAAAAAAAAAAATCCTCCACATAGAGCTAAAAGAAGATTGATGTTTCCGTCTGCAGCAAGAGCCCTGCACAGAACAGAGCAGGCAGCAATGACAATAGAATAAGACACTGAAGACGTCAGATACAGTATGAAAGGAGGAGGTTGCAAAGCAGGTTGCAGCTACAAAGCACTTGTGAGTAAGGTAAAGCAGCTTTGCTAGTTCGATTACCTGGGCCATCAGCTGACGTGGGCGGGCATCAACATCAGCTGATCTAACCTGATTGTGTCTGACCCGGGTTTGCAGCCAGCCTGAATTAACGTCCTTCCTGATTTTTCTGTTGTTTTTCAGCCTATAATGAACTACAACCCATGGATGTTGCTCTACTTCATCTCCTTCCTCCTGATCGTCGCCTTCTTCGTGCTCAACATGTTTGTAGGCGTGGTGGTGGAGAACTTCCATAAATGCCGGCGCCACCAGGAGGCCGAGGAGGCCAAACGCAGGGAGGAGAAGAGACTGAAACGCATGGAGAAAAAGAGACGGAGTAAGGAGAAGGAGCTGGCTGGTCGGTAGTCTTTCCACATCTTTCTGAGTCCTGCTTGATTCGAGCTTGAGCCTTTTTTTTTCCTTTTTGCTTTTTAATTTGATTTGGCCGAATACGGAAAAACGCAATTAGTGAGCTAGTATCAAATATAGTTGCTACTCTGCGGTAGAACTCCCTTTCCTTCGACCATCCTCTTTCCCTTTTACCGTGAGTAAAATGGAAAGAATTCTTAACCCAGTCTGGTGGTCACCTGCTCTGGCGCTGTTGAGTCTGCTGCAGGCTGTGGAGGCTTTTCTTCGACCCCAGCAATAATTAATCAAGCTGGATGTTAAGAAAAGCTCCCACAATCGGCAGGCTCGCAGAATTAGGACTGATGACCGCTGGAGTTAGCCGCCACCCTTTCCCTCCTCCCTTAACTTGCCTGGTCTACCGTAGACACCGTGCTTGGGATGGCCCCTTGGAGCATGCCCAGTGAGTGCTGACAGATGGGGCTTGCATGGTGGTGGGTATACAGAGCTAGAGGGAGGGGGAGTCAATGATTTCATCACCGTGGCCCGAAAAGGAGATGACCCCCCCTCCCTTCCTCTCTTCTGCATGCGGTTTAGTACAGCCGGAGGAGCAGGGATAGACCAAAATCTGGAAGAAAAGGAGGAAGAGTTTCAGCTGTAGCTTGTGAGATTTGCGAAGGAGTTAGAGCTAATTTCACGCCTGTCCCACCCTCACCTCCGGCTGTATAGGAGTTGATGACAAACTGCTTTTTTTTTTTTTTTTTTTTACCTATTTTAATACTTTCCACTGCCTCCTACACCCCACAAAACAGTGCTAGCTTCTGCTAGCATTACCCTTCTTGGGAATTTGAGGCCTATACTCATGCCTGTACAGTATTTTGCCGAATCTATTCCAAAGGCACTTTTTTATATATATGTCTATATTTTGTACAAGGAGCAGTGGACACTTTTTTTTTTAAGCCAAAAGGCAAAAAACCCAAACCTTTTCATTTCTTTTATATATATATAATTTTATTTGATAACCGGAATGTTTCCGTCGAGCTCTTGAGAAATACAGATGGAAATTGATCTTGCTTTTACAGGAGGTGTCCGCCAAGGCTATCTCATCCAATCAAGAAACTCACCCCCGACCCTGTCACACACAGTCTACGTGTACACACAGTATATGTCAAGAGGCCCTTTTAACTCGTCTTCTTCTACATCTCTGAGTTTCTTTCCCTGCTTTTTTTTTCTCCTTCTCTGATTTTTTTTCATTGAAACAGTTCTCTTCTTAATTTCTGGCTCAGTATTTTTTGCCAGGATGCTTTTTTGTTTTGGTCTTTAGGGTGGCTAAAGGGCAGTTGATTCCTTAGTAAAACGGCAATACGAAAATGAAAAGTTGCTCATAACAGTTGCAGTTGTAACTCGACAATTTGTAAAGCGGGTGTTTTTGAAACCTTTGGTTTGTGACATGTGAACGTTTTTCATCCAAAGAACTGGACTCAGAATCTCTGGAAAGACGAAAATAACCATAGGCACACAAACCAGCTTAACCTTTCATCGCTACCTTCTAAGCCTTACTCCATCCCTCTTTCCCTCTTTCTATCTCTTTGACTCTCTTCTGTCTCTAACTTTCAGCCATCTTTCCTTTCTCGCTTTCTTCGGCCTCTGCCTGACTAACACGCTCTCATTCCTCTAGATTTATTGGTTCCGGGGGTGAGTTGGGCCCTCTCTGACGGCACACTGAAAGGTACAGAGTTTCCAGCATGTTCTGTGTGTCCCTTTTTAAAACCCCACACCGCCACCGACCACGACCACCCATTAACGGTGGCTAGGGTTAATAAGTTCAATGATCACGGGAGGTAGGGCCCCATCTTGCGTCCCCGCCCCCCTGCCTCTCTCCCATCAGCTCTCAGTCCGCTGGACATGCTGTTACCTGTTTTCTCTGTCGTGCCTTTGTCTTTCACAGCTCTTCCACACCGCTCGTGATCCATCCACTGTTCACAGCACCGCACCGCTGCTGCTGCACCACCAACACCACAAGAAAGGAAGACTTTGGTGTAAAATTTAATTAGTAGGGAAACTCAGGTGGCGAGAGGGAGAGAAGGGAAAAAGATGTTTCCACATAAGAATTCCAGAGTTTCCTTTAGTGTTTTCCAGACAGACGTGGTGTAATTCTCTCAGTATATGCTTATGATGCTCTTTTCTTTTAGTTACAATAATATTTTTTCTCAGCACCAAAGCCATTTTGTCATTTGAAAGCGTGGTGACATTTTTAGAAAAAAGTGTTGCAAACTGAGAACATAAATGTTGTAATGGGCATAGAAGTATACTTTAGCATAGCTGTGCTTTAAGCTAACTCTTATTGTCAGCATGCTAACATACGTAGATTCGATAAACGCAGTATTTGACATTTATATTATTTAGTTTACTGTTTGATTGAAACACAAACCTCAAGGTGGTACTGGAGGAAACTTCTCGACATCACTATAGTAAACAAACGTTAACATAGAAGTTTAAGTAAGTAAAATTGAGCTGTCGGTGGATCTGGACGAAAAGTCGCTACCACACTCGCTAGTCATTCATCATCTTTGATTCAAACAAGACTGTAAACACTTTGTTCGATATTTCACTCTGAATGAAAGTGATCAGCTGGTAAGTGGAGTCATGAAGTTAGTAAAACCAGCCAAGAATCTATAAGCAGCTCTACTTTGACTTTGAGATCTCAGCAATCTTTTGTTTTCTTGGTTTAGTGCAGCTAAACTCAGATAAGCGTAGCGTGACAGATGCTTACTTTGATGACACCAGCATTATGTAGGAGTAGGTCACGGATAATAGGTACTGATTTGTAAATAACTGGACATGTGTCACGGCGAGATGTGCCGGTGTGTTTGTTAGAGCGGACCCGAAAGCAGACACTGGAGGAAGGAGCTGGTTTGCAAACAGAAGGCGAGCCTTTATTTCAGCTGAAAACATGAAACTATGAAACACCAAGAATAACTATGAGAAACTATAACTGACTATGATAACAAAAGGTAAAACTATGAGTATGACTCAGACTGTGACTGGGACTAGATGATATGAGGGAAATTGGCAGACGTCCCGACAATGAACAGTAAGAGACACATGACTTAAATACACACATGAGGTGATCAGGGGAAGTGGAGACACAGCTGACTAGGATGAACATAATGATGCACAGGAAATGTAAACTAAAACACAAAGACATGGAAACTGGACTTTCAAAATAAACAGGAAAACATGACAAGACACAGGCATGACAGCATTAACCAGGCAGACCAGAAACATGACAGATAAGACACAATAAACCACAAGGGGAACTGTAACACATGGGAAGATGACCCAAAGGAGACCTGCTAAACAATGAATAACTACAACTAAGGAACCCAGGATCTAAAAGTACTAACTATAAACAATGAATATCAAAATACAAGAAAACACAAAGCGCTGGGTCATACGACCCCGGACTGTGACAACATGAATAACTTGAGCTTGATATAATATATCAACAGTATATTTCTAACTAGGCAGCTCATTCTCTTTCTCTTCATACTTTATTTAAAGATAGAACACATTTTGGGGTCGACTTGAAAGAAAGGTAGATGTGAAATGTAAAAGTGAGGTCAGAGGTCAAATGTGACCTGATCTTAGCTGTAAACTATAATGTGATGTTAAGAATCCCCATATACCAGATCTTTTCCTACATTTTGCCAATACAAACAAAGGCAGCTGGATTTTAAGCAGAATTTCAAAGATAAAAGACATTTTAATGAAGGTTTGACCTAATTTGACCTTGAGGAGAGGTCATATATCATTCCCTGTATGCCTATATATTGTCAATACAAACAATGGCAGTAAGAAAAATAGTTTTAAATAGCTCTGTGCAACATTTCTATTACTTTGACTTTCAAATCAGCCTACTGAATTTAGTGAAGCCCTGCAAGGGACGTTGGAGAAAGAAGAAAAAAAAAAAAGATGGACTTTTGCGAGATGTCCCTTGCAGGGCTCCGTAGTAAGCACATCAAATAAACAGGGCATGAAGTTTTCTAATCTTGATGTTTAATAAAAAAGTCTTTTAATTTTCTCAGTTTCCCCCGCTGGTATCAAAACCTGCACTGAGTATTTCAGCATCAAGTTTGAAATTCTAGTACCGCAAGCTGCGACAACACTAGATGATAATACCGATCCTTTTTTGTTTTACACCGTTTACCATTTAGTAACAAGTTCTGGCAAACCTATTCGGTACTGACCAAAAAAGTTACTGACCTATCAAAACCAATAGGAAAGAAGCTAAAGACCAGTTTTGATTACTCAGAACTATTCGTTAAACTTTAATAATGTGTTGGATTTCTCTCTCTTGCGTTGTGTCTTGTAACTTCAGCTCACTGCTGTCACTATAGATTGGTACCAAAAAGGTACAGGTAAAATTATCTATTAAGGCTTACCAGCCTCTATTAAAAGGCCACAGAGATTCAATCAAGAAATTCCTGTTATTTGGTCCCTGAATCTTTGCTTAGTTTAGAAATCTTCATTTAGGACATCCAGAATCAGAATGTGTAGATGTTGCTATATTATTAAACTGAAATCAGCTCCAGCTTGTTTCGCTCAAGGGTTTAAACTGTTCCTTTGGTCTATTTCTACTTCATCACGTGTGCATCGTTATTAAATCATGATCTCAAATAGAATAAAAGAATGTCCGATTCACTAGGAAACACTGTGTGCAAAGGTCGCATCGGTATGAGTTGTGATTAGCTGAGACCACAGCAGGTTTGTTCACAGCAGCTGCCTCTTGTTGGGCATAAAAGGTCATCCTGGGGCGGTGTGACCACTGCCTGAATTGTCACAAGTAGTTTCCATGGAAATCTGCTAAAGGTATTGTTATGAAAGATGGAAGCTCGTGAATGAGAGTTTGTGTGAGTAGGCTTAGCTATATCCCGATGGTCCCATCATCGCCTCGGTTTACTTACAGCAGGTAAGCTGGAGTGGTGTCTGTTAATTTGCGGCACGTTCCTGGAAGGTAGACCCGGCTGTGTTGCTTCATATTCTTGTGTGCATATGAGTGTGTCGGGGAGCAGATGGCTGCAAAACAGGTTGTGAAATATGCAGGAGCAGCTATCTCATCCTCAAATCCCCCCCCCCCCCCCCCCCTTCCCTCCTCTCAGTGTGGATGAATGTCTGACCCCCACAGCCTCTCTGTTGATCCTTTTTTGCCTCAGTGTCTTGTAACATTTAGGTAGTTTTACCCAAAAGGTAATTACAGTACTGACACAAACACAAAAGTCCCACAGAAAAACTGCGTATGTGTATTTGAGGTGTCCTGCACACTCCACACTGAGGTGCATTAAGATTTCCACTGATGATGCAGGGAGGAGGAGAAGATATGTACGTGGGTGGAGGAGGTGGCAGAGATACACAAACACTGTATCAGGCTGTAATAATGCAGTGATGTAAGCACAGGTGCACGCTGAAGAAGAAGTGGCGATGCATTGTGACATGCAGAGAGCGAGCGCAGAAACACCTAAGGCTAAATTTGAAACTCTGCCCTGTTGTTGGAGTTGACTTGTTGTGTTGAGTCACAGTCAGCTGGCTGTGGCAGACACATCAAGTGAAGCTACAGTGCACTGCATGGTGTATGCAGCAAATTGTAAATATAGCTGCGTGCTGCTTCCAACCTCTCGAGGAGCTACCACAGTGATAGCGTTCTGGATCTTTTGACACACAGCGGCTTGCATCAGGGTAATGATGCTCTTAGTGTTGATGCCTGAGTCTATAGGCTGTTGGCTGTGATTATGCAGCCATAGTATTAAATGTAGTCACAGTTACTCTATAAAAAACTCTATAATGTCTTTTACAGTAACAATTTGAAGCTTGTGGACCTGAGAAGAAAGGCCCAAGTTCCCAGACCCCATCGTGTTGTCAAATTAGTGTAGAAAGTCTAAAACTGAGAGGAATTCTACTTTCAAAAAATTGTAGGGTTGCAAAGGAAATCAGCATAATTTCACTGCACTGCTTGGTTAATTCTGCAGATCTGCTCGTTATCTGTATTCCATACTTCGAAGTAGCCAGCTACATTACCACTGTACATATTATAGAGCTACCAACAATACTGCTGTAATACAGTTGTATACATGTATATTTTATACAGAGGAACCAAAACGCTACCTTCTTATACTGCACAGAAGTTGTAAGGAAGCGGTCAAACCAAATCATAGAGTTACAAAGTAAAAGCTAAACAATTAGAACAGAAACTATGAAACAAAGCCCAAGACATTCGCTTCCTCTTAGATGAAGTTTGATGACGTTTTTATTAGGGGTGCAACGATACACAAAATTCACGGTTCGGTTCGGTTCGATACTTTGGTGTCACGGTTTGATATTTTTTGATACAAAAAAATGTTCATGCTTTTTTAATTTGTCATTTATTAAAATTATAAATATATATTTTAACTCAAAATGTACAGTTTTTAAATGTAATGTTGCTGAAACAACAAAATAATAGTAAAAAATAAATCTATCTGATCGAGAAATCACTCATCTTTGGAAAAGAGAGTTTATTACAGAGAAATGTCTCTTTCCAAAATAAAAGCTATATAATACGCTTCTTCTGGGCTATATTCTCAGCAGCATATTAAACATATCAGGTCCCCATAAGGAGAATCATGTGCTAACGGCTGTCTAAATGACTCGGGTAAAGTTTGTAGCATGCGTGCTTGTTGTTTTTGTTTGCTTCCACTTGTCTCTGCACTAGGATGATATCGGCGTAAATGTGCAGTCACATTCGTTGTGTTTCCATTAGTGCTGTCAGGTTAATCTCGTTAAAATGACATTAACGCCACAACACGGCAAATCTCTGTTAACGAGCTAACTGCGCTAACACACTAGTTCCCACCCATGTAATTGAGCATTGTGTGGCACATCCGACATACTGTTTTACTTTTGTCCATGACGCGCTTACCTTCAGGGTCATACGTCACATGAAAACCAAAATAGTTCCAAAGGCCAGATCTGAATGAGGGTGGGGGAGGTTCAATTTGCCATGTTGCAATGAGCTTAGCTCCTGTCTTGCTAGCTTGAGCTGCGCTCAGTGGATCTGCGCTCGACAGTGCAGCCTAGGTGGAGTAGTCGAACGCAGATCCACTGAGCTCTCAACACAGACAGCATCGTCAGAAGAAAAGTTGATAAAATAAATTAAAAATTTTGTATTGTTCGATACATATGCGTACCGAACCGAAAGCACTGTATCGAACGGTTCAATATCGATACGAACCCCTAGTTTTTACCCCTCAGTCTTAAGGATGATGGGGTATTGTTGTCATGGCTTTCGGGTGGCTTTTAAAACAGGATGTTTAAACTGATACCAGAGGTGCTAAAAGTCTTGGACATCTTGAAAAAATATTAATTAAAGTGATATAAAAGTGATGTACCAAACTGTAATGATGGCTGAAATAAGAGTAATGAAAAAAAGAGATGTATCCTTATAGAGGCATCATTGTAAAATCCACAGTAAGTTTGTAAAACACGGATATCTTTAATAAAACAATAATTTTCTTGTTCTGTTGTAGTATCTGCTTCTATCATTATTTGAGTGTGTTTACATACACATAATATGGACCAAAAGGCTAAACAGAGAATAAAAGTTGTAATTGGGAGCAGAGAGGAAAGTAACGAGCACGGTTTAGAGAAAAGCTTTGAAAGCTGCAGTACATTTGAATATTTGAAGGTGAATGTGTTGTGAATTTGTAAGGTGATGACATGCTAACTGTTTATGACTAGAATTTAAAGTCGTACTTTTAATGTGTATGTGTTTGTGCGTTCGTGTGTGTGTGTGCGCACACCATACTCCGGCTATAAGTCAAGTCTGAGGGAACCATGGTTCTGTCGTGTTAACAGATGGCCCTCGGCTTCCCAAACACGGCGAACAGATCGCGCTGTATCCCAAGCAGCTCTGGCTGGGTCAGCCCCCACATGAATTCACTCTATCATAACACACTTGTCATCACATCTCACCCCAAACAGTGAGCTGATCAAGAAATACAAGTGCAGGACAGCGTAATATAAACCCAGAATACTGCAAACAGTCGCACACAAACATGGCTATCTGTATACCTTCACATTGACTCTCTGCTGTTTATCTGTTAGGTTTAACAGCTGTCCCTTTTTGTAACTTTATCTTTTTGATATAGGATTGCATGATTTTAACACTGACCACATATGTTTTGAGCCGTTTCCATCTCTGTTGGTGGTCTCACGTTGCTGTGGAAACTGGCATATTTAAGAGCGGATTGCCAGCTGATACTTTTCTGTAAATCAGCCTCCTACTCTGAGCCCAACAACAACAACACTTTCATGCTGTTTATCCACTAACCTTTGTGTTGTGGAACATGGCAGATTAATATTATTATTAATATATCCTGTGAACTAAATGCAATGTCATTAGCAGCAGATTGCCTTAGTAAATCTAGTTTTTATTTTAGTTAACGAAAAAAAAGTTCATATCTAGTTGTAATTTTTAGTTTTGTGTTACTTAACCATAATAACCTTGTTGTTCCTCAATCAACTGTGTTAACATCAGCATAAAAACAGGAGCTTCACTGCATGGTTTTCCATGGTTAAGCAGCTCCTGTGGGTGTGATGTGTTGATGGCCCAGTAGTTTTGTCCTTATCCAGTCTTTAAATCTGACGTCATTAGCTATGTCTGGGCCCAAACTCCGCTGCAGGTCCCAAAGTCAAAAGATCACTGCGGGATAACTGAGTTGAAAAACTGTCTAAATTCCATCATCTTTAATAAAATGATCAGCGTTCTGCTCTACCAGGTGTAACAATTAAGTTTAACATCCAGGCATCCATGAAAATGGAATTTATTAAATTTAACAGAGTTAGAAGTTAGCAGGAAGTAAGCTCGCTAGTTTCCATCTAAATGAAACACACCATGTTCTGACTGAGGGATTTATGAAACAAATTAAGACGTACAGCTCTGCTATCACTTCCAACATAAATGAAGATAAGAAACATAATATAAACAGTGAAACTGGCGGATGAACGCTAACTTTTTTCCACTCGATAAAAGTTAACGTTCCCGATGGTTAAGGACAAATGCAATCACATGGCAGGATGCTGTAAACCAAACTTTAGTCAGGAGAACAACTGAGATAATGCATCCACAATACAAGGTTAATCATTAATATACTGCTGCATGCGCTGGGCTATAGTTACATCGTAGGGTTTTAATAACTGAGCTTTAAAATGAACAGCGGTAATAAAAACCGAGAGAGGCCCACAGTGATCACTGACTGTTTTTAGGGGCTTTTTGAGATTAAATAGAACAAGATACAAAGTATTAAAACATGTTAAAAGCACAACAGCCTTATTAAACGCAGGGTAGTTTGGGCCCGTAAGCAGGGTTCATCACGTCATCGCTTAAAGACGGGATAGTGAACACTCGTACATCCCTATAATAAGCTCATATTTCCCCATGTAGATTAATGAATTTCATGTTTATTTTTTTTTATAAATTCAAGTCACATACTAATAAGTGATAAAAAAACAAAACAATTAGTATGCTCTACTGCAGCGGTCCCTAAACCCCGGGCCATGGAGCGGTACCGGTCCGTGAGTCATTTGGTACCGGACCAATCGTTATTGTTATTTTTTTTAGCGTTTCTATCGTTAACTCGGTTTCCGTGGGTCTTTTCCTGTGTGTTATAAATAAATCTTCTTTTTTTTGTACCGGTACTGGTTGTATTCTGTTGTATTTATCCGTGACACCTTAAAGGCCGGTGTCTTTATTGTCAGACATAAACCAGTACGTAGCGCAAAAAAAGTTGGGGACCGCTGCTCTAATGAGTTCTTAGGCTTTTTTTCACTGAGCTCCAAATGCATGTAAATGTATATCGAGGTTCACAAAGTTTTCCAGCTTTTTAAACTTCTGACACCAACTATAAAGACACATTTTGCTTAGCATCACACAGAGGAAGTTTTTAAACTCAAGGGAAAACTTGACAGGGCTTCATTGCTTCCCCACATATATAACGGTTTCTCTATTTGCAAAAAGTGTGCCCACAGCGCTGCAGATAACTGCGCAGGTGGTTGATGTGGACAATATGACTGTTGTATTCTTCATGTCGAGTTATAAAACTTCACCATCTTAAGTTGGGTAGTTTATTCTTATGCCACGCTGCTAATCTTTGCTGTCGACACACGTCCAGCAGTTAACAAGAACACAAGGATAATGGGATCATCCCCTCTCACGTTGGTTCCCCTGGCACCAAAAACATACACTGTGACATCCAAAAAACATTAGCGTGGATACACAAAGCAGCTTGACATTCCATGAATAGCTTTCTTCATCTATTAGCTTGGCGCGCATACACATATAAACAAGGAGCCACACAAAGCCAGCCGGTGCCAATCCATAGCTGTATCTGGGTCAGCACTAACAGAGATGAATCGAACAGAAGTTTCACATCGCCCCTCTTTCTTTCTTTCTATTCCATCGCTGTAGAAATGTAATTAATAACTGCAGCACTTTAGGGAGAGGGTGAATGGGAGAAGGAAGAGAGGCAACAAAAAAAAGTCTCAGAGGGGAGCAGGATGTGGGGGAAGGAAGTGAGAGACAGTTATATATCTTGGCAAGAAATCCCAGGGGTGTAAAAGTTTGATGCCACAAGGTGTAAGTAGCAGTGTTTAGTGAAGTGTTAAATGCGATGAATCTTTCATAACTTTTGGCGGTTAGCAGCAACTGGACGCTGTGTTACCTAGAACAGTAACCTAAACTGTAATAATATGTTTTGAAGTTACCTTATCCAGGATGCAGTGAATGAAGCTAATTTGTTTTGGTGCAATATTGCATATATTCATTAATCTCTGCTTGTGGTGGTGTGAATGAGGGATGATTGATATGTACTGAAAAAAGCGAGAATGCAGACTCAAAAATCAAAAAGCATCGAACTACTAATGAAGTTCATTCATTTGCACAGAAGGCAGCGTTTTAACTTTAATAAATGCTTCAACTGTTCTGACAGAGCATGTTGTAATTACATAGGTTGACTGAAAAGCTGTAAGTAATTTGTGGGAGCTGCGGGGGGGGATGCGCCAACAACACTCACTATGAATGTTTCATGTTGGAAACTTTCTCCATGAATATTTCATCTGCAGAAATGTCAAAAAGAGAGCAGCATGGAGCAGAGTGGGCAGACAGCCTAATATTGTAGCGCTGCCCTGCTGCACCGAAATGTAGTGATGAAAGAGACATGAGGCAGATTTTTTTTTCTTTCTTATTTCTCCTGGGCAGAGTTATTTATGCAGAGGGCCATAACTAAAAGCTGTATCTTAACCATTGTGTGTGTGTGGTTTAGTCAAGAAGAAACACTCAGTTGGAACGCCAAAAGCTGTGTCATGAGCTGCACGTGCTCATTGTTATGTTTGTCCGGGTCAAACAACATCATTTGACGAAATATATTTGTGACATTTTTCCACTTTTGTGTAGTTATGGGCTACTTGGTGGTAAAATATTCACTACCTTTTCTGATTTATTGTACTAAGTGGGGCAAGTTAGCATAACTGCTTGAGTTCTGCGGGTGATCTGCTAACAATGCAAAGACCAGTGCAGTCTATCAAAAGCAGCACAGATATTCAGTGTCAAGACTCAGTAAAGAGCTGCGGGGTAAAGCTAGCCTTGGCACAGCACTCATAGCTTTGAGTTACCCATCTGCAGTTATTACATGCTTGATCTGATAACAAATCCTTCTGGCTGTTTTTTTTTCTTGCATTATTATTTTAATAATGCAAGAATGCACGGTGTCGACGCATTAGCGCAGTTAGCTCATTTACGCGTTAGCGCTGTGCAACCCCACGTTAATGCCATAACCGCATTGACGCGGAAAGTCTCCATTAGCGAGTTAATGCAGATCACCCCGTGCGTGGGGCTGCACGGTGTCAACGCGTTAGCGCGGTTAGCTCGTTAGCGCAGTTAGCTCGTTAGCACGGTTAGCTCGTTAACGCATTAGCGCCATGCAGCCCCACTCACGGGTTGATCCGTGTTAACTCGCTACCGGAGATTTGCCGTGTTAATGCGGTTATGCCGTTAATGCCATTTTAACGAGATTAACTCTGACAGCACTAATAATTTTAATTTTTTTTTTTAGCACCAAAAAGAGCCCAGTGTGGTCCTTGATTTTTAGTGATGTAATCAGGATGATTAACTCAAAGCTTAAATACAGTGTAATATAATATGTATCATATACCATCTTCACCAACTTTGTTTAGTATATTAGCTTAGCAAGGTTGTGTGAACCTGATAGAAATGTCACTGATTGGTCGTTAATGTTATTTTATTATTTGTCAAGTTTTCATGAACCAAAACCTATTAGAAAAACGTTTCTTGCAAACTAAAACAGAGTAAATGGATTGTAGTCGTTGATGGTAACAATCTTGATAATCCCTCAGTCAAACTGAGGACCTTAAATGAGAACCTTAAATCTTATTTTCCCTTTTCAGATTTTGCGCACATATTTATGAGTGTTGAAGGGTTTTAGCATTCTTGTTGATTCAGGAACATGCGAGAATTTTGGCTTTTTGCCAAATAAAACAAGTGGAATCACAGTCTGTCAATGTTTAGTGCGTTGTTGTAAAAGCTTACTCGGACGTTTGATATGGGACCTTTTTCTTTCTGTTCTTAAAAGTAGATTAGAGCTTGTCTTAAAGTATGTATCAGTCTTTAGCAAGTATTGCAAATCTGTTATAGAGATGCCTTTTTGTGTGATTTACAGCTGTATGATGAATGGTTGTAACGCAAAATATTAGCTGAAAGTGTAGACAAATTCAAAAAGTTGGCATCAAATATCAAGTCCAGCCTTCGCCCAAGAAAGGGTGAAGACATTAAAATCAAGATCTTGCTGTTGTGCATATTGTCGCTCTCACCATAAACACATGCAGGTAAAGGAAGAAGGGTTAAACGCAGTCATTATGCTGTTATAAAGCTTCCCATCCGTCCTGTATCTTGTTCTCACCGTTTTCCCTGTTATTCCGCCTTCCACTCACTCTGTCCAATTGCTTGCATTCACCATTCAGTCCCCCATTTCAATTGGTCCATCCTGCTCAAGTATGACTCAGAAAGGTGTGTCGGTCTACTATGTGAACCAGCACAATGTGTGTCAGTGTGGGTGTGTTAAAGAGTGCTGGCACGAGTGGGTGTTACCATGCCCTGTCATTTTGAACGATGTCATGTTTCTTATTTACCTCTTCTCCTCTGGACTTTTCAGTTTGCTCTGCTGTTCCTCTGCGCTGCTCTCAAATCTGATGCGAATTCCGCTGTTTTTGTCTTTTTCTCACCACTGTGTCGCTTCCTGTCTCTTTTGATGTTCTAAGCAGGACAGCAGAGCATTCAGGAATTCCACTTAAATCTTTTTTTGACTGTAACTATTCATATTGACAATCTTTTTTTTTTCTTTTTTTTTTAGACTCAGTGTTTGCTGGATATCAAAAATGGACATCCGGTCCTTGACAATGACGGTTGACATATTTTTTTCCGGCAGATGCTGAGTCTCAAGGTTTATTACTGAACCATTCACCATGAAGGATAGGGGCATAAAAGCAGCCACTGCATCCACCCAAACACCTGCCCCATAACTGTGTTACTTATTTCCGTCCGACCTTTATAATGCATCGTAGCTGCTTTTACGTCCCGTGTCCTGCTCTTCCCTTCACAGCCATTCCCATTCCAAACTTTTAAGTCCAATTTAATCCCTACATCTCATCCTTTACTTCCATCCATATCAATTCACTCCTTATCCCACTATTCCAATCAGCTGTAAATGTCTGACAGAGCCTTCAGATACATTGAGAAGCGATCCAGCAGCCATTACACCAATGAATCAAAGCCAGAGCAGTGCCTCGTATTGTTTTCAGATTCATTGTCAGGCCTCCTTTTCATGAGAGTAGTCGACACGGCATCCCTTCCACCTCACAGCTTACTCAGGACACCCTCACATGATCACCAGGTTCTGAGAAACTTTAGGCACTTTTTGTTCCAGAACCATATGTCACATATCCAATCAAACCCAACCTGCCCTCACCCACACGGTCACAGGATACCCATAGTGCTGTGCTGTAGGGTTCTTTACCATCAGTCCGACAACCAAGGACCCTTATTTTGTCTGTATTTCCCAAAACAAGACCACCTCGAAAATGTATGCCTTCATGTTTTTGAGTGTGGCCACGTCCAAAAGCAACTGCCAGGCCAAAATCCTAATCTTTTTAATGCCACCTCCCACAAAGGAGATGGTGAGTAAGGGAAGGTGAGTAAATAAAGAGGGAAACTTGGTCTTTGAGTTGTTTTTGGACAGGGAATTGTTTATGTCCTGTTAATTCTAAGAGTTTTTCCCTCCTGTTTGACAGACCCTTGGGCAAAATTTCAGCAGGGTTTTTAGATCTCCTTTAGATGCACTTAAAATCATTAAAGTAAACCTAAAGCCAAATGTCCACTGGATTGTGGATCTGCATTCGAGCTGAGCTACATTCTTGTAGTGTATGCAGGAAATGTTTCAGGGGTGGAGCATCATCCAGCCTCTTTTCTAAGATACTTTTAATTTTCTGTATTTTACTCTTTTAAGTGTGCCAACAAATGCTTTTGGGTAGTACTTTAGCTACTGATTGACCTCAGAACCCGGTAGCCACTGATAAAACTCATAACCTCCAATGTCTATCCTTAACTAAGACAGCGTGTTTGAGATGGAGGTTGTATTGAGGGCTGTACTAAGTACTAAGGCAGTGTATACTCTAACTTGAATAAGGATGACATTTATCTTTTGTCCTGCCTCCCTCCTCTCACCTGCTCTCACCCCTAGCTATTCGCAGCAAATTGCTGCCCCTCTGTGAGCGTCTGCTGGAGGTTTCTTCCTGTGAAATGGGAGTTTTTCCTTCCCACTGTCACCAAGTGCTTGCTCATAGGAGGTTGTGTGATTGTTGGGGTTTTTATAATTGTAGAGTCTTTAACTTCCAATATAAACAAGGTGACTGTTTCAATTTAGTGCTATAAAAATAAATTGAATTGAATTAAATTGAGCAATTTAGTTGGTAATAATTGTAATAGTTTGGTCTCCTCTAAGAAGGCAACATTTGGTTTGTGGCTAACTCTTTTTGAATGTTTATAGTTGTGTTAATAACACAAATATTATCGTTAATTATTTTTATCAGATCAGTACAGCAGCAGCATGGGGATGACTTGGGGATGAATGGCAAACATATGACTTTTATAACTAACAACTAAATGAACATTTATTTCTATTTAAGCTCCATTAGCTAGGGTACTAATAATAATGATAATTGTAATCGACAATATTAAATCATTTTCCAATAAAATAAATAGATTCTTGTCCTCCAATTGCAATAAAGCTTATTCATTAGTAGAGACACAATGACATGGAGTCCCTCAAGACAGGCCTGTCATCTCAAAGAATGGAGTCAGTCTCAGATTACATGATTTTTCTTTTTCATTTTTAAAATCTTTCTTTATACAGCACCAAATTAAAACAACAGTCACTTCAAGGTTCTTTATATTGTAAGATAAAGACTCTGCAATAATTCAGAGTACACCCCAACAATCAGATGACCCTGCTATGAGCACTTGGCGACAGTGGGAATGAAAAACTCCCTTTTAACAGGAAGAAACCTCCAATAGAACCAGACTCAATGAAACAGGACAAAAGACAGACTGTGGATCAGAGCCAGAGATTAATAACAATAACATGATGATAAGATAGAAGAAACTGAGACAGGCTAAAAAAAATTACTAAAATTATTATGAAATTATAACATTTTGGGGTAAAAAGCTCATAAAGACGGATGAATGGAGCCATTTGAATGGCAACTGGTGCTCTGCTCAGCTAAGACAAAGATGCAGCTTAATGCAGCCAGATCTGGTGGACATTAACTGTAAAAGTAATGAAGTTGAAATAATTGTAAAGTTTTATTCTGTATGAACCCCCAGCATTTTCAGGGTTCATTTTTAACCTAACAGGGAGAACAGCAGGCATAAGAAGCTCTAAGTCCCTGCCCCTTTTGCCCCGGCTGGTCCTGTTACACTTTCACACAAAAGCGGTGTCGCGAATGAGGATGGAAGCGCAAAGAACAGATGCCGGGACCTTCACGGGCGGTCGGTCACGGCCCCTCTGTGCATTTGCGCTCATCCTCATTCCTTTTCAAAGCTCAGAGAGGAGGCTCCACCTGCCACATCAGTGAAGGACGTGCAAGGAGAAGGGGAAGTGGAGACAGAGGAAGTGAAAGTGGGAGCCGAAGCAAAATCATTTTCCAATCCTCTGAATGTTTTGGTAGCCCAGCTGGCTTAGGGGAGGAAAAAATAATTGCCAGTGTGATTGAAAGTAGGAGTTGCGTGAGCTCTGCTCCTCATTAAGGAGAAGCTTTCTTTTTCTCCAGTGGAGGCAAAAAGAGCAGCGGGAGTTAGAGCAGGGGAGCAGGGGCAGCCGGTGTAATTTGGCTCCCTAAACTTTCACCTTCTCTTCTCACACTTCATTCGCTATGCTCCTCCAGAGACTAGTTGAGTTTTAGCCAAACGGTTTATGTCTCACTTTCTTCTCCCTTATCCACATATCTCTTGTTGGGCCTTGCCCTTGCTGCCACATCCATAATGTTAAGGGCAGTGCTCACTTACTTACTCAGATCACTTTTTCAGGGAGAGGAAAGTGAGCCAAGCTTTAGCTAACTTTAGCTATGGTGTAGAAAACTTTTTCTTTACTCTAAAGGAATGTAAATAGGGCAATAGGACAAAAAAACAACATGTTATGCAGAATATCTAAATGAATGAGATATAGGAGATGGGGTGGTAAAGCAAAAGTATTGCTCCTCTGTGTGTGTGTGTCTGTCTGGCTTAGCCGGCAGTGCACCTGCAGACGGTAAGTAGAGCAGAGTAAAAATAATGTTTGCTCATTCAGAGATGATGGACGAGCTCGTAAATGCAAACTCCCAGTGAATGAACCAAGCTGTTGCGTCCCCGCAAGGGCCATACCCAAAACCCCATTTCAAAAAGCATGTGTCCCAGACATTTTACATCTGCTTTATCACTGTCTACTCAGAGGCCAAGTGCCGAAACATCCATAAGAGTTTGGGCGTTTATATATATAAATATATATGTAAAAAGTCGCAGACAAGACGAGGAAATGTTGGTGCGGAGATAATTCCAGGTGCCGTCCTGCTGCAAAAGCAAAGCAGGTGACGGGAGCGCGTCAGCTTGTGTTAGCACATTAATTTGAAAAGCCAGACCGCTCACACCAGAAGCCACATCGTTTTCACTGTCTGGCACGCACATGTCTGCGGTCAGACTTCCACCGCTGGCCGCCCCCGCGGTTCTGCCTGCACCACTGACATTCAGGTTCATCGCTCCTGCTGTCAATATCAATAATTACCAGCGGGCACAAAATTGGCTCTCAGCGAAGATGAACTGGAGCACAAATATAGAATGAGTTCACTTGAAGGCACTCCTTAGAGTTCAGACCTCAACAAGTCTTCAACTCTCCGTTATTTACCTTGACAGCACCAAAGACAACAAAGCAGGTTTATTATCAGAGGCAGGCTTTATTTCTTAATGTTCTGTGCCCATGAGTCTGACTTCTCATATGTGGCATAAACAAAAGTTTTCAGGAAGAAACTATTAAAAGTCAAACACCTTAACTTGTTTAAATATCGTCGATTTAGGGACATATTTTCGGGCATGACCCTTTAGCCTCTTAGTTTTAGATCCCTATCTTTAAGTAAGACTTCTGACCTCTTCGTGCTCAGTGGAGGACCGTTGTTTGCATTGTTGTGCATGCAAACAAAACATGCGTCCATGCTTTATTAAATAAATAAAATAAATAAAAATCAGCTTTCTCCTCCATCCTCCGTCGAAGTCCACCATCTTGAATGACAGCAGAACGGCATTGAGGGCTTTCTTTAAGACTGCCACACATGAAACTATTAAATGGGAAGGAACCAAGCTGACTGGTGAGCACCAACTGACCTTTCTAAATAAGAGTGGAATGTCAGTAAACTGGTCATCTTGCACAGATAGAAAAGTGTAAATAAACTCCAAATGAAGCCAGGTCTTAATGATAAATCCCCACAGCACTGTTTCCACCAATAGAAGCAATAATAGATTAGACATATCACATCATTGCTTTACTCTGAATTTCTATTTTTAACAGAAATATTAGACTCGATCCTTAATTCCAGGTGCTGCAACTCTGCTAGTCTTTGTTTAGCGTGCTGTCAATGAAATGAACAACCTCCCACGCAAAACTCTTACATCAAAAGCTTTTCGGCAGTTCCTATGACAGGACATAAAATCTTATAGGAAGTGAAAAGTGGCATTTCTTTCACTTATTTAACACTGAATCGCATGTTTTAGCTGTAATTAATTAATGCAAACAGTATTTTTGCTGCTATGAAGGAGCACTCACATCAGATCGATAGGTCTGACCGCTTCCCTTTGTTGTATCGCTAAAGATAACGCAGCGAAAATGCTAAGGCATGCCACGCGTAATTATAGCGTAGGCGGTTTCATCCTCTTGAGCGCATTTTATCCTGCCTTTAATTGATGTGTTTGTGCCTGCAGTCAGTTTTGAGGAGGCCATTAGCTGACTGTGTTGTTTTTATTTTGAATATCACGCTTATATTTTAATTAGATTTGTGTCTTTTGTTTGTATTTAATTGGGAAAAATAGCCTAAGTCAAAGATAGCAGTACTCGAACGCGCGATCATTTTAGTTTAAAGCTAAACGAGTTACCTTCCTCCCTTTTTGTCAAGTCACGCTCAAAGTTTCTGAAGGGCAGCCAATCACAGGTTTTGACATTGACCGCCATAAATACAAAAAGGAATACTGCATACAGTGGGATAGATGGAGCTCAACATTTATAACTTTGCACCTGCTAAATTTTATATCATAAATACACATCTTGATTCAGATAGATAGATATGTGTGTCTTTTTTCTATACTGGTTTTCCTGATTCAATAGGGAACCCTGTAGGCACATACCATGAATGGCACACACATATGGTAAATGGTAAATGGCCTGCATTTGTATAGCGCTTTTCTAGTCCATAGGACCCCAAAGCGCTTTACACTACATTCAGTCATTCACCCATTCACACACACATTCACACACTGGCAATGGCAAGCTACATTGTAGCCACAGCTGCCCTGGGGCGCACTGACAGAGGCGAGGCTGCCGGACACAGGCGCCACCAGGCCCTCTGACCACCACCAGTAGGCAAACATGGGGTTAGTATCTTGCCCAAGGATTTTTGACATGCAGCCAGGATGCAGCCTGGGATCGAACCACCGACCTTCTGATTAGTGGCTGACCTGCTCTGCCACCTGAGCTACAGCCACCCCACATACACACTGGGAATAGTCTGAGTTCAGCACAGCTGCAGTCACAGTTAATTGGGTAGACAGGGAGTGCTCACAACACCCAAAGGATCTTTTTTTAAATGTGTGTGTTCCCTTTTACATCCCTTTACTCGTGTGACCTAGAGCCTCTCCTTCACTGATGGAGTGTTAGGGTGATAGATGGAATGAGTCTTCTCTCTCTTCCTCACCCTGACTCCCAGCCTATCCATCCATCCATCCATCCTCTCTGGACAAAAAGGAAGGGGTGAGGAATGAAGTGATGGATGAGTATGGAAAAGTTTCCTAATGCGTTAATGTTCTTCTCCTGAGAGGAGGGGAGCAGAGGAGATAAGGAGAGGCCGTGTCACGTGATGATCAGGGAGAAAGAGGGCGAGAGGGCCACATCTCCAACCTGGAATAGCCCGACAGCAGCCGCCTCCCTGGAGTTTCTCTTTCAAACCCACGTTGAGCACTTGCTGTTTGTCTCTTATCGTGTCAGGGGAGAGTTATTTAAAAAAAGAAAGAAAGCAAGAGAGAAAGAAAAGAAAATTTGATCAGAGGGGAGGGGATCTGATTTGATTAGTCGTGACTCCAGACCACAGGAGCGCTTGGCTGTAGTCTCTCTTTCTCTCTCTTCATTATCTGATCGGCCTTCTCTTTTTGCATCTCTTCCCATACTCTCATATTCGTAATGGGAGTCAGCCATTGTGAGTGACTTTAATGCACTGATGTTCCACTAACAACTTTCCTTTAAAACAAGGCTTCGTCGACTCCAGTCCTCAACACAGCAGCTCTACTGTATGTTGTCCCAGTGTAAAACCTCCTGTCTCACTTTCTGAACATCACCACCTCCTCCTTCTCCTTCTCCTCCTCCTCCTCCTCCTCCTCACCCCTGCCTTCACCCCAACTCCCCCCAACCATTTCCCACTTCCAACAGAAGCTCAGAGTAAGCCCTACTACTCGGATTACTCCCCCACCCGCCTTCTCATCCACAAGATGTGCACCAGCCACTACTTGGACCTGTTCATCACCATCGTAATAGGCCTCAACGTCATCACCATGTCAATGGAGCACTATCAGCAGCCTAAGGTCAGATGTTTGGGAAAACAGGATGCTGGCTTGGCTCAGTCCTTTGGAGGAAAAAAAGAGAAAAAAGTTTTACACATATGTATACATGTCAATCTAAAAAAAATCACTATGTTTGAATATTAATATTGAATATAAATGAAAAAATATTCATGTTAAATATTAAAAATTCCTTTGGATGTTCTTTTTCCATGAGTGGTTTTTAATTACCATCTCATATCAGTCACTTCAGATGATAATGAATACAGTGCAGCTTCTCATAGTCCTACAGTTACAGACAAATGCACGCTCTTTTGTTGTGTCAGGAGTCTAATTCTTCAAATTTTGCCAATTCTTTCAAGTTTTCCTGCCATGAAAATAATATAAAAAGCTGATTATTGGCAACGCACGTTGGCTGTTAGACACTCCATTCCTTAATCTTCAGGTCAGTGGCGTCTAAAAACGAATGTTGTTGGAATTCTAGTTCAGCCTTCCAGAAACATGAGGTTTATAGCTTTGAATGCTTTAGGAGACAGTGTCAGGTGAACAAGCCTTTCCAACGATAATAAAATACTAATGAAAAAAACCCCGCCTCACCAGTTCTTTGAACAAGGCTGAGAGAGGGATAAGGTCATCAGGGAAAACAAATGAAAGTTAGATAAGAACTGTAAAAAGCTTGGCTAGAAAGGCAGTGGTAAACTATAGAGGGAGGTCAAAAGAATAAATACTGAATATTTGGACAATCAGTGAAAAGAAAAAAGTCATATTAAAGGACTTTAAATAATGCTCCAAACTGTAGAGAATTAAGGTAACCAGGTTTAGCCCAGATCCAATCCATTAAAGAAAGGTAATTATATGAGAATCACTGAGGTCTGGTTATGGATTCTGAGGATTTATAGTCTATATTTTAATCACCATCAGGCATCAGGCTTTGCCAGCTGGGATTTCTCCAACACTCAAATATGAGTCCATCACTTCATGTATCACATTGTTGGCCAACAACAAACTGAGGTGGATTTTTGAAAAAATAAATGTGACTGAGTGGATAAAGTTGTTTTAAGCAAGATGCATCAGATATCAATGGAGAGTCAACAAAAGCATAGGATTGCATTACAGGGTGGATAAGGGTATTGTAAGGCATGGTATATGAAAATGTAGAGCAGGAAGCTAGATCCTAGCAACATGCTAAGAATATTAGTAGACAGTAAAAAATTACATGAGCCCTAAATTGAAGTTGTTTTTTGAATTCTCTAAATATCTGGCTAGTACCACAATATAATGTTTGAATTGTTGCCTCTGATTGCCATCACAGTGGATTTTAGATCAAACAATCAAATTTCAACTTTTAACTTTAATTCAGGGATTTCATAAAAGCCTTGCATTAACTGTTGATGAATTATAGCCATTTTTATGCATGTTACCCCATTTTCCACTGTTTCTGAGGCAACTGATTGACAAGCAGGTTCACGGGCATGTGAGGCCCAGGTCCAGAGAAAGTGAGAGAGTCTATCTTAAAGCTGAAAACAATTAACCTATTAAACAGACAGCAAAAACTTTAGGAGTCACCAAATCATCAACTAGTTGTTTTTTTTTAAAAAAGGACATGATGACAGAATTCTTTCCATGGTTAAGAAAAACAACTTCACAACATCTGTCAAAGTCAAGCACACTCTTGAGTGGGCATATCGTTGTCGACCCTAAAATGAAGAGACACCTTCATGAATGTAAATATAAAAGGGTTTACAACGAAGAAAACATCTAAAACAGTTCTGTCACTGGAGCCTATCCCAGCTGTCTTAAGGGGAGAGGCAGGGTACACCCTGGACAGCTTAACAGTCTGTCGTAGGGCAAAGACATAGACACAACCATTCGCAGTCACATTCACTCCTATGGGCCATTTAGAGTTTCCATTCTGCATGTCTTTGGACTGTGGGAGGAAGTTGGAGTACCTGGAGAGACCCACACAAACACAGGGAGAACATGCAAACTCCACACACAGAAAAACCCTGGCCTAATGGTGGAATTGAACTCAGGACATTCTTGCTGTGAGGCAACAGTGGTAACCACCGTGCCACTGTGCTGCCAGACAGGCAGCTCAGTAGGTAGACTGGTTGCCCCATGATCAAAAGGTCAGGGGTTCAAATTCGTACCAGATCTACACAATGGCTGCCCACTGCTTCACTGAGTGAGTGGCTTAAATTCAGAGGACTAATTCCCTATGGGATTAGTATATGTTTATATATAATTTGTATAGATGAAAGTGAAATTATGTTGGGGGAAAAGGATTCAGAAGAAGGGAAACAGCTCGTGATCCAAAGCATAATACGTCATCTGTCAAACACGGTGGAGGCTGCCTTTGGAAGCGAGCCACTATTGTCTATTGATAATGTGACGTTACCAGGAGAAGCAGGATGAGTTCTACAGTATACAGAGCTGTGCTCTCTGTCGCTGCAAAAGATTTTCATCCGAGTGCGGAGAGAGTCCTTACATTTAAAATAATGCTAGTTAGTTCAGTTACTTTTGAGCTTCTGAAAATGGGGTACCACATGTCAAAACAGCTGTAATTTCTAAACAGTTACCACAGTTCAGCCAAACTTATAATAAATCTGCGAGTACTGCATTTGGGTCCTCTTTCTCTTCACACCTGACCGTGACAACCCTGAGGCATCTTTATCATTTGATTTAAAATCTACTGTGGTCACAAACTGAGTTACTGTCCAAACATTTATGGAACTAACCATATAAAGCTGATCTCTGTCAGTAGGTACTAGAGAATATGTTAAGGTACAGTAGAAGGTTTGGTGGTTTAGAGCAGTGATTGGTTAAACTGAATGATGTTTTCAAGGAGCCGTTGGTGTCAGATTAGAAGCTTTTTGGCTAGAATGTGGGGGTTTTACGTTTTAGTACAACAGAAGGTTGTACCAGCGGATACCCTTAAGAGAAACAGAATGTTGTTTGTTAGAAGGCAGTAAGACTGAACAGTGTTATTGGTTAGGATAGAAAGTTTAGCACAACAGATGGTGGCCAATACAGTGCAGCATCTCTGGGAAGAGTAAGAGGTTTGCTAAAATGCCTGGAATTTGTTTTTTGTTTGTTTATCTTGTACAACAACATCATTAGTAAAATTGTTATTAGATAGAATTGCCGAGTATAGATATTAAATAATGTTAGGTAGAACTGAATATATTTGGTTTGATAAGAGACTACTTGGGAGTATGATATGTCAACAGAGAGTGCTAGCATAAAATGTTGTTATAAGTGTAAAATCTTCCTGCAGGAATCAATCAATGGTCTCTGACTGCTTTTAAAGTAGAACAAATTGTAGAAAATAGAAAATAATAGATGGCTGGCATCAAGGGATTTATCACAAACTGGTGTTAGTGTATGAACTGCCACCAGTGAGACTTCAGTCCAATCCCTCCTGATGACCAGTTCCCTCCACAGCTCTCTGTTAAAGGTCAGTTTTTACATGCAGATGGGAAATGTGAATTCTCCCTCCAGCAAAAAAAAAGAAAGAAGGAGAAATGGCCACTTTGATTCTAATGGGCTTTTCATGGAGAATGAGGGAGGAACAGAGGGGATGGTGTGATCTATTCATGGAATGGCTAATTCTGAAGAAAGGACAGCCTTTGCATTATGGACCCTTTAGTATTTTATGTAAGGATTATAAAAGCATGAACGTGGTTTATTTAAGCTGCAAAACTAAGCAGCATAACAAGCCATTCAGTTTAAATCAGTGTTTTCCCATTAAAATATGAAAAAGATAGCAGCGAGGTGAGATCATTTCATTGGTTTTCTCTGCAGCTTCAGCACATTTCGATAAATAATGAAAACCACAGATCGCCATGGTGGAGTAAGAGAGAAAATTTAATGCCGGCTTTACAGAGTTGTTAAAATGAATACTTTTGCACTTTATGAATCTGTAACTTTTTTTTATCATTTCTCTCAGGAGCTGGATGAAGCACTGAAGATCTGTAACTACATCTTCACTCTCATTTTTGTGCTGGAGTCGGTCTTCAAGCTGGTTGCCTTCGGCTTCCGACGCTTCTTCAAGGACAAGTCAGTATATAAATCTCTCGCAAGTTCCCCGACGTGTCATGTTGAACTTTCCTACACTGACACAAAGAAAAACTGAGATTCTGAAGAAACATTTGCCTCCTGTTTTTCGGTTCTGACATTTGGGGTGGATGTGATATTTTAGTAGATTAGTGGTTGCAAGCACTTGTCTTTAAATTGTGAGTCATGTAGAAAATCTGAGGCAGCGTTCAGACAAGTTAAATGAGCTTTTTCTAAGGTGCTCCAGCGACTGGTTCTCAGAGAGGCCTGCATGAATACAAACAGCCTTGTTAAACACCAATAAAACACAAATGCCTTAGATGATTTCATAGCTTTGAAATCTCTGGCTTTCTGGTGAAAACCACACAATAATACACAAACACAATCCCAGCAGCATTGCTGCATACTGGCACATGTTGCATATAAAGAAATACACCCACTAAACCCACACGCTTCAGTGGAGACATCGTGTTTCTGGACCAGAGCTGACCACCTAGGAGTCCACGATGTCTGTCCCGTTCACCAGAGAAAGACCATTATCCTTTTCAAGTCTGGCAAGAACCCAGTTTAAGAACAGCTCAGTCCACAACCTTTTATTTTTGTTTCCAGGTACAGCAGCATTTAGCCAAAAAAAACCCTGAGCTAATTTAAAAATACATATATAATTTCAGGCGGATTGATTAATGCAGTTTGAGTAGATGTAGGGATATGTGGATTTAAATGTCAAACTCTGAGTGAAACAAAGCCTCACATGGATATTAACAATGTAAATAGCAGTACAATAACCAGGTTACTGCGACCACCCACCTCTGTCTTCAGGTTTTATACACAGCAAAATCTCCAGTGTTAAATTAACACTAGAGAGTGTCTATATGGGTCCACACCTCTGAGTGTTAAATACAACACTGTTGAGTGTTAAATTAACACTTTTGACAGTGTTATATGTTTAAAAGTAACCTAGTCAGTTTTGAAGATTAACAAAGACTAACACTCAGCAGTGCTGGTTTTCTAACACTGGAAAATAACTCAAAATGTTAGAAATATTCCAGTTAGAAAACCAGCACTGCTCAGTGTTAGTCTTTGTTAATCTTCAAAACTGACTAGGTTACTTTTAAACATATAACACTGTCAAAAGTGTTAATTTAACACTCAACAGTGTTGTATTTAACACTCAGAGGTGTGGACCCATATAGACACTCTCCAGTGTTAATTTAACACAGGAGATTTTGCTGTGTACGTTCACTTCGTTCCAGACTTGTCGTTTATTGAACGGCAACTTCAAAACTGGTCATGTCTGAACATTTTGTGGACTACGCCTATGTGACTGGAATCACATCGTGGCTGCTTTTTAAAAAACTTTCCTCATAGCACTTAAAATAGTCAGCACGCTCTCACTGTCATGGAGAAAATGATCCGTCTCTAAATTTCATGAGTTATTTGATTAGTTAAATATGCATGACTAAAGCTTTGGAACACTGAGGTGATACATTATACAGAATCTTTTGAGCGTCACTGTAGACTTAAAAAAGGCCATGAAAGCTGTGTTGTACCCAGGATTCTTCCTTAGCGTTATCCATTTTCTATCCATGTTGAAGTTCTCCTAAATAAGGGACCGTCTCTGTCTCTGTCTGGGCAGAATTGTGGTGGAGTTCTTACTATTGTGATGTCAAATTTGGAGTGTTTCCTCTAAGCACTCCAACTTACTCAGTCAAAAACATAAGACTGCAGTTCTGAGTTGGACTGTTGTCGATTTCTTAAAGTTCAAAGTCATCAGATCTGTGACTCAGTTCTGACTGAAGTCCACTTCATATGATTGGAGTTCACACTTGTGTGATGGTGGAAATGACTCACATATGGGTGATTTGTTTGAGTCCATTTTTGCAGCCAATCACATTTATCCGAGGTTTCAGTGAAAACAACTAACCCAAGTCTGTGTTTGGTGCTGATGAGTATGTTTTGTGTACGTCTGTGTGTGGTTGTTGGCGTGTAGGTGGAACCAGCTGGATCTGGCCATCGTGCTGCTGTCCATCATGGGCATCACTTTGGAGGAGATTGAGGTCAACGCTTCCCTGCCCATCAACCCCACCATCATTCGCATCATGAGAGTGCTGAGGATTGCTCGAGGTATGACACTCCCCCCCCCCCCCCCCCCCCCGACCCTTACACAGTGTGAGACACCAACACACAGCAAACTCTTTCAAGGTGCTGTACTTTGAAGATGATGTAAAACACACATCCCCGGGACTCCCCTTTTTGTCATTTTTTGCATGGCAGATCTCAGCATGGTTCGGGCAGGCTGTGAGCCGACCAGATGGCACAGAGACACACAGTCAGCTGACAAACTGAGAAGAAGCGAAGGGAGAGAAAAACACAGGGTGAGGAAAGTGAGCTTAGGGTGTGAGAGAGCCAAAACACACTGTGACAGTAAGTGAACTAAGCTGCAAGAAGCTAAGGAGAGGATGGGGTACAGTAAAGAAGGATGAAAGAGATGTAAGAATAAAAGAGAAATAAACGAAAGAGATGGGATTGATGAATGACTTCTGACCTTAAAATAGACTACCAGAAGGTGAGATGAAGTCAGGAGTGAAATAGGTGTGCAGAGTAAAAGAGGTTCAGGCTGATTATTGGAAGATAGGAGAGATAAGAGGCTTTACCTGAAGGCTTGAGGAGAGGAAGCAAAAGGAAGGAAGATGAGAGAAAGAGGAGCTAAGACATGCAGAACGGGAGCCTGTCTGTTTGGTCCAAACACTGAATGTGCAGCGATGAGGTAGCATGGAAGTCGTGATTAATTGTTGTCGCTCAGCCGACCCAAACACATTTTTTGCTTTGTTTGTCTGTGTGTATTTGATGGGTCCAGTCTTTCTGTCTGGCATCAGCATGCCTCTCATAATCAGTCTGAGCAGGAATCTGAGTTAGCTAGATTAAATTCACATGTTGTCAGCATTGGAATCAAAAGGCGGTGGGTTTTCTGTCCAACGCTGTCAGTGAGATGCATCACATGTGTGTCCTTTGTGCACAGAAAAGCTGGCAGAAATTCCAGCTGTGTAAGTTAACAGACTAATCAATATCACAACTCAGACACAGGAGAATCTGATGGATTAAAACTAAGTGTTGTTTTACATTTAATGTTTAAAACAGAATGTAGGCTTCGACCATGTGCGAATTTGATGTAGTCCACAAGTACAAATAGGTGTCCTGGTTTAGGATAATAATGCTCATAGAACAATAAAAATGTTATAAAAGTGCTTACAGCTAACAAAGAAAATTCGGGGAAGAAATGTCTTAGAAATTATATTTATTACTGATGCTCTAAAACTTCAGAAACTGTTGAAAAAACTTTTCCTTCCTACTATCCAAGCAGAGGTTTGATGCATCTTCCAGGAATGGTGAAGCTATTTTCCAGAGAACTGTTTGGTCAATTGGATTTTTTCAGCGGCTGCAGACTTGCTTTCATTTCATTTTTGCGTCTGCATTTCAGCCGAACTTCAGCCTGAACGATGAGATTTTTACTACAATACCTTTTGATTAGATTAAATTGCAGATTAAATCAGCTCAAGTATTTTCAGTTTTTATAAAATGAACTATTAAACTCACTTCAAATTGGATTAAATTACCATAATGAAAAAATAAGCACCCTAACACACTCTTGTGTTTTAACAAAATTCAATATTGATTCATTTCACAAAAGCTGTAATTACACTGGTTTAGGCACCAATAAGTGATGTAAAGTGTATGTGTTAGTCCCCATAGGGAAATAGTTCCTCTGCATTTAACCCATTCACCCAGTGAAGCAGTGGGCAGCCACCAGTGCAGCGCCCGGGGAGCAGTGTGTAGGGCAGTACCTTGCTCAGGGGTACCTCAGGGTAGCCGTTCAGTGGAGTCGAACCCCCGACCTTCCGATCATGGGGCCACCACTCTACCTAATGAGCTATCCCTGCCCCTCCTGATGTGTTTAATAACTATCTCAAATAAACAACAAAAGCAATTCCTCATACTTTTATTGCTTATTATTTTACTATATGGCAAAAAGTAACAACTCACTCACCATAAGCAGTGAGACAACAGCTTGAGAATCATCAGCCCACCAACCCCTTGCACTCATGGTGTCACAGCTTAGCAATCCTAACATGAAGGCAAATAAAACATTACCACAGTGAGTGGCATTTTACATGACCTTATGTGCATACGCTTTGCTCTTTCAAACCTTGAACTTGCACAACACACCCACACAAAATGCTATTAATAGACATTGACATAAGGTTAGTTGTCGGCTTTTATCCCTCTTAGCAATTTCATGGTCAAATCCATGATTCAAAACACACGCCTACTTCATTTGTAAAGTAGTTGAAGTTGACAGTACTCAATCCTTTTAAAAATTGCTTTTGACATTTATATTGAAAGTATGTGTTAAAGTGCAAAATAACAAGGGAATATCTGTTATCTCGTGTCTTGCTAGTTTACGCTGTGGAGTTATTAGTTACTGTAGCTCGAGTGATTACACCAGAAAATTATAAAGTTAGATTGTTTTGGAAAAATCACCTTGAGGCAGTTTGAACTGTTACTATGTTTTCAAGGCTGTCTTTACAGCTGATTAATGGATGTAATGTTTATCAAGTTATGGTCAGCGCTTTGCTAATCTGTCTGGCATATGTTTAGATGTTTCAGTGGTAGCAGCTGAGGTGCAGACAGATGCCTTTCGGTGGTAAATGCATCATTAGTGGCCATATAATTATTCAGAGAAAAGTGGTGTTTCTCACTGGAATATGTGTCATGTTAGCTGAGCTAATATATTGAAGCTAACAGATGTCTGGCAGTGTGGGTTAAAAGTGTGTGGTTAAAATAAAAGTACATTTTTTTTGCAAATGTGGGATTTCCCTTTTTTGTGTCCTATGTTTACTGATTTTTGTTAATATGTGAGTAATTGATATAGATAAAAAAAATATCTCTTATTATTCCATAACATGTTTTCTTCCCAGTTTAAAAGAGATCCTGATAGCACTGTGATTCTATTGATGCTTATTTTGATTATTCATCTTGTGTTTAGCAGGACTATACATCTATCTTTACGTTAATGCACATATCTAATCAGCTAATCACATGGCAACATCAGAATAGGTAAGACAGGTAATCTAAGTGGCTTTAAGCATGATGTGGCTTTGGTGGACGATGGTTTGGTGGTTTGTTGATCTTCTGGTATTTTCCTGCACAACCATCTCTGGGGTTTACAGAAAATGGTCTGAAAAAGGGAAACTGTCCAGTGCATCTCTGTGCATAAATGCCTTGTTGATGTCAGTGGCGCATGGCCAGACCACTTCGAGCTAATACAGTTATGCAACACTAACAAAAAGAAGTCTGTATTACAACCAAGGTCTGCAGACGAGCATCTCTGAATGCACAACACACAAACCTTGAAGCAGATGGGCTACAGCAGCAGAAGACTACACCAGGTGCCATTCCTCTGGTTGAACAATGGAAGACTGGAAATCCTTGCATACCCTGATATTATCAAGCTGTTTATGTTGCGAGTCTTTATTGGCTGATAAATCCCAAATCACTTAAATTAGGATGACAAAAGCATTTTACAGAAGTGTTATGTCTTAAATCTATTGTCTGATTTTTGTGCTGTGTATTGAAAGATTGCCCAGGAGGAGTGGGGGGGTCATTTGCTGCCTAATTTTGTTTCCTTGGGTTAATGTTTACACATTTGCTACAATGTATCATCTGTCATTCTTGCTGTAGTTCAATTGGTGCTCAAGTCATACTGGTAACCCTACCGAGTCACTGGGGGATATGACCTCAGTCATGTCGTCTTAAGAGCTCAGTGGTGTTTAATACAAGAAAATGAGTGACTAAGCTAACAGAGCAGGATTAAACTGTAAGTGAGAGAAATGTTGTGTCCTTTCAGTTCCACAGCAGGCCTGCTCTGTTATGTAAGACTGAAAAATCATAATATTGGTGAGATGTTGTTTTTTCATTCTGTGTGTTTGCGTGTCCCCACAGTATTGAAGCTCTTGAAGATGGCGGTGGGGATGAGAGCTTTGCTGGACACCGTTATGCAAGCCCTGCCTCAGGTACGCGCCGCTAAATAACACCCACCAAAGCCGCGAAACTCTCCTTCCGTCCTCATCTGCATTTTTTTTCCTCCATGGATTTCACATCCCACAGAAACTGTCCCTAAAGTTACATCTCAAAAGCATTTCCTTTTTTTGTGTGTGTGCTGCAGATTCTGCTGTTTCAGGGCGTCGTCTTTCTCACGAGTTTTCTCTGCTCAACTCCAGAGACCCTTATTTGCATTAGAAGCCCCCTGCAGAGATTGGAAAGTGAATGTAGCTTCAGGTTTTTGTTTCAAACCCTAGGGTGGGTGGATTTGTGGGTGATAGAGTTAGTAAATTAGAACAACTTCTGCAGTGTTTTGCAGAAAGTCAAAAAGTCTTATATTCGCAATGTTCTTTCAAAACACCTCTGTTGTTGCTTTTCAGAGAGACACAGAGATCGAGTGTTGTTCCAGGCTCCTTGAGCTTGTCAGAAGTGTTCATTATTAATAAATCTGATGATAGGCGGGTGGTGGAGGTGCGAACAGGTTGCTACATGCTGATAATCATTGACAGCAGCAAACCATAACACTTTTCATTATTTAAACCACCCCTGTGTCAAAGCTCTAATCCCTTGTTTTTCCTATCACTTTCTACAGCTCCTCTTTTTATTTTTATTCCAATCTTGCACCTTTATTTTGTAGACTGCATATAAAAATGGGTTGGCTAGGAAGTCCTTTCTCCATATACAGGTTAATTTTAAGGCTACTTGAAGGCTCTAGAGGCATTTGACTCAGTCGCACAGTGGCAGACTTGGACAAGAGCCTCAGAAAAACTATGTAATCTAAAAGAGAAAGCCCAGTTGAAACAAATCGACCAATGACACCTCCTCTAAATGTACATTTATGCATTAAAATCGATTCAGTTTGGACTGTTTCAGTTAGTGTCTCTCACAAGGCACTCTGCACACCGCTTTGCAACCCACCTCCACCCCAGATACTCCTTTCATGCTGTATCTGACTTGTTCAGTGTCATCAGAAAAAGGAAAAAAGGAAGTGCTCTAAAGGATTATTCAACAGGTGCTCATCAGTAGGGCGAACAAAATCTCAATATAAAAAAGGGTGCGGTTGCTAAGCCACTCTGTCAAGGATAAAATGTAACAAATTTATTCTTGAAGCAGTTCAGCAAGCAAAACAGGCCAATGGGTATCGACTCTCTCTCTTCATCAGGGTCTCACAAATACACAATCAGTCAGGATTAAATACCACCAAGTAATTCAACCCCTAAGGGTACTAAAAATTAAAAAGACAGATTTATCAAAGAAAATACAAAACAATCTGCGGATAAAGGACAAAAAAGTTTATTCTAAATTTACAGTAAATCAAAATAGAACATAATCAAACAGTTAAAATACTGCATACCGAGTAGACTATTTTACCAGACAAAACATGATATTGTATAATAGAGTGTAATAATCAGTGTCATGCTCTGTTCTGTGCTGGGACACTCATCACACACATACTGTATATATGTGGGTTGAAAGTTACTAATTACCGCATATTATAGGCTAGATTTTACATAGAAATCACATACCTGTTAATTGCGCTCAATTTCAGTTTTCCAGCTTTTTTAAACGTGCAGATTTGTATTTTCAGTAGTTTATTAGGTAATTTTGTAGCTTAAGAGTTTAGCTGGGAAAAGCAACATTGTGATGGTGTCATTTGAGATTTAAGTGTATTTTGTGATTATACAACCATCGAGTCTGGGGAGGTAAAGAGATGTGTCAGGACCAATCAGTTGTAAAATCACACACACCAAAATCCATGGCTTGTCTAGTCCACAAGGTGGGTTGCCAATGTAATAGATGTTATTGGCTTAACCCCAACATCTGCTGATGTTTTGCCATTTTGGAGGAGGCCAGAGAGTCATGCCCAGTGGAACCTTTTGACGTACAATGATCTGTCTTCTATTTGGCATTGTTCATTTTTGGTTTTGTTTGTTTGTTTTTTCTCATCTCTTTAATGGCAAAATGCTAGCTAATTTCTAATTGTGCGGTGGATCCACTAGCTTAACTCTATAAAAGTCATTTTTACAATCATTGGCTAGCACAGACCAACAGAGTAATTGTGCAAGTCAGCATTAATATATGTGTACGAGCAGGAGAACACCAAATCAGAATCAGAATCAGAATCAGAATACTTTATTGATCCCTGGGGGAAATTATTTTTTGTTACAGTGCTCCATTTTAAACCAACATTAAGACAAGACAGACAATACACTAACTAAGAATAGTACAATATATACATATATAAACATACATACATACATAAGTCACTTATAAATAAATATTTGGAAAAGAAACATGTGTAGTTGTAGCAGCAAACAGTGTGTTAAGTGGATGCGTTGTACAGGGAGATGGCCACAGGCAGGAATGATTTCCTGTGTCGTTCAGTGGTGCTTTTCGGTAATCTCAGTCTCTCACTGAACGTGCTCCTGTGACTGACCAGCATGTCATGGAGTGGGTGGGAGGTGTTATCCAACATTGTCTTTATCTTGGACAGCATCCGCCTCTCCGACACCACCTTGAGGGAGTCCAGCTCCATCCCCACAACATTGCTGGCCTTACGGATCAGTTTATTAAGTCTGTTGGCATCTGCGACCCTCAGCCTGCTCCCCCAGCATGCAACAGCATAGAGGATCGCACTGGCCACAACAGACTCATAGAAAATCCTCAGCATTTTCTGGCAGATGTTGAAGGACCTCAGTCGCCTCAAAAAATAGAGACGACTCTGGCCCTTCCTGTAAAGTGCTGTGGTGTTTTTAGCCCAGTCCAGTTTATTGTCAATGTGTACTCCAAGGTATTTATAGTCCTCCACAATGTCAACACTGACCCCCTGAATTGAAACAGGGGTCAAGTGTTTCCTGGTCTTCCTGAAGTCCACGATCAGTTCCTTGGTCTTTGCCACGTTGAGCTGCAGATGATTCTGCTCACACCACGTGACAAAGGAGTCGACCACAGCCCGGTACTCTGTCTCATCATCCCTGCTGATGCATCCAACCACCGCAGAGTCATCAGAAAACTTCTGAAGATGGCAGGTCTCTGTGCAGTGGCTGAAGTCTGTGGTGTAGAGGGTGAAGAGGAAGGGGGAGAGGACAGTCCCCTGTGGTGCCCCTGTGTTGCTAATCACCTTGTCAGACACACACTGTGGGAGACGTACATATTGTGGTCTTCCTGTCAGGTAATCAACAATCCAGGACACCAGAGAAGCATCCACCTGCATCGCTGCTAACTTATCACCCAGGAGGGTCGGCCTGATGGTGTTGAAAGCACTGGAAAAGTCAAAAAACATGACCCTCACAGTGCTCGCCGGCTGGTCCAGATGGGTGTAGACACGATTGAGCAGGTAGATGATGGCGTCCTCTGTTCCGAGACGAGGCTGATAAGCGAACTGAAGGGGATCCAGATGTGGTCTTACTATGGGTCGCAGCTGGTCCAGGATGAGCCTTTCCAGGGTCTTCATGATGTGGGAGGTCAGTGCCACGGGCCTGTAATCCTGGGGGCCACTGGGACGAGGCGTCTTTGGTACAGGGACGAGGCATGATGTCTTCCACATCACCGGGACCCTCTGCAGACTCAGACTCAGCATAAACAGTTTATGAAAGACTCCACACAGCTGGGGGGCACAGGTCTTGAGGACAAGGGGACTCACTCCGTCTGGTCCAGCAGACTTGCCTGAGTGAAGTCTCCTCATTTGCATCTCAACCTGGTATTGAGTGAAGGTGATGGGTGGGGGAGGGGTGTCAGGAATCTCACAGGAGGCAACATGTGAAGAGAGAGGCTGGCACAGTGGTGTGGCTCTGGATTCCAGGCTGACTGCAGGTGAGGTTGTGGGGGTGGGAGCAGACACTGTGGTGTCGAATCTATTGAAAAACAGCTGCTGTTGGTTGGCCTGAATCCAGTGATGGTCTTCATGCCCCTCCACACCTCTCTCATGCTGTTCTGCTGGAGTTTCCACACCAGCTTCCTCCTGTAATTGTCCTTAGCCTCTCTGATCTTGTCCTTTAGTAACACCTGGACCTTCCTCACCTCCTCTTTGTTGCCCCCTCTGAAAGCCCTCTTCTTGTTGTTGAGGAGGGCTTTGATGTCCTTAGTCACCCACGGCTTGTTATTTGGGTAACAATGAACAGTCTGAGCTGGAACAATGGAGTCGGTGCAGAAAGTTATGTAGCCTGTGATACACTCAGTAAGCCCATTGATGTCCTCGGCGTGAGGCTCACAGAGTGTTTCCCAGTCGGTCACCTCGAAACAGCCCTGTAGTTCCGCTATTGCCTCCTCTGACCACCTCCTAACAGTCCTGGTGGTCACAGGTTCCCTCCTCACAATTGGCACATAGCGGGGGGTGAGGTGAATCAGGTTATGATCTGACCTACCAAGTGGGGGGAGGGAGGAGGAGCTGTATGCATCCTTGACGTTAGCATACAGTAAGTCTAAAGTTTTCTCTCCCCTGGTGGGACAGTCCACATATTGTTTGAATGTTGGTAGTGTATTGTCCAGTGATACATGGTTGAAGTCACCCGAGATCACAATAAAGGCACTCGGGTGCTGAGTCTGTAGCCGAGCTATGGCAGAGTGGATAGTGTCACATGCAGCTGTGGGGTTAGCAGAGGGGGGTACATAAACAGCCACCAAGATGACGTGAGAGAATTCCCTGGGTAAATAATACGGCCTGAGTCCAACAGCACACAGTTCAGTGTCCGGGCAACAAATCCTTTCTTTGATTGTTATGTTGGCAGGGTTACACCACCGGTTGTTAACTAAATCACATTTACCCTTATTATCATACAGATTGATTTACCCTACGATAAATAGATAGCCCTTCAGATTTAGCATTTTGAAACTGGACACATCAGTCACGATGCTGGCCTGCTTGAAAAAGATCATTTACAAAATGAAAGTCATGTTGTCCTCGGAGAGACTTAAACTAGCCACTGAGATGAACTCAGACTCCACAATAGACTTGTACACAGTTGGAGTCCAGAGGAGTTGCCCCCTTCAGAAAGAATGCAAGGTTACGGCACATCCCCACTGACTTAACTTTTCAAACCCAAAAGCAACACCAATCTTTTATGCACAGCCTACCTGCACTCATTGTCAATTTATTATTTTCCAGATGAATAACCAGATCATGCTAGTTGTCTAGATTGTAACACATTAACTAATTTTCAAATTAACAAAATAAACAACCCGAATACAATAAACAACTGGCTGTGAGTGATGTCAGCAGCACTAGATGGCAGCGCTGACGCTGTGGTGCTGTCCATCTTTACCTGCTTTCTGTCAGACACTCATTCACATCATTGAAGCATGCATTCGCTTGGATAGGAGATGTGTTTATTTAACAAATGCTCAGTCACTACAGCTTATCTTATACTTTCTCTAACTGCTCTAGAACCATCCTCCATTCTACCCTGCCTCCGAATGAGAAGTTTGTTGTCCCTCCTTATTGGTTTATTTTCCCTGGGCTTTATCTCCTCTGACTAATCGCTCTCTTCCTTCCTGTTGTCTCCCTGCAGGTGGGCAATCTGGGTCTTCTCTTCATGCTCCTCTTCTTTATCTTTGCAGCGCTGGGAGTGGAGCTGTTTGGTGACTTAAGTAAGAACACATGCACAATAAAGAGATACTGTGCAGGCAGTAGAAAAAGAAGAAAATGAAATCTCTTAGTTTCCACTCAGGTCATTCACGGGCATACACCGAGCATTTAACTCTCCCCTCTGTGGGTTTAATTCATCTGATATTAATTGCTTCCTCGAATCCTTTGTTGAAATACTATATTGATCTCCTTAATTTTATCTTGAAGCTTTCAGAGCTATAAAATGCTATCACAGTAACTATTTTATTATAGGAAAATCCAACTGAAAGCCGTGAACACTGCTATCTTTTTTTGTTTCATTCTCTTTTACTCTCTGGCTAATCCTCTTTTTGTTTATCTCCTCCCACTTCCCTTTTGTCTCTGCAGTTTGTGATGAACTCCACCCCTGTGAGGGTCTGGGGCGCTACGCTACATTTAAAAACTTTGGGATGGCCTTTCTGCTGCTCTTCAGAGTTTCCACTGGAGACAACTGGAATGGCATAATGAAGGTGAAACCAACTCTGCAGTTTCAGATCCATAGACCACTCATACTCTACATTCACTCTTTTGTATCTGCACATTCTGCAGGTCCAGTTCTGTTTTAAAATGACTCCGCAATATGAATGTGCTTGTAATGGATGAAAAAAACATCACATTCGGACCTTCAAACCATACTCAATTTTTTGTATATAAGTTGTTCATAATGTCAACTTCTGGTTTAAAAACTAAAAAACGGATGTCAGTCTTTAGTGCGGCCATCGTATTTTTGTAGCCAGATGAGACTATATTCAAATAATACTGCATTTACAGTTTGGAGGACTGTGGTTGGAGATCACAGCATGACGCACCTTATTGGGACAGAGTGCAATGAACTCGCAATTTTGCTATGACATGGTTACATTGAAAATGGGGACCAGGTTTGCCACAGCTCAGTTTCTGTCTTCAAAGTGATTTTGTTGTTTAAGAAAACGACAAAATGCTATTAAGACAATCAGTTTGCAGTTAAATGGGGTCAAGCTAGCAAATACATACAATTATCAATTATCTGATAAAGTGGCACACAATGGAAATCTGTTGCCATCTGCATACACAAACATTCACATTGACTACTTATATTCAGGTTCCAATCAGAATCTTGTGTGTTTGCAACAGAAATTCTTCCACGAATTGTGAAGTAGTTGCTGTAGGACTGTGATTCAACGGCAAAATGACAGAAGTGCTCTGCAATCAGAATGCAACCAGTTGAGTGGAGTTTCCTACTGCAGAAAGACTGAGTTAGATAATTGCACTGTGTTGGCAGTCAGTTTTTGCAAACCTTCAGCACTTTGAGAGTGATTGCAGTCGCAGTTGCAGTGTTGTTTGCAGGCAGATTGCCTTATGCTCGAAAGAGGTCACCCAGAAGTTGAGAGTTCCACATGCTCTAACAGCAACAAAAATCAGTGCAATTACAAGGCAATGACCGATATTTCCAAGTCTCAAGGAGGATGCCGTCCTGTTTATTCCCCAGTGTTACTGAATAAGCCATAGGAGGATGTACAGCTAAGTTATGAGCGTAAGTTGATTTTAAACAAACACAGATTCATGCTAATTAGTAACACATGAATAAAATACTGGATCTTCACCACCAAAATCAAAGCACAGATATTTTGGATGGTGTGTTAGTAGAGTTAACCAGGAAGCATTATTAATGGTGAGATAATTCACTTTAAAATGCTCCCAGAGGTAAAAACACCACAGACCAGCCTAACATCAGTGATTAAAATTAGCTTAGGTGACACCTGGCAGACATCCAGTAGCTAAATCCATCAGTAAGCCAACTTGAGTGAGGGGTCACTGCAACCCAGTACAAAGTTGTTCTTACAAAGTTGTTCTTCTTGCTGTTGTAATGATCATCGGCTGCGAATGGTCACCCACCTGTAGGTGCATGTTCTTAACTAGAACATTTAACTAGAATACTATTAAATCCACCGTCTGTACGGTCTTTCCAGGATACGTTGAGGGACTGCGCCCAAGATACAGGCACCTGCTACAACACTGTGGTTTCTCCCATCTACTTCGTCTCCTTTGTCCTGACCGCTCAGTTTGTCCTGGTCAATGTGGTCATCGCAGTACTGATGAAGCACCTGGAGGAGAGCAACAAGGAAGCCAAGGAAGAGGCAGAGCTGGAGGCGGAGATGATGGAACTGGAGATGGAAGCGGGGGACATAGCAGCAAGGTCACCCCAGCTCAACCCTCTGACACTGGGTATGGACAGGTCAAGCTCTGGGGGTTCCCCCTGGAGGTCTCCCAGAGGAGTGGATACAGAGCAGGAAAGGGATGGTCCTATGGATTCACCCACTGCCGATATAACCAGAGACTCTGTAGGCATCAGAGCAGAATCCCCTTCATGCACAGAGCCCCAACTGGAGGTAAAGAATCTTGTCGCCAAACTAATCTTTTTTTTCTCTCTCTGTCTCTCAAAAAAAGTTAATCTGTACTTCACAACAAAGCATCACTATTATTTGCCAGATAATCCCATTAAAAAAAGAACAGACCTAATTCAGTTACTCAGCTTAGCTTGTACCAAGCTGGAAACATGATTTTTAATTCTGTTGTGCATTATAAGATGATTTGGACACTGCTGGGACCGGAGCCAGGCTGTGAGGCTCGTTAGATGACCCCTTCATTGTCGTTACCTCTAACTCTGGTTCAAACCATTAGTTGATTCAGCAGCTCGCGCTGAGTAATGCTGAGAATGTGGCACGCCATCTAAAAAAGTTGATTACTTGCTCTTCGCTGGTCTCGGTACAATAACTGTAGTCCACCCATAAATAAACCAAGCCAGGGATGGCTATATTAGGCTGTGTTTACCAGACAGCCTGGCATCATCTCAGAATACAAATGGATGCATTTATCTGAAACGTACCCAAAACGGTTGTCATATTTTGAAGCTCTCAGGTGAAGATCTTTGTCTGCTGCACGTGCACTACGCAGGACTGGACATAGCTCCCTCGCATATCAGACGCTAGTTTGCAAATGTCTGGGTCTTTCTTGGTTATGCACAGTCACATCCAGAAAATATAGCTGTGCAGATTTATTATGCTGTGTGACCCACACTGGCCCATATCGGGATGCTTTACAATTTGTGTGCATTCACGGCTACGTGTGTGTGTGTGGTTATGTGTGTGTCTGTGTTTAGCTGATCCCTCTAGAGGACATGCCAGTCACAGACAGGTCACAGTGCCATGGGAAAGCTGGACCACAGGGCCTTGTTGTTCACTTCAACAGCTATTTCCAGACAACGGGGAACTTTGGGGGATAGGAAATAGAGGTTTCGCTATCGTTATCCCTCCCTCCCTAAGATCTTATCCTTCTTCCCTATGCTCCTCTCCCAAAACGTGAGCGGCTAAGTCACACTCTTCTCCCCAGCCTTGTTGAAGACCTGCTCTGCTGCAGTCTTGTAGTGCCCCCTTGTGGGTTTGAGTGTTAAGGGTGTTTGTTTACTACATTGCTGTGCAATTTGAAAGATTCGACAGGTCATTTAGTAAGAAGCCCTTAGCAGCCCACAAGAGAGCATTGTTCCCTCTGAGATGTTTCTCTTGTCTTTTGGGTTTCTATAACTGTTTCTGCCTGACTGACTGTCCTTTTCTTTGTGATCCATTCTTCTATCCATACTTATTCGTGTATCTTTGTATGTAACTCTCCCCCTGTCCTTGTCTTCTTCTTTTTTCTTTTCTTTTTTCCTCTATTTCTGTCTCCGCTCTCTCTCTCTATTCTCTCTGCATTATCCAAGTTTGTCCAGCGGAGGGCACTCTTTGACTCGGTCTCCCTGGTCATCCAGGGTTCAATGGAGGGGGAGATGAGTCTCATGGACAACCTGTCCGGCTCTATCTGCCACTACTACGCGCTGCCCCCCAAGCCCAGCAAGCACAGCACCGACAAGAAGGTCAATAATCACCAGAAGCATCCCTGATGGATCGCCTCCTCCATGTCATATGTGGTTTTGTAGTGTCTTTATCTGTGTGCACCATGTAGGGCTGCTCAAGTACGAAGTAACGAAAATACTAATATTTATCTTGTACTGTCACATCTGATGCTATTAATATAATACACACACTTGTTTTAGTAACACTACAAATTATCGATCGATAATAAATGAAGTATTGATTGTACAACTGAGCTTTGGGTCATAAGTATAAAGGTAATATAGATAATATGGATACTATAGATCATAAAATGAAAAACAAAGGTGTACTAATTGATTATTTACTAGTTAGTTGGACTGTAGTGCATCAAAAAAAGAAAGAGTTTTAACTGATGCTAATAATGTTTTATAAAGTGTTTAAATAGGCAGCAGAGATAGTGATGTCATCAATTAAAAGAACATTAATCAAGAGATGGGTGTGTTTGCACCTAGTTTAGAGAAAAAAGGTAATTATTTAATACCCTGCTGAATTTGTTTGCTCGCTTACAAAGAAATGAACACTCTCTAATTTTTATGATGGTCTTATAAAAGCACATTACATAATTGATTTACATATCACTGAGTAAAATGAGTATTTGATTCCCAGGTAAAACATGACTCATTATTTATTGAGTTATTATTATTAAACCCTTGTTGGCAAGTACAGTGGTAAGATGTTTCTCACAGTTGGTCACCAGGTTTGCACACATCTATGCTGAGATGTTGGACCACTCCTCTTTACAGAAACTTTCTAAATCCTTTGGGTTTCTTGGCTGGTTTTTAGGCAACTTTAAGCTTGAGCTTCCTCCACAGATTTTCTATAGCAATGAGGTCTAGAGACTGGCTAGGCCACTCCATGGCCTTAATGTGCTTCTTCTTTAGCCACTGCTTTGTTGCTGTGATGGTATGTTTTGGGTCACTGTCATGTTGAAAGATCCATGCATGACCCAGCTGAGGGAAAGAGGTTCTCATCCAAGATTTTACAGTACAAGGCCCCTTGATGTGCTAAACTCAACCTAGACCCATTAGCAGAAAGAGCACCAAAGCATAATGTTTCCAACTCTGTGCTTGACAGGGTAGATGGTGTTCTTTAGGCCGTACTCAGCATTTCTCTTCCTCCAAACACGGCAGCTCGAGTTGATGCCAAGCAACTCAATTCATCTCCTAAACCTTCTCTGAATTATTTAGATGTTCACTGGCAAACTTAAGACGTGTGTACATGTGCATTCTTGAACAAAGGGACCCTGCAGGGACTGTAATATCCATTACAGTATGGTATACTGCCTTCAGATCATTAACAAGTTCCTCCCGTGCTTGCGTTCAGGTTGATTCACCATCTTTTTCACGATCATTCTCATCCCATGAGGCAAAATTTTAATGATGTTAATTTTATATTTCTACCAGTTCTCACCGAGCTTCTCGCTGTTGGTCTTGTAGACGATTTCAGCCTTGTGTAAGTCAACAGTCTTGTCCCTGTTTTCTGACCGGTCTTTGGCCCATGATGCTGAAGGATTAAGTATGTGAGAAACAGATTCTGTGGTTATTCTGGCTGAGTTGTAGGGGATCAAATACTTAATTCACTCAAAGCATGTTTGTCACACTTACATGTTTCACTTTTTCCACATAGGTAAGGTTTGGATAGCATTCTTTCCCACTAATTGAAGTCATTATCAAACAACTGCATTTTGTATTTCCTTGCCTTTGTATAATATTACATTTTATTTGATGATCTAAAACAGGGCTGTCCAACTCCAGGCCTCAAGGGCCGGTGTCCTGCAGGTTTTACATGTGTCCTTGATGCAACACAGCTGATTTAAATGGCTCAATGACCTCCTCAACATGTCTTGAAGTTCTCCAGGGGCCTGGTAATGAACTAATCATTTGATTCAGCTGTGTTGACCCAGGGTAATATCTAAAACCTGCAGGACACCGGCCCTTGAGGCCTGGAGTTCCTCACTCCTGATCTAAAACATGGAAGTAAAAAAATACAAGTAATGAGGATGGGGGCAAATAGTTTTTTACAGTATATGCATAAGCCTTAGCCTAGAAAGCAGCAAGCAGAAGTATGAACTGTCCAAAGAACTCAGTTTTATTAAATAAAGACATCCCTGTCTGTTTAATATCCTGCAGCCCTACAGCCATTACCATTTTTGTACTGGCATTCTTCTTCATTGAATATTTTCCCCTTACTAACCAGCCTCGCTGCCCACCAAAGCACAGTGCGTCATGTCCCGCCTCAACTATGAGCTCATTCCCTCATTCACTTACACTCATTCATGCTTGGCAGGTTTTTGGTCTGCTTCTGCAGCCTCACTGGCGTGGTTTAAAGTTTGCCCGTCTCCCCTACACAACGTGTCTCTGTATCTGTATGAGGACGTGACAATGCTTGTGCATTTACTCAGGTGATTGTGTCATTTGCCAGTCAGTCACAGCAGAGTGATAACCACCTAAAGCCAGCAGATCACACACTGTTAAATCCTGCACAGATGTGGCTCAATCAATAGGCTATGGATCACTTGAGCCACTGAATAATGCATCTGGGTGCCTGTTTTTCTCATTTGAAGCCAAATTTGGCACAATTACATTAGCGCTGTAAAACCCCCATCTTCTAAAAGCTTTAAATGGGTTTGAGATCTCAGCGTTAGATGCCACAGGGCAATGTTCTCCTTCTGATATGTTTCAGTCCCTGCATTTTTATTCACGAATGACCCATTTGCCTGACAGAAAAAATTTCCCCTGTTAAACCAGTGTGAAGGCAAAAAAAGAAAATAGCAGCTCCTTTTACATGAGCCAGTATGGAGCCCCGCAAGGGACATGGGAGAAAAAGAAAATTAAGACGGACTTTTGCGAGATCTCGCAAAACAAACTGGGGGATCATGCAAAGGTTTTAGCAGATATTTGACGTTTACACAACTACATTCACGCCTCAAAATATCTTTAAAGTTTATTTTGTGACCCAGAAAGAGTAATATTACAACTACGTAGCTGCCGTCATTGTTGGAATTCAACTTTTTCAAGATCTCGCAAATGTTCATCGTAATTTTTTTTTCTCCCATGTCCCTTGCGGGGCTCCGTAAGCCAGAAATACTGAAGACTTTGGCTTCATCTCTGAGTGTTTCAATCTCTGAGGTGTTTTACAAGAGGTCCCTAGAAAATTAGGTTATTTGGATTCTTCTTCTTTAGCAACATAAGCAATTAAATGTGCCATTTAGTACTTAATGTAAATGAATCCCAGTGCTGTCGTGTAATGTCTTACTGGCATCATATTTCGCTGTTAAAGAATCTCTCTGCTGTGCCTGTGTCACAAAAAAAGTCCACTAACAGCTGACTAAATACAGCCGTTTTTTGGTGTTTTTTTAGTTTGTCCTTCTTCCTCTGTTGTTTTGCTCTGCTACATACTTCTAGTTTATATGTGGTGTTTTTTTTAAACTTGTATTGTTCTGTTAGTTTCAGGTTTTATCTGTGTAACGTCCTTCTATTTATGTACTGCACAGAGTGCACCTTTGTTTTCTCTGCTCACCAGCGGTTGTCTCTTCCTGCCTAGATCCCTCTAGCGGAGATGGATGCTCTGTCTCTGGCCTCTGAGAATTCCTGGTCCCTAGCTCTGACAGACGACTCAACCCCTGATGATTTTAACCCCCTATTTCTAACCACTCTGGAATGCAATGTACTGACAGTTCCTCTCTTCATCTTTCTCCATTGTTATTTCTTCTCCTTCCCCGCTGCAGTGGCTTGTACTGTCTCCTTCACTGGGTATTTCCAAAGTCACCTGACCCTCCCCACCACCAAGCTTACACACTGGGGTTTAACAAGGGGAAGCCAACTGGATGCTAAATTAGCTAAAAATATATTTTTAAAAAAAGAAGATAGCATTTATATGTACCACTAATTACTTATTTTTGAAAATAAGTAAAAGCCACACACTTGTTTTTCTTTCTTCATAGAACGTCTGAATGAGCTCTTTGGCGTGCAGCTCATTACAATTCTATCTGGAGTCGGCCATGTTGTGTATTTGGATTTCTTTGCTAAAGTTGCTGCTTCTAAAGCTATGTCCCAATCATAGGCCGCATCCTTCGGAGGACCCGGCCTTCGCGGTCTACGTGAGCCAGGTCTTTCAAAGACCAGGAGGGCCGGAAGTACGAGGCTGCGAAATGGGACGGTCTAGCCTTCAGATTTGCGTCACCAACTGTCTCGGTGGAGTTTAATAAACTCAGCTGTCTGCTCCTCACTCACTAATATATAACAGGACATTGGAGTAAATTCTCGACCATCTCACACTTCTGTTTAATCAGTTTTCTGTTTGACATTTATTCAGCTGTGTGAAAACTTTAATCTCAGCCAAACCGATTTACTCAGGAACAAATAAAACACTGACAAAGGCCAAACAATAACATTTTTAAGTTATCTAAGTGTTATTGTTTGGCTTTTTTCAGTGTTTTATTTGTTCCTGAGTAAATCGGTGTTTAACCTGTTTAACCTGAGTAGCGAAAAGACCGCTGGGGCCTGAAAACAATGTGCTGGGAGTTAGTTGTTCTCACCGGCTCTAATGAGCCTCAACCTCCCAGTCAGCTATTGAGCTGGTGGGTAACAGACGTCTCAGAAAACGTCGGAGCACTTTTGCAAATATGCGATGTCTTGATAAACCGAGCTGATATTTGAAGTTTACACGGCTACATTCTCGCCTAAAAATATGTTAAAAGTTTATTTTGTGACCCAGAAAGAGTAATAAGAGTAATATTAAAACTAAGTAGCTGCCGCCATTGTTGGAAACTGGAATTGGCTGGGCCGCGCTATGAATTCTGGGATAGTTTGGGCCACGAAGGATACACCCGACCATCCCTCAAATTCAGGGAAATGAAGGATGTATTAGTCGGTCGCATTTGGAGCAGCCTTCAAATTAGGACAGACTTTGTTGCCTAGCTGTGACGTAATCGGCCTTCAAATGCGGCCTCAGAAGGATGCGGCCTATGAATTGGGACCTAAACTGTTCTGAAATGGGGGCGTGGCCAGCAGCAGCTCATTTTCGAAGCTACAGATACTAAAACAGCTTATTTGGAGCTGAGATTAAAAAATGTATAAGCATAGCAAAAAAACAACCAATCTTTTTTTTTAGTTTAAACTTTATAGACAGATTCTGGGAACGTGTGAGACTTTATTGAACTTGTCAAAATTGGATCTAATATGGGAAATATGAGTGGAGAACTTTTTCTGTTTTCTATGTAACTGATTCCAAATAATTAAATAAATAAAATGTGGAAAGCTTACACTTGCACATACAATAACAATGGGTCACTTAAACCATAGTTGACGCGTGACAACTGCTAAACAAATGAGACGTTGTGTTAAGTATAACAGTGAGTAAGGGTCTTGGTAAAAGGCATCTTCCACATCCTGGCATTCTTTGTCATGACCCCGTTCATTATTTTCTTTGAACATGTCGTCATGCACTGCAGCCCATGTATGTGTCCTCACTGCAATTAATCTATAGATCCCTCTATGACACGCCATCCTACAGGCTCTGAAAATGAAATTGAATGTCGTCTGGGTGTCAGAGTATTATTAACCACCGGTTTGGGTCATTAATGATCACATGGCTTCATGACCAGAGAGGGTCACTGCCACCTTGGCTCAGCGTTGCTGCTGAATTAATACGTATATCATAAGAAAAAAAGAGCGCTGGCCAACGAGGTGCTCTTAATTGGATTGTTCTGGGACAAATGCAATAGAAAAATAAAGACAATGGAGTGAAGAGGTAGAGGTGTTCAAGTGGCTTTGAAGTACCCTGGTGAAACAAATTTATCTTTATTTCTCATTCCGCCTTTTCAGCCTGGTGTGTTTTACTTTCCAGTCCAGTCCAGTCCAGTCCAGTAGAGTAGTGCGCCTCCTTACCTGCCAGTTTGCAGTTTTTTCTCTTTTGACTACTTTTTTCACTTTCTTCTCTCTCTGTGTGTAAACTCTGTTCTCTCCCCTCCTTCTTTCTTTTCCTTTGTGCTTTACGTGTGAGTCTTCGTCTTTTCTCGCAGTCCTTTCCTGTCAGCCTACTTCTGTGGATGTGCTGTATGCTGTCCTCTGGTGGTGTACTTTTCAGTCTCCTCTGAGCTGCCGTGTGTTTGCTACAGGGTTGTAAAGTGTGTTGGACCCCCTGTAGCTCTGTGCTGAATGGGAACTGATTCTTTAATGGGTCAGGCTGCAGGACACTGCCCTAGCTGACACACAATCACGGCTTAATGTAAAGTTATACGACCGACGGGCTAAAAGCAGACACAAGAAGCAGAGTGTCACATGCTTTAAAAAAGGAATTGGAAATGTTTCTGTGATCTGTGGCAGCTCTGTGCCAGTCAACTCCAATGTGCAAAGATCCTCTGTGTTTTCTGTGTATGCTGATGACAGTTGACAACCTGTGAGTGTACTGGTAAGAGTGTGAGAGTAAGTGAGTTAAAGAGCAGCCCAGGCTCTTCTTGTTCTGGGTGACCCTGATTGTTTTCTCTGCTTCCCCAGGCGGAGCAGCTTGGTTCTGGGGCGCTTCGGGACGACAACCTGTTGAGCGTCAGAAAGCCTGCGGTGGGACGCACGCACTCCCTACCCAACGACAGCTACATGTTCCTCTCGCCACAGCCCGTGGGGCAAACATCTCCCACTGCAGCACACCCACAGGGGCCCCAGCACATACTGGGCACTCACAGGGCCCAATCGGGTAATGCCACATTTCTCTTTAATGTCATTTAGCGTAGAATGTGTTTCATTAGGACAGAACAGAAATGGGTGGGCTTGATTTTTAACATAAAGCATTGTGGCATGAGGAGGTTATTTTATCTAAGGTAAACACACCTACTGTAACTGTTGTGTATTCACTGAAGGTGCCAGCACTGTGCTTTGTGTGCAGGCTCCAGTGGCTCGGTGCGTTCACAACCCGCGGAGTTTTCCCAGCAGCTGACTGTTCCCACAGACCTCTTCAGACCCATCAGCCCACACAGCCACTCAGATTCAGAGAGTATACCACGAAACCCACCGTCTAGACGCACACACACATTTAGCCGTACGCTACGCAGACAGGTGAGCAAAACACACTGCTTCAGATTTTCACTTGACTCCAAATTTACTTTTCTAGTTTTATCCTGTCTTTTTACTACTTAGTGTGATAATACATATCTGTATTATATGTCTATACTTGACTGTGGTCCTTAACTGTCTGTTCATACCAAACTCTATACAGGCTTATACAAACTGCTGGAGTTTTTACTGTTCGCTGCCAGTGGAATCGGTGGGATATGAGTTATGAGTATTAGAACCACTCTGGGAGAAAAATGATAATATATTGAATGGAAAGCAGTTATTTTTAAACCATAATAGCTAAAAAGAAAGTTTCGTTTTTTCCTGCTTTCTTCTATAACGCTGAATCACTAACTTATAATAAAAAAAAAAATTATGCATTATAACAAAATATTAGTACCTGTTATTAAATATAATATTAAAACAATTTGATACATAATGGCAGTTTTACATGAAACGATCAAGCCTTATTTTTGCAGATATTTGTGGCTACAAGTATTAACTATGCTCAACGTTTAGTGTATTAGGTAGTATTGTTTTATTGTGTCTTCATTTTCACCATAAACCATAATAAGAAAACATGCCTCCTACACTGTTTTTTAAATTTATTTATTTATTTTATTTATTACAGTGTTATTATTAATAACAGTTTAATATATATAAATATAAATAAGATGCTGATGAAATCTCAAAATTAAAATGAAAGGAAATACACTTTTCTGTACCAAAGTTAGCATAGCACAGTTAGCATAGCATAAAAAAGGTTTTAGCTAACCTTGCCCTTTCAAGCTGCGCTACACAGGCCAGCTAGCTTAGTTCAGTCCAAATAAAAAAGAAAACAACTTTCTACCAACATCTAATGAAAATTGTCAATATGGCACAATTTAGTTCCACTCTAAACTAACTGATGAGAGCATTTTTGTGAGTAGTATTGATTTTTTTGTTATATAATCTTGTGTTAGCATAACTGCTCATTTGAATGCCTTCCAAGCCTTGAGAAATATTCCTTGAAAGTATTTAAAGAATTTACAAGAAAGCTTACCTAAAAGAGTTCAGGGAGTGTATGTGTTAAAAAATAATAGTCAAATATCAAGCGTGTTAGAACTGCATTGCCTTATATACTGCATTTCCATTCCACGAGATTGTAACACACATCTTTCAATAAATCTCTGCAGCTATTTTCCATTTCTCTAGCAAAGTATTAAGAAATGAGGGGTGGCTCAAGACTTTTAAAACACTTTATATCACAACAAGAAAAATTAGCATGTGCTAAAGCAGTGATAGCCATCCAGTTCTGCATGCAACCTTTCACATTTTTATATAACCATTTTTATCTACTCCGTGGTCCAGATAAGGAAACGCATAGTAAGGTTCTTTACTATCTTTCAAATTAGATAATAAGCAGCCTGAAAGCCTGTCGGGTCCTTGAGGTATCCAGATAGAGAATGCCTCAGCAAAGACATCCGCAAAATTCCCAGCCATAACTTATTTAAAAACATCACCAAAACTAACCAAAAAGGAAAACTTTATCATATAATCACATTTGGAATATTAATTGTCAGCTTTATCAAACAGAAATTAATGCTCCTATAATATGCCTTTTTTGATAAATCAGGCCTTTAATCTTAATTCAAAAGAGTCTATCCCAAGAGTGGCTCTAAAACTCCATGAAAGAGAATCATTTAAAGCTTTCCATGTTGGATGTTCTAAACATATTCACTTTCCCCCCTCTGTCTGTCTTCTTCTTCCTGGGGTTTAACTGATCTGCTGTCTCATTTTTCCACACTGTATCTGTTGGTCTTTGATCTCAGCTCAGCTGGGCCCAAAAGCCGCCCGACCCTGAGCTTCTGTTCAAACACAGATACTCCTGTTTCTGAAACAGACAGTAGACTTTAGTTACCACTGGGCCTTTCAGAAACACTGGACTCCATGTTCATCTTCAGAGAGACAGCCCAACAAACACACTATTGCATTCACACACACACACACACACACACACACACACACACACACACACACACACACACACACACACACACACACACACACAAATAGAGTCCTCTCTTGCCCCCCTCCCTTCTTTGCCACTCATTGACCCAAATGTTTGTCTACTGCTAAGCATCAGCCACAGAGTATCTTTAACTTTCTCAACAGGTAGCTAGTTAGCCTGTAAGGAGCTAACTTAGTGAGAGTTTATTGATTTGTGCAAGTGACTGGAACTACATAGCATCTCGTAACTGGATCTTCCAGTCACATGATAGAATGTATTGCAGCAAGATACAGGTGTAGTGTGGCTATGTCACTCATGGTACGGTGCACTTAATATATTACAAACAAATACAACTCAGGGGATTGCTACAAAACAGCAAGTGCTGTCCAGTTGCATTTGGCTATTTTCTACTCAGAATCATGATTATTGAGCACCAGAGAATTTTGTATTGCCTAGGTTAGTGCTTTAATAGTTATTAATAGTTGAGTGTGGTACTATTAAGTCAGTTTTGCTTATAAAAATAGTTTTGAAAAATGAACTTTGACAGGGTGATCCTTTTAAGCTTCGTTCCAGTGTGCACTCTTATGATTTCCTACCTGGTGTTGCATTGCTGTGGCTGGTGATTGGCCAGGCCTGCTTGTGATACCTTTGCCCACTTGGTGTCACTGTGGTTACAGCATTCTCATGCAGGGAAACCCCCATAAATCCAAACACTGCTCCGAGTGCTGTGCTCTAAAACTCATGCATGTTTTATTTCCTCATCTCTATAGATTTAAGAGCATATTCGAGCTGACCCAATTCAACACTGTTAGATTCAAGCACCCTGCTATCAATGCCCTCTCCCAAGTCTGTGAGAGATGAAGAAAAAGTCATGAGTTCATCGGGACATTTTAGCAACCACTGTGCTTATTGACCTTTCCACTACTGTTTTCCCTCAGCCTGCTGGCCTCACACCCTGTACATGGTTCTGAATAGAGATAAGGGTCACAATTGGTTGCAAACTCTTCGTGAAACTGCAGTGCTGACGGCTAACAGGGTTTTGTATGAATGGTCAAAGGTTAGATGGTCATTTGGTCTGGCTCGGAGCTCACCGTTTCAGCCAGCGGTCAATCAGTCCATAAAAAACCCCAAAATATAACAAAACAATAATCAAAACAATAAAATACTATACACTTTTCCCAGCTACCTTCGTTCTTTAAAATATTATTCACATATGTGTTTAGCTATATTGTTCGAAACCTTATTAATGGACTGAGTTATTAGTTGAATTAGTGAAAATATATGCCTTAAAATTCAGGGTAAATTATTCAGATGAATGTAATGTGCCGAAACATCTACCTGGGTCATCTTTCTCTAAATCTACTACTACTAATAATAATAATAATAATGGATTGCATTTATATAGCACTTTTCGGGACTCCTCAAAGCGCTTTACAATTCCACTATTCATTCACTCTCACATTCACACACTGGTGAAGGCAAGCTACAGTTGTAGCCACAGCTGCCCTGGGGCAGACTGACAGAGGTGAGGCTGCCATATCGCGCCATCGGCCCCTCTGGCCAACACCAGTAGGCGGTAGGTGAAGTGTCTTGCCCAAGGACACAACGACCGAGACTGCTAGATCTTTGCATGATACAACGAGCATAATAATCTTTATTTGTAGTATACTGGAATGAGACATGTTAGATCAGGGGTGTCAAACTCCAGTCCTCGGGCTGGTATCCTGCTTGTTTTTGAGATATCCCTGCTCTACCTGCTGCTGATTACCTGGATCAGGTGTGCTTTGCCAGTAAGAAGCTACCAGGGCAGGTTAGTTGGAAAACAAGCAGGACAGCAGCCTTCGAGGCCTAGAGTTCGACACCTGTGTGTTAGATTGTCTGCCTATAAAGGAGTCCTCCAATTAACTCTGCCTGTCACAAACATACAGAGCTGTGTGCCTGAGGCTACGTCCACACGAATGCGTTTTTGTTTGAAAACGCATTGTTTTCTCTCCATTTTGGCCTCCTGTCCACACTGAGTCTGCGTTTTCCCCCGAAGGAAAACACAGCGTTTTCAAAACGCTCTCGAAAACAAATACATTTGAAGACAGTGCTTTCGCGTCACAGTGTGGACAGCGAAAACGGAGACTTTCGAAAACGATGACGCATTTTAGTCATGTGATGCAGTCATGTGACCAATTAAAGAAAGATAGCGGAGGGCATTATACAGCAGTTTTTTTGTTTGCTCTCAATTTTGACAGCCCTATTAAAGATTAATATCAGTTTGTACATGCTTCAGTTAGCTTTTCTTCAAATTCTTCAATTTCACTTCGCTTTTGCAACTTTGTACTTTTGTGTTACTCGCAGCAACAACTCCACCTCATTGTTAGTCCATTTAAAAAACGCGGTGCTTTTCCTCGCCATTTTGCCGTGACGTTTCAACGAGCCCGAAAGTAAATAAACGGCAGACAAAAATGAGCCAGGCCGAATCTTCTTGCGTTTTACGCATGCGCAGTACTGGAACGTAAGCGTTTTCGGCCGTTTCAATGTGGATGCACAACGACGATAACGCCATTTTCAAATCTATCCGGGTTAGTGTGGACGTAGCCTGAGATGACCATATTAGGAATATCCCGTCTTTGTGCCATCACGCTGATCTGGAAGTAGAAAAAATAGTCGAAAACATAAACACTGAAATAATTGCTTGTACTTAACACTTTTTTGTTTCTTAGTTTAAAGAATAAAATTACCTACTTAAAAATTGCAACAGTTTTGGCTGCGTATTGGACTCCAAGCTATTTATGATGTTGTGGCAATTTTTAAGTATTGTAAGATTTCTATGTCTCACATTATGATTTGTCATAAAAGTAGTCCTTTTGCAGTTTGCTATGGTGGCCCTGCAACTTGGGAAAACACCAGCCAATGCTGCAAAAGCACGCAAAACAAAATGTAAATAGAAAAAAAACAACACACAATGGAAGTTGAATAAAACACAACAGAAGTGCCACAAAAGCTCACAAAAAACAAACAAATAAACCCCAAAAGCACAGAACAAAACTCCCAAACTAAAACTAAAAAAACAAAATGGAAGTGTTTCTTCGGTGACAATAAGGTGACAAAACAGTTGCAGAACTGCAACCTCTAACATACATGGCAGATGGTCGCCCCTCCCTGAGCCTGGTTGTGCCGGAGGTTTCTTCCTGTTAAAAGGGAGTTTTGCCTTCCCACTGTCACCAAGTGCTCACTGAAAGGCGATTTGATTGTTGGGGTTTTCTTTGTCTCACTTTAGTGTCTTTACCTTACAGTATAAAGTTCCTTGTGGCAACTGCTGTTGTGATTTGGTACTATATAAATAAATGAATTGCAGAAGTACCAAGCTAACAGTAAATGGCTAACAGCAAACATGTAGCTACAGTATTATATGAATCACATGATTAAAAGACATATTACCTCACATCTTTATCTCCCTCACGATGCTGAAGATTTCTTTGCGTCGTGTAAACGCGTCTCAGTGCGATCCTTCACGTGTTTTGGTTTCTGGCTTTTTGCAGCGTTTTAAATTTACCGGTTTCCTTAAGTTGCAGTGTGTTTGACCTCCCAAGGCAACCATAATTTTCTCATTATTTTGCATGAAAAAAATGCAAAAAGGTTTACTTTCAAAATTAAATCAGATAGTAGGGTCTTTACCTTACATTATGAAGTGCCTCTCAATAAAACTGAATTGAATTAAAATGAATTGAACTGAAGAATGAGACATAAATCTTACAATGCCTACGTGACACAAATATTTACTACGTTTTTTTGGCTTCTTTTTTAAACGTCAGAGCACAGAGTAACTTTAAACCTTCAACACATGAATGTGAAAGCACAGAAAGTATCCGCTAATGTCAGATGTTTCTTACCCAAGTTACTCTTGAGAAATCTTAATCTGAAATATTGGCATTGAGCAACATCATCTTACAATTATCACAATAATGTTTCTTAGAAAACTAAAATAGTACACAGAGGACTGTGACAGTGAGCTGGTCAGACTGTGAACTTTGACCCAAACTGCTGCTTCTCACCCTCATCATCTATCACTAACCAATCTCCCCCCTCTCATCCCCCTTCCCCCTCCCGACCTTCCTCTCATTGCACATTTACTTTAATTCCCCTCCCCCCACCCGTTCTCCAGGTTGCAGTGTCTACTGATTCTCAGGAGGCCCTTTGTACCGACGTAGGGGAAAGCAGTGAAGGACTCGTGAATGTGGCCTCTCTTGGCCTCCCTCCATCCCCTATCCCCTCCATCTCCTCTACCTCTCCCTCTCCCTACCATCATCATCAACACCCTACTCCTCAACAACCAGCTCTGTGCCTGGTCCCTGCCACACCGGGCGCCTCCCCTAAACCATCACGTCCCAGCACAGTGCACACCCAGCACCACGACCAGCATTGCCTCGCCTCCTACTCCCCCTGCCCTTCGCCTCCCCCTCCCATACCCGCCAGGCCACCCCAGCAGGAGGTGTCAGAGGATCGGGAAGTGTCCCTCATTAACCAGGTGGTGTTGGCCGGCAGCGATGACATCACGGCCGAGGACAGCAGCAGCAGCGGCGGGAACGAGGGTTACGGCAGCTACGCGGGCTGCCAGGAAAGTCGGAGTCCATGTTTGAGGCAGCTGAAGAGGTTCCACAGCGCTGACACGCAGGGCCGCAACGCCCTCCTGCCCCGCCCCCGCCCTTACTCCTGGCTGGACGACCCACGGCGCCACTCTGTGGAAGTCTGCTCTCCGGTTGATTCCAGCCCCCAGTGCAGCACCAACTCCACCTCCTCCGGCTTTGTGTCTCGGGCCGACAGCCTGCAGATTCAAAGCCAGATCCCCGCTCAGACCTCCCCCCGCCGCAAGAAGAAAATGAGCCCACCCTGTATATCTGTGGACCCCCCTGAGGGACTGGAACCCCAGTCTGGCCTCTACCCATGCCTGGGTGGGCTCGGTGGCATGGGACTGACTGGGTTAGGGATGCCCCCTCCCCTACCCAACCGGGACACCTACCTGAGGAGGAGAGCACCCTCCAGTGACTCCAAGGACTCCTTTGACCTGGCAGTCGGAGAGGGTTCAGGACAGGACGGAGGTTCACCGAACCCCAACACCAACTCCAAGTTATTAACTCTTCCCAGCTTCTCCTTTGAGAAAACAAGCTCTGAGCACTGAACACCAATACTCGAATACACACACACGCGCACACACACACACACAGCCGGACGAACCCTCCACACACATAAACACACGATGCACTCTGTGTGTCTGTGATGGTGATAGTTCTAGTAATAATGCTGTAGAAAGTAATAATGGTAAAACTACAACAAACAGTAAAAACATCCTTGGTTTCATAAGGAGTACAGTACTGTAGTAGTGTGACCATCCCTTGTCTTTGTATTGTTACTGCCAAAACAGCCAGAGAAGAAGAGAACGACAAATATTTCTCTGGCTGCAGCTTGACCCCATAACCCCTGGAGTGACATCAGCGCCTGGGTTATTAGCGCCCACTGCGGTCGCCATATGAACTGCCTGGTGTTAATACAGAGCGGACCTGGTCAGTGGAGGTACAAAGCAATATTTAGAGACACTATTTTCTTAAATTATTGGCCCATAGTGTTTGTACAGGATGTTGTTTTTAATTTCATTTAACTGTTATTTTCATGTCTTTTTGTGATTTTCTTTCTTTTTTTTATTTTTTTGTTTTTTGTTTGGTCAACAATGGTTTGTCTTTGTCTTTCTTTTTCACTGTAGGATATTTCTAGCTTTCTTGGTTTACTAAGGAAAGTGAACGTTTTTCAAAGTGGTGAAAACCAGTATTTGTAGGAATAATATATAAATATATATATAAAAAAAAACAAAAAACAAGTCATTAAACTGAGCTTGGATTTTTAAGCACACGCAGACCTTGGTGGTTTGATTGTTGGACGATAACCTGATTGCTTGTTTCTTTCATGTGTTCCTGACAGCTCCAAAGCCTTTTAGACAGAATGACTGATGAACAGTCTGAGAAAAACAGCCATGTCAATTCTTCTCACATTTCATGGCCACTCACCCCAGATTCAGCATTCTTAGTCCGCACAAAAAAAATTCTCATGATATCTTAGGTAAGTACAAAGGTAATACACCGCAAGAATGATTGATTGATAGTTTAACTGATATGGAAATGGCTGCATTCTAAACATACTGCATACACAACAGTGACGTCTAAGCTGTATTTCTGCTTCTATATGTTGTGGCACAAGTTCTATGGCAATGATTGTACAATCTGAAGCTACACCGGGACCTCTTCAGCAATGTAAGTACAAGTTAGAGCTACAGTGGAGAAACAGAATCTGCCAGCCATCTTCAACGTCTGCCAGAATGTTGGGGTTGTCTTCGCTGGAGTGAGTGGATGGCTACAAAATCCAGTCAGTCATAAGACAACAGAGTGTTGATTAGCAGTTCATAAATTTATTCCTATACAACGCTTCATTTTTCAGAACTTTGCTTCAAAGTGGACAGACTTATATTTTTTTAAAGTGTTCTTGAGCTTAATTTTTCAGTAATGCGGTAAAAGCATACCTGGACAGAAAAACACGCAATGGGATACAACCATTCATGGATTGGTCTCCCCAAAGCTCAGACCTCAACATTACTGAAGCAGTGTGGGATCATCTTGACAGGGAACAATACAAAAGGCAGCCAAGAAGAGCTTTTAATGTCTTCTGAGAAGCCTGAAGAAATTACAGGAAAGCTGCCTGAGAAAGTTCACTCTGTAGTAAAGATTAAAGGTGCTCATACGGTATCAAATATTGATTCTCAAGCTCGAACTCTACAATAATGTACTTCCTTGTTTTCATGATTTCATTAAATTCCTGAACCTGTTTCCCATGTTTCCGGAAAACGATTAAGAAACGAAAGGTGGCTTAAAATTTTTTGTAGCCACTGTGTTAGATTACGCATTTTTGCTGCCATGATGTGGTTTATGAAGCATAAAATCATCATTTGTGGTGTAAGAAACTAATGAGGTAAGATAATTTCACTAACCAATTGGCTTCATCGGGTGAGGGCCTCCAGCTCGCACTGGAACGGTTCGCAGCCGAGTGTGAAGCAGCGGGAATGAGGATCAGCACCTCCAAATCTGAGGCCATGGTTCTCAGCCGGAAAAGGGTGGAGTGCCCACTCCGGGTCGGGGATGAGTTCCTGCCCCAAGTGGAGGAGTTCAAGTATCTCGGGGTCTTGTTCGCGAGTGATGGGAGAAGGGAGCCGGAGATCGACAGACGGATTGGGGCTGCAGCTGCAGTAATGCGGACGCTGCACCGGTCCGTCGTGGTGAAGAGGGAGCTGAGTGTAAAAGCGAAGCTCTCAATTTACCGGTCGATCTACGTCCTACCCTCACCTATGGCCACGAGCTGTGGGTAGTGACCGAAAGAACGAGATCGCGGATACAAGCGGCAGAAATGAGCTTCCTCCGAAGGGTGGCTGGCCTCTCCCTTAGAGATAGGGTGAGAAGTTCAGCCATCCGGGCGGGGGCTCAGAGTAGAGCCGCTGCTGCTCCACATCGAAAGGAGCCAGCTGAGGTGGTTCGGGCATCTGACAAGGATGCCCCCTGGGCGCCTCCTGGGTGAGGTGTTCCAGGCATGTCCCACCGGGAGGAGACCCCAGGGCAGACCCAGGACACGCTGGAGAGATTATATCTCTCGGCTGGCCTGGGAACGCCTTGGTGTTCCCCCGGATAAGCTGGAGGAGGTGGCTGGGGAGAGGGAGGTCTGGGCCTCTTTGCTTAGGCTGCTGCCCCCACGACCTGGCCTCGGATAAAGCGGATGAAGATGGATGGAAAAATGGAAGCACAGAAAAAAGTTTTGCCACCAAAATAACATGCACTGGTTTGCAGCCTACTTTTTACTGTTATTTATATCTTTGTTACTAGCAGCCAGTGCAGTATAAGCATATCGAGACAGAAAAACATTATCAGTCATTGATTGGCCTCCCTACAGCCTGGACCTCAATAATATGTGTTGCAGCATTTTGGTATCAAAATGGCATCATTTTGACAAAGAACAGAATAAAATGCAGTCAATAGCCAAAAAAGAGCTTTGAATGTTCTTTAAGACAACTGGAAAAGTATTCCTGATAACTGCATAAAGACATTACAAAAAAGCTTGCAGTTTGCATTGTACTATTAATATCTATGCCTACTTAGAACCCGAGGACAATATGAAAACCTATACAGCAGTGATTTGACAGTTTAAAGACAGCCATGCCTTAAGCACACTGCTTTATCATCTGTTTTCAATACAGCATGAATATTATGCTGAGAGACCACAAACCCTGCTGGAAAATGTTTACTAAAGCAATGCAGGGACTTATGCATTACCTTAACTTTTCAGAACCAGAGGCCATGTCCATCTTTTATATTCAGTCTTTATAAGTCTAAGCTACTTAAGTGGAACTCCACTTATAAAAGTATGTTCGCAACACACTGTAAAAGTGAAGGGAAACTTTGGGAAATATAGTTAAGGAGAACTACTCTGATGATATATGTCAAAGAACCTGTGTAAAGGTCTCAAAGAATATTACAAATGATTAATAGGTGTGTAAAAACCTTTATGAGGCGACATATATCTGCTCTGTTTCTCTGTCACCTCATTCTTTGCTAGCTCATTTATAGTACTGCTCCTTTCTCACAGAAAGTGGAACTGATTGTGGAGACATTTAATCTTGAAGGCTACATCTTTTTATTCTACATCTTAGATTATGCCTCCTATTTCACTTTGAAAAGTCTGTTACACGAGTAAATGTGTAAACCACCGATTTGAAAATGAAAATAGGGTGTGGGGCGGAAAAGAAGCTCGATAGCCCACTCATCTCTGTGTACAGCTAGAGAATCAAGGCTACATTATCCAATAAATAAATAAAGCAATCCTCTCCATCTCATTCCAGCAACACCACAGGTGCCAAGGGCAAACCACTGGCACCTGTGGTGTTGCTGTCGAGTGGTGTCTGTGTGCCTTTTTCATGGCCAGTTCTTTTCCTGGCTCTGGCTCTATCTTTACATGCTGTCTATTTTTACCTAGCTGACTTGCATGTTAGAAGCTTCAAATTCACCTGTCAATCCATGTAGTAACGCAATATCAACAGATATAGCAAAACCTGTTTTAGTTGTATAAAGTAATTAGCAATAGAGAGATGTGGCCCTCTTGCTCTCTGTCATCAACTATCCTGTCTTTAAGTGATGATATTTGAACCCTGCTTCTGGGTCCAAACTATTCTGCCTATATTACGGCTGTTGTGTTTTTACATGTTTTAATGCTTTGTATCTTGATCTATTTAATCACGAACAAGCCCCTAAAAACAGTCAGTGATCACTGTCGGCCTCACTCAGTTTTTATTACCACTATTCATTTCAAAGCTCAGTTTTTAAAACCTTACAATGTAACTACAGCCCAGCCCATGCAGCAGTATATTAATGACTAACCTCGTATTGTGGATTATCTCAGTTATTTTCCTGCTGAAGTTTGGTCCGTTTATAGCATCCTGCCATGTGATTGCATTTGTGTCGGGAACCCTCACGTAAACGTTTATCGAGTAGAAAAAAGTTAGCATTCACTCTCCAGCTTCACTGTGTATGCTAACATAGCTGTGTCGCTAGCCACCACGTAGCACATCATTATATATCAGCTACCCCAACATCAGTAACACTACAAACGTCACTGTTTAGTCTTCTGTCTTCGTTTATGTTGGAAGTGATCGCAGAGCTATATCCCTCAATCAGAACATGGTATATTATGTTTGAGTGGAAACTAGCAAGATAACTCCCTGCTAACTTCGAACGCTGTTAAATTTTATAAATTCTGTTTTCATGGATGCCTGGATGTTAAACTTAATTGTTACACCTGTTAGAGTAGCCACCATTTTATTAAAGATGAAACAGACAGACAGTTTGTAACTCTTAGTGATGCCACAGTGTTTGTTTGACTTTGGGACCTGAAGCAAAATTTAGACTGCTAATGACGTCAGACTTATAGACTAGATACTCTGTTTTAATGGTTTAATATCTAGAATGCGTATAGACTGTGAGAGACCCCCTCACAGAACAGAGCAGACAGTGGTGCCATTGGAGCCAGTATTGGTAATGTCAGAAATTACATGAATACCATAACATTACAGAAGCTTTGGTGGAGCTGGGTTGTGAAGCGGCTTGCAGAGGTAGCAACAACAGTACAGTGAAAAGCACAGTCCATGTCTTTTCTGTCCTTCTGTCTCCATCCCTTTACCTCCAACCGGTCGTGGCAGATGGCTGCTTCTCCCTGAGCCTGGTTCTGCTGGAGTTTATTCTTCCCCCAAGTAATCAAGTGATTGTTGAAGTTCTCCTTTTATTTTTGCAGGGTCTTTACCTTTATCTTTATCAGTACAACTGTTCCAATTTGGCACTATATAAATAAAACTGAATCAATTCGAATTCTGCTATTTGGATGTTCAGAAGGGAACAAGAACTAACACAAAGTGTCTGTGAAGGTTCTCAGTCATCCAGGTCATCGTAGTCAAAGGAGCTTGCAAAGAAAAGCGTCTGGACTTCTTTAAGTTGCTTGAAGACGTTTCACCTCTCATCCGAGAAGCTTCTTCAGTTCTAAGGTCAAATGACAAAAACTGGTTCACCCGAAAGACAAAACTCCAAAACACAGACTCAACAATGTGGTGTATGCTGTGCAGTGCAGTGAGGAATGCCCAGACCTCTACATTGGAGAGACCAAACAGCCACTTCACAAGCACATGGCACAACATAGAAGAGCCACCTCCACAGGACAAGACTCAGCAGTCATCTGCATTTTAAGGACAAAGGTCACTCTTTCGAGGATGCCAATGTTCACATTTTGGACAGAGAGGACAGATGGTTTGAAAGAGGAGTGAAAGAAGCCATCTATGTCCACTGTGAGCGACCATCTTTGAACAGAGGTGGTGGTTTACGACACAAACTGTCTGCCATCTATAATCCAGTTTTGAGTTCCCTCCCCAGACGCCTTAACGCCCACTCACATCCTGGGCCATCTGACCTCAGGAATTTGCATGGTGGGGCCAGGTTTCACAATGAGCTCACCCGTAACTCTGGCTGATTGGGACCCACACCCAGTTTCACACCTTGGCTCAGGCGATTAGAGGATCATCAGGGGGTCCTTTTGTCCCTCTGTGGGGGGTTACTCCCACTAGGTTTAAATGTGGGACTCCCCACCATTTGACCTTAGAACTGTAGAAGCTTCTCGGATGAGAGGTGAAACGTCTTCAAGCAACTTAAAGAAGTCCAGACGCTCTTCTTTGCAAGCTCCTTTGACAACTAACACATAGGTTAATTGTCATTCACCCATTATACATATTGCACATTTCATTAAAACTGCTAGCAGTTAAGCTGTATTGTGGGTAATGTTGTCTTGCAGTCCTGTTGCATCAGTTTTAAAATTGTTTTATTTTAATCTGTTCATGAGGGTATAATCACATCTACAGTTCGTTTGCTCTGGTGCCAATCAGCTGATGAGTTTGTAAACTTGTAGCTTTACCTCATGATTTGATTTCTTATCAAACTGAGAAAAATCCAAGTAAACTACAAACCGTTTGAGAAATTTCAGTTCATTTACTGGACAGATGTGTCTGCGGCATGACCAATAAAAGTAAATGTCCAGTATTCTGGATTATTGGAGAACATGTAGAATTTATATTCATTCCACAGCTAGTTGCCCACCCACACAGACCTTTTCACAACCTATTGTAACTTGCTGCATCCCAGAATACAAAACGTATGTGGATACAGGAAGTGTTTTAGGTCAAACTTGCAACATAGACACGGTAGTTCATTTGAGGTGGGATCACGTTCACACTGTAAACAAAACGCTCCGGAGTTCATTTGGAACCACACCGAAACCGCCTCTTCCAAATTGGTCTCAGTGCGGTTGTTTTGGTCCGCACTCGAGTTCGATTACCGTGAGGGGGAAAACAAACCAGCGTTCAATATAAACTGACGAAACACAGCAGGTGTGAAAAGATCCCTTCCAGTGTGACAGTGTGACTGTTTTACTGCAGGATGTCTGCTCTGACAGGTGAAATCCAACACTCCAACTGTAAGTCAGGTGGCGATTAATGAAGGCTAAAGACACTTTAGATTTCTAGGTTTTTAACACCTTTGTTTTCAGTCGCTATCAGCTACAAATTAACGAGCTCAAGCAGAGTATCAGATCAGTGATAAGAAAGACAGGGAATGTCTCAAAGGCTGTGGCAGTACATGCCATTCCATGTACAACCTTCATTTTGTTTAAATGAATTTATGACTTTCTCTTTTCATAATTTACAAGTATTATAATAAATTGTATGATCACGAGGCACTGAGAAATGTAACATAGAGCTCAAGCTATATATGATATAACAAAAGTGTTGTGACAATAACTCAAAAAATGATTGTTCACCCTCAATAAACATGAAGCAATAATGTTTAATCGAATGCAACTGAAAAATCTAAAAGGTTTATTTATTCAAATATTCAATCATTAAGGAAAATGGGGATTTTATTTAACCAGATTCCATTAAATGTGAGATTCTACATTGTCCTTTTGTTAGAAAATTACATGGAAAATTTACATGTAAGTAAATGAGTTAAAAACAAGATTTTCGGCAGAATTTTCTTTTCTTTTTTGTGATTTAAATGCAACTATAGCCCCAAATATCCAATCTAATATTAGCACAGCCAGCTAACAGGGAGATAGATTCCAGCACAAACGTGAATTGGGTTGAATGTATTTCACGAACCACTGAAGCATCACTATACACGATTTCTCCTCTTACAGGTTGAAATTAGATGCAGGCAACATGCATCAACGTTCACGATACACCGACATTGCCAAGGGTATCGTGTCAAATTCTAATGAAATCATTCAAAGATATTTAGGAAAAAATATGACTTATCATTTCTTTTTCATGGTAATCTGGGTAAAATAAGCATTATCAGCTTTAGAGCAGAGCTATTTACATAAGAATAAACCACATTCAGAAATTAGTGGCCTCGGGGGCTTGGGTCCTGGTTGGTGTGTTGCCGGGGTTGTGGGCGGGTGGGTGCATGGGGGCCCGGCCCTGGAGCAGGGTGCCGCCGGTGCGTCGAGCCGCCTGGGGGGCTCTTCAACTGGTGGGGGGGATGGTCACATCTTGCAGGAGCTTTCTTCTCTTCAGGAACTCTCTGCAGGAGGGGGAGATACAGGAGAGGTGGAGGAAGATCTCAGCCTGGGCGTTTACCGTCTTATGTAGTCTGGAAGATGTGTGGATGGTGGGGTGGGTGCAGTTTTCTCTGTGGTGGGGTTGGGTGGACTGTCCAGGGCTCTGTGGAGCCGGAGGGCGCTACTGCACTGGGCCCCGGTCTGATGGGCCTGGGCCCCCCTTCCCTGGCGGGTCGCGGAGGGTGGGAGTGCCTACTGGGGTCAGCGGGGGAGCTGGCCCCAGGGAGGGGTTACCTGCCCCTCCCTTCCTTCCCTCCCCATCTCCAGCTGCCTCCCTCTTCCCGCTCCTCCACAACCACCCACACATGCAGGGCCTTGGAGTGGGGGTATGTCACCAGGGTGCAGAGGAGGCTACCCCCCCCCGTCCCCTTCTGGCTGCCTCTGCCTCAATTTTATCCCACAATTTAGACATTCACATTATTCACACTCTCATTACACATACATATAGGATCTTGGGGGTGGGCACAATCACGGAGTCCAAATTACCATCAGGGTGTATACCTCACCCCTGACGTCGTTGCCCACCTCTCAATTTTAAATACACTTAGTCATTGAGGGCTAGCAGGAGGGACTATGCGCTTACCTGCTGCTCCTTGGCAGGTAGCTCCATGCCCTCCTGGGTTTTAATTGCACCTTAGAACACATATGCATCAACACTACAATGAGCGGGTGGAGGGAGGTTTGGAGTCTTCTCCCACCCCCATTCTCTGCGGCCTGCTGGAGCGGGAGGGCTAGTAGGAGGAGTTGGCCGTCCGACTGCGGTCTGGGGTGTGGGGCCTCCCTGCTGCTGCGGAGTCGGGGTGGTCTGCCTCTCCCCACCGCAGGGAAAAGGGTAACACCACCTGGGTCTGGGTGCAATTCCCCCCTCCAGGGGCAAGGGTACCTAGACCCGGTTTGTAGAGTACGCTTGGGGAGTGTGATTGTGTGTACAGCGTCTCTTTATGTCTGTCTCCACGTTGGTTGAGTGTGGAGTGAGTGCATATGAGAGCATGAGGGTGGGAATGGATGTTTGTGTCTGTGTGTGCCTGTATGTCTGTGTCTATATGTCAGGTTGGGTATCAGACGCCACCTCTCTGGGGACACCTCAGGCCCTCCAAGGTTTGGAGGCCTATCTCCACCCACCACCACTTCCCCTGCCGGTGGCGGACTCCCTCAGGTGTCGGTGTGTTGGTGGTGCTTTGTGTCTGGGGGTGGGCGTCCGGGTACACACCGGCTCACTCCTTGGCGGCCGCTTGTCGGGGCCTGGGGCCTGGGGCTCGCTCGGGCCCCTTTGGAGGTGGGGTGCCCCCGGCCTCTCGGCCTGGGGCTCGGTCACTCAGGCACAGCTGGGGGCCGGCGGAGCTCACGGGCGGGTCACTGCAACCCTCCCTGACTTCTGCTCCGCGGCTGCTGGGCGAGCCCTCATCTGGGACTCTCCTCAGCTCTTACTGGAACAGTGGCGCGGCTGCCCCTCTGTTGGTCTTCCATGGTCTCTTGTGTTCTGGGGGCCTCTGGATGTCTGGAGTTTTGATCTCCTCCATACCCGCTTCACACCCTGGAGGACGGGGCTGTGGCCCCCCCACACTCCCTAGCAGATCATTACATGGAGAAACCTTTGGAATGCAAGCATGCTGATCCACACAGGTATGCACACATGGGTATTCACAGACGCGGACTAAAGCTTTCTTGGCTGCTACCTCAAAGCACACTGTGCGCTGTCTATCTTGCGTGCTGCACAATATCGTTTATTATTTAGTAAATATTGATATCTATGACTAGCTAGTTTATTGTGATGGTGCTTTGTTTTCTCTATTATTATGTTGCTCTTTGTTGTTTGCTGTCTCCTCTGTTTGTTTTTTTTGTTTGTTTTTTTTTTTTTTCTCCATACAGGTGACCCAGGAGTTCTTTTTTTTTTTCTCTCTCTTCCCCCCCCCCTTCTCACCGTCTCTTCTCCCCTTTGGTTTTCTTTCTTTCTCTCCCCCTCTTTCTCTCATTCATTCCCCCTGTCCTATTTATTAAAAAAAAAAAAAAAAAAAAAAAAATGACAAAGGATGAACTGAAGCTCTGCCATCACGTAATGTCGCATACTGCTGTTTCTGATGTCATTTAAAAAAAAAAAAAGAAAAAAAAAAAAAGAAATTAGTGGTAATTATGAAAGCGCTAAGATCTGTGCTGAAGCAAATGGGAGCTCCTGAGGTGCTTGTGTTTAAATAATAACTGCCTTTGGAAATGTATCTAATGACGTGATGCGTAAAAACAGGAAGAAAACGGGTTTAAACAGCGATAATAACAAAGTCATGCTGTTTAGAGGGGCTCCTGCTGCTCGGCAGTTTAAAGACAATAAATCTATAATTTAAAACTTGTAAAGATGATGATTAATAAATTATAATTATGTTATATTCTTTTTCACTCAGACAGAGAAACAAAAAATGAAAGTAGGAGAAGAAAAAAAATCCATAAAATCATGACACTGCCATCACAAACGGGAAAACAGCTGCTTTTGTTTTATTGCGTCAATTTGTGTCTCTCATGTTTTAACATTTGAGTCACAGTTGTCCCTCTGGCCTGAACAGCTGTCAGACTCTGTCCTCTAGTTTTACAAAAGCCAACACAGCAGGGCAAACTCTTTTCTGAAGTCTAACTTTTATCCATCTATAAAAAAAAGCACTGGAATTTTCTAAATAGGAAAATCGCAACACATTGTCGCCACAAAGCCACATGCTACACAAAGCTCAGTTTGATATAACAGAAACCAAAGAAGCAAAGAAAACACAGCTGTAGATGGACAGATGCTGACGTTTATTCCACAAAGAATAGAGGCTGGGTAAGGCTTACAATGTGAGAAATATAGGGCAAAGAAGGAAATAAATGCATTTGTCCTGCAAACAATGACAAACGTGCTCAGCACATGGACGTGAACAGTGGCCACATGATCATTTCTTCATGTACAAAATTCTCTCTCATTTTCAGTGACGGCGATATTCTTGCCAGTTCCCAGTGCCATACGTGTTTTTTGCAGAAAGACAGAGTCAATGACAAAGCCAGCCCCCACCACCACCAAGCCATCAGCTGACGGTGTTGACTACACTCATAAAAATAAACCCAGTTAAAACCCTTTGAGATTAATCGTTTGTTTGTCATTTCTGAGCTGAATGTCTCTGTCCTGTATCTTTTTGTCCTCTGCCCGGACAACTTCATCTTTCTGCACATGGCTTGCATCTTGCTTACTGTTTGATATGCAACACTGCATAAGTCAGTAATAAAACAGGTGGGATTATGTTATAAATGCACTCACATTCATGGAAATACAACAATATCGCATCAATTTTAAAATATTTTTTTATACATTTAAGGCAATTCATCTCCTCTCCCGTCCATATCTCTTGGATGTGGTTCAGCATCCCATCTCAGTGTCTCAGATCCTCTTCTTCTCTTTCTCTGTCCGTCCCCTCTCCTCATCTTGCCACCATGGAGAGCAGGGCTTTCAGCTGCTCTGCTCCTCGACTTTGGAATTCCCTACCTCCTGATATAAGAAATATCACTTCCTTTTCTCTTTTTAAGTCTAGACTCAAAACTAACCTGTTCAAAATAGCTTATCCCACATAACCTTTTCCATTCTTCTATGTTAAATCTATTTTTATGTTTTATGATTTTGTAAACTGCCTGTTTGTATGCTTGCTTTGTTCTGCTGTGTACAGTGTCCTTGAGTGCTCTGAAAGGCACTTTTAAATAAAATGTATTATTTTTATCATTATTATTATTGTTATTATTACTATTATTATTAATTTACTAATCGTTAAGTGATGACGTGATGGATCCTACTTCCGGGCCTAAAGTAGTCTGCGTTTAATATGGCTTTTGTGTTGTTAACATGTTTAATGTTTTGTATTTTCTTCTATTTGATCTCAAAAAGCTCCTAAAACAGTCAGTGATCACTGTTGGCCTCTCTCGGCTTTTATTACCGCTAATCATTTATTTAAGCTCAGTTTTTAAAACCTTAGGATGTAACTACAGCCCAGCCCATGCAGCAGTATATGAATGACTAACCTCGTATTGTGGATGGATTATCTCAGTTGTTCTCCTGGCTGAAGTTTGGTCCTTTTACAGCATCCTGGATGCGATTACATTTGTTCCTGACCACCGAGAACACTCATGTTAACTTTTATCGAGTGGAAAAAAAAGTTAGCTTGTTTATATTATGCTAACATAGCTGTGTCGCTAGCAGTCACGTAGCACATCATTATATACCAGCTAGCCAAACTTCAGTAACCCTACAAACGTCACTGCTGTTTAGTTTTCTGTCTTCATTTATGTTGGAAGTGATAGCAGAGCTGTACGTTTTAATTTGTTTCCAAAACCCCGCAGTCAGGACATGCTATATTGTATTTAGATAGAAGCTAGTGAGCTAACTTCCTGCTAACTAACTCCGTTAAATGTCATAAATTCCGTTTTCATGGATACCTGGATGTTAAACTCAGTTGTTACATCTGGTAGAGCAGAACGCTGATCATTTTATTAAAGATGAAAGACTTTAGACAGTTTTTCAACTCTCAGTAATGCCATAGTGATCGTTTGATATATGGACCTGCAGCGGAGTTTAGGCCCAGACACGGCTAGTGACGTCAGACTTAACCACCGGATAGAGTGAATCGTGAAATAGCCTTTATTGTGCATCATTGGGGAAATTCAGTCATCATTGAATGGATAAATTGTTCATATTCTCAAAAAACCCCACGATCCCATTCAAACAGTGTTGTACCATTATGACTTGTGTAATGTGGTAGTTTTTACTTGTTTATCTAACTCAATAATTAAATACCACATAAATATACAATAAATTAATGAATATCTATTATTCATTGATATTATTCAAGATTAGGTTAATATTTAGCAATTATAAATTTAGGCTCATACATTTAAACATCTGTGTGCACCAAAGAAAAAAAAAAAGCAGACTGCAGCTCCTGTTAGAGATGCAACAAACTACAAACCTTCCAAAACCTCTTGGCCACCCTACAAGACTGTATCCAAACAGCCACACTGTAAAATCCGCATGAGCCATGCAGCATGTTAATTACTGAAACATGGCATTTCTCCGTGTTTAATGGTAAATAAATAAAGTACAGTGTAATATACCAGTTGTACTGAAAAACCTCAAGGAATCTGGGGAACAGAACAGGTGTTTAATTTTGGCAAAAACCAGAGCTCCCATTGTTATGGCCAGTAATCCTTACAGAGGATTTCCTTTAAATGATCATGCACCTTTGCCTGAAGCTGCAATTTCCCATTTTTACCTGGGTCACTTACATGATTCCTACACATGTGTGAGCCTCTGATCCCACATAATGCAGTGGGCTAGCACAGGGTGGGCTTTACAAAACAATATGAACAATATGAACCACAATTTTTCCTTCATTTATTTATTTGAATTCTATTTGAATTTCATAGGTTTGCCTACAGGAACAATATACTTAAACTTCTAAATAGATCTTATGGACCAAGGGTGATTCTTTGATATTCTTCAAGCTGAATTTCACTGTGAGTGAGTCTAGCTGTTTAGGAAATATTATTGTAAAAGAAATTCCAAGGACTCATGTTAAACTAGCAGCAAGACAAACCCCAGAAAAAGATTGGAAAACATCAATCAGGTGGTGTTTTTTTTTTTTCTTTTGTAATATTTAAGGGCTTGTTCCCTGAACATTTTGATCACACCTCATACAGTACTGAAACGAAACTAGAATTAACTGGATTTATGGTGCCACTTAACACAACATAATCTAAAGCATCATCTTAGGCAGCTGCAAAAGGCTTGTTAAAAAGTCATCCTGTCAGCCCGTGGGCTGATAGGTGCTTCATGACGTGCATGGGGCGACCCATATCTGACAGCCAATCAGAAAGCTTAGCAGTCTCTCCTCCTGAGATAATCCATTCAGAGTTCACTCTGCAGTCTGGCTGCTGCCCACATGTTCATTAGTCTTTCAAAGTTTACTTCACGAGCATTGTGTTTCACTGTTTCTCTCCTGAGCTAACGAGGCTGTGACTTGCAGGCCACACTTGATACTTTACAGTTCAGAGTGTGACATCAAGATAAGTTGACTGTTAATGTAGATACCCAATATTTAGCAGACAGTTATTTTCATCTATTTTCTGATAGATGAAAAGAACTCTGACTACGTTCATGGATATGCTTATTTCCCTAGAATATAGTTAACTGCATAGGACATTTGAGATCAATGGGACGAGAAGACAGAGAGGATAAAAGACTGTAAAAAGAGCAGGAGGCTCTGCTCAAAGCAACGCAACAGCTGAGACTACATAATGAGGAGCTGTGATCAGAGAGTAAGAGTGATCAGAGAACGGAGCAGCTTCGCAGCCAAACTGCAAAGAGGAGTCAGAGCAGTTGTGATGTGAACAGCTTGAACATCTCAGTGGTATTATTCATCTGCTACAGTGTGCCCACAATACAGCGCCCGCTCAACAGTTAGAGCAAAGAAACCAGTCCCCACAACTGGATAAGACTGGCAGTCCTGGCAACCACAACCGAGCACATTCTGATGGCTGTGAAGCGCTAAATGCAGCTTCTATCAGCGAGGATAAGAGACCCACTCTCCTGGATTGTGATCACACAGATCTGGATCCGATTACTCTACAGGAGTCTTATTTACTGCATTAACAGAGAATCTAAACTGTTCATAAAAATAAAAAAAGAACCATCTCATACGATTAGCACAAGTCTGTTTCCAGATATTAAATAACAGGACCAGTTCTCCCACCTTCTCTCTTCCACGTCTTTTTGTAGTCTTAGTATGTAAATTTTTAATAATGTTAATAAACAAGGTGCCTCTAGGTCGGCCTTTTCAAAGTCAGCTCTCTGGTATATGTTTATTTGGGAAGTATCCAAGATAAATAATTACTAGCATATCTTTCCAAAAGGTTTGGATGGAGGCCAGGCCAATTAATTTAGAATTTGTTTTTAGGAGCAAAGAAAAAAATAACATTTAATTTTCCTCAACAAAGTTCTCTCCAAAGTAACATTTGGAGATGTTATCTGATTAACAGATGATTAATCTGATGCTAATCAGACTCCATGTAAGTTTAAAGAAGACATCCTAATATAAGAAAAAGAAGTGCAATTTCAACAGTAAGCCTCAGTTATTCTACATGATAAAAATTTTTTTTGTCATAATGTATAAGTAAATGCGTAAAATTACAGCGTCATACAGCCATCGTTTTTATTTTTTATTTATTGTACTTTCTTTTTTAAATTCTGTTTAATTTCAGTGAGTTTTCAGGGTGGATTTTCTTGTTTCAGTTTAGTCTTTATTGTTTAAAAATGTTTTGTTTTAGTTCAATTTTTTATTAATTTTAGTGTTTGTTTTAGTCTGTTTTTTAATATTATTGTAAGGAGGGAATACGTCAGAGGCAAGATTTCATAAAATTCGTATAGCTATTACAATAAAAAACGGTAACTTCTTGAAAGTAAAAGTATAAAAACCAAGAAAACAAGAAAATATGTCCTCCATATTTTTTTTAAATTTATTTTAGTTAATTCTCTATGTTCACAAAATTGTTTCTGTTAGTTTTATTTTTTATTTAAATTAGGTACATTTTGGTGGGTTTTTTTTTCATTTAGTTTTAGAACTTTGGTGTTAGCCTATTGCCTGGACTCTAATTACTCTAATTACAAAACCCTATTATCTATTTCTTGATTACTTTGGTAGAATATTATTGGAAATGGGCGAGGTCTTTATCAGTAGGAAAAGCTGTAAAACTGATTAAAAAAAACACAGTTAAAAGTCCAAAATGTATGCCCCCTTCACGTTTTACAAAGCCACCCTGTGGGTAGGACTTTCCTGGAGCTATTCTGGCCTCTGAGCCTTATGTATCATAAAAATTAAAATCTGAATCATTAAGATTGCTTATTGGTTTAAGAAATAAAAGATGCACAGACAACAAAGACAAATTTGGCATATTACCACTACAGGACTGTTAAATAAAGATTCACAGATTCAAAGATTATGATCTATCTTTCTTGTCCCACACATTCTTCTTCATGTCAAACCCAGCATGTGATTATGTAACTGAACGAGGAGTCAAAGTTAGTGTACCTGCACAGCTGTGACTGGTTTCTACCTGGTGTTGAAAGCAAATATGAAAAGTGTCATTCTCAAACTTTTCACTTACTATTGTAGACTTGTTTTTCTTTCCACAGTTATACTGTTGACAGTATCCAAAAGTGTCAAAGTATTGATACAATCAGCTTCTACATTATTACAAGTAATACGCACAACTTTTCACTGGTGTAGCTCTATAAAACCAACAACGGAGTCAGAGGATCACCAAAGTCAGCTGGGCCTCATCATCAGGGAGTTATGAATATTTCATTCTGATCCACACCAAAGATCAGTGGACCACCGTACAAAAAGTTGACAAAAAGTGGACAAAGAACCGGGCAGCTGCAGTTTACAGTCGCAGGGTGTTGCTGTCATATATTTGACCAGCAAAGGATGAAAAGAAATGTTTTTACAAATACATATGAGCCGAGAATTTCAATTCAGCATTTCTTTACACATGAATGAACAGCAGTAAACCCTCATACAGAAACTAATGCTGCATATGTCTTTGTAAGTGTGTAAGACAGTTAGCTGTGGTAGTTCTAACACGATTTTCATGGTGCCTTTTATAGTGAGAAAGCAAGAAAAATAGTTTTGTTCCATGAACTTGTTGTGATTGTTGAAAGTTCAACCATCCTCTCAGAGACAGGCTTAACAGGATTAAAGGATATTATTTCTCATTTTCTTTTAATGCGTGCCAGTGTGTTCCAGTACGGTTTTATAAAATGGATTTCCACTTTTTAAAGTTCTAATTTTATTTTAGAAATAAACCTTTCCCACTCTGAAATCTATATAGCGTTATGAGATTCAGAATTTTTAAATGTATGAACTTTGTTTCATGCTGTCTTTAAATAACCCCAGACCATGCAATCCTGACAACAGGAACAACAACACTGATTTAGGCGTAATAAAGCACATTAAGGCAGTGGATGGCCTGGAAGTAATAATCCCTATCCTGGATTTGTGCCTAAAGCATGTCAGCATGTCATATATTTCAAATTTTAAAAACAGATGTTAGATACATTTCTAGGAATGGAGAAATCTATATATGTACGGGTAAACATGGCTTAAAAATCTGGCGTATCAATTTGTAAGCTGAATTGTTAGTACCACACTGCTAACACATCCTCATCACCCAGTATTTCCCATTGAAGTGGACAGCAGAACAAGGTTAAGAGAGACTCTTCAAAGATAAAAAGATTGATGTAGCCACCATGACTTTAAACATTAGTTCTGGAAAAACAAAGAAATTATTAAAAGGCCAAATTTAGATGACATTCATGCCTATTATGAGTGTATATGAAACTTCTATAGCCAATTATCATATTTATCATTACCTAAAGAGAAAGCTAACATTATAGAAAATGTCTGCCTGCACATATATATTTATTGAAAGGGTCTGTAGTCTATGTACATTTCAAACATACTTAGTATATTGACTTTACCTCATAACACAGAGTAGATATTAGTAACATCTCTACTACAACATACCAAGGAAGTCCCACAAACTCCAGCTGGTGCCACTCAAAGCTGTCTACAGTCAATCCCCCACAGACTGCCCTGTTAAAATGTAAAATTTTATGACACTAAAAAGCTTGTTTACTGCCTGGTACATAAAGTGGTTGTGGCCTCTAGGGATAGTTTCCTTCTTTGTTACAACTCTGAGGAGGGTATGTTTTTTATAGCACACTTATCTGGATACTGGTGTTAGCGACACTGACATTGATTGATGAGTTTGTGCTAGGCCTCATATGGACTAATTTGAGTCAGTGAACTCGACCTCTCCACTGTGGAGAGGTCCAGTAGCTGGCAGTGTGGTCCAAACCATCCAAGAAGTTTGTGCTTCAGTTTTGGTGGGTTAAAGTCAAAAAGAGACAAACAATTTTATGTCTACTAGCTAGCAACAGCTTACTAGCTTGGTAATGCTAGCTATTAACTTAGCACTTTGATTACACCTGGCTTCATAAGGATGGCAGTGGCTAGAACAAAAGACTTCAAAATGTGTGATTATTTTCTTCGGGAATAACATCTGTAACTCAAAGGATTACGACTCTCCAGTATGGGCCCAGGTTACAGGTATTTTTTTTTAGCATAAGTGAAAAACACTTCTTATCACCCTCTCAAAAATTTATGACGATACTTGCAGAATGTAATGGCTGTCCTTGCCGCCATCACACTAATTGACTTTAACATGTGCACTGACGGTTGTAGGACTGGATGCTTTCCATTAGCATATAGCTGCACATTAGGGAGTACGAGAAAGAGACGTTGCTGATAATCTTTTACAGCCTTTTTTCCCCTTCACACAATAAAAGAACAAGGAAACAGTTGCTGCAAGCTGTTACTGTACTGTGTTACTGTACTGTAAAGTATCAGTCCCTTTTAAACCAATAATACAAGTCTAATAATACAGCTTATCACCAACAGTCTCTTTTCAGATTTTACTGAAGAGTAGCAGGAGCAGCATTTTGTGTGGAGGAGAATATTGTTGCAAACTTCTTATATTTCAAAGCAACAGTATTTCTCTGAGTGCAGTGAAAAGCAGCTTCTAGCAGAATATTTTGTGAAATCCTCTTAGTTAACGATCAAAGATGCTTTGATGCCTGGATTTTTCGTTGTGAGGATGACTCGGACATAGATTTTCCTTTTTCATGCTATCTGATGTCACCTTCACTTGCCTTTGTTGCTTTAGCTTCTCTTATACTCTTCATACTATTTTCATTTATCATTTATCACCAAGCAGCCCAATTGAAATGTGTAAACTCCGATTAGGCTGCTGCAGAAGGCTTTATCTGAAATCAGCATTTGTTTGGAAAGTCTTCTTTTATACACAAGGGAATGTGCAGTCATGGTATTGAAAGAACCATGATATTGTAAACCTGAATCTTATTCAAATAAACACCGGCAACAGAAAGAATCTGAGAAAAAGAGTTCTTGCAGGTATATGATATCCTCATCCTGAGGGTTAGTCTTACAAAGCATGCAGTGACTCTGAAATTAGTTAATGCCCCAAATGGATGAGTTTAGTTATCTTAAGGTCTTATTCACAAGTAAGGGTCGACTGACAAAGGGATGATGCAGGATGAGGCTATTATTATAGCAAAACTATTTGTGCATGTGTATCTCAGTTTGGGTGTGTGTATTTTGATTGTGTGTGCATGGTAAAATGTGTGTGTGCATATTCAGATCTGTGTTTATGTGTAATCACATTTGTAAATGTGTAAATTAATCGGTAAAAGTGCAGACATATTAATGGCTGAAAAATCATAAAGTTTTGCAAAAAACAATAAAAATAAATGCAAGTCATCAGACTTTTGCTACATGTCTGCAATGCCAGATCCATAAATCGTGTGTGGAGAGTATGTTACTCAGTACGCAACAGTAGTCTAAGTCTTCATGTATGACATTAGTGGGCTGGTAGTGGTGGTTGGATGCAAGACAGGATCAGATGAACAGATCACAAACAAATTACCATAAGCTAGCTTTAAGTATGATCTGAGTATATATTAAAATCTGGCAGCTAAATAGAGGGCATTGATATCAGTTAAATTCTGCTGCTCCAAATCCATGCTGTATGAGCACAGTGGCCTCTAGCATTCATGAATAGATGATGTTTGGAACCACTAGGACTCTTCCTAGAGCTGGCAGCCCAGCAATCTTGGCCTTAACCTCCTAGGACCTGGCGTCCACATATGTGGACCCCACATTTTGGGTTGTCTAGACCAAAATACAAAATTTTGCTCTACAAGGGCCTGATATCCACTTACGAGGACATTATATTGCCTCTGTTCTATCAAAATTTAAAACGAAGGTCCTGGTTCTCATTTTTCTCAGTAACAAAAATCAGGTAATTCTTTGTTTTTACATTCATCATCATTCATTGATGAAGAACATGATGGTTACTCTGACAGAGGTCCAGTGTTGCTTTGTTGTGCGAGGAGAATCTTCTAGAAGGACAATCATTTCTGCAACACTCAAAAGTATAGCAGCACCGCTCATCACCTGGTCAATATGTATGTTTTTCAGCACCAGGAGCTGGGAGACTCGTAAGGATTGGGACAAACATGAACGCAGCAATGTGCAGTTCCGTCCTTAATTTTAACCTCATGATGACAATGTTCCACATCAAACCGGATGGAGCTGAAATCTGCTGTCAAAGGTGTTTCAGCAAAGTATTGGGCAAAAGCTATGACTGGTAATGTACATGTTGTATTTTTGTTTTTTTGTTTTTAATACATTTGAAAGAACTAAAAAGTTTTCAAGCAATTTTTTTACTTTGTCATTAGATGGTATTGTGTGTAGAATTCTGAGGTGAAAAATTAATTTCATTCATTTTGGAATAAGGCTGTAACATGGTACAATCAATGCGCTGTCCATGTTACAGCCTTGTTCTAGATGCACTGTACACATGCACATCTTGGTTGTTTGGGCTGACTAGTTAGAGAATGAGCTGACGGTAAGGTATTTTGGGCATGTCCAACTGAGAAAAGGCCCCAGGACAAAGTCAGACCTAGGACACGTACGAAAGATTAAATCCTCCCTGAAGGGCGGGAGGGACAGGCAGAGGAGAGGCAGGTTCTGAGCTCAGGCCTCTGCTCCTTTAACCTAGCACAAGATAAGCTGAACAGGTGGGCAGTATGGTTTGTAGGAACATCTTTGGACATTTATTATCTAGTCAAATTGATTTGTAATTATATAGGATGGTTGGACTGTAAGAGTAAGAGACTCCCAAATGTGTCTAAACTGAGGTCAGCAGTAATAATATACAATCAGTGTTGGAAGGTAAACGATGTTGGCACTCTGGTGTTTTGACACTGTTGTTGCTTAGAAGAAGGAACAGCAGTGTCAAAACTAAGCACTTAGGCAACACATAGATATTGTAGCAGGTGAACAGTGTAATGTGAGTTTAATTAAAGGGATGTAACTTTAGTTAAGGATGGGAAAAGTCGCCATGAAGACAAGTGGTACGTATCAAAAGTTGCTGAAGTGGCTCTGACATCACTGATGTTTAAACATACTGTTACCTGCTTAATGCAGTCAAGAGCTGTTACCATGAAATTTACATCCACAAGATACAGATTCTTACAGATGTTTATTAGTTATACTGTCCAAAAGTCTCAAGCAAGATCATTCCAGATGAGGCTTCATCAACCTGTGGATGGATCAACTGGCGTAAGTAAGTAAGGTTTATTAAACATTATTATTAAATGTTATAACTACATAAAACTAAATGAGTGCAAGTCTGCACAGATGGGTCTTAGGTTTCTTTTTTAAAAATCAGTAGTGCTGACGGACCTTAGGACCAGTGAAAGAAAGTTGGGAACTACAACCTGAAAAGCAGGGCCAGCTACAGGTCCTGAATCTTTTTCTTCCTATTTATTAAGGACGTGAGTTTCAGATATGGGTCATGCACTATGGACAGTGTTTAAAGATCAGTGTTAGATCAGTGTTAAGTGACTTAATATATAAGAAAAAAAAATTCCTCTAATAATGGCAAAGTACCATGACTGAGTCAAAATGCAGCCATTTTCTCCAAAAACCTTTAAAAACTGCAAGAAAGCCTGTCTCATTGAAAGCAAAATATTGAGACATGAGGGTTGGCTCAAGACTTTTGCACAGTACGGTATGTATGTGGTTTAGCTCTGCTACAAAAACAGGCTGGGACCTGTAGCCTGAATCTTAACTGATTCCTCAGTTTTAAACAGCTATTTGGCCACTGAAGTAACTTGATCATTAGATGATCATCAGCAAGATATTAAGCTAATGATTGTACCAATTATACTATGATAAGGGTTGATGAAATACAGAAAGCAGTTATTGTAGTGATAAATGTGCTTACTAGTAGTTAAAGTTTCCAGTTTCTGTTAATACAAAAATGATAATTAACTGAAACTGTACTTATTCCTCTACCAATCAGTTCTACTCACTAGCTTTAACTTCAGTTAATTAAAAAAATCCACCAACACATGATTTTTGCGGAAGAGATAAAAATAAAATAAAAAATCATATACAACAGCTGGTGGAACATACTGATGAGATGAGATAGCCTTTATTTGTCAGTTGCAGATCTTTTGCCCACAACCGAGATGACAGACCTTGCCGACCATACATACAATACATAAACATCACATTGGGGAGACAGGTCAGGCCAGGTAGCGAGGAAATAAACATTGAAATGTGTAACACAAAAGGATAATACAGGAATGCACAGGTATAAACACACCATAACACAATAAACACAGACAAGCAACATGGGAAAGTGTTCCAGTGTGTACATCTGATCTGGGACCGCTGCAATCTTCAACTGCGCCTCCAGCTGACCCGATGTCCACATCAGAACCAAGGTAAGCGTTGGAGGTGGCGTTGGATCCGGGGTAGGGAGGGTGATGCGTCAAATTTCAAAGCTGTTCTTTGACACTCCGACACTGGTCTCTCAATCTCCCGTTGGAGAACTGCGAGCTTCCCCATGATGGTATCAAACTTGTGTTCCGTGGTGTTGTCATTCTTTTGTTCAGAGAGCCGATTCTGAGAACTCACGACTGCAGTCAGCTGTTCCACGATGTAATCCAACTTTCGCTCAGAGGTGTTATTCTGAGTATTCACGGCAGCTGTAAGCGTCTCCAAGGGCTTAACCATGCTGCTCTTAATGAGCCCGTTCTAAGAAGTCGCACCTCGTCCCATCGTTTCAATCCCAGCGGGCAGCCTTGTGGGGGTTTGAACAGCCGGTTCCGCTTTCTTAATTCTCCGATAAGCCAGGGCCAAGCCAGCTCCGATCAGCAAGAACCCTGTTATCATGGTTCCGAATAGGTAGATATCTTCAGCGTCCTCGATCGACAGTCCCGCCAGGCACACGACCCTCCATTTCTGCCGCCCGTCCATCGTGTATCCGGCAGGGAAAGTCCCTCCAGGGCACTCGGGTTCTCCCGAGCCCAGATTTCTCGTTGAGAAAAGGATGTCAATAGCATTCAGAGACCAGTTGATCAAATCCATAATTCTCTTTTAGGTTTTAGACACAGACTGTGAGAGAGTGTTCCAGGGAAAGTAATACAAAAAAACATGAGAATAGACAAGGACATAAGAACTAAGCAGGGAAGCCAAAAGGAAGATCACAAGATCTTCCTTTTGAAAATCACACAGCCTGCTGTTTTTATATGATGTGCACTGGTGGTAGTTCAGACTACTGCAAAATGTACCCTCTGCTCTTTGACCATTCCTTTAATCAACTTTTAACCACAGCTGTGAATTCTTTAAGATTGTGGAAATTACTTTGGAGCTGACTCAGTAAAATTACACAGGTTTACTAAGTGTAATATTACCTAGCTTACTCCAGTATTGAGTTGCACTGCAAACTATGAAGTGTATGAGTAAAGAGTAAAATGAACTAAAAACTGCCTCTGGGGAGAAGATGAGTGGTGGGTTTTGCTGCTGCTGTTCCTTTCAGTGTGAAATCTTGAAACACAACATGAAAATGGAATAAACATGTTTCACCTGCACAGTATGCATGTTTCATTACTTGTTGTAGAATAATGGGGGAACAATATTCAGATTAAAAACAGGCCTTGTAATTTGTTACATAAATGTTTATTGTGCAGTCATGCATCAATGGGTATTAAACAGTCCTAATATAGCAGTCTAAACACAGTAATAGAATGAAGATAATCATAATTGTAGCTCTTGATAAAACAAAGAGTAAGATTAGTGTCAGTGACGCTATGTGAACAAAGACTCATTAAGTCGAGATCAGATGGAGCGGAAACCGTATAGTCTTTGTCCTTGCTCAATAATTGAACCAAGCTGGAGGAGAACAGCAGGGATCCAGTCTAATTTGTTTACAAGATGAACTGACAACGGACGATTTAAGGAGTGCCACAACATGAAGTTTCCATTTGCTGTAGAGAAATACACTTTGTTTCTTTAAGCACTGCTCTCCTTTTTTTTTTTTTTTTTTTTGCAACACTGCAGCGTCCTGAACTGTAACAATGGCCAGAAATAGACTATAACATTCTGAACAGTAGTAATCAATAATGCTCATTCAGGTTTAATTCACATAAATGTCCCTTAACAATTTCTGACGTTCCTACTCTGTCAGCTCTGAGCTCCAGGACCTACTCCGGAGGTCTTGAAAAATGGTTTCATCCTTTGACTAAGAGATTTTTGAAAAGGTTACTTAGAACTCGATTTCATTGTGTATTCACTGGGTGCCATTTTCAGCTGTAGATTATTTAACATTTGGTGCCCTCGTGAAGCCTTCTGGCAGCAAGGCGAATTTCACCTTTGCAGGCCTGTCATGTTTAAGCTGACACTTAGAGAACTGGACTTGAATAGGTTATTTTTCTCTGTTTATGGTGTTCGAGATGGAAGTCAGTCCAGATCATCCGCTTGTTATTTCATTCATAATATTTAACAAGAGAGGTTCATGTATATTACTAGATATGTACTCTAGTCCCTCCTTAACAAGTGGGCCAGTCTGAACAAAACATAAAATTTTATTAACAAATATATGTTTTTAAAAACGATTTATTTGATTTATTTTTTTTAATTTCTGTTTATTCCCTTATGAATGTGATGTGATGTTCTGCAATTGCAACTGTTTCATTGGCCCATACATAGCTTAATGATCACTGAAATGTGTATCTGCAGCTAAATTATGTTTGGGTCAATAATAAATATGGAATACAGAATTACAAATAAAGTCCTTAAATATCACAGATGTATAACTCAAGAGATAACAGTTCATTCAATTATTCATTCATGGATCCAGAGATTACTATGTTTTGGCGAATGTTAACGTATGAGCTAAGGCTAGCTAGCCTCTGCTAGCAGGCTGGTTAGCAAGCTGCATTAATGAAGGCCCAATAGTACGACAGAGTAAAATAAAGCTGAACATTTTAACATAAGACTTTATGGGATTTACTCAGTCTTTGAAGTGGCAAATTCAGGGAACTGATTTCAGTCCTTTCTTTTAGGTGAGAAAAAATTAGAGGCCAGTGAACATTAGCAGGTGGTTGCTAATGTTCACAGAAATGCTCATATAACCAGCACGAGTTGTGTCTCATTCCTTTGAGCTGCACCATAAAAAATAAGCTAGATTATGTTTTGAGAGAAATCCATAAAGTAGCAGTTTACTTTTTCCCCCCATCTATTTCATCTTATACATACAGAACTCATTAGTGATAAGCACCATGTTAAAATACACATATCTCAGTGGAGACTGAGGTTAGCGGTATAGCAGAGTGGCAGACAAACTAGCACTCTTGAAATTAGACGCCTGAGGTTGTGCCAGGTGACATGCACCAAAAACACCTCTCTATTCAAATGTATTTTTTATTTTTATCTGTTAGATTTTTCCTTCTTGCTGTCAGCCCTCCTCACTACTCCCAAACTGACATCATTGTCACATGTCCACACAAGTTTTATTTTCCACTCGTGCTCTCACAGCGCTACCAGCTCCACTCTGCAGTCTATTATTATCGCATTTGCTCTTTTAACACAGTGAATACTGTGTACATAAGTACAAGTTGTACATAAGTAATTTGAAGAAGTGCCAAAATTCTGGGTATTTTACAAGAAAAGGGTATTTTAAGTACAACATAAATGTTTTGTAATTTTGTGGAAAAACAAACAATTTCCCTATCTTACATCATAGGTATGCTGCCCATATTATGAAGTGGCATAATCTTTTCTTTTTATATCATTATTTTTTTTAAATATCTTTAATATTTATTATGTTGATGTTTTATTATTCAATTGTCCTTTTATTTTACCAATACAGATGTGACAAGAACTGTTCTCTCTTTCCAACTAACAAGAAAAATAAACCATCAACCCCAACGTACTGCAATATACTAACCTCCATAATATAGACACTTCCAAAAAAGTATTTTTCAGATGTATTTATTATGACGATTTATTACTATTTAAAATGATTTAGGCTGAAAATTAAAATGACAGCATAATTTGTGCCTCCTTTCCTATAAAAACCTGACTTGTTAACCCAGTAGGTAAATATAATATGACATTTCATTCATTTTTTTGGACAATTACCCCCTTAGACACGGGCCATATTATAAAGCGTTACCCTTTTTTCTGTGGGAACTACAAGAATTCTGTTGGCACTGCAGAAAATCTGAGCAGGAAAACTGCATGCAGCACTATATGCAGCCTTCTTGTTCATACTGACATACTGAGTCATCAGAAGAATATCAGTATTCAAGTAAACCATTTTATACTCATTTTGGTTAGGCAATCAGTGGCACAAATGCACACTACTTTTTTCTTTTTTTATTAGGACACTCCTCTCTGTGTAGTGACTCTTGTTCATTTCCATGGATTTCCACTTCCACACCTCACACCCCTAGTAAGAAATGTGATAAACTGTATCCCAAAGCAGTTTTAAGGTGGCCCTAAGTCAGGGGTGCCCAATCCCAGTCCTCGAGATCTACTATCCTGCAGCTTTTAGATGCATCCCTACTCCAACACAGCTGAATCAAATGGTGTGATTACCTCTTCAGCATGCCATCAAGTTTGGCAAAGGCTTGATAACAAGCCATTCAGTTGATTCAGGTGTGTCAGAAGAAGGATGCGTCTAAAAGCTGCAGGACGGTAGCTCTCAAGGGCTGGGATTGGGCACCCCTGCCCTAAGTAAATAAAACATTATTATTGAATGTCTGTGATGCTTAAACAAACACGTTTTGTACCATTTAATGCACTTCCTTCCTTATAATACTTAAATTGCTCAATTTCTAATTTCAGCTTTTACCTTTTATTTTCTAACCCTTTCTTTTTGTTGTCATGGTCCAAGGTTCTTCCATAGACGGCCCTTGTATTGCATGCTCCAACATGAATAAATAGAATTCAACAAATGGTGACATTATTTACAACAGAAGCTACTGAACTATAATAACCCATTTTCAAACCTGCGTCTCCTGCAGCCTATTTTTACTACACTAGACAGAGAAGGCTTGTTATATGCAACACTGAAATGTTCATTAAGCAACAGCGATGATTGGAAAAAACACTTCAATTATGTTGACAGCTGGCAGGGTTCAATTAGAATTGTTCATTCTTTATATGGCTCACTTTAAAAGACGAATATTGCCCAGCCTTGGATTAACAGAAGAGAATGGACAGATAGAAAATGCAAAACCAAGCCACAGGCTGATGCAAGTGAAAGATGTTTTCCTCAACCTTTCAAATAAAATAGATAGATAGATAGATAGATAGATAGATAGACTTCAATGGGTCACTTACCTTATTATCACAGATGTGTAGCTCCCATGTCAAGTTGCAAGTGAACCAAAATGCTTGTGTCTGCTCATACTAGAACTCAGGGAAACGTCCGACATGCCAACACAGACACAAACACACATTATACTAAAGTTAATGAATTACTTCTTCAGGCTGACCGGCTTCATTGCATCAGCAGTTGCATACAGTCCCCGTCCATTAAGAACATGCAGGATTGTTGATACTGACCTGGTGATATGACTATCTACTTAATTGTTTTTTCTTATGAAATTCAGAAGCACGCCATGCTGTCAACCCAATAAATAAATAGACTGCTACAATATATTTATACTTGCCAGAGTAAGTCTTTGATTACATACTTCTTTGCCTGCTTCCTGTGGAGGGGTCATCTGAAATTCTCTTTTGCCCACACCTCTGTCATTCTCAATGAGGAAGCCCCCAATTCATTATACTGAGATCAGCAGCAGGCTTTTGGATCCTACAGTGTGTCTGATTCTGTACCTGCCCACCATTTCAAGTGCACCATCAGCTGCAAAGCTAATAAGCTTCAAGCTTAACATTTCTCTAAGGTGTTGCATAACAATTGCTCCAGTGCATGACTGTAATTCAGCAATTTGAAACAAGAAGTTGCAAATCTCACCTTCATGATGAAGGCGATCAGGAATTTGAAAATATTTTTGTAAATTATGACAATCTGCTCCTCTGAATTTTGTTTTAAGCTGATGGTAAATGTAGTGTTGAAACAGCCTTGTTGGTGCTTAGTGGCTAAAGTAGATATGGAGGGGAACAAGATCAGAGGAAAAACATGACCTTGTTTTTAAAAACAGATCTGCTGGTGTGACGTTTATAATAGCTACAATGAAGTTTTTCTTTTCTTTGTCCCTGTAGGTGAAAGATCCAAAAAGCAACCAGTTATGTAACACTTTATGCAACACATTCTGAATCTACACAGTTGTACAGTAATGAGCTTTGTAGCTGCCTTCAACATTATTATAAGATTATCAAACAGTTATCAGGCACAGCAGCAAAGGCGTATCGTCTGAGGGGGAAACTGGGGCAACTGGGGGACGGATCAAGGATGGAGTTTGACTGCATGTTTATGTTTTATCTTGTGGATCAAAAGCTAACCTGGTTTTATGCAGTATACAATTTTTGTATAAACTGAATTTCAGCTGAAAATATTTACTCAGTCACTTTACAATCCACTGATAAAAATGAACGGCATTTCTAAAAAGTTCTGATGGTGGAGTTGATGCTGGGACCTTGCTTTGTGTCATCTTTGTGTCATCGTCCTTTTTATCTACCTCGGGAATTTACATCGGTCATTGTAAGTGCCGTTTATATTCCACCACAAGCGGACACGGTCACCGCCTTATGCGAGCTGCATGAGGCACTCACACAGCACCAGACACAACACCGGGACGCTGCGCTTATTGTGACGGGGGACTTTAATAGCGCCAACCTCAAACGCGCAGCGCCGAACTTTTATCAACACATCACCTGCCCCACCAGGGGTGAAAGGACACTGGACCACTGCTACACTACGGTCAAGGACGGCTACAAGGCACAATCCCGCCCCCCGTTTGGCAAATCTGATCACGCCGCCATCTTCCTCATGCCAAAATACAAACAAAGGCTGAAACAGGAAGTTCCGGTTCAGAGGAAGGTCGCGCGCTGGACGGATCAATCGGTGGCCGCGTTACAGGACGCACTCGATGACGCAGACTGGGGCATGTTCAGAAACAGCTCCGACGATGACGTCAACGTGTTTACGGAAGCGGTTGTGGGATTCATCGGGAAACTAGCGGATGATACCGTGGAGACAAAGACTATCACAACGTTTCCCAACCAGAAGCCGTGGGTGGATAAAACCATCCGCGACGCTCTGAGATCCCGCACCGCTGCCTACAACACGGGACTCATGACGGGGGACATGGACCCGTACAAAGCCGCGTCATATAACGTGCGGAGGGCGGTGAAAGAGGCGAAGCAGCGCTACGGGAGGAAACTAGAGTCACAACTCCAACAGAGTGACTCTAGGAGCCTGTGGCGGGGACTAAGGACAATAACGGACTATAAAGCACCAACAACCGGTATGACGAACGCGGCCGTGACTTTGGCAGACGAGCTGAACACTTTCTATGCTCGCTTCGAGGCTGCAGCTAAGGTCTCCAACAATGCTAGTGTTAGCGGCGCTAACGGCTGCAGACAGGAAGATACTGCCAGCACCGGAAACGTGCTCGTCATCTCCGAGCATGAAGTAAGGAGAGCCTTCAAGAGAGTGAACACCAGGAAAGCAGCATGACCAGACGGCATCCCAGGTCGTATCCTAAGAGACTGCGCATACCAGCTAGCTCCTGTGTTCACTGAGATATTCAACATCTCTTTATCTCAGTCGGTGATCCCCACATGCTTCAAAGAGTCCATCATTGTTCCTGTCCCGAAGAAACCCCACCCTGCTTCTCTCAATGACTATCGCCCTGTAGCCCTCACCTCAGTAGTGATGAAGTGCTTTGAACGCCTGGTCAGAGACTTCATCATTTCTTCACTACCAGACACACTGGACCCACTACAGTTTGCTTACCGTCCAAATCGTTCCACAGACGATGCCATCTCTCATCTCCTCCACACATCACTCACTCACTTGGACACTAGAAGGGGGAATTATGTTAAAATGCTCTTCATAGACTACAGCTCTGCATTTAATACCATAATTCCCTCCACACTCACCACCAAGCTGGAGCATCTGGGACTCAGCTCATCTATGTGTCAGTGGATCTCCAACTTCCTAACTGGCAGACCACAGGCAGTAAGGATGGGCGGACATGTCTCAGCCTCCACCACTCTCAGCACTGGAGCCCCCCAGGGGTGTGTTCTGAGCCCCCTGCTGTACTCTTTGTACACATATGACTGTGTGGCCACTACCAGCTCCACCACCATCATCAAGTTTGCTGACGACACCGTCGTGGTGGGCCTGATCTCTGATAACAACGAGACGGCCTACGTGAAGGAGATTAGGAATCTGGAGAACTGGTGCCAGAGGAACAACCTCCTTCTAAACGTCAGTAAGACAAAGGAGCTGATAGTGGACTTCAGCACTAAGCAGGAGAGGAACTACCAGACCCCCGTCATCAACGAGTGCCCAGTGGAGAGAGTGGACAGCTTCAAATACCTCGGAGTTCACATCACGCAGGACCTGTCATGGTCCTGTCACATCAACACCGTGGTGAAAAAGGCCCGACAGCGTCTCTACCACCTCAGACGCTTGAGAGACTTCCAACTGCCCTCCAAGGTGCTCAGGAACTTTTACTCGTGCACCATAGAGAGCATCCTGGCGGGAAACATCTTAACCTGGTTCGGGAACAGCACCATGCAGGACAGACGAGCTCTACAGAGGGTTGTGCGGTCAGCTGAGCGCACCATCCGCTCCGAGCTCCCTGACCTGCACTCAATCTACAGCAGGCGGTGCTGGACCAAGGCCAGGAAGATCGTGAAGGACCTCAGCCATCCCAACAACAGACTGTTCTCTCTGTTGAGGTCGGGAAAGCGATTCCGCTCCCTGAAGACCAACACAGAGAGACTGAGGAGGAGCTTCTTCCCGCAGGCGATACGGTCTCTCAATCACACCACCACACAGTACTGACCCACACATATGGTTCTTACACACACACTGGACTTTCTGGACTTTGTTTTTGCACAACACTGGTCACTATATTCTTCATTTCCAGTTAATACTTGTACAGCTGCTGTTATTGTGTATATATTTATTTATATTTAGATTTCTTCATACATTCTTATATAGTTCTATATTGTGTATTGTGTATTTTGTTGTACAGTTATTTTATTTTCAACTTTAATTTATATATTTTATCTTATTCTTCCCAGTTAAATTTACCCTTCATTCTAATTTGTGTTGTACAGTTATTTCATTTTTAACCTTAATTTATATTTTATTCCTTCCTAGTTAAATTTACCCTTTTTAATTTTTCATATTTATTTCCTATCTTATTCATAGCCTTTCCTTTTTTGTTTTCTTTAGGTCACGAGCAGTTGTCCAAGCATTTCACTACATATCGTACTGTGTATGACTGTGTACGTGACAAATAAAATTTGAATTTGAATTTTGATCTACACAAAATTCCCAACGCCTGCTGACATCAGCTATGCAACAATTGTTGTTCTGTGAGAGACTTATAGAGTAGTTAACTTGTGCAGTCTTGTCTCAATTAGTACAAATGTACCTTTTATTGGTATTACCTAGGCCTCCACAGGTCAACTGCAACTGGTGCAAAATCCCACTCCAATCTTAGCTTCCCTTCACTGGCTTATGAATTCAGTTTAAAATCCTTTGTTTTGCTTCTCCGTCTTTTAAAGTCCGTGTTTCATCTGTGCGATCTGTTGCACTCTCTCGGGTCAGCAGAGCAGATTCTTTTACTCGTTCCAAAGACGCAACACAAACTCAGAGGTTATGGCGCTGTCACAGATACGGCTCCAAAATTGCCATGGCACGCCAGCCAGACTCCTTGACATTTTTTATCTTATTTAAAAACTCGCTCTTACTATCCGGCCTTCAACCCAGTCCAAGACTTTGGCAGTGATTTTAAATGACTTTTTATGCACTCCTTTATTGTTGAGCTCTTTAGTGTCCTTTTATCCTTGGTGTAATTGTGTAGCACTTTGGTCAGTCCTGTTGTTGTTTTTAAAAGTGCTTTATGAATGAAGTGGTATAGTCTCTGTTCAGCAAGCAAAGCAAATAAAAACGGTGCTCAGAAGACGGAGGGAGACAAAGACAGGTTACAAGTAGGGATGGGTATTGTTTAGGTTTTATCCGATACCGGTGCCAAACTGGTACTTTTGAAACGGGCTCGAAACGGTGCTTAAAGAATGGAAAACACAAACTTGTCCTAAAAACTCTAATTTTTTGCTGTTTTTTATTTTATTTTATTTTATAAAAAGATAACAAAGTTAGCCTTTTCTGCAGCTATAGGGCATATATGGTATCACTCTTGGCTGGAAGCAGTGCTTAAACAATGGAAAAAAACACAAACCTTGTCCAAAAACCTCTCATGTTTAGCCGTTTTCCACTTTTCTTTGGTCATTTTAGCCTTTTTTGCCAGGATGAAGGGAGTATCTGCCATCAAACAAGGAGACAGCCGCATGTAACTACGACGGTGTTTGCTAGTTCACCTTACGTGCATTAATTTAATAACGTGGTTAGCCTACTCAACATAAATTACACACGAACAACATTAAGCTACTCACGCAGAGAAGAACGGCTGCTGCTGCCATCATCATCCTCATCATTTCTGCTACACTGACAGGGCTACGGGCCAGGACTCTACTCTTCGGGTTCTTGGGGGATGTTGCTAACTTCGGGTCTGATAACAGGCACCACACCCGCACTCGGTGTGAGGTCTCGCAGCAAGCTATCGAATATGGTGCATTTCTCGGCTCTTAAAAAAAACGCTATGCGTCGCCAGGTGTTTCATCAGATTTGAGGTGTTACCTCCTTTGCACAGTATCACCTTAAAGCACTTGTTGCAGGCTGCTGAGTTTGCATCTTTTGCTGTGAAGTACAGCCAGACTTTTGACCGCTTGGGCATTTTTAATCTGTAGCTCTGCTCTAAAAGAACGTACGTACCTGGGCCCGCCTACTATCCTTAGAAAGGTAAAATGATTGGCTAGAATCCAAAGTGTATGACATCTCAGGAAAGAAAAAGCACCGAAATAAAGCACCGAAATGTGCGCTGCTTTTTGTTCTGGTTACTACCGTTTATGTCAGAACCCCATCCCTAGTTACAAGGAGGAAATGTATGAGTGTGCTTGTTTTACAGTAAGCCATTCAGCCAGACTGTGAGGACCTGCGGTGAGTGGGCCTCTCTTTTGTTACATGGATACAGGCAGAACACTTGTCTTTGTGTTACTTTAGCAAGGCTGAATAAGTTTTGTAGTTTGAAGTAGACAGTGTGTGTTTAGGGTAAAGGTGTCTGTTACCCTGAACTCTGACTGCTGCTGTTGATGTCTGTGGTGCTAGAATGATGCTATTGATACCATTGTTACTATATCCTATTATTTGTGTGTGTGTGTGTGTGTGTGTGTGTGTGTGTGTGTGTGTGTGTGTGTGTGTGTGTGTGTGTGTGTGTGTGTAAAAAACAGAGAGAGAGAGCAGTTTGTGAGAGAGGAATTGTGCAGTTTTCTGGTGGGGGAATACAAACTGTCCTAAATTATTTAGCCCTCTCTGCATAAGCCAAAAGCTATTTACGTTTTTGACTGGCTTCTCCATGGCAACTTAATATGTAGTGCTGACAGATGATGATAGCAATGGCAGGTTTTTAACTGCTACTGTCTAATCAGCAGTTTTCTAATGCAGAGTGAGATTACATCATGTATGAATCATGTACTGATGTTTCTGTCTTGAGTTTGGAGACTTAAAGATTGCAGAACTGAAAAGAATTCAGATCACATCACATACACTCACTGACGTTAATGGCTCATCACCATTAACGTCAGATCCTATAAATGTGTCGTTTGCAGAAGACGATTTCTAACTTTTTAGTGATCACACAGAATTTAAAACTCTATGTGAGCTCCTCTGTGATGGTCCCGCTTTTCAGCAGTTGACAGATGCTCTCCTTCAGCAGTGCTACAATCTTTTCAGATCTTCTGTGATCCACCGATAGCCTTTGCAGAAAATATTGACTCACTGTTGAGCGAAGTCTCTCTCAGATGGAGAGACAACCAGGTACAGACTGTACTGTAACTGAGGCATGATGCAAGGATGCTGTGGATGACTGGAGAATGATTCTGAAACATTTATGAATGAACAGTTGTATCCTACATTCACTGCAATTTGAATAAGACCATATTTAGTTTTTATGTATGAAGACAAAGCAGACAGCAGAAAACAAAGATGAAAACCAGCCTAAACAGATTTCAAAGTGGTCAACACAAAATTCTACTTTAGAAACACGAACAGGTAGGAAAGATGGCTGCTGGGCCTGGGTCAGCACATACTCATCTTTATCATCATTATGGGTTCTTGGCTAGTTCTGTGTTAGCACATTATCTGTGCAAATGCAGATGCTTCTGCTCATATAATAATATTATAATAATATAACATTGTTAGAATATTATGACAAATAGTAACTGTGATGTAATTACTGAATTTACTACCATAACAGGTTACATTACTGAGATACTTTGTAATGCTTCACAAAGGATCATGCCATGTTCAGACAATCCCTGGTAAATAAATAAAGCTCTTAGTGATGAAGAATCTGTTAAAGTGAGCTGTGACAGCTGCAGGGCTTCATGGTCGACCAAATGTTGGCAGAAGATCCTTAAGTAATAGGAAATACCATGTGTTTCTGATGGGCAGAGTGGATTTGGCAGACAGTGGGGATGCTCAAATATGTTTTTTCCCCACACATGCTTTCATAATTATTATATAGACAAGGAAAATGAATCTCTGCCCAAAAATTCCTAAATCTTAAATTGTAGTAGGTTGTAAGAAGTTTGTTTAAGAAATGGTAGGAGGCATGTTTTCACAGACATGAAAGGTTAAAGATTCTATTTTGACCTTTAAAAGCATAAAACCATGAATACATGAATAGTGATTTTTCTTGGGTAACTGCTTCTCTGGAGAATGCATGAGGCTGTTCTCGTGTAGCCTGATTGTCTTCACCTGTGAATTCCATTCTGTCTTTCATATTTAAAGGTTTTTACTGAGGCTGTGATAGTTAAATTTCCCCTTAGACAGCAACAAGATATTGAATATTTTAGGATCCTGTGCTCTGTCTAGGAAAAGTTCTGAAAGTGGGTCATCCATTGATTTTCTTCTATTTATTCAGTTGAGGGTCACGGGGGTGTTGGAGCCTATCCCAGCTGCCAGATGGCAAGAGGTAGGGTACACCCTAGGTAGGTCGCCAGTTTGTCATAGGGCTAACACAGAGACACAGACGGCCATTTACAGTCACATTCACACCTACAGTATGGACAGGTTAGAATAATAATAATAATACATTTTATTTATAGGCGCCTTTCAGACCCTCAAGGTCACAGTAACACGTAAACAATACCATAAAAAACATTAGAAAAATGTATATATAGCAAACATGGTAGATAAAATTTAGACAGAAACAGTCATAAAAGTATAAAAGCAAATATAAACACTGAGCAAGGTAAAAATGGCCTAAGACAGATCGGGTGTATGCAATTCTAAACAGATGGGTTTTGAGTAGTGATTTAAAAGTGGTGAGACAGTGTGTGGTCCGTAGAGCAAGTGGAAGTGCATCCAAAGTCTCAGGGCAGAACAACTAAAGGCTCTGAGTGCCATGGTAGTCAGGCGAGCAGGTGGAACTGACAGAAGGGAACCTGAAGAAGAGCGGAGTGTACGAAGGGGTGAGTATGTATGGAGAAGATCGGATAGATATGGAGGAGCAAGGTTATGAAGTGCTTTGAAAGTGAGAAGCAGGATCTTGAAATTGACCCGGAGGTGAACCAGGAGCTGTTTAAGAACAGGTGTTATATGTTCAGTGGATCTAGTTCTGGAAATAATACGAGTAGCTGTATTTTGAACCAACTGCAGTTTATGGAGGGATTTATGAGGTAAACCATAGAGAAGAGAATTACAGTAATCCAGACAAGATGTGACAAGAGCATTGATAAGTATGGCGGTACTGTGTGGTGTGAGTGAGGGACGAAGACGGTTAATATTACGGAGATGAAAGTAGGAAGACCGAATGATATTATTTATATGTGCTGTGAAGAACAGTGCTATCAAGGATGACACCAAGACTCTTAACCTGAGGGGAGGGTGTGACAACAGAGTTATCAATGTATAACGAAAGACTGGTTGGAACTGTAGTCAGTTTTGATCTGGTGCCTATTAAGATTAATTCTGTTTTATTGCCATTAAGTTTAAGAAAGTTGTGTGTAAACCAGACCTTGATGTCACTTAAACAGTCAGAAATGGATGTGGGTGGGAGAGTAGCTGTGGGTTTGGAGGATAGGTAGAGGTGGGTGTCATCTGCATAGCAGTGAAACTGGATGTTATGCTTCCTAAAAATATTACCTAGGGGTAGGAGATAGATGATAAAAAGTAAAGGACCCAGGACAGAGCCTTGGGGTACACCAGAATTAACTGGAGTAGATACTGATCTGTGAGGGAGTAATTGACCCCTCACCAATTAACCCAAGTCCACTAAGTGCAAGCCTTTGGACTGTAGAAGGAAGTACCTGAAAAAAACCCATATAAACATGGGGAGAACATGGAGTCTCCACACAAAACATAGGCCAGATGGTAGATTCAAAATCCCAACCTTCTTGCTGTAAGTAAAGCTCTGCCATTACGGGTGATTTAAGTTTCATTCTGGGATGGGGAATCAAGTATATATCTTCTTGCCAAACAAAGGAAAATAATAGGTCTTGTGTCATTTACTACAAAATAATAATCAAACTATTTCAGTAAGGAGATATTTGTTTAAAAAGGAGGAGAATTCATTGGAAAATCTTGGGCATCCAGTATTATACATTTTTGGCTCTTATACTTCCTGAAGAAACATCACAGATCGGACCAGGAAATGAAGGTAGGCGATAGTGACTAATCACCCAGGAGTGTAGATGCTGGTGGTGGAACAGGAAAAGCAGATAGTTGGAGGAGATCTCCTGGACAGTCCAAAAAAGCCGGATATAGAGAGGACGAGCGACCTATGATTGTTAGGATGCCTGGGTCATTGACCCAGAGGTTTGAGTTTATTATATTATTTATCATTTCTAGTCTTTGGTTTCTTTGTCTGTGTTCTGTCTTATGGTTTATGTCTCGGTTTCCTCTGTTGCAGTGCCAATGTGTGAGTCTGTGTCTTTAGTTCAGTCTGTATTGTTTCCTGTTTTATTTTGAAGGTCCATGTCTGATGTCAATGTGTCTGGTTTTGCTTCCCCTGTTTCGTTAGGCCTGATTTGCTCCAGCTGTGTTTCCCTCCTGTTACTCATTCCCTGATTGCTCCCTCTGTGTATTTAAGCCCTGTGTTTTAGTTTGTTGGTGTTGCAGTCTATTCTTATCTTGCTGCGTGTTCTGTCTGCGTAAGGTTATTTTGTATTCTCAGTTTTGTTACCCCTTTGAGTTCAGCATTAAAGCTGTTTTGAGTTCACGTTCCGTCTCCGAGTGTCTGCACATTGTGTCCTCCTACTAATACTCCTGCCTGCACACAGCCTTCACATAACAATGATAGGCTTTCCTGGCAAACTGACACACTGAATTTTTAGATCAGGGACTAAAATGAGATTAGACATGAGATTTCCCTTAAGAGACCTGAGTATAAACTTCATACTTCTACATAAAAATTCACAGCAACTAATTTTAAGATACAACAATCAACAAAGTAAAACATAAATTAGCATACCTGTGATGGAGCTTGTTGCTAGAAGTTACGTCTGTCTCTGTTCATTGGTCTTCTGCTAAATGGCCCCGCTCCAAAAGGTTGCCAAGATTTCTGTACAGCTGTCTTTCTGTACACGCTTTATAAGCGTGAGCCAAGAGGCTGACGATTCCTAGGATCCTTTAAGACCAACGTGACAGAGACCTGGGAGATAATTATATAAGGAATATTGTAAGTGACAGCTCTTTGCCAAAAATAGGAATTTCAGGTTTGGAAAAAAGTGCTTCAAGTGAAGGGAGCACATCTGCTTGCAGTTAGCTGATGCAATGCAATGATGGGTGTCAAGAAATTGGCGCCACATATATTTTGGGTTTCTACTTCTTATATTAAGGATCCAGCTACTTATCTTTCAGTTGTTTAAGGAGGTTTTTTTCTATTTATCATGTTTAAATAATCAGTTGAACAGACGAAGATATTCCAGATATACTTAATTATAGACAGAGAAGGAAACCAAAGTAACTTGCAGCTCTGTGCAAAGATCTTGACCCACCGCTCGATTCTTTGTATCGTACTTCAGGAAGCAGAGTTTCTTATAATTTCTGAGTTCTCCAGGTTTTATGAAGGTCTTGTGAAGGTTTTCTTTGTTCATTGACTGTGTTTTCGCTCACTTTCAAGCCAGTTCTGAACTACTTTCAAATACTTTATTTAAAAGTTTAACATCTACAGTTTTGAAAAATACATTTTCACCTGCAGTCAAAATTGACAGATTTGTTTGTCCTGTCTGTAGTACTGGTAGAACAGCTCTGCAAAGGTCCTGATCTTGGCTTCCTCTCACAAAACCCTAATCTCCGTCTGAAGGCATCAAATGCTGTCCTCGTCTGTCAGATGCCATTTGTGGCTGCTTTCCCTCCAACGTACAAATGTGGAGTTTAGAGCACTTCAAAGGAGGAGCTTTATCTCTTGCAGAAAAGGACACGTTGTGTTTATCTCTGCCAAACCAGTGCCAACAGAAGGGGACTATTTGATCTTTTCGTCTTATTTATAAAGTTCTAGTCTTCTACAAATTCTTCCAGGGTGTTTTTTATATTGGTAAATGAGTGGTTTAAGCTAACAGTAAGCTAATAATATTACATTATGTTGAAAACACGCAGTTCTTTGTATCTTTGGGCTGAAAGAAGGACAATACTCGGTGTATAAATGCTCAATCAACAATCATTTATTTCCATACAATTCAACAATAAGAGCATTACAACGTCCGGACGGGAGAGATGCTACCAGAGGGTCAGGCACATGTCTCAAAATGGTGACGGGTTGCTCAGCTTTTTATAGTCTCTAGTGGCCCCCAGCTAGTCGTAAAAGCCAAAACATCACATTTTTTCTCTGTTACAGCGCCTAAGTTATGACCTCGGCAGTTGTTTCTCTGCTTTCTGTAAGGTGGGGGTGTGGAATGTGGTCTATCTATCTCCCCTGTCTTTAGACACAGAGTCTCCTGCTTACAACCTTCTCTTCATGATTCAACAATTAAGCATGTCAAGAAAACAGTGTAACACATTCCCAGCAGATCAAGGATACAGAGTGATGCACATTTATCTAATGAACTAATATGTGAATATGTTCTGTTAACTCAAAAGTATAATGAGAACTAAACTACATACAGCTCACACACTCTATATTAAAGGGTATAATGTGATCTACAGTAGTATTCTAATTCAACTACTTTGATTACATATATAAGGTAACATATAATAACAGAATAATTTAATAATTCCCCCTTTTGATCTCTGAAAGAGATCACTTACAACATGCACTCCAGGGTCGCAAGGTCCAAGTTTTCTTGATCCTGAGGCCCTCTGTCCCCCTTTAACGGGTGGACCATATGTGGGATGACCTCTGTGTTCACGCAGTTCAGATGCAAGCAAAGTTAGATTTAGAACCATAACAGCAGTTACAGATGACTCTCCCATCACTCCCCAATTCTCCCACAGCTTTATTTTGGTGCTCCAGTTTTCCACTCCCATTTTAATGCCCCCTTATACCTTTCAAATGTACTTAGACTAGAACCTCTGTCTAAGGAGCTTTTAACCTTTATTTTTATTGCTGCAGCTACCAGTGTCTTCCAGTTGGGTGATTCTCAGCTTCTTTCTTCGACCTCCGGGGTTAGACCACCCTTTAGTCATTGCACAGTTCTGGGGATTATTCTGCCCCGATTTCAAACAAGGATCTGTGTGTTTTGGGTTCACCGGCGTGTCCCCCTTTCTGCCAAGAGCCTCTCGAACCTCGTTGGTCTGGTGTTCCTGGTTTTCGCCAACCCCTTCATGGTTATTGCTGTATTTGTGGGATCCATCTTCTCCAGGAGCCCAAACGTCATGACACTTGACCCCAGTTGCTGTCTCGGCAGTCCCTACATCTGTCCCTGCTGTGAAGGGTCCTCACATCTCCGGGTCCCCGTCTGGTGTCTGTTCCTTTCTCTGCAAGAGACAGAAAACCAAAACACCTCTCTCCCTAGCCTTGATAATCTAATATTGTTATCCATTGTTCTTCTAATGATTCAAATTTGGTTTAAAATATTATGTTCAGGACTTATTCTAATCATAATCTATGTGTGTGTAAAAGAAATAAAAAATTAGTGAACCCTTTCTAAGTCTAACACATTATAAGCTTAAGTTTTACCATCGCTAATTTATTAAACACACAAATAAAGTCATAAAATGTTCATAACACCATTGTTTGATGTTCGGACTCAACTCCCCCTTTTTGACACACTCCCATGTGTCAATTCATTGGAGCTAGACAATTAAAAGAGAAGGTTAGTGACATCATATCTGGTAACTGGTCCATCCAGAGCTGTAACATTTTGAAATGTACATACAACAAGCCAAACCACACCTTGGTCACACCAACCCTCTTCCGCCCCGAAGATGTCCAATGCCATCCTAGTATGGACTGTCAAAAGTGGCTTTAACGCTGACTATCCTGACAATCCATTTTATAACGTTTCCTGGTCAGATTTGCCAATCTCTGCACCAGGGTTTTAAACTTTTCGCCATTTCCATTAGTTGTTATTTTTATTTAGTTTCGACTCCAGATTTTAAATTTTTACCAGTTGTAATTAGTTTTTACCAATTCTTTACTAGTTTAGTTTAGTTTTTATTTTCTGAAAATCCTTAGTTTCAATTTAGTTTTATTTGTGTTTTGCAAAAATTAAGTGTAACAAAATCCCAGTTCCATCATATCAGTCATGCTCTTCTGGTTATCCTTGGGTGTTGAGACTAATAACTATTAACTCTTGCCGCACCGAGTGGTCCTAATTTTGGTTCAAGTGAATTGATAACCTTTTGAAGGCGATTGTTTCACACCTTTATTTAGATGTCCCAGTCCTGTTGTCTCGGGATACATCACGCTGCCTTATCTGGGCTTAGCTGTTTTCTAGGGATGCGGGTTGAGTGGGTGAGCTCTTCAAGGAGGGGGAGTGTGCTCCCCCTGATGAGGTCTTCTAGGTAAGCTAGGTTAGCCTTCTTGTGTGGGCTTTTCAAGTGCACTTTAAGGTTAGTGGGACTTTTAGTTTTATAAATGTCCCTCATGACCCCCTGATGACCCAGTATTTCATTTTTGCACACTGTAGTACACATTTTAGTTTTTGCTTGTAGCTCGCATACTCTACTTGCCACTCCTCTAATTCCTGATGTTCCTTAGAGAGGGCAACAGTACCTTTAAAATTATATCACATGTGTGGGGGTGTGGCCTTGCCAATTGTTTTGCCCACCTTTTCAAAATGGCTGGCGTGCCCACAAGCACATTTCATGGAAAAAGAAAGGTAAGCTTGATATTTACATTTAAAATGTTTTGTTAAACTCAGATTTTTATTTTATTCTTTTTGCAAGTACCCCTCCTCGGTGGCGAGAAACTGTTGGTGTGGTCAAGTGGGTGCTCTAGAAACAAACGCTCAGGACAGAACAGTTATCAGTCATGTACTTCCTACAAATTTTGCATATGTTTTATTTCATATTGATCCTCTGAGTGTAATGGTACATTTTAATTTGAATTTATCCAAACTAAACACAATATTTTCTTTATTTACTTTGCTCTTGTTCTTTTGCAGTACCACATCCTATCAAATGTCCCTGTCGATTATATTCTACATTTAATAACTTACTATTTCAAGTGAGAACCTAAATCATGTGGACCAATGTTTATTATTGCATATCTCTATTCTGAATGTGGCCAGTCATTCATAGGTATTGTTCAATTTTGGCGATTTTCCTCTATAACATTTAATTGACTTTTTACAGTGGCCTGCTATGGTTAATAATAACATATTCCAGTCATGAGTGGTATCAAAAGTCTTCTCCACTGTAGCATTTGGCATTCCCAATAATATAACATGATACCTTAATCAAAACACAGCTAATATAGCACAGTTTTCTTGATGCAAACATCAGTAACTCAAAATCAGCAACCACAGTGTTAAGTCTGCAGTTCATACTTATGTGAAGCTAGAGTCTCCTCCTCCAGTCTCTCTTATCCTCCTGCTCCTGAAAAAACAAAACAAAACAAAGCGAAGCATCCACCCTTCTCTTGTCGGCTGGGTGAATTGTTTATTGGCATTTACTAATCCTAAAGTGGGTGCAGTCATTGTCTCAGTATCAAGTCAGTCAAAACTTTTAGTCGTCAGTCCATCACAGTCCATTCGCATGCATACCTCCATACACATTCATACCAGATGTTGCTGATAATGGAGTCTCCCGCGCAACCTATTCGAGCCTCCATCACCAGCAAGATGACGTCATCATTTTAAAGGAAAACAATTCCTTGTTGTTTTTTGGGCCGGATTGACTCAGTACAATCCTTTTAGATCAGTGTTCCCTATAAGTGAATTTCTCCCAAGCCAATTACAATCATGGAGAAGCACACTTTGCAACTGTTTACAGTAATAATATTTTATAGCGCTTTAAATTTCAATCTTTCAGGCCTGGTTTAAAGAGCTGATTGTTAAATCATGAACTCACAAAATATCAACATATCACCACCGGTGGATCACACCTCTCAGATGTTTTTTCTCCAGTGCACTGTAACAAAAACGAAAACAGACATAACCAACAAAATACTACTAAAATAACACAAACTAGGGCCCGTTGCAGACATGTCCAAGCATAAAACTATCCCTCTCTCGCTTACGAGAAAGAACACAAGCCAAAGCTCACTGATAAAATCAAGCTAGCGCTAAACAAAACCAAACAATCAACCAGAAATTCACAGGAACATTTTGCTTCCTGCCGGGACAATATTGTGTGGGAATGAGAACCTCAGGTGCCGTAACACCTTTTGTTCCTCCTTGAATTAAAACTCAATCACAGAAAATGCCGTACTCCAACCTAAACTTACACTATTAATTCATCATTTTCACTCTGTGCCACTGTTCCTCATCAGGGCTGTGTGAAGCACAGCAAAGAATTCAGTCAAGGCCTTGAGCCATAAACAGACATCACGCACAGACATTGTTTTCATAACCAAACCGTTTTAGAGCTTATTCCTAAAATCTACATAAATGCCCTCTGGGTGACATATAACACATTCTAAGTAATCAATGGCTCCTCATAAAAATTATGCATTGGGATGTTTGTGTGCAGCATTTTGCATATCAGCATAAGCAAAGCATTCTTCATTGCATCAGCGTGTGTGTGTGTGTGTGTGTGTGTGTGTGTGTGTGTGTGTGTGTGTGTGTATATGTGTGTGTGTGTCATTTCTCACTCACTCAACGAGTGCGCGTGTTCATGTGTGTATTTCACTTCATTCTGAATCTGTGTGTTTGGAGACGTGTGTGTGTGTGTGTGTTCATCACTTTCCTGTTCTGGTGTTCTGGGTAAACCACGGCCTGAAGCATGCCCTGGGGTCCTGCCCCCCTCCTTTTCAGTTTGTTTGCGACCATTGCTGCTGCTGCTGCTCAAAATTCAGTCCATCCTGGTTCTGACCCCAATTGGGGCAGTCCTTTCTCCAGTGTCGATGTTCACCGCAGGTGAAACCTGCATCTTCTTCTGTGTTTTTGTCCATTCTGAGGTGCCTTCTGTCCTCAGTTACTCCTCTTATCTCGGTCACGCCCTTTTTCGCCACCCGATCATCCGTGTTGGTCCATCACTGTCCTGCACAGTGTGAATGCAAAGTTATCAAGGTCAGCATTCTTTCGCTCGGCCTTATTTTTCATTCGGGCTTGGCGGGCGTCTCGTCACAGCTCTGTCAGCTGACGCAGTCTGGGAATTTTCCCCCGTGTAGTGAAACGGGCCTTAGGTTTAGTGCTTTCCGTCTCGGCTGCATGAGATCACATTCCTGCAGGTCTGTTGACATTCTCAGGTCGTTGTTGTGGGTCCAGCTGTTGCAGCATTTGGTCAGTGTCACGTATGGGGGAGAGCAGGAGTCCAGTCAGCCTCGGCTTTCAGGGCCGGCAAAGCAGCCTGTAATTAAATATGTATAGAAAAAACAAAAACAAAACAAAACAAAAACAAACAAAAAACAAAAAACAAAAACAAACGAACAGGAAAATGATGTTGTGTTGGCTGTGTTATTCAGAGGGGAGACAATGGGGCCAGGCCCTGTGTCAGCCTTCTCTCCCCCTTTTTTTGTTTTTTGTCTCCCGATATAATCAACTCCTAACCCACCAAGTTGACAGGACAACACAGGTACATATTAAAATTCTTAAGATCATGTTTAAAAGCCCAAAAAAGGAACTTTCTTTCATTCAGTAATCACTTTTATTAATCAATCAACAGAAAACATGTCACAATTTGAATCTTTTAACCACTAAATTTGTTGCGTCTTGCCTGGTTGGTTAGACCAGTGTTCCTTTTTTTTTTTTTTTTTTTAGTTAAATTGTTGTCCTGCAACCCAGAGGGTTTCTTTGTCAGTAATGTATAGACTTCATCATTTAAGTATGTTAATTTTTCTTTAACCTTGCTGGAAAATCTTCACGTGTTCATGAGTGTAAGCTGTTTCTTCATTGCGTGTATGTGCATTTGTATAAAAGCAGGTTAATTTTATCTTTTCTCAAACTAGGCGTTACCTTAAAAGGAGCCTTTCTCTCAGATTTCTCTGCTTGTGTGTGTTTTTGTTTCACCTTTTTGTTGTGATGCTCCGGACGCCTTCCCAACCTCCACAAGTCCGTTGGCCCCAATTTTATGTGTTAAAACTTCTCTTAATTTCTCCTCTCATTCTCTCCTCGCTGCTGTCTTTTTCACAGCTGCTGATTCGTGCTGGGTGTGGTTCCCATTACCTATAATTTTGCTTCGGCCGCTGTGCTTGTGGGGGCAGTTGGTCCAGGTCCGCAGCTTCCTGTATTAACACACTAAGAGATTTATTTAATTTCATTTTCATCACTGTTAAACAGATAAGCAGGCAACACGCCTACCTTGACAGCGTAAACTGTACGCCAGTCTCCCAACACATTCCTCTCTGTACTCCTCCATAATTCTCCACTGCACACCTCTTACTATCTCTCCTTTTTATTTTTATTACACCACAGAGTAATACACCCAATTATGCCCGTCTATCTCTATGTGGCTCCGAATTCCCTCTTTATTCTAATTTCACACTCGTCAGGGGACAGGCACACAACAATTTCAACCACTGAAACGAGGAATTCAACCTTTTTATATTTCTTTACTAATCTAGACTCAACGTTTGTTCGCAAAATGTGTCTTGTTCTAGTCCGGAAATAAATGTGAACCCGTGATTACACGGCCGTTCCAGTGTTATTTCCGTGGCTATGCGGGGGCCCTCACCTCCCCAAGTCACCACCTCAGCACCCGGACAACGCCGGTCCTGGCCACGCGTCCACGGACAGGAGGGTCGCTACTCCATAGGCAAATGTTCCACAGGTACACTAGGCATCAACCTTTGATCCTAAAATGTGTATTTGCTCTAATGTCCTCCTAATCAAACACATTAACCGTCACTGTCACTGTGTTCACGCTTCACACTCCACATAAAAAACACACTCAGAGCGCGCCTCACTCACACTGTCACTCAGTGCGCGCTTTACCCACAAGACAGCACCCAGAGCGCGCCTCGCAGCTTCACACACACTCTCTCACCCAGAGCGCGCTTTCACACTCACACACACAACACTTTTCCTCAGCGGGAATTTTACACAGAAACCTCTGAGCTCAACTATTAGATCTTCTGAAAGCACACTGCACCATAGACCAAAATACCCCTTTCTCTGCGATTATGACCGCCACCACGGGGCAAAGTCGCATCATAAAAGTGATGCTTGCATCCCCGAAGTTATACCTGACATCATAAACCAGGTGTTGCTATGTACTTAAATTTTTACTTTGTATTATGACCGCAGCCCTTTATACTCGACTGACGCCACAAACCACCGTCAAAACCTCTATCAAATGTACTAAAACTAGCACCAACCACTACTGCACTTCACGGCCGCACCACCGGAACACGCTGTATCATAAACCAAACCTACGGACGTGTTTCGCTCTCGCGTTGCCAGCGTCCAACTGCACCGTGAAGCCAGCATCTGCTTTTCCTTAAATCAACTTCTATTTCATAGCCGGCAAAAGCCAGGACATCACTGACACCATAAACAAAATAAACAAACCTCGACTTCAATGTACTGAACTAATGGCCGCGTCTTCAGAATAAATTCTAATGTATTATTGCTACAGAAGCCAGTATTAGACAAAATTAAATGTGGAAGGTAAAGTGGCTGCATCTAGTCCAACGTAGTATGTTATTAGTATCTCGGTAGAAGCAGTTTATTTAACACACTGGAATTCAGCCTCAACTTATGTTGTTAGTATCTTGCGCCAAAAACCAGACACCGACAAATTTACTGTGAAAATACATGTGACTCAGTGAACAGATTAATTTGGAAAGCCCAATATGCACATTTGGTATTTATAATACAACAGGCTGTGCTTACCTTTTTATTTTTGGACCGGTCCTCTGTTCACCTCGCCTCACGATCTCACCAAAGGTCAAATCTGCACCTCCTCAACACACCAAAGATCCGGGTCACACGGCACCAAGTTGTTGAAAACACGCAGTTCTTTGTATCTTTGGGCTGAAGGAAGGACAATACTCGGTGTATAAATGCTCAATCAACAATCATTTATTTCCATACAATTCAACAATAAGAGCATTACAACGTCCGGACGGGAGAGATGCTACCAGAGGGTCAGGCACATGTCTCAAAATGGTGACGGGTTGCTCAGCTTTTTATAGTCTCTAGTGGCCCCCAGCTAGTCGTAAAAGCCAAAACATCACATTTTTTCTCTGTTACAGCGCCTAAGTTATGACCTCGGCAGTTGTTTCTCTGCTTTCTGTAAGGTGGGGGTGTGGAATGTGGTCTATCTATCTCCCCTGTCTTTAGACACAGAGTCTCCTGCTTACAACCTTCTCTTCATGATTCAACAATTAAGCATGTCAAGAAAACAGTGTAACACATTCCCAGCAGATCAAGGATACAGAGTGATGCACATTTATCTAATGAACTAATATGTGAATATGTTCTGTTAACTCAAAAGTATAATGAGAACTAAACTACATACAGCTCACACACTCTATATTAAAGGGTATAATGTGATCTACAGCAGTATTCTAATTCAACTACTTTGATTACATATATAAGGTAACATATAATAACAGAATAATTTAATAATTATCATCAATATCATTAGAAGGAAGTGAATATAATTTATTGATCTACAGAATTCAGTTAAGGAATTTGGCAATTAGACTCCGATTGGCCATCACAGCAGAAAGAAATCCATAATCCATAATTAGGTCTGAACCCCCTGGAATCTAGACGTCGGTGGTGGAGATGAAGAGTAAGGCTTGAGTGGGGCCTGAGGCAATGTTCCCTCTAATTTTTCATGTGTCTGAGCGAACACACAAACTCCCTGAGCGATCCCTTGGACCACTGTGAGCAACAGCAGACGTGTGCACTGTGATCACGCCAGCATCGAATCCATCCAAGTTACATGGTTTATTAAAATAATCAAATTACAGCATTTACATTTATGTTAACTACTTTTAATTACCTGCTTTAGCCCACTTACAATGAAAATTTAAATAACTCTTGTTCATGACCTGTGTAGTATGTTAACACTATTGGAAGTAAAATCATAACTTGAACTCCAATTTTGAAAACACAACTTTCTTTTTTAATAAAGCTCTGACTTGTATTATGAGTCTGAGTCTGTGGTCTGGGAGAGAGTCTGTAACTCTCTGTCTGCAAAATACAGTATATAATGACCAATGTTGGGCAATTCATTGTATAGGTACTTCTTCAAAACAGTTACTGAGTGTGTTTACCTAAAAATGCAGCCAAGGCGTTTTTTTAAACAAACATTTCAAACTATTTACAGAACAATCAGCTGTTCTGCATCAAATTTGATGCCACACAAATTATTTGTGCCACTCCAAAAAATAATTTCTGTTCACTATGAGATAAAGGAGAACATCACAAGCCTGATACCTGCAGGCCTGACAGCAGGAGATGTATCACTGCTGTAACACCTGTAACATTCAGCAGTCGCCTCATTGTTCTGACACACACAACAAAACTATTGACTACACTACACACTAACTACACAAGATTTGCGCTCAACGTCGCAAATCTCTCACATCTCAAAACACCGCCGTCACTCCTAAAACTTCCCCCTTCCTAAACAACTAAATGCCATGTTTTGATTGGTTGACATGGTACATTTTTCGACCAATAGGAAAGGGTGGGTTTTTTTTTGGTTTTGCTCACAGGTGGAGAGTGCTTTCGAGCGTTTTCCTTATAAAACGCTGTTTTTACCGTTTCTTCCCGCAGTAAATATAAACAACGATAGTATTCAGGAAGAAAACCAAACATTGCATATATATTTATTATAACTCTGGTTTTACGTGGCCTATCAACACAATTTAAAAACTGGTATAAAGTCCACACTTTTTCCGTCAATTGTTCTGTCTGTCCTGCTCACATCTCCAATGGTTGTACACGTTATCATTAACGCGGCTCCACTCCGCATCAGCCACGCCGCTTTGCTAGCTAAAACACTGGTGTCGGGACATAAGGACGCTGTCATAGCCTGTCAGCGACGTTGATTAGCTGCGTGTATACGAATGTGAATCGCATCAATGGTTGGACTATGGAATAAGGTGGCATCGTTGTAATCGCATATGGGAGCAGCCAGTCACTTACTGACTAACACTGCAAAACAGAATTGCTAAAGTATTACTTTTAATTTCAATTCAGGTTAGATTTTTTTTCTGTGCGCAACGCAGATTCTCTGTGCGCAGAGACCGTGCCAGCAGTGCGCAATTGCACACGCGCGCAGCTTAGAGGGAACATTGGCCTGAGGTCAGTTGTGCAAAGGCGTGTGCAAGAGTCAATGACAGATGGGGTAGGTGGGGTGGAAGCTGATTGGCCTGATGAAGGTGGGCAGAAAAATGATTGGACTAGACCAGTGATATCGCAATGAGCTTGACAGCGTGGGAAAGAGGAAGCGATGTAAAGCTTAGATTACCCACCCAACACGTGGGACAAAAGCATGACACAGATTGACCTTACTGAACTTACGCATGAGCTTCAAAACACATAAGCTAATGTAACGGTTTGCTTCTCTGAAAAATATATACATAAATAACAAAGCTACCATGTTTGTGATGATGGGATCCTGAGCTGATGCCCTACTTACATAGATTACATGGCTTGGAGACCCTTACAATAGCTTAAAATTAGAATTCTAATAAAAACACAAACTGCAATCCTTTTTCTACTTTTATTTATGGGCAATTAATGTTGTTGCCTCAGTAAATATAGAAACACATGCAAGCCTTGCTGCATATGCCTAACACATTTCTGCTGGGAAGATGTTTTAATGTTGGTGCATAGGCATCTCAGTTAAAGTGTAAGAGAGCAGAAACTAAGGCAGCTTTGTGACCTACATTTCTACATACATTTGGCTTATTTATTAATTTTAATTGAGGAAATATTTTTAGTATGTTAATAAAGAAATGATTTCCACATATATCTGAAGCTAATGTGTGCTACCAGGCTCTAAACCTGCTGTGATTCATTCCCTTTGAGAACCAATGAGATGCTAATCACAGCACATTTGAAAACACTATAATTTAAATGGTGACATTCAGCACTGAATATCAATATGACAGCCTCATACACGCTTACACACACACACACAGTGGTGTTCCTCTCCATGCATGGATTCCAGAAATAGCCTTGTCACTTCCTGAAGTTATGTCTCATTCAGTATATTGAAGATTATAAGGGATCAGCTGCTCTAACGTTATCCTTTTAACAACTTATTGCCCCTTAAATGTCTCTCTCTTTCTTAAATAATCCTGCTGGGACCTCCATCTTTTAGCTTTCAAGTATTAAACAATGAAATGTGTCACAATTTAAGGATATGTAACAAATATTACAGTAAATGAAGCAATGATAAAGCTGTATACCTCTAGGATGTGCAAACTGGAGCTGCACATTGCATGATCCCTGAATGTTAGTGCAGTTTTGATGCAAAATTTTGCCAACAAATTGCAAAAAGTATGATGCAATGAAGGTTGGGTTTTGCTTTCAAATAAGATTTTTGTTTAATATTATTCTTGCATGGGCAATGAAAACAAACTAATCTTTTCTAAATATGAATCTTCATATTAGCATAAAATGTCAGTCGACAGGAAACGGTGTTGGGCTTGAAAGGTCAGACGTACTGCAATTTAAACAAGTTCAATTCGATTTTTTAAATAACACAAAATCCAAACAAGTCGCCTCAAGGTATTTTATGTTGTAAGGTAAAGACCCAAAAAATAATAACAGAGAAAACCTCAAACCCTAATCACACGATCCCTATAAGCAAACACTTGGTAACAGTGGGAAGGAAAAACTCTCTTTCAATAGGAAGAAACCGCAGGCTCAGGGAGGAGCAGCCATCTGTTTTGCTCCACCCCCAAAACACCTGTTGTGCTTTGATTTTGGGTTTTTTTTTTCTGTTTTATTCAACACCCATAGGGTTTTGTGTGCTTTTGCGGCATCTTTCTCTCTGCTGGTGTTTTCTTAAGTTACAGTGCGGTGGACCTTTTGGGGCCACTACGGGAACCACCATTTCCTTAGTCAGAAACCACAGCAGAATTAGGGAGCCTAACTGTATCCAAGTCAAAACATAACTTTCAAAGACAAAGAATAAAGAACATTAACTTCAAGCTTTTCAGTGTTTGTCAAGTTAGTCTGAAAACAGTAGTGATGTCAAAGCAAACAAAAAGCCTCACTACAATGTACTTTTTAGTACTACAGTATTGTCAAGATATGAGGACAATTAACTAAAAATCATTTTCTGTTGTCAAATCTGAAAGAAATGCAGAATTCTATCACAGTACTGGAAACTTTAAACCTTATTTTCCTTCCCTATGCATTTGACTTTGAGATTTAGACTAGTTTTTATTGCATGCAAGTGACATAAGACTATGTACTATCTAGTATAGACGTACATACTGGCATATTGTCAGAAACCTGGAAACACTCCAATGCAAAAATAATTTTATGATCAGTAAAATTGCTGTTTCAGGTTGTCAATCTATTGATAAAATCAGCTCTAATAAGAAAGGATTATTTGAAATTTTAAAAAAAAACATAATTTATCAATGCAGAGTTCGAGTGATAAGAACATTAGGGCACTGACATTCAGACTCGAGTGAAGCGGCACAGCAGAGTGCTGCTTCCAATGAAGGTTGTAAATAGGGCAGCACCCCAGAGTCTAGATGCTGGTGGTGGCAGTGGAGCAGATATGAGATGCAAACTTTGGCTCTCTGAACATCCAGAATGATACGGAGTTCAGGGTGAAGGCTGCACAAATCAGAATCAGAATCAGAATCAGAATGGGTTTATTGCCAGATGTTGAGGTTTACAACATTAGGAAATTGCTGCGGTGCTTCAGTGCAGACAATAAGAATTAAAGTGCTATGTAGAAAGAAAGATATGTGCATGAGATATACATGAGATATATACATGAGAATAAGAATTATGAGTGCTACGTAGAAAGATATATACATGAGTGCAGGTGGTGATCAGTGCCAAACATGAAATGATGCAGTGACACAGCGTAGGGTCATGTGTTAGTGGCGGGGACAATCATGTGGTTATTGTTCATGTGTCCAACAGCAGAGGGGAAGAAACTGTTCTTGTGGCGAGAGGTTCTGGTGCGAATGGACCGGAGCCTCCTGCCTGAGGGGAGCAGGTCAAACAGACTGTGTCCAGGGTGAGAAGGGTCAGCTGAGATCCGGGCTGCACGCCGCAGTGTCCTGGAGGTGTACAGGTCTGATGGTCTGAAAAGCAGAATGACAGAATAAAACTCAGTTTCCAAGAATATAATTGGATGGGAGTAATAACAACAGAACTGAGGATGGGGAAAGTTTGACAGCCTGGGAACGATAAAGTCACGAAAAGCAGGAATAACCCAGGAATGTGAACACATTAAAACAACATTAAAAATACATAAATGCATGTAAAAAAAATAGAATTTTAAGAGTTTAAAATAGGAATAAGACATAAACATAAAAGCAAATAGTAAAATCACAGATTTTAGGGTGAATCAGCCACTGAATTTATACATCATCAGGGTATGACGCTGTTCCTGGCTCTGAGCCTATGTAGCCTCCCAGGGCATAAAGTCAATTTCCTGGGTAAGTAGAGTCCCTCGTGATTCAGGAGGCTTTTTTCTCTACATGCACTGATGTCAGTGCTGCTGATGGTGGGTAGGCTGCTTCCCACAATTCTCTGAGTCCAAACTGAGAATTGTGGGTCGTAGCAGAGGGTCTGTAAGGAGATAAACTGGAGAGCAAACAATACATCGGAGAAATATGGTGGTGGGAATAGTCAAGCCTGGCAACGTAAACCAAACAAATTACTTCTTGATCAAAGAGAAGTAGCACTCAGTTCTTCAGAGTCATGCTACACCAGAGACGTTACAGACAGATGTGCCATTCAAAGAATGCCCAGTAGAAATCTGTGCCGCTAACATGATGGGGGGAGGGGAGTGTGTAAGCATATTTTTGTGCACTTTCTATCTAAATCTAAAAAAAGCCTAAAAATGTTAAACATTTTCCCTGAAACACACCCCTTTTATTCTCTTTTTTTCTTTCCTGTTGTCATGAAGTAATAAACTTCTCAACATGGCATTGATCTGGATTGAAAATCTACAGAGGATTCACACTTGTTGCGCTAAACAGATGACATAACGCTCGCTACAAGAGCTGTTGGCCTGAAGGGTCTGACTCAGGCTTTCCAGAGGAAGTAGGGAGGGCTTTAGTCCAATGGGAACATCGGAGAGACATTTCTAATTCCAGAAGAGAGCTCTCATGGATGACGAAGGAGATGAGCTGACCCAGCTGGAGCTTCATATGCAGTCCCTGCTGAATGCCGCCTTCATTACAAAGATGTAGCACATGCTAATTTCAAAGAGAAAAAGTTGGCGTTTGTGACGTCTTTCTGCTTTGAAGTTCAACTCTGTTTTGTTTTTCTCAGATGAAGACACACTGAGTGCTATATTAACATTTAAAGTATGAGATGAGCTGTTTAGCTTGGTGTCATGGAGCAAAGATAGATGTTACTGAAAAAAAGCAAGCAATCTTTCTCTCTGTGCCATCTATCTCTGTTGTTATTACCAGTATGCACTCACAGAGAAATTCAAACCCACGGCACATGATGCCCCTGCAGACGATATGCTCCGACGCATCTCATCCAATTCCCTTCATTCCACTTGTGGTGATAGAGCAGGCTAAGAAGGTCGTGTGGGATGCTGCATAGTTCGAGTGTGGACTGTTCCAGTACACCGACCCCAGTCTGTCCTCTGTCCACTGCCAAGCGCTCCTACCGAATACCAAAAAAATCTTTGATAGAGTGTATGCACGCAACTTCGATGAAATAAACAGAAAGAAGATGACAGTTCTCTGCGTATGTGTTTATGTGTACGTATGTGTGTTTGGGGATTATCTGGGGTGTTGCAGAGAAAGGACTGGTGCCTGTTGGGGAAAGGGATTATGGTTCAGTTAGAAAGAGATGAGTCGAAATGTGGAGTGCAAACACGTTAATTAAATTTGCACATTTGAGTTGTTTGCCAAACAGAATGTCCCAGAAGATTTTTTTTTTTTGGTGTGTTTCTTTTATTTGTTAAAGTATTATTGATTGAATACTAGAACAAAGTGTGCAAGTTCATGGAGAAAAACACAGACAAATTAACCAAATTCTAAAGTCATTTGCAAATTTTAGCCTCTTTACAACTGCTGAGCCAATGCTGAGACAGTATTTTCACTCCTAAGAATTCCATTCCCCCATTTGTTAACTGTGCATTATAGCTTAATAACTGCATCTGTTCTTGTTATTAAGCAGACAGACTGCTGTGTTGTTTGTACTAGTAACTGACTGCTGCATCTGTTGTGGAAAGATAAAGTACACTAGCAATAACTCACAATGTCAGCTGGATGCTGCTCTTGATGTTTATAGACTGGCTGAAGGAAGTGGATATTCAATTTATTGGTTAAAAATTGTTATAATTAAGTAAATGACAAGAATGATTGGCTCATTGTATGCTAGTTAAGATATAATTAAGCCTAACGGTGGTTAAGAATTTTCCAATTTTCTACATAAATGACCTCAAAGTCACCTGCTTTTTACACAAGTCTTTAAAGTAGATACAGGGAACCCTGTTAAGTTAATAAGACACCAATACTGCATTTGGGTATTGAGGAAGGAGATCTGGCATTAGTTATTGTTTTGATTTCAGTATCCGCAGTTACCCATTAACCTCATTAACATTTGTGTTCGTTAGTCCTGTACATCTACTTGGAGGACTTTTTCTTTCTACAGAACAGCTTCAGCTGTGAGATGTTGGTTATGAAGGGATACCTTTGGTCATTTCACAATACTTCTATTGGATTATAGGCTACGTCCACACGTACACGGGTATTTTTGAAAACTGAGATTTTTCGTTTTCATTTTAAAAAATAATCCCGTCCACATGTAAACACAGAAATGAAGGAAAACGCTGCTATGAACATGCCAAAGCAACAGGTGGCGATATATTCCTAACTGTGTAGAAATGTTGACCAATCAGAAGTCTAGAAGCCTCGGTGGGAAATAGTAAACAAGGATGGGGCATAGAAGCAGAACCGAGTCGTATGTGTGGAGGGACAGTTACTGTGTGTGTATATGTAAGCATTTAAACTCTGCAGAGAGTAAAATTAACAGTAACAGTATTGTAGCTTGAAGACGAACACACCCGAAACTCTGGCTGATTGGGACCCATGCCCAGTTTCACACCTTGGCTCAGGCGATTAGAGGATCATCAGGGGGTCCTTTTGTCCCTCTGTGGAGGGTTACTCCCACTAGGTTTATATCTGGGACTCTCCACCATTTGACCTTAGAACTGAAGAAGCTTCTCGGATGAGAGGTGAAACGTCTTCAAGCAACTTAAAGAAGTCCAGACGCTTTTCTTTGCAAGCTCCTTTGACTAACAGTATTGTAGGAATTCAATTCAATTGTGGGGCGATCGTGGCTCAAGAGTTGGGAGTTCGCCTTGTAATCGGAAGGTTGCCGGTTTGAGCCCCGGCTTGGACAGTCTCGGTCGTTGTGTCCTTGGGCAAGACACTTCACCCGTTGCCTACTGGTGGTGGTCAGAGGGCCCGGTGGCGCCAGTGTCCGGCAGCCTCGCCTCTGTCAGTGCGCCCCAGGGTGGCTGTGGCTACAATGTAGCTTGCCATCACCAGTGTGTGAATGTGTGCGTGAATGGGTGGATGACTGGATATGTAAAGCGCTTTGGGGTCCTTAGGGACTAGTAAAGCGCTATATAAATACAGGCCATTTACCATTTACCATTTCACCGAAACAATAACGTGGCGCACAGTGTGACGTCAAAAAAGCCGCACACCTTTGACGCTGCGTTTTCTCAGTTTTTCTCGTCCACACGTAAATGCAAAAACTGAGTTTTCAAAAATACCTGGCCGGAGTTTTTAAAAATCTCAGTTTTCAGTGACCGAAAACGCCGTTTACGTGTGGATGAAAGGTGCAAACGCATAGAAACATCTGCGTTTTCAAAAGTACCCAGGTACGTGTGGACGTAGCCATAGTCATTCAAAAACACTGAATCCATGCCAGAGGTGGAAATGAGTTTCCATCAAAGGGTGGTTGGGCTCTCCCTTAGAGATAGGGTGTGAAGCTCAGTTGTTTGCGAGCTGCTTCTCCACAGTGAAAGGAGCCACTTGAGATGTTTTGTGCATGCCTTAGCAGGAGGTCTTCTGGGGAAGACATAGAACTCTCTAGTGTGGCTTGGGAACAACTCAGTGTAAACCCCAGATGAACTTTAAGACGTGGCTGGGGTAAGTTTCTCTGCATAGACACAACTCGGGTAAAAAGCCTTTAATTTCCTCTGTTTATACACAATCGCACTAATTTTACAAATGATTTTGTAACATTTACCATTCAGTATTTGATTATTTTAATGGATAAACTATATCTCATTGTCTTAATTCAATTCTCTTGATTTAATATTGACTTGAAAATCTGATTGTAAGATGGACCCAACACTCCCACAATGTTTGTGTTCACAGTTCAGATTTGTTGCCAACTTTCACATGTACAGCTACACAATGCTCAGAATTGATCTCTGCACACCCTCGCACTGGACTCTCCTTTCACTGTAAAAAGTAGAGACTGTGATTTGTCCAATCTGTCTCTGAAGGTTCTCAGTCATCCAGGTCATCGTAGTCTAAGGAGCTTGGAAAGAAAAGAGTCTGGACTTCTTTAAGTTGCTTGAAGACATTTCACCTCTCATCCAAGAAACTTTTTCAGTTCTAAGGTCGAATGGTGGAGAGTCCCAGATTTAAGCCCCGTGGGAGTGTCCCCCGAGAGGGACAACGGATCCCCTAATGATTCTCTACCTAATCAGCTCGTGTGATTAGGTAGAGGATCTCTGTTCAAAGATGGTCGTTCACAGTGAACATAAATGGCTTCTTTCACTTCTCTTTCAAACCATATGTCTTCTCTGTCCAAAATGTGAACATTGGCATCCTCGAAAGAGTCCCTTAGATGCAGATGGACAGCTGAGTCTTGTCCCGTGGAGGTGGCTCTTCTATGTTGTGCCATGCACTTGTGAAGTGGCTGTTTGGTCTCTGCAATGTAGAGGTCTGGGCATTCCTCGATTTGTCCAATCGCCAGCACCTGTGGCCTCACCTGCCTCCCGGGCAAGTGTTGCTGCCCATCAATCTGGGAAGGGTTGTAAGGCCATTTCATGTTCATCATTTAAAAATGAGAGGAATCTATTCATAAGTGGACAAAATTCTAGACAGCTGCCAGTCATTTCCAGGAGTCCCAGCAAATTCACCCGTTCAGTTCAGGCTGCGAAATTGCGAAACATAAATACAAATCCTAGAATCAGAGTACTCTAGAGTTAAATTTAAGGACATCTGTCTAAACAACAATGATGAACAATGATCACAGGCAGAGCAGCAAATCTAGAACAGAATAAGAAAAAAAAGGCAAAAAAATTAAGGTATTGCCATGGGCCAAAGTCCAGATCTCAGTCCACATTAAATACTGTGGTGCGACCTTAAAAGGTCTGTGCATAAAAAATGGCTGCAAACTCAACAAACTGATGTAACACTGTGAAGAAGAGCGGGCCTAAATTTCTCCATATTGATGTGAGAGACTTTTATATAAGCTACTGAATCTGCACACAGTCCTGTGAAAACTTTTCAAATTATTTTTTAACAACTATAAGCTACATATTATGTTGATGATACAAAGCTCATCTTCTGACAGTCGGAGTCATATACGAAACCTGGGTCAGCTGTGTGAGCTGCTGAATAAAAAGGTGCTGCTTAGGTGAGTTAGACTTCTATCGTTCTATCGTTTGGCAGCAGCACGCAATATCTAGGGTCGGAGAGTCAAGTGTGTCGCCATGGTAACATTTTTCATTGATTAGAAAAGAGATTTCCATTGGTCGAGGACTCAGTGTGTGTGTGTGTGTGTGTGTGTGCATGTTGAAACAAAAGACTCCCTATATTATACAGTTTTACCGTAATTGATATAAACAAGTATGTCAGAGAAATAAATCAATATGGCCACGATATATGTGTCAATGCAAAGCTAAAGCCAGAGAAGATGCAGCCAAGGACTATATGTAAAAGATGGGTTTATCATTTGGGTCTAACATGCAAAGTCGCCTTCTGTATTTTCAAAAAGGATTGTATAGACTTCTGTAAGAAAATTGCCCTTTGGTTACCTTGCCGTACTTCTCACTACCTCTATCAGTCAACATGTTCCCAACATGTTTATGGTCTGACTCTCTCGTCTGAGTCATTATTTAATACAGCATATTTTCTTGGTGTAAAATATAGTCCCAATTAGGCTTACACAGATAAAGGAGAGTATGCTTTATTGTGTGATCGACAGCAAACGAGTGGTACTGCATGCCAGTATTAACTCCCTGAAGCAGGAGCCAGAGGAGTTTAATTATCTATCACTGTCGAGTTCATTTGAACTTCCCCCTGTTTATTCCCAGTGGTTGAATCTAAGCGGAGAATCTCAGACCTAGTGAAATATGTTCCACAGGGATTTTGGAGAGTGGTTATTTAAAATCCTTCTCACTTGATTTAATTCTAATAAATCCAGAGTGTGTCTCTGTGGGCCAACAGTCTGAACCATGTAACTGTTGCAAGAGGTTAAAATATGTTGTAATCCGATTGTCTTTATTCACCATGATCTCTTTTTCTCTCTCTTTAACACCAAGTTAAACTAAGCAGAACATACTAAACTTTAGGTTATAGATGTTATGGAAACAACATGAACTGGTGAACTAAAATGAGCCTTCATTCAACAACAAATATGTCTGAAACTCTGTTATCCAGCTGAGAAGTTCACTGGACCAGAATCAATTTTGGGAGTTTCAGAGCAAAAACTGATTCATAAATATCTGTGATCTCTTCTTCCATGCTTCACTGCATCTGCTCCCAGGTATATCTATTTTTTTCTTGGTGAACTTTCCTGGTGCACCTTTGCATATTTTAAATATAAGCATCTTTTCCTTATATTGAATCTGCAATATAAGAAACTGCCACCCATCCTATATTGCCACGAAGTGACTACAACGACAAATATTTTCAAATGTTAAAAAACTAATACATATATAAAAATACAATATTTTTGTCATCGTAAATGAAGTGCTAGTGAGTGATTTTTGGAAACCGACTATGATTAAACAGTGGCGACCCGTGCTGGTGTATATGACAGCATTGCTCTACTCCATTTCAGCATAACTACTCTAGTACCATCGTCTGTCTTTCCCTTAAGCTTGTTTACACAGGTGAGTGGTAGGACAGAAGATCTCACTAGCTTGCCAGCACTTTGTGTTCTTATTGGTCAACATCACAGAAATGACAGAACCACTGTGGAAGATCAAAAATAACGTATTTCTGTCAGAATGTTGCAGACACAAGCCAGTGCACTCCTAGTGCCTGTCCCAAGTCCAGATAAATAGGAAGGATAGTTGTGTCAGGAAAGGTATCGGGCATAAAACCTTGGCTAAATCAAACATACAGGTTATAAATGAGTTCCATCCCAAACTGGTCAGGGCCCATTGTTAACAACGACTGCCCTCGGTGGGGTGGTGACAGTCAGGTACATTTTGTGGGCAGGAGACCGTAAAGAAGAGAATCAACGCTAGGAGCATTTGAACTTACCATGGTGTAGATGGGAAGAACAATGGGGTTCTTCTCATCTACACAAAGAGTAGAAGTAGTGGAAAGAATGAGAACAAAGAGTATGTTTATAGTGTTGTAGAGTAGAAGAGAAGTTCAGACAGTTTGAAGGTTGAAATCAAAGGAGTGATGTTGAATGTTGTCAGTGCATATGCCCCACAGGGTGGATGTCAGGAGGAGGAATGAAGCATTCTGGAATAAGCTGGATGAAGTAGTAAAGGGTTCCCAGAGGGGAGAGACTGTGATTGGAGAAGACATGTAGGGGAACAGGGGGGATGAGGTGATGTTGAGGTAGACATGGTGTTAAAGAGAGAATTGTAGAAGAGCAGATGGTGGTGGATTTTACATAGGATTTAAGAGTGGACTACATTTTAAGCAGAAGGTGCGAACTCAAAGAGAGCAACGATTGCAAGGTGGTGTCATAGCAGAATGTCACTAATCTGCACTGGAAAGTAATCTGTAGGGTGACTTTGGAAATCAAGAAGAAGAAATGAGTGAAAGCAGAGGTCATGATTAAAGGGTGGAAACTCAAAAAGGGAGAATGTTGCACAGAGATGAGGGAAGAGTTAAAACTGGCTCTGGGTAGTAGTGAAGAGTTGTCAGAATACCGGGAAATTACAGCTGGTGTGGTGAGGGAACGTGCCATGAAGGTGTTTCCTCTGGACAAAAGAAAGAGGACAAGGAGAACTGGTAGCTGTATGAGAAAGTGCTTGAATGTATTCAAAGGAAGAGGTTAGCAAAGAAAAAGTGGGATTGCAGGGAGATTAAGAAAGTAGACAGGAGTACTGGGAGGCTAGGAGTAGAGCTTAGCAATGAAGGCTAGAGAGAGGTGAAAAATGTAAAAGGAAAGGCTTATAGTGAGTTTTATTTGAGGTGTGTGTATGTGTTAGTTGATGAGCCACACCATGAATATATGGGAAAGAGTTGTTTAAGCTAGTTTAAGAAGAGAGACCACAAGAAGCAAAACGACATCATGCCAAGAAAAAGCACTACAGATGCAATGCTTACTTTAGTGCACCTATGTTTGGCTATGCTGTCATGGCTAGCCAACTACCTTTTGTTTTAATGACAAAGTATCAGCATGCTATTTGGCTTCTTTAATAAATCTGAATTCTGACAAGTTACAGAAACATACAATGTTGAAAATGCCGGTTGCGGTACATTAGCTAATGGTACGTTAGCTAATGTAGCCTAGCTAACTGTAGGTTTTTCAGAGACATGACCGGTTACCATGTGACATTAACATGTCAGCCATTTTGGACATGTAATAATCTTGAAACATGCACCTGACTGGACAGCAGGATATAGGCCTTGTGTGAGAAAAAAAGAAATGATAATTTATTTTTAAAGTATGTATTAGTGATTGGAAGCAATCGCTACTACTTACAATAACTAGCAGTAGAACATGGCTCTGACTTCCGCTCATTGCCAGATTGCCATTCTACTCATGTGGTAGTATGTTGCATCTCTCCATGTACTTGTCTGCTAGTTCAAGCTCTTGTGCACCTTGTACTTGCCTGCTTGTCCTCTCTGTCCTCCTTGAAAACTGCTGGAAAGCCTGTCCAGTTTTGCCCTCCAGGTGGGTGTGTCCCAGTGATGTCTGGATGTCTGGAGCCTTGATCTCCTCCATACCTGCTTCATACCCTGGAGGACGGGGCTGTGGCCCCCCCACACCCTCTAGCAGATCATTACATGAAGGAACCTTTAAAAAAAAAAAAAAAAAACAAGTGTGTCCATGCTCACAGGTGTACACACGGGTGATCACACCCACAAACTACACCCTTTTTGGCTCCTACCTCAAAGCACACTGTGTTCTGTTGATCTTATGTGCTGCACAATAATGTTTAATATTTACTGTCATATTCCCATATATCATTGTGATGTTGTTTATTCTATTACTCTTGTTCTCTTCTGCTTGTTTTCTTTTTTCTTTCTCAGCAGGTGATCCAGGTGATTGATATATGCATTTTATTATTATTATTTTTTCCCGCTCATTCTGTTGGTTTTTGTTTTTGCCCTTCTCCCCCGTCCCTCTTCTCAGCTGTTTCTCTTTCCCTCTTTCTTTCTCCCCTTCTTTCCCCCAGTCAAGTCTGTCCCGTATTCAGTAAGTGAAAATAAAATAAACAATAAAAGGTGAATCAAATAGACCATTATGGCAAGGCTGGGATGGTCAATTTGGTAAAGTAAATCCGTTGGGCATCTTTCTTTGTCTTTAGACAATAATTCTGATGGAAAAAGAGCCAAACGGGACAGGCAAAAAAAAAAAAAAAGAAAAGGAAAATTCTTCCAAGGTTTCTAAATGTCTAGACTTTGTTGTTGTGAATGTGAGAGCATTACTGATGAGATGCCTGTGCATCTGTCACTCACTTTTTCACTACCGCAGGTTAGCAGTTAGAAATATTAGATTGCAGCAGCAGTCTTACCATTTCCCACTGATTTAGGGCCAAATAGACAAGGCAACCATCTGTTTAACTCTGTATGCATGTTTCCTCAGCAATTATTCGTTCCGGAGCATCTCAGGTCTACTGCCAACTCAACACTATCACACAGATACAACCTTTGCACATGCAAAAGAGAGCAGTTATCACACCTAAGCAACATTACTAAGCTGTCACGATTTCACATTTTTCAGAAGAATTAGAGTCTAAAATCTCGAGTGTTTATTGTATGACAGTCTGTAGAGTTGCTGAAAACGCAAAGGTCAGAGAAAGGTAATTAATGTAGGGATGAGGTTTAACAGACCACACTGAAGCAGAGCAATAAACACAACACAGATCCTGCAGTTTTCTTTGTTGAGACAAACTGACCGGGTCAACCATGAGACGCCCCGTTGCTGAGATGCTATCACGTTTGCTTTAAACTGAAAGATTTCCGGAGCTGAATATTTTGTCTTTCTTCCTTTCCTTTTCCCTTAACCAGATAACTGAATTCAATGCCACTTTAAGGTATTATCAGTAAGTAAATTGACTGCAGTTTAACCGTGTGGTCAAGTTATGAACAGATAGCTGTTCACATCCTCTGTTTACCCAACAGAAACCAAAGACAATAGCATGATTTCCAGGATAAGAGATTTAATCCACTGGGAGATTGTAGGAAATGGAGACGCTTTCAAGCTCTGGATGTAAACACCTTGTTGTTGCTTTGAAAGTTTTTCATGCACACTTCCCTGCCAACAGCATTTTCTTCACACTGTCCCCTGGTTACACTTCCTGTGAACAACGAATCATCTTAAATTAACATAGAAAGACTCTGTGCTCACAGCCATGACAGAGTGGAAGGGCTGCTAAATTTACATAACACCTGTAGCTAATTCACCACAGAAACTAAATCAGGCAATTAGAGGATGATGAAGTCTCTCTGACAGGCGCTCTCTTCAAATGGGGTCTTTGCAAGAAAAGATTTTCAAGTTAGCAGGGTGCCTTTCTGTTTTCAACTGGTTGGACTACAGGTAAATCACTTGTATATTTTCAACTAATGCAAGTTTTCCAATCACAGCATTAAATTACAGAGAGCTTGATTTTGCTGTTCTGTCGATTGTCTAGGCCAGGCATGTTAAACTATTTTATATCATGAGCCACATACAGTGGGTTTTGATCTTAAGTGAGCCTGGCGAATGAAACTCCAATTTCTGTCTGTGTAAAAAGTTTAACTATGCATTTAATCAGTGAGATATTTTAATATTAGAGAAACAACCTACTGTATGTCTCAGGTTGTCTACATGATAAACAACTGCTGCTGTAGTAAATTCGATTTTAAGGATGTGTGTTGATGTGTATTTAAAGAGAACGGGTTTGTACCAAGTTGTAAATGTGCTTTTAAAAGTTGTTCAGTTGGGTATTTAAACTTTGTTGTTGTTGTTGTTGTTGTTGGGGACTGGCTCCCCTTTGGCTTCAACTGGCAAATCCAGGAACTGCAGTTATTGGCATTGCTTTGGTTTCATTTTCATTCCCATAGGATCCCACTTGGTGCAGACTCTGAGTTGCTGTTGCTGCTGGTGTTTAATACTTTCCTGCAATTTTGTCTATTCCTTAAGCTTCTCGGGGGTACAATGAGTTCAATATGCTATATTAGAGTTTTAGAAATTTGTAAATTGTAAATGACTCAAATAATGTTTCTGATGTAACACAATCAGTGTTAATGACATTTTTTGATCCTGACGTGTCAAAATGCACTATGATGCAAAAGTTTTTCTGAGTGTGTAACCTGGTGTTTGCCTAGCTGTGGGACTGCCTGCACTCCAGCAGGATTGGAGTACGGCATACAGTTACCAGTGGATGGATGTATTAAGAACTGGATACATAATGAAAAGATGGTCTCTCATTCATTCAAATAAATCAGCTTTAAAAGAGCAAAATCAAACTTCCTCTAATCTTCCACGCTGGCAAATTTGACCAATAGAGAAAATGTAGGCCCAATATAAAATCTGAAGACGTTTCTTCAAGCTACATAAGGATTAAATCAAATAATCATCTGGCTTTGAACCGAATTTTGATATTGAGTAATTTAGCATGTTTTGGACAGAGAAATGCTGACATCATGCTTTTCCAACAAGACCAAATGCTCTATGGTCTCGGCATTGATGTGATAATGGAGCTGATACAGCAGTGCCACTCAGGTTTGCAGCTAATTTATACCAGTGGGCATTAATGCGCAAGGCAATTAGTGAAACTGCACGGCACTTCTCCATAATGCACCCATATTTTATTTAGAAATCTAAAATAAATTATTGAAATAAATATTCGATAAACTGAATATTAAATTAATATTCAAAAGAGCAGGTCACGCTAGAAAAATGTGTTCCACTCCTGCCAAATGGACATAAGCCCCTCTTAGGTGGGAACAACAAAAAAACAGCAAATAAAAAAAATAGTTGTAGACAGTCTGTCGAGGTGTTAATGTCATAAATGTAGTTCATGCAGAAACACAGAGGGTGAAAGTACTACTACTAATGTTCCTGTTCAGTTCCATGTTCATGTCTTATTGTCTTAGTTTTCCCAGTTTAGGTTTTAGTTTAGTTCCCGCTCCTATTCACCTTGGCCTGTTTTGTGTTCATGTTTGGGTTTTTTGGGCTCTTTGTTAAACCTTAGTTTGTTTCTCCCGTGTCTGCATTTGGATCCGTTCCATAAATATACCGGCGTGTCCCGTTGTGACAAAAACTTCCAAGTCTTGGGGCTATCTGAGGAACACGTGAATTTTAGCTGAAACGTTCAGTTACCAGACCTAAGCTAATGTCAGCTTAGGTCTACTCACTTTTTTCTTTTTCAAATTTGCATAAATAATGAGGTGGATAAACGAACTCCAAAAAGACGCAAAATTCATCCAGAGGAGTTTGATGCAATGACAAGATTTCCGGTGGGAGATTAATTCATTCATTTCTCAATGGGCAAAATATATGGAGGAGAGGTTTTAAATGGAGCGCACAAAGAGATTTACTAACATTTTGTTACACTGAGTTTATTGCTAATTGTCCCGATATTTAATGCCCCCCCAAACAAGTCTTATTTTTTATACTCCATATTCAACTGACTGCACCTGGATTAAGGAAACAGAGTAAATACCCTGTAAATTACCCACACCTATGAACACTATATATCAATTGCGCTCACACCCTATTTTGCCCTGTTTAGTAAACCCCTTCAGTCACTGGATTTACACAGGAAGGTTAATTTATTCTGGGAATAACTTGGGAAGCACAACAGTCTTTGGATATGTTCTCTACAACAGGTGTATCAGCACAGTTAATTTAAGCAGCTGGAACCAGAACTACATGTTGTATCCATTTAAATGAAAGGAAGTGGCGTCAAAAGGTGTTTGTCCTTGTAATTGTCTTGGGCGCACAGCTGTGAAGCATGCGTCACAAGCCACTCACGTAATGGGGCACCTTGTAGTCGTCTATTGGAAAGCTGTTTCACAGTATTTTAACAAATATCAACAAAGTCTCTATAAGCTTTGTTGTTAAAAGTCACATTGAAAACTTTATTCTACTGAGGCATGATATCACGTAACACAGACTGTTAAAAGTGGGTAGCAGTGTTTCTGGAATAAAAGGGCTTCTCTTCTTGTTCCTAATGTGCCACATATGGTGATTCATATATAGGTTGATACAATGTCAACCAACCTGTCAGCAGTGGAAAATTAGTCTGAAATTACCTGTCAAAATAATCATTTTGATTCATGAGAGCTGTTCGTGTTCCTTTAAACTGTCTCCAATTATAACTTTTTTTTCATCCAACACCTTAGAGGTCTCCAGTAAGTTAAACTGTGTAATTGCAGCACTTGTGTCACTGTAAAACAAAGATGTATAAGGTACAGGCCCAGTTCTAGGTTCATAGGAGAGCTGAAGCAAAGTAAAGATGACAGCCTGTAAATAAAAAACTAGCACTTTACTCTTACTTTGTTTTACTTTTCCAAACCAATTTCACTTAACCGTGTTTGTCAAGTTTCACACTCATTTTGTTTCTTTCTGGCTTTAAGTCTTCTTTTAAGAATTATTTTTTAACATTGCCGTACACAATACAAGACCAAAGTTGAACTTGTTGGAAGTTTTGAGATGTGTCACATTTCAGTGTGAAGCTAAAGCTGTTAAGTCAAAAGAACATTATCCCAACAATCAGACATGGTGGTGCTGCTGCCGTCATCATCCGTCATCAATTCTGCTACACTGGCAGGGCTAGGGGCCAGGACTCTCCTCTCCGGGTTCTTGGGGGATGTTGCTAACTCCGGGTCTGAAAGCAGGCAACCCACCCGCAGTAGATGTGCTCGGTGTGAGGTCTCGCAGCAAGCTATCAAATACGGCGCATTTTTCGGCTTTTAAAAAAAACGCTATGCATCGCCAGGTGTTTCATCAGATTTGAGGTGTTACCTCCTTTGACAGTATCACAGTATCAGCTTAAAGCACTTGTTGCAGGCTGCTGAGTTTGCATATTTTGCTGTGAAGTACAGCCAGGCTTTTGACCACTTCGCCTTGGGCGTTTTTAATCTGTAGCTCTGCTCTAAAAGAACGTACGTACCTGGGCCCGCCTACTACACTTGGAAACATAAAATGATTGGCTAGAATCTAAAGTGTATCACAGCTCAGGAAAAAAAAGCACCGAAATAAAGCACCGAAATGTGCGCTGCTTTTTGGTCTGGTTACTACCGTTTATGTCAGAACCTGTGCCATCATGGCACCAGATACCGGTACCCATCCCTAGTCTGGGATGAGGCAGCTGGTTGCACAAATGAGTCCATAGTTTTCAAGTGATGTCAGAGCTACTGGGAGACACGCACCTGGAGGCAAAATTCTACTATGGTCATTTCCCCTCCAGCCTTCCTTTGAATGTCTTTGAGTTTAAATTAGTCCAACTGCAAGATAGGTGCTGTGGTATTGGACGCAATCTATGTTTGTTTACAGCTGCCAGAAGGGTGAAGAACATGGCACCAACATGGAGTCACACCTCTCCTCACCCTGGCTTACAGGCCAAATCTAAATAATTTACTAAATTAATTGTGCTCCTTTTTAATTTCTATTTAAAGTCATTGATGATTTTTTTTTTAATACTGTATTACTGTATCATTTGTAGGTAGGGTTACATAATTGCTTGTCTAAAACCATCAGAACATGGGTCAGAGCATTGAGGGAGGGATGGTGCTGTGAGGGTAACACTCACTCAGCCTGAGAAGCTCGTGGCTAATTCACCACAACCGACTGTTTTCATGAATTTGTGATTTTTGCTCATGTAATTTATATCTTGCACTCCAGGACCAACAATGCGCAGTTTCTGCTTCTAAAGTAGGCAACATGGCAAACAAGTCCCATCTGCAGTAATCAGTCAGATTCTTTAAATACACCTACATGAAACAGATCTACAGTATCAGCTGCTTTACAAGTATTTAATGTGGAGTCACTTCTGTTAGGTCTTGTGTCTGTGTCTGCTCATATTTGTAAGAAACGGCTCCCCTTCTGATTGCAATTGTGATAAACCAGCTGGTTTAATAACAGTCGAGGAGTTCTGTGAAATTGGCCAAAAGTCTGGGGCTGGATTTTAATTAGACTTCAGTCAATTAACAAACACAGATGGACTGTCAGTTATAGACAGTGTGTTTAATATACATAAGTATAGCCCATGGTAACTGCTGATGTTTTCAACATACCTGAACAAGTAAACCTCTGTTATTTTATTTAAGGCACAGTTTCAAAAAGGATCAGATTACAAGTCAGTGATTAGATTCTCATTATCTTATTTCAATCTGTCTTTGCTTTTGAAGTGTGTGTAGCAATCGAGCCAAGACCAGAAAAGCAGAAAAAAAATGTTGTTTATGCCAATATTCAACTTGAAGGCAAATTATCTATTAGACCAGAGCAGAATTGCTGTTTTCCAATGAAGACATGGGCAAAAGCAGACATTTTAGAATAAATGAACTCTGAATTGTTAAAAGTTATTCTCATCAGCAGCCTTTAACCCTTTAAAGCGGTCGGAGCGGGCACGCTCCATTTTGCATAACTATTTTTAAATCCCGGTAGCACTGCAGAATCAGAATCAGAATCAGAATGGGTTTATTGCCAGATGTTGAGGTTTACAACATTAGGAAATTGCTGCGGTGCTTCAGTGCAGACAATAAGAATTAAAGTGCTATGTAGAAAGAAAGATATGTGCATGAGATATACATGAGATATATACATGAGAATAAGAATTATGAGTGCTACGTAGAAAGATATATACATGAGTGCAGGTGGTGATCAGTGCCAAACATGAAATGATGCAGTGACACAGCGTAGGGTCATGTGTTAGTGGCGGGGACAATCATGTGGTTATTGTTCATGTGTCCAACAGCAGAGGGGAAGAAACTGTTCTTGTGGCGAGAGGTTCTGGTGCGAATGGACCGGAGCCTCCTGCCTGAGGGGAGCAGGTCAAACAGACTGTGTCCCGGGTGAGAAGGGTCAGCTGAGATCCGGGCTGCACGCCGCAGTGTCCTGGAGGTGTACAGGTCCTGCAGAGATGGGAGTCTGCAGCCAATCACCTTCTCAGCAGAGCGCACAACACGCTGCAGTCTCTGTTTGTCCCTGATAGTGGCTCCAGCGTACCACACGGTGATGGAGGAGGTGAGGATGGACTCGATGATTGCAGTGTAGAATTGCATCATCGTCCGTGTTGGCAGGTTGAATTTCTTCAGCTGCCTCAGGAAGTACATCCTCTGCTGGGCTTTCTTGATGACGGAGGTGATGGTGGGCTCCCACTTCAGGTCCTGGGTGATGGTGGTACCCAGGAAGCGGAATGAGTCCACAGAGGTGATGGGGGTGTCAGTCAGGATGATGGGGGGGAGTGGGGCTGTGTGCTTCCTGAAGTCCACAATAATCTCCACTGTCTTCTGGGCATTCAGCACCAGGTTGTTGTGGCTGCACCAAGACACCAGACGTTCAACCTCCCTCCTGTAGGCAGACTCGTCCCCGTCCGAGATGAGCCCAATGATGGTGGTGTCATCTGCGAACTTGATTAGCTTGACAGACTGGTGGGTGGAGGTGCAGCAGTTGGTGTACAGGGAGAAGAGCAGAGGAGAAAGAACACAGCCCTGAGGGGAGCCGGTGCTGATGGTCCGGGAGTCCGAGACATTCTTTCCCAGCCTCACGTGCTGCTTCCTGTCCGTCAGGAAGTCAGTGATCCACCGGCAGATGGGATCAGGCACATTCATCTGGGAAAGCTTGCCTCGGAGATGGTCTGGAAGGATGGTGTTGAAGGCAGAGCTGAAGTCCACAAACAGGATCCTGGCGTAGGTTCCTGGGGAGTCCAGATGCTGCAGGATGAAGTGTAGGGCCATGTTGATGGCGTCGTCTACAGACCTGTTGGCTCTATATGCAAACTGCAGGGGGTCCAGGAGGGGGGCCGTGAGGGTCTTGAGATGGGAGAGAACTAGGCGCTCAAATGACTTCATGACCACAGATGTCAGAGCCACGGGTCTGTAGTCATTTAGTCCAGTGATCCTAGGTTTCTTGGGGACAGGGATTATGGTAGAGGACTTGAAGCAGGCAGGCACATGACATGCCTGCAGTGAGGAGTTGAAGATGCCAGAAAACACTGGGGCCAGCTCGTTTGCACAGTGTCTGAGGGTGGCAGGAGACACACCGTCTGGGCCGGGAGCTTTCCGAGCATTCAGACTCCTAAACTGCTTCCTCACATCTGCTTCATGAATATGAAGAGTTGTGGTCGGAGGAGGTGGTGTGAAATCCTCTTTTGTGTGGGGTGAGGGGGCGGGTGTTGCAGGTGAACAGTTTGAAGGTGGTGATGGCTCTATGGAGGGGGGAGAGGTGGGGGAATGAGTGTCCAAAGTGCCTCTATTGTTGGGGTCGTTGGAGGTGTGAAGGCTGCCTGATGGCTCGTCAAAACGGCAGTAGAAGTCGTTAAGGGTGTTGGCTAAGAGCAAGTCATCAGTGGAGTGGGGGGTTTTAGGCTTGTAGTTTGTAATATTCCTAAAACCTTTCCACACAGAGGCCGAGTCATTCTCTGAGATCTGCTGCTGCATCTTCTCAGAGTGCTGATGTTTGGCAATGTCCACTTCTTTAGTGAACCTGTACTTGGCCTCTCTGTAGCAGTCCCTGTCTCCGCTTCTGAACGCCTTACTCTTTTCCAGCCACAGCTTTTTGAGTTTAGGAGTAAACCAGGGTTTGTCATTGTTATAACTCACCCTGGTGCGTGATGGCACAATGCTGTCCTCACAGAAGTGCAACCATGTAAGCTAGTGCAATAATTTTTTTTGCATATGAAACCGGAGGAATTGTACTTACATCTTATGCCATCGGCTTGTCCTAGGTCACGGTTTCCTTCCACATAAAGCTTTGCAAAAATTGCATAAAAGCACTTGCAGCAACAAAAACATAATATTCCAGAATTGTGGTGCTGACACTCACCAGTCCCCGGCCCCCTTCCTTCCGCTTAGGGTACAGCCTCAGGGTGCTGGACTTGGGGTGAAACCCTCCATGCATGGTAAGGAGCTTTCTTGTCTTTATGTCAGTGGCTTCTATCTCCTCCTTTGGCCAGCCTATTACCCCAGCAGGGTACCTGATCACGGGCACGTGTTGATGGCCCGGATCTTGTTCTTACCATTCAGCTGACTCCTCAGGACTTGCCTGACCCTCTGCAGGTACTTGGTGGTTGCAGCCTTTCTAGCGGCCTCTTCATGGTTCCCATTTGCCTGCGGGATCCCCAGGTACTTGTAACTGTCCTCTATGTCTGCAATGTTGCCTTCTGGTAGTTCAATCCCCTCAGTTCTGACTACCTTCCCTCTCTTTGTTACCATCCGACTACACTTCTCCAGTCCGAACGACATTCCAATGTCATTGCTGTATAGCCTGGTAGTGTGGATCAGTGAATCGATGTCTCGTTCACTCTTGGCATACAGCTTGATGTCATCCATGTACAGGAGGTGGCTGACAACTGCTCCGTTCCGTAGTCGGTATCCGTAGCCAGTCTTGTTAATGATCTCACTGAGGGGGTTCAGGCCTATGCAGAACAGCAGTGGGGACAGAGCATCTCCTTGGTAGATCCCGCACTTGATGGTGACTTGTGCTATGGGCTTGGAGTTGGCCTCTAGTGTTGTACGCCACATCCCCATTGAGTTCCTGATGAAGGCTCTTAGGGTCCCATTGATCTTGTACAATTCTAGGCATTCCAGTATCCAGCTGTGGGGCATTGAGTCATAGGCCTTCTTGTAATCAATCCAGGCAGTGCACAGGTTGGTCAGTCTGGTCTTGCAGTCTCGGCTGATTGTTCTGTCTACCAGTAGCTGGTGTTTTGCGCCTCTGGTATTCTTGCCAATTCCTTTCTGTGTCCCGCTCATGTATTGACCCATGTGCCTGTTCATCTTAGCCGATATGATGCCTGACAGGAGCTTCCATGTAGTACTGAGGCAGGTTATTGGTCGGTAGTTGGAGGGGACCGGTCCCTTCTTGGGGTCCTTGGGGATCAGGACCGTCCGGCCTTCGGTTAGCCATTCCGGGTGTCTCTCGTTAACTAACAGCTGGTTCATTTGTGCTGCCAGACGCTCGTGGAGTGCAGTCAGTTTCTTCAGCCAGTAGGCGTGAACCATGTCGGGCCCTGGTGCTGTCCAACTCTTCATACTGGAGACCCTTTCTTGGATATCTGCCACTGTGATGGTTACTGGACCCTGTTCAGGGAGGTCGCTGTGGTCTGCCCTCAGATCCTCTAGCCACTGAGCATTGCCGTTATGGGTTGCATCCTTCTCCCATATGCTCTTCCAGTATTGCTCCGTCTCCAGCCTTGGTGGTGCTGTTCCCTTGCCACTGGTTCTGTGGAGAACAGCTGGTTTATTCTCCTGCCTTCTATCTCTCTGGTGTACCTCCTCAAGCGGCTGGCCAAGGCTGTGAGTCTTTGCTTGGCAGTTTCCAAGGCCTCAGGTATGGACAGCTTGCTGTATTTCTTAGGCACCTTATTTGTCGCACCTTTCTGCAACTCCGTTAGTTGGCTAACCTCCCTCCGTACTACTTTGATCTTGCCCTCTAGCCTCCTTTTCCATGGGGGGTACTGCCCCTTGTGGCTGTTCAACTTGTAGCCAAGCATCTCACTGATCACTGCTGCCGTATTGTAGATCAGCTTGTTAGTGTCGGTAATCGTGGTTGTAGGTATTGCCCGTAGTGCTGCATTAACATCATCTAGCAGACCTTCTGAGGGTACTTCACGTAATCTTGGTAACCGGCTACGGGGGATCCAGGTTTCAAGCTTGGCCATGATCCTATTTTTCAGGTCAGTTCCTTTCGTACTCAACGATCCTTCTCCTATCGCACTTGGGGCTATGTACCCAATCTCGGGTGGGGGTGATGATATCTCCCCCCTGACCTGGCGTCCTGACTCCTCCTTGCCGTAGCATTTGTGTTGCACCTCGTCAATCTCTAGCTGTGAGAGCAGTCCCTTCTTTCGAATGTTGGAACACTGAGCTACTAGTTGTTTCACCGTCATTGTGGATGTTGGGTATCGAAGAATCCATAGGTCCCTCATCCTATTCATGTAGCCCCTTCCGCCGGGGTAGTACTTGGGTAGTAGCATTCCAACAACGCCCTGTTTTCGTCTCTTGCCCACCGATGCCTTCTTCTTCCAGTAGCCCACTTTTCGTCAGGGTGCCCTGGTTCCTCAACACCTGACGCGGACCTTGTTGATCCGGGCGACGTCCGAGCCGGCATGCCTTCATATTTATCTGTCTCGCTCATGTCTGCGGTAGGCTTTGCTTAGCATAGGGGGTCTAGCCTTAGGACCCTTACTGGATACAGACGGCCCAGGCAGGAATCGAACTTGCGATCCTCTGTTCCAAAGGCGTGTAGTCAAACCACTACGCTATCCAGCTGCTGCCTACACTATCCAGCTGCTGCATATATATATATATATATATATATATGTATGTATGTATACACACACACACACACACACACATATATATATATATATATATATATATATATATATATATATATATATATATTAGGGGTGCAACGATATTCGTATCGATATTGAACCGTTCGATACAGTGGCTTATATATCATGTTTAACCTGAGTAGCAAAAGAGGGTCTGAAAACGATGTGCTGGGAGTCCGATGTTCTCGCTGGCTCTAATGAGCCTCGACCTCCCAGTCGGCTATCGAGCTGGTGGGTAACAGATGTCTCGGAACACTTTTGCAAATATGTGATGTCCTGATAAATCGAAAAGATATTTGAAGTTTAAACAGCTACAGTCTCGACTGAAAATATCTTAAAAGTTTATTTTGTGGTCTAGAAAGAGTAATATTAAAACTAAGTAGCTGCTGCCATTGTTGGAAACTGGAATTGGCTGGGCCGCGCTATGAATTCAGGAATAGGGTGGGCCACGAAGGATACACCCGACCCATTCTTCAAATCTGGGGAAATGAAGGATGCATTTGTTGTCCGAATTGGGACAGCCTTCGTCACCTAGCTGTGACGTAATCGGCCTCCAATGGATGTTAGTATTCCACTCTCTAACCTTGTCACTATTTCTCTCTGAAAATTAGGCTGGAAATGGCAACAATGCTAAACTTGAGGATTTAAAACCGTATCCTACAAACTAAAGGGTTTTGTCTGATGGATGTGTCCATCTTTTATGGACAGTCTATAGTCATGTAGCAGCTTTGCCGTCTTTCAAATTCCCAGTATAGCCCAAGATGTGAAGTCTAAATCAAAGTCAAGATAACGCTGTTATGAATTAGTCTGAGAGATACAGCTCTTTCAGATCTGCTGAAGTTATTATACAACTGTACTCAATGTGCTTCTGATCACCAGTTTCTTCAGCTTCATTAGTGACATCCCCACTGTTCCCCTTTACAAGTGATTGTGCTTCTACAGACTAATTATCAAATGGTGATTAATGATGCTGAGCTGGCAGTGAATGTACTTGAGATCTTCACAGACAGTTTGTCAGCCCCGTGTTTCTTTGTGTGTGAATAACTTTTAAGAAAGCATACACTACTTTCTATTACTCAAGACTTTTTTTTTTATAAACAGTACCGAACGAGACCAGATAATAAAACCAAAAAACACAGGTCACTGTTCTTGGAGGCTACAATGCACGAGTGTAGGATTCGGCTATGGGCTGATGAATATGGTTTAGAATTGGACTTGGTCAGCATGATGTGTGATTTTAGCCACAGCAAGGCTTTGAGAGCATATGAACAGATAAGCCACAACAAGAGTGCAGAGAACAAAAATAAGATAACCACAGCAAAGAAATATTTCAAAAGAAACAAAACAGGAATGATGTCACTAATTATTTTAATAGAATTAGTTTGTGACATTTAGCCACATCTGATTATGCTAATATAATAATAATTTAAAAAAAAAAAACTTTGCTAGTTTCAACATTCGCTCCATGAGTGACATCGTAATGTTCATCATAAGACAACGATGGACACAGTTTGGACTTTCGCAAACTTAAAGTGTCTCAAACTAGAACAAGCAGAAACCAGTAAACGGGGAAAAGTTTTATTTTATTAAAAAGAAGCATTTTTTTACTTTATGAATGTCCGCAGTACCCCACGGAGCACCTAAGGGCATTTAGTCTCACAGTTAAATGAATTTCTTTAGACAATTTTTGGCAAATATTGAGAGTCTGCAGATTTCTGTCAGAGACTGTTTATTCCTCCAAAGCAGTGTTGTTTCAGATCTGTCTGCTTTGCCTTCACCTCTAAGATACTACAGCACTATGACACTATATCGATTGTTTTCTGTGTATTATACATCTCATAAGTGTTGTAAGTCTCTTACTTAAAGGCCAGGATTATGGTTATGCTCACAAAAGTATTTCTGTTTTGCATATCTCTTATCTTCCACCAGTTTACTGGTGACCTTTGATAGGTGAGACCTAGTGACCTAGAGGTTAGGGCAAGGATGAACTCTTGGTCTGAGTCATCATCAGTGGCAACCTCATCTCTAACCCTGACACTGTAGCCTTAGGCATTCAGATTATGGAACCTTTTATTTATCATTGTAACTGAAACACATTAAAACCCATTCAGTCTTTGTCTACCTCTATTTTATAATTTTCTGCCTTCTCGGAATAGAAGGAGTGCTAAAACGAGAAAAACCATAATGCCAGAATGTACAAGACTTAATTTGACGTGTACCATCTCCCAGTGTCTTTGGCATGTGGCTTACTCAAATCTCCAAAGATGGTTTACAAAGGCCTGTTAACAGTTTAAATATGAATGAGGCAAAATTTACATGAGTTTTCCAAGGCACAGAAGTCTTATATAGATTCATGCATGAAATATAAACCTACTTACATTTTACTGGAATGCAAAATTCTTATGTTTCTTTTCTGTTTCCTTTTTATATGTGAGAAACGTGACACTTAAAGAGAGGAAATGAAAAGTAACAAAGAAAAGTGGACATTTCAAACCACACCATCTCTGTTTTGACAGAAAGGCAACCAGACGTCTTTCACACAATGCTCGCTCTCACACAGGGAGGCTTGTCTTACAGCACTGTTTGTGTATCATTTCAATTAAATCGTGGTCATCACCACGAATGGTTCCACCCCGCACAGCTTTTATCTGCGTCTGTGGTCACATCTGCCTGCAGACCATCACAGTGCTCTCTATGTAATGTAATCTCAGCTTAACTTGAGCTGGGAATCAATGAGACCTCTTGATCCCTCATGCGCACGTACGCACACACACGAACCACACACAATCAGCCTGGGGGCCAGTTTAACTGATCAAGTGAATTTCACACTGCGGTTGTGTCCTTTAAAGGTGAAAGGCAGTGCGTTCGGGCCTGTGGATACTTGCCAAATGCCCTGCTGCTTCATCATTTTGCTCATACTCTATTAAATCAAAGCATTCACCATTCCTTTCACTTCCTACAAATTCATACACTATAAGCGACAAAGCTTAAACAGCCAGTGCACTGACATCTTTACACATCCTTTATTGTTATTGTTAAACATCATTTATTTTGTGTCTACACTATATTAACAACAAGATGCTCTGTTACTACCTAATGCAGGCACATTTACAGCGAGCACTCTGCACATATTTGCTCATAAAATGTCTTAATTATTTATTGAGTATGTTAATGGCTTGAATGGGGTTCTGTCTTCCAGAAGCCATAACAGCTACTGTGTGTTTGTGTGATAGCTTCCTGTGTTGTTATTCAGGTTGAGAGCTTTCCACAGTGTTGCCTGTGGGCTCAGACCACTAACTTATAGGTTCTGGGGTGTGCCGCGAAAACAACACCTCCTGGCTGTTAATCAGGCAGTTATTTTGAAGATGCCGACTAAATTCGTAAATACCGGGGGGGAAATTGGAGAGAATGTTGTCTTCCCGAAGCAAGGTTTAAAGAGATTTACTTTTCTCTCGCAGGTTTTTATGTTTAATAATGTCTAGCTTGTTTTATCAGGGCACTGAACAAATGCCAGGCCAATCGATGCTGCAGATAGTTGCTGAAGAAATCTAAAGAAATGATCACAATATCGTGATACAAGTAAGTGCTCAACAATTGCAGAAATATGAAGTTCATCCAGGAATCCAAGAATCATACTGCAACATTCATTGTGGCTATTAAACACGACATGTGTACATCAGCTGCTGGTAATACACAGGGATGTAACATTGGTGTGTAAATGGTTGGAATGCCATAAAAGAAATAGAAAAAAGAAATTTGCAAAGAAATCAGAGAACAAATAGGTAGGTATATAGGTATATTTAATAGGTAGGTCACAAACTCATATGTGAAGATAAGTCATGCAACACAGCACAGCGAGACATGTAATTAATAAAGATATAAGATCTAGACATGACCCAAAACCCACATCCAAACAATTATAAACCTTGATCTACAGGGAGTGCAGAATTATTAGGCAAGTTGTATTTTTGAGGAATAATGTTATTATTGAACAACAACCATGTTCTCAATGAACCCAAAAAACTCATTAATATCAAAGCTGAATGTTTTTGGAAGTAGTTTTTAGTTTGTTTGTAGTTTTAGCTATTTTAGGGGGATATCTGTGTGTGCAGGTGACTATTACTGTGCATAATTATTAGGCAACTCAACAAAAAACAAATATATACCCATTTCAATTATTTCTTTTTACCAGTGAAACCAATATAACATCTCCACATTCACAAATATACATTTCTGACATTCAAAAACAAAACAAAAACAAATCAGCGACCAATATAGCCACCTTTCTTTGCAAGGACACTCAAAAGCCTGCCATCCATGGATTCTGTCAGTGTTTTGATCTGTTCACCATCAACATTGCGTGCAGCAGCAACCACAGCCTCCCAGACACTGTTCAGAGAGGTGTACTGTTTTCCCTCCTTGTAAATCTCACATTTGATGATGGACCACAGGTTCTCAATGGGGTTCAGATCAGGTGAACAAGGAGGCCATGTCATTAGTTTTTCTTCTTTTATACCCTTTCTTGCCAGCCACGCTGTGGAGTACTTGGACGCGTGTGATGGAGCATTGTCCTGCATGAAAATCATGTTTTTCTTGAAGGATGCAGACTTCTTCCTGTACCACTGCTTGAAGGTGTCTTCCAGAAACTGGCAGTAGGACTGGGAGTTGAGCTTGACTCCATCCTCAACCCGAAAAGGCCCCACAAGCTCATCTTTGATGATACCAGCCCAAACCAGTACTCCACCTCCACCTTGCTGAGTCGGACTGGAGCTCTCTGCCCTTTACCAATCCAGCCACGGGCCCATCCATCTGGCCCATCAAGACTCACTCTCATTTCATCAGTCCATAAAACCTTAGAAAAACCAGTCTTGAGATATTTCTTGGCCCAGTCTTGACGTTTCAGCTTGTGAGTCTTGTTCAGTGGTGGTCGTCTTTCAGCCTTTCTTACCTTGGCCATGTCTCTGAGTATTGCACACCTTGTGCTTTTGGGCACTCCAGTGATGTTGCAGCTCTGAAATATGACCAAACTGGTGGCAAGTGGCATCTTGGCAGCTGCACGCTTGACTTTTCTCAGTTCATGGGCAGTTATTTGGCGCCTTGGTTTTTCCACACGCCTCTTGCGACCCTGTTGACTATTTTGAATGAAACGCTTGATTGTTCGATGATCACGCTTCAGAAGCTTTGCAATTTTGAGACTGCTGCATCCCTCTGCAAGATATCTCACTATTTTTAACTTTTTTGAGCCTGTCAAGTCCCTCTTATGACCCATTTTGCCAAAGGAAAGGACGTTGCCTAATAATTATGCACACCTGATATAGGGTGTTGATGTCATTAGACCACACCCCTTCTCATTACAGAGATGCACATCACCTAATATGCTTAATTGGTAGTAGGCTTTCGAGCCTATACAGCTTGGAGTAAGACAACATGCATGAAGAGGATGATGTGGACAAAATACTCATTTGCCTAATAATTCTGCACTCCCTGTAATAAGACTAGAATTTGGAACTGGCCAGGGTGCCAATTTGGCTTCTTTATAAAACTGCTAATTAGGGGCTTTTTCATCACAGTCACACAACAGTTTTACAAAAGGTCCCCACGACCTAATTAGACTACGAGAAGCCCGGTGTCTTTATTCTGCTGCTGCTTTTAGTGTTATATGATATTCGTATTAGATCTTGGGATATCATTTGGACTGGAGAATGTGGCCGAATAATTGCAAAGAGACGGACGGTGAGCTGGACAGAAAAGGTAACGTTTCCAAAAGGCAGAATGGTGGACCAACAGGAACCAAAATTCATGAAGGTCAGCGACAACCAAATACCTGCAGAAGATAAGTCCGGTGCTGAGAAGCCAGATGAACAGCCATCCCTACGTATGCCTTAAAAAGCTATATGAATAATAAGCTGACCACTGGAGGAGATGGATGCCACTGATGTCAAGACACGAAAACTCCTCACACAATGCACAGAGGTGTTGATTAACGAATGTCAGAGGCACAAAACAGGCTTAACAACCTTACACTGTAAAGGTTAACTCAATTAACTGCAAGGTTATCGTGAAATACATGAAACGTTAAAAAAAAATACCTGAGGTTGTGATGGCCATTTAAAAAAGGCAGTGGTGCGCAGTAACTTTTAAACAAAGGCAAGTGGACATGATGACCACCCCTGCTTATTTACAGTAACTAAAGATGAGTTGTGGAGGATGTTCCTTCAGTAAAAGTAGCAGTTAGACTCAAAATCGTGCAGCTCTGGCAAAATTTTCTTTCTTTTTTCTGTACAAGTACAAGAAAAGCAATTATTCTGCAGAAAAGTATTCCCTGGAAAATACTTGAGGGGGCTTTTTCACCATTACTTGACAGCACAGTGAAGATTAGAAAGGAAAGTGGTGAGAGAGAGAGAGAGAGCGGTGGAAGACATGCACCATTTAGTCGAGCGTCATACGGGCATCTGCTCACCGGCACCCACTGCTGTATTTGCTAAAGAGTGAACTCAGGTTAAATACTTAAATATATTATATGTTTGTAGTGACTCACCTGTGAGGACATGGTGTGTATAAAATGCAAACAAACAGAAAATGCTGAATTAAGAAGGTTGACTGTGAATACCTTCAAACCGTAATGAAAAAGTGGTTTCCTGAATGGTTCTTCATTAAATACACAACTGATTAAGTGTAATCACATTATTTCTCACATATATTCATCTGAAAATGCTGGTGGAGACAGCACCTGTTAAACTTGCCTGATATATTCAATCGTAGTAGACAAGAGTTGACATGGTCTGTCAATCAAGGCTTTCCGAGGCTAAAGTTATTTAACGTTTCTTGATACTTTGTTCTAACTCCTCTAGATCAGCGGTCTGCAACCTTTTTTGCCCCACGGACAGGTTTATGTCCGACTATATTTTCATGGACCAGCCTTTAAGGTGTCGGGAACAAATACAACAAAATAAAACCAGTACCGGTACCAAAAAAAGAAGATCTAAAAAAAGACCCAGGGAAACTGAGTTAACGATAAAAATGTTAAAAAAAAAAATAAAGCTAAAAACTGATTAAACCCCTCAAAACCATGAATTTCACACCCGAGCCTCAACTCTTGTGGCCCGGTACCAAACAACTCACGGACCACAGTGTTGGGGAGTAATGGAATACATGTACCGGAGTTACGTATTTAAAATACAAACTATGAGTAACTTTATTCCATTACAGTTACTGTTTAAAAGGTGGTATTCAGAATACAGTTACTTTGTTGAAATTAATGGATTACACGGCGGTATTTTCCCATTTCATATGTTACTCAATGATGTGAAGAAATATTTTTAAAAATTATTCACAAAAATTATTCAATGTGAAGGTAATAGGCAGAGCATTGCCTTAAAGAATGTAGCCTTATGAGCAGTGTAGTCTGTGCTGCAGGGAGAATGGACTGCCATACCCGTTATGTGTCTGTGAGCGCGAGGGAGGGAGTTTTCAGCTACGAGCCTGACAGAACCCAACGTATTAGCCAGAGGTCCCTTTACGGTTTTACGCCTTGACGGTTCGGAGCTGCGAACCTGTTTCACAGGTGCGGAATAGTTTTCTATACGAGATCGCTGCAAAAAGTGCAGCCTTACCTAATGTCAACCTACTGTTACTCATTTTATATCAAGTTTTAAAATCTAGTTGGTATTGGTATGGCAAATAACCTTCAGTAAAATTAATAAGTCACACAACAATAGTACATTCATGTAGTTGTAAAAAGCATGATAATATATTAAGTAACCCAAAGTATTCAGAATACGTTACTCTCATTGAGTAACGGAATACATTACAAAATACATTTTGGGGCATGTATTCTGTAATCTGTAGTGGAATACATTTTAAAAGTAACCTTCCCAACACTGACGAACCGGTACTGGTTTGTGGTCTGGGGATTGGGGGCCGCTGCTCTAGATAACACATGTTGGCCAAGGAAATTAGTCAGAGAAAAATATCTCTTTTGGTGATAAATCACAGACTAATTTTCTTGTAGATAGGTGTGCATTTGCACAAAAGCATGGAGAGCAGTAAAAACTGAGCCAAGACTAGTGTAGCTTGTCTAGCATTCTGCTTTCCTTGAATTCTCACGCTCAAAGACTAGATGTTTGTGCAAACAACCAGAAAAAGTCTGGGACGCAGACATTCCCAAGAGAATAACAGAAACTTTAGATTCCAGTAGCTCCAAGTCACGAAATGTCAAGCTAGCTTCCGGAGACAAAAGCCATCTGCAGGTACAAAGTGGTAGTTTAGAGGCTGGATGCAAACATCCAGAAGTTTCTGGATGGATTGTAGTTCAAGATGCAAGTAGGCAGGTTGCTTTCACTTGGTAAGTTGGCAGATTTGTTTATACATATATCGTTGAGTGAACTAATCATATTTCTGGAAGCCCTGCTATGGACGATGCGTGTTTAACAGCAGTCACAAGAAGAATAAAACTATTATCTTGAAACGAGGCCATCCACCTGTCTGGTAAGGAAAATCGATTTTTATATCTCACCCTGATGTCCTTTGTTCTTCAGTTCTCTTATATATATTTTTTTAAACACAGAAATACATTAGATGCTTAAAGATTAGATTTTGTGAAACCTCTTCATTCTCTGCCCACTTTTTAGTCCGAAAATTACCAGTCTGCATCTTCTGTTGCTGCATTTATTCTTAACCATGTCTGTCTTTTTGTGCGAGATGATTGGATCCCCACTCTATGGATAGTTTGAAGCTTTGATAGTTATATGTAATTTAATATGTGGGATTTAATAAGTTTTCTTCGTCCCACTCCTTTTTCAGGCAATTTTTGTTTTTTGTTTTGTGCATTTTATGTTCAATATAGGTATTTGTTGTGCCTGGAAATGAACAAATAAATGAAATGAAATGAATGAAATTTCCATTTTCACAAGATACATCTAGGAATTGATTCTGGCCATATCTGATGATACAAGCGGCATTGTTCTGAACGGGAGTCAACCTGCACCCATGTTATGAATTTCCCTGATATCTCATTATAATGCAGCCTCCTGCTGCTCTGTTTTCTATGAAGGAGTAATGAAGGTCATGCTGATAGGCTGCAGATGTACATTCAAACCCATAAGAGAATAAAACAAGGGATTTGTCTTTGAATCAAATCCCTTCCCAATCTCAAAGAATGACTGACACCCATGTGTGTGTGTGTATTGGAAACATGTCTTGATTGAGACTTGTCCATGTGGGAAGATTGACTGTCTGTCAGTGTAATGAATGAACGGTGATGCCAGCCTTTAGTGGCAAACTAATCCTTACATAACTCAAAGACTTCATTTCTCTGCTGTTCTCTCTTTGTGGTCGCCGCCTCTGTTTTTGTGCTGAAAGCAGCTTTGATGTGGCCAATAAGTCAGATCTAATAATGAAGTAGTTGGCTTTATTCAACCTGGAAGAAAGCCTCAATTTGCTGCAGTATAATAACCCACCCACAAAACCAAGTGGACCAGCTTTCTGCCCACTAATGTGTCACAAAGTTCACACTACGCGTAGAGCATAAAAAGACAGCTCACGTCTCAGTGCAAGAGAGGTGTAGCTTGTACTAGTAATAGGAAAAATAATAATGGAGGAGCAGCCATGTTGTTAGACACTGTCGATCCAGTTTAAAATATAAAAACTTTTGTAGCAAAAGCAATACTGTAAAATTAAAAAGTTATTCACAGCATCCAGTTTCTTATGAGAGCTTTAAATAATGTAATGAAAAACTATCAGCACATTAAAATAAAGCCATAGTTAGTAGTGACTGCTGGTAATGTGTTGCTGTTGTTCAGTGTGCATATAGACATAAATCTTGAAGCTAACTGAATGGTATGTTTTATTGAGAGAGGCTTCATGCTATGTGATTTTAAGATTGGCTTTTTTTTCTATCAGTATGCTTGATAGATGCAAAAGTATCTTTTTATGACAAAGTTGTGTTAAAATGCATAGTATATTATGCAAGTTACACTGCATTGCTATTCTATATTAATTCTTAAACAGGAAGAAATTGTGAGATTCACTATAGTCTCCATGTCCATGAAAAAAGTTATTGGTGTTAAACGATGGTAGCAAATATTGCAGTATGTGATAAAGTATTAAAAATGCCATTACAGATTTTTTTTTAATATAAAATAAAAACTGAAACCTCACAGATTTATGTAATATTTTTTCTGTTTAGTGTTAATTTATTCAGCCATTTTTGAAAAAACTGATTCAGTAGGAAATGCTCGTAGGCAATTATCAGACTATTGAGGTCCTCTTGGTGAAATTGCAGGGTGTTAACCTCACAATGCAGAGTGATTTGAGATGTTTTTTCTTATTTTAAATAATATTATTATGCATAGAATGATTTTGACAATTGCTTCCAGGCTTGCTGTTTTTGTTAGGTGAAAGTGTGGCAGTGGGAGGTGAAGATATTTCCCAGTCACTCCACCTTCCCCAGTCACCAAGTTTTGGTTACTTATAATCTCTGGCATCAGCTTTCTTCACTTGGTGACAGTTATGTTAATAATGAGGCTCTTGTGTCAGAATACTGATTAACAAATTTCTGAACTGTGGTTGCACTAATTTAGAAGTTGGCTGGTTCCATTACAGTTGTCCCTCGCTAACGCGGTTTACCTTTGCGGCCTCAGTGTTTCACGGATTTGTTTGGTGAAATTTTCCATGTTTTGTTTTGTTTTATTTTTTAAAAGCACATTGTGTCCTGCATCCCGATTGGCTGTAGACCATTGTCAATCACTCTCGTGCCGTGTCTCCTGTCCAATACAGAATCTTTCCAGCTTGTCAAATTTACATAAATCTTCGATCACTAGCACTCTGAAGTGCTTAGGGATGGGTACCGGTGTACGGTGCCATGATGGCACCGGTTCTGACATAAACGGTAGTAACCAGACCGAAAAGCAGCGCACATTTCGGTGCTTTATTTCGGTGCTTTTTTTTCCTGAGCTGTGATACACTTCTAGCCAATCATTTTAGTTTCCGAGAATAGTAGGCGGGCCCAGGTACGTACGTTCTGTTAGAGCAGAGCTACAGATTAAAAATGTCCAAGGCGAAGCGGTCAAAAGTCTGGCTGTACTTCACAGCAAAAGATGCAAACTCAGCAGCCTGCAACAAGTGCTTTAAGCTGATACTGTGATACTGTCAAAGGAGGCAACACCTCAAATCCGATGAAACACCTGGCGACGCATAGCGTTTTTTTTAAAAGCCCAGAAATGCGCCGTATTTGATAGCTTGCTGCGAGACCTCACACCGAGCGCATCTACTGCGGGTGGGTTGCCTGTTATGCAACATCCCCCAAAAACACGAAGAGGAGAGTCCTGGCCCCTAGCCCTGCCAGTGTAGCAGAAATGATGAGGATGATGATGCAGCAGCAGCCGTTCTTTTCTGCGTGAGTAGCTTCATGTTGTTCGAGTGTAATTTACGTTGAGTAGGCTAACCACGTTATTACATTAATGCATGTAAGGTGAACTAGCAAACATCATCATGCAGCTGTCTTCTTGTTTGATGGCAGATACTCGCTTCACCCTGGCCAAAAAGGCTAAAATGACCAAAGAAAAAGTGGAAAACAGTTAAATATGAGAGGTTTTGGACAAAGTTTGTGTTTTTTCCATTGTTTAAGCACTGCTTCCAGCCAAGAGTGATACCATATATGCCCCATAGCTGCAGAAAAGGCTAACATTGTTATCTTTTTACAAAAAAACAGCTGAACATGAGAGGTTTTTGGACCAATTTTGTGTTCTCCATTCTTTAAGCACCGGTTTGAGCACCGTTTGAGCACCGGCACCGTTTCAAAAGTACCGATTTGGCACCGGTATCGGATAAAACCTAAACGATACCCATCCCTAGAAGTGCTGTACTGTATGTTTGTAAGTTTTCTCCCCAACAAACACAACAATGTTGACAAAACATTTTGGACCGTCAGGTAAGACACAGGTAAGGTGTCTTTGGTTTCATTCTATAATACTGAACTTATTTTTCTACGAAGGTTTGAACTTTGAGAGCATTTAAACAAGAGAGAAAAGTGTGAAAATGTTCATGCCTGTCTGACAAAGTGTATAAAGTGTGTAGTGAGGGGTTTTACAGCCTTGAAACATCTATAATAATTGTAAAAAATAAAGTTGGCTACTTCGTGGATTTCACCTATCGCGGGTTATTTTTGGAACATAACTCCCGTGATAAACGATCGGGGACTGCTGTATTCTTGACTACGCTGCGTGATTATTTGCACCCATTGGCCGTTTAGGGAATCATAAAGTCACATCAAATTATGTATTATAAATATTAGCTTTGGTTAACGATAGAAAACTGCCCTACATATAGCTTATGGTAGAATGCATGTTAAAGAAAACAGTGGTTGGAGAACGCAGCACTAATATTATTGCGAATGTGAACTTGTGATCTTGTTACCTGTGAAATGGCTGCTGTGAGGACATGGACCAGTTGTTTCTACAAAGTGTGTTTTGTTCGTCAATATGACGAAAATAACACCAATAAGCTGGACCTGATTTCGAATAAAACAATTTACATTAGTTACCTACTTTTGTGTATCATCACCCCTCTTTAACCCACAAATTTAAATCTCTATTCATGAGCAGACCTGTGGTGTTCAAGAGTCAACTCTGCAACGTTATCAGATGCAAGTTCTAACTTGTGAATGATGCAGTGAATGATGTTCAGGTCAGGCCTAATCCTCTCTCACAGGAGTGTGGCTCCTCACAGCAGCTATAGACCATCAACTGCAAAAGCAACATTGTACACAGAGTTTTTCACAGACCGCTGCATAGCAAGGCTTTCTAACTGTGGGATATTAAAGACAGACAGAAACCCTGCTGTATAACTGCATTTCAACAAGATCAAAAAGGAAGCTGTAGAGAATTCTGATGTAGATGATCAGGCACGTATCTGACACTTATTAAGGTTATTTCTATGATTTGTTTCTTTGAGTCTGCTTTTAAATCTGAAACTCAATCCTTTTAATTTATCTTTATATAGTCAGTGGTAGTTTTTATTCCAAAACAGTGATAGTATAATGGTGGCATAACCAGTTGAAATGGAACATGAACAGTGGTGGGACTAGGGACTAAAAGGGGTGAGGACCTCCCCAAAAACCAATGACTGTCATAAGTTATCAATTATTTTGCAACTGATCGCCTCTGTCAGTGCGCCCCAGGGTGGCTGTGGCTACACTGTAGCTTGCCATCACCGGTGTGTGAATGTGTGTGTGAATGGGTGGATGATTGTGTATAGTGTAAAGCGCTTTGGGGTCCTTAGGACCAAGTAAAGTGCTATACAAATACAGACCATTTACCATTTGGTCACAGACTGACTCTGACTGATTGCAGTTGATTAATTAGATGGCAGTTATTTGCAAACCTTTGACAATCTGCAATCCGTCGAACCCGGACCGCCATTGTTTGCCTCCCACAGGTTGACCTGTGCAATCATCTTCCATTTAAAAGTGCCTCAGAGAGTTTAATCTATGGGTGACCAGTTGGTTGCCACAACAATAAGTCACCAATAGGTCAAAAAGATTCAGTGTAATCATTATTCAACGACAGATTTTTCCAAGTTCCAAGGTATTGCTGTCCTATGTTTACTCTTATGTGACTGAAGATTTAATTGTATGGATTTTTTTAATAACTTGAAAAAAAAATTTCACAGAAAATAGTTGCTATCCCCAATTGCCAAATATGGATGACTCCTTGGACCTATTTTCTTTTGAGGATGAGGACAGAGAAGTATCGCTCTTGCCTACCCTTGGAAGTACCAGCCTTCTACGGGCAGAAAGGATTGTCAGACTGCTCATACATGAATCCCCTTGTGCTCTGTTCAGTCTTCTCATGTGAGTCATTGTGATTCTTTATGCTGGTTGAAAGCCTGTTGTGCATATTTAAGACCATTTTCATCTCTTTTGATGGTGAATTACATGGTTTGAGGTGCAGATTGCCTTAATTTCCCTTGTGCCCAAATCCTTGTTGAACTTCAAACCGCACTTTGTTTACCAGGCCCTCTGGGTGCTGAGATCAAGAATCTTTTTCATCATTTTGAGGCAATGACAGCTGTCAGATCCTACACTCTCATCTGCTGACCTTCCAGTCTGGTATTATGGAAAGTGCCAGTCGGTCTCCATAGTGCCAGGCAGTGAGTAGAGGGCCCACTAAAGGACATGGACCCTCACACACCCCTCAAGTCTGTTTCTGATTGTTTGATCAGAGATATTCATACAAGTTTCCTGCTGGAGGTAATTTTTCTTGCTTACGCAGTGCTCATCTTCTTCCTCTGTACAAAGGAGCAGATAGCGGTCCTGCTGATGGGTTATGGACGTTCTACGGCCCTGTCCAGCTCTCCTAGAGTAATTTTCAGTTTCCTGGAATCTCCTCCATGTTGTTGAGAGTGTGCTGGGAGACACAGTAAACCTTCTGGTAATGGCAAATATTGATCCTAGAGAAGTCAGACGACCTGTTTAACCTCTTTAGGGTCAGGGTATTGTCTCATGCTACCAGTAGTGACAATGACCCTAGCCAAATGCAAAACTAGAGAAAATAAAAACAACTGAACAAATGAGGTAGGAAAAATGTCAGTGGCCTACACTTTTAAAACCATTCTTGTTTTGGATGGGTTGTCTCATTGTTACATTAACATTAATATTAATTTCATTAACACCAAAGCAGTCAAAACTGACCATCCACCACCTCTACTACTTAACTGATCAGATCTATCTTTAACTTAATACTATACTCTGATTAAATATGGTTCCTTTCATTTTTTTGAGCACTAAGTTTAAATAATAAGGGACATTTTTAATTTATTTAACACCTGTGAACAAGTTTTTGCATGTTGTACAAAAATGTTCACCCATCATAACCGTTATTTTTTAAAGTTTATAAAGATTCCTACTCATAGTTCATTTGCATATTTTTTGTATCCCATCATCAAAGCTCTCAGCGCCATTAAATGCAAACCTGTAACATGTGACAGCAGTGTGTGTCCTAAATTGGAATACTGCTTTTACTGTTTACTGATTTGACTGTTTGGTGATGTTGCTATAGGTAGGGATGTAGATCGACCAGTAAATCGACAACTTTGCCTTTTCACACTCTATGATACTATAACAGACTGGCACCAATGACTTTCCCATCTAGACTCCAACTCCACTATTCCCCTGTATACTCATGACATCAACAATCTGGGACAAAGCAACCCGTAGTGTGTAGTCTACCCTTTTTTATACTCAGAATCCATGGGCTCCATCATGAAGGTGATAATTCTCACCTCTCCTGCTTTGGCTCCACTATGAGCTGGACTTCACGAGTCGGTGATGCCAGAATGACCATATCATTCATGCAAAGTCACCAAACTGGAAAACCTGGGTCTGACACAAATTAGCCAGTTGGAATGACCACGTGTATCTGCAGCCCATTTTTATTCATTAATATTTGTTTCCTTGTATTTCTACATTTGATGTAGAAAGTACTTCACAATGAGGACACATTATGCATCCTATGTGCTCATACAATCGGCGTCAAATGGTGGACACAACATGCACACCTGTCATTACACACACACACACGGTCATGGAATTATGAATGTGACTGCAGATGCATTTATTTACTCTATCAGATTGCAATTTAGCTCAGATTAAAGATAATAGGTTAAAGTGTGTAATTTTCTGAGCCTCTGACTGGTGACTACACCTTATCGACTGGCCTGGCATTTAGCATGGTGAATGAGGGTAAGCACGCTAATGTGTGAACACATATGCAACAGAGCTGCCAGTTTGATGGGGATAACAATCTATCTTTGTGTACGGCCTGATTACTGTTTTTGTTACTAGTCTAGTCTCAATTGGCCCTTCCTGTGTGTGAGCGTGTAGCGGGTAATGACACGGATGTGAGTGTCATCCTGTAAAATCTCATGACTGCAGCAATTTGCAAGAGGCAGTTGCACTGCATAATTTACCATGCAATCACTTCTCATGGGCAGTCTTAATCTGGATGTAATAGCTGCTCATCACAGCTCTATTAACCCCTTTTTCCATATAGCTTTTTGGTGAGGGTGATGTCTAAACATTCTCACACACATCATGCAGAAGCAATGTCACCCAGGTCGAGATAAGACCCCACAGACAGACATTATGAACTCCAGGGCCATTTCACACACTCACTCCCCCAGAGCAGGGGATTGCATAACACCTGATAATTTATTTTCTATTGTTTGTGCAGAGTGCTTTGGAGAGGTCGCTTGCCTTTTTTAACTGATGCGCATGCATCCGGTTATACCCGCTCGATTTTGATAGCAATTCTTTAACATTCATTTCCATCCAAAAAGCAAATGCACACTGTCAAAAAGATTTCTGTCTCTTTAGAGCCTCCTAAGTGTTCTTTTATAGCAGCCACTTGTCATTTCACCTCTGTTGCCAGCATGCATTTGCTGAAGTTTCATGAATACTTCATGGCTGCTAGTTGAAAACAGTTTATCATCTAGCTAGAGTGTCTGTGTACATTGACTCGCAGTGAAGAGAGGCTGTACTGTGATAAATGGAGTTCCAACCTTTGAGGTCAGAAGGTAACCGCTATAAATGTGAGAGCCTGTCTGAATGTCCATCTCTGTGAAAAATCAGCCTGCCTGGAGCCCAACTCCGATCAGATAAGTGGGAAACAGCAAACAGAAAGCGGTGGGGGTTACACTCGCATTAGCCTAAATTGTTTTCTACTATAAAACAGTGTTCATATTATCATCCTGCTGTTTATGGGCCCTCCGCACCATTCCATGTATATATTCTGGAATAGAGCAGGCGTCAGTGGCACCAGACATAACACAGATTAAGTTGGAAAAAGCCTGAATAGCATCAAATGGAAGATCTGTTTGGTAGTAACCCACTGCACTCATGGTGTCACACCTCTAAGAGAAGAACTATTAAGCTGTCACATTCCATTAAACATGCACAGGATAAAAAAAGACTTGTCAGGCATTTGTGACAAACTGAAGTTAATATTTAGAGTGTAAGACAACACCAAGAACAGACAATATAGAGTACACGGCTGTAATGGGAGTTGGCCTAATACTCTGCAGACAAAAACTCCTTAGCTGAAGTATTACTCTACCCTACTGACGTATCCACTTGCTAATACATGTTATGGATAATGTGCATGTGCCAGCACTTGTCTTTTGACTTCTGTCCAATATGATCATTAACCTCTGCCTGTGGATCATTTTGCACGTCCCCCATGGACCTATTACAATAATCGTAATAGAGCTGTTTCATTTAAAGATTGTGCCGCATTCCTTTCAATAAAAGTTGTTTAGTAAGCACATTAAACATCTGTCCTCTACTCTGACCTGCATCCTGTTTCTCTTTCATTGGATAAAAGCATTTTATCTGCTACTGCTTTATTTAAAGCTACAGCAAGTACTTTTGGGTGGTGGGTATTTAATAGAAAAAATACACTGTTGTGCTTTAATTAAATGTTATCCATATAGTGCAGAATTATAACAGCAGTAACCTCAAGGCACTTTATATTATAAGGTATAATATATTTTATTTATTGTTGTAAATAAATGTGCGCCTTATCAGTTACTTTTAATTTAAAGATCATAAAGAGCTCTTTATTTGTACGTGGATATTTTTATTATTTCTTTCTGATTATGTTTTTCTATGCTTCCTCCATTGTTCTCTCTTCTTCCTCTTTTCCACCTCCTCACCTCAGCAACAGATGGTTATAAGCTAAAATTTTGCCAGCTAATGTTAGGCTCTAGTCTAATAATCACACTTCCCCTCTGATAAACAGTTTTATAACATTCTCACATCTTATGAAAGTTTATTAGCTAAGAGTAAAAGTCCAACAATGTTCAAAGACAGTTTCGCCAATGCCCGCTAACGGAGGCTAACAGCAGCTATCGCCTGACAACGCTTACTAAGACAAAAGTTCAGGATATCCTCAACAACTTTCATCAGTATCACTATCATCAGACAAAAGAGAGGTTCACTAAGTCGTTGATTCATATCAGACTCTTTTCACAAAGTTTTACTGTCTTCCCTACAGAAAATAGGCGAGGATAACCAGTATACTGACATCTAAGATAAACGGCTAACTAACAGCAAGCACTCACTACAGATGAATGGCAGCTAGTCCTTTTTTGTCCTGCAGTGGTCACCATAGCTAGTATTACACAGGCTAAATGGTGGGGGTAAATTCAGCTGACTGCAATTTATTGACACCTAGTGGTAAAATTTTATACACTGTAATTTTACAATTGCTCTTCTAGGTAAAAAGGGGGAACTACGCGTCTTTGACCTGACATGCAGTTGTATTAACATGTAGTCCATATTCAGCATGTAGCAGTGACAGAAAGCCAACAACACTGTTTAATTTATATCAGCTTCTCTGCAGCAGTCTGAGGCAAATTGCTGCAGTGGTAGTTGACGCTGACTTTGTAACCATTCAGTTAAAATAACAAACACAATCTAACAAATTGCCATTGCTGTATATCTTTTATTTACTGCATGTTTTTTTGTGTGTCTGTGAGGCTGTCATGCGAGTGTGTCTCAAGTCCTGTTATTGCATATCAGTTTGTTGCACACGCCCCTGTCACATGGAAATAGAGGGCACAGGGGTTACAGAGTGAAAGCGAGAAGGAGAGAGAGCAGAATGCATTTCCTGCATACCTCTCTGCTGTCCGTTCTCTGCGTCTTCTCCCTCCCACTTTCAGGCTTCTCAGCGAGAGTACCTCACTGATAGCTCTGTTTCCCTCCCTCCCTTTCTCCCTGCTTTTGCTCAGCCCTCTCTACCTCTGACACTCACACTCTCTCTATAACTCTCTCTCTCTCAGTCAAACAGAGGATTCTCCATAGCCAGCTGTAGCTGAACGTGATTCTCACTTCTGTGATTGTTTCACTGATGCTTTCTTCCCCCTCTCTCTCTCTCTCTCTCTCTCTCTCTCTCTCTCTCTCTCTCTCTCTCTCTTCCGATTCTGCCGATGCTGACATCCTGTACGTGGATGCTGCTAAGGTGCACAAAGAGTGAAGGGAATAGGAGAGAACTTTTAAGGCTGCTATCAGTGCACTTTCTCTTGAATCAAGACACGTTAGATTGGTTGATTTGCTGTCGAGAGACGAGTCAACAGTGGAAGGGTTTTTGTTGTAGTCGATGAGTCATTTAGGTCATTTTCCTCCTTCAGGACTCCTGGATATAAATTTCTTTTCCTTTGCTCCACCTGTGGGTTTCCTTTCTACACTCTGTGGGGACTTTTATGGAGTGTGAAATTTGTCCAGCAAGTGTGAAGTTTGACAGAGCATGGCCAGTGGAACCACAGCTGAGTGTTGAACCTCTTCTGTCCAGTAAGGCAGCCCAGGTAAGTCAGCCAGTTCACTTTATTTCCCAAATAGATTTGTAATTGTGCATTTACATGCATGTAGTAGGAACTGCTGTTCTTTTCTGAGCTTGCCAGGAAATTCTATTACTGAAGGCTAAAATGTAATATAAGTCCAGCCTGACTTTATCTCTGCCCCTGGTGCTTTTTGGTACTACTTAAGTCACAACGGAGAAATTACATCTTAGTGATTTCTGTCTGAATTTTGACAGGTGAGCATTAATCTTGACAAGAAGATGTCTATGACTCAGTAAAGACATCAGTGCAACAACTGGATCAACTCTGATACATTTAGCTTTAGTCTTACTTCTGAGAAATGACTTGGATCATTTTTCAGTTGTGCAATGTTCATGAGACTCTTTTTCTTAAGTTGTGCGGTAATCAAATGGGAATAAGCAAAATTTTCTTTAGAAACTAAGATTCATGGTTCCAGCCTAGACCTAAATGTGTAACCAACTGACCAAGTTAGAAATTCACAGTATGTTTACTTTAAGTTCAGCACATAAGTCATAATTCTGATTCATAACACGGAGTCATAGCTTATTCAAAGAATAACATACAAGACCATAGGCTACATATTTGTTAGTGCATGATAAAAAAAAACGAACTTCTTCCCATTTAAAAACTTGCAGAGAATTATGACACATTTTTGTCACCAGAGTTTAAGATTGTGCTAATGTTAATCAGACAGATAACACTCAATAACAAGAGCGCTAATTTCCATCAAAGATTATTTCAGTGTCAGATTTTCTGCATCATTTGAGTCACAGTGTGCAGACTGAATCTAAACATTAGTACTACAGTTTCAAAACTTAGGATAACACCTCACTTCTTGACCAACTTGGTCTTACTAAAACACTGCTGTGGTAATTTTTATTAATCAGATTAAACTTTAGTCAGACAGAAATTTAACCTTTTGTTTAGTAGTTTTGACACTTTTTGGTCTCCACCTCTGTAAATATGCAATGAGTCAGAGACTCAGAGTGAGAGATGGTTTAGATCTCTACCTATTGGCGTGTTTTTTCAAAATGGAGATGATAGCTTGCAGAAAATATGCCAGTATAGTCTTTTTAACACTTTAGCAATCTGTTTATAAATCCCCAAAAGATCCACTTCATTAAAATAGCTTCCATGCATTGGCTATATTGGAGAGCTAATATATCATTTCCCTGTTCCCATACATTTCTCTTGCATCCAGACATGACAACAGTGTCCATGGAGCCTGTGGGAGTCCTGGTGGAAAGGGGCGGCAATGCAACTGACCCTCCTCTGAACTCACTTGAAGATACAGCCGCCACCTTTACCATTGGAACCATCCTCTCCATCATGTGTCTCATTGGAGTCTCCGGGAACATCTACACCCTGGTGGTGATGTGCCACTCCATGAGGTCTGCAGCCTCCATGTACATCTACATCATAAACTTAGCTTTAGCAGATCTGCTGTATCTTCTCACCATCCCCTTCGTAGTCTGCACACACTTCCTGAAGGGATGGTACTTTGGAGATGCAGGGTGTCGGATTCTGATAAGCATGGACTTCCTGACTATGCACGCAAGCATCTTTACTCTGACAATCATGAGTACAGAACGCTACTTTGCAGTGCTCAAGCCACTCGACACAGTGAAACGATCGAAAAGTTATCGGAAAGCTATTGCCCTACTTGTCTGGGTAGCTTCTCTAATCCTCACCCTACCGATGATCGTGAGAATTCAACTGATGGCAGTGGGCACCAAGCCTATGTGTCAGTCCACTTTGTCACCGCTCTCCTACAAGATTTACATCTCCTTCCTGTTTTGCACTAGCATTGTCGCTCCAGGACTGATTATTGGCTATCTTTACATCCAGCTTGCACGCACTTATTGGATTTCACAGACAGAGACATTCAAGCAGACCAAAAAATTACCAAATCAAAAGGTAAGTTAAGCACAAATTAATGTGTTTAATGTGACTATTTTGCTTTATCATTGCACTTACTGTCTTACCACTTATCAAATCCTTTTGTGTGGGTTGAATATTTAAATGCCACTACTCAGCTATCTATGCCAATTCTATTCAAACCCACATTTCTTCCTGGAAACAAAAGGGCAATACAGTGTTTCCCACAGATTTAAAGCCCTTGTCACACAGGTTTAGAGACTGGTTGGTGACTGCCTGGTAACCACCGGTTGTTAGAGAAAAGTCAATGTCATGACTGACTGGTTGCCAAGTGGTTGCAAGAGGTTGCTTGGTGAGACTGATAACAATGAGATAAAAACCTTCCTGTCATCTGCTAGTGACTCCATTACTATTAAAGATCCTGTATTAGTATGTTACATAACTAAGAATATGTAATTATAATTACACAACTTTAGTTTAAGAACAAAAACCACAGAGAAATGGCGCGTGCGACTACTACACTATTTGTATCAAATGATTATTATTAGATAAACTCTTTATTAGTCTACAGATAATTATAATGTTCTAGATTTATCTGCTCATTATTTTTTCAGCCAAGCACATCCTCATATATAAAAGCTGGAATGAAAAAATAAATCTTACTCTTAGGCCAAGTTATGTACAATACTCTGAAACAACTATATCAATAAGAGAGCATCACATAATATCTTAAAAATTCTTCAGTTATTTTCACACAGACTCTCCAACTCGATCTCAGTTCTCCTTTTTTGGTGAGCTGCCTCAACTTCGACCTCGTCTCTTGCATCTTTCCCAGTTTTCAGCTCAGCAGGAGATGAACACATCCATCAACACCAACCTAATGAATATGTTTGAAGTTAGACACAGTGATGCTGTACAAACTTCCATAGATATTCCACTAATAAACAAGAAGTACTTTATGCAGTGTTTGTCTGATGCACATTCCATTTTGTTTCATAGCAGGGCTGAAGATGGTTTTATTCTCTCCCGACACGCTTAAATGTAACCCATCACTTGCATTTAAGGGTGAGAATCTTGAAGCGCAAGGGAAAATATAGACTACCCTACCTTTAAAATTGCTACTATTTGATATCCTAACAATTCTCTCCTTCCCTACCAGGGCTGTGCTTCACTGTGAATCTCTTGCTGTTATCATGCTGCACCAAGAAATGAGAGAAAATTACATCAGTATTCCCCACAGGGAAATAGTTTGCAATAGTTGCTAAAGTCACACAAGAGTACAAGAAACACAACACAACCAAAGTCTATAGGAAGTTACTGAAAGGATTAATGAGTTAACATTGGCTTCCATACAATACCTTAGACGAGTTACTGTGTAGGGACACTATTAAAGATCTGGGGCCAACCAGATTTACTGGTCACTGATATTACAGTGCACGAATAATTTGAGTCGCCAAAACATCTTATGCATGCATTTTCCCTTTCTGTAATACGTTTTTTGTTTAAGTATGCTAAATAGGTGAAAATCATAATCTGACTTATGTTAACATAATCCTAACCATACCTATAACCAGAAATTGGTTGGTAGCTTATTTACCCTCTGACGACTAACTCATCATTAATAATGACCTTTAACCCAATCAAAATATGTAATTTTTATTAAATTGTCCTCCAAAGTCTTATCACTTAGGGAACAAATCATTCTGATAACTGATACAACTCAAAAACTATTTACACTCTATCCACAAAAGCTGGTTTTGCCTTTCTCCAAAATATAGGGGTTTTGTAGGGTTTGGGTTAAGTCATTTCACTTGGCTAAAGTGATATGACTGAAATGTCTTTTTTCTTAGTGCGGTAGACCTTCTACAAAATAGCCATGATATAGTGACATTTACCGGAAGTCTTTTGACCTAGCAGCACCACATAAGGCATCACATTAAAGAAGCAGATGTTCGGTTATGAACAGTACTAATAGTTTACTATGGTCTTGCTACTATTTTACAGCAAATCAAAGTTAGTGTAATATATGTTGCTATAGCACGTTATTGTGATGTTTGACAAGTTGGTGTGGAAGACTTTAAGTCTGCACATTGTATTGCCCATTATGTTTGCTATCCATCCATCCATCCATCCATCCATCCATCCATCCACCCATATATATATATATATATATATATATATATATATATATATATATATATATATATATATATATATATATATATATATATACTGGACGGTCAGAATTACGCCACGAGATCTCTAGGTGGAGTGAAACTCAGCCGTCTGCTCCTTGCTATCTAAAATATAACCGGATGCTGGCGTAAATTCTCGACCGTCTCACATTTCTGTTTAATCAGTTTTCTGTTTGACGTTTATTCAGTTGTGTGAAAACCCCGGACGAATCCTCTTGAGGGATTAATAAAGTTTTATTTAATCTAATCTAATCTAATCTAATCTAATAACTTTAATCTCAGCCAAACCGATTTACTCACGAACAAATAAAACACTGAAAAAAGCCAAACAATAACATTTTTAAGTTATCTAAATGACTTATCATGTTTAACCTGAGTAGTGAAAGACAGGGGTTTGCTGTTCTCGCCGGCTCAAATATTTGAAGTGTACACAGCTACATTCTCGCCTGACAATATGTTAAAAGTTTATTTTGCGACCCAGAAAGAGAAATAAGAGTAATATTAAAACTAAGTAGCTGCCGCCATTGTTGGAAACTGGAATTGGCTGGGCCGCGCTTTGAATTCTGGGATATGGTTTTTCAATTTTGTTGTCCGGGTGAAAAATCGGGAGAAATTCGGGAGAATGGTGGCTCCGGGAGATTTTTGGGAGGGGCACTGAAATTCGGGATTCGGGAGGGTTGGCATGTATGCATTAACATTAGCTTGGCATTTTACATCCCAATATCAAGTGAAATCTGAGTCTCTCTGATGGCACCTCTTTGTGCTCTTATGTCCTTGAAGGTGCTCTACTTGATCTTTACAATTGTGCTCCTCTTCTGGGCATGCTTCCTGCCCTTCTGGATCTGGCAACTGCTGGGTCAATTTCACCCCTCGTTGCCTCTCTCCACCAAAGCCAAACGTAACATCAACTACCTGACCACATGCCTGACGTACTCCAACAGCTGCATCAACCCGTTCCTCTACACATTGCTCACCAAGAACTACAAGGAGTATCTGAGGAAGAACAAGCGCTTGTGGACAACTGGCAATTACTTCAACAGGAGGAGTCGTTTTCAACGTTCACCGCGTAGATCGCCATCTGCCAGCAGTCAGCAGTGCACTGAGAGCTTCATGCTCACGCACACGGCATCACTACGAGCTCATAACAGCAGTTTGTGAGGTAGGAGCAGCTTTTTCTCTAACATTCCTAAAATTTTAACTGATAAGAGAACAAGACAAGACGTGCTATAAAATTTGCTAAGTACAGCTTTGTGCTTTGGTCATTTCTGGCAATTAGGCATCAGCAAAATGAGAGTCATTGCATGCTTTAGAGTTGGTGGCTTTGTTGGGGTTTTCTATAACAGGAAAGACTGAGTTATGTGATTGCAGATAGTGCTGAACACGTCTATTCATGTTCTCAGAATTCCTACTTGCTGGTATGCACAACATCAAAACTGTGGCGCTTTTTTGATAACTGTTGCTTGATTCATCTATATTAGCACTGCCATCATTTTGGACTACAAACACCAATGGGAAGAGCACAATTGTACAGACAACACAGCTGAGAAAAGGAGCTTTCTAAGTAGAATAAAGCAAATCAATATTAAGCAATCGTTTTCCCAAAACGCTGACAGGTAATTGTTCACAATCATCTCAGTCATTATTGTTGGCTCACAGTCGGCGTGGGAAGGAAACTATTTATCAGTAGTACTGAGATTGTGGGTGTGTGGGTGTTGTCACAAAACTTTTCATAGGGACTGAAATGTACCAATAAACAATCTAAGAGCCAAATCAAAATTGCCAAACCAAACATCTTAAAAAAGTCGTCAACTAAATGGACCTGACAGGCGTCATGTCTGACTCACAGATATCATTAACATAACTGCTTTGTTTTACTGTTGTCGCAATGTGTGTATTGGACATTTTACTCTTCACTGATTGCATTGACAGAGCTCTGTATGCTGATGTGACATGCAGACTAGTATTCTTATTTCTTAGGCACGGAGATAACATCTTATACGGAAAAGTTAGAAAGCTGGTAAAACATCAGAAATCATGAATAATGAATTCTTAGTAAGTCCTAAGTTGTTATAGTTATTTGAAATCTACATGGACTAACAGGTTACAACTCACTCACACTAATATTTTGTCAGAAGCTGTGGTGAAAGATTCATATGCTCTTTCATAACATTTATCATGACTGTGCCTACGATGTCCAGTGCATTTAAATGTGATGTAAAGGGGCATGATCAGGTATCTGTATGTCATGAAATGGAAGAGAGGTCTGTTTCACTATAGCCTCACTGTGGGCTTTGACAAATGTCAATAATTTGATATAAAAGGCTGATGGAGTATTGTCGTCAACCTGCCGGGCAGGTGGTGCGATGACCCAAGCTTGTCCATGACGAAGGAGTTTCATTGATACCATTGGGCAGGGATGGCCAACTCCAGGCCTCCAGAGCCGGTGTCCTGCAGGATTTAAATGTGTCCTTGATCCATCAGAGCTGATTTAAATGGCTAAATTACCCCCTCAACATTTCTTGAAGTTCTCCAGATGCCTGGTAATGAACTAATCATTTGATTCTGGTGTGTTGACCCAGGGTGTTATCTAAAGCCTGCAGGACACCGGCTCTTGAGGCCTGGAGTTGGCCACCCCTGCCATAGGCATATCTACTAAAAATATCTGACAAATTTGAATCTCAGTGACCTTGACCTCAAGTTCAAGGGCAGAGGTAGATGGTATTTCTGAAATAGCGCTGTTGCTTTTTTTTTTTTTTTTTGATGGCCAGAGGGGCTGATGGCACGATATGGCAGCCTCGCTTCTGTCAGTCTGCCCCAGGGCAACTGTGGCTACAACTGTGGTTTGCCTGCACCAGTGTGTGAATGTGAGAGTGAATGAATAGTGGAATTGTAAAGCGCTTTGAGGGTCTCGAAAAGTGCTATATAAATGCAATCTATTAGTATTATTATAAATAAAATTGTTAGCAAAAGTCTACATAAGTCATAAATCGTGGAGTCACCCCTTATGATATAAAGTACCCTAACAGTAACTCTGGAGTACTTGAATATCCTATTTTTGACTTCTGAAAATTTTGGTTACAACTATTCATTACAGAGGAAGCTGGAGAAATGGCGACAGTGCAGCAGAGGGAAACAGAGGATGAACTCAGGGGAAGGGGGGCGCGAGGATTAGAAAAGGTGGAGGTGCCAGGACACACAAAGACCAGCTTGGCAATAAGAGCTTTGGAAGGATTGCTATGGGTGTAGCCAGCTGATGTACAATGCAAAACTTGCTGTTCTTTTACAGATTATGTTCTATAGAAATAACTGATTGCATTGCAGTTATAATGCAGATCATATCTAAGTCCAGACTGACACGACAGGATATCACAGCTGAGCAGCTCAGCTCAGCTTTTATCTTCATACATTTACTAATGAAACGAATCTCATTTATGTTTCACAATAACATCCCGATTCTTTCTTTCCACAAAATGACAAATAGCAGGAAAATCCAATATTTACGAGCAGCTAATATATTGGTAGGGCTTTACTTTTGATTACTTGGTGGTTTGTCAATGAGAGTAGCAGTGTGTCATATACTACCACTCAGAGGTGTGGACTCGAGTCACATGACTTGGACTCGAGTCAGACTCGAGTCATTAATTTTATGACTTTAGACTTGACTTGAAAAAATGTTCTAAGACTTGTGACTTGACTTGGACTTTTACACCAATGACTTGGGACTTGAATTGGACTTGAACCGGTTTATTTGAAAAGACTTGATATTTTACCCCAAATATAAAATTTAACATGCATATTATATGGAGATTGAAAATGTGACGTCATTCACGGGTAGAACCGCAAAGGATTCTGGGAACTCGTGGCAAGCGGTACTAGCGCACGCAGGCTTTCAATTAAAATCAGTTATACAGCGATAAAAAGAAACACAAAAATGTCAAGAAGCTGTTGTATTATTAACTGCAATAGCCGGTCGCATGACAGCCACGGGAAGCCGACGGGTAAAGAGATCGGTTGTTATCGGATTACGTCGTTGAAGAGAAATTGTTCATGTTTCCGAAGTAACAAAGACGCGACGGGTGGCCTGGATTGCAGCCATTCAAAGACCAAATATAACGTCCCAGAACACTCCAGCTCACAGGTTAGTCTGCTCCAAGCATTTACACGAAGGTCAGTGTCTTTTAGTACTTAATACGTCATTTTCATAACATAATTGGTGATATAGGTTACAAGCAAGTCTGGCGCTGAACAGAAATTGTCGCGCTATGCTCCTTTATTTATTGTGCATAAATAGTGAATTGTCCTGACACAATATTGCGTTTCGCTTCTGTTATTATGGTACATTGACAAAAACATATACTTTTATTCACAGGATAAAACAGCTTTTTTGTATCACTAATTGCCCAGTACGATTACAGCATACAGTATTATTGTCACTGCTACATTTCTGTGATGGGTACCAGAAATTATTTCCACTACTAATTAATTACCGTTGAGCTCAAAGGTTATATTAATAAACGGTTAAGGAATGTGTATTTATGACGACAATTTGTGAGACTGGTAAACTTATGATACGTACGATGGTCTTTCGTTCTACACGGTGCATTTCAAGGTCCTGTACCCATCTGTCGGTAAACTGTACCTGGGCTTGTTGCAGTGACCTGAAGTTACTAAACTTCATGAGTGTATGCACTCACTCCAAGAACCGTATAATTATAAATATGCATATAAATATGCTACGATGAGATAGCTGACTTCATCTAACTAGTAAATGTTGTCCAGGCTACGTTGGTGATACAGTTTTTTTTTTAATGTGTATGATATTTTTGTCATGCGATTTTAAAGCCGGTCCTACAAGCGCATCCAAGAATAACATGCAGCTTATCTCAGAACTGTCGGTGAAAATTATTCTTGGAGCTAGGTTTAATTGAGCTGCATTTTAAAGAGGTGCAATTTCACAATTTGTGTATATTTTCTAAGTTCACTATTTTGTCATGTGTTGAGAAAAACACAGATTTTAAAATTACATGGTCTAATATTTACATTTAGCATAACTGCAACATTATTTTTTCGTTTGTTTTTTTTAAAGACTCGAAAGGACTTGAAATTCAAAGTTTCAGACTTGTGACTTGACTCGGACTTTTACACCAGTGACTTGAGACTCGACTCTGACTTGCCTGACATTACTTGAGACTTGACTTGAGACTTGAGGATAAAGACTTGAGACTTACTTGAGACTTGCAAAACAATGACTTGGTCCCACCTCTGCTACCACTGTTGGATAACAATGTGCTGAGTGACGCCCACCACATATATGCATGCACATATTATTCTTCTCTAATGCCCTAACCACTACCATCAAAGTAAGGCTTTCATGTGTATACAGTTGTGGTTTACAGCCACTCATGGGCATGAATGTCATAGTAATTTGAGGGTTTTAAAGTTTTCTTTGAACTGTTCTTCTTCCAGGGTGTAATGATTGTACAGCAATCATCTTTAAGGATGTAAAAAAACAAGATTTGGGTGTACAAGTTTCCATTTATTTTGGATTTATGCTGGAACACCTAATGTAAATGACACGCATGGTAGTCTGGGCTGACTAGTGGTTAAAAGGAAATCATCTTATACTGTCTTATGGTCAATTGAAACTCTACTCATGATAAGAATATTTAGTCAGAATACTTGACAAACATGATTTGAAACAGAAATAGGTTTACATTGCTAAAAGTATAACAAAACAAAACAAAAACAGTACAATTGTCCATGCGTTGCCCTATACTACTGTAGGACCAAAAAATACAGAAAAATATGGGTATGCTGTATTGTACACACAAGCCTACAGTAAACACGCATGCTAGTAAATACTAGCTAAGATGCTAAGTTAGAATTTAGCACTAGCTAATGCTAAACTGGCAGATAATTAAAGTTCTCATTTTCTAAACAGTCTATAACATATAATCGTCTGTGTGTTGCCGTATACTACTATAGGGTACCAGTCAGAGAAAATATAGATATATTATTGATTTTACACTTGATAACCATTGTTTTGCTAACAAAAACAAAAGCCTAGACAAATACACAAGCTAACATAAACCTAACTAAGCTAGGTTAGCATTAAGCATTACTGGCTAATTCTAACCTGGCACATGCTTAAAGTTTTTTCTTTTCTAAACAGTCTATTACTTGTGTTATATACAGAAAATACATGTGTGTCTTAAGGTGGCTGCTAAGCGCTGGCCCTCTCAGAGGCAATCACAACATCCCCTGACACTTTTTAATTTAATTCAGCAAAATATATTAAATTGCTGTTTTAAGTATGAACTTTTAATTATAATGCCATTTGAACAGCTTACATTCCCTGAAGAAACACAGGGGGGTTTAAAAGCTATCATAAACTTTGCCAAGGGGGGAAAAAGGCACTTGGACCCCTATCACCAAGTGGATTGACTTTATATCATGTTATTGTAGATTGGAATTAAATGTGGATGTGCCAGGATTCTTTGACTGTCAAACAGCAATATACTTTGCGCAACTCTCACAAAGAAAAAAAAAATGTTTCAGGATAGATACGTAGCTGTCAAAGAAAAAAATATTTAATTTATCTCAATCATTCAACTATTGCATAGTGGCATCTTCCCCTCCCTACACCCAAAGGCTGCTTCACACTCCTGACTAATGAAAAGTGCTGCATGTTTCCAGCTGAAGGCTGGCCCAGTGAGACTTAAACACCTTCTGAGAGACAAATTTGTAACAAATGAGCTCATTGCGTCTGTTAATTTTTTTTTTAAACTTGTAACTTTACTTTTTATTAGTGTCCACATACGTCTTTGGTTGGCCAAAGCAACTTTTTGTAAAATGGCCCCTTGACATTGCGCAAGTGCTACCTGACGTTTTTGTACTAAATGTGAAGGTAATGGATAATTTTTTCCCTCCATTAAAGGTTGTACATGGTGACAGCTGCCTGGCAGGCTGTGTCAAAGTGCTCTAACTCCTAATGCGTCCTCGTAGAAGCATGTTTATTGCAGCTTAGGCCAGAAATAGGTGGAAACTGGGATTTTTATGCACTTAGTGTGGAAAATGTATCCCGTAGGGTTTTGTTGTTAAACAGGGCAATGGTTTAACAGTCAGTGCATGACCATATGGAACCTCGTCCTTGACAAACTGAATTCTTCTATATTTGTACTGTAAAAGATGAATGGCTATAAAGAAAAAGAAACGGTAGTCTCTTCTTTTTTATATACATATATACAACAACATTATACATTCACATATTTTGTGTGTACATCATATGATTTTGAACAGCAGCTTTGTGTAGCATGCTCTAAAAATACAGTAAAATGTCATTATTGCAGTGGCAGGTCTAAATGCTTGCCCTTTTCCTTCCAGATAAGCAGAGGAAATTAGTCAGCAAGGGATGTGGGAATATGCATGAATGATTTTGCAGTAATGATTGTCGGTGCTTGAACATAAAAAGTGAATAATTCATACACAAAAACAGACAATTGCCTCCAATAAATTATTCATTACTTTTAAAGCACTGTCTTTCAGTGATTTTATATGTTCATTTTGGTCCCAGGAAAAGCCTGTGAGTTATTTAGGGGGAAAAAATAAGGCAAAGGAAAACAAATAAAGCAAAGGGAAAAGAGAGACTCCTGGATTAAAGTTGCAATTGTTGATAAAATCTCATTCAGGGCTCCTACCATTCTGTAAATGGAAATTCAGGTCTGCGTGAGAGCCTGCCACTTTGATCTCATCTGAAACATTGCATCATTATGTAATAAAGTTTCATGAGTATGCTTTTATGCTTTCTGTGGCAATTATCTTCAGTTAGAGACGTCATTTAATATATCTCAACACATTTTTGCTGGATTATTGTGAAGCTTTAATAGTTCACTGACAATGGCGAATCATATTATATTGTAAGTAAGCTCAGATCAGATTCTGTAGTTAATTATTCAAATATCTGTCTTTGCACAAAATGTTGAGTCTCAGAACAACACAGCTAATACATATTTTATTCTCCCAAAGTTTTTGCCCTGTGGTTTCAGGCACTTTCAGCTTTAAATATTGTGCACCAAACTATTTAACTACCATTAGTTTATGTGCAACTTTTGCACATTACAATAAAATAATCATTTTTGAGAACTCTTCTTAACGTCAGAGTCCAATTTACTTTAACGTGCGCACTTATTGAAAAAGTACGATTTAGCGTTTTCTCTTATATTTGCCATAGTCAGAACTGTCAATTTCACTCATTCACAAATTAAAAATCAGTGTAGAACACCAGATGTTCTTTCTTATTCAACTGTGTCATGTTAGTCGTAGCTAACGTAGCTTTAAGCTACATGCCTAAAACAAACTTGTAGTAGCTTCTGGGAAGTGCCTTAAACCTGAGTTCTACCTCAACATCTCGAGCTGGCAATAGCTGTGGTTGCAAAAACACTTCTGGTCATTAGAAGTCCATCCATCCATTTTTATTCCGCTTGTCCGGAGCCGGGTCACGGGGGCAGCAGTCCCAAGCAGAGAAGCCCACACCTCCCTCTCCCCAGCCACCTCCTCCAGCTTGTCCCAGGCCAGCCGAGAGATAATCTTTCTAGCATGTCCTGGGTCTGCCCAGGTGCCTCATCTCGGTAGGACAATCCAAGAACACCTCACTCAGGAGGCGTCAAGTCATTAGAAGTCTACGAAAAAAACCTTTCTGCTTTGATCTATGTAAATATTTTACTATTACAGGATCAGTTCCTCATTTCAGGTCATGCTGAATAAGAAATTGTGGCTAATGACTTGTGACAGACAAGTCACTGGCATTGCTAGTTGGTGTTATTGTCAGACTCGCCTTCTCTGCATCCATTTGTTTTGTAAACCAAAATAGCAGCGAAAACGCTAGAGACATGAAGAACTACACAAACCACCAATGACGTCGCGATAGTCACGTCCATCTTTGATGCTGTCTAAGGACGGAAGCAGGCACGAGGAGTCGGCTAAACAAATCCTGAAAGCTAGTTTTGTTCTAAGTTGGAATTCATTTAGAAACATGTCTTCAACCTCAGTGATGCTTAATGAGTGAACATTCTGATTCCATTGTACTTGATGCAACTTTTTTCATATGGGCATTAGAACTATTTACCGTAATTGTCGGGCTATAAGCCGCTACTTTTTGCACAAGCTTTGAACCCTGCGGCTTTTAGTCAGGTGCGGCTTTTCTATGGATTGTCCATGATTTTTGTCATATCGTAAGACGATTTGTTTTGTTTGTTCCGCTGTTGTACGGCACTACGTTGCCTGGTGGAAGGATCGGGGTTCAAGAGTGGTATGTTAGTCACATGTCCGTCCGCCAGGCAACGTAGTGCCGTACGAAGTAGCGCGAAAAACAAACTTCAAAGTAGCACTACGCGTTCAGCTGGAGGCGTGGATGATGAGCGGCGATAAACTTGCGAAAAGCAAGTTATGCCCAACTCCACTGGTGGATTCTGACAGCGTGGAAAAGTGTGAAAACATCCACGATCACCAACGGATTTTGAAGGGCTGGACTGCTGCATGATGGAGAGGAGGACACCGCCACGGGTGTTCAACTCTGACACTGACAACGAGGATTTCTTTGGTTTTGAAAGTGACAACGAAGGAGAGAAGCGGAGAGTGGATGACGAAGCCATCCTGAGCCTGTTTGTATCCGACACTGGAGGAGAGGACTTTGGTGGTTTTAGTGCGCAGGAAGAAGAGAAAGATGGTGGTGAATGACTGACTTTTCTTCTTGTTAAAGCCGTGTCACTGCACCTGAGCCTAAAAGGTAGTCCGAATCTATTTTTCTGGTGTGCTATAGGTTACTGTTATGTACTACATGTGCAAATATGTACCCATAACTTGTTTTTCAAAATATTAATAAAAGTGATGTGTCTCCAAACAGCCATCTCTTTCCTGACAATTCCCTTTGTGCATATTCTCTTACATATGATAAGTCAACATTGAAACACCTGCGGCTTTTAGTCAGGTGCGGCTAATGTATGTACAAAACAGGATTTTCCCCTGATTTTAGCTTGTGCGGCTAATATTCAGGTGCGCTTTGTAGTCCGGGAAATACGGTAGACATCTTTAAACTGACACGTTCTCTGGCTTATAAACTAGAGTACTGGTTATTTGGTTTAATGCTAACAAACTAAACTAAACTAAAAATATGGTGAACATTATTTTGGAAAGAGCTGCTATTTTCTCATTTTAGTGATACACATGATACCTGAGTTATGAATCTAAACAGAAGACTTTCTTTCTCATGTATCTTTGCTAACCATATGATTACCACAGCTTTGTAAGGGCCAAAGTCCAACTTGTATGACCAGTTTCAAAGTTGTTTATGCATATATGTTTGGTTGCTATGCTTGTTATTTCAATAAATGATCAAAGCTATAAAATATGTCTAGTAGGTCTTACATGTTCACAGCCTCTATAGCCTATACAGCCATGCACACATTTTTTCCAGATGAACTGGAAGATCAAACAGGAGGATCCTTGACTGCTAGAGCGCTGCATAATCATTCCCTGTCAGACCAGACATGTTCCAACTTTAATTATAATTACTTTAATCCCATGTCCAAAGCCGGGCACATCAACACCACTTAAAAGATATCCCCATCTCTCACAGGCTGCAGCAGACAATGTTATAGAGTTATTGATAGGCCACTCATTAACTCGGTTATCATCTTATAGCCCCTTTCCCATAACGCTTTAATTTCAGCTGCCAAATGAAAATGCATTTGGACTTGGTCATGGCTTGGTTGAATCAAGCAGAGGTCACTCCAGAAATGCAGATGCTAATTCTCTTCCTTCCTTTCATGACACTAAAAGGTTTATTGATCGCCCAGTCATTTATCTGAAAGCTGATTACATTGACTTGGCTCAACCTGGGAATTGGAAATGGGAATTGCTATTCTCTGGTCGCAGGTGATAGGAAACTTTGAGTGTAATAGCTAAAGACTGTGTTGTCAAAGAAAGTCTCTGGTGTGATCAATAAGCACCCTGACTCTCCCGCTTCTGTTGTTCAACAAGATTATACAGTATAGAGACGTGGATTGATTGAGTGCCTCCCTTATCTTACCAGGGTTCATGTTAATGGTCCAGCGCTCTTTTAGAAAGGTCATAAGCTGATGAAACATTGGCTCCACAGATGATTCGGGTCACACTCACAGAATTTTCAGCACCTAAAGAGCTCATGTTATATTTATTTTTTCTGTCCCAGATTCCAGTCAGACACTTTGAATGGACTGGGAATTACACGAGTTTAGCAAAGTAAGTGCACAGGAATTGATAAGAAACTTAGCAGTTTTGCTGAGGGTTGTCTTCTCATATGGTTTACTCAGTATATGTGTGATTTTTACACATTCAGTTTCCAATGAAAACATTTCAGCCCATTTCAGATCCTGCAAAAGGAGTTAGTCTAAATGGGCACAGTAAAAAAAAGAAGAGAGAACCTGTTTATTAGGCCTCAAACTTGATTATTTACAGTGATGGAAATTTTTATTTCTTGCAACATTGATAATAAGACAATTACAAGATTTATGGCCAGATTTACTGAGCAGGGTGTTTTTTTAAGGCTTCAGTCAGAAAAGCCATAGCTGTGAGTAAAAGGTCCTGCGATGATGATTCTCTCTAAATTCACGAACAGAGAGCTGTAGTCATTTCCTTTTCAAAATGACCATCATAGACCTAATTAGGGTTGTAAATGAGCTGACGTATGAGTAATCTACAAATGACACAGTTACAGCTTGTTACTTGCAATGTGTGAAACATAATATAGGTTTTACGATGTTTGTGAGTGTCTCTCAGGAAACTGCATGGCAGTACTGACCAAGAAGAGAAAGCAAAAGGAAGGTTCTCTGTGGGAGAGTTTGAAGTTTTTGTGGACAAAATGTAATCAATTTAATTTAACCAAATCAACCTTTGACATACTCAAAAAAATGAATTTTGTTGACAATAAAGTCTGTGCTCATTCTCCATTTATGGTTGGTGGCCTGTTGTTTTCTTTTTTTCCTTTTCTTTTTTCTTTTAGTAACCAGCAGTTTGTTGGAAACACTGTTTGCTGCCTTTGGTATTTAAATGCAGAAATCTGTGGGAAATCTTATACTGTTCAGCTGAAGCTTTGATATATTTCATATAAGTTAACTCATTTGGTAAATTGATTGATTCTTATACACCGCTTTTCTACTCTCCTGGAGCACTCAAAGCACTTCATGCAACATGAACTTTCTTCTATGCTTTTAAGTGCTTACTAACTAACATTCACCACCATTCTTTCTCCAATAGATGCATTAGAGAGCAACTTAAGGTTTATATCTTGCCCAAGGGTATTTGCAGAATAGCCAGGGATTAACCCACCAACCTTCTGATCAGTAGATGACCTGCTCTACCTCCTGAGCTACAGCCAGGAGACTCTTTGGCTGCAAGCTGCCCCCACTTGTGACCTGGAAGTCCAATACAATGGCAAAATCCACATTATTTGCAAAAAGCAGAGGTGCAATAATAACTGAGCCTCAACTATGGTTGTACAGGGACTTAATGGCCCAAAATTATGGACCATATGGACATTTTATGGACATAAAACATATGTAGACTGATTGGAACGAAAGTTCTTGTTGGTCCAGTGCGATGTTCATTAAGACTCAAGTGTTTTGTCTTCAATGGACAAATAGGAAAATCAGCCGTGGCTGAGTATCTACTGAACTGTTAAAAGAAAAAAAATCAAGATGTCAGCTGTAATGCTTTAGTATCTAGGTAAGGCTAAAGTTGCACCATGGTTCTTGGATCTAAATCGTAACATCAACATCAGAATCAGAATACTTTATTGATCCCTGGGGGAAATTATTTTTTGTTACAGTGCTCCATTATAAACAAACATTAACAAGACAGACAATACACTAACTAAGAATAGTACAATATATATATATATATATATATATATATATATATATATATATATATATATATATATATATATATATATATATTAATAAGTGACTTTTTTATATATATATATATATATATATATATATATATATATATATATATATATATATATATATATATATATATAAAAGTCACTTATTAATAAATAGCTGAAAAAGAAACATGTGTAGCTGTAGCAGTAAACAGTGTGTTAAGTGGATGCGTTGTACAGAGAGATGGCCACAGGCAGGAATGATTTCCTGTGTCGTTCAGTGGTGCTTCCGGTAATCTCAGTCTTTCACTGAACGTGCTCCTGTGACTGACCAGCATGTCATGGAGTGGGTGGGACAATATCCACCTCTCCGACACCACCTTAAGGGAGTCCAGCTCCATCCCCACAACATTACTGGCCTTAGGGATCAGTTTATCGAGTCTGTTGGCATCTGCGACCCTCAGCCTGCTCCCCCAGCATGCAACAGCATAGAGGATCGCACTGGCCACAACAGACTCGTAGAAAATCCTGAGCATTTTCTGGCAGATGTTGAAGGACCTCAGTCGCCTCAAAAAAATAGAGACGACTCTGGCCCTTTCTGTAAAGTGCTGTGGTGTTTTTAGCCCAGTCCAGTGTATTGTCAATGTGAACTCCAAGGTATTTATAGTCCTCCACAATGTCAACACTGACCCCCTGGATTGAAACAGGGGTCAAGTGTTTCCTGGTCTTCATGAAGTCCACTATCAAGGAGGAACATGTTCTCATATTCATAGTGGCAATGCAAGGTCAGGCTGCTGGTAATGTCATCAATATTAGAGGTACTAGAACAATAAAAAATCAGGGGAAGCAGGTGTTGCTGAAGTCAGTAAGATTAATTTTCTGGAAACCTTTAAAAACCTGAACAAATCGGGACTACTTTAGTCAAAAGACATTTTCTAACTGCAGTAATTTTTTTTGGCATTGCGGACACTGATTACATCATGAACAGCATAAAAGGTGGAGCTAAGGAGGAAGTTGCAACGCATAGCTATCGTGGACAGGCTAAACCAGCTCAAACAATGTGCCAGTGATCGTGTTGGGGTTACTGCTGAGAGCAACTCATCTGCCTGAATGTTGGATGAGCCACAGAGACAGGCTCTTCCTTCTGCCTCAGCCTTTTTTTTCTCGCTCCGCTTCATGTTGATTGGGATCCTTAATTAAAGGTTTATTTGTAAAAGTTAGGAGACTTGCATTGCTTTCTCTATTAAACACAGTTTTGCCAGAGGCGTGTTCACCATGAAGGTGTCAAGTATCTTTTTAATAGAAAATTATTTAAGAGTCAAAGAATAAACAAAGTAAAAAACTCACATCAAAACAGCTCACATTAAGAATTAATGAGAACTGTGATAGCTGTTATTGTACTTTTCTCTTTGCCCAAATCCAATGAATTTGCATTTATATGAATTACATAACCAATATACAGTTTTGATTACTTTGTCTTTGTGGTAATCTAGCCTAGGGAATTTGGTGATGTTCTGTACATTATCAGGAGTGTGATGACATTTGGGTTAGGAAGATGAAGAGGCTATGGATTTGGGGTTGTGTAAAAAGTGTGTGACTGACCCAGGACAGCTGTATGTGTTTATAGTCCACAGGCTGCACACGTGCTTGTAAATACTTATCCTCTGACCCTGGACAAAAGTGTCTGGCATCTGCACACAATTTGGCATCCTCGAGCAGTGGCCAATAAATTTCACATTCAACAACAAGGCATTAAAAATAAGCCCTGCTCTAGTTTCTGTGAATCCACGTCTAATGTACTGAACACCTCCAAATACTGCAGCTAGCTTTTGTTTCCCTATTCAACTCCTTCTGTTTCCGTTTGCATCCCCTAGCTCCTCTATAGGGAAGCGTGTGAGAAGAACTGTGTGATACAGTTCAGTGGAAGTTGCTGAGCCATGAAGATTCTCTCCACATTGGCATCAGTCAGTATGAAGTATTACTGCATCTCATAGTAGTAGTAAATGGACCTGCAGAGACATCAGTTTTTGTGTTCAGGCTGACATCATTGGATGGATGCTGACCTTGAAAAATGAGCAATAGTATTTTTAAAGGTGCTGAAATTGATTGATTGCATAGAAGTCGTGTCCCCAGGCAGTAGATATTCATAGCATTCTGGCATTCAACTCAGTGACCAAACAGAAACTTTACAGTGTGTCCAGGGAATATACACAGCGCTTAACTTGTTCCACATTTTGTCATGTTACAGCATTATTACAAAATAGATAGTTTATTGAAAGTCTTTCAAATTCCAAATTTATTAGAAATAAAAAACAAAACAAAAAAAATAACATGTACATAAGTATTCGCAACTTATCAATTTGAGCAGTCGAGTTAGAAGGCCCTTAGTCAGTCAGGTGACCAAGAACCCGATGGCCACTCTGGAAGAGCTCCAATGACAACCACTTCTGCAGCACCCCATCTATATGGCCTGTACGGTAGAGGGGCCAGGCAGAAGCCACTCCTCAGTAAAATGCACATGACAGCCCCCCTGGAGTTTGCCAAAAGGCATCTGAAGGAATCTCAGATCATAAGAAATAAAATTCTCTGGTCTGATGAAGCTAATATTAAACTCTTTGGCCTGGATGCAGAGGGTCATGGTTGAAGGGAACCAGGCACCGGTCATCACCTGACCAGTACATTCCCTGCAGTGAACCATTCTGGTGGCAGCATCATACTGTGGGGATGGTTTTTGGGTGAATAAAGCAATGTACAGCAATGCTCAGAGCACTCTGGACCTCGGACTGGGCAAAGGCTCATCTTCCACCAGGACAATGACCTTAAGCACACAGCCAAGTTAATAAAGGATTGGCCACAGAGTGGACCACTCTGTGAATGTCTATTACCTGACCAAACATCTCTGGAGAGGTCTGAAAATAGCTGTGTACTAACTATTCCAACTATAACATGCTGGAGCTTGAGAGGTTTTGCAAAAAAGAGTGTGAAAGACTGCCTAAAAATAGATGTACCGAGCTTGTAGAGTCATACTCAAAAACATTTAAGGCTGCAACTGCAGCCAAAGGTGGTTCAACAAAGGACTGAATAACAGCGGTGAATACTTATGTACATGTTTTTGTTGTTGTTTTTTTGTTTTATTAAATTTGCAAGAAATTTGAGCAAACTTTTCTGACTTTATCATTACGGGTTATTTTGTGTAGAATTTTGTAGTGACAATGAACTGAATGTGTTTTGGCATAAGGTTGTAACATGACAAGGTGTGGAACAACTGAACTGCTGTGAATGCTTTCCAGATGTGCAGTGATATTCACTATTACTCCAGAACCACCATCAGGATTGCGGTGTCTACTTTACATTCACACGCTATATCCACACGGAACAACTGGGATTAAAGAGCTTAACAGTTAACTAGACAGATTAACATTTTGGGAATCATTTGATTTCTGGCTAATAGTTGCATAGGCCAGGATCAGTGTTTGTCCTTGCACTGCCAAATTGAAAACCAGTCTAAAGAGACTTCAAAGCGATGCTATAAAAACATATACCAGTATAAATGGAGGCTAAAACATGCAGGTTTGACTGGTCATCACTGCTTCTGTTACCTGTGGAGTATCAGGCTTTGGTTGGCTTATATTCAACTTTAACATCACTCTGGGATCTAGCAGTGGGTTAATATGCTGTTTGTGCAGATAAATGCAAAGAGTCACTGTTCTGTGTTGCTTTTGTCGTTGATGAAGTTTGTACTTTATCACTGCACTCTTGACTTTTTCTGGAAAACACTGAAGCGAAATCAGTTGATTGTAGCACCAATAAGTGCCTTGAGGCAACTGTTGTGATTTGGCACTATATAAATAAAACTGATTCAGCTGAATTGAATTGAATAGCACAAGTGCACAGGTAGAAAAACACACTGTTAGAAACACACTGTTAGAAACACTCTACACCTACGACTGCACAGCCACTAACAACTCCAACATCATTGTGAAGTTTGCGGACGACACTACAGTGGTGGGTCTTATCACCAATGGTGATGAGACGGCTTACAGGGAGGAGGTCAGCGCCCTGACCCACTGGTGTCAAGACAACCATCTCACCCTCAACGTCGCAAAGACAAAGGAGTTGATAGTGGACTTCCGGAGGTGCAGAGAAGTACACACCCCCATCACCATCAACGGCGCTGCTGTGGAGAGAGTGAGCAGCTTCCGCTTCCTTGGGGTACATCTGGCTGAGGATCTTACGTGGTCAGTACACACAAACAAAACAGTGAAGAAGGCGCAGCAGCGCCTCTTCTTTCTCAGGAGACTGAAAAGATTCGGCATGAGCCCCCGCATCCTCAGGACCTTCTATCGCTGTGCCATTGAGAGCATCCTCACTGGATGCATCACCACCTGGTACGGCAACAGCACCGCTTACAATCGCAAAGCTCTCCAGAGAGTAGTGCGGTGCTCTGAACGGATAATTGGAGGTGAGCTTCCCTCCCTCCAGGACATCTACAGGAAGCGGTGCCTGAGGAAAGCAGGGAGGATCATCAAGGACTCCAGTCATCCCAGCCATAAACTGTTCAGACTACTTCCCTCAGGAAGGAGGTTCTGCAGCATCCGGTCCCGTACCAGCAGACTGAGAGACAGCTTTTTCCACCAGGCCATCAGACTGCTGAACACTTCATAGACACCTCAGCTTCACTACTGGAACTTCAACATTATGCACTCCATACTGTGTATACTAAATATGTTTTTCTGCGTGTGTGTGTGTGTGTGTATACATATTTTACAAATTAAATAGAGTAAACAATAAAATAAAATATATAAAAATATACAGAGTTGAGACATGTGCAAAACAGTGGCATTACTCGTAACAGCACAAGCTGCAAAGTCAGAAAAACCCTGTTCACACTCATGGGACTCATTCAGAACTCTAGATTTAACAGGTAAAGAATTGTCAGCCCAGACTCGATTTCCAGCCAAATCATTCCCCAAAATCACATGTACGCCCTCAAGTGGCAAAGCAGGACGAACACCAAGGCAGATATCATCATCCACAAAACTGCATGACAGCCTGACTTTATGCAATGGGGCACAGATAGTGGTTAAACCCATGCCTTGAACAAGCACACACTCACCAGTATCAGTAACCTGTGAAAATGGCAACACGGAGGCTAAGATAAAAGAATCCTTCGCTCCTGTGTCACGCAAAATCTTTACAGGAACTTTATGAACATCACCCGGGAGTGATACAAACCCATCTGACACAAAATCCTCAAACCCCGAATAGCTCTCCGAGTCAGACTTAGTCGAAACTGGCGTCTCCCGAGAGACTACTGAAATTTCCCGTGCAGGAATGGTAAGAGCCGCAGGCTTAACCTGTTTACCTGTACGTGCCAACTTGCTTTTCAACAAGGGACATTCTGCTTTCCAGTGTCCATCGCCATGGCAGTAGTTGCATGCTTGACCAAACTTACTGGGCTTCACACCACCAATGGCCTTCGCAGGGTCCGATGCCATAAACTTAGTTTGACAAAAAGCTCTAGCGGGAGCACCAACTGGAAAACAGTTTCTACCAACCTGCCCCTTATGTGCCAAGATATATTCATCTGCCAATTTAGCAGCGTCAGAAACGGTTGTCACTTCCCGTTCGGCAATATAAGTGGCAACCACAGGAGGAACACACTCTTTAAACTGCTCCAATACCATCAACTCACATAAATCCTGGAAAGTTGTCACTCCCAGTGCCGAACACCATCTGTTGAAGTGTTTAGTTAAATCCCTCGCAAACTCTATATGCGACTGCTTATCAGACTTCCTCCATGATCTGAAACGTTGACGGTAAGCTTCTGGTACCAACTCATATGCCTTCAGAACTGCCTCTTTAACAGTAGCAAAACTCTGGCAATCAACTGCACTGAGTGCTGAATAAGCTTCCTGAGCCTTTCCAGTCAACACAGACTGTAACATAATCACACAGTCAGCTTCTGGCCATCCTCTCAATTTGGCAATGCGTTCAAAAAGGGAGAAAAAGGCATCTGGCTCTCTTTCATCAAATTTCGGCACCAAGCGCAAATTACGCACGATATCAAAAGTTTCAACTCTGTATATTTTTATATATTTTATTTTATTGTTTACTCTATTTAATTTGTAAAATATGTATACACACACACACACACACGCAGAAAAACATATTTAGTATACACATCCAGAAATGCATATACTGTATGCATATATATATATTGTACATATATTTATTAGTTTCAGATGTAGCCATTCTTATATTTTGCTTGTTTTACGTTATTGTATTTTGCACAACTCTGTTACTTGTGAAGCTCGCACACAAGAATTTCACTCACATGTACTGTACCAGTGTACCTGCACATGTGATGTGACAATAAAAGTGATTTGATTTGAAACACATTTTTCTTTCTGTCCACACGTTTTAGAGATAATTGAAGAACCTTTGTCATGCAAAAACAACATAATTCTAAATTAAGTGTTTTTATTGAATTTAGTCTGCTTCCTACTTTTTCACATATCACCTGTGTTAAGTTCCAAAGGCAGCTTCTGAAGCATAAAAAATTAAGCCAGTACATAAGTGGACAAAACTACAGTTCGTCTTGTGACTACTATAGGCATGTTAACGTGTGCAACTATACAGCATTAAAAAGCAGGTTCACATGCTGCCACATTGTTTGTTTGTTTTTTAAAGTCCATGTGAGTCGGAGAGTGGCTGTGTTGATTGTGGGTTCAATAAAGCCGCTCAGCATCTGCCGGGCCTCAGCCACTCCTTCAAGTCATCACACTGGAGCTTTTTTTTCCACTGTGGAAATGCTATTAGTGCCTTTGGGGGCATTTTTAATGGGTTATCTGATTAATATTATCCCTTAATGGATGATACAGACCATCTAAAAAGTTTTGGCTTCAGTTTATGAGTAAAAATCTGTTTTTTAGTCCATCACTTAGCAATAATTAGCAGCTATCTATGTCTCTGTTCCTGTGAGATTGTTTAAATCTTTACATCCTCCAGTTGCCTCATGACTGGTAACATTCAGTTTGGGGTTTTGTTTCTACCATGCAATGAAGCTTCCAGCAGAGAAACTACTGATAAATTTGCCTTTTTTTCTCATTTTGAGCTAGTCTGTGAAGCAAACGTTACACAGTGCTGCATGGAATATTGAGTTTTTGCCAAGCTTCCATATTGACTACCCTTTATTCTTCAAACAAGCTTTGTTTCTGCCCTTTAAGAATATAATTGAACCCTGAAAGTCTGATGCTTCAGACATTCTATAAACCAAATTTATTGCTTCTTTAATCAGCACAATGTTTTTTAATGGCTCTAACATAATTGGAAAAGCTTTTGTTATTTAAATTTGAAAAAAATAATACAATAAACCTGTATTAGAGAGCATATGCCACTGGAGAACAGAAGCGATGTATGCAGAAAATTTGATTTTTTTTACGCCTATTTAAATTCATAAATAATTTATGTCTCATTAAAATTATGATTACACTCATTAAAATGTTTTCATTTGCAAATGTAAATGTTTTAAATAAATGCAAATGTGCTTTTCTTTAAAATAATGGGGTTTGAGTCACAGTGAATGAGAAACATGATGTCTGTGCGTTGAGATTTGAGTTACAGCTCTGGGAAACGGCACAGTGATTTCTCACCCACACACTCACCTCAGATACAAATGAGCCCTATTTCATGGTAAACATGGTGAATTGTGGTAGTGGAAAAAAGGTACTGTTATAATAGAAAAACAACATTAACTACTAGATGCCATATATTTGTCTTACTAAGTTATATATCAGAACACTGGAAGTGTACATCGCAGTTAAGTTTCTAGTTAGTCTATCTCTCTTTTGCTTTAGCTTCCTGTCTCCTAACTCCTCATCCAAACAGAATATTAACCACTGATGGACAGGTTGTAGCAAGTGCTACCAGGGAAAACTGAACCAGTATCCATGGGAACAAAGATCAGTGTACAGGTTTGCGTGTGTCTGTTTGCTGAGGGATCTGCACTCTGCAGGATCTAATCTGCTGCAATAAATCACTATCGATACAATCAATGGGATGTCTGGGAATGTGGTCATCCAACAGCCTACATGTCAAATATCTCTCCCACTTTTGCACTCTTTAAAAATATGCAGGATTCAACAGAAGGCTTCATATATTTAGATATTTTTTAGAAAACCGCCTGCTTTAAGCAAAAAAGTGCGAAACCTGGAACCTCTATGAAATCTTTTCATCACAACAGACTCTTTCACACTTATAATCAGAGGTGGGTAGAGTAGCAAAAGATTGTACTCAAGTAGTAGTGGCTCTACCTCAACGTAGTTTTACTGAAGTAAAAGTAAAAGGTAGCCAGAAATTACTTAAGTAAAAAACTTATTCAGTAAAAAAGGGTACTTGAGTACTGCGTAATTGATCAGAACATCTGATTTAATGTTTAAAAATTATATAATTAGAGAGACAAAAATGTTACATAAATATAGTGCAAATGTTGGTATTTTAAAGACTGATAAGCAAAAAATAAAATACTATATAAAAATAACATGATTACGATCTAATAAATCGAAGTAGAAGAAACACTTTTCCAAATCATTATTAAACTAATATTTGTATATGGTGCTACTTCACTTCTCCAAATGGCACAGCAGGCTCAGCAGATAGAATAACATTAATACAGCAAACCTTATGTACAAACAAGAAATCTCCCTTTGACATAAACTGTAACTCATGCATGTTTGGTTAAAACCTGTTTATTATTCATTCACTGAAGTTACACTGAGAAGATTAGCCAGAATTTCTTTATCTCAAGTAATTTAATTCAATTCAATGCAATTTTATTTATATAGCATCAAATCACAACAATAGTTGCCTCAAGGCGCTTTATATTCTAAGGTAGAGTCTACAATAAGCTACAGGCATGCACGATGTACTTTCAAGCCTTGCTTGAATCCAAATCTCTTCAACATAGAGTGTTGCAGAGTACATCACTATAAGTGATCGATTACATTCAACAACAGTGAGCCTGTATAAACTTCCATAAACTACATTTGGGTTTAGTCTCGCCAGGAAGTCTTCTTTCTGCTATTCTTATAAAAGGTAGACGACTCTCTTTACTGTGTTCTTTTTCATTCAGTTGACAACAAAGCAAACGTGTTCTAATGGACTTGGACACTGGACTGTGGTTTTCAAAAGAATTATTCTGACTGATCACTGAGCATCTCACGGTTTCAGTAGAAGAAAATCTTGCTGCTCAAAGGGCACAGAATAAAGTACAGTATAAATGAATGAATGTGGCTTGTATATGAAAACAAACAATCCTACAAACAATATAGTTATTAGAAATAGAAAAACTGTACAAATGAAAGCCTATACTTTAAAAAAATAATCAACTTATAAAAGAGGTACACGGTAAGAAATTAAAACCACAGTTAAATAAAATGAAAGGGGAAAAAGCAGAGCCTTGCATGAAAATTAAAATATAGTGTGGTTAGAAGAGACAAGGACCGTTAAAGTATGTTTTTCAAAAGGTTTGTTGTGTTTCAGGACACTAAGACACAGTCTGGCTGCTGCTGCTGTTGTTATTAATTGTCACGGTCTGGCTGGCAGACCGTGGGGAGATGGGGAAATAGGACCCAAACGCCGGACTCTTCAGTGCAACAGTGTTTATTTACAAGGTGGTGAAGTAAACAACAATAAATCCCCAGTTTCCCAGACTCCCGTGTAGTGTCTTCTTCCCAAAAGTCCCCGTGTAGTGCTCTCTGCCCCAGTGTCCCTGCACTCCCCGTGCTCACTGCTCCTTCTCGTCCCACACTCCTCCTGAGGGGAAAACAATAGAGGCAGCCGTTAACACTTATCCCAGCAGGCATACACTCACACTTGACTTGTTTGAAGACTGACGTGTAGTCAAACGCAATAATCCAGCGTCGGTGGAAGCTCCATCGCTCATCTAAATAGCTCCCCCGACGAGCCCAGATGAGGAGCAGGTGTGCGGCCAGGACTTCGGGTGTGGCCAGCCCTCAAGTTAGACCACGCCCCCAGGGCTGAAGGTGCCTGTAACTTGGCCACAGCAGAAAGGCAAAACACACACACACACATACCTGCCTACATACAGATGTGCATAGGGGCAGTGCAGACAACACACCAAATAATAATAATAATAATAATAACCATAATAGTCACAGTCCCCACTGCCCACGGACCCCGAGTCCCCAGAGCCGGGTCCGTGACATTAATAGTTATCAGTTTACAAGCTACACATTTCTAACCCTTAACATGTAGATAGGGAGTTGAAATGGAAATTGCAGTCGCAAACAAAATAAGTGAGAGCAGTCATTACTAGTTCAAAATAAGAGTGTAAACAACAAGGCACTTCGGTTTTTAATTCCCACATCAGAAGTTTAGTTTGCTTTGAGAGTTTACTGAAACATTATCAAAAGCAAATACCATCTGGCTTTGGAGTTATAAATGAAACTGCATTCTGTTTTAACGTTTCACAAGCTCAAAATATAAATAAACTACACTGTTACAAAAAAATCTTAAAAAAACGGTAATATTCCGGCAGCTGGGGCGCCAAAAAACTACCGTAAAATAACAGAAAATAACTTTCTCATGAAAATACAGTTATTTTCAGTAATGAAAATAGAGTTTGTTGCGCTAATTTTACATGGGATTCTGCCTTTTCCAATTGCTTTTAGACATTAAATTAGGAACATTTTAACGTGATCAAACAATGAAATTACCTGTAAACAAGGTCAATGAATGTGGCAATATGAATCATAATGCGTAAATGTACAGAAATATACAGTTAACAGTTGGTTAAAATAATAATGGATTGCATGCCCTGGGACAGACTGACAGAGGCGAGGCTGCCATATCGCACCATCGGCCCTTCTGGCCAACACCAGTAGGTGAAGAGTCTTGACCACGGACACAATACCGAGAGTGTCCGAGCCGGGGCTCGGACCGGTAACCTTCTGATCATAAGGCGAACTGCCAACTCTTGAGCCACGATCGCCCTAAATAGCAATGATAATAATACTTATGTGATGTAACACAAGCTTATAGGAATCATGTTATATACTTTTCCATAGCATTACATTTGAATTCAACAGTTCAATCTTTCAAATAACGAACAGATGTTTCTGAAATCATGATACATTTGTGAATGTATTTTAACAATCTAAATATGCATATGTACAGACAGATACATTTAATAATCATGAAAATTATGTTTTATTACATTACAGTGATTTAACGTTAATTTACATTTGAAATGTGAAGTCACAGTCTATTTACGTAACTTTAATGACAAAACTGTAAAATGCACAGTAAAATACTTTTATATTAGGATTTTTTCCTACAGTGCAGCCATACCCGCGACCTTGTGGTTGTTAGTTCACATTCATTGGCCGATGCTTAGCGTCATGTTATTATGTGTCCCAACATCCAATGGCACGTCACATTGTTTTCATGGCCACACCCTCACCCAGGTGCAGAGGCCTATTTCTGTTCAGGAATGTTGTGAATACTTTGAGATTCATATTAATTGCAATTCCTAGCTCTATATTTATTTTTTAAAATATATAATTAGCACAGCGTGGCCATGCAATGTTTTATATGGGTTTTTTTAGTTTTTATTCCTATTAATTATATTTTCACTTGTTACCTCTGAATTATTGAATCAGACCTAGATGACATGAAATTTTCAGCACAATTATAATTCAAATACTCCTTTAATTATTGATTATTCTCATTCATTTTCGATCATTTTATATATTTTTCCATAGTATTACATTTGAATTTAACAGATCATTCTCTCACATAACAGACAAATATTTGTGAAAATACAGTTATGTATTTTTACAAATAAATATGCATATATACTTTATTTGTACAAATATGCATATGTACAAATAAAGTAAATTGTGTTTTACTATATGTACAGTGATGTTATGTTATTTTACCTTTGACATGTAAAATCACAGTCTACTTATGTACATTTCATGATATTCTAGAAAGACAGTACAAAACTGTAAAATATACAGTAAGATACTTTGACATTACTATTTTTTGGAACAGTGTACAGCTGAATTAAAGAGAAACGTAAGAAAATGGCAAGGAAAGAACCAACTGCACAAACAAAGTTAAGAGCTGTTAAAAACACACAGTTGGTGTACAACAGTAGAGCAGTCATCAGCAAGACACACAAAAGGCTACTCGTCAGTGCCCAAACCAACATACCTATATTTCTAATTTTAAAAGAGTTCATTTCTTACATGTCTTTAAATAAATGTCTATTTTAATCTGCATAAAATGAAAACACAAGCTCCCACTGATGTGGCTTTCCAAATGAACATTTTAAGTCCTTTAATCTTTGTAAATGCTGTGCCGGAACTAACAAAGGCCAGTTTGCAGATTTGTTAAATCAAAGTCAACTTAAAACAGTCAAACTTGTTAAACTGATTTGATAAAATAAATACCTAAGTAACAGCTCTAGAAACTAGTTTGCGACCACCAGGCAACCACTTGTTTCAAAGGAAAAATGTACATTCTGTTTGCAAGTGGTTGTTGGCAGTCGCTGGTGCGAAACTGATCACAAACGGGTGTACTAACACGGAAAACTTATTTGCGATTTGCTTGGTGATTAGCATGTTGACATAGTCATCACATGGAAGACACTGACTTGTCTGCAAACACATTTAAACTGCTTGAATTGGTCGTGAAACTATAAAAAGTGTGACATAAACTGGAAATTTAAATCCAACATTTTTTAAAAGCACAAATTTTACTTCGAAGGTTTGCGTTACAGTTTCTCACAGAGTTTCTCTACAGCTCTAAGTCAGCGGACCCCAACCTTTTTGGACCGGTTTATGTCCGACAATATTTTCACAGACAGGCCTTTAACGTGTCGCAGATAAATACAACAAATTAAAACCACCAGTACCAAAAATGCTGTTCTAAGCAACTGAATTCACCCGGCAACAACCAGCAGCCTCCAGCAACCACTTGTAAACCAATGAGGAATGCACATTTTTCCCGTGGTGATTGAAGGTTGCTGACTGGTCTCAGGACCTGTGTGACCATCACCTAACTGCCCCCTTAGTGGGCTGCTTTATTTTTTAATTCTTCATAAAGTCTACATTTTTACAGTGTAGCATTCATATTTGAATAAATATAAAGGCCAGTTGCTTGGTCTCTTTTCTCCTTTTTAATCGTTTAGCCCACACCCACTGTTCTTTTTGACCCATCCCATCATGCAGCGCTCCAAAATAGCTGGCTCTCCTGTAATCCCCCAGATTAATGACTAGTTTGCACCCCAGAGACACATTGAGCATTGCCCTTGCTTTGTCACCTTAATTGAACAAATAAGGGGATCAAGTGATCCATCAAATTAAAACATCGGTATGCTGCCGCTGAGAGTGAAACAGAAACACTGTTTAATGTGGAATTTACAAATGCTCTTTCAGGGCTTAACAAGATTCTGCTGCTTTTTATTAAAGGCCTCCAGTGTATATGTGCAGTGGCAATTCATATTCTCAACTATAGGTTTTACTGTTAGTTGTCTTATTTGCTATAACTTTGGGAAATAAAATGTGAAAATGAACTGTTAAATATAACATGCTTTTTCCATGTAGATTTTTATCCTGATTTGACTGTTGGGAAACTCTCACTGGAAAAGCCAAGCTATCTTTACCATCACTCTTAACAAATCAATAACGGGTCTGTCATTTATAAATACATTATATTGCCTGTGATCAGAGTACATACTCCTCTCTCTAATTCTGTGAATGGTTAACTGAAAATGTATTTGTGTGTGTGTGAAAACCAAGCTTGTTCAATTTCACAGAGAACCTAAAAAGAAGGATAATCAATGATTAGCCCAGTTTCATAAATTATTAATTCTCTTGAAGCAACTATAGAGTCTGTTCAGCATATGACAGTTTATGCGGTTACCCTTGGTAGGGATAATTTATAGCAGAATCCCTGTGAATCTATGTAAAATGCATGTGTTTTGTTTGTTTTTGATGCCTAACTTGATGTCTGGTATTCTGGAAGAGTCATGAACAGATGCCTGTACCTGTTCTTTCTGTCCAGTCATTTTATGAGCAGACTTCCAGTTAAGATAATCCATAAATTCTATCCAATCAAAATCCCATCTCATAATGAAAGCCATTGCAAATCTACTCTCTGTGTTTGACACATTTCAAAGGATTTCTAATATATATTTAAACTTAGTTTTTATCAGAGTTCAAAATAAGTGTATGATGTTTACCAGGTCACCAAAAAATATACAGCCCTTACAGTCCATATCCAAACCGTTCACTGTCATAAATTGAAACGGTTGATATTTATCAAATTTGGGACTCTGGCTGGATGGAAAAGACAAAGGCTACACTTTGGAAACCTCAAGGTTAGACTCTGCAATGCTCAGAGTATATACTCTTAGAGCTCTGGCAGCAGACCTCAGTTAGTATGTTTAATGTTAAAAAATGATGGGAATACAATTAGAAAAAACACTGATTAAGTATGGTTTGTTTGGAAGAGATTCCAGTAGAACATTTCAAATCTCCAAAAGAAACATGGCAGCACAGCTTCAATTTTCAAAGTGGTGTCTGAGCAAACCACAAGTCTCCCGAAACAATGTCCTTTTCACAAAAGTAGAGATGCATGGCTATAAAGCACTATGCCATATTTGGCAAAAACCAAACAGATCATATCAGCACAAACACTTAATGCCAAGTTTCAACCATTGTGGTGCAAGGGTGATGATTTCAGCTTCACAGCCAATACAGCTGGGAACCTTGCAGTCATTCAGTCGACCATGAACTCCTCTCTTTACCACAGTATTTAAATGTGAGGCCATCTGTCTTACAGTTGATATGTGGCCAAAACTGGATGGATGCAATAGGACCCCTGTCACAACAGCAAATCTACAACAGAATGACTGAAAAATGAATCCAGGCGTTAGGGTGTCCAGACTTCAACCTGATTGAACTTATAGGGTGAAGCCTTAGGAGAACATAACAATTCCCTGCAAACCTCAATGAATTTAAGCTTTAAGCTGTACTATAAAGATCAGTGGGTCAAAACAACAATTTGAGAGACATTAATGCCATTCACATCAACAAGTTACTACAGTAAATATCAGAGTGTCACAGGACTAAAAAGAGTCTTGTGAGAACTTTTTTCACATGACCACAGGTTCAATTCCAAGTGTAACTCTGAATATCCATCGGTTAACTTTTAAATTTCTTTTTAAACCTATTTGGCTTTATGAAAAGTTGATGGATCATCAAAGTTTATTGAGTTAAGATGTTTCCGTGTAAGACCATAAACATTACAGCTCTGGAAAAGCTCTGAATATTCTCCTCCTTTCCGATAATTCAGTCTTGGTTAAAGGGGTAGAGTGATTCACCGTCTAACAATGCCGGCCTTTCAACAATACCTTGAAAAAATACAAACAAGTTTAAACTTCTGTTGAGGTGAATGTGAGCCCATAAAGACTGATAACAGCAGGAGGTGGCGTTAATAACCACCATATATGGTGGTTATGTGAGGAAAACAAGTTTAAGGTGGTCCCAGTGGTTTTGAAGGGCAGCCAAGTGTAGGATATTTCAGAAGTTTGCTCTCGTGTTTTGTAGTTTATAACAAATCCAGAGTACATACCCTTGCATGCACCTTTAAACCTCATAAAATGCTCTCACCCACAAACTAGCTGGCAAATTGGGGAGGGAAAGACAAATGGGGAAAAAACAATGGTAGAAAAGAGTCAGTAATCAAGACATTCAATGTAATGGAAGGGAGTGTAACAAGTAATCAGAGACAGAAACCAATGGAAGCCAAGAACGAATACCCACAGGGTTACTTTCAAACCATTAATAATTTTAAATATTCTACTCGAGATTGAATGTTTGTTACTGCTGGTTCTCACAGACTAATTTTGCTGTGAGACATATTTGTTCTGAAACGGCCACAGTTGCAATTAGTGTGCTATGTCTCCATAGATATATGGAGAACTTTCCAAGACCCCACACACACACACACACACACACACACACACACACACACACACACACACACACACACACACACACACACACATAAGAAATCCCTAAAGCACTCGTTCCAGTCTTGACCCTCACAGTGATTACCCAGTTTGAAAATAAAGGAACTCAAGAATTATCAATTTAGATCAATACACTGGACCTTAAGCCACTGGTTGCATTGTTTTTATTAAAATCCATCAAAGAAATTGCCACGAAACAAGACTGGCACTTTTATATTTGTCATGTGTCCACGTTTATTTTCTAAGGAAACAATCTTGAGAACACGATGAATTGAACAGTTTAGAGTCTGACTAACATCAGTAAAGTGAGGTCTCCTTTTCACAAACAGCACAAATACCAATCCCAGCAAAGGACACGCAAAGAAAGCTACATCTGAGTTTTCTCTTTTTACCACTTGCCCTTTTCCTTTCAACAGAAACACAAGCTTTTATAAGTTTATTTTTTCATTCAAAAACTATAGTATCATTGATGTGAGCAGAAGGGCTACTCAAAACAATTTGGAACAGATGTCTAACTTACACATGATTTAAAAAATATTGTATTCTTTGCTGATATTATATAAGATTTTAACTTTTAATATGAAGTAATTTAAAAGATATTTCTGAATTGTTGTTTTATTTATGTATTCTCTTATGTATGGTATTTTTGTCCTCTATAGGAACTGAAAGAGTTTAAGTTTTTATGGTATCCAATCTAAACACTTCATGGACATGATTCTGTGAAGTCTTTAACTATTGAGGACTGCCCCAAACTAAAGTTACTCAAGTACACAATAGACCTCAATTGGTCTGCGGGGGCAGCAGCCTAAGCAGTGAAGCCCAGACCTCCCTCTCCCCAGCCACCTCCTCCAGCTTATCCGGGGGAACACCAAGGCGTTCCCAGGCCAGCCGAGAGATATAATCTCTCCAGCGTGTCCTGGGTCTGCCCCGGGGCCTCCTCCCGGTGGGACATGCTTGGAACACCTCACCCAGGGGGCATCCTTGTCAGATGCCCGAACCACCTCAGCTGGCTCCTTCCAATGTGGAGGAGCAGCGGCTCTACTCTGAGCCCCTCCCTGAACATGGCTGAACTTCTCACCCTATCTCTAAGGGAGAGGCCAGCCACCTTTTGGAGGAAGCTCATTTCTGCCGCTTGTATCCGCGATCTCGTTCTTTTGGTCACTACCCACAGCTCATGGCCATATGTGAGGGTAGGGACGTAGATCGACCGGTAAATTGAGAGCTTCGCTTTTACTCTCAGCTCCCTCTTCACCACAACAGACCGGTACAGCGTCCGCATCACTGCAGCCACAGGCCCAATCCGTCTGTCGATCTCCGGCTCCCTTCTCCCATCACTCACGAACAAGACCCCGAGATTCTTGAAGTCTCCGGGTCAGGAGAGTAAATATTTGGAATAATTCCTGATATTTTCAAATTATTTGCTCTTAGCAAGAAAAACATAGAATCCCATCACCCACTGACACCCACTCGCATTTGACATCAGGAAATCACATGCTAGGGTGGGCTAGGTTTCACAGCGGGTTCACGCGAAACCTTGGCTGATTGTGACCTACACCCGTTTTCACACCTTGGCTCATGTGATTAGGTAGAGGATCATTAGGGGGTTTCTTGACGCCCTTGGGGGGCACTCCCCTAGGACCTAAATTTGGGACTCTCCACCTTTTGGCCTTAGAACCGAAGAAGCTTCTCAGATGAAAGGTGAAACATCTTCAAGCAACTTAAAGAAGTCCAGATGCTTTTCTTTCCAAGCTCCTTAGTCTTAGACAATGGTTATCTTGGACTTCACAGACTGACAGTAGGGAGGGTACTATTGCCTTTTCTGTTTCACAGGTTTTGGGTGTCATGGTCCTGGGCCATGTGGGCCCAGTATTCTTAGTTTTCATGTATTTTTGTATTTTGTTCTTTATTTAGGCCATGCTTCCTGGGTTGATCTGTTACGTTGTTCCTTATGTGTTTTCCCTTCGTGACTCTTACCCCCTGTGTGCCCCTCTGTGTATTTATGAGCCCTCGTCTCTCTTTGTGCTTTATTCTATGTTTTCCCCAGCCCGTTATGTCTGCGTTCTCCCCGTGCTCTCTCTCCTCCTGTTTGAACCTCTGTGTACTTCCTGCTTTACTTTGCCCATCTCCCATCAGTGTTACGTTCACTCCTGCCGTGTCTTGTTATGATTATCAGTGTCACCTGTGTTCCCCGTGTGCATCCACTTCCCCTGATCATCCCTCATGTGTATTTAGTCTCTGTGTTTCGTACAGTCTGTGTCGCGTCGTCTGTGTTCTCACCTCCATGTTTTCACGGTCAGTCCTTGCAGTGATCATCATAGTCTGAGTTTTCTTAGTTTGTCGCAGTATTAGTTTCCCAGTTTAGTTATAGTCTAGTCACGCCATCCCTGCTTTGTTTGTGCACTTTGTCTTCAGCCATAATAAAGGCTCGCTTTCTGTTAAGTTCACTCCCGTCTACTCACTTGTGTATGCACCTGGGTCCATCACACACACCACCGCACGGCCTGTCTCTGCAGACCGTGACATTGGACTCATTATAATAGATTACTGGTACATTTGATGACCGCACTGGATTCTTGCTAATTTGGCCTAAACTCCAAAGCATCTGTTATTTGGTCCAAGCAAGGATATCGTTCACTGTAGGAAACTAAAGGCACTTTTAAGCCACCTGCTATCTGCTCTGAAGTTTGAGCTTGGTGAAAAGACCATTCATCTCTCAGCATGCAGCTTATTTCTCTTCCATTAACTTTTAGTTCACCGGGTCCTCTGCATGTTCTGATCAAAGTTTATTTTTCAAGTGATCCACAACCAAAAGTAAACTTCATAAAAGTGTGCAAAAAATAAACAAATAAAACTTAAACGTCCTGCTGTGGATGAAGGCAGAACCCTGATGGGTGAAGATCGTTAACTTTGTTTACGAACTCTTCAATCAGAGATTTTAAGTTGGCACAAATGTGGTTTCTGGTACTTTATAGCTGACAAGGGGGGAGTGACATTCAGAACTGTGAGATGCGGGAAGTACATCCTGCACACTTTCATACAGTACTTTGAGATATCTGAGTCCTTCAAAGTCCTTGGAAGATTAAAAGTGTCCTTTGGACCTGATTACAGAAATAGCTCTCTGACGCTGTAGATTACTGTAAATCAAACTTGGTGCATGTGACAACTTTTTCATTACCCTTTCTGAAATCTGTTCACACACAGCATGTTGCATCCCAATTATGGACTTGCAGATGCTATATTACAGCAAAGCATTCTTGATGTCAACTTAGGTGAGATGAAATCTCATAAAGAGTCTGCCCATCTTCATTTCGCCGCACTAAACAGATTACCCATGTGAGTCAGGGTGTGATGGAAGCATATGCAAGAGCTGGACTAAGCCTATTGAAAGATGAAGAGGGCCTGCAGAGGAGAGAAGTGGAGGGGAAGGAGGCTGACGTTAGGGCAGTGAAGGCTGGTGGCAGACAGATGCTGTGCTTATCACAGCTAGATCACACAGTGCGAAGGTTGGGCGGACATTGCGGTCTGCTTAATGTGAAATTTTTCCAGCCCCCCCAGAGATTCCTTCAGTACAAAGCTAAAACATGCAAACATACAGAAACACTACAGATCTTTTGCCCACACACTCTTAGACACACAGAGATGTAAAGTAACGTCACACTACCTCGCTTTTTTGGTGAAAATTAAAACCATGACCAAATAAATAGCAAAGCCTGAAGTTAAAATGCTAACTAAAGCTCAAAGAAGTGAACATAGTTTTGGTTTTTAATGAAGGTTATTGAGCTTGATCCTGTAATAGCTCGAGGAATTATGTTCTGTAGTTTTGCAACATAGCTGTTAAAAGTTTGGTTTTGATTTTGTCTCTGAGAATAACAAGACTTCACTTGAGGATAAAATTCTAACTAATACTATCAGGATAGTATTAGTATCAGAAGATTTTATTAGGGATATAGCTTTTTGCCTAGCAGTGGGAAATCATAGTAGAGAATAATGCCCTGAATGATTAATGATTTGCTATGATTGGCCATAATTCACATAGCGATGTTTTGTGACAGCATATAATCATGAACACTACATGCCAACTGTTAAACACGGTGTTGGAGGAGTGATGATTTCAGCTTGTTTAGCCGCAACTAGACCTGGGCACCTCGTAGTCATTCAGTCAACTATGAACTCCTCAGTATACTTACTGTAATATATAACTATACTAGTACAATAAAGTCAAACGAGCTCGACAGCTAAAGCTTGGTTAAAATTGGGTTGTGCTGCCAAAGGTGGTTCTACAAGGATGAGGACTGCATAGTCTCGTAGATCAGTGTTTCCCAAACTTCTGGAGCCACGGCACATATTTCACATCAGAAAAATCACATGGCACACAACCAGACAAAAATGTAATAAAAAGCACACCTATGTGCAGTGGCACAGTGGTTGGGAAACACTGTCGCAGATAATCCCTTTATCCATTCCTGTGAGGTCTTTCAGATAAAAACACTGATTCAAGCTAATCACACTGGAAAGTGAAGACAGTAATTAGTGTCCACAACACTGTTCATTGTCCTTCTAAAAGCCAGAGACATAATTTATTGGTTAAAATATCCACTTTTTTCTTAACTTTTTCACCAGTTTGATCACATCATAATTGGCCTTCACTCTCTCATATATCAAAGTGTTGACATACTTAAAAGATAATCTTGTTATCTTATTATTCATTAAAATGAATGTTTTTGTGGCTTGTAAGGTTTTGGTAAATGTTATCTGCTTAGACAACAATTTAAAGTGCTTGTCAGTAACTTGTAAGTTAACCAGCCAACAATAATCTTTGATAGTGGAATAAACTGAAGTTGCAGTTCATACCAGGACTGAATGGCCAACATAAAGATTGACGTTACACTTACAGGAGAGAAATATCCTCTATATGAAAAAGCAACAGAGACCAAAGTTTCTGGGACAGCTTATGCACTTTGGGTAATTTAGTGAAGTAAATGCACACAATTTGATGACTGTCAGTAATTTCTCATTTCTGCTGCTTTTTTAACAATTCCTCAACATAGAACAAAAAGGAGGGACTTGAGCTGGAGTGAGTATAAGCATTAGATCATTTCAGCAACTTTCAACACGCTTGCTCATACAGAATGCAGGAAGATGGCATTAGTTTTAAAGTGCCAGAAGCTTGTGGCAGTTTTGTTTCACAACACAGATTCGATAATCTCACTTCCTGAAGAACACTTGGCTCTTTCCATACGGATTTCTTTGTTCAATGAATAAAGACGTGAGAGGCACATTTTGTACTGCGCTGCAGGAAACATCACAGTCATTCTCTTTCGTGCATTATTGAGGTCGTGTGCATTAACGTTGCTTTCTGTTGGGAAGAGCTCTGTTTTCTATGCTTTTAAATTGTTGTAACACTTATATGCATATATAGATATACAAGTTTGAATTAGATGGCATAAAGAGTGCAAAAAATTCATTTTATGATACACATTTATGTTTAATATTAGCAAGTATACAGTCTCTGAGAGCACTGGAAAATGTTGTTATTATGGTCAGTGCTATCATGTTAATATAAAAATATGGAAATCCTTCCTTTTGTTTTGAGGAGTTGTATACTAAACTAGTTTCTTATCTGGTTTGATTCTAGAGAAAAATGGAAAGGAAACATAATAAAGTAACAAGCCATTTTCAGCTATGCTGCTACTCTGATTCATGCTTCCTGTGTTGGCGTAGTGTTTGGTCCTTTGTTCAGATACTTCCTCTGAGGACTACAATTCTTGATGTGTTGGAAGGTTTTTGGCAAAGAGCACAACGTGACAGCACGACTAGAATGAATGTCACCGGGAAGCATATTTTATATGTGTGCCATTTCAGATAAGAGCAAGGTCATCAGTATGGAGACCTTAATTAGGGATCCACTTCTGCAACCGCAACAGAAGATGTCACGGCGACACACCACACATACCTCGACTCGCAGATGTGATTAATTGGAAATGCCATCAGTTTGTGTGGAAAAATCTCATTAACTCATACATATGCACGCAGCTCGGCGAGACGGCGTGAATCGTTTTTTATTTTATGAACCATCTAACTCGACAATAAAAGAATGCCTCTATTTTATTATAACATATATGTAAATGTGAGTTATTTACATAATGACCAGCTAAAGGAAAAACTCTGAAAACATGCGTGCAAACAAACACACAGAGTGGAGGTAATACTTTTTTTTACTTTTTTTCTCCCTACAATCAAGATTCTGAAACACAGCAATTAATGAAAGGAGTCTGCTTATAGCAAGTTTTCAAAGTAAATGCTTGAGGGCTATTCTAAGAAGTGCCCTAACATTATACAATAATTACCACCTGCCGCAGACTAATGAAAGAAGTGGTACACAAGTGGATGCAATTATTTGTTGCTTTTATGGCTACACGTGTAACTTTAAGTCGATCAAAGCCGTTGTTATTCAGTGGGGGTGCGGGATACAAAGGATGAGCTGTGTGATTACTGGCCGCATGACAACAGTGAAGCTAAACCCTTAGGAATGAGGAACTTGAACCCCTTTGCCTTTCATTACCAAACAGTGGCTCTGCTCCCCCCATTGGTACCAAAGAGGAGTCAGAATCAGAATCAGATGCAAATCACAGTCATATGGAAAAGATGCAGTCCTGCACAATCTAGAAATGATGGTTTCATACTGCTTCCAAAGGAATTAAGAGTGAAAAGTGTGAGAAGAGTGAAAGTAGCAACCAGGTGCTGCTAATCAGATGCACTTCATTAACTGATCATCAGCAAGTGAGAGCACCTCTGTCACAGCAACAGTATGACAGTCAGGTGTGTGTTAGCATGATGCCCCAATCTTTTGCAGTGACGTCCCCTTGACACCCCAGATTCCACAGGCCTCGTTTAGCACGTTAAGCCTCTAAAGCTGGGCATACACTGTTTAATTTTTGGCTAATTTTGAGATGATTTTTCAGTCGTGCGACTGTTTTGGGGATCGGCCCGAGTTTCGCCTTAATCGTGAGTCGTGCATCGTGTAGCATACATGGGGTAACAAGAAGCGATTAACACCTCACGACCAGCTCCCGATCATCGTACGGTTGCAAGAAAATCAAACCTGTTTGAAATCTCCGTTAGCGAGTTACCGCGAATCGTCCCGTGCATGGAGCCGCACGTCATCAAGGCGTGGGCGTGGTTAGCTCGCTAACGTGTCAGCGCCGTGCAGGGTGATCCGTGGTAACTTGCAAACAGAGATTTGCCGCATTAATGGTGTTAACGTCATTTTAACGAGATTAACGCTGACAGCACAAGTTATAAGCTTCATGTTATGGACGCACAGTGTGAGCACTCAGGTCGCATCATAGCATTGGGCTGTATAGTGTGAGACCCTGCATCGTGACCTACGAACTTCTAACCCCTGATTTCCATTATGATTCAATCGTACAGTTTGGGCAGGAGTTCAATAATGCGACTGAAAAAAAATCCCTGTGTATGTCCAGCTTAAGTCATCAGGTGTGCTAACCCTAACCCTAACCCTACCCCACACTTTGGAAGGGAAGCACCAACCATTGCTGGCAAATGATGCTCTGGAATATCAATTTAAAACAAATCTGATCCAAAATATCTATTAAAATGTGAATCCAAACATTTTGCTTTTATATGTATCATTTTACATAGTTTAACAGTTATCGTTATTGAATCATAAAATACCTAAAAAAGCAACATGGTTTGTTTCAGAAGTTGATATGTTCAGATGCTATGATGAGGCCAAAGTGGCTATGCTTAGCCGTCATGCACAGGTAAAGCTTGGCCTAAACTGGATCGTGCGATGGGGCAATGATCTCAAGCACAACAGCAAATCTACAACAGAATGGCTGAAAAGGAAAATCAATGTTTTGCAAAGGTTCCATTCAAAGTCCAGACCTTAACCTGACTGAAATGCTGTGAGGGGACCTTAAGAGAGCTGTGAATACACGAATCTCATCAAACCTCAATGAACTGAAGCAATGTTGTAAAGGAGAGTGGGTCAAAATGTGTGAGACGGATAAAGTCAGAGAGAAAATGAGTTATTTTCACATGATATTGTGTTCTTACACTCTATCTCCCCTCAAAAGCAAATCTTCTCTCAGACTGACTGACAGTCAGTGTGATTTTATCTAATACTGAGTCTGGCTAGATTTAGGCTGTCAGGAGACATAGCCTATTGTTGTTTCTTTCTCTTTCTTTTCTTTTTTTGGGAGGCAGTCCCAGTCAGGTTTTCCAACAGGTCTGACTCTTATCAGTATCAGATTTCCTTTTCAAAACGATCAGTGAGTACAGACACCAGCAGATGGTCTTTCACACTGCTAGACTTTCTAAAAGCCAAACAGTCATTTTGGACTTATTCCTTCATCAACCAAAACAGGAGGATAAAACAGTGATTTGGTGTAAAGCTGTTGAAAGTACAGCATAATGGAAAATGCTTAAATGCCATTCAGGAAGCTTTGATCCATTGAGAAGCAGTTTGAGATTGCAGGCGCCACTACTGCTGACACAAAAACAACAATTAAAAATAAAAATCCAGTCTGTCATTATTCACAATGACATGCATCTGACAAGCATCTAAAAAGCTGAATTGTCCATATGTCACAAAAGCACATGGATAGTGTGCAGTTTGTGTTGTAGTGGTGTAGGAGCTTAATGGAAGCACTTCATTCAAGCAGAAATTCATTTCACTGAACAATGCACGCCTACGCTGTTTAAAGATGCCTCCTGGCTCACGAAGGGCTCTTCATGAAGTGAGCGCTTTTAAAATTGCTCTACAGCATTAAGGCAATTGAAATGAATAGCTGTTAAATTCACAAAGTGAGATACTAAATTGGGATCAAATGATAGCAGGTAAAGTATAACTTAAAATAAAACCTGCCACAGTATTGTGCTATTGTTAAAATACCATGAATGAACGGAACTTCTCCAGTCAGTTTTGCTAGCGCCACAGCACGACTCTATAATAGATCCTCCACTGCTTTGCGTTTATCAGCTGCATCCAGGCCTTCTGCTTTCAAGCAACTGGTTTTGTCACCCTGGCAGAGTCCAGACTATTAAAAGACCCAAAGGAGCCTGGGATCACAGTAAAGCAGTCGTGGGGTCAACACAATCAAACCACCTGCAGAAAAAAATAAATAAGGGACCGCTTGAAAGTCGGTTGGCTGTTTTATCAAAAAATGATTCCTGGGAATTGAGCCGGCATTGTTCAAAGTGGATCAACGGGTTTGAAGATCTCTGCTCACAAGTCTTATCCATCCTGTGAAATGTGACACTTGGAAATATAAAGATATCTGTTCTATATTCACCCACCTTGACACAAATAGCCAAGTGAGAGCTGCGAAATGAGCACACACGAGAAAGAGTGCATGGGAGATCGAAGGGGGAGAAGGGATAAAAGACCTAACGTGGGATCTTGTGAAGGAAGAGGGAAAGAGTGGCTAATGGAAACAAAAAGGGGGAGTAAAGCCCTGTGGTTGTCTGGGTGTTCTTTACCATCGGCTAGTCCCTTTTGACCAGGTGCAATTTTTTAGACACTTTGCTCTTAAAAAGTAAAATGCAAAGTAAAGCATTTCACTGTGATATTCCTCCCAGGACTTTAAAGGGAAAGCGTAATCTGTCAGATTTGGACCAGCTCTACACTTTAAGATGTGCTCGTAGGCTGAGCAGGCATTACTTTTTAAAGATCTTATACAAAATAAAACCCTCAAAATGAATCAAATACCTTTTGTCATTCATCTCTATTTCATATTCATGATGCTGAATATGATCCAGCTCTGCCCACATGAAAACAGATTCCCAAAGACTGCAGTGCAAATCACATGTAGACTACAAAAGCAGCTTTCAAAATTATTTTCAGATTGATCCCATGACTACATGCATGGGGAAACGGGATTAGTGATAAAACCACAAAGGATTATCACCCTTTTCCCAGTCAAAAAGGCCTTTAAGCTGTTATATTACACCTGTATTTGCTAAAATTTGACTCCACATATTTTTGCTAGATCTTATTATTATTAATATAATGGATCTAATCCTTTTGGAACATGTCAAAACTTTTATTTTATTTTCAAAATGCTACATTTGCATCAAAATAATGTGGCATGCTGTGGACACAAGTATTGAAACTAGAAGTACGGACCATAAACTAAATAGAAAATCATGATCAAGTTTCTTTTTGCAACCACAGAAGTTGAAGGGCGTTCGGTTATTCAGAATCTTGGTCTACATTTTCTATATACCACTAGATACTATAAGTCTATTTCTGTTACACAACTTCAGTTTTTTCAAATGAAGCTGCAGCAGTAGGAAATGTGTATTAAATGATATTGTGCTGCATTAATCAGAGGGCCAAAGGATGAATCAACATTGGACCCCCCGATTTGATGATAGTAACCTAATAGAAATTAAAAGAAAAATCAAATTACTGCAGAGATGGTGATTGACCTCGCATGAAAAAGGACACATGATATATGATGCGTCTTATCCTTGGAAAGGATGTTAATGTCGTGGAGTACCAGGGGATCCAGATCAACAACAGGCTGAACCGGACGACCGACACAGGGGGCTGTGTACAGCCAGCTCTGTTTACTAAGAAATCTGAGATCTTAGAAAATGTTGGAGAGTTTCTATCACTCAGTTGTGGCGTGCACATTGTACTTTGCTTTGGTCTGCTGGTGACCACACAGAGTGAGGCTGTGATTGGCTCAAAACTTGGCACTTTTGAAGCAGTAATGGAGAGGAGATCACTAAACAAACGGTCATCCATCATGGATAATCCTGAGCAACCTCTGCACCACTTACTAGGCAGGCAACAGCACACACTAATTCAGCACCACAATAAACCAGTTTAGTGATCTGGAGGGTCCACCACACTGCACTTTGCACCACTTCAATGTCATGTGATATTTCCTATGCTGTTTATTTTCCAGTATTTGTTTAATCTCATCTATTTTATCTCGTTAAAGAAATGTTATGAATTTAAACCCCATCATGCATGTCTGTGTTTATGTAAATAAATAAATAAATACTCCATGGTATTCATTTGGATTTCAAATTTCTGTGACTGTGTCAATCATTGTAACTCTGGCAAAGTGAAACAGCACCAAGCTTAATGTGCTACCAACTTACAAACCAATACACTGGGATTTAGGCTGCTACACCAGCAAGCTGACCAGTACCCACCATTAGCTAAATTTAACTATGAGATATTGTTCTCCAAACGGGAGTCTTTTGTTCTGTCTTCTTTCAAGTTCCTATTTTTCCTTGATTGGAAGCTATAGCCAGCGTGATCGTTCTTTAGCTGTGAATAAAACCAAGGATTTTAATAAAAGAAAGAAGTGCTCGGTTCTACATTTATGACCCGCCACTGTAAACGGTTGCAAAAAGCTTAGTACTTCTTGATTTGAAGTTTTTCTTAAAGGCATATAGGTGAATAAAAACACCAAAATAAAGGCTGAGCTTAGTTTATTTAGGTGTGCCGAGATTTCCTGTTAATGTGGAGCAGTTTGATAAGTGACATTCAAATATGAGATGAGATCAAAGGATTGCCCTTGTTGCGGCACTGAGGGTTTATATTTGATGCTTCCCTGCAGCGAAACAATGCTCAGCTCTGTCCCATTGCCATGTGATGCAGGCGTCATTATAATTTTCCTTATTTCCTACTTCTGAAAAAAGCCTTTATTTCCCGCCGACCTTTCCTTACTCCTCTTTGTTCTCTTACACATCAAAACCTCAGCCACAGTGTGACGCTCCGTAAAAGCATCCAGAGAGATGTAGACATATTAAAAGGCTGTTCTGATCTTCACTGCTTTTATAGGAGCTGTTCATGAAAGAGCGACAAGTGAATTATAATGCACCTCTAGTTACTTACTTAGAGTCTCAAGAGAAGATCTCTGTGCATCTATTTGAGAACATAACCTCTCTGTAACATTCCTAAAGAAACACAAACGACTAAACAACGTAAATGATGTAATATACTGTGTGTACAGGTGTGGAAAGAAAACATGAAAGAAGCACTTGACTTTTAAAAAAAAAGAAAATAGCAACAACAATGCTCTGCAAGGAATGCCGTGGGTCTTTTTTCATTTTCTGGACATTTATATCTCCAAAATATGAACATGAATTATGGGTTCTTACAATCACTAACTCGCTGGCGACGCTTGCATATAGACACACACTCACTGTGTCACTGCACAGCAGCTGCACAGCCTCTCCTCCTCTTCTCTGTTGCTTGCAGTGAGCATGCAGACAGACTGATAACCACTGATGAGCCTGAAGGAAAAAGGAGATGTCACATGTCAGGACATTTTTTCTGTCGCTGTGGTTTTCAGAAGTATTGTTGCCAATTTGGTAGCTTACACTATATGGACATGAATTCCGGTGTTCCAATCGCTTCCATGCCCACAGGTGTATAAAATCAAGCACCTAGGCACGCAGACTGCATTTGCAAACATTTGTGAAAGAATTGGTCGCTCTCAGGCGGTCATTGAATTCCAGCAATTGGGAAAGACAGCAACTCAGCCGCGAAGTGTTAGAGTTTGTAAAATCATACACGGGGTCAGCGGATGCTGAAGTGCATTCTGTAGTTCACAGAGGTCACCAACTTTTTGCACAGTTGGACGCTACAGACCTCCAAACTTCATGTACTCAGAGAGCTTCATGGAATGGGTCTCCATGGCCAAGCATTTGCATCTGAGCCTTGACCAAGCACATTAGAAAGCCCAGCTGAATGCAGTGGTGTAAAGCGCGCTGCCACTGGGCTCTAGCGACGATGTGTTCTCTGTAGTGATGAATTACCCTTCTCCTTCTGGCAATCCGATTGGATAGTCTAGGTTTGGTGGTTGCCAGGACAACGGTACTTGTCTGACTGCATTTTGCCAAGTCAAGAGTTTGGTGGGTGGGGTGGGTTTATGGTGCGGGGTAGTTTTTTAGGAGTTGGACTTGGCCCCTTGGTTCCACCAGTTTTCATCCAACATCAGTGTCTGACATCAAATGGAAGTATAGTCAAAAACTCCCATAAACACTCCTAAACCTCGTGGAAAGCCTTCCCAGAAAAATTGAAGTTGTTATAGCTGCAAATGTGGGAAACATAATATTAAATCCTATAGATTAATAATGGGATGTCAGTCGAGTTCATATGAGTGTTGTAACGGCGGTCTGGCGAGGCAGCTAGCAGGTCCAGCAGGCATGTGGGGTGGAGGTTAGCCGGACCACTCAGAGGCCATTCAGTTAAATAGAAAAACAGGCATTAACAGAACAAGACCATACAGGGAGTGCAGAATTATTAGGCAAGTTGTATTTTTGAGGAATAATTTTATTATTGAACAACAACCATGTTCTCAATGAACCCAAAAAACTCATTAATATCAAAGCTGAATGTTTTTGGAAGTAGTTTTTAGTTTATTTTTAGTTTGAGCTATTTTAGGGGGATATCTGTGTGTGCAGGTGACTATTACTGTGCATAATTATTAGGCAACTTAACAAAAAACAAATATATACCCATTTCAATTATTTCTTTTTACCAGTGAAACCAATATAACATCTCCACATTCACAAATATACATTTCTGACATTCAAAAACAAAACAAAAACAAATCAGCGACCAATATAGCCACCTTTCTTTGCAAGGACACTCAAAAGCCTGCCATCCATGGATTCTGTCAGTGTTTTGATCTGTTCACCATCAACATTGCGTGCAGCAGCAACCACAGCCTCCCAGACACTGTTCAGAGAGGTGTACTGTTTTCCCTCCTTGTAAATCTCACATTTGATGATGGACCACAGGTTCTCAATGGGGTTCAGATCAGGTGAACAAGGTGGCCATGTCATTAGTTTTTCTTCTTTTATACCCTTTCTTGCCAGCCACGCTGTGGAGTACTTGGACGCGTGTGATGGAGCATTGTCCTGCATGAAAATCATGTTTTTCTTGAAGGATGCAGACTTCTTCCTGTACCACTGCTTGAAGAAGGTGTGTTCCAGAAACTGGCAGTAGGACTGGGAGTTGAGCTTGACTCCATCCTCAACCCGAAAAGGCCCCACAAGCTCATCTTTGATGATACCAGCCCAAACCAGTACTCCACCTCCACCTTGCTGGCGTCTGAGTCGGACTGGAGCTCTCTGCCCTTTACCAATCCAGCCACGGGCCCATCCATCTGGCCCATCAAGACTCACTCTCATTTCATCAGTCCATAAAACCTTAGAAAAATCAGTCTTGAGATATTTCTTGGCCCAGTCTTGACGTTTCAGCTTGTGTGTCTTGTTCAGTGGTGGTCGTCTTTCAGCCTTTCTTACCTTGGCCATGTCTCTGAGTATTGCACACCTTGTGCTTTTGGGCACTCCAGTGATGTTGCAGCTCTGAAATATGGCCAAACTGGTGGCAAGTGGCATCTTGGCAGCTGCTGTTGACTATTTTGAATGAAACGCTTGATTGTTCGATGATCACGCTTCAGAAGCTTTGCAATTTTGAGACTGCTGCATCCCTCTGCAAGATATCTCACTATTTTTGACTTTTCTGAGCCTGTCAAGTCCTTCTTTTGACCCATTTTGCCAAAGGAAAGGACGTTGCCTAATAATTATGCACACCTGATATAGGGTGTTGATGTCATTAGACCACACCCCTTCTCATTACAGAGATGCACATCACCTAATATGCTTAATTGGTAGTAGGCGTTTCGAGCCTATACAGCTTGGAGTAAGACAACATGCATGAAGAGGATGATGTGGACAAAATACTCATTTGCCTAATAATTCTGCACTCCCTGTACAAGCCAGGTCTCCACGGCTCTACTCTGTTTGTACATACATGTGTACGGTCAATGGTACGGTCTCTCTAAACAGATGCACGGACAGCAGCATGTTTGGCTGTAATGGCTGCCGCTGCACTCACACTAGGAGACTTTCCAACTATTACAATAATAGGATGACAACCCCTAGTGGTGCTATGCCATAATAAAGGTTCTTACAGTGTGAAGGCAGATGAACGAATACTTTTGGAAATATAGTATATGTGGTAAATGTGTTCAGAACTCTTGTGTTCAGATTTTGTTTTTTTGTTTCACATCCGTTAGAAAGTCATTTCAGGGCCCCGTACTGACCAGGTGTGGTTTCTTTTTTGTAGTCTGAAGTGCTTGAAAAGAAGGCAACTGGACTTCTTTAGGTTCATGAAGATGTTTCTACTCTCCATTCAAGAGACTTTCTCAGTTATAAAACAACTAATGGAGGGTCTTAGTTAGGTACGTTGTCATGAAAATGAAAAAATGTCCTCAACTTGCTTTGAGATAAACCTACTGTGGATTAATATAGTGACTCCTGGAATACTGATTTGTTTGTGCACAAGAACAAAATCATGTTTGGGTGTATTTTGTAGTGGTCGTTCATGTATAGCTCTTGTATTGTAATCATATCAGAAATCGCATTCGTTTACAGCGATTCATGGCAAAAGAGTGTTTAAAAGTTAGTCAGCCTGCTGTTCTGTTGTCCATAAGTGATTCCATGGGAATCCACACCTGGTGGTGTATCAGACACTCTGGGTTATTGCTTAGGTAAAATGTTTCATACATACTTCACACCTGCACCTGTCAGCGAAGGCACCCAGCGGTGACATCCCCGGCGCGTTCCTCTGCCAAGGTGAACCTGCCAAGCTCGTCTGTCTGTCTGTTTGTATGTGAGCTTGAAAAAAAACCCTGCTGTGTTTCAAAAAATTTGGTGGAACAAGGGAAAAGTGAAGAAACAGTTAAAACTGGCCGTGGATCACACTTATTTTCTTTAAAAAATAGCATTGGCCTTGACAGTAGGATGCATGTGTGCCCATCTGCTGGGTTTGGCAGCACCTGTAGTTTAACAATAAAGCAAACACTCAGCGAAGAACTGCTCTGTCAGAAATACAACAGAGGAACGACTCATTTATCTGCTTACGGTGCAGCCAAGAAAATTCATGCTGTTTTAAAAATCAGTCAGTCGTAACCTGGAGCAACTGTGATCTAATTTCACGCTTTAGGACACAAATAGTTTTCACATAAAAGCTGGGAACAGGGGTTCGCTGCATTTTTGATTCCCAGACACTAAAAACAACATAAACTAATTAGGCTGAAAGTCACAGAGTTTCTTTAACAGAAGAGATTATTTAATAAAAGTGTCCTTGTATACAGTACATGCACAAACTACATTTAAACACCGATCTGTTATTACATTATGAGCACTGACAGGTGAAGTAAATATCACTGATTATCTCTTGATCATGAGACCTGTCATGGGCGGGATATTAGGGACCAAATGAACATTTTTATGTCAAAGTTGACGCATTAGAAGGAAAGCAGTAGAAATGGGCAATTGAAATGATATGAATGAGTTTGACAAGGGCTAAATTGTGATAGCTAGATGACTGAAACATAGCATTGTCGAAACTGCAGCTCTTGTGAGGTGTTCCTAGTCTGCAGTGGTGAGTATCTATCAAAAGTGATCCAAGGAAGGAACAGTGGTGAACCAGCCACAGGGTCATGGGCAGCCAAGGTTTATTGATGCATGTAAATATTTGTATGACCAACCAAATATTTGGCGGGGGGTCATAAAGCCTAATCACTGTATGTTATCTGTTGTTGTTAGTGGCTGATTTCATTGTTTCAACTTGGGATTCAGACTGTCAGAGGCCTCAGAGGACAATATGCAGCATGTAATCCATCGGCAGTGGAAACAGTCACAGGAAACCTAAAGCCTTTAGAATAGTTGTTTTTGTCTTTTTCTTATTTTAAATATCATTTATGTTGCCTTTTTTTCTGAGCTAGTTCAGGCAAGCAACTCAAGCTACATGGCATCCTGCCACTTTCCAACTACGCCTTTCCAATTTGGTGGTTGATTTAAGCTGCAAATTTTGCAACTCTCTCTCTTTAACAAGTCAGTGCTGCTGCTGTCCTGCATTGCAGCCCACACTTTAAACCACTCCACCACTCCAGCATCCACCCTCTGGGGACTCAGGGGGAATGTTTACACAATTTCTGTGTGCATTATATTTGCATGGAGAAAAAAGCTTGCAGTCTAGATACCAAATTCTATCTGTATTCTGCTGCTGTAATGAAACAGTCGAACGTACGTAATAAAAATTAAATACTACACCACTCATTAGTGTAGTATTTAATTTTTATTACGTACATCACATACATGCACATATATAGTGCTGTATATAGAAAAGTGCATTGACACGTTAACAACAATTAACAAGAAACATTGCATTGCTAGAAAATGATCAGCGTTATTGCTACGTTGCTTTTTCCAAGCACCAAGCAAAACATAAATAACGATTTTAATAATATTAAAAAAAAATTTTTTTTTAAATAATATTAATATATCTGCATATGTAATGAGTGAGAAAATTTAATTACCACACCACCGTAATGAGTAAATCAAAACACCATTCAATTGATGAACGTTTAAAGTTAATTATCAAATAAAAGCTTAAATCAAAAGTGTATTTGTGGAAAAAAAAAACCACACACATTCTCCCATTAATAGATGTTTGTGTGCAGTGTTGTGATTGCATGTGTGGATGAGGCCTGCAGTGCTGCAGGGCAAAGATAGGAACAAGCCACTGAGCTATGGGTGTTAAGCCAAGTGCTATGAGCTAGGTCTGTGTGTCCTGCCAGAGCAGAGGGAGTCAGAATAAGAAGCCATAACAAGCAGAATACAAAACTGGAACACCAGCTCTACTTTTAACCCGTCTTCTACCCGGACATTCAGTTAAAATTCCACCCAGGCCCAAACACACCCCCACACGCGATTTTACACTCGACACGTCTTGATCTATTTCTCGTCCAGAAGTGTAGTGTTGTAGTCCAAATTCCACAAGCTGGCATCCAAATTGAACATGGTCCAGAGTATGTGAAGTACATAACAATAGAAACTCTGATAACCACAATAATTAGCCTGTAAGATTTTCTCCCAGCCCTTCCACGGAGATTTATAACACTGTGCCGCTAATATGCTTTGCAATCAACTTTGTTTGAAGGGCTGGTAGCTAAATGCTTCCTTCAGCGCTTCAAACAAAAGTCACACAATTCCTTAAAGATGGAGAAAGAAACCACGCTGAAGTTTGCTCTTTTCCCCACTTAGCTGAATAATTTACATATGTGGATATACAGGAAATGGCAGAGGAAATCAGTGAGCCCTCACTTCCTCAGCACACTGAGATCCACATGGTGGCTGATGAGCTCTTAATGAGGCTTTGGCAAAGATGGTGCAACTTGCCTGATGGATGCTGCCAAGTGGGCTGTAAGGTGGTTTGGCTGCCACTGAGGACACAGGGGAGGTTTGCTGGAACATGACTGTGGAGAAAATGACAGTGGGAGGAGGAGGGAGGGGGTGTGATGGAGGAGGTAGATCAGTGCAAGGGTGCAAAGCCAGATGCATAGCAATCTCAAGTCAACAGGTGTCCAATGAGCAGTCATTCAACTTTCTATTTTCTGCCCAGTGCTATTCTAACAGCAGAAGAACAAAGTGGTGAGCTAGAGCGATGCGGATAAGAGTCAGCAAGCTTAGGCGGCTCCAAACTGTAGAGCTTGCATTAATGAAACATCATCTTGAGGAGAAAAACTACACTTGAATGTTCATTTATATACCCTATAAGCACGCTGTCGTCAAATAGTCCCCAAATGTGTGCCTCCTATAAAGAAAAAATCCTTTCAAAAAGCGAAGATTCATCTTCCTTACTTTCATGCCCGCTAGGACCTGAGTGGGACATGCATGCTGCAAAGTAAAGAGGAGATAAAGCATGTGCTCGCAGCCAAAGCAGGAAGCTGGAAAAACATCGGATAATAAGCCAACAATGAATATTTCATGGCTGTGTTAGTCAGCAGCAATGAGTCAGACAATTGTCCACTGAAGCAGTGATTGACCATTCATAGTACAGCTGTTTTTCTCTTTTCAAATATAAACCATATAAATATAATATAAACTTGCAGCTCGCCTTACAGCCTGGGCCGTATCCAGCTGTAGGACAAACCAACTATGAATATAACATGTATAAGGTCAATAACTAGCTTATAAAGTTCAGTTTATTTTAGCATTATATGACTATACAAAACAGCAGTATTCAACAATGGACAATATGCATAAGCAGGTAATATACATATATACTTGCTGACTGATCAGCAGTGAACGATCTGTGTCACACCAAGGCTAAACCTGAGGTTACTGTCCTTCAGGCCCAAATCGAGCTTCGTAGTGCAGACCTCAGCAGAGTGTGATTTGTGAAGGGGAAAAAAAAGAAAAAAGACTTTGGGGGGAGGGGTATGTGTGTCTTGTCCCTACCAGGGATAAAAATCATTTTAGCAGAGGCAAAGATAAGTAGACCAGAAGGGGGAAGTCCCACATATCCCGTCTCGGGCTTGTTAACACTTCTGAATATTTCAGCCAGGTGGATTTGTATGTCCAAGGTCCCATGATGCTCTCTCCCTCTCTCTTTATATCTCTCACTCCTTAAGTGTTTGTCTGTGTGTCTGCTATTATCTTTGTTGTGTGAGTCTAAATGTGCTTACAAAGTCACCTGAGAGAACCATCTGAACTTTGAGGACAGAAAGTTCGTTGACTGTATTATGAAGGCAGGGTTAGGGTTAGTCACTAATAGATGGAGTTAAGGTGCCCTCATTAAAAAAACACTTAACCATGACGTCATGAAAGACAGAGTGTTGGTGATTGCTGATTGGAGGGTGAATGTGTGTAAATCTTAGATAGAAAGCACTTCAACGTAGGAAACAAGAGCTTGTGTAAATGGGTGGATCAGACTGTATAAAACACTTGGAGTGTGCAAGTAGAGTTGAGTTTGCAATATTTAGTATAATAAAGTCATTTAACAGGATCCTATCAGGCTACTCTAACTTAACTGAAGCAACATACTGTAACAAGTTTTAACTCTTTGCTCCTTGAACACCTACTAAGGACCATCCTTGAAGCTCTCCTCTGATCTGAGTGGTGTCTGTCATATTTCAGGCTTGCTTATAGAACAAAATGACTGGGTTTGCATCAGGAATGAGTCAGGATGGTCTCTGTCTTTGTAGGTACCCAAAACCAGGAAACTATTCAAATGGTCATCAAACCACATCTTTATGGATATTTACAGAGTACTGGGGTGGTTGTCAGGGAAAGAGTGAAGACAATTGGCCCCTGATCTGCTAAATTAAGGTGCAGAAACTTCTCTAAGCTTGACTATCAAACTGGGCTGCATGCACTTTAAAGATAATTATGGAAGCACCAATAGCTAGGTGAAGACATATGTTCAGATGGCATGAATGCTGGCTTTATTTGGAGCGAATACCTACTGATCTGAGAACTTTTACTTGAACCACCTAATGAATTTTTACTCACAGTCCCACTTCATCTGATGAGCTAAAGGTGACTTCACATACACCTGTCTAACCTCACAAACACAGAACACTGCTAATCAGTGCATGTTCAGCTCCCACTGATTGGCAGAAAAGACGTGTTTAATGCAGAATAAACTCCTATAGTAAGGGGCCTCTTGGATGGATGGATGGATGGATGGATGGATGGATGGATGGATGGATGCATGGATGGATGGATGGATGGAAAGCTTGGTAGTTGAACTGATGGCCTGCCATAAGTTACAGTTTGATATCACAGGGATGGGTTCTTACAACAAATCATGCAAAACTATTTGAGTAGCACAAAAAATGAAAGCATGGATGTGGAAATCATCATAATAGTGGAATTGTAAAGTGCTTTGAGGTTCTCGAAAAGCGCTATATAAATGCAATCCATTATTATTATTATTATTATTATTATAATAGATCGCCTTTAATTTTCCAAGGTCTCCAACCCTATTCCTAACGCTAACCCTAGGTATATCCAACATGTATTCTCTCTTTTTATTACATTGTTAGACACTTATATGTCATTTTAATTGGTGCGTATTAAAATAAATAAGTGGAAAACATGATTTATGCAAGCAGAAATCCTTAAAATATTTTACTGCAGATCAGTTGGACATTTAGTCTCAGCAAACCAGGTACTGAAGTATCCAAGCATCCAAATAAGAGTCCATTGAGTCTCTGCGTGACTTCTTATTGCTGTGTACTATGAAAAAAAAACCCAGAATGAAATTGAATCAGAGGAAAGGCTGAATGAGAAACTGATGATTCTCTCTTCCAGAAATTGTCACAGCACCTGCAAACAACACAATAGAGTGGAGAATGTCGTTAAATATCCCTATTGTGTGCCAAGTTTGTGAGCGCACACGTGTGCGTTCTGCACTTTGCAGAGTGCTTACCTTTACAGGGCAGGGCGATGCTAAGTGTTCCAGTCAAATGGATCCAGTATACAGGATGTGGAAACACTGACATGTGTTTCCACATCCAAAAAGCATCCGCTCACGCGAATACGTACTGACACATTCGGAGGCGAACGCATTACACTTGAAAGTCAATGCAGCTAAAAGTACTGCTCGGGTCCAGCATATTCAGAAAGATATTAAAGCATAATGAGAGCTCAAAGACTAATGCAGTTTGCTCATTTCCTTCAACGTTTTGTGCTTTAGAACATTCAGGTCATGTTCACGATCGCGTTACTTAGTCGTCATTTGGTTCTTCGCCTGTGGTTTCTAAATGTCTTCCTTTGTCCCTGCATTGTCTTTGCTCCACTCTCCGTTTGTCTTTGCATTCTAAGTCTGTTTTTAATTACTTTCTCTTTTATGTTGCTTCACATTGCTTTAATTTGTCTCTTCCAGCCTTTAGATTGTGTCCTCCGCACTGGTTGCCTTCAGCACTAAGTTTCAAAGGTTCAGACAATAATATAATGAATTTACGTTGAATAGACGTGTTGTATATACATTCTTAGGTAGATGGCCATTTTACTCTGTCCACCACTTTGGTCCAGGATGGTTTTTGAATTTGGCTCGATGGACTGTGAATGTCTGAATGGACAATTCTCCCTACAAGTAGCACCATTAGTACAATTTTTGAATTATACAGTATTTTTGTGCACCTGTGAAACTAGTGACATTAGTTTGTGTTTAGTTCCTTGGAATGATAAAGGCAGTAAGACAAACACAGTGCTGGAGGGTAAAGGAAGTGTGGGGAAATGAGTGGGTATAAAGAGAATCAGACTAGGGTGATGAAAACAAATGAGACCAAGTCATGACTCACAGCTGCAAAACGTGTATTATATATTTTGACAATTTTTTTGATGCAAATTAAATTGCACAACAATGTAAAATGAAAATGATGACCAGTTTATGAAAGACCGGGGTGGCTGGGCCGTTGCGATAAGATATAAGCAGTAGGGGTGCAACGATACTCGTATCGATATTGAACCGTTCTATACAGTGCTTTCGGTTTGGTACGCATATGTATCGAACAATACAATTTTTTTTATTTATTTTATCAACTTTTCTTCTGACGATGCTGTCTGTGTTGAGCACTCAGTGGATCTGCGTTCGACTACTCTGCTTAGGCTGCACTGTCGAGCGCAGATCCACTGAGCGCAGCGCAAGCTAGCAAGACAGAAGCTAAGCTCGTTGCAACATGGCAACTACCTCAACGCTACCCGAAACTGAACCTCCCCCACCCTCATTCAGATCTGGCGTTTGAAACTATCTTGGTCTTCATGTGAAGCATGACCCTGATGGTAAGTGCGTCATGGACAAAAGTAAAACAGTATGTCGGATGTGCCACGCAATGCTCAATTGGTGGGAGCTAGTGTGTTAGCGCAGTTAGCTCGTTAAGGTGTTGGCCGTCCAGCCCCACGCACGGGGCGATCCACGGTAACTCATTAACGGAGATTTGCCGCGTTGTGGCGTTAATGTCATTTTAACGAGATTTACGCTGACAGCACTAGTGGGAACACAACAAATATGACTGTGTGGCGGACCACCAGGTGGCTCCACTCACACACAAGTTGAAAGGAAGTGTGGGGGTGGAGATTTTGGCGCTGACTATATGTGAAGTTCTGTCAGTTAATAAAGGTTGGAGTGAGACACTGAGACCTCTCCTGTCGTTGTTACATACCTCCACATTGGTGACCCCTGTAGTGAACATGCTAAGGCTCGACGACGAAGCCAGCTCTGGCCTGGAAGCATCGGCGGCCGCCGGACCTTCACCTCCGCCGATGGCTGCGTTTGCTGTGGCGCTTAAATTGCCGGATTTTTGGCTTCACGATCCTCCTTCATGGTTCATGCACGTAGAAGCTCAGTTTGCTCTTCGTGGAGTTTCAGCCGACGACACTAAATACCACCATGTGGTGGCCTCACTTGACCCGCTGTCAACCCGCCGTGTGATGACTCTCCTCCGGGATCCCCCAGCCCAGGGCAAGTACGCCGCCCTCAAGGGGCTGCTGCTGCGGCGTTACTCCCTCTCTGATGCTGAGCGGGCCGAGAAACTCCTTTCCATCGCGGGCCTGGGTGACGGCACCGCCCTCGAGCTCATGGAGAGCATGCTGTCCTTGCTGGGCGCGGAGGACGGAGGATTTCTCTTCACCCACCTCTTTCTTCGACAGCTGCCGGCTCCAGTGCGCGCTGGCCTTGCCAACTCCCCGCTATTGGCCACGAAGGATTACCGCTCCCTTGCGGAAGAGGCGGATCGCATCCTCCTGGCTACCAGGATTTTCGGCGTCCAGACGGTTATTCAGGACCCACCAGCGTTTTCCCCCTCCCCCTCACCGATGCTCCACGGGCCCTCCGACTCGTCCACTGTGGCCGGAATCGCTGCACGGCGGCACCGCGGAAAGGGGCTTTGTTTTTATCACCAGCGTTTTGGAGCGAAGGCACGGCGCTGCCTCCCGCCTTGCAGTTTCCAGACCCAGGGAAACGGGCATGTCAGCGCTCTGTAGCAGCCGCGACCGCTGGCAACAAGGAAAGGCTGCTTTTCTTAGAGGACTCACGCTCGGGGAGGCGTTTCCTGGTGGACTCCGGCTCACAGAAGAGCCTTCTTCCCCCGGCTGGCTCGGACAGGCTAGCTGAGGGTTGCGGGCCATTGCTAACAGCGGCTAATGGCTCTCCCATCAAAACCTTCGGTGAAAGGTTGGTGACTGTTTGCTTTCACGACCGTGACTTTCAGTGGAACTTTGTTGTTGCTGCTAGCTCTGTGCCTATAATAGGCGCTGATTTTCTTTGTGCTCACGGACTACTGGTTGATGTGGCTAACAGACGTTTAATTGATGCTGTGTCCTTTTCCTCATTACCCTGTTTGACTCGGGGTGCTCAGCCCGTGGTGCATGCTAACTCAGTAGATTCGGGTGACGTTTTTCAGTGTTTGCTTTCTGAGTTTCCCTCACTCACTGTCCCCACTTTCTCGAGCACGGTGACGAAGCATGGGGTAGAGCATTACATAACTACAGTAGGGCCCCCGGTGTTCGCGCGCGCGCGCCGCCTCGACCCCGCCAAACTGGCTGTCGCTAGGGAAGAATTTGCCACCATGGAGCGTCTGGGCATCGTGCAGCGTTCGAACAGTGCCTGGGCTTCTCCGTTACACATGGTGCCTAAATCTGATGGTCGGTGGCGACCTTGTGGGGATTTCCGCCGTCTTAATAATGTCACGGAGAACGATCGTTATCCCATTCCCCACATCCAAGATTTTTCCGCCCATCTTGCGGGGACCTCGGTTTTTTCTAAGATCGATTTGGTACGGGGATATCACCAGGTTCCCGTGCGCGCGGAGGATGTCCCCAAAACCGCCGTAATTACACCTTTCGGCCTTTTCGAGTTTCTGCGCATGCCGTTTGGCCTGAAAGGTGCCGCCCAAACCTTCCAGCGGTTGATGGACTCGTTTGAAACTATCTTGGTCTTCATGTGAAGCATGACCCTGATGGTAAGTGCGTCATGGACAAAAGTAAAACAGTATGTCGGATGTGCCACGCAATGCTCAATTGGTGGGAGCTAGTGTGTTAGCGCAGTTAGCTCGTTAAGGTGTTGGCCGTCCAGCCCCACGCACGGGGCGATCCACGGTAACTCATTAACGGAGATTTGCCGCGTTGTGGCGTTAATGTCATTTTAACGAGATTTACGCTGACAGCACTAGTGGGAACACAACGAATATGACTGTGTGGCGGACCACCAGGTGGCTCCACTCACACACAAGTTGAAAGGAAGTGTGGGGGTGGAGATTTTGGCGCTGACTATATGTGAAGTTCTGTCAGTTAATAAAGGTTGGAGTGAGACACTGAGACCTCTCCTGTCGTTGTTACATACCTCCACAACTGCACATTTACGCCGACATCGTCCTAGTGCAAAGACAAGTGGAAGCAGACAAAAACAACAAGCACGCATGCTACAAACTTTACCCGAGTCATTTAGACAGCTGTTAGCACATGATTCTCCTTATGGGGACCTGATATGCTGAGAATATAGCCCAGAAGAAGCAGAAATTAGGGTACCTCGAGGGGTCACAGCAATCAGTGTGTGAACAGTGAACATTAACAGGCTTGGATACTGGTCTATAAACAATTTCAACACACAGTACATAACACACAATTGGGAAATGTTACCACCTCCTCAATCTGGCATTAAAAACCTAATGTGAGTTGTTTAACCATCAGTATTTTCTTAGGGTATTTAAGTATTTTACATGCTGTTAAAGGACATTTATGCATCACTATTTCAAAGTAAAATATTAAAAGAAAATAGCTGAGGACCATTTGTAAATTTTTACTCTCACAGTGAGCTTACTGGGAACGGACTAATTAAATATTTCCCATCTCAAAGATACTAAACGCATTGTTCAAATTACGCCTTAGATTCCATTATAGTGCCCGGTCTTTTTCTTTATTTCTTTTGTTCTTTTTTCCGAGGGAGATACTGATTACATTTGGGAACAGTCTGCAGATATTGAGAAAAACACAGCCTCTTTGATGAATATTCATTAATCAAAGGGCCTGGGTTCATCAAGATGTAGCGAACAGGAAAGGTCATTTTTATTGCACTGGAATTTGTCTTCATTGAGTGTCTCTGTGGAACAAGTGAAAAGACCATTGCAAACAATCTGTCTATACTTTAATAATTTAAATGAAGTTAGAAGTACGCTGAAAATAGCAGATAATATTATTCTGGACCACCCATCATTTAAGCATGCCTTTATTCAGCCCAGAATAGACCAAATTTAATTGATTCTTTGTGTCAGTATACTAGGAATGGCATATATAACACCAACTGCATGGGCTTTTCTACTTGTGTGTAACCGCAATAAATCTGTAAAAAGATGAACGGATGCCGAATGGATGGATTTGCATCTGACCCACATCCATATGATTAGAATAACAACGAGGACCGTGGTAAAACGCAGACTTAGGTAAATGTGAGCTATGAGAAGACATTTTAGGTTGAGGCCAAAAAGGAATGAATGTTCAATCTATAACAATAAAGCTTGCGGTGATGCTAACATGATGATTATTTAGCGTGTTCAATAAGCCGCTAGTAGTGTTGCACTTAGCTGTAGAAAGTGCTTAAGAGAACTGATGCTGTCTGTTGTAATGCCATTAAGCTGTTGCTCTGGTACTACAGTGCATGACTCCACGATCAATTAAACAAGATCAATTTAAAAAAACAAGGTGAGGTGAAGGAGAGTCCATCTGTTAATTGTCTTAATCCATTTGCAAACTGCCAGCAGGGCTGCTTATATCAAAGCACACACGATGAGTAATGGCAGCTCCGTGTTATTTTCAGAGTCTAGACCAATTAGCGAGAGCTTATGTGCTTGTTGCTCTATGGACTTGGCTGAGGCATGTACAATCTATATGTTTTCATCACAAATAAAATATATTGATTAGTACAGCAGCAGTGAATGAAGTTATTCAATAATTTGGAACAATCAGTAATACAGCAATTAATCAGATTGGCAAGGCGTTCAGTGACGAATGCAACCCTCACCTCCCAGAATTCTCTGCAGTGCTCTGCTTTAGTCTTCCCACTTCATGTCATCCTTTATCTACCAATTAAGTCATATATATCTTGATCAACAATGTTGGAAGTAAATCTCTATAAAGTAATTACATTTTTCTTTAACAGCACATATAGAGTCATTTTCAGTAATCACACTGCAGTTTAATCACACAGTGGCAAAGATTTGTTACTTGGTATCTGACTTCAGGAGGAGTCCACAACCTTTTACACACGGTGTAATTTTATTTCACAAAAGGACAAGAAAGAGCAGTGTGCCTTGAAACAACTGCTGATAACCTGACATGGACTCTTTGCACTAAGCCAGTACACAGTGAAGCTGAAGTGTATGCTGACCCTGGCCAAGCAGTCAGAGCCTGACAAACAGGTAACAAAAGCAGTGATGAGCAGTCAGGCTCGTTTCATGTGTACCCTGTTTGCACCTGTTTCTACAATGGAATTGCTTTGGCAATCTCTGTGAAGTGATCTTTGGGCTGCTTTTCAACTTTGCACTCAGCTTTGTGTTAATACTAAAACACCAGGAAAAGGTCTTGTGTGTGTCCATATTAGGATCAAGATTTATGTTATTGCATGGCCTAAAGTTTACTTTGTTAAATGGTAAATATGTGACAATCCATCTCAAGGCCGTGTTAAAGTAACAACACAAAAATAATGTAAAGTATTGTGTAATGCATACTGTGTAAAGTCAAGGCCTTTACACACCAGACACCTAAAATCTGTGCAGTTTTTTTCCTGCCTGTCCTCCCTTAGACATTGTCATACTGTACCACATATAATGTAAAATCTAAACTAACACAGACAGGACTTAAAAAATATTATTAAATATGTGTTAAAAAGAGAGTGAGAATGAGAGTCCCCTCATTCTTACTGCCGCTGTTCACGCCGACCATGTAATCTCGCAGAATGTATTTGCACCACTGCATTTGGCACAAGCGGTCAGAGCTCAGAACTTGCAGGTAACACTGGTAAAATAACATTATTTTACCTCAGACACACAGCAAGATGCTGCTCCAGGTCAATCGGCTCTCTGGAATTATTTCTCCCTCCTCACATGTGTTCCCAACACTGCCAGCAAGACCTGGGTCAAACCATGAAATTCCCCCTCTCTCTTCTCATGAAAAATTGGATGGACCCAGATTCTCAGTTTCTTAATTTTCTTTCTTTGAAACATCAGGAGCAAAACCGATAAAAAACCCCATCAGGAGCAGCTCATCATCGCTTGATGTCAACTTTGTTTTCACACCGTTTATTTTTAGGCCTTAACAATAAAAAGAATCAGTCCCATGAATGATGAGTGATTATAGTCCATGGTTAATTTTGGTAAGCACCTCATAGTATAACAGTCATGTTGACTTGTTGACTACAGTAGTGTAAGAGTTAATATTGTTGCCTCACAGGAGTAAACTGGGGTCTCTCTGCATAGAGCTTCCAGGTTCGTGTGCCTGTGCAGGTTCCCCACCCCACACCTCAAGTTAAATGAGGGATTATGAAAATGGGTGAATAATCTACATAAACCTCCTTATCACACAACTCATTAGCTGCACGTGTGTTCATTATCTGTCTCCAAACAAGGATGCTTCAGTAGTGACTGACTTATGTGGCAAACTTGTTTTATCTATGAGAGTACGTGCTGAGGAGCACAAATGTAAAATTACTATTGAAGAGTCTGCAACACATTTTGTGGTTATTTAATGGGGTTTTTTTGTCTTTTGCTTAAAAAAAACACTTTCTGATCACATTTCCGTAACTACCTTTAATGATGTTCTTCTGGCAATCCTCCTCTACTGATGAGCTCCACATCTGGATTCAGATGTGCATTCTCTGCAGCATCCTTGATTTGTGGTCAGACTTTCGGGAAATTTTCTGCCTGCAAAAGGCCTGTGAAGACTCTAGCATAATTTCTCTGACCTTTTTGATTAAACTCAGATAAATGTGCACTTACTTTTGAATAAGATGATTATTATGATTATAACACCTTATGCTTTCCAATGCTGAGATTGAAATCCATCAAGTAAAGCTGCAAAGACGATAACAACAGAGCAGATTATGAAGATTGATTTTTGTTTTTAAAAGGGAGCTGGGGTTAAGCTAACTATTTAAAAGTTGTTCCCTTAGCAATAGTCATATACTGTTGTAAAAAAAAAAAAAAAAGAAGAAGAAGAAGAAGTAATGCAGAGGGCTCTACTCATAAATTATGTTTGTGTCTGGCAACACCCCATTGTGCCCAAAGTAATTTGGCCCAAAGCAGAGCAGGAAGTGAGATCTGCTTTGCATTCTCATACCTTAGGCTTCCTCCCAATACACTTGCACAAATCCCTATCCTACTCAGCATGCACACAAGTGCTTTCTTTTGGTGTTTAAATATTAACACAAAGCTAAGAGCAAAGCGGAAAACCAGCCCATAGATCACTTCATCGAAAATGTGGCCACAGCAGTTCTTCTGTTGGCGTGAGTACAGGTACAAATGGAGGCTCCAGTGTTATAAGCATGACTACTCATCTCTGCTTTCATTACCTACTGGTAACAACTCTTTGATTGCTTGGGTTGACTTGGTTCAGGAGTGGCTATGGGGAAAAAAAGATTTCTCATTTGGAGGTTTTGGCTCGTGTATCTCACAAACCCTCGTGTATCTCACATCCTCGCTGCAGAAGCAGTGATGTGAGTAAGGCTACGTCTACACTGATAAATTTGAAAACAGCGTTTTCGTCTAAAAACGCTACGCGACCGTTTTCAGTTGTTTCATCCACACTGAAAATGTCCCTGTACTGCGCATGCATCAAATGTAAGACCATTCAACCTGCATCATTTTCGTCTGCCATTTATTTACTTTCCGGCTCTTTGAAACGGCGTGGCAAAATGTCAAGTGCCGAGTTTTATCTGGAGCTATCTGGAGCATGTCCAAACTGATATTAATCTGTAATAGGGCTGACAAAATTAGGAGCAAACAAAAAAACTGCTGTACAATGCCGCCCGCCGTCTTAGTTTTAGTCATATATGACTAAAATGTGTCATCGTTTTCGAAAATCTCAGTTTTCGCAGTCCACACTGTGACGCGAGAGAAAAAGATGCGTGCGGAGATGGCCTGAGGGACATTGTAGCGTGAATAGTCCCTGTTGGATGGATGGAGGGGTGGATGGATGGGTTGGTCAAACATTGGAAGTTAATGCAAGATAATGCTGTTTATTTCCATAGTCCAAGTTACTTGACAATGTCTGTTGTACGCCTTTATTGGTGTTTACGATTGTGACCATGGCAATGAAGAGCCTGTATTTGTAACTGCAAACCTAACTAAGTTGTTTTGTGCCTATAGGCAAGATTCTGATTCTCCACTACCAATTATAACCCATAGGAACAAATCTTGGAAACGTAGTACCCTCATGGACTTTCAAACAATTCTGCAGGAATGATAAGGATGGACACATTTTGTCTGTGAAAAGCTGTAGCTTCAGCTCCATATTCCAGAGGCGCAGTTCATTTAAAGAGATTATACATAGTGCACGGTGATAAACTTTCTTTTGGAACAAAAACCAAACACCCCAGGGATGATAGCACTGAAACTGTAGACACCGTTTACTGCTAACCTGATCCTGCCAGGCAATCCTGTTTACTGTGCACTCTAAATCACACTGTAATGATTTCTTTGAGCTCAAGATGTCTGTTTAAGCAACTTGAAAAAAGAGAGAGAAAAAAGCTGTGACTACCTTCGTAAACGCACGCTGGAGCTGATAACAGCTTCTTTGCTATTTTTACCTCCATGTTGCTTCCAAAGAGGACACACTGTGCAAGTAGGGAGAAGTGTTTGTGTGTGTACATGTAGGGAGAAGTGTTTGTGTGTGTACATGTACAAGTTTTTTTTTAGAGGATTTACAACCACAGTAATTATAGCCATGCTCTGTCCTGTGTGTCCCTGACAGATATGACTGAGCGCTGTGAGGGGACATAAAAAGAAGAAGCAATTGGAGACACAGATGGGAGCAGAGCCCGAACTCCACTTCACTCCATTCGACCACAAGTGAGACTGAGGACAGAGAAGATGTCTTGAGTATTTTGTTTTTTAACATGTGCGGACACAATTATGTTAAATGAACACCTGGAGGAACCAGTGCTGTTGGACACAATGTACAAAACAGAACCCCCTCCTCACCACCCTCGCATGCATATTCATCACTTGCAGAACTTCCTGTTGTACAGAGAGAGATCAACGTCTCAAAAACACAGACTCGTCATATTTTTTCGGGTTTTCTCCCATGCTTGCTTTCTGTGCTTGCACTGGGTCAGCCTGCATGCTGGCCCAGGTCAAGCTGTTATTTCCTGGTGACTGAGAGAGGTGTACAGTACATGCTGCTGACGCACAAGTGGGAGGAAAAACAGGAATCGAGGGTTTGATTTTGAATAACACATAAAAAACAAAAACAAAAAACAATGTACTTACGTTGGTCAAGTGGCAAAATATTACACAATGTCTTTAGCTGGTCCTTGCGACCCCTTCTTGGAGGGCACTGTAAATGTTTTGTTCTTCAAAACAGCAGGTAGAAAAAGATACCGACTACAAATGAAGACAAATTGTAAATGCTAAAACATGAATGCTGTTATGAACTTCTAAACTCCCACTCTCTTGATTTCCTGTTTTATAAAGAGCGCTCATGAGATACTCCAAAATTAATGGAGCCCTAAGGAGGTGTAATCCAAATATGTACATTGTGTGGTGATTTTCTGCAACCACCGTAAAGAGCTGCTTTTCTTTACTGATGTGCTCATCTGCTCTGGTTTGTATGGAAGCTTGTTTCCGCCACTGAAAATGTTTTTTTTAGCCATCCATAACTCATGTATCTCAAAGTTTTGAGTTAATCAGCTAAAACGTTTAAGAAAATAACTCGGCTAATCAGGAAGCGCTGTAGTCAACATGACTGTTATACTATGAGGTGCTTACCAAAATTAACCATCATTTCGATGTTATCCTGAAGCAGAACATGGAAGGCATTAGCTACCAGTGCTATAGCTAAGCTAGCAATGCTACAACTACGCTAGCAGCATTCGGCTGAGTTACCAGCGCTACTGCTGCTTGTCATAAATGTTCAAATGTTCAAGCATCGGGTTAGCTTAGTGGGATGAGCAGGTGACCATATGCTATATGGCCAGGGAGAGCAGTAGACCCTGGTTTGATTCTAATCCGTGGGCCTTGCTGCATGTCTTCCCCTCTCTCCCCAGTTTTCTGTCTCTTTACACTGTTACTATTGAATAAAGGCTAAAATGGCCCAGTAAAATAAATAAATGTTCAAACTGCTGAGTACTCTCAGCATGGCTTTACAAATGATGAAATGTGCTATTAGCTGACTCACAGGCATTAGCATAAAAGTAGCTTGTTCATGTTTACTACATTTCGGTAGCACATTGATGATATCACTACCTGATTTTCAGTACGCATTTGTCTATGCCATCTGCTTCTGGGTAAGCAGCTTCCTGATTTGCAGAGTTAAGTCAAAATTCCAACAAAATAACTCAAAATTTCAAGTCATGCTTGTCCTCTTTTCTCCTCTCTTGAATTCCTACCAACCAATAACATCAAATAGCAAAATACTGGCATCTTTTAGAAAAACAGCTTTCATGTAAGTAAAACTAATGGGTATTTGTAGTGTTTTATTTCAGTGCAGACACATTATTGATTGTGTATTTGTGAAAATAAAAATAAAATATGTGCTTTTGTTGTCTAGAAGCAGGTGTAAATAACTATTTTAGCCATTTAGCTTCATCCAGTCTTGTTGAGGCTTTTTTATGTGAGCAACCCTGCTGCACCCTCTGGTTGCATTACGGCCAATTTCTGTACAAATGGATGGGAAATTGAATGGCTGTTGTAGATTGGCTGCTAGGTGCAATTTTTTTTGCGCTCTAAATGTAAAGCCATCTTAAATAGAAGCCTTTTCAAAACGACAGGAAAAAGGAGAAATTTCAACTCTTCCTGCCATGCCCAAAAATAAAAATCAATAATCCATCTTATATTCTTTTCCCCTTTTTTAAGTCATAAAGATATTGTTAGCCAAAAAATCCAGCTCCAGACTGGTCTTAACCTGGATTCAAAACATGTTTTTTTTCTACAGAGCCAAGTTTGATGTCAGATATCCCAAACAGCACTCTCTGAAACACATGGCTCTGGCTGTGAGCACAGAAGCTACAGAATCTAGAGATGGACCGATCCGATATTACGTATCGGTATCGGTCCGATACTGACCTAAATTACTGGATCGGATATCGGAGAAAAATAAAAAATGTAATCCGATCCATTAAATATCACGAAAGCACCTCACAAAACTTGCAACACACCGTAACTCACCTCAGGTTAGCACGTCGGAGCAGTATGCATCACGTGATAGAGCGGCTGTGGCATGCGGGACCTGTCAGTGGTCTGGATAGCATGTGGAGCTTCGCTAGCAACCCGGCATTTCATCTCCGACAAAGTTATCCCGAGAGAAGTAAAGCAAGTGTGTAAGTCCATCTCTGAATGTTTGTAAAGCATTCCTGCGTTAAGCTTAACAAGCGACTGCCTCTTCTTGCTGCTACTTCAATCATGAAACTGCTTAACGATCAGCTGATCGGCTTTTCTGTCGCGAGTCCGTGTCTCTAGTTTGCTTTTGGCCCACTTTGCACCAGAAAGAGGAAACCAGCGGCTGAACAACAGCAGCACGTTTAAGCTTGATCAGCTATTGTTAGAATGTATTTAATATTACTTTCTACTCGAGGATCTTTTTCTACGTAGCTGACGGCTGGTAACTGTGCAGGGGCGGATCTAGCAAAGTTTAGCCAGGGGGGCCGATAGGGCATTAACAGGGAAAAGGGGGCACAAAAAAAAATCTTTCATGCAAATTCAGTTTTCATGTTCTGCAATCCGGTGGTCCATGGCGAGATTAAAGCGGTGACATGATTCAGCCCGCTCAGTGAAAATCCTTTTTTCCATCTCATCCCTGTGATGCAGCGTCTAGCTAGCGGTACAGAAGTTTTTCAAATTTCAAATTCAGTGTTTCACACAGAGCAACATGTAGCTTATGATACGCAACCACTTTATTTGGAGCTTGGCACAAAATTTAACAGCAAGTTAAGGGAACAGTTGCCGTTTTATCCAGGGAAGAAAAACAAATGTTAATGTGTAATCATTTCTTCTCAAAAAGATGTGAAAAAAATAAAACAGGAGATTTCTAATGTAATCTTTAAATTTAAAGCTTAAATCTAATGTCCTTTAAGTTTTTATTAATCAGATATACGATCTGTACTGCTGAAGCGATCTGGATATTTCATATTGCACGCTACACCTGAGCTAAGAGTTCTTCCTCCTGCCAAATTCCGTATTAATACCTGGTGTTTTCCTCTGCAAAAAGCTTTCAGAGTCATGGGTTTGTTCCCCCACTGCATCTCTTGGATTGCCATGAACTGATGAACAAATATAGCCTATTAGCTTTGTCTTTAACGGGATTGAATCTAAATTAGCGCTATGGCTTGCAATATCCTGTATTTTCTTGCATAGAAAAAGTGTGAAGAAGAGTCCAAAACAAAGAATGAATAGGTCTCAAATGTCTTTATAGCTATGTGTAGCTTTAGCTTGATTCACAAACTGCTAAAAACACATCAATATGGTTAGAGCACGGCATGATAGCACTGTGTTGTTGTTTTGCCTAGACTGTCATAATAATGTTGGTACACGATCAACACTACACTGACCAACAACCTTGTCTTAGCATTCACTTAGCATTAGCCAAGCTGTTAAAACTATTGCAAGCCAACAATATCACGTACAAATTAATAAAGAAAACATTTCCTTCCATCACCCCTAAGCAGTCATGACAGATGGCCGTCCCTCCCTGAGCCTGGTTCGGGCGGAGGTTTCTTCCTGTTAAAAGGGAGTTTTTCTTTCCCACTGTCACCAAAGTGTTTGCACATGGAGGGGTGGGGTCATCTGATTGTTGGGATTCTCTCTATTTTTGCTGTTTTATATAAACAAAGACGTTTAATTTCTTTTTTCTCCACATTCCACCCATATGGAAAAGATATATATAAATCTTATAAAGTTTGTATTTGTCTTGTGTAAAACTTGTATGAAAAGCATACAAGAGTGAAAACAGATATAAGATCCCTTGAAAAATTATATAAATGAAACTTGTATGTTTTGGATACTTACTAAAACAATATATGAAAGTAATGAGAAAGTGGCCACTTTCATGAGTAAATCATATAAGCCTTATATGATTCACTATATGAAGTAGGCCACATCTTATGCAAGTCTTTTATGAGTTTTTTCTATTTCTTTTCCATATGGGCAAAGCTATGACGTCACAACAACTGGTCAGTTGCAATGTTCGTCCTGGACCAATACTATTAACAACACCATTCTTGATTGGCCGGCTGCTCCTGGGAAGGTTCACTACTGTTCCATGTTTTCACCATTTGTGAATAATGGCTCTGACTGTGGTTTGCTGGAGTCCCACAGCTTTAGAAATGGTTTTATAACCTTTCCCAGAGTTAAAGATCTTAATGACTTTGTTTGTTATTTGTTCCTGAGTTTCCTTGAATCGTTGCATGATGTCTGGCTTTTGAGGATTTTTTGGTCTACTCCACTTTGTCAGGCAGGTCATATTTAAGTGAAACTAAACTCAGCTTTCCAAAAATGTGAGACACTACAGCTAATTTATGTTAAAACGAGGGGGTGGGGCACTTTTTCATACCGCTGTTGCTCTGTCAGAAAGCCAGAGCTGAAAATAGTACGCAAGAAATGTACTACTTACTACACAATAAACTAACATAAGAAGCTCTTCAAATTATTACAGCTTAAAACAAAATTTAGCTTGATATATTTATTTCTTCAGTATGATCAAATGGACACGCAAAACAGAATATGGGATGAACTGACACAATGTAGCTTTTCTTCTTTGCTGGAGAATTGAAAATATTGTCAGTCATGTGCTTTGAGGATTTTTTAAAGCCATCGTGTATGTTCTCAAAATTTCCCCTTATTAATATTGCATACAAGTTTCTTTTTGTTTATGTATAGTTTGAATCCTTTGCATGTCAGCGTTCCTTTTTAATGCTTCTTTGCAGTCTTATCGGTTTCTACAGTATCCCACTGAAAAAGCGAAAGGCGCCTTTTGTGTGTGTTCTTTCAGGTCTGCGATACTCCCCTGAGGCCAGCATTGTCATTCTGGGCCAGTTTAATCATCGTATGGCTTCGATTCAGATAAAGGAAAAGATAGAAAGAGAGCTAACAGAGTTACTGGTTGGAGCCACCATGTTACATCTCTATTGATTCTATTCCCCGTGCAGCAAGAGACGAGCTGGGCTGTTGCATTTTTTAACAAATCTATCCTCTGAAGAAATCCTGTTGGATTTTGGGAGGTTTTCTATGCTGGGCTTAATGCAAAAAGAGTAAAGCCAGATTTCATGCCTTGAGACTGAGTCTGCCATGTCATAAATAAACCTATTTTCTGGCTGCAGATGGAACTGCCTGCAAGCCAAAGACCATGACAAGGTTTGGTTTCTTTCATACTCTTTGAGTGAACAGCAAGTCCCATACAAGAGAGGGAGGTTATGATTTTTAGTCTGTACAATAGCACTGAGCCTCATTCCCACATAACCATAACTGTTTAAATTTGTTTATACACACATAAAGAAGGAGAAATTCTACTATTCTTCAATTGTTATTTATGGCAAGGCCAGGAGGTTCTTTTAATGACAAGAACATTTGAACTGTAATCATCAACCAATCATACCGTTTGAATTGCCCATCCCTTATCTACAGTTTCATCTATAAAACATAGAGGTCAGTGGGCCCTAAATAGTCAGAAAGCAAACTCTATCACCTTCAAAAATCAGCATCAGTTGACAGAACTGCTTCGCATGCCGATGTTTGTATTTGGTTTTGTTTTTGAGAGTTTACGAAAGACTGAAAAAATGTAACTTCGTGATTTCATCAGAGTTTTATTGGCTTGGGGCAGGATACTTCACATTTTTCAAGGATTACAAGCAAAGGGTGCAGAGTTTCAAAGACTGTTCATTTGCCTTGCAGGAACAAACAAATTGGAATTGGTGACCAGCATGTTTGGAATGCTCCCACACTCAGACTAAAGGATATTGGGACCTCTACTGCTCCACTGATTTTTCAATTGTTAATCCAGCTCTCATGAGTTTACCTGGAATTGTAGCAGCCCTTTAATATTCACATAGGATTGAATTATGTAGATTAATGTGACAGGAAATTGTCAATAAGGGACCAAAAGCCCTTATGTAATTAGAATGTTAGCAAATCTTCTCAGGTATGCTTAAGTGAAACTACCATGGGGAATCAATTCCTTAATAACTGCCCACTATGAATAAGATAGCTCAAGACTACAAATATTTGCCATCCTAATCTAAGTTTTTCTTTTCTTTTTTTTAAATGCACAAGCAAAGGGTATTTGTACAGCTAATATATCCAAAATCAAAGGTTGGACCTTTTAGCTGCCTGTTCTCTCTTTTACTCACACCTGTTATTAATGCTTTGGGAAATATGAATCAAATGTTTCAAAGGGAAAACTTTTTTATGCATGCTGATGTGGCCATAAATGGGATTTTCATTGTGGGTGGATATTCTTTAGTAAACTGTATGAATCTCCACCTGCTTAATTAGAGAGTGTTGTAAAAAAAAAAAAAAAAAAAAAAAAAAAAAGAATCACAACACGGCCAGTCAAGGGTTTGTGTGCAGTTCAGCAGATGGTGTATTTATATTTAATCGCATTGTTCCTGTGGGTATAATGACACCTGGAGCGGCCTTACTGTGTAAAACAGATGTTGTCTGTTAACTGCTTTCCAGTGATGACAGTGAGTGATATAAATTATGTACATTGTTATTAAAAATATGTTTGACCTGCCTATTACCGTCTTTATTTTTTTAATAGAATATATTGTAAAATCAAATGCAGGAGTTAATGGATTTTAACCCCACTTACTATTTTATCATGTTATACATGTTTTTTTTTCCTGTTGAGCATGAGACAAATGAAGCCATCACAAGCATTTGTGACCGTTTATTACATGCATGCTAGCTAACAATACACGCACTGATATTCATCTAAATCCATTTAAGCTAAACATGAATTTTTCCCACAGCTAACTAAGTCCATCTGGTGCTGACATCATCGGTGTAACTTTGTGCTGAACATTGGGGGGGTCAAGATCTCTGTCTAAATAAATAAATAAATCTTGGTAAATTCCCAGATGATTAAACATTGCAACTATTTTGCTGGTAATACCTGAAATGAGTAAAGAAAATCAACAGCCTATTTATGCAAGATAATTCATAATTTTATTGGGGGGGTTATATTGCTTGGGTCTGATTATTGGGGGGTCATAACCCCCCTAACCCCCGTGGAAATTACGCCCCTGGCTGACATCCAACCAAACTGTAACTAAAACAGAAAATAATAAAGTAAATCTTAAAAATAATAAGCTAACTAAGTTAAACGAGACACAAACCAAAGTCATCTGGATGAAAGATCAACAGAACTGCTTCCTACTTCAAACCTTATTCTTTATATTACCTCACATGACTTCTTAAAACCTTTCTGGCACAGAGCCCCTCTGCCAGAAAATCCTAAAGGCAAACTTCACTACTACATATCAGTTTTCCTCACTTGTTAACTATGGGCACCATTAGCTAAAAAGATTTGAGAAGTCTCTGCTCACATTGAAGTCACCCTCTGCAGAAAATCCTTCCCTCCCGCCCTCAGCCACCTAACCAAAATCCTCTAGATTTAGTAAAAACTGGGTCAGGCGTGCCCTTAATGATGTTCATGGACAGATGGGATGGACTGGGGCTTATACTGAAATATAGGTTTTGAACTCTAATATGACTCCTCTGTACATTTGATGCCACAGTGCAAGCACTAGCCCATAGCTAGTGACCAAGATATTTTTGCTCTCACTCAAGCAAAATGGTTATCTTAACCATGGATGGTACGAAGCTTGTAGTGGACTTGATAGTGAGCTCCAGTGTCTTAGTTTTTGCCATGAAGACATTGGCACAATATGTTGTCCCGAGAGATCCACTGCTGATTAGGATTGTGCATGCTCTCCTGATCATTTTGCAGAGATGAATCAGAAAATGGTACCAAGATAGCAAAACATCTGATGATTGCAGCTTAGAAATTGGATTAATTGGACTATACCTAAACAGTAACAGTGATACTGAGTGATAGTAACTGCTGATCACCACAGGAGCTGAGAAAGTGTTTAAAATTTAAAAATGATGCGCATTAAATCAATTACCTGGTATACATATCACCAGTTTGTTGGCCTGGATATATGGACCCAAACCAATAATGCATTTCCTCACCCATGTTATTATGCTGCAGTATAAACTACAGTTTGGGGTTTTAGAAGCCTCTTTATAGCCAGATGGGCAGATATAGGAACTAAACTTTGAATAATAAAGTGCAAAGATTTTGATCCATGATTTATTTATACACATGTTGCATCCGAGGAGACAAACCTTTGTTTTTTCTTTTTCAAAAATACTTCTTCAGGCTCTCTGGGGGTCTTTTAATGTTTTTGTTTAGACATTGGCTGACTTTTATCTAATTTTCTGTCCAGTCTTGTGCTTGACTATTCTCAGGGGAACGTTTTTTGTTTGTTAAACCACTTAACTCTAACCTCTGAACCATTCAAGCATAAAGAAAGCACCCAACTCAAGAGATGAGTCATTTTTTCCACCAACGGCTTAACAAAGAACCAATTTATAAGGCTCTTTGTTATCTGCAGGATGTAAGAAAAACACATAATTGATTTCAGTTTGTTTGAATCTACCAAAAAATGCCAAGGCTAACACCGTTTTACAGGCATTACAATATTATTTTTCTGCTGTTCAGGCCTCCATTTCTGGAAATGTAAAAATAAAGATCATTTTTTGAGCTTGACCACTCTGAGTCCAGTTTTTCTCTGTCGCCAAAAGAATTCAAATGAACGGAATTTAATAACACCAACAAGCTGATTCCCAAAAAGCTATTATATATATATATATATGATATATATATATATATATATATATATATATATATATATATATATAATGTGTATATATATATGATATATATATATACATGATGTGCAATATATATATATATATATATATATATATATATATATATATATATATATATATATATATATAGCAATTGAATAGTATCTGATAGTCATGAAATTTAAAAAAATCCAGCAAAGACTTTACACATGATGTCAGAAATGCATCTGGCCCTAGATCCACATTAGCTGAAACAGCCATCAGAAATCACCTCAGTGAGGATGAGCAAAGGCATCAGGACAGAGGTAAAGCAGTGAGTGTCTACAACCTGTAAAATCAGCCAGTGGTGTTAAACATCTTGTTCAAATTGGTGGAATTGCTAAAGCGTCATTAAAGTATTATCTAATTTTTATTCAACTTCTTGCATTAGCTTAAAAAAGTCAGGCTCTGTTAACACTGCAGCACAACATCTATACACACTGTGCAGTGACTTATCTGCTTGTCTGTTCTTATAGTCTTTAAATCGAAGACTTAAAAAAAAAACCTCCACAAAATGCAAAATTTAAAAAATAAATAATGATTAAATACCACTGGATATGTACCACAGTTTTCCTTTGTAAATATTTCCAGGTACCAGTTTTAACCATCACGAGTAACTGGTATTATCAAGCCATTTACCTTTCCATTTCTGTAAACTAACAAGCAGGTTAGCTCACAAGGACTTGTTCTTTTTAATCATCAGTCTTCAGTGAGTGGGGGCTCAGGACTGTAAATATATTTAGTCCCCTTTTCCAGAAACAACTTTTTAAATGAAAACTTGAAACTCATGCTTGTTAGTTAAACCCACTCAGCTACTACAGCTAACACTGGGCATGTGCTGAAACACTGCTGTAGCCCTTTGTTTAGTCAGAAAGCCACTTAGTCAGAAAATCAGCCAGCTGACCAACACTAGCGCAATACAGAATAATTCGTATAGTGCTTTTTGGGCTGACATAAAATTTGGCAGATGTTCACAGCTGGGTCTTTGTGGGTTTTGATGACCTTATGACACCTCAACTATTCTAACTGTGAGGTTAACAGTTATGCCTGTTTGTGCTTTGTTTCTACTGGACTACTTGATCAATTGGAGCCAAATTCGCAAAATCTCCATGCTGAATATTCACAGGCACTTCATGATGACTTCCACTGAGTTAACTTTTTATTCAATATTTTTATTCATTTTATGCAGTTCTAGTTGTACTACACTTACCAATCTGCAAAGCTCTTGACACTTCCATCAGCTTCTGCAGTACCCGAGACGACACGAGAGAAAGACAAAAATAAATATACGATGAATAATAATAAATTAGAAAAATGTCCATAGACATTTCAAGATGGCTCTAAAGTAGTGAGACTTGTTATCCCTGTTAGATAACACCTCCCACCCCATGCAGCACTGAGCAGCTCCTCAGTGACAGGCTGCTGCGCCCATGGTGTGCGAAGGAGAGATTTCGGAGGTCTTTCCTCCAGCTGCTGTCAGACTATGACTATGTACAAGAGCAGTGAACGTACACATGTGACTACACACCCACATGTCAGTCGGCCAATAAATAGTTGGCTTTTGCTGGCTCCATAGTCAGATGATCAAAGAAACAGGAATTCAAGCCAAAGAGTAAAGGGAGGTTGATGATCTGTGTGGAGTTTCTCTGGCGGTGACTGAACAGCACAAAGCTATTCTGTCAGTGTCTGTGAATGAAGTTTGTTCCTACTGATGCTGCTGGTTGCCTCGGTATCAAATGCAGACTGTTAAAAGCAAGTAGGTCTTTCTGTCTTGGGCTTGTAAATAAAGCTACTTGAAACACAATGTAGTGTAGTCCATAATATATATAAGATGATTTGCAGATAGCCCACTAATCTTGAACAGCTGCTCATCCTGGTACATGTTTCTCTCTGACTTCATAGTAAAGAGAGTTAGCCTTTGTGTTTACAGTAAATGGCTTTAAATTGATAAAACTGCAGATTCAGACACAATTATCCCATAAAAATGTGAAGTGTTTTCAAAAATAAATACTTTTTCATTTCTTAGAAAAAATTCTTACACTTGCAGATTTCTGGCAGATATAAAAACTGAGAAGAACACCAAGCATTGTCTTAGACACCCCTCCCAAAAAGCAGATTCCTCCATCTCTGTAGAAGCTCTGCTACAGTTAATATTCACCACTCACTACAGTGACTAAACCCCTTCCTCCTGTTGTTAGTTTGCCCACAGTACTCTCAGAAATAATTTTGATTACAACTCATTTTTCGCTGTTATTAACTCACTCGCGCCGCTAGAAACACTCAAAGTTTAGATATGATGTTATGCCCCCTGTCCTGATCAACATCCCAACGCAATTTTATCACAAAGGTCTTGAGAGAGCCTGTTATACTTGACTGACTTCTTTTTTGTCTTGACATGTCATAGGAATTGTGGAACCTCAAACACAGGTGTGTCCCACAGATTGAGTCGGCATGAAATCCAATTTTATCCATTTAAAACAAACTCTACAACACAATGAAATGTGCAAAAAGAGAAGAGTGAATAATATCAAGTTACTACAGGGAGTGCAGAATTATTAAGCAAGTTGTATTTTTGAGGAATAATTTTAATTATTGAACAACAACCATGTTCTCAATGAACCCAAAAAACTCATTAATATCAAAGCTGAATGTTTTTGGAAGTAGTTTTTAGTTTGTTTTTAGTTTGAGCTATTTTAGGGGGATATCTGTGTGTGCAGGTGACTATTACTGTGCATAATTATTAGGCAACTTAACAAAAAACAAATATATACCCATTTCAATTATTTATTTTTACCAGTGAAACCAATATAACATCTCCACATTCACAAATATACATTTCTGACATTCAAAAACAAAACAAAAACAAATCAGTGACCAATATAGCCACCTTTCTTTGCAAGGACACTCAAAAGCCTGCCATCCATGGATTCTGTCAGTGTTTTGATCTGTTCACCATCAACATTGCGTGCAGCAGCAACCACAGCCTCCCAGACACTGTTCAGAGAGGTGTACTGTTTTCCCTCCTTGTAAATCTCACATTTGATGATGGACCACAGGTTCTCAATGGGGTTCAGATCAGGTGAACAAGGAGGCCATGTCATTAGTTTTTCTTCTTTTATACCCTTTCTTGCCAGCCACGCTGTGGAGTACTTGGTACATGTTTTTCTTGAAGGATGCAGACTTCTTCCTGTACCACTGCTTGAAGAAGGTGTCTTCCAGAAACTGGCAGTAGGACTGGGAGTTGAGCTTGACTCCATCCTCAACCCGAAAAGGCCTCACAAGCTCATCTTTGATGATACCAGCCCAAACCAGTACTCCACCTCCACCTTGCTGGCGTCTGAGTCGGACTGGAGCTCTCTGCCCTTTACCAATCCAGCCACGGGCCCATCCATCTGGCCCATCAAGACTCACTCTCATTTCATCAGTCCATAAAACCTTAGAAAAACCAGTCTTGAGATATTTCTTGGCCCAGTCTTGACGTTTCAGCTTGTGTGTCTTGTTCAGTGGTGGTCGTCTTTCAGCCGTTCTTACCTTGGCCATGTCTCTGAGTATTGCACACCTTGTGCTTTTGGGCACTCCAGTGATGTTGCAGCTCTGAAATATGGCCAAACTGGTGGCAAGTGGCATCTTGGCAGCTGCACGCTTGACTTTTCTCAGTTCATGGGCAGTTATTTTGCGCCTTGGTTTTTCCACACGCTTCTTGCGACCCTGTTGACTATTTTGAATGAAACGCTTGATTGTTCGATGATCACGCTTCAGAAGCTTTGCAATTTTGAGACTGCTGCATCCCTCTGCAAGATATCTCACTATTTTTGACTTTTCTGAGCCTGTCAAGTCCTTCTTTTGACCCATTTTGCCAAAGGAAAGGACGTTGCCTAATAATTATGCACACCTGATATAGGGTGTTGATGTCATTAGACCACACCCCTTCTCATTACAGAGATGCACATCACCTAATATGCTTAATTGGTAGTAGGCTTTCGAGCCTATACAGCTTGGAGTAAGACAACATGCATGAAGAGGATGATATGGACAAAATACTCATTTGCCTAATAATTCTGCACTCCCTGTAATTTGTCCATTGCATGAATAGTTGCTTAGTTACTAAAAAGTTGAATTTACTTCTGAGAACAATTATGTTTTCTTGAACAACAGATATACATGTATGATACACAATGTATTATCCATAAATTGTACTTTGTGTTCTGTTCCTTGTAAACACTTTGTATGCACCTCCAGGTGAAAGTAATTATATTAAATACGGCTCCATTCAAGCATGATGGTTTGCATTCATTTCAATGCAATCTTGTAGATCATGACCCATGACCCATCCAATCAAAAGCACTTTGATTGTGTTTTACTCAGCTTCTGCTGTGTTTTGTGTGCATTTGCAATGTTTTTCTATTTGCTGGTGTTTTCTTAAGTTACAGTGCATTTGATCTCTAAGGCCAACCGTGCCTTCAGTCTGTAGATTTTACCACTTGCCGTTAACTGACAAAAGATCCAGTTTTTATTTTGAAGATGAACTCTCTCCATTTCCTGTTTGTGTTGCGCTTGTTTCATTTTTTTGTACAAATTTCAAGCTGCAAGCTTCAGTGCACTGAATTGTATTGCACAACTTTGGGCATTTATTGTCCCTTTGGACAAAGTTTAAATATCATTTACGCATTTGAATTTGCAAAAGCAGAAAATGAAAATTAAGAAATAACCTAAAAACTGATTCTGTTGAGGTTTAGTACATAGCCTACAGTAGAGATGGCAGATAAATGTGTCTGTATGTGAGCACACTACTGCACACACACTGATGCAGTTACTCCCCAGTGATTCAAACACAGCTACCCACACACCACTGCAGCAGCAGCAGCAGAGGTCCTCTGCACCAATTTCCAACAACTGAAAACAAATGACAGACTAATTTATTTGCATTGAATTCCCACATGATTACAACATGCATATCCTCTGATAAACAAGAAGGTTCCACTCTATATAAAACAATACAAAACAAACAAAAAACAGAAACAACCAGATGACATTTGTAACCAGAGGCAATTACACAGAATAGCAGGAATGTACAAGTAGTCTCAGCTGGATCCAGCCCTGTTTAGTACCCTTTTAAAAACACTCTATGTGTTAAATAAGCCACAAACGACTGTGCAGAGTCTGAGACTGAAGAAAAATCTGGTCAGGTTCCTAATGTCAGCAAGAGGACAATCTGGGAACCCAGTGGATAATTTTTCCAGGGGTATCGATGTGGCTGCAGCTCAAGAACAAGGAGAACAACCATCCATATCAAAGACTTTCTGTTCTATCTGGTTTAAAAAAATATACATAAAAACAATTAACAAAATAAAATAAATACTACCATTTACAATTGTTACATTCTCTTAGAAGAATGTAAAATGCATAAGCTCAGCGTTTACGCTGCTTCCAGGTCCTGACCTCTGAGTCCCACCCTTCCCTCCTACTGGCTCCTGCTGAGCCTGTTTTCCTGTAATTGGCTGAGGTCTGGTCATGCAACCATAAAAGCTGACTACAGAGCCTATATAAGCTGACTGAAGCTTAGATACTGTAGGTGTTTTTGAATATGCTGCTAGTCTTAGTTTTGCGTGCCTGTTTTTGCTAGGCTAATGTTTTTGGCTAGCTTGATTTTGGTTGTTGACTCTACCTTCAGAAGAAGCTTGAGGGGAAGAGCTGCCATTTTCTTTTAATATCAACCCTTTTCTCCTGGTCTTCCTTGGTTGACAGGGAGTCGAGGTGTAGGTTAATCTGTTGATGGGGTTTTATTTTAAGTTAGGACTGTTTTGTTCATTGTGTTGGCCTTGGCTCTCCCTGAAGTTAATTTATGCTTCTGCCTGCTAACAGTTTGGCAATAAGGTGTTTAAAACCAACCAAACAGCCTGCTCATGTTCCTCCATCTATTTTTAATACTGCTTCCTGTCACACTTAGACTGTTTTGGGGATTTAACCAAGCAGAAAACAAAACTCTTTCGTGACCTTTTCATGGAAAGCTCTGATTACAACAAGAAAACAACACTAAACCTACAAATCTACATGTTTTTGAAAGGCAAATCTCCATAATAACTGTCCAGGTGCCTCCCTGCAGTTCACACCTCCCACCCAATGAAATAATCTTTTAGCACATTTTGGAGAAGAAAATGTGATAGAGAAGGCTGTGAACTTTGGAGCAGCTGAAGCTCTAAATCAAGAACTAAACCAGAGCAGCCGGTCAGCTCAGTCCTCAAACGCTTCAAGAGTCTTGCTCAAAGAAGACGTGAAAAAAGTGAGAATCAGCCCCTGCTCTGAGTTCTTTGAAGTGCTGCTGGCTTATACTATTAAAAAAATAAAATATATATTTTTTAAATTGTTTGCAGCATTGCATGCTGGGATTTAATTTTTTATTTATTTTTTACATTTCTTAGCTTCTTATCTTTTTTGGGAAAATAGGGGGAAGTAAAATTAAGCTAAATAGAAGTAAGGCAAATCTTTATACAAATATATATCATCATAAAGTGATTTTTTTAATCTCAAATTGGCAGTAAAAAAGACATCCGCATGCTTTCATGACCCTTGGGAGATTATGCACACACAGTGTGCGAGCTTAAAGCGAGCTTACCAATTTTTCATCAGTGCAACAAACCTACAATAAGAGTCTCGGAAAAGAAACCTGCAAATCGAACATCGTGGGGTCAGCTGAATACATGGAGACAGCTACATGACAGCAACGATGAAAAGTGTCTTCCTCATCACTGTGTCAGTTGTCAGGTGGGTCAGCAGGTCTTTTCAAAGCACAGCACAGAGCAGGAGGATTGATGGGAGGAACAGCATGCTCCAGTCATCTGCTGGCGTATTTTATCATACAGGCGCACACATTGCATAGCGATGAACTCATCTCTGTTTGAAAATGATGCTCTGGTGGAAGAAAATGTGGTTCATGTGGAATCACTTAAATGTCATTCATGCGTCAGAGGTAATAATTTGTCCTTTGGCTTCCTAGCCTTCTTATTCTACTCTTCTAAAAGCAGTCATATATCCTTTCTTACTATTACAACCTCAACAACTATTTCCAACACTGAAAATATCCATTCCTCATGTCTGCACAGAGCCCATTAACCATTAGTCAGGACCATGTTATTAAACCAAAATGTCAAATAAGTTCACTGTATCTTTAAAATACCAAATTAAGCAGCAGTTAAACAAAAACGTACAAACCTCCATGAACAGATATGAGACATAAACATTGACATATAGGAGTTAGTGGGCAGCACAGTGAGTGTTTTAGCACCTGTGTAGTTTCAGGATTTCTCGGGGAGCCTTGAGTTGGAATGTTTTTCTTTCAGCAGCAGGAGGAAACCTAATTGCTCGATGCTGAAGGAACAAAAGTTTCATCCAGTCAAACGTGTTCTTAGAGTGCATCTCAGATACACATTAGAAATTGTAGGAAACCCATGAGTGCTACAGGGGTTTTCTAAGCCTGACATTTGCCGGGCAGCTTTGTGAGTCTGATGAATTTGCCAGCAGCACAGATCATACCGCAGCGGCACCACATTTCCTCTGGCCGGCTCAAAGTTAAATGCCACCTGGGAATTTAAAGTCTGTAATAAAACTACATCGGCTGATCCTCACAAAGTGTCCAGCACTGAATGCAGCAGGCTCCCTCTGGGCTTCCATCACGCAGAGAGGACCTTTGCTCACAACACTCCTTAGTTCATAATCCTCTTTTAAGTGTAAAAATGTGAAGGTAGAATTTAAGACAGAATTTCTGCAATTACACCCACCAAACCTGTCTAATAAAACAGTTCATTAACAAGAAGCTTCCACCAAGGCTGCTCACTGTCTGAGCAGTTTTTACTCTTTACGCAATAGTTTTGTATGTTCTATATATGTATTTGGTTTTCTTTGATTACACCAACATTATGTGGGAGTAGGTCTTGGATACCAGTTAATGATTTGTAAATATCTGGACAATAATAACTGAGCTTATTTAATAATATTACACTACAGTAAATTTCTAACTAACCAGCCAGCTCGTTCTCTTCCCCTTGATAATAACGTACTTAAAGTTAAAATGCATTTTGGGGTCAACTTTAAAGAAAGGCAGATGTGAAATGTAAAATTGAGGCCAGAGGCATAGCTTTAAAGACAAAATTTTATTTTATGACATTTTATGAAATTTTGAGGTTATTTGAAGAAGCCAGAGGTCAAAACCATTCCCTATATATCAGCAGTCCCCAACCCCCGGACCAAAGACCGGTACAGGTCTGTGAGACGTTTGGAACCGGGCCGTGAGAGTTGAGGCTCAGGCGTGAAATTTATGTTTTTCAGTGTTTTTATCAGTTGTATCGTTATTTTTTATCATTAACTCGGTTTCCCTGTGTCTTTTCCCATGTGTTACGAATAAATCTGGGTTTTTGGTACCAGTACTGCTTTTATTTTGTTGTATTTATCAGCGACACCTTAAAGGCCGGTCCGTGGCGCAAAAAAGGCTGGGGACCGCAGAGATCAAATGTGACATATTTTAACTTGACAGTTCATACCACAGATAACAGCCTCATAGTCTTTTTCAGCTTTATACTGTAAGAACAAACTATCACTGTAGTGAGTTATCACATGACCAAGGGCCATGGCGAGCACCAGGACATTTCTGTTGGCCTGAAGAATGCTTTGGCCTGCCATGAATAATCAGCTCAAACAGCAAAGATAAAACAGGCTGAAATGAGCTGACTGTCACTGAGGTGGGATTCTTGTACTTTCCCCATAATCTGTACAGTGATAAAGAGCACATATGCCTCCTGCCAGACAACTGAATATTTCATGAACCTTAGCTGTGTATCTGAGTTTGTGCAGCAACACTGTTGTAACCTGGTTTGCTGTTTTATAGTAAATGATCAACTTTTAAAGAGGAGGAACTGGGCATCTGTCATCTTGGGCATGACACAATTCTCTTAGATATCGAGTTAAGTGTGAGAGGTCTCCCTTATAATGTCTGTGTTGTCATTCAACTTCACACAAAGAGTCAAATGAAAAATTCATAGAGAATATTTAGAAAAGCTGTCAAAGACCAAAAGCAGTTTGCATTAAGTTCAGGTGCACCAATGTCAGTGTCCTGATATTGTTCATACTGACTCACATTTAATGAATTCAATGAATTAATTTCTAATCTTATTTATTTTGTAAGAGCTTACTCAATCTATTTGCAGACTGGTGCAAAATATAGGGCATGCCCCAAGCGAGCAGACCCATGGGCCCCAATGGGGGATGTTTGCTAGGTAAACACCTCAGAGCAAATGTCAAGCAGAGAGGAGGAGAACTGGTAATTAGGCCTTGTTTAAACCAGAATGTTCTAGAGTCAAATGTAAGGCCATCTGTCTGTCAGCTAAAGTTTGGCCGAAACTGGTTCGTACAACAGGATAATGATCCCAAGGACACACCTCAGCCCGACTGACATGCTATGGTGGGACCTTCAGAGTTGTGGATAAATGAATGCTTGCAAAGAAGAGTGGACAAAGATTTCTTTAGTTCATTACCTTAAAAAGCTGGTCAAAGGATTGGTGGATATATTTTCCTTGGATTTCCTGTGTTTGTTAGATTTTTATTTAGGAGACATTAAATCAATGTACTTGTTAGCGGTGTGCGATACTACATGTTTTGGTATCGATCCGATACCAAGTAAATACGGGCCACTATCCCCGATACCGATACTTGACAATAAATAAGGTGGATGCATCACTGAATTGCAAAATCTCAATTAATTTTCATGACCTTATGTGTTTTTTATTATTGAATAGTTAAAACCCAGGACATAATCACGACAAAGTTTATAATTAAATAGAAAATGCTTTATTATCAATTTTTCTTTTTAGAAAAAATCATAAATAAAAAGTGCATACAAGCCAATAAACAAATTAAAATTAGTACAGTTGAGAAACTATATTACAAAATTACAATTAAAATTCCCAACAAGAAAAACTGGTGAAAACATAAATAATACGTAAACAACTTAACAACCCCAAAAGCGTCTAAGTCACGTCACGTGACAGCGCAACATCTAAACACAAGAGGGGGGAGGGGGAGGAAAGTGCTCTGCGCTGACACGATAGCGGCGAGTCTGGCTGTTTCGCCTTTGCCGAAACCACACCATTGCAAACAAGAGCGGAATTTAAAGTAAAGAATCCATCTTACCAGGCTAGTATTGATCTGATACCGATGCTGACTTGGTAACGATACAATCGATATTTGGATCGATCTGCCCACCACTAGTACTTGTATTAATCATTAGTTTTTGATAAATAAAAGTTTTAAAACTACTCCAGGGTTTGCACTCATGCTTGATGCCTGTTTATTGTGAATATTTTAAGTGGACAAAGCCTCACACGTGGTTTTGTCATCAAATAACTAAACCTGGGACCATTTAGCCTCTGCCTGCTCTTCATTCTCATCTCACAGGCAGAAACAATGCCAAGCCATTTTCTTTTGATCTAATTTAACCTCCTAAGACCTGAACTCTTCCACGGCATGCATTTTTAATTTCTCTTTGATATTTGGCCATATTGGGACCTGATGAATGTAAAAACAAAGAATTACCAGATTTTCTTTTTTTACCTGATTTCTGTTTCTAAGAAAAATGAGAGCCACATATGAGGATATTAGTTTAAAATTTTGATTGAACAGTGGCAGTATAATGTCCTCGTAAGTGGATATCAGGCCCTTGCAGAGCAAAATTTAGTATTTTGGTCTAGACAACCCACAATGTGATGTCCACATATGTGGACGCCAGGTCCTAGGACAGGGGTCTGCAACCTTTAACACCGAAAGAGCCATTTGGACCCAGTTTCCACGCAAAAGAAAACACTGGGAGCCGCAAATACTTTTTGACATCTAAAATGTACCCAATCATTGGGGTCAACCTTCAGGATCAATAAAGTTTTATTGAATTAAATTGAATTGAAAAATGAAGATAACACTGTATATATTGTTTTTTACCTTTATGTATGTGTTGCTTATGAAATCCATAAAGTGCTACAGAGAAAATTACATTTTATTTATGTAATTAACACACTTTGAACTTTTAAAGAAATATATCAAAAGGAAAGACACCCAGCTGAATTAAAATGATGTAGCTGTGAGCCAGCCTTATATCGCCTTTGGGCTTTTGGAGCCTTGACCTGACTTTTAAAAAATAATTGGAAAAAAGCACTATGTGTGACGCTTATTTTGAGCGATGAAAAAATAATAGGATATAATTTTATTTTTATATTTCAATATCAGAATCATCTTCCAATTTAGAACTACAAGTTAAAAAAGAACTAACATAAATAAAATACATTTCAGCTAAATACTTCTAATTTATTTTCCCAAACCAGGCAGAGCCGCACTATACGGACTAAAGAGCCGCAGGTTGCCGACCCCTGGTATAGGAGGTTAATGTGAAATTTGCTCACAATCCAATTAGATTGGAGTCTAACAGTTTGGTGCTGTAACAGAGTGTAATATATTCCCTGAAAGAGAAAAATGTTTGTTGAGAGAAGCTTTTGTTCAGGCTTAACTGGAACTGACAAGGGCGATTTTTAGAGATCAAAACATTGGGTTTACATCAGATGTCATAAACTCAACACCGATCAGGCCCCCAGCAACTCTTAAGGTTTGAGCTGTAGAATTACCACCTAGAACCTATAGTACAATAAAAAAACAACATCAACAAGATTATTTTAGGTCAGGATTGTCATGTGGCCAGCTTTGGCTTTGTACTTCCTTGTACAGTCCCTGAGAATGGTACCGTTTTTAAACTTGTTTTTATATACATATGAGATAATGTGCATCCCATGTGCCTATAAACACCTGATTCCCAAGTGAAGCTTAATGTATCTAATCATAGGGAACACTTTCTGATCAGAGTATAGGGTCTAGTTAGTAAACGTCTGGTCAGGTAAGTATCAGAGGGGATTGATCAGTTTCACTTGCTTTAGAGGGGCAACTATGAGACAAACTCCAAAACAGGAATGGTTTTACAGGAGAAGGGAAATGACATTTTTCATCTTTCCTTGATGAAACTAGTTTGCATTTGGCCAGGGTAGGTGTCACTACTGACAGTGTGATACGATACCTGGACCCTACAGAGGTTGCACTCCTCCAGAGTGGTAAATCAGAGTGTCAATGCCAGAAGTTTGCTGTGTCTTTCACCAATAGCTGGACAAGACCATAGAAAATCCTTAGACCATGAGCAGGGCTGGTATCTGCTGCTGTGTGCAAGAAGGAAAAGCACTTCCAGAGCTACAAGATGACCTCCAGTAGGACACTAGTGTGAATGTCTCTGACCAAACAATCAGAAACCGATTTCGCGAGGGTGGCCTGAGGGGCCCAACGTCCTCTAGTGGGCCCTGTGCTCACTGCCCTTTCTGTTCATATATATCCATCAAGCTCCATATCTACTCCCTTCTCCAGACAAATCACTATTATTGCTGTTGCATTGAAAGGATTTGCGAATTTGATTGAATATTCTTTGATGTTGGCAAATAGGCTTCTGCTGTTAAAGTGGGTAATTGATATTTTACTATCTTGTCTGTCTGTGGAACTGTTCACACACGAGGTAACAGCAAGTGTTAATGGCGCTGGTAAAAAAGTTAATGCTCCATACCTATTCTGTCCAGTACATCATGTTCAACAATCCTTTGAGAAGAACGTATAGTCTTTGAACATGGTTGAATGGGTGGAGCCAGTCACTGTTCTTTTTGTATATGTTGGGTACATTTCTAGTTGTGCTGTGATGACTAGTATTCTCTCTTGTACATATAATTATGAGTGCTTCTGTTGTCCCTTTCCGTTTAATAAGAATTTTGCAATTAGTCCAAGTAGTTTGGATTTTCCTTTGCTTGAGGAAGCCGTGCTTCCAGGGCAGTGTCACTGACAATGTGTGGTTTTTTCCCATATTACTAACATGCCAATTTGTTTGTTGTGATTTATTATCAGCCACACCCATATTTGCTTTAAATGACAAATTTATTTAAGACGGAGTGATTTATGTAAGTCTGGGATGGTACGTATTAACGGCCGCTTATAGATCCTACCTGCCGGATCTTCTTTTCATTGATATTGCTGTTATGACTGACGAAGCCGAGCTGGTGAGTTTCTGTGTTAACTAAGTAACATGTTAAAGCTATAAATATGACTATTGCTAAACTGTACTGTCATTAATAGTGTTGCTTTGTTAATGTTGTATGGTTGTTTTATTTTGTGTCTTTCAGTTGATTACCTGGCTTCTGTAAAGGCGCGGTTACTGTACTGGTGTTAGCTTATGCTTGTGCAATAAAGCTTATAAAAGGCAGCAATCAGATGTCCGAGCCTGAGTACGACACAGTTTCAGCAGTTAAAACACACCCTTACGGTGGGAGTTTACTAAATTAAAGGTAGTTAGCTTAGTAAAAAACCGTACAGACAATGTCGGGGCAATTTTATAATAATAATAATAATGGATTGGATTTATATAGCGCTTTTCAAGGCACCCAAAGCATTTTTTAATGCCACTATTCATTCACTCTCGCATTCACACACTGGTGGAGGCAGCTACGGTTGTAGCCACAGCTGCCCTGGGGCAGACTGACAGAAGCGAGGTTGCCATATCGCGCCATCGGCCCCTCTGGCCAACACTGATTTGCTGATTTCTCTCTCCTATTTTCTGTGGCAGAGGTTTGCATTCCTCAGGGTTCGCATTCACTTCAGTTCTCTTCGAGTAAAGGAACGCTGTTTCCTGCTACTCCAAGAAGTTTAGATGCAGCTTGCTGGGTGCCCTTCGTTTCCAGTTGTAGTTAGTATCTTGCCCAAGGATATTCGGCATGCAGGCTGGAGCAGCCAGGGATTGATTTGCTTCCACGAAACCAATTATATTTTGTTGATACAATATAAAGTTTTTTTTTTCTTTTACAGGAGCAAACTTGACATTAACTGGGAAAAGAAAAGGCTACACTTTTAAGAAGATTTTAAGCAAAGAAGAGTGAACTGCCTACAATGAATGAATCATTGCATTTGAACTTTAATGACTATTTTAATTTTAATTAATTTTGCCGCTGAAAAACCCACTTTGTATTAGAACAAGTACATAAAATTGGAAAATAACACTGAAATAAGACTAAAAAAAACCTCAAGACTATAAACTAACTGAAACTAAAGCACAATGAAAACAAAAACTCAAAAGGAAATTAAAAATAAAAACTAATTAGAAAGACTAAACTGGGATATCTCTGAGGCCCTTTCCAAAGTTTGAATTTAGTTAAAAACAGATAATTTTACTGAAAGTGACAACACCGAGGGCTAAAAAATACAATTACACAATTTTCACTTTTAAAAAATTAAAATAATGATATTTCAGAGACTGTGATTTGAGGAAGGTCCTTATTAAGGACAGGGCAGCTCGCAGGCCAGCTAGATCCAGTTAGAAAAGGTGAGGGAGGGTAGTGCAGGAAGGCATTTATATATCTACAGTATGACTGGAAGATGAGTGTATGAGATGTGGTACCGCTTTGAAAAAAGTACCTCAAATTCACTGCATTCAAACTTGTCCATTCACTGCTAGTAACAAAAGACACACTTTCCAGTCATTTTTGCAGCCCTCAGCTGTACAAGGTAAAACTTTGGTATCTACAGTCTGTGATTCTGTGCTACAGATCACTCCGGTAATATTGCACTGTTAAATAAAGAGTGTTTTACAAGTTACTTTTATATTACTATCGTCAGTGGAGAAAAGCATAGCGATTATGTTAAATGTTAATCACTCAGGCAACTAGATATTTCTTTATTAAAATGGAAAAAGTATTTTGCTGTAGGATCTAAGTTCTGTTTCAAAAGGAGGGTGCTCTGATAAATTAACTTGAGCTTTTTTGTTCTGACAAAAGTTAATCTGAGGATAACTCTCCAAAGGACTCTCAGGGAAGAGTACTTTCTAAAGGTAATGAATATCTGAATATATCTGTAACATATAAAGGAAACAAAGAGGAAACCGTATAGCTTTAGCTGATGGCAATCACATTCATTTGTGATTGCACTGCATTTTAAAAATGACGATCTGACGGTTGGGCCACCGTGTTGTTCCCGTGTTTGCTGAACTGCTAAGCGATGTTCACTTAACACGTGCACTGACACCAAGCTGGACTGGGATCTTTAAGCAATCACACTTTAAAACTGTGGAAGACATTGTCTGGCTTTTTTGTGTGCACTTTCATGCAAGTCTCTATTTCCCTTCCAAGTCTTCTAGGGACTTGATTAAGACAAACAATAGGATCCAGAGAGCTCCTCCAGGAAATCCCAAAAGGATCCCAAAGCCTCTATAATTGGAAAAAAAAATAGTGGATCATCATGGCCTTGCCATATTGGTCCGTTTGATTGACCTTTATTATAATTATGTATTTATTTTATTTTCATTTTTTAAAGACGGGACAGACATGACTGGGGGATAGGACAGGGAGAAAGAATGAAAGAAAGAGAGGGAGAGAAAGAAAAATAGAGAAAACAAATAGAGGGGAGAAGAGACGGTGAGAGAGGGGGGAAGAAAAAACAAAACACCTGGATCACCTGTATGGAGATAAAAAACCAGAAGAGAAAACAAACAACAAAGAGCAACATAATAAAAACAACACCATCACAATAAACTAGCTAACAATAAATAACAGTAGATACTTTTTTAATTTCACCTGTTGAGAATGAAAAAAGAAAACAAGCAGAAGAGAACAAGTGTAATAGAATAAACAACATCACAATGATATATGGGAATATAACAGTAAATACTAAATATTAAACATTATTGTAAGATCGACAGCGCACAGTGTGCTTTGAGGCAGGAGCCAAAAAGGGTGTAGTTTGTGTGTGTGAGTCCCCGTGTGTACACCTGTGAGCATGGACGCGCTTGTTTTTTTAAAAGGTTCCTTCATGTAATGATCTGCTAGAGGGTGTGGGGGGGCCACTGCCCCGTCCTCCAGGGCATGAAGCAGGTATGGAGGAGATCAAGGCTCCAGACATCCAGAGGCCCTCAGAGCACAAGAGACCAAGGAAGACCAACAGAGGGGCAGCCGCGCCACTGTCCCAGTAAGAGCTGAGGAGAGTCCCAGATGAGGGCTCACTCAGCAGACGCGGAGCAGAAGCCAGGGGGAGTTGCAGTGACGTGCCCGTGAGCTCCGCCGGCAGCCAGCTGTGCCAGAGTGACCGAGGGCACCCCACCCCCGAAGTGGCCCGAGCGAGCCCCAGGCTGTAGACTTCTAAAAGGAAGATGACAGAGAGAATTGAATATAATAGAAAAATATATAATAAAATATAATAAAAAGCTGAGGACAAGCAGCAGTTGTTGTGATCTAATGTTGGCGTTATTTAATTGAAGCTTCTTGTTTAAATTTGACTCTTCATTTTGATTTTCTCTATACTTGTTTATTATTAGGATAAGTATTCATTTATTCTAATTATCACATCCAATGCTGATTTTTCTTCCTTTTTTTGCAAATAGGCAAGTGACATATTAATTTTGATTAGTGCTGACACATTTAAAGGTAACTTCTATCGCCTGGTTTAATCTGGCATGAAGAAGCATCGAAGCTCAGCTCTGCAGACTGGAGCGTGCCCATAATAACGTCCCTTGCTGTGCTTTTATTTACACCCCCATGGGTTAGGCTTTCAAAACACAGGGCCAGAAACAGTAACAATAAGTGGCATGGCAGCTTTCAAGTGAACTGTGTGGCAGCAGGTTTAGCAGCAAGAGAATAACTGAGGGCTTAAGTATGCCTATTAAAAGGACGATTCGATTACACTGATGACCCAAAGCGTGATGACCCTGGCTAATGCACAGCTGGTCCACTAAGTGCCACCAAAACAGTCCTGACCAGCTGGGATATTAACTAATCAAGACCCCCGAAGGTGCCCTGTGATATGTGTCTCTAGCAGCACATTTGAAACCCTCTGAAATAATCCCAGATATCATCTCGTCTTTAAAATGTTGTTGGAGCTAGAAAATGTTTTTTTTCTCTGTTAAATTAGATAAATTGTCTGGCAAACCAAGTTATCCATGCAAAACAAACAGTATATAAAGTTGTTAAAGGTTTAAGACGGCGTTACTCATGTCTATCCATCAGTTCTCATCCACCATCTTTGTTGGTGATTTTTATATTTAATGGTATCAGTTTCAGTGGAAACGGAGTAGCCTCTGACTTTTAAATTCAGAGGCTACTCTGTTCAAAACGTCTCATATGAACTGTTAAGCATGGTGGTGGAGGGGTGATGATCTGGGCTGTGTGCCACTAGGCGAGCTGCTGGTCTGTAAAATAGCTTATAGCATCACATCTCCAAAAGGTGATTCTGTTCATCTGGACGCAGCGTTTTCAGTGGGAGAAACGTTTCGTCACTCATCCAAGTGACTTCTTCAGTCTCAGCTGACTGCAGGTTTCCCCGATCTTATAAACAGTACATTTGCATAATGGCTGAAAGCAGCCCACTGAAGGAACAATGGGCTGGGAGGTATGCAAATGTATGCAAGTGACAAAACGTTTCTCCCACTGAAAACGTGGGCATCACTGCATCAAGACGTCACAGCCTCACATTTCTTTTGTCTACTTTAACATGTAAGCTAGCAGAACATTTGGATATGTTCATCTCTGCTGCTCTGTTTTGTCGGGCACCAGTAATGGAGTGATTTTGGAGAAAGCCCTTTTTTGTAGTTAACTGATAAAAGCTGTGGATGTTAAGATGTACGCGTTTTTAAGTTATTGCGCTGTATGTGCAGTGTGGCTTTTTTTTTTTTATTGTATTTTTTATATCTGCAGTGTAGTATAACGGTTTCATCATACTGAAAACTGTATGTTCTCTTCATATAAAACAGAGTTAAATGTGAGGCCATCTGTATGACAGCTAAAGCTTGGCCAAATTAATTCATTGAACAGGACAGTCCTGTATACCCTATGCCGTTGGTTCTTGTCTCCACAGATGCCTGCACAATCCTTGTCAAAGTTGCTCATAAACAAATATCTCCCAAAACCAGCGCATCAACTGTTGGACCCAACCAGTCACTTACCACTTACTGATGCTAGCAGATTGTTATTACAAACAACAATAAATCCCTACACAGTAAAAAATGTTTAAACAGTTTATGTAAAAACTTACAATTGTACTAGAATTATGCCAAAATGTTTGGACTTACTCAATAAGCTCTTTAAAGTTCAGCAGTTCTCAGAGTATGATCTTGAAAGCCAAAGAGAGACATAAGTTAAAAGCCTCTGACAGACTTGGACAACTAGAGTCTGATGCTTGTTTCCTCTCAAAAGGAACTGAGGGACATGACTTATTTGAACAAAGAAGAAAGAAGACATGCACATTCCCTGTCCTTTCAGTTATGTTCCGTGGAAATCAGTAATTGGAAGAGTTATGTACATGGGTCTGCTTCCCTGCTGTGCAGATAACGTGGGTGTGTGACAACCTTGGCAAAGTTGGCCACCCTACCTGTGGCTCAACTGTCAAATTGAACCATTAATAGCTTTCTTTGATGGACCGTTGGTGGCAGAGTAGAATAATGGGGGCTCAAACTGTCTGAAGGTGGAGATAGGGAAGGAGCATATACTACTGTACCAAATGCAATTAACCCAGCTTCTAGTTAGAAGAAAGTGAAAAAGTTATTAAGTAGACGGAGATAAGAAGAGCAGAGAATCTGTGATTGGTGTAAAACTTTGTTCATTGTTACAATAGTGCTGGAGCTCGGGTAAAAGCAGCAATGAACCTATTAGATAGATGGAAGTTATCATTGTTCAGAATTAGCCCATAACATAGAAATCTTTCTCCTCTTTACTGGTTTTCACAACTCTTAAAGTCAACCTGCTGCAGAGCTGCAAACCCCGAGCTGCCACCTCATGGTCAGTTTAATGTGCAAAGTCTAAGAGGAGGCCCAGTCAGAAAATGTTCCTCCTCCTCAGGGATTTATCCAGCTTAGGGTTTCCTATCACTAATCAGTTTGTGAACTTCAGGGGAAATGTTCTTTAGCCTGGAGAAAAGTAACTGGCAACAGCAGCCGACCGCGCTCCCAATTTACATTCCTCAGCCATCAGCCTCAAAATACAGAAGGTATTAGTGTATGCAGTCTTGATCCTTCACTCACCACAGGCCTATAATGCTTTTAACTCCTGCCAGTCCTCAGAACATCCAGTTATCTGTGGCTTTATGGTGCGTGGCTCAGCTTTACACTCCTCTCTGAAATAAAAAGATGCCCCATTTGGAAGGTTTTCTTGGTCACCGTGATTTTGTTACAGCTAAATGCCCCATTTTTTATGATCGCATCTGGACAGCAATTTTGCTTAAAATAGCCTTCTTAATTTGTGCATGTGTGTGTATTTCTGTCTTTCAACCAACCCACCTTCTTTCGAGTCACTGCTTTTTCAGAAAGAATTTGAAGCACACACAGGAAGCGTTTCAGGTCGAGAGTCATTTTTTCGGCTTCACGGCAACAACAACAGTAACAACGATAACAGTGACTTCACAGTCCAGACGACTCCAGCTCAGACCTGCCTCCTCCTGTCCCAGCGGGCTACTAAACAGGGAGGGCATGATTAGGAGATTAGTCCCGGCTGCTCTGCCGCAGAGCGCAGACCACACCTCCGCCACAGTAATGTAATATTTCATAATATTGTATTGTTCATTTACACTGTAAGCATAAGGATCTAGAGCATGGATGTCAAACTCATGTCACATACGGTCAGATGAGTAAAACTCCACCTTTTTGTCCGTGTAAAAAAGGGGTAAGCAACCTTTTTAATGATGAGTGCCATTCCTCAGAAGTCGGTGTGCCATATAATTGCATTAGCAATAAATATAATAATGCTCTATATCAACAGTTACACACTATATAGAACAACTTTATAGAATTATATTTGTTCGCAGATGTTGGCAGCTATCAGCGAATAGTTATCAGCTATTTTGAAACCAAAAAAAATACACTTTTTATCCATAACAAGAAATCCATAACAGCAAATGAACTGTACAACAGAAAATGCATGTCTTGTTGGTATATGTATAATTTCCATACATTTTACATCAGATAAAAACTTTGGTTGTAAGATTCAGATAATTATTTATTAAAAGTGAGACATTTTAAATGAGAATAAGAAAGAAAAGTATTTCTTTGTGCCCCCCTCTCCCTGTTAATGCCCTACCTGGGCCCCTGGCAAAACTTTGCTAGACCCGCCCCTGCACAGTTACCAGCTGTCAGCTGCTTAGAAAAGGATCCTGGTGTTATTTGTATCTCAGAAACAGCTCATAACTTCCCTTCAACTCATTCATGTCACCTAAAAGGTAAACCTGTTTCTCCATCACCTGTTCAGCTCTGTTCAGTAAGAACATCTCCTGGTTTCATCTTCATGTTTCCTTCTCACCACATATCCAAATCAATCAATCAATCAATCTTTATTTATAAAGCACTTTTCATACAGCAATGTAGCACAAAGTGCTTTACATGATTAAAAGCAGCCCCCCCCCCCCTCCCCCGAGGAAACACTGGAGATATGACCTAATAAGAATATATACAGGATAAAAAGATAAAATAAATAAGAATGGGATACAGTATAAATATAAATAGAGTAAGAAGATAAAAAATGAATAAGAATAAAATCAATAAATATTAGGTAAAACCTAAATTAATAATATAAATAGAATAACAGGATAGAATAAATAAGCATAAAATAAATAAACGTTAGGTGAAAGCTAAATTAAAAAGGTGGGTCTTGAGCCTGTTCTTAAAAACATGTACGTTCTCTGCGGCCCTGAGCTCCTCCGGCAGGCTGTTCCACAGATGAGGACCATACCACTGAAAAGCTGCCTCTCCGTGAGCATGTGTCCTGACTTTAGGGACAATCAAAAGGCCCAGAGGACCTCAAGGTCCGCGAGGATTCATATGGTAAAAGCAGATCTGAGAGATAAGAAGTCCCAAGACCATTAAGACATTTAAAAACCAATAAAAGAACTTTAAAATCGATCCTGAAACACACGGGGAGCCAATGCAGCGATTCTAAAACCGGTGTAATGTGGGCCCGCCCTCTGGTCTTCGTCAGCACACGAGCTGCCGAGTTTTGTAAAAGTTGTAAAGGTGAAATATTCTTTTTGGGGAGACCAGAGAGCAGGGCATTACAGTAATCAATGCGACTGGTAATAAAAGCATGCATCAGCATCTCCGTGTTGGCCTGAGAGAGAATAGGGCGGACTCTGGCTATATTTTTTAGATGATAAAATCCAATTTTGGTTACATGTTTAATATGTGGGATAAAACCAAGCTCAGAGTCGAAAATAAAAACCAAGGTTTTTCACTTGTAGTGAAGGACTTAGTGAAAATGCCTCTAATTTAGACAAGAGTTTCTCTCTCTGTGAGAGAGGACCGACGATTGAAACTTCAGTTTTGTCCTGGTTAAGCTGTAAAAAGTTTTCTACCATCCAAGATTTAATATCTAGAATACAGTTAAAAGGGCATCCATTGGTCTGGTGTCATCAGGAGACACGGAGATGTACAGCTGAGTGTCATCAGCGTAACTGTGGAAGTTCACTCCATGCCTCCTGATGACACTGCCGAGAGGGAGCATATACAAATTAAAAAGTACAGGGCCTAAAACCGACCCTTGAGGCACACCACATGTCATTCTATGGATCTTAGAGGAGCATGTATCCATACTCACCATAAAAGTTCTGTCAGAGAGATAGGAAGTGAACCAGTTGTGTACAGCACCAGAGAGGCCCACCATGTGTTTCAGTCTGTTTAAAAGAATAGCGTGGTCTACTGTATCAAAGGCTGCGCTCAGATCCAGTAGCACCAGGACTGAGAGCTTTTGGGCGTCCCAGTTATATCTAAGATCATTTAAAACCTTTAGGAGAGCCGTCTCTGTGCTGTGGTTCACCCTAAATCCAGACTGGAATATCTCCAGGATCTGTCTATCATTCAAAAAGTCATTAATCTGAGTAAAAAAAAGTTTTTCTAAAATTTTGCTTAAAAATGGTAAGTTGGATACAGGTCTGTAGTTATTAAATTCATTACAATCCAAATTGCTCTTCTTCAGAAGGGGCCTCACCACCGCCGTTTTAAAGGCAGCAGGGAAGACACCCAACTGAAGAGACCAATTCATCATGTATAAAAGCTCAACTTCAAAAAAATCCATGAAGTGTTTTAAAAAGTGAAGAGGGGATTGGATCTAAAAGGCATGTGGTGGGTCTCACTGTGGAGAAAACTTTCTTAAGGTTCTCAGCATTAACCACGACAAACCTGTCCAGTGTCTCCTCGGGTACAATCGAGCCCTCAGATGTGTTTAAAATCATATCACGAGAAGATAAAATGTCACATCTGATGGCGCTGATTTTTCCCCTGAAGTGGTCTGCAAACTGCTCACAGAGCGAGTCTGTGGGGGTTCTTTGGGAGCTGTTAAAATCAGGGTTAAATAAATGATCTATGGTGGAAAAGAGGACTTTGGGATTATTTTTGTTATTACTGATTATTTTGGCAAAGTATGAATTTCTTGAATTCCTTAGTGTATTATTGTACATTTTAAGTTGCTCGCAAAGTATTTGATGGTTGATTGCATTTTTATTTTTCCTCCATCTCCTTTCTGCTGCCCTGCAATTTCTTTCAAGTTTTTTGACTTCTTCGTTTCTCCAGGGTGATACATGTTTTATGTTAATCCTTTTGGATTAACATAAAACACCAATATCATGACCAGCAGCTTTTACAGCTGTGGCTCCAGCAAACATCAGCTGATACTAGAAAGTAATTTTAAATAAATTCTAACAACAGCTGATCAAAGTTAAACGTGCTGCTGTTGTTTAGCGCGACATCCGCTGGTTTCCTCTTTCTGGTGCAAAGTGGGCGATAAACAAACAAGAGAGAAAAGCTGATCAGCTAATTATTGATCAGTTTCATGATTGAAGTAGCAACAGGAGAGAGAGGGGGAGAGAATGAGAGAAGAAGAAGCAGCTGCAGCGTAAAGACACAGAATAAATCCAGCTTTGTCTTTTTCATTGTAGCTGAAATACGGGACAAACTGTTCCTTTTCACCTCAACACGAAACAGTAATATTTTCTCTGAATGCGGGACGATTCCGTTTTTTATGGGATGGTTGGCAACTCTACTAACTAACCTTATGAATAAAATAAAGTTCACTATCAGTAACATCATAGCACCCACCCAGCTGTATAGAAACTCAGTCATGCTAGCTAGTAAGCAGTACGAGTTATTGTAACTGACTGTAAAAAGTCAGCATAACGAAAATAAACTCCACCTAAACTTGGTTTATATCTGACCCAGATAGACTGCAGGTCATAACTTCTTACCTGAAGTCGAGTTCACCTGACACTCAGACAGGCGGCTGCCTCGGGTCTCTCCTCCTCCTGCCTCCCCTTTCTCTCATCCACTCTGTGGAAACTCCGCCAGAGTTATTTTTACACATCTGCCAGCACCTGGCCAATCCACCAGGTTTCATTGTTTATACCGTTACTAAAAAAAAATAAATAAAAAATTCATCAGCCCATAAAAACGAAAAATCACCATTGGCCATTGGGCACATGCCAGTCCAGCTATGGTCGTGCCATCAGTTAACCCTCCGTGTGCCCAGGGTTGCCGACCCCTTTGTGTAATTTCATTATTTAGCTATTACTTATTTACTTTGTGAATGGTACTCATGGCCAATCACACGACACCAGAGAGTTAGGGAATGGTTGCTATGACAGCACTGTGGTGAAAGATGTTAGCCCCCCTCCTCAGTTCAGAGATGGTCTTTCCCTTTTCATGTAAATGGCCTTGTTGAGTCCCCACATTCCTCCATATCCTGTTTAAATCTAATGTTTTTACGCTCTGTTAATCCTGTTAAAATTGGCTTCTCGCTGATTTAGATTTTTTTTTTTTTAATTTGTATATTCTTTTTTTCTTTTATTTTAAAGAAAGAATGAACTATTTTGATATTTTTTCCCCTTTCCACTCAGGAAGGATGGATGCAGCGATGGCATTTATGAATGAAAGCTAGGTCAGGATTTTGAGTGCAAATTCAGGTGGTTCATGTGATACCGCATGAGTCACACTCAAAGAAAGAGGAAGCTCGAATCCATCAGCACACAGGTGTTATGTGTGGAAGCAAACGGAAAGGAAGATTTTGCCTTCTTTCAAATGACTGAACAGTGTTTGTGTGACAGCCTGACCAAACGTTTACAAATATATGTGAATTTCAAAAGAAATTATATTAGTCTCCACTAACTACATCTCACGTTGTTTTTAGTGCTGCTTTGTGTCATATTCAGACATTAGTGATAAACAACTCATGAGGTCTTCCAGATTGGAGGTCATCATTTATTGTTTTTACTTGGCTTTTATTTTTTTAATGTGAAAAAATAACATAACAAATGGAAAACTGCACACACTCCACAAAAGATACAGTGAGAGTAAAATAACTACAACTGCTGGTTGATTCCACAGTGCATCACTGTCATCACAAGGTTACACATGAAGTGTCGTATTTCAGAGAAGAGCGAGCAGCAAACTGTTTTTGCAGACCTAAAAGCCGGCAGGTCAAGAAGAGTAAGTGTGCTATGCTGGCAAGCTGAGTAAGTGAGGCACTGCCCACAAGCATGTATTCATACACAGAGGGCTTAAAGATGTACAGTCTCTGAGAACAGGCCTATTGTGCAATGGGTTGAGTGAGTTTTTATGTTTCACGTTTTAATTCAAACATAAATATGCCATTAGATTTATCTGTGTGTCTAATGTAATTTTGTGCTAGAAGATTAAATTTGTCTGGTAAAAATTTGATTTTTATGAAATGCAAGTAGAAACATGATTAATAAAGCAGGAGCTTCCAGGTGCTTTAACAAAAAATATCACAAATTGGTAAATGAGGGCCCAAATACAGACTCCTGAGGCAGGTAAGGTTTAGCTTAAAGTGCACATTTAATAAAAGGTCGATGGAGCAGTCCAAAGAATACAAAGTCGATAAAGCCAAAGGCATTTGAAATCAGGGAACATGCAAAGCCACGTTAACAGACCCTCTGACAAAGGGCGAAATGGGAGACGGGTCATTAGACACGACAAGGGCCAATCAGGGGACAATAAGGTGAAATTAATCAGAGATAACAAGATGTGGGAAGGAAAATTAAATCCAAGGGACAAGCGGGTACCACAATGAAACAGGAAGTAATTGAGACATTGAGTGACTACATGCAGAGACAAGAACTTAAGATACATAACTTGATATAGGGTTTATTTTGTGTCATTTCCGGTGATTGCTTTGGGTTTCCCCTTGTATCCTTCTAAGCAAAATACAGATATCAATAAACTGGAACAAAGAACTAAGGCTCAAGATACAATAATATAACACAAATGAAAAACAAGAATCAAAGTCTCAAAAAGCTCAGAATTCAAAAACCCAGAAACATGACAAAAAAGGAAGGAGATTTTATTTTTATTTATTGTAATGCAGTGGGGCTTTAATATACTGTTGATGGGCTGGTTATTGATTTACCCAAAGATCTTTGGTTGTGGCAAAAGTGTATTAAATGTGTTATAAATTGTTTCCCAGATGAAGGAACCTTACAAACCACAACAGGACATTTATGCTTACTTACTTTTTAACATGAGCAAGCGGTTAGAAACGTACCACATACATTAGAGCTCATATGTGTACATATCTTGAATGTTTTTTACTACTCAGACACAACCCAGCTGCTGCACTGGGACTCAGGAATCTGGATTATTCTGGATTCTGGGTGCAGATTTGGGATTATAACATCTTTCAGCAAATTTGAAATCACTAGAATACACTCCCACTTAAGAATTAATAATAACACTTTAAGACTGGGGTAGGCAAAGTGTTGTCACTGTCACTGGACATAAGTCCGTAATACCTTTCAGCACATTGTCATTCAGGTGGTTTCAGAGGCGGCTTGACTCCTGTACCTCATTTCAGATCTGTTTTTATTTGAAAATTGAGTCCTTGATTGGAGACTGTGGCCTCCTATCAGACTAGCTGTAGTAGGGTTAGGGTATGTAATGTATGCAATGTAAAGCAGTGGGTGGTGCAGAGACATTTTGACAGTAGGAAAAGCAAGTATAACTAAAAAAAAGTTGGTAAGAAAAAGTAACAACTCACTATTTAGTGAGCATGTAGAAAGACTTTTGGCTGGCCTTAAAGTAATGCTGGCAAACTCTCATGTAACTTGGGAGGGAGGCTGTTATATAGGCGGCATTTTGCTGACCACAACTGAAGACACTGACAGGTGGTGAGAGGAATATTTTGAGGTTCTCCTCAATCCCACTGAAACATCATCTGTTATGGATGTAGAGCCTCTGGATGAAGGGGATGACTCACCCATCACCGGGGGTGAGGTCACTGAGGTAGTTTTAAAGAGCTGACTGGTGGTAGGTACCGTGGGGTTGGTGAGATTGACCCTGAGTTTCTCAAAACCCTTGATGTTGTGGGACTGTCTTGGCTGACTCCTTTGGAAGTCGATGACGGTGCCCTAGATTGGCAGAGTTGAAGATTTCAGACTTCTGTAGCTGAGCTGTAGTGTTCCAACAGCGGTGGTATCATCTTTGTCTCCCAGGGAAACTGGGAAGGATAGGACACTGAAGAGTGCAGTTTATCTGTGAGTTGAAACTCAGATCCAGGAGGACCAGTGTAGTTTTAGTTCTGGTCATGAAACACCAGAACTAAAACTCTTTATTTTCTCGGGGATATTCAGAGATATGTTTGATTTTGCCCCACCAATTTACATGTTTTTGTGGACTTCGATAAGGCTTTCAACTGTGGATTTAACAGATTGATCTATTCTCCTAGCCTCAATTATGATCATATATTTTGGGTAGTGACTGAAAAAACAAGATCTTGGATACAAGTGGAAAAAATGAGCTTCCTCTAAAAAGGTGGATTGGCTCAGCCTTTGGCCAGTCAAAAAAAAACCCGAAAATAACAAAACAAAATAAAACAAAGCAGTTTTCACAGCTGGAGAAAACAGAATAAAGGTATCCATGATGATATAATTTTTTTTCTAGGCTGGCAAGATGATAGGTATGAGTGTTAGTCTTTGCCACATAGCAACGGCTTATAAACTCAGCTACAGTGCTGAAAAAAACATATTTACCCTTTTCCTGATTTCTTTCGTTTTTTTGTTGGTTTTTTTGCATATTTGTCATATGTAGATGTTTCAGATCAAACAAATTTGATAACCTGAGTAAAAAACAAATGTTGTTATAGATGATTTCATCAAAACAGACATCCAAACCAACCTGGCCTCGTGTGAAAAACTAAACATAAAATTCTGATTTTATCCCCTAAACCTAATAACTGGTTGTGCCACCCTTGGCAGCAAGAACTGCAATCAAACGTTTACGATAACCAACCAACCACATCACTCCGGAGGAATTTTGGCCCACTCTTCTTTGCTGAACTGTTTTAATTCAGCCACACTGAAGGGGTCTTGGGCATGGGCGGCCTGTTTAAGGTCGTGCCAAATATGTCAAATGGATTGAAGTCTGGACTTCGGCTGAGACACTCTAAAACCTTAATTTTTATTTATAGCACCAGCTATTTTTCTCCTTAACAAATGAAATCATCATTTTAAAACTAATATTAATATTTGTATCAGGATCTAAATCATCAGATGGGGCACAGCACTATAGCTGTAAGTGGCAATGCAGGGTTTTCAGCTCAAAACTTGTTAAGCTTGGTGATTGTAACAGGGAGAATGGGGCATGATTTACGCTTGATTAATGTAGCATTTTCCACTCTCCACTTTAGATCTATTGTGTGGTACAAACATAACGTGCATGTAACTATGTAACTGTGCAAACAGAGTGGGTGAGAGAAAAAGAACAGTGGGAGCTTTATTTTACGTTTTCAGCATGAAGATAAAAGCTTTGACACGTAGCAATGAATGATTTAACCTGTTTTAATTATTTAAAGTTTGCTAAAGCCGACATTTATCAGCTGTAATCATTTTTATACTTCAAAAGGTTTTTAAGCTGTTTAGTGTGTAATTACTGATATCCGTAGGTTGATTAGACACCTATTTAAAATAAAATCCCCAGTGCCTTTGCTCAATAATATAAAAGTCACTGTATCTTATAATCACCCCTTTTAAAAAAAAATACCAAACTGCTAACTGGGTGATTACAGGCCATCTGTTTTTTTATCCCAGTAGTCAGTAGTGTGACAGACGACATCGTTAAACATCACTCACACTAAAACACTGTTCTCTCTTCCTGTTGTCTTTGGCTACATTTAGAAATATTCAATTACAAAATGTGCATTTAAGGTTGCATTATCGAGCATCTCTCACATGTTCCTGTGCATCACACTGTCACATAAATTTTCATTAGTGAAACAGTTTGAATGTGTAGACAGAAAGTGTAAGATAAGCATTGGTGAGATAAAGCCACAGGCTGCTCTTATATCTACAATGTTCAGAGAAGAAATGGGAAAAGCTGATGGTGAACTGAAACTGCACAACTATCCAGCACAGGCGTTTGTCAAACTCCACGGCCTCAGCTGTGAAACTGTGCGATTGATCAACAAAGATTTGAGTAAATCTAGCATGCACCTAAGCCCGATTGTGAATAGACAAAGGGATTGGAGCTCTTGCTGTTCACCAAGTTCCCACACTAGCTTTCTCCTGTCAATATAATAGATCAACTTGGCTCAATTACAGGAAGGAAAGCTGGTGCAGGACAACAGATCTCAGAGGAATTCTTTTAACTATTCCAGCAAAAATGCCAAAATTAACTGACTGTGGAATATGTTCAGTATCAGAGAAAAGTTTGAACATACTTGTCTTAATTATTTATAGAGCAATATTAAAGATATGTTTGCCTCTCTCATTTTCTGATGCTTATCCAGGTCTGGATCATGGGACAGACCCAGACCTGGATAACCAGCAGAGCTCCTGCTGCTCGGCCACTTCCTCCAGCTCATTTGAGGCATTCCTGAGTCAGCTAAGAGAGCTAAACTCTCCAGCATGTCTTGGGTCTGCCCTGGGGTCTCTTAGTGGTGAGCCATGTCCAAAGCATCCTTTTTACCCCAAAGAATTTATTTCAAAATAATAATAAAATACCATATGTTTTTATGTTTAAAATTGTGGGGAGAAACTGTGTTGGCTTTATGTATTTATACTCTGAAAGAGTGGAGAAAAACCCTGAAAAAGTGGATTGGTAATGCAGTTGTCAAGTATGATTACATTTACTATGATGTCTACACATAAGTCAGTATGGTATAATGATTTTTTTACACTAGGTTGAGCAGATGTGACATTTAAGCTCTGGGGGTCTAAATATCCAAGATCTGCATGAAAGCTCTTATATGTCATTTGTTATCATCTGTGTGTAATATATGAATAGAAAAGTTGAGACATTTTGTAAAAGCATATAAAATTAATCCACCTAACACGACACAATAATGTGGAACTGCTATAACTGGATGTATATTAGGATTTCTTAATTTATTTAGCAAATACTCAAACTGCATTGTGAGTCAATTTTTTTTTACAATAGCAGCACAAGCACTTCATTAAAAATAAAGTCAAAGCCAGCTCAAGTAAAAAATTATGGAAACAACTTGTAATTTGCATTTTTAAAACAAATGTCTGCTTGAATCTAAATAGAGTTGTTGCAGACCTTAACATTGCTGCTCCTGACGATTGAAAGGAATCATGAACCCAACAAGAGACTCCTTCAAGAAAGAAATCCAACTCATAGTAAATGGCCTGCATTTGTATAGCACTTTTCTAGTCCCTAAGGACCCCAAAGCGCTTTACACAACCAGTCATCCACCCATTCACACACAGGCGATGGCAAGCTACATTGTGGCCACAGCTGCCCTGGGGCGCACTGACAGAGGTGAGGCTGCCGGACACTGGCGCCACCGGGCCCTCTGACCACCACCAGTAGGTAAACATGGGGTTAGTATCTTGCCCAAGGATATTTGGCCTGGAATCGAACCACCGACCTTCTGATTAGTGGCTGACCTGCTCTGCCACCTGAGCTACAGCCACTCATAGTGAGACAACAAAATCGAAAGGTTATAAATGATACATGAGAAGATGTCTTCAAAAATCGTGATGCAAAACTGCAACCAGTAAATATGGAAAACAGACAAGTAAGGACAAAGTAAATGAAAAATAAATGGGAGAAACAGGAGTGATTTTTGTAATAGAATTATAAGAAATGGGCTGAATGAAATAAGATTTAGAGTATATCCAGAAAAGCCAAATGAAAACCAGCTCGAACGCCTAAACAGAACAAAACATGTTTACAGTGGGCTTACAGAGACGTGATTGTGGGCCGTGAATCATTGGATGAAAATGATGTTCAGTGATGAATTATGAATCTGCACTGGATTATTGGATGATGTTGGAACTTTTGTCCTTTCCACTGTACTTTGTGAGTTTACTACACTTGTTCAAAACAAAACCCTAAAGTTACACTCTGGAAAACAATGGTTGGGGTCCACTGTGCAACAATGTGTAATCAACTTGCAATTGCCTTTCAAAGGTTATCTTCAATGATAGGCATCACATCTTAGACACTTCACTTCACACTTCAAATCCTGTCTCCCCCCCACCCTGGACCCCCACCAATTCGCATACTGCCAGAACAGGAGCACAGAGGATGCAGTCTCCATCGCACTGCACTCTGTCCTCTCACACCTGGACAACAACAACACCTACGCCAGAATGCTGTTTATAGACTTCAGTTCAGCGTTCAATACAATCCACCCCTCACAACTCATCAGGAAACTGACAGACCTGGGCATCAGTTCCCTCATCTGCAAATGGTTACTGGACTTCCTGACCAACCGCCCCCAACATGTCCGGCTGGATAACCACTGTTCATCTACAATCACAATGAACACCGGTGTACCACAAGGCTGTGTGATGAGCCCTTTCCTCTACTCCCTCTTCACCCACGACTGCAGACCTGCTGATGGTTCCAACACCATCATTAAGTTTGCAGATGACACCATGGTGATTGGCCTCATCAGTGACAACGATGAGGCCGCCTACAGGGAGGAGGTGGATCGTCTAGCTGAGTGGTGCGACACAAACAACCTGCTGCTTAACACCGAGAAGACCAAGGAGCTCATCGTGGACTACAGGAGGAATGCTGACCCACATCCACCCATCCACATTAAGGGGACGGCTGTGGAGCGTGTGAGCAGCTTCAAGTTCCTGGGAGTCCACATCTCCGAGGATCTCACCTGGACGACCAACTGCTCCAAGCTGGTCAAGAAGGCTCACCAGCGCCTCTTCTTCTTGAGGACTCTGAGGAAGAACCACCTGTCCTCAGACATCCTGGTGAACTTCTATCGCTGCACCATCGAGAGCATCCTGACCAACTGTATAACAGTCTGGTACAGGAACTGCTCTGCCTCGGACCGGAAGGCGTTGCAGAGGGTCGTGAAAACTGCCCAGCGCATCGCCGGAGCACCACTTCCTGCCATAAAAGACATCTACAGGAAGCGGTGTCTGAAAAGGGTTGGGAAAATCATCAAAGACCCCAGTCACCCATCACATGGACTCTTCACCCTCCTGCCCTCTGGGAGGCGCTACAGGAGCCTCCGGACTAAGACCACCAGGTACCGGAACAGCTTCTTCCCCACAGCTGTCAGACTCCTGAACTCTGCCTCCTGACATCTGACCCACGTTAACACATGGACTGAACATACACACACCCACAATGGACAACTGTACCCTCAAACACAATAATAACATGGACTGAACCACCACTCACAACCACTAGCACTTTATATAGCCTCTGTAGGAATTATATCTCACTTATCTTAACTGCACTACTGTATAGCTCTGTGTAAATAATCATTCTGTACATTCGATAATTTTTAATCCTACAACTGTTTACAACTTGCATAGTTCCCATTTCTGTATAGCTGTATATCTCAGATTTCTGTAGTTATTTATTTCATATTCTGTATAGTTTTTCATATTTATATCCTGTTTATAGCCTGTACATAGCTTGTACTCACTACAGCCTGTACATACTTATAGTTATAGAATATTCACAACATACTTCATACCGTGTACATTATAACATACTATAATAGACCCATTTCTGTAATATACTCACATATCTATATTATTGCTAATATATATTGTAATATATCTATATCACTAAAGCACTTCTGGATGGATGCAAATTGCATTTCGTTGCCCTGTACCTGTGCATGTGCAATGACAATAAAGTTGAATTCTATTCTATTCTATTCTTAGACCACTCACTGTCAGCTGCCATCTTTAAATCAACTTTAGTGCCTCAAGAGAGGAATAAGACATGGAGACAGTCTGTTATCAATTTTTGACAGAAATTTGAAGGGGCCAGGTTGGCACTTACATCCAATCTGCTGTCGTCTACATCAGGTGGTGCTGTACCTCAGTCAGCTCCACACTAGCAGACCATTCAGAATCCACACATCGGGCACAACCCCCAGTCAAAGACTGGGCCAAATCTACATGTATCAAACTTCTAATTTACACATTTAGAAACAGATGCAGCTACTGCATTTCATTAATAACCAAGATTCTACCAGGAATAATGAAAAGGTGGTTGGTCTTGATGGCATACATGTAGGAGCTATGGAGATGCCTAGGAAGCTTTTTAACCAGATTGGTTAGGGTGAGATGACACCTGACGAATGGAGTAGTGGTACAGTTTTCAAGAACAAATGAAATGTGCACAACTGTAGTAATTGCAAAGGAATAAAATCTATGAAGCATGAAGCTATGAGAAGGATTTGCTGAAGATAGGTTAAGAAGATAGGGGATGATCAACAAGCTTGGCTTCATGGAGAGAAAGAAAGGTGTGCGGTAGGAGATACAGATGGAGTCAAGATGAGAGGATGAGATTACATCAGGCATCAGCTCTGATCCCCTACCTTTTTTGATGATGGACTATGATGATTGCAGATGACATTGCAGAAGAGAGGAAGAAGAGGGCCTGAAGAGGTTGAAGTGTGCTTTATGTATGCTAGCAGCACATATATTGGACAAAAAAAAAATTTTAAGAATAAAATTTAACACAATTTGCTGTAAATTACCCACCACAAACTTCAGTAACTCATGTTTGTGTGATCCATCATGGCGTATTCTAACTTGATAAAGCAGATAAACTGGGTTCATCAGCGCAGACTGACTGTAAAGTGTTGGTAGTGTCACTACATTTAGATATTAGATGGCAGTTATTTGCAAATCAGTTTGAGTCTGACTGACATTGTTTGGAGACAGGGTACCTCCCATGTGACCTATGTAATCGTCTTGGGACCAACGACCAGAGGTTGAAGGTGCTGTACAACAGTTGCCATTGGTTCCCAACAGTAAACCACTATTTTTTTTCCTGGTCACATGGAGGTTACCATCCTATTTTACTTCTAGAATGACTGACACCTAACACACTCAAGGTAACCAGTTTGAGAACATAGGGATTTGGGGTTTGAGTCAGGATGGGTTTGATGTGAAAAATCAAAATCAAAACTGCCAAACCAAATATGCAGAGCAGTGTGTTTGGGTCACCCCTGGTGGACAACGGAGCAGCTGAAAGAAGCGTAGCGTCTTCCACATGAAAAATTCTGTTACTATCTGAGTAGTCCCTACCATTGTTAATAATTTCTCATGTTCTTTCCTGTCCTTTCTTTCTTACAATCTGTCTTCATGTTATTGATTATTTATGTTATTGAAGAGGTGAAAGTGACATGTGAGAAGATTATTTACAATTTCATCAAATCAAAATCTGTTGCTATTTTTTTTTTTTTTAATCCAGAAGGAGACGATTACAATAAAATAAACCTTAATGAACCTCGGGTTTTAATAACATTTGTAGAACTGTTCCAGAAAAAAAGTCCCATTAACCAGTTTGACTGAGTTATCTGTCTTATCCAGCGCATAAAGGCAAACAGAAAGAGTTTAGGCAACCTTGATGAACTTTAAAACAGGATTTCAGTATTAGAGAAAGTCAACAGTGATTGAGTTCTTTACATTTAGTTCTGGGGATGATTTGTATTTAAAGTATGTGGACGTCTGTATTTTCCTCGAGTGGTTTGTTGTGTTTTTGTGTTTGTTTTGTGTGCTTTTGCTTATCTTTTGTTTTTGTTTAAAACATTCTGGTTTCATATCTATGCCTCAAACTGCTCTAGCACTGGTTAACAGCAAATGTAGTATCATAGAATAACTGATTGCAGTAAGTACTGTGTATTTTATGGCAGCATCAGTTACTCATGGATAATTCATGCCTCTTAGTAGAGTTGTTTTAAAACGAGGTGAAACAACACGGAGGTTTAATGTGGAAAGTCAGTCTCTTTGACATCCCAACTTTACATGAAGTAACCAAGGGCGAAATCATTGTTCATTTAAAACAATGGTTTTTCAAATTCAAGAAGCATGAGAGTAATAAAGGAGAGGTGTGTGGAGGTCAGTTACATGGGGAATGGAAAGAAGTAGATAATAAAAAAGGAGAAAACGATGGGGGAAAGGGCAGAGGTAGAGTGCAATGGTGTAAGTCAGGAGAAGGACACAAGAATCAAATCAAAGTAGAGATCTGTGAAGGCTGATGATAGATTTACAGAGAGCAGGACAGGGTGGTGGGAGAGAGTGAGCAAAGCTGAGAATCAAGGCACACAATGTACACGTTGTCTGTTTGTGCAGTATTCACTGCCTTGGAGCCTTAAGGGTAATCACAAGTGATGTGGCCACCAGGCACTGGGTACATTACACCCACTATAAATAATGTACTGGCAAACGCCCGCAAAGCTGTTGGGATTTAGACTTTATTCCCACTCTTTTGCTATAAATAAACACATTTCTTGCCAAATAATAGGAATGTCCTGTATAAACACAAGACTCGAGACAAAATAACCAAACTTATATTGATATTATATAAGCCACAACCTGTGGTATATTAGAGTGGCATTACTGCGTGTTTATGTTTGGGCAGCCCATTATTCAAACAGGAACACAGATTACACAGTTTTCTAAGTAATAAAAGTGAATCACTTTTAAGGTTTGGATTACTCTTGTCCTAACCACTTATACCACCTGAACTCTGTACATGTTGTATTCAGGTGCTCTTCTTTAATTTGCAAGTTTCTTTTCATGGCCGTGCAGCATGAATTTATCCTGGATGATCAGACTGTCAACATCAAGTTCTAGTATAACGTCCCGAGGCATTTGGATGTGGATGAAAAGGCAGGAACCTTTGACCATGCTCCGCTCACGACCTTCCTCCTCAGGTTTATCTTCCTGTTACTTTGTCCTCATCTGCAAAATTACATTTAGGATGGAGAGTCACTGTTTTGACACAGTGGATGAAATATTATTAAATGCTAATTACCCATACATTGTTACTACACAACACATTCCAAATATAATTTAAAAGGTACACGATTCTGGGTGGTATTTGATCTATTTGCTGACTGCACTGCTGTTTCTAATAAAAAGTTTCCCTTCGTGTTAAAGTAAAACTCTTTTTTTAACAAAGTCCCTGTGGCAGGTGGTGAAGAAACACCTTTAATTAAGGGTTTTGCTATCTTAGCTCCACAGACAGACTATTCCAACAACAGATTTCTGGATCTGTCACCATCAGTGAGAGATGCTTACCACGTAATTTTGTGATAGTTCCCTTAGAACGGTACACTTACTTTCCTCACAACTAAGCAGATATGTTTTACTGTTAATCCCATCTCCCGTCTTCTGTTCAATTCAAATTTATTCATATAGCAACAATTATTCTGATTCATTAAAAGGACTAGACGTTACAATCCCTGATAATGCATTGCTTTAAATGGAGAAAGTCTTGAGGGATGGATACTATGAGGAAAAGCAGCCCGGAAACGTTACCAGCGCGATGCATTGTTGTTCAACTTCACGGGTGTTTTGGTCTTTTATCACAAGTTATTCTGCAATTTTTAAGTTTCTTTTTACATTCCTTGGTTAGGTTTAGGAATTAGAAATCTGATCTAGATTTTAATATTAAAATTTTAGGACACATCATCAGCAGTGGACCTTGTATTCAATGGGTGTTTCGGCCATTATCACTAGACACCTTCGTCCAAGGAGGCCATGCCAGGGTTGATCAGGCCCCAGTGTGTCACTAGTTTATGTTTTATGGTTATTTCTCTTCTACTTTCTTCTGTTCAATTTTCTCAATTTATTTTATCAATTAACTGCAAAAATGAACAACAACAGCCCCTTCAGTACAAACAGTTAGAAAATTTCCTCTGAGGAAGCATTTGGTGACAGTGGGAAGGAAAAACTCAGAGGAAAATACCACCAGGAAAAGTAGGTTCAAGGAGGGATAGCCATCTGCCAGTGGAAGAAGGAGAAGAGCAAAAAGGAGAACATAGAGAGTCAAACTCTAGAAAAGAGAAGACAAAAATTAATGAGATGCAGTAGAAAAGAAAATGAAAGAAAAGGGGAGTGAAAAGAGGTCAGTGAAGAAGACATCCTGTCCATCATGGGAAGTCCTCATGCAGTGTGAGTCTTCAGGTGAGCCCGAAGCAGCCTTAAATATAAGCCTTATCAAAATGGAGAGTTTTAAGTCTAAGTACAGATGTCTGTCTCCCAAGTGTAAACTTGTTGGACAGGAAAGAGGCCTGATAGCAAAAGGACTCTGCCATACTTTTTGAAACTCTAAGAAATACAAGTAAACTTGAAATCTAAGAGCAAAGTTCTTTAATGGGACAAAACTCTACATTCTGGTATTTTAGATATGAACAATGAGCAATATTTAAGACCTTCTTTGCTTTTGGTTTATATAAGCTCAATATCAAGACCCTAAAATATGAATGAAGACTGATTCTGGAGACTGGTATTTGAGTGTGTGTTTCCCCTTCGTCTCTGTGTCTTAATTCACTCATTCCGACTCTGCTACACGCGCTGTCCTAAGGGGAACCTTTTAACCCACTGCGAGCGTGTTTTCCACGTTCTTTGTTGGTTGCACTCAGTGTCCTAGAAGGTCGTTCTGACCCACCATGAGCTTCTTGTTCTTCTTTTTCCCCAAGACCACTTGCTCCCTACTTAGACCTGGCTTGCACACACGGAATAGTAGAGCACAGCACAACCTCTACATATGTACTTGCTGCACCGTCCACACACTTTTTGCATCTTACAGTCTTTTTTCACGGAGCACCCCTGGCACCTCTTCCTCTTACTTGATCCTCCTACTGCCAATGGTACAGAAAACACAGAGAGACTTGGACTTGGTTCACCATTTTCCATGCTGTGCTTGCGCTAGGAACGCAATCCATGACACAAATGAGAAGAACTACGAGTGCCTTAAACAGCATCTTGAGAAACACTACACTTGTGTCACTTGCCCGCCATTCATTCCGGGTGGACTTCTCGCCACAGGACGAAGGCATTTTACACCAACAAGTTGACGATGTTGTAGAAGAGAGCCAGCAAGCGGCCATCCTGCGACAGCTGTATGTAGCAGCCAGCTGTATTTGTTGGCAGTGAAGTGGAGGATGGCGGTGGGCAGATTCTGGCCCTTCTGCTGTGGTGCAGCAACACGTTAGCATTTCTCTTGGGCATCTAGGACACCAGGGAAGCGAGCTCAGAGGCCTTAGTTCTTCAGTCACCTGGAGGACCACTCTTGTGTCCAGGTTTATCTCGGGACTCAAACCTCTTGAGCGGCATCTTGGCAGCAGCCTCTCCTCGAGACCTTTAAACGCTGGCCAAGATCAGCAGGCTCCAGTAGACAAGCAGTAAATAAACAGGAAAACAAAGAAGCACGTCAAGTAAAACACAATGACCACAGAGAAAACCCATGAAAATCCCGCAACCCCACAATAACAACAAGCACACAACTGTCTCATCACCGCTACCACAACCATGAAAACGTCAGGGCCATTTTGACCCCAAGACCAGAAAGCCAGCACGAGGTTAATGGGGATGATTGAATGTCATGCTTTAGGTTGGTGGCCACTTATGTAACATATAGTTTACAGTAATGGCCGAATACGCCAGTATATTGTATCACTTTCTTCACTGATACTATTATGTATAAATTTACTGGTGCAAAATATTGAGACGCTTGTACTTATCAAATGAATGAAGGTAAAGAAAGCGACCCAGTGACCATATTTACAAATTATAATATGTTAAAAATAGAATTACAATGATGAATAAGACAAAATAGATTTTTCCTGCTTTCTGGATTTTTTTCTTTCATTTAAATGGATATTGTGATACTGTGGGGCGTGTTGTGCTGTTTACTTCACCCTTAGCTTTTCTACCAGCTTTCAATAGAGGTGAAAGAAGCTAAAACTGTAAGGCTCTGCATGTCTTACATAATCACTGTGGTGTCACAACAACAGCTTAGCACTAACTCAGTTCACACATATTTACGTTTTGTTGCTTATATCATTGGTAAGAAAACATATTCCACTTTCTGCATTTTTATGCATAATTCTACTACAGAGTTGACTCAATGACAAAAAATGTCTAATAAAGAGTTTCAGTAAAACTAGTAGTTTGTTTGTTTTATGTTTTTTTGCTCAACACAGGCTGTTCACATTTTCCCAGTGAATCAGTCCCATCAAAATTTAAAAGCCCACAGCGAACAAATAATTTGTCCAGTACATGCTGATCAAATGTCTGGAGGACTGTGATGCACACCATGTTCTTTGTAGCCTCCAATCTAACTAAAGAAAAACCTAATATTTTGAAAAATACCTAATTATTATGTGACTCTGCATAACATCAATTATCACCACCCACTATAATTATTCTAAAAACTGAAACACAGTGAAAGGATGGTCTTGTATGGCAGCGACATGCGTAACTCTAAACTGGTTGTCACAAAACTAATTTTTAAAGGATAGGTGATTTACAATGAGTGTGTTGTGTGTATGATCCTACCCTCCCTCTCTGTTACTTTTCCACATTCCTTATTTGTGCCTCAGCGGTGTGCATGTGTGAAAGGAGGGCTATAATTACAGAGCACATTGGCTGGCTCAAACTCTGGCCGACAACTTATCTCTGCCCCTCCCCAGTCATTTGGCTGGTGCTGTCGGAAGAATCACGTCTCTAATGTATTATTCCAACTCTTTCCCTTCTGTGAAAACCTGTCTTTGCTGTTTCAGAAGAAGTGTGGCAGTGTAATAAAAGGTGTGAAGCGGTCTTTCATCTTTTCCAATCTGCTTTTTATCATTCACTTGTCATTGTTGAGTTTGCTACTTTGTTATTTATTTTCAATTACTGAGGGCAAAGACGGCAAAAGATTTTGCGTGGTTTTTGTTGTAGTAAGCACGTAACTTCCAATAATAAAAAGCTCAGAGTAGAAAATAAGCAAACTGGTTAAGCTGTGCAAAACGTGTCTTAAACAACGTTCTTATTACTATGATTAAGAGGTCCCTGCTGTCCGTGCTCTATGTGAATTCTGCTGTTTGTGAGCATTACAGTTTTATTTCTCAGTTTCAGCAACAAGAGCTTCCAAGTGCTATAAAGTGCTCTCCATAAATAGCTCCCCCATCCTTGGAGGTTTAAGCACATTTAAATTAAGGGTCGTAATTACTATTAAAAGTCTCTCTTCTCCCCACTGGAACAACGAGTCCACTTGATCAGTGAGTGATAATATATGCACTTTTCCATCAGCCTTAATTGGGAAGGCTTTTTACATTTCCACATCAGCAAGCAGAATGAGACAGAAAAATATATTATTAATAATAATAATCAATTATCCTTGTATTCGGATCATGATTATAATCTGAAAGCTTCATAGGGACATGCTCAAAAATGAACAGCTATGAGGCTATCAGAGCCAACAGTGTTGGGCTGAGACCGAGCTGTAAAGTTTAATGGGAGCAGAAACTGATTCAAGTCCTTTCCTTGTGCATAAATGACTAATGAGAACATAACAAGATGAAGCACTCAAATAGTTACAAGTAGCATGAGGGCAGTGATGCAGCATGAAGTAGGAAATTAACACTGGTTTCCAGTGTCTGCATTAATGGAACAACAATCAGTGTCTACTTACTACTACTCCTAATGCAGCCTGGACTCCTAAAGACACAGTGAGCATGACCTCTCTAAGTCTTGTTCACACTGAGGGTAAGTTTGCCTTCACTCAGAAAATTAATAGTAAAACAGCTTGTCACTGGGTACTCTCTAAGGTTACAATGACCCTTGTGGTTCATATCTTACAGAACCCAGTCTTGAACCAGCTTTGAACCTCTGGAAATAATCTTGCAGCAAAAGGTTATTATGCTAAATTGAATATGAAAGTGCAAAAATTAGACACAGTCACTTGGAAAAGGACTGGCATTTCAGTAGAAGTGTATCTAGCTCACATAAACGTGTGCTTGAAACAAGAATCTTCTTGCTATTAAAGATACAGAAAGAAAAGCTATCTTTAAATGGGTTTAATTCAGCCTTAAAAGGAAGCAGCAATATATATATATATATATATATATATATATATATATATATATATATATATATATATATATATATATATATATATATATATATATATATATATATATATATATATATATATATATATATATATATATATATATATATATATATATATACATACACACACACACACACACACCGTGGCTCAGGGGGTTGGGAATCACATCTGTAACCGGAAGGTCGCCGGTTCGATCCCTGGGCTTTCTGTCCTGGTCGTTGTGTCCTTGGGCAAGACACTTTACCCTACTTGCCTACTGGTGTTGGCCAGAGGGGCCGATGGCGCGATATGGCAGCCTCGCTTCTGTCAGTCTGCCCCAGAAGTGGCTACAACCGTAGCTGCCTCCACCAGTGTATGAATGTGAGAGTGAATGAATAGTGGTATTGTAAAGTGCTTTGGGTGCCTTGAAAAGCGCTGTATAAATCCAATCCATTATTATTATATATATATATTGCAGATGTTAGTACAGTAAATTAGTTTGTACACTTGATTTGAATATTCTCCTCCCTATATGAAGCAATTTGAGGTAGGAACTCCCAGAAATACATCAGGATAAGTAACAAAAATATTTTAGTTCCCACCTTCTTATATGCAATTTTGTCTCTGTGCTGTAAATAACGAACACGTTATGCCAGCACCCTTAGTCCCAAGGGGTAGATTCATGTAGCTTGTACTTGTAAGGACAGAGCTAGAATGTGATTGTACTCATATTTATGAGTCTAAATACCAGAAAAACAAGTTTCTACCATATGAATAACCCACGCATCCCTGAAAATCCCTGAATAAGAAAATGGGAGATCAGGAGATGCCTTCAGTTACTTAAAACAGTTATGCAGATTTGTTTCAACCAGTCGCAGCAGATAGCTGCGCCTCCCTGAGCCTGGTTCTGCCAAAGGTTTCTTCCTGTTAAAAGAGAGTTTTTCCTTCCCACTGTCACCAAAGCACTTGCTCATAGTGAGGTCGTATGATTCTTGTGGTTTTCTGTGTTTTGACTATATGATTATAGGGTCTTTAGCTTACAATATGAAAAGTCTTGAGGCAATTGATTTGGTGTTATATAAATAAAAGTGAATTTAATTAAATAAATGTGTATTTCTAACAAGGTCCCATAGCAGTAATGTTTGATTTGTTTTCATGGGCACAAAATGTCCTTTTTTCCATGCACACAAATAACAGCTGCCTAAACTTTATGACATAGGTTTATTGATCAGCCACTGGAGGTAAGAGGTAACAAGTAAAACAAATAGATTGAATTTTGTGGAAATTGGATTTTTTGCCATTGATTGAAGCAGGTATTTCAGGCATGATGACATTTTGAGGAACCACAAGCTGAGCAGTAGATGTGTCAGATTTAAGTAACGTGTATCTTTGCTGAAAAAACAAAGTGGTGGCTTGACTTCAGTCTAATTTTAATTGTAGGAAATTATTTCAGGAACTGAACGGTTCTGGTCAAACTGCTTCTCATCATGACTCATTACTCTCACTGCCCTCTAATTTAAATGAAAATCAATTTTAGTTTTACCTCATTTGTCTTCATTCAGTCCAACATGAGGTGATTTTGTTGTTTTTCTCCGTCTACACAACGTCTGTGTAATTGTTTTTGTGTCTCAGACTGTGTATGTAATTTCTACATCTGTTCCACTGCCAATTAAATTTGCTTTTCCAGCCAGTATCATTAATGTTAAAAATCACTTTCAGACACATTTATCTCAGAGCACAGTGTCTCGGAGAAGCTGTGGTGCAAGAGTTTGTGGAAATTCTATGTATGTGTCGTGAATACTGGTGGCTGGCAGGCCCGGACACTTTTATTTAATTCTTTTCTTTTTATAGAGCCAGCAGTAACTGTGAAGTTTTGACTTTGATGAGCTTCCTTCCAGAAATACCTGCCCTTATTCAAACTTGCAGGCTTCAGTACTTCTTGCACATACAGTTTGCAAAGGTAAACCACAGAGGACTCTCGGTTCTGCGAGAATGTGCCCGTACCAGCATCTTATAGTATACTCAGAGCTCGTTAACAATTTCAGGGTGTCTAAAGGGCTGGAATATTTAAAAAGTTCATATTAAGTAAGCACACATCAAGTAAACAAACCAAAAAATCTTCCTTCACAGCTCTTGCTAGCAGTTTGTGCTCATTGTCCATGTTAAATAATGTAAAAAGACATGAAATATTAATTTTACTGAAGCATCTGCTGCTTCATTTATCTTTGCAAATTAAACTCGAGTCCATTATTTAGAGTTTTAAAAAGTCCGTACATATATTCCAGTCAGTCTTAGAACTAGTAAGCTTGTTCTTGTCATTCTGAAAGACATAAAAAAGTATTCACATTTTGTTCTTATTACACTTTGCACATTGTCGTCTCCTTGGGCGTGTCGGCTTCCCAGATGGGATTTCACCTTTTCATACATGCTTGCATGTTAATAAAAAATTCTGGGAAGCGTTCGTGGCCACCACTGTCTTTTTCTTTAATTCGCTTTACTCCCCTCGGGATTGCTTTTTACTCTGAAGCATTTTGTTCCACTGGCAGCTATACATGAGCCACTTGCACCCAGGGCACACAATAAAGTGTTTCCAGGAGCGAGTCAGGCAGCCGATTGTGGCAACGAATAAACGCACAAGACGAGTGCCCGACAGCACCCCACCTGTCTCCGGTTAACCCTTTAAGACCTACCATAGAACCAAGTCCGCCAGAGCTTATATTATATTTTTACATGCTGTGGAGCCATTTTTGGGAGCATTTCAAGTTGCTACACATCAATACAACCATTATAGCCCAGATTTTAATAATATGTATTCATTAAGTGCATAGTAATTACATAAATTGCAAAAAAGTGCAATAAACTACAAAAAAATTGAAAATCGTTTTTGATTTTTTAACATATATTTGTAGTTAGAGAAATTTAAGAGTCTTATCCCTCAAAACTGTAAATACAAAAAAGTTGCACAAAATAGTTTCCCACCACAGGAAATTTATTTTGAGTGTCTTCATAGTTTTATTTTTGAAATACACCAATTTTTATACACTGCAGGAAAAATGAAAATAAATATTATACTGCAAATTTGCAAAAAAGCAGCATATGCATCAAAATAAACTATTTCCAGCAGTGCAATATGAGTCCTAAGAATCCCAGAAACGACACAGAAAGTCATAAAGTCAAAGATAACTTTTAAAAAGAGCAGTATAGGCCCTGAGGCCCTGATCGCAAAAAAGACTACATTTCCGCGAAAATGACGTCACTTCCGGTTTCGGGCAGGTAATGGCGGAAATGCAAAAGTTCGCGCTGACGTCTATTCCAACGTAGGAAGTGTTTTGAACAGCTGATCAGATCGGTAAAGCGTGTTTCTGGAATATTATGTTTTTGTTCCTGCAAGCGCTTTTTATGCAGTTTTTGCAAAGCTTTATGTGGAAGGAAACTGTGACCTAGGACAAGCTGATGGCATCAGATGTAAGTACAACTCCTCCGGTTTCATATGCAAAAAAAATTTTTGCGCTAGCTTACGTGGTTGCAGTGCTACTGGGATTTAAAAATAGTTACGCATAACAGAGCGTTCCCGCTCCGATCGGCTCTAAAGGGTTAAACACATGTGCATATTTGCAGTGTGTAGCAACAAGCAGCTGGCAGGTGCGGGTCAGTGCTACATTAACTCCCAGTTGGTGTTTGTCAAGCTATTTGCATGTCCTGGAGGACTCCTCAATCCATCACAGCAGGAGACCATGGTGTCCTTATTGAGCTCCAGAGGGGCATTTATTCTTCCACACAGCCCAACCACTTCCAGTAAATTAACATCTTCAAAGTGGGTTTATTCTCAGAATGTGTGCAGTGGGATTTGGTGACAATATGAACCCTCCAGTCACTGCTGAATAGAAATCCACAGCGTATTGCTGCTATTTGTGCCGTCTTCACTCTACTCTTAAGAGCATGGGAATCTGACCATGTTCATCTGAGGAAGAAAATAATGAATTGTGGGATCTTTCTCTACTGGCTAATAAAAGGAAGAGCCGCGTGGGGGTAGGGTTCTTCTTATTCCATTAAATTTATAGGATCTCCATCAAAAACAAAAATAATAGGGGTCAGCTGATGTGCTGAAGCTACAGCAAAAGGGGAGCATCTTCCAGCACAATATTTTGAAACACAGTTTGCAGTGTGAGGCCACAACATCTGGAGGAGATCACCTCAGACTAAAGCCTGGCTTATTTTGTCCAGAACTGCAGAATGAAGGAAAATTTTTGTAGTTTAACATGTAGTAAAATCCAGTTTCTTCAAATATTTAGAGACCTGTACGGCACTGCAGTCGTGCATAAGCTCTGAGTGTTTGTAACTCTGCTGTATCTATGATGTACAGGTTTCTGTGTGAAGAAAATTATCCTAGTCAGCGTCCTCAATACATTGCAAGGAAGGACTTTTCAAAATAAAATATTCATATGCAGTGACTATGAAACCTGATGTAATATACTGTAAATGTGCACTTCTTCTACTTAGTATGCAAAACACTTATTTCATTAGACAGAATCAGATCCAGCACTGTATAAATATAATTATCTGCAAAAATATATTTCTCTGCAATGTTCCAGTACTACACCTTTATCAGAAAACAAAAGCAGCGAGAATCTCAAGTGGTTGCACTCTTACGGCCAATCGCTTTTCCCATGTGCTGTAAAGGTATGAATGAAGAATACAGTTTTAACATGTTTATAGTTAGAAATTGAAAAAACTCCAAGAACACAAAACTCACTCTCTAGGCTGTATTTACTTTTAGCAAAACAGTATTATATTTTGTGTATGTTCATTTTGTTTTCTTTGCTTGTTTGAATTTTAAGCATACCTATATAGAAAAATACATTTTACAAAAGCTTGAACTTATTTGCTCTTAAGAAAGACATAAGAGGTCCTTATTGAGAATATTTAGAATTCCCATATATAAGTCCCTGCATGATGACTAGCTTTGAATAGCTCCATATAGGATTATTATCATTCTGACCTTCAGGTCAATCTATTGACCTTGAAGCAGATGTGATGTAATACTGTATTTTTTGTATGTTGACAGTACACAGCACATTTGCAAGAATCACAGTCTCTAAGGCTTTTTGTCAAATGAAATCGACCAATAAATCACTGAAATGACCTTGAAGATTTGGTGGCTGTAACCCAAATTTTAATGGATTGTTAACACGACCCCAGGATTGTGGCCTATATATTTATTTAGGAGTACATGGATATTCACATATATCTCAGATCATCTACAGGAATCAAGTGGAGAGGTGGAAAAATTATTTACATAAAGATGGAGGGGTCACAGAAAACTATAAAACATTAAGAAGTAATTGATCATTGGGGCCCTTAGGAGCCAATATTTGAAGATATTAAATCCAGTAAGTCCTTCCTGTTTGAGTATTTTATCACGGCCTGCACCCTGAGGTAATGAGGTGATGAACAAACTTCATGGCGAGAATAAATGAAATGACCTGCTATCCTGTTGTTCAGTGATGACGCGATGAATCCTACTTCCGGGTCTAAAGTAGTCTGCGTTTAATATGGCTTTTGTGTTGTTAACATGTTTAATGTTATGTATTTTCTTCTATTTGATCTCAAAAAGCTCCTAAAACAGTCAGTGATCCCTGTTGACCTCTCTCGGCTTTTATTACCACTAATCATTTATTTAAGCTCAGTTTTTAAAACCTTAGGATGTAACTGCAGCCCAGCCCATGCAGCAGTATATGAATGACTAACCTCGTATTGTGGATGGATTATCTCAGTTGTTCTCCTGGCTGAAGTTTGGTCCTTTTACAGCATCCTGCCATGCGATTACATTTGTTCCTGACCACCGAGAACACTCACGTTAACTTTTATCGAGTGGAAAAAAGGTTAGCTTGTTTATATTATGCTAACATAGCTGTGTCGCTAGCGGTCACGTAGCACATCATTATATACCAGCTAGCCCAACTTCAGTAACCCTACAAACGTCACTGCTGTTTAGTTTTCTGTCTTCATTTATGCTGGAAGTGATAGCAGAGCTGCACGTTTTAATTTGTTTCCAAAACCCCACAGTCAGGACATGCTATATTATATTTAGATAGAAGCTAGCGAGCTAACTCCCTGCTAACTTCTAACTCCGTTAAATGTCATAAATTCAGTTTTCATGGATGCCTGGATGTTAAACTCAATTGTTACACCTGGTAGAGCAGAACGCTGATCATTTTATTAAAGATGAAAGACTTTAGATAGTTTTTCAACTCTCAGTAATGCCATAGTGATCGTTTGATATATGGACCTGCAGCGGAGTTTAGGTCCAGACACGGCTAGTGACGTCAGACTGAACAATCGGATTGGATAATCTTGATCATTCTTACGTATTCAGCTTTTTTGTCAATAGCCACACTGTGTCATATAAATCACTTGTGGATGGACAAATAATGAAGCTGTTGATGGGAAATCTTTTATCAGTCTATGGACGAGAGAACGGATGAAGTTTCATGATGTATTGCACGGCTGTCACACAGGTGGCTTATCTTGGGAAGAGGGGAAAATTTTGTTACATGAATTGATTTTTGATTTTTTTGGTCACAATTGGCAGAGCAATTCTTCTTATTTTCCCTCTTTTGTTCTAAAATACGAGCTTGCAGGTAAGTCAAGTGCTGCAGGAACAGTTAATCTTTTTTTTTCAACAAGCAAGCTGCTTTGTTACCGTGAATTATGGTAAAAAGTTAACTGTGCAGTCGTTAACAGCTAATAAGCATTTTCATCTTCCTCTTCTTCATCACCAAAAATGTGCAAAAGGGAAAACGTGTGGTGACACAGCTTCGGCTACAGAAACGATGATGTTCTGAGACTCTGCTGCATTGTTTTCCTTTCGAAACTGGAGTGCTAAATGTGTAATGATGTGCTTCGGGCTTATGCTATCCTGCACTAGTTATTGATCCCAGTGAAGCGATGAATAGGTCAGACTCCAGTCTTAATTGGTTCATCAGTACCTAATAATGGAGACACACACACCCTTCAATCACTCTCAGTTTGTGGAGGAACAAAGGCTCTATGCCAAGACTATTAATCATCTGGAAAGCATACTGTAATTATTTTTGGATGAAAGCAGAGGATTAATAGGCCCGAAGTGACAAGTTTCAAAAAATCCTCCTCCGCCTTTCTTCCTTTCTTGCTGCTTTCCCACAGGGCCACAAAATGCCAATTCTGTTATTCCAAGCTTGTATTTGGCAACTATCCTATTCGCTATTATGGCATTTTAAATATGGACATGTTATCTGTTGTCTCAGCACAAAACCTTTCAATCATCTCTCGAAAATATCACCAGCAATAAACCTTCACTTCTGTCTTGATGATTTCTGAATAGAAAATCTTGTTCACTTTTTCTCCGTGTTTCTTTTTTCTTTTTTTCCATCATTACTTCCACCTCACTTTTATTAATAAAGTGTCTATCCAAAACATTGAAAGAAGATAGAAGATAATGGGTACTTTTGTTCTCTGTTTTCTTCAAGATGTTCCCACACTATTTCAGTAATGTTGAGGAGGCAGGTCCATGACTGATAGCGTTCCACTATGGGGCGCCGTTTGTAAACTGAAACATGCCGAAATTAACAGCAACATTTTTCCACATTTAGCTCTAAATCTTACAAAAACATGTTTTTTCGAGTCATTTTTTACAACATTTAGTATAATATTTGTAACTTTTCATATTTAAAACAGGATTTTAAATGTTAAATCTAAATGCTAAATGTTAAATGTAAATATTATATTTAAATGTAAATGTTAAATGTTAAATGTAAATATTATATTTAAATGTAAATGTTAAATGTTAAATGTAAATATTATATATAAATATTATATATAAATCTAAATGTTAAATGTTAAATCTAAATGTTATATATAAATCTAAATGTTAAATCTAAATATTATATATAAATCTAAATGTTAAATGTTAAATCTAAATGTTATATATAAATCTAAATGTTAAATGTTAAATCTAAATGTTATATATAAATCTAAATGTTAAATGTTAAATCTAAATGTTGTATATAAATCTAAATGTTAAATGTTAAATCTAAATGTTACGGGAAACTAAATATTTAGCTAATATGCAAATTTATTGTACGGGTCAACGGAAATACCAAAATAAAAGCTTCAAGAAAACCTCCCGCGCTAAAGTGTGCCGGTCGCGGTCAGGTTCTGTGTTTGCGCTCCTCTTACGGTCACTTTTGACTGCCATGAGCTGCTTCGACTATTCCCTACCAGCATGTCCAGCGATTTAGCTGAAAACATTGGAAGAGCCGTTTTGTCGGCCATCCAACGATTCAGCGGTAATGCACCCTCGACCTCACAAACGCCGCAGCACTTGGTAAGTTTATTGTATAGCATTTTGGATGGGTTGATAGCAGTGTTAGCAAAACTAGCAAAGCTAAATTACTTAGCTAGTCCTCAATTATTTCATTTGGTAGGCAGCAGACAGAGATCGAACATCATACAACTCTATTTATTTATTTGTTAGGTAGGTAACAGTCGTTCTTGATGTAAATGTTTCCTTAGGAATCCAGCAATGCACCTGGACCAAGTAGACCTGCCGTCTCCACTGGGATACCATACTGCTCGGTAGGCCTTCTTACACATATCATTTAGCTGACTAATTTTTGTTTTTTCTTTGGTGTAATATGTCACCTTAAATTAAATCCTGTCAAAGTAATGATTCTGATTCTACATACATTTCATCTTCTTAGGGGTCCATCACTAGCAGTGTCACATCACCACCAACAACATTCACAAGTTTTACGTCATATTTTATTACTGTTTTTGCTGTGAAGTGTCTTTTGATTGCTCACTTTCATATTTTAAAACTATTGATAAAATATTACTCTAGCTAATCTGTCACAGTACAATTGCCTCAAATTACCCATCTTTTGTTATAGAATTGTGCTCATTGAGATTTTCTGTGCCGTGTTCTAGGATGGTTACCAAGGAAGGCTTCAGATTTCCAAAGAGGAATTGGAAAATGTTCTTTCCCTGAAAACATCTTTTACTGAAGCTGCATCTATCCTTTCCATCTCCAGGCCCACTCTGTATAAGTTACTGCAAGACTATAATATCTCAGAGTCAAAATTCAATGTAATCAGTGACCATGAGTTAGATCAGATAGTGTCCCAAATAAAAACTGAACATCCAAATGTTGGAGAAGTGATGCTGATGGGTCATCTGCGTTCCAAAAACATAGTGGTTCAAAGATGGCGCGTAAGAAAGTCACTGCGGAGGGTGGACTCGGCTGGTGTTCTATCCAGGAGAAGAACTGCAGTTGCTCGGCGAGTATATTCTGTGCCTCATCCAAATTTCATATGGCACATAGATGGAAATCACAAACTGATTCGTTGGAAGTTTGTTGTTCATGGTGCAATAGATGGATACAGCAGGATGTTGATGTTTCTTCAGTGCTCCAGCAATAATCGAGCTGAGACTGTGAAAGCCCTCTTTACTGCAGCTGTTGGACAATTTGGCAGACCCCTGCATATCAGGACTGATCACGGAGGAGAGAATGCTCAGATTTGGGAGGACATGCGAGCAAGCAGGGGTGAAAGCTCTGTCTTAATGGGAAGTTCTGTGCACAACCAGAGGATTGAGCGTTTCAACCGAGACTTAAACAACAACTGTAGCCGCATTTATGCACCTATATTTTATGAATTGGAATCACTTGGTATCCTAGACTTAGAAAATGCAACAGACCTATTTTGCCTTCATTATGTGTTTCTACCACGAATCAACCGCACTTTGAAGGAATTCAAAGCTGGATATAACAATCACTCTGTTTCCACTGAAGGTAATAGAACTCCCATCCAGCTTTTTGCCTGCGGAACTCATGTGTCTCATTGTCACAACCCAGAACTTTCTACAGCAGAGGTCTCCATACCCTCCTTGTCAAACTCTGAAAGTAGGTTTGTCCCATTAAATGACAGCGATTTACAAGAGCTATATACAAGCATTCACCCTTTTGAAGAAGACAACAATAATGGTAAAACATTGTTTCAACGAACACAGCAGTATATTTTTAACAAACTTGTAAATGTGTGACCTCAACCACAGGATACCAGTGATGTTCTAAAGAGTGATGACACTTAATATTCTTAAATGCTGTACAGCAAATGCAGTTTTTGTACTACTGCAGAAGCCCCTCCCCTCTAGCAGTGATGCCTCCTGCCACATAAGGACTCAGAGTTAATGACTGACAGTGACTCATAGGCTATTCAGAAGGCTACAACCACTTTTAGTTTATGGGTAAAACCAGTTATTCAGATTGAAGTAAAGATCAAATTCACACTGTAATACAGTATAACAGTGAAAATTATCAACACGGAACAGTCAGTCTTTAAATCAATTCACAAGATTATCTACAGTATTGTTTTAATCATTGTAAAGTTGCAATAGTCTTAATAAATGTTGCTGTTAGATGTCTAAGTAATCCTGGCTTGTTCTACAAAGCATGTTTAGTATACTCTGTGCATAAACTGTTTTGAAGTGTCCTTGTTTAAAAAAGAAAAGCTTAATAAAATTATTGTATTAGTATTTAGTATTTAGTATTTATTTATTTATTGTCATTGTCAAGAACAATGAAATTGCGTTTGGGGCTTCCATACAACCCAAAAAAAAGAAGAAAATAATAAATACCCCTTAAAACCCAAGTGTACATATTTAACCCAGTGTGACTCCAATGCAATAAGACAATCCTTAGCAATAATGTTCGTAGAAATTCAGACAAAGACCTGAGAAACATGACAAAATACAACAATGCAACCCATTCAATATTATTGTACTGTGAGATATGATATCAGATATGATAGTTATCTATTTAAGAAAGAGGGGGGGGGGGGGCAGGAGGGGGAAGAGAATAAAGATATGATGCACCAATGCAGACCAGTTCATTGCTATTAAGAAGTTGGATATGGTTATTGTCCGTGAGAGGGGGGCAGAGAGTTCAGGAGCCTCACAGCCTGTGGATACAGGCTGTTGGCCAGTCTGGATGTTCTGGCCTGTATAGACCTGTACCTTCTCCCTGAGGGCAGCAGATGGAAAAGGTGGCGCGCAGGGTGATGTTGGTCCCGCAGGATACTGTGCACCCTCCTCAGACAGCGAGTGGGGACGATATTACTGATCTCTGGCAGACTTGTTCCAATAATTCTGCCAGCTTCTTTCACCACCCGCTGGAGTGCTTGCTGATCGGCCTTGGTGCAGCTGGGGAACCACACTAGAAATCCATACGTCAGAACGCTGCTGATGGCACAGTTGTAGAAGTTCAACATCAGAGATCTGGGAATGTGTGCGCTCCGCAGTCTCCTCAGGTAGTAGAGGCGCTGTTGGGCCTTCCGTACAACTGAGGTGATATGGTTGCCCCAGGACAGGTCCTCGGTCACAGTTACCCCCAAGAATTTAAAACTGCTCACCCTCTCCACCGCCTCACTGCCAATGAAGAGAGGCAGATGGTTGTTATGACCCCTCTTCTGGAAATCTACAATGATCTCCTTGGTCTTTTTGGTGTTTAAGACCAAGTTATTGTCGTGGCACCATGACTCTAGTTGTTGCACCTCTGTCCTATAGTTTGTCTCATCATTGTTGGATATAAGTCCGAGCACTGTAGTGTCATCTGCAAACTTAACAATGAGATTGGACGCGCAGGAGGAAATACAGTCATGGGTGAAGAGAGTGTATAGCAGAGGGCTCAGAACACACCAGTGACTTTATTGATTTGTCGTTGAAAATACAGAGTTAGCATTTTTATAAATCTATTGAAGCTTTGAAAATTATTACATTTCAACATTAAATGCAGTCAGAATTTATTTCAACTATCTTGTATGAAGCAAAGTTACTTGAAACTACAATTAATGAACAGGATTAGAGTTAACAAACCCACCATTTTAATTTCACTTTTTTTGGAACATGTTTAGATGGTGCTGAATAAAGCTCCATTCATGAGTGCTACTAAGAAGCAGTAATGAAAAGCATCATCATCAGCCATTGTTGTTTCATTCACAAAAAGCTGAAGCTCATTTGCACATGTGTGTGCAATCGGGAGATGTTTGCTTTCATCGTGAATGAATGTTATTTTAGGAGCTGGTTGAAAACCTATGGCTGGAACCTTGCTGCTCCCGGTGGCAAAAGCCAAGATGTGACCAGGCCTCAAAGCCTTCACAAATGCCTCTTCATCCTTGGTAAGAGTCCTTTCTCCAAGTGAGTCTCTCAGCTCTTCATCTAAAAACAAAGAAAAACCACCGTTAACCTGGGGACACTAAAATAGTTAAAGCTTGAGCTAACAACTAAATGATGGCTAATGTTTTTATAAAAAATACAGAGGTTCTGTCTTTGCCTTGCTTGTCAGTTGTAAGCTATCATACATCTTTATTCCTGTTTTGTGTGCGCGCATGTGACATAAAAAGACAAAGTTTTACTTTAGTGTCCCGAATTGTTTCATGGCCAGACTACATTATGTGAATTTCTGCTTACTTTCGACACACTGGAGAAATTCCCGAAATTTGACCACCATCAGCTCCTCTCTAACTCTTCTGTTGCTCCCAAGGACAGAATAGCTTGGCCTGAGAACCCCAGCAATTAAACTGGCTGTCAGATCTTTGTCCTCCCCCGATAGGTCAAGCAGAACACGCAAACTGGGGTTCTCTCTCAGGAGTGATAAAATCTAGACAGAAAAGTTTAAATAATGGTTCAATTCCAGTTTTAAATATAAAAAGTAGCTCACTCTAAATGATTATAAAATAATGACCAATTGATACAGAAAAAATATAACTCTCACTCCATAGTAGGACAAGCCATCAGTTAGTTGATCGAAACAGCTTTGCCGTTGCAGAACTGCAAGGTATAGAGCTGCATTTTTCACAAACAGATCTTTATTGGCCATGGTGACTGTGAGTGGAAGACCTTCAACTTGATATCGCCATGAGTCGCAGCAGCTGACTGCTTCCTCCAAATCATGTTGAGTTGTTGCATTTACAACCTAAATATTTAAGAAAAACACTTTAAATGTTTGTTTTTTACCAGTGTACACAAATACTGCAGATGGTTCATTTTAATTGGACTCGAAACGTTTTTGTTTTGGTTTATTTGGCTGTATTTCACCAATATTTTTTTTTTTAACAAAAAGGAAACAAATTGAAAATATAATACATGGAATTGCCTCTAATAACCAAAAGTGTATTTATTATATATTATAAAAGAAGACCAGAAGACTTGTGAATATAGGAAATATTACAATATTCTTGTTATAATATTGCAATTCACCTTTTTCAGATTCTCTCTTAACTACTTGAAGAATGTCTCCTGACACAATGTAGTCTACTACATGTGGAGAGAGAAAGGCAGGTGCTTCTCCACCTTGCACTATTATCGTGGACAACATCCTGCCAATGGTTCGATATACTCCATTTTGCAAGTGTAGGATGTTAAATTTCAGTGTGCATCCATTTGGTGTAGCTGAAAAATAACACACAAAAAAGTATATTCTGTACAGACCCCAAACTGATATCTTGAGATTGACAGACAAAAATGTATTACTTTTTTTTTTTTTTTACTGTTTCAGACACACAGAACATAACAGATTTATTATCTGTAGTCATTTATTAACTTGTTAATGTTCTGTCAAACAATGTTCAGATCAGGTGGTTGTTGCGTTTGTAACATTATAAAAACGAGTGTCGTCAACAAGCCTTTAGGCCTTGAGTAAGTAAGTAAGTTAGTTAGTTTGACTGTGAAATCCTATTACCTTCAAAAGCACCACTGTCCTGAAAGATGGCCTTCACCAGTAAACGGAAAAACTCCCGCCTTGGCCCCCCAAGGTCAGCAGCATCTTCCTCTGTATCATGTTCATCGCTTGCAAATGTGACATAAAGCATCTCACAGCTTTCTGCAAACTTGGGTCTCTTGAACTGACGCAAAGCAGTCGACCACACATTGGCTCGACTGATATGGAGTTGTCTTGTTCCTGGTGTAATGACTTTCTCACTATGAGCTCTAAGAAGACCTTCAATTTCTTCTTTGCTGAGCTTCTTAAAAGACCTATATAAAAAAAGGGACAATGACAAACAGATCTTGGGGAAAAATGGAAATTTGCTGTACATTTGACTCAAGTGCACAGAGTTACAACATATAATTATGTTGTGATAGTCCATATTAAATTAGTCAGAAATGAGCAATTACCTTTGTAATTGTGTAACTGCAAAAAAATGATGCAAGTAAAGATGCAAATAAAATATTCAATTATCAAAGGTTACTTTCAAATCTTACCTTGAAATATGAACTTCACTCTGTCTATCAGACTCTTCTAGGAGGCTACGCTGAATTGCCTCTTCAAGAGCTTCATCTTCCTCCAGAAAAATAGGGCTAAGTAGATAAGAGATATTAGAAATCATAAAACATGTCAGCCTTGAAGAATTTCTCACACTACATCATTAAAAAAAAAAAAAAATTAAATGTAAATCCTAAAGTTGCAGTCATTCAGCAAAAAAACCCCAAACATGCAAATTGGAAACTTGCATCAAAACAATATCCTAAACAACATCTAAAATGAAGGATTTCTTTAACCCCTGGACAACAGCTTACACAAATTCTGCCACATTATATGGAAACATCTGCTGTCCCTCTGCCTGTCCCTCATTTTCACTCTCTTGAATGCAGCTCTCTGTTTCCTGATGCTTGGCCTCACTTTCACCTGGTGTTGTAGACAACGCATGATGCACTGAACAAAGGAAAGAAGGTCAGCATGACTTGCTTCATAATGTTAACAGCCTTTATATATCCTTATATTAGTTTAAGTGAAAGTTGGGCACATATTCCTCCTTGGCTGTAATCACCTGTGATAATTTGTAAACATTAAAATGGTAAATGGCCTGTATTTGTATAGCACTTTTACTAGTCCCCCCTAAGGACCCCAAAGCGCTTTACACACCCAGTCATCCACCCATTCACACACTGGTGAAGGCAAGCTACAGTTGTAGCCACAGCTGCCCTGGGGCAGACTGACAGAGGCGAGGCTGCCATATCGCGCCATCGGCCCTTCTGGCCAACACCAGTAGGCGGTAGGTGAAGTGTCTTGCCCAAGGACACAACGACCGAGACTGTCCAAGCCGGGGCTCGAACCAGCAACCTTCCGATTACAAGGCAAACTCCCAACTCTTGAGCCACGATCGCCCCAATCGGACAAATTAACGATGCTCTCATCAAACAAACCCCCCAGGAATTATTACGCACTGCAGTAACAAAATCTAACTGGTCATCGAGCTTAGAACCTCACTAGGTTTTCATTCACATCACATACCTCGTCTTCTCCGGCAGACTGGACTTTCAAAGTCACTATCAGACAGCTCTTCTGGTTCCTCCTGAGGGAAAAGAAAGCATGTTCTACATAAAATCAAATACAGTTGCACCAAATCACTGGTAACACAGAGGCACATGGCTGCACTAAAAACTGTTTACACCTGCTGAAACTGCAATATTAATTAATACAATTAATAAAATTATGTTAAGGGAACAGACTCACTTTTTAGACAATAAATATTTCTGCACTGCAATATAAAATGTTTACCTGTGCAGGTTTTTGTATCCCTGCCATTATATAGAGGCAGGTGGTGGAACAAATCGAGCCAACTTCTTGGCCACCCCAAAGAAAACTGCTAGAAACATTTGGTTTCATTAGTCGTTTACATCCTCTAATTGTACTCAAATACTCAAAAGGGAATGTCTGGCCAGTTGACAGTGCAAATGTTCTTCTGAAGATTGCTGCTATTTCTTCTCTAAGTTGTGCTTCAGACCAGTCAGATGTAAAGGAGATCTTCCCAATAAGGCCATCTTGTGCTAGTTTTGCTCGTGAATCTCCTCTCGGTATGAGAAACGTTGATGCTGAAGACAAGGGCAAGCACACAACATCTTTTGTATAGTGTTTGCAGGTCTTGTTTTTTCTCACAAAATGTGAGCGCGTAGCATGAGCTTGAGGAACTGATGGAAGAGGAACCTGAAATGAATTCAAACACAGATACAGATAGACACCTATGCATTACAATACATCCGTAAGGTTTCTGTTATCTGTTCATTAAAAACAAACAAACAAACTGTAGACTCAGACCATCTTACTATTGTCTACCCATTACACAGAAAACTGAACCTTTTGTATCTTGTAGATTAGCATTTGGTGATTGTTGGTCAAGTTGGTGATTCAGTTCCCAGGTGCTCTAATCTAGAGCTCCCAATGAGTTTATCCGTCTATGACTGTGTGCGAATGTTGGACAGAAAAAGTGCTTGTATTAATCTGTGCATGTGAATGGGTAAATGAGATCTGTTGTATAAAGTGCTTTGAGCACTCAATTAGAGTAGCAAAGGCCTGCAATTAGGTCAGTGTGTATTTGGACCCTAACAAGTTTTATTTTGTTGCCCGTTTACTGAAACATATTCCAATCAAAATTATATCATGGACATGATGTGCAGACTAAGCTTTAATTTAGGGTATCCATATTAAAATGATGATGTCATTACCAATTAAGCAGATAAAAGGCCTGGAATTGATTTGAGACGTAGTGTTTGCATTTTGAAAATTTTACTGTGAACAGACAACATGCGGTCAAAGAGAACATAACAGAAAAAAGAAAATTAAGAAAAGAAAAAGCTATCAATCTGTCAATCCTTTCCGTGTCCGGGCCGGGTGAGGTTTCCCGTGTTGGGTCAAATTAAGCCGCAGGCTCCACTCCAGTGACCATCAAAACGATGAAAAATATTGACGTAAAATTTATTTTGCGACACCACAGAACAAATGATAGCGTATAATATGAAATGATAGATGTTTTCATATCGTCATATCGAACAGCCCTAATACAGAGGGTTCACTGCAAGGTGCAAGCCACTCATAAGCCTCAAGAATAGAAAGGCTAGAATGGACTTAACAAAAAAAAAAAAAAAAAACATCTAGTAAAAGCCAGCTAAATTTTGGAAAAACATTCTTTGGACAGATAAAACCAAGATCAACCTCTACCAGAATGATGGCAAGAAAAAAGTATGGAGAAGGGTGGAACGACTCATGATCCAAAGCATACCACATCATCTGTAAAACATGGCAGAGGCAGTGTGATGGTTTGGGCGTGCATGGCTGCCAGTGGCACTGGTAGTGTTTACTGAATATGTGACACAGGACTGAAGCAGCTGAATGTGTTCAGAGACATACTTGTCTGCTTAAGTCCAGCTAAAAGTAGTCACATTGATTGGGAAGCATTTAATAATAAAGATGGAAGATGACCCAAAACATACAGTCCAAGCACCCCATGACTTTAATAAAGTAAAGAAATAGAATATTCTTGAATGGCCAAGTCAGTCACTGGATTTTAACCCAATTGAGCATACATTTCAGTTGTTGAAGACTAAATTTAGGACAGAAAGGCCCACAAACAAACAGCAACTGAAAGCCAATGCAGTAAAGGCCTGGCAGAGCCTTAGTAAGGAGGAATGCCAGCATCTGGTGGTGTCCATGACTTCAGGTTGTCATTGCCAACAAAGGGTTTTGAATAAAGTTATAGAAATTATCATTTTATTTTCAGTTATTTAATTTGTCTAATTACTTTAGAGCCTCTGAAATGATAGGATTGTGTTTACAAATTAATTTTTCCCTCTCACATTTTTATGCATTCATTTAGTCCAACCCACTGAATTAAAACTTAAAGTCTGCACTTCAACTGCATTGGAGTAGTTTCATTTTTAATTCATTCTGGTAATGTACAGAAGCAACATTAGAAAATGTGTCTGTATCCAACTACTTATGAACCTGACTGTATATCAAAACCAGTCAGCTAAGATAAGATAACATACCTTTATTAGTCCCACAAGGGGAAATTTCATGATAAATGAATTAAATGATATGTGTAAGAAGGCCTACCGAGCAGTATGGTATCCCAGTGGAGACGGCAGGTCTACTTGGTCCAGGTGCATTGCTGGATTCCTAAGGAAACATTTACATCAAGAACGACTGTTACCTACCTACCAAATAAATAAATAGATTTGTATGATGTTCGATCTCTGTCTGCTGCCTACCAAATGAAATAATTGAGGACTAGCTAAGTAATTTAGCTTTGCTAGTTTTGCTAACACTGCTATCAACCCGTCCAAAATGCTATACAATAAACTTACCAAGTGCTGCGGCGTTTGTGAGGTCGAGGGTGCATTACCGCTGAATCGTTGGATGGCCGACAAAACGGCTCTTCCAATGTTTTCAGCTAAATCGCTGGACATGCTGGTAGGGAATAGTCGAAGCAGCTCATGGCAGTCAAAAGTGACCGTAAGAGGAGCGCAAACACAGAACCTGACCGCGACCGGCACACTTTAGCGCGGGAGGTTTTCTTGAAGCTTTTATTTTGGTATTTCCGTTGACCCGTACAATAAATTTGCATATTAGCTAAATATTTAGTTTCCCGTAACATTTAGATTTAACATTTAACATTTAGATTTATATATAACATTTAGATTTAACATTTAACATTTAGATTTATATATAACATTTAGATTTAACATTTAACATTTAGATTTAACATTTAACAAAAAGTACAGATTCATCTTCAACACACAGCTGGACACAATGCATTCTCACTGAACTGAGTTTTGTATTTAATATTCTGTAAAGCATCTAGAGCAGTGAAGCTACCATGATATCTAACCAGATTCTTAATCTGGATGGCATTACCTTGGCCTCCAGTAATGCTGTGAGGAACCTTGGAGTCGTTTTTGACCAGGACATGTCCTTCAACGCACATATTAAACAAATATGTAAGACTGCTTTCTTCCATTTGCGCAACATCTCTAAAATTAGAAATATCCTGTCTCAGAGTGACACTGAAAAACTAGTTCATGCATTTATTACTTCCAGGCTGGACTACTGTAATTCATTATTATCAGGATGTCCAAAAAACTCACTGAAAAGCCTTCAGCTAATCCAAAATGCTGCAGCAAGAGTACTGACAGGGACTAGAAAGAGAGAGCATATTTATCCTGTTTTGGCTTCCTGTTAAATCCAGAATTGAATTCAAAATCCTGCTCCTCACATACAAGGTCTTAAATAATCAGGCCCCATCATATCTTAATGACCTTGTAGTACCATATCACCCTATTAGAGCACTTCGCTCTCGCTCTGCAGGCTTACTTGTTGTTCCTAGAGTATTTAAAAGTAGAATGGGAGGGAGAGCCTTCAGTTTTCAGGCCCCTCTTCTGTGGAACCAGCTTCCAGTTTGGATTCGGGAGACAGACACTATCTCTACTTTTAAGATTAGGCTTAAAACTTTACTTTTTGCTAAAACATATAGTTAGGGCTGGACCAGGTGACCCTGAATCCTCCCTTAGTTATGCTGCAATCCGGTTGTTCAGTGATGACGCGACGAATCCTACTTCCGGGTCTAAAGTAGTCTGCGTTTGTGTTGTTAACATGTTTAATGTTATGTATTTTCTTCTATTTGATCTCAAAAAGCTCCTAAAACAGTCAGTGATCACTGTTGACCTCCCTCGTCTTTTATTACCGCTAATCATTTATTTAAGCTCAGTTTTTAAAACCTTAGGATGTAACTACAGCCCAGCCTATGCAGCAGTATATGAATGACTAACCTCGTATTGTGGATGGATTATCTCAGTTGTTCTCCTGGCTGAAGTTTGGTCCTTTTACAGCACCCTGCCATGCGATTACATTTGTTCCTGACCACCGAGAACACTCACGGTAACTTTTATCGAGTGGAAAAAAGGTTAGCTTGTTTATATTAAGCTAACATAGCTGTGTCGCTAGCGGTCACGTAGCACATCATTATATACCAGCTAGCCCAACTTCAGTAACCCTACAAACGTCACTGCTGTTTAGTTTTCTGTCTTCATTTATGCTGGAAGTGATAACAGAGCTGTACGTTTTAATTTGTTTCCAAAACCAGTCAGGACATGCTATATTGTATTTAGATAGAAGCTAGCGAGCTAACTCCCTGCTAACTTCTAACTCCGTTAAATGTCATAAATTCAGTTTTCATGGATGCCTGGATGTTAAACTCAATTGTTACACCTGGTAGAGCAGAACGCTGATCATTTTATTAAAGATGAAAGACTTTAGACAGTTTTTCAACTCTCAGTAATGCCATAGTGATCGTTTGATATATGGACCTGCAGCGGAGTTTAGACCCAGACACGGCTAGTGACGTCAGACTGAACAACCGGATAGACGTACGCTGCCGGGGGATTCCCATGATGCATTGAGTTTTTCCTTTCCAGTCACCTTTCTCACTCACTATGTATTAACAGACCTCTCTGCATTGAATCATATCTGTTATTAACCTCTGTCTCTCTTCCACAGCATGTCTTTATCCTGTCTTCCTTCTTTCACCCCAACCGGTCACAGCAGATGGCCCCGCCCCTCCCTGAGCCTGGTTCTGCCGGAGGTTTCTTTCTGTTAAAAGGGAGTTTTTCCTTCCCACTGTCGCCAAAGTGCTTGCTCATAGGGGGTCATATGATTGTTGGGTTTTTCTCTGTATCTATGAAGCGCCTTGAGGCGAGTTTTGTTGTGATTTGGCGCTATATAAATAAAATTGAATTGAATTGAATTGATGCTACCAAGCTACCATTTTTGTACCATTTAGAACCATCATAATGATCAGAAACTCCAACAGATCAACTCTTCCTCAACCACCACAACCAATACTAAAGCTCAGCAGGCCAATGCTGTCTCAACACTGCATATTTCAAATACTTCCACAGTGGTGCACGATTACCTGCAGCTGAACAAAGGCAAAAGAACTGTCAGCCTAGTTCACAACTCTGCTTGCATCAATAATGGAACAGTTCAGTCAACAAAATCAGCTTTGATCAAGTTGGAACAGAAACACGCTACTGACGTCTACAAACACTGCCAGCAGACTCTCTGCTATCCAAAAACTCAAAGCACTTTTTTATTGCCGGCTTTTCAGCTGCTGCTTTACAGAATCATACTGCAATACATTCTCTATTTCTACCCCCATGTTTCCTAGACATGTTATCTGCTGCTAATAGCAATTTTATACAAGAAAAGTCAAACTCTCTTTAAGAACAGCTGATGCTATATACATAACAAATGTCAAGCTTGAATGTTTGTTCTGAAATGTGGCAAGCGCACCTTAAACTTTAACAACTTAAACTAACATGTTGCGCATAAAATACTGCTAATCCACAGGATGTTAGCATGTCACTGTTAGCATACTGATGTTAGCACTGAATTTAAAAGACTAATGCATCAAGCATGAATTTGAATGCTTCTTTGTTTGTCTGTTTGTTTCTGGTCACAGAGAGCATTCAGTGGGACTTGACCTGACCTATATTATGAATAAACCTGTGCGCGGTCAGGCCTTCTTTTGCGTTAGCATACTGGACAAAATCTAAAACCCCAGGTAGAAGTAACACGTATCAAGATGCTGGTTATCCCTTGATCCAGGCTTTCTGCTTTAAACTATTTGTGCACTTACATGAAAAAAAGAGCATTTAATACATCATGTACTGTGCTTCTTCAAAATGATCCCCAGGAGTGCCACCTACTTCACTCAGAGACAATATCAGATGATGGTGATAAAATGATTGTGGGAATAGGTTAATTGGATAATCCAAATTGCCACTAGGTGTGAATGTGCGAGTGAATGTGAGTGCGAATGGTTGTCTGTCCATGTGTGTTGGCCCTGCGACAGACTGCCGACCTGTCCAGGGTGTACCCCGCCTCTCGCTCCCCCTATGACAGCTGGGATAGGCTCCAGCGCCCCCCGCGACCCTGAAAAAGATAAGCGGAAGCGAATGGATGGATGGTGATAAAATGGTGATAAAAATCTATACAGAACATGAAAAGATAAAAGTAAAATGCAACACTGTTGCAAATAAAATGAGAAATTATTGCTTCAGAAACTCATTAATCTGGTGAGAGCTGGAAAATAAACACCTCAATTCACGTTAATGATTTTATCGTTGCGTGCGCTCCCACTTTATTTCTAAGGTAACGGCAGCACAATAGAGCCCTGAAACAAAGTGAAATTAATTTTATTGATTGAAGAGGTATTCTTGGTTTGTGTGCTGTGGTCTAGTAGCTGCAAAAAGATTCTTAGCAGCAGTTTAAAGTCAAGTATAACAACATTTATAAATACATAGAATAATTAGACCAAATAAATGCACGCACGTTCCAGTGACAATATCGCACACAGTTTGTCCTTCATTCAGTCGTTTCAGTCCAAACATAAGTCATATTTCCCCAGGAGAGAATCTACATGACACTCAGAACATAAAAGCACGCATAATTGGAGCATTCAGGATGTATTTAATTTGAAGTGACTTTTCTGTTCAACTAACCCTACAGAGTTACCATCTGTTTGTTTCGTACTAACCATTGAAGGAAGTGTTTAACTCTTTGAATGCTAAATGACTAGTGGCTAACCTTTATTTGCTAATGTCTTCTTTGAGGCAGGGCCAAAAATCTACACGTGGAACTGAAAAAACAGGCTTTATGACGGCAATGAAACTGAAAAATGTTAGCATCAATGAAAGCTTAATGCTTCATATCTGGCAATACAGTCAAGCAAACCCTCCATGGTTTTAATTGGCATGAGCCAAAGGTCCCTAAAAGGTCTTGTGTTTTTGTTGGACTGTCCTACTATAGGATAAATCTTTGTAGTCACAGCTACTAGTGGCCCTAAACCAAAAACAGTGTGCTAAAAAGTTGTAAAATGACTTCTGTTGTTGATAGTACAAGCGGCAGAGTCTTCTGCCAAACCAGAAATTGTATTCTCAAAATTAAATGTTTACGTTTTAAGGGCAGCTTAGAAGATTATGTAAATTTAGACTCTTTTTTTTTAAACTATTTTAGTCCAGAGGACGATGACAGCGTTTGGTGACAAATCCATACAGGTGTCTGATGATCTCAGGCTCAATATAGCTCTCCGTCTCTGCTAGCACCAGGAGCTGCAGCAAATTGATGTGCAAATTAGGACACGCGGCAGCTCAACCCAGGTTAGATTTCTTGGCACCCTTCGTTTCCTTTATGAAATCAGTTTCCATGACGGAGTCATATTAGTACAATACACTGAGTAACAGTCCAGATTAGTCTCAACATGCTAATGAAGTGATGCATATTTAACAACCGCCCTGACTTGCAGTGCTGTGAATGTATTATAGAGCTTCCACCTCCCAAATGTGACTTATCCGGTTGGGCAGAGAATATTTTTACATTTAAATGTAAAAAAAAAAAAAATTAAAAAATGCCATGACAATTATTAGCTTACTGCATAAGCTGAAAACTTATATTATGAAAAAGTTATTGAACGGATTATGGTTAAAAAATATATACATATAATGATGAAATCAGTCTTGTTTCATTTTTTTCTTCCTTTATTTCCCAAGAGGTCACCACAGCAGATGGATCCACATGTTTGATTTGCATAGATACACGCCTCCCATTTATCCACCAGGCTTAGGACCAGAACTGCACTGGTACACTAGCTTGTTCCCCTTTCAAATCAGAGCATTTGCATGTAAAATAACTCATACAGTACTTTTGACACTGCTAGAAAACAGGATTAAAACCCAGGAGGTGTAATTACACATTATGTGCAGGCGCCTTTCATTGCTTCCATTTCATGTAACAATGCAAATAACATGTGCCTTCTTAGGGTCCACTGAGTGCAACCGCTAACTTCTATCACTCACAGAATATAAAAAAAAGATCCTTCAGAAGATGCAGAGGTGGACTCCATTATATGTGCTTTTGACAGCTTCCTCTTTATTTCTTCTCATCCTGTCAAGAGTGCTAGGAAGAACTTCGGGGTCAGTCAAGTGGGTCTTGAAACTCTTCACTTTTATCTTTGCACTTCGCAAAAGTTTCCACTGCAGTGTCATTCTGTTTCCCCTGAACACCCACACAGTCCACACATTTCAAAAAACTATCTCAAGTCTGTAGTGCCTGTTCAAAAGCCCCAAACATCTAGAAACATATTAAAATAAACACTGCATATTTATCTACAGGAGGAGGTTGGAGATTCATCTCACCTTAGGCATATGTGATAAGTGTTTGTGCTTCAGCTCGTCGGCAACAGAGTCGACAAAAGGAACATCCTTATGTGAGCGTCTGCGTGAGAATTTACAGGAAATATATCAAAATTAGACCTGCAGTTGTATTTTCTTTTTCATCTTTGTTTCTGGCTCATCCTCTCCCAATTTGTCACAGTTTAATTAGGAATTTAATCTTATTTAAGGCAAAGTCTGCAGTCTTTTCAGAGCAAGGGAAACTCATGTCTGTCAGACGTGTCCAAAAACAGACTTAGATGGCATCAAGTCTCTGTCTTTCACCCCGTTCCAAGTCGGAGGTCCCTATTTCCCAAGCATCTCGCTGGCATCTTACCAGCAGCATTTGTTTGATTGTCTTCACTTTCAAGTAGTGTTTACAGCCAGTTCTGAGGAATATACAGAGTGTGACTATATGGAAAAAGAAAAAGCAAGTCCAAGAAATATTAAAAAACAATAAAATTAGAAAAATAAATGAGAAGAAAAAGGTACAAAAAATGCTAAAAATGCAGAAACCAATCAAATGATTTCTACAAATTGTACTATGTACATTGATAACTGTTATATTTTTAAAAAATCAAAGTGTAATGTGTACATGTGTATTTGTAGCAGATATTTATCCAATGTGTATATTGTACAGTCTGACTGCTGCTGGGATGAAGGACCTCTGATAGCGCTCCGCCCTGCACTGTGGCTGTAGCAGTCTACTGCTGAAGGAGCTGCTCAGAGCCTTCGCAGCCTCATGGAGGGGCTGAGAGGACATTAGCTTGGCTAACATCCTCCTCTCACTCACCTCCTCTGTGGAATTTTGAGAATTGGCCAGGGCAAAGCTGGCTCTCTTCACCAGACTATTAAGAAATGTCCTGTCCCTCTCCATGCTGCCAGCTTCCCAGCAGACAACAATATGAAAGATAGCAGAAACCATTACTGTGTCAGAAAAGCTCCTCAGTAATGTCCTAAGACCTCAGCCGATATAGCCAACTTCTACTCCCCTTATATAGAGTTTGAGTGCTTTCCAACCAATCTAGTGCAGCATTTTAGGTTCACTTATTTAAAATTTAGTCTCTAACTTCAAAAAGTTTATAGACCCTGGAAATCAGACAGTCTGAGCAACGAGGAGCTGAGGAGTTGGGTGAAAAGGCTGGCACGTGAGGTGGAAATCTGGAGCATAACAATGTACTAAGTTAGCAACTTGGAAAGATTACTTCTCTCGAACAATTTTACCACACTGAGGAATAAATGATGAGCCAGGAAATGGGTGGAGGGGCTGGTCCTTAAATACAACAGGGAGGTGATAAATGGATACAGGACAGACCTGTATTCTGGGGAACCACTGTAAACTGGTGAGAAAAGCACGTTTAGGAAGCCATTAAAAGTCAAAACGTTGTTGTAGTAAAAGAAGAACACACATAATTGCTTTCTTTATTGCAATATTGATTGATTATGATCAATATTTCTTGCTGACATCTGTTTTTGCTACTGTACCACAGCCAGGTTTGACTGCAGAAATAAGAATGCTTTAATCTTGTTGTTGGCTTTCCAGCTGCTAAATAAAACGAGGACATTAGTTGTATAAATGTATGTTAACATTAGCCACAGTCAGTTGCAGAGTGATTAAAGCAGCTGAAGTGAAACCTTCAGAGGAGCTGATTTGACAGTTTAATTGGCTCTTTTTAATCACTTGAAATGCCAGTTAGTATAATTGGTGAACACACTGAAATAACATCAGACTGTGATTAAAATCTCAAGTTAAGTTGTCCCATAGCACCTGATAGACATCTGAAATTTTTAAAGGTTCTTTGCTCACACACCCAAGCTTTTTTTTTTTACTGGTGAACCAAATATAACAATATAGAACAGCAGAGTTATGGTGACAACTTCTAAACAAAGACTATTGATTTAGGGCCTGTATAACTTTTTTGGCAAACCACATGAATCTAATAAAACGAGCATTAAGCAGCTGGCAAATACAAAAAGTGACTGGTGGATTGCAAATTAAAGCTCAGCAGCAATACAGAAAAGTTCTGCTTTAATAAATCTAACACGTTTTCTCTTTCCGTCTTTTACCATCTTGTCCTGCAACCTCAAAATGATTAAAGCCATACTTTGTCCTGGAGACCTACCTCTCCATTCTTGCCCTGTTTTAGGGTCTTTAGAGGATAACACCCTCTAGGTTGGAAAGATCGGTCACAGAGAACATATAGAATATAGAGTCAAAATAACCAATATTGCTCCCATCAATCAAACATATAGTATAAATGTGCAAAGTATAAAACTGAAGACCAAAAAAAAGAACCTGTCAAATAATTGCTTCAAGACACATGCGTCCATCACCATCTTATCAAAGCCAAATAAATTATTAACATATCAATTAATATAAAAGGTTACATGAAGCTGTGTTTAAAAGGGCATAAAACCAGCTGCAGAGTGATGCAGTAGAAGACAGAAGTACAAGAACATGTTTGTCTTGGAGCACACAAGAAAAAATAAAAGATAATGAAAGGATGATTTTTTTTCTAATCTTTATTTTAGGGAGTTTGGTGTTTTGTCATTTGGCAGCACCTTCAGAGCATGTGTGAGTTTTAAATTACATTTTCTCATTTTTCCCTGCTCGGAACAAAACTAGTAATTCTCAGATATGTTAACAATGAGATTTGAAACTAATCTTCTGTATTGACTAAAGGCAGGTGTTCAGACTACTCAGCTGCCCTTCCCCTGGGCCTGGTTCATTACTAAGATGTGGTTTGCCAGATCCCAAACCGATAACCCATCACTTATAATGACTTAGCCTCAGGTGCAATTGTCCCTTTCCTAGAGATTTTACACACACAGTCTCGTTTTTAATAAAGCATAACCAGTTTCATGCTGCAAAAGTCAGCAGTGGTGGGATTTGACCGCTTAACCTTTACATTGAGCAAATCCAACACCTTAGACCACAGATTATTTGCTCAGAACTTCAATATTTAAGAAAGAAACAATAGTTGACGTCATTGGCTTGGCACCTTTTAAAGAACCACACATATTTCAGTAGGTTTGAAAACTGAATATTATGTTAATTGTATTACTAGCACAAGTTGGTGACATTTTCATTGGAAAATTAATGAATTTATGGCATACATCTGCTAATTGTTCATGCAGTTCCCCTTACTATGGCCACTGTTTAGGGCCGTCCACACAGGAAGTGGCTAGCATGACGACCAGAGACCACAGAAGGTCGATGGCATTCAGTGACTCGAATATTTGGTGACAGCAGGTGAAATATTCGCCGGCAACATGAAACAGATCCCAAACAGAATTGGGTGTGACGAGTTCCAAAGTTCCGTGTTACTGCAATCACATTACATTAATAAGTAATGCAGTAATATAATGGTTTTTGCACTAAATTCAGCAATAAATTTACTAATGTGTCATCAATCTGTCATTGTACTCCAGCTGTCTTAACACCACAGATTGAAAGAAAATCAAACAAACATGCTTAGTGCGCTTGTACTACAGTTAGCTGATTTCAGTTGTTGTGCAGGAGGAGGATAATGGTGGAGCGAGCTACAGCAGTTGAGGAGTGTCGATATGGGCATTATTTTATTTCTACTGCCTGTAACGACAAAAGAACGGTGGTAAAGTGCTGCATGCAGGAAAGAAACAACTGGATAATACTGCTAACACAAATTCGGGTCTTGCAAACATCTGCACAGATAGCATGCTAACAAGAAGTTAGCCAAGAAGTCCAACTTATGACAACACTGAGTGCATGCTGAGCCCAGCCCAGCAACTAGACCTGAACTTCAACAGGTAACAAAGGCAGTGATGAGTAGTCAGGCTGTCAGCATTGTAGCCTCTATTTGTCCATGTATCTACAGTAGAATCAGTGCAGGCTGGTTTTTATCTTCGCTTTGTGATGTTGGTTTTGCTTTCATGTGCATAAACTAGAAGAAAAATTGTAAAGCATTTGTGTTGATGTGTGAGACTGTAGCCTTGAGTTTATGTTTACTGGTAATTATGAGACAATGCGTGTCAGGTCATTTAAAAAGAAAATTACTTTTATTACTTTTTTAAAAAAGCAACAAGTAATATATTATAGCTGGCTAGTAACAGGTTAGCCTTAATTCTTAATGACACAGATTGAAAAAGGTCCTGAAAACATTACTCTGAGATTTTGGTCCATACTGACATAATAGCATCGCACAGGTCCTGCAGACTTTTCAGCTGCACACCCATGATGCAAGTCTCCTGTTCCAACACATGTCAAAGGTGCCCTAAGTCAGGGGTGTCCAACTCCAGGCCTCAAGGGCCGGTGTCCTGCAGGTTTTAGATCTCACCGGGATCAACACACCTGAATCAAATGATTAGCTCATTACCAGGCCTCTGCAGAACTTCAAAACATGTTGAGGAGGTCATTTAGCAATTTTAATCAGCTGTTTTGGATCAAGGACACATCTAAAACCTGGAGGACGGGATGGACACCCCTGCCCTAAGTGGATCGAGATTTGATGACTGTGGAGGCCATTTAAGTGAATTCATTCTCATGTTCAAGAAACCAGCTTGAGGTTCTTTGGGCTTTGAGAGATGACATGTTATCCAGCTGGAAGAAGTGATCAGGAGCCCAAAATGTGCTAAGAAAATATCCCCCAAACCATTACATGACCCCCATCGGTTAGTTTTGACCTGGACCTCACGGTTCTTTCTGGAGCATAAATAAATAGAAGCTCAGACAGGTAAGAAGGAGCTCCGCCATTAAGTGATTTAAAAACAAAAAGTAAAATTTTAAATTGGAAACTGGAAGGAACAGGAAGCCAGTGTAGAGAAGCCATAACTGGGGTTATATCTTCCTTCCATTTTGTGCCAGTTAGCAGATGAGCAGCTGCATTTAGGACCAACTGGAGACGATAAAGAAAGGCCTGGTCCAAACCAAAGTACCGAGAATTGCAGTTGTCCAGTCTGCAAGTAATGAACAGATGAATAAGACGTTCAAAGACCTTAGCTGGAAGGGAAGGTACGGGTTTTACCTTGGCTAGCTGTCTCAAATGAAAAAAGCTAGATTGGACTACTGCAATCCCTAAAGATGGTTCTGGAGGAAACTTCCAGACACTGAATCTCCTTTCTTCCCTATTATGATGCTCTGTTTGAACTTCAGGTCACCGTGTCTTCAAGGTGTAAGGTAAAATGGTGAGCTGGCCAAGTTTACAAAAACTCCATCTTATAGTTCACCTAACTCCACAACTTATTAATCTTGCTTCACAGCACACCGCTCAGGTGATGTTAATTTATTTTAATACAAAGGTTCCAGTCGAACCCTCTCGTGTTTCAATGCCTTTCTGCTTAGTACTTCTGCTTCTGCAAGATATTGATCAGAGTGACTCCGCTGATTGAGTAACTGATAAAACTGAGGGGGCATCTGAGCAGAGCGACACACTCGGGGGTTAAGAGGATGATTAGTGACAGGGTGTTTCAGTAAGATAAAGTGAGAAGTGCTTGCGTTAGTGAGGTGTCAGATACAGTTTTTTAATCAGTGATGTGAGTACAAGAAAAAGTCGTTCCATGTTTGGTGTGAGAAAGCAGGTGGACCTATTTGCTCCTTTATATATTTTTATTTATCCTGTAAACTACTTAAAAAACAGAACCAAACGCTTTTTATGGAAAATTCAACTATGAATGTCACTATATTTGATCCTATATTTGAGCACAAAACACCGGAGCTCATTTGCCATATGCTTTGATCACTGTGAGCCATGGATATAACATTTATTAGGCTACTCTTAGGTCCAAAAAGTCACGATAATGCTAACACTGACCCAGACAAAACATGTCTGCTAATGTGATCTCTTGTACAATTTCTCACAATAGACACTCGAGAAAATACAAAAAGAAAAGCTGCTGTGTCTGCTGCTGTCACAGATCATTGCACATCTAATATGCAGAGCCAGAGTGATGCAAAGGACAAATTGACAGACGGGGGCAGAGACACGCCACTTCGGGGGTTTGATCTTTACACTTTTTCGAGACTGATTGAATATGGGGCATATTACAGGTTCTGATGTGCACATTGGCCCTGATGTGAAACTGAAAATCAAATAAGAAATGAAATAAGAGGTCATAGGTCATAAAGGAAAAACATACACTACCATGTCAAATTTTAATGGAAGTTCAAATAAGTATTCTGTGCAACACAGCCAAGAAAACGCATTCAGTTATGGATTCAGTTAAACCTGGACTTCTGTGGAAAGAAAGCTTAATGAAATGGTAAATATTTATCAAGAAAGATATAAACTCCATAAAGCACCCCTCCAATAGCCAAACCCACCTGTTCTCTGATTGGATAGTTAAATTTGTGATTGACATGACATTGGCCAATCAGATGAAAGGAAGAAAAACCGAAAAACAGGGTCAAAATTCGTACTTGTAACTTGAAACTTGAGTGCAGAGTTTCCCACATATTTTTTGACAAAGTCCACACACAAATCTTTTTTTACACACACGAATTCTTTTTACACATACAAAACCGATTTACAAGTACAAAATATTTATGACCACAATTTGAGCCCATACTCCTTTAGCGATAGGATGGACTCATTAATTTTCAATTCAATTTTATTTATATAGCGCCAAATCACAACAAAAGTCGCCTCAAGGTGCTTCATAGGTACAGAGAAAAACCCAACAATCATATGACCCCCTATGAGCAAGCACTTTGGCGACAGTGGGAAGGAAAAACTCCCTTTTAACAGGAAGAAACCTCCGGCAGAATCAGGCTCAGGGAGGGGCGGCCATCTGAGTTCAGTCATTCAGGAGGGGCCCACAGCCCAGCCTCTAATGCTCTGCATGGAAAGAAATCAGTTGAGACGATTCAGGCATCTGATGCGGATGCCTCCTGGACGCTTCCTTGGTGAGGTGTTTTGAACAGCAGGGAGAAGACCCCAAGGTAGATCCAATACAGACTGCTGGGATGCCAACCAAGAGGCATAATCGTGGGCAGGGAGAGGGAAGTCTGGGTATTTCTGATTAGACTGCTACTCTGGATAAGCCGCAGATGGATGGATTGATATAAAAACTTAGCAAATTAAAATGTATCACATATATTGATCACATAAACGAGAAAATAATGCATTTTGAATTGCTCGCTCATTATAGACTTTATGTATTTATTTGTTTTAAGTTAATCTTTGCAAAGGAGCTTCAAGGGACTTTAAGAGATCCACAGACACTTGGTTATGTGTGGGTTCAGGACACACACTGGCAGTGGACTAATTTCTATAGGCATATTTACTGTGATATATTGAGATTTGCAGTAATTAGTCTTTTTTTTTACATTTCTGCACACAGCACTAAACCTTAGTTATATTTGTAAGTATTTTCCATATCTAACCTAAATCAAAGGCTTGTTAGCAAGACCCATAGTGGCCACATTTATGACAAATATAAAAGGTTAAAACCAATCACACTTGTCTTTAAAGTATTAGTCATAACTTACCTTATATACTTTCATATATTAAGAATGGCACATGTACTTGTAATTTTCTTCAGGCCCCGTGCTGTGCAGCTTCATTCACATATCTCACCAACTGTTCCATTCAGTCATTGTTGTCACAGAGTTTCCCACATCTTACTCGCAAAAGAGTGTGGCAGTGGGGAAAAAAACCCTTTATTGTAATCTGTCACTCACATTCTGATAATGCACTGCTGTGATATCTCTATCCTCGGCACAATGTATAGTGAGTGAAGTAGATTTGCTGAATGGCCACAGTCACGTACCACAGTGATCCCCGCTGCTAGTGTCACGTCTCATTTGCAGGGACACCTTTTGTTTGACTGCTCACAGCAGATATCATCAGTGGTCTATTCAACTGCTTAGCTTTGAATCAGCACTCTGTCAACCAGTGGCACACAGGAAGTGTTCTCTTAAAGCAGCAGCTGAGGGAGGCATACAAAAATACTGTGTGCACTTTTTTTGTATGCACTAATTAAACAGCAAAGGAGTGTGGAACGTCTCCAGAAAAACTTGTTTTACTATCTTCAGAGGAAGAGCTTTTAAGCACTTTCCCACATGCATTTGTAAATTTCCAATTACACTGAATGTTTTTAACTGTTGCCCATTCTGCGTCCATTAAATTTGGTCTGAATAAAGTCATTTACAGTATTACCCTCAGACAACAGTCAAAGTATTAGCAGAGGTGAGTCAGCCAGCCCTGATGTGCTTCACTATCTACATCACCACATGTCCTGCACCAGTGAGGTCTCCAGGGGGGGAAATGAATGCAAACAATTGTGAATGCAGAAGGTGTACAGTGTCATTATAGGGAGAAAACAAGCCTTTGCTACTGTTTATATTCATGTTATCCTACTGCAATTCCATTTCATCTGTTTTAAACAGCAACAATCAACTTACTGCAAGAGTCATGTCAGCGCACATACTATTGCAAGATAAGAAGCAACAGTATTTCAGCAAAAACTGCCACATTCAGACAAGTTCCTATGAGCAGCACTTGGGAATATTGGGAAGGAAGAAATCCCAGAAATCCCTGCAGTGTCAGGGGAAAGTGACGAGATTAAAGGAGAGGACAGAGACAGAGAACACAAAACTTACTGATACATTGAAGTGAAGATTAAATGCTTTGTGGGAATTCCAGCAGCAGGAGGCTGGAGCAACATAACTAAGCAATGCTTCAGGGTCACCTGATCCAGCCATTGGTGTCTGATATTTAATTGTAGGGACAGTGTGTGTCTCCAGAATCCAAACTTGGGAGCTGGTCCACAGGAGAGGGACCTGATATCTGAGCGCTCTGCCTCCCATTGTACTTTTCAAAACTCTTGGAAACATAAATAACCCTCTAGAATGACAGCAAAGTGCTTTATATGGTATCATCTTCACAATATGATGGGACCTGATTATGTATGAAAGTATATGAGGATGGGATGTTAAATTCAATATAGCAACCTAATGAAAAGAAGCCAATATTGAAGAAACATGATATCGGTACATATGATCACTCCTACCTATTCGTAGGCTTGCTTTCTACATACAGTGGGGCAAAAAAGTATTTAGTCAGCCACCGATTGTGCAAGTTCCCCCACTTAAAATGATGACAGAGGTCAGTAATTTGCACCAGAGGTACACTTCAACTGTGAGAGACAGAATGTGAAAAAAAAATCCATGAATTCACATGGTAGGATTTGTAAAGAAGTTATTCGTAAATTAGGGTGGAAAATAAGTATTTGGTCACCTCAAACATGGAAAATCTCTGGCTCTCACAGACCTGTAATGTCTCCTGTAAGAAGCTTTTCTGCCCCCCACTCGTTACCTGTATGAATGGCACCTGTTTGAACTCATCATCTGTATAAAAGACACCTGTCCACAGCCTCAAACAGTCAGACTCCAAACTCCGCCATGGCCAAGACCAAAGAGCTTTCGAAGGACACCAGGAAAAGTATTGTAGACCTGCACCAGACTGGGAAGAGTGAATCTACAATAGGCAAGCAGCTTGGTGTGAAAAAATCAACTGTGGGAACAATCATCAGAAAATGGAAGACATACAAGACCACTGATAATCTCCCACGATCTGGGGCTCCACGCAAGATCTCATCCCGTGGGGTCAAAATGATCATGAGAACGGTGAGCAAAGATCCCAGAACCACACGGGGGGACTTGGTGAATGACCTGCAGAGAGCTGGGACCAAAGTAACAAAGGTCACCATCAGTAACACACTACAACGGCAGGGAATCAAATCCCGCAGTGCCAGACGTGTTCCGCTGCTGAAGCCAGTGCATGTCCAGGCCCGTCTGAAGTTTGCCAGAGAGCACATGGATGATACAGCAGAGGATTGGGAGAATGTCATGTGGTCAGATGAAACCAAAGTAGAACTTTTTGGTATAAACTCAACTCGTCGTGTTTGGAGGAAGAAGAATACTGAGTTGCATCCCAAGAACACCATACCTACTGTGAAGCATGGGGGTGGAAACATCATGCTATGGGGCTGTTTTTCTGCCAAGGGGACAGGACGACTGATCCGTGTTAAGGACAGAATGAATGGGGCCATGTATCGTGAGATTTTGAGCCAAAACCTCCTTCCATCAGTGAGAACTTTGAAGATGAAACGAGGCTGGGTCTTCCTACATGACAATGATCCAAAACACACCGCCCGGGCAACAAAGGAGTGGCTCCGTAAGAAGCATTTGAAAGTCCTGGAGTGGCCTAGCCAGTCTCCAGACCTCAACCCCATAGAAAATCTGTGGCGGGAGTTGAAAGTCCGTGTTGCTCGGCGACAGCCCCAAAACATCACTGCTCTCGAGAAGATCTGCATGGAGGAATGGGCCAAAATACCAGCTACTGTGTGTGCAAACCTGGTAAAGACCTATAGTAAACGTTTGACCTCTGTTATTGCCAACAAAGGTTATGTTACAAAGTATTGAGTTGTATTTCTGTTATTGACCAAATACTTATTTTCCACCCTGATTTACAAATAAATTCTTTACAAATCCTACCATGTGGATTCATGGATTTGTTTTTCACATTCTGTCTCTCACAGTTGAAGTGTACCTCTGGTGCAAATTACTGACCTCTGTCATCATTTTAGGTGGGGGAACTTGCACAATCGGTGGCTGACTAAATACTTTTTTGCCCCACTGTATGACACATACAGTAAGTTATATATCATTATATGATAAAGCTGTTAACAGCTGTATATTTTTTACTTAAAAAGAAGAACCTCACTGTGTTTTTCAGTATTTTAAATATTTTTGAAATAATAAAAAAAAGTGCAAAAGTCATGATGTATTATTTTGTTACTTTTTCATTAGTTATGTAAAATAATTATAATAGAATAATTATATTTATATTATATTACACATTGTACATGTGATAAGAGATACTACACGCTACAGGTGTCATAACAGACCAGTGACATCATCCTTCATCCCAGAGAATCAAATATGGGTGAACAGATTAATTGTAGTTCGGCATTAACTCTGCTGAAGTGGCTGACATTTTTCTTCCAAGAGATATTTTTTTTCATTTAGTTTTGTTGGTGGAGAGTGTTGTTTCCCACGGTAGTCCAAAATCTCCCATGTGGTTGAGAACTTTTAATAATCAGACACCATGGATGGGAGGATTTTCATACCTGTGATGATTCCAACTTTGTGGAATTTGCATCCTTATTCTTAAGCACTGAATACCATGCTTTTCAGTGCATAGGAGAGGTACTGCATCCCCTCACGTTATATTAGGTAAGCAGTGAAATCTGAACTCCAGCACAGAAATAAAAAAAAGCCACATATTTTGAAAGGATGAATGGGGGCTGCTTTGTTTAGTCTCGTGGTTTTACAGCCTTGGATTTATGCAGTTGCACATATTTTCAGGAACAGAGTGCATATCAGTCTGTAATTATACAATAACTTCAACTTGAGACTTTATTTTACTGAGTTCTTGTCCCATATCTGTTAACCTCAGAGCTGCAAGTTATCCATTATCCCCTCAATGTTTAATGCTGATGATTGATGTGTTGCTGCAGTCACAGATTAGAGATGACATAGGCAATGATGCAGGAGCTATAAATAACCACTCTGCACAAAGGTCAGGAAGTAATGACAGCTGTTGCCATTGTCACTGACAGCTTTAACAAATGATTAATTAGGTGCAAGTCAACATCATGCAAGCACATGCTTAACCACATAAAACCTAAGCTTTTTTTTTTTAAATGCTCCTTGGACAACATCCACTAATTGTTTCAGAAACCCATTCAAAGCTGTGAGCGCTAAACGGGAACAAGGTAAAAACTTTCTTCACCAGCATTTATAACAGGAAATTAAAAAAGCCCAGCGAAAACTTGCATAACAGCATAATAACAGTGATTCAGAAAATATGGGTGTAACACAGTAGCAAATATTTTTTGGTGTCAAGCACTGTTTTTTGTAAGCAGGACCGTGTCACCAGTGGCAACCAGAAAAGCAAGGTTTTTATAGATATGACCATTTATTTGAACACAAATCTAAATCGAAACAAGTAGATTTTACTACCTAACCCAAACCAAGCAACATATTTATCTTTAATGACATATTCAGAAATCACACGAATGATATGTGAAAAACTGTACTGTTGTATTACTTGACCCTGGATCTTTGGCATCAAAGTTGAGACACGTGTGGATTTGGTTTTACAGACCGAATGAACAGCACATGTGACGGCAGACTGATGAAAAGTCATGTTCAGAGACATGAGTAATACTGGGACATTCATGTTGAGGAACACGTGGAAAAAAAAACATTTTTATCGGTTGTTTAACTGTATTCATATCCAAAAAAATATTTTATTTCTCAATTTCTTCCAGGTCACTCACTGGACAAATTGTGTCACATTAAAAAACAAAGATCTAAAAATCACCAGAATGTCAATTTTCTTTCCAAACTAGACAAATACTTTTTTTTTCCATCTCAACATCATGTGTCTGCTCTAACACAACTTTGAGGACAAAATGTTCACTTGCTCCTTAATATATATCCCACCCACTAACAGGTACCACGATGAAGGGATAATCAGCGTTATTGGGAAGTGGAAGTGTTATTCACATCTGTCAGTGGTAATAATATGCCTGAGTAAATCTGCATTGTTGGTTTGACAGGTGGTGAACAGAGAGTGCTTTGAGTTTGTTGAGAGGGTCTCCTGGCAATATTTGGTGATGTTATTCGTGTGAAGGGAGACTAGAAGGCATTTCAAACCTTCCTCCATCCCAGCAGGTAACCTACCGATGCAGGTGGAATTGCTACAGAAGTATGTGTAGTTGTGTCATGCAAGTATTTGAAGTATGTAGTGAGTGGCAAGTGGCTGACACAGTAATTAATGTAGAGGTTAAAATGAGAAAGAGCTTCAGACACTGCCCAGTCTGTTTGTTATCTGCTGCTGGGGAAGCTATATACCCAAGGGACAAGAAGTTGTTGGGCAACTGAGTTGTTGGAGTTCCTTGATGGTATTGGACTGTGTTGAAAGCTGAACAAAATCCAATTAATAAAAGGATGGTGTTTGTTGAAGAAGTAACAGAGGCATGTTGAAGCATCCTCACTCCCACTGCTGAGGCAACAATTGTGGTAGGACAGTTATGTTAAAAAAAAAAAGCTTTTGCAGTTTTCTTTCAATATTGAGGTGTGTGTGTAACCAGACAGCTGTGGGTTACCTTAGATCAAGAGAGAAAAAGCTTCTGCATTTCCATTTAACTATAGTTTTTGGATGTGTTAACTGGTATGATTGTGATAAGGAGGAAACCTTAGGCATAACCAGGCTCAGAGAGGGGAGGGGCAGCCTTCCTGAAGGGGGATGATAATAAGGAGACAGGATAAAAGACATGCCGACATAAAGACAGAAGCTGTGTCCCAAAACCTAGGCCGCATCCTAATCTGAGGCTGCATTTGTAGACCGATTATGTCACAGCCATGCAACGAATGCTGTCCTAATTCAAAGGCTGCTGCAATTGCGGCTGACAAATGCATCCTTCATTTCCCCGAATTTGAAAGATGGGTCATGCGTGTCCTTCGTGTCCCAACCTATCCCAGAATTCATAGCGCACGCCATCCAATTCCAGTTTCCAACAATGGCGGCAGCTACTTAGTTTTAATATTACTCTTATTACTCTTTCTGGGTCACAAAATAAACGTTTATCATATTTAACATATAGAATGTAGCTGTGTAAACTTCAAATATCTGAAGAATAGAATTGTTTAATTGTCAACCCTGAATATTTTTTTTAAACCTCCTCTGCCCTGAAATATTTATTTCCTATTATTGTTCATGAAAAGGAAAATCTGGCCCTCCTAGGAACTGAACCTACATTTGTTTGTTTTGGGGGGGCGGGGTTGTTAATCATGAGGATTGTCTGCTTAAAATGGATTTTGTCCGCATGCTTTTGCACCAAGGAAACCACTTTGGTCATGCTCATGGTATGTTCTAACTCTACCTTTATCCCTGTTTTCTTACTGTGGTAGTTGTGATGTTTTCCATCACTGTCTCGGCGTACAGTTGCAGATTGTGACAGCATTTTTTATTTTATTTTTATTTTTTTCCTGCATCTTATCTTCAATTTCCTTTACCCCTCACTGCTTCGTGTTCTCTTTCCAGATGGCACCCAGTTGTAAAGGGGGAATACTTACAGAGAAACTGTGGGTGGTCAGGGTTGTCCGTGGTGGATAACAGTTTGTTCAGTGACCTCCTTTCCAACACAACTTCAAAAGTTTCCAGTTTGTAGCTGATCACAGAGCCAGCTTCCCTGATCAGTTTATTCAGACTGTTAGTGTACCCAGCTCCAATGCTGCTCAACCAGCTGAGTTGCTACATTCCACAATAAGTATCTGACTCAGGGAGCACTGAACTCTTGTTCTACGAGTCTGTTGTGGCCAGTGCTATCCTCTATGCTGTTGCATGCTGGGGCAGCAGGTTGAAGGTTGCTGATGCTAACAGACTTAATAAACCAATCCGAAAAGGATGGAGAGGCGAATGTTGTCCAAGATAAAGACAATGTTGGATAATTCCTCCCACCCACTCCATGACACGCTGGCTAGCCACAGGAGCACGTTCAGTGAGAGACTGAGATTACCAAAAAGCACCACTGAACGACACAGGAAATCATTCCTGCCTGTGGCCATCTCTCTGTACAACTCATCCACCTAACACACTGTATACTGCTATACTGTAGCTACATCCTTTTTGCACATGCTCTTCTTTCTTATTCAGATATTTATTAGTAAGTGGCTTATATATATATATGTATATATTGTGCTATTTCTTACTTATTGTATTGTCTGTTTTTGTTACTATATGTACTGGAGCACTGTAACCAACATAATTTCCCCTAGGGATCAATAAAGTATTCTGATTCTGATTCAACAGGGGCCTTCCCCACCCTTAAACATGTGTGAGCTAGACCCATATCTACTTCTTAAACTTTCCTTTGAATTTTAATTTCATTTAGCTACAAATAAGCCAAGGATCCCACAATAATACAGAGAAATTGCCAACAATCAGATTACCCCCCTGTGAGGAAGCATTTGGTGACAGTGGGAAGGAAAAACTCCCTTATAACAGGAAGAAACATCAGAACCAGGCTCAAGGAGGACACCTGTGGAGCTCTTTCATTAAAGTTCTTTTTAACTTTCCATTATGGTACTTGTCAACTAGCAGTCTTGTGCTGGTATTTAGCCTTTTATCACTTTGTGATGGGTGTGGCTCAGGAGGTAGAGCAGGTCATCTGTGCATTAATCAGAGTGTGAATATTAGATAGAAAGGATATAGACATAGAAAAAAAGTACTTGTATGTAAGAGACCTAACAGACCTTCTCGACATGTATAGCCCCAAGAGAGCGCTCAGATCCTCTAACCAACTGCTCTTAGTGCAACAAAGGCCCAGACGAAAGACTAGAGGGGACCGAGCTTTTGCAGTTGCCGCACCCAAACTCTGGAATAATCTTCCTATCGATGTCCGCATGTCAGATTCCATTCAATCGTTAAATCATGCTTAAAAACTCACCTGTTCCATCTGGCTTTTGAAGCAAATTATAGTTTGGACTTCCACCTGGTCTGCAGTTGTGCTATGTAACTGTAACTGTTACAGTAACTGTAACTATAATAGTTTTTAATTGTTTATCACTGCTTTTGTTGCCTTTGGTAAATGGCCTGTATTTGTATAGCGCTTTTACTAGTCCCCCTAGGGACCCCAAAGCGCTTTACACATCCAGTCATCCACCCATTCACACACTGGTGGAGGCAAGCTACAGTTGTTGCCACAGCTGCCCTGGGGCAGACTGACAGAAGCGAGGCTGCCATATCGCGCCATCGGCCCTTCTGGCCAACACCAGTAGGCAACGGGTGAAGTGTCTTGCCCAAGGACACAACGACCGAGACTGTCCGAGCCGGGGCTCGAACCGGCAACCTTCCGATTACAAGGCGAACTCCCAACTCTTTGTTGTAATCTGCTTTGCTACCTTGTGTGAAGCACTTTGATGGACACTGTCCTTTTTAAATGTGATATAGAAATGAAATATTGATTGATTGAGACATATTGAACAAAGTGCTCGCATAGAAAATAGCCTGCCAGAGAGACCAGCTGGAGTGATGTCAGCATTTATTTACACACGCTCTTTGCTCTGATTTGGAAATTGTAATGTGTGTGTAATGAAAGCTGAGTAAATGTTGAAAATGTAAGGCTTCTGTCAAAAATGCTGAAATTTTGTCAATTATGGTCATGTGGTAATGAATTCATCCAGATTAGAAGTGTTGGCAAATAAAAGTGGGAGTGGAAGAGAAGTTCCTGAACATGTGTTTTCAGAGTCTGCTAAGCCACACCAGACATCCTAATACATGTAATTACCTTAACTGTTTTAGCCCCCTTCTCTTTCTTCTGTCTTGTTTCTTGATGTCTGTGGATTCGAGCCACCCAGCTCTGATAAACACCTCGTGCTTTAGACTGTGACTTCTGGCTAGGTTGAGAGATTGCTGAAGAAGGGGTCAATACTAGAGAGAAATTTCAGCATATTCACAGTATCTTTTCCATTAGCTTGATTCACTTCACCTAACTCTGGTAATCAGAATCCGTGGTCACACAAAGTGACGACAGCAGCAGAGTGGCTGATTTCACAGAGAAGAAGCAGCTGAAAAATAAAAACAAAAGAGAAGAAAGCAGAGACAACAAGTAGCATCTGGAGCTGCTTCAGCTGTGCCAGCAGCAGAATGGTTCAGGACAATTAGGGCTGTGCGATATGACCAAAATCTCATATCCCGATATAAGAATTAATCGTCTGATAATGATATAAATCACAAAAATGTAACATTTTCTGTAAATTCTGTGAATCCTGGGCAGCTCGTCTTGCAGGAAGTGTTTCCAGCTGCGCGTCATGTAGCTGGAGTCGAGTGTTTTACCCAATGCATGAAACTATACATTTTTAGACATAAGTTGTAACGGCCGCTGTTTTCTTTGTGAGTATTTATTACACAGGGTGCTGCGGGGAAAAGCCTGTTCTAACGTTTGAGTGTAAGGTTTATTTTTTAGCACTTGGCGGCTCTTTTTTAATTCTCATCCGTAAATAATCTGCTCTTTCACGTGATTCAGTTTATTTTGAAAAGTCTCAACAGGATCTTGAGCTTTATTGTGAAAGGTTTATTTGGAACATAAACAAGCGGACACGCGATGCTGTTACCGTCGTTGTTGCTAACCACAACGCATAAAAACAGGCGCTTGTCCGTCCTTAGTGTGGTTATATTAAATATAAGAGAAAGAGAGAACTTTAAGAAATCAATATAGCCACTACAGTGACCATCAGAACGATGAAAAAATATTGACGTAAACAGTTTATTTTGCGACACCACGAAACAAACGATAGCGTAAAATGAAACGATAGACGTTTTTATATCGTCATCCGATATATATCGTTATATCGAACAGCCCTAAGGACAATGATGATTAAGCTCATTCCTGAGCAACAGTACTTTCACTATCCATTCTCTACACCTCCCCCCATCCCTCTACACCCCATCCTCCCCCTTCCTTCAATTATCTCTCTACCTCTTACTTAGCCCCCCTTTCAACCGCCCAACCGCCTGGTCTTAATCCTACCTCCTGACCACCTTCTCTTTTATTTTTTCTGTCCACAGTCATACAGCCAAAAGCTTCATGCATTTGAGCACAAATCCACAGCTACACAGTACACTGATTTCCAATTCACAAAGTACTCAGGACAAAGTTGGTCGTATGTCAATAAATCCTCTTCCCTGGATAATAGATGGCAGTTACACGGCATTTACCAGGGTCATTGTTGTTTCAGAGAACGAACATTTTTTGTTCAAAGAAAAAAAATCTCTGCTAGAATTGCCTGTCCTGATACACTTGATGATTTAGTTCTGACTTCTCCTTTATCTGAAGTAGAAGTTGGATGGGATTGGCAACAGATGTACAAGATTGTAGATTACTTTGTGTAATGAGCCAAAAATTGAGTCCAAATTGGGAATTAGTTTTCCTTCTGGAGTGGGAATCTATAGTATTGAATTATAAAGTCCGGCGTGTCTTTTCAGCTTCCCAAAGCCAATTGCTCCTCTAAACAATGATACACAAAATGTATGCATAGACATGAAGACGCAAATACAGGAAGACAATATGCTGCATGTCTTAAAAAGAGCTTTTGTGTGCACAGTCAAGATGATGTAGATACCCCAGCCCCACTTTTATTTTACTAACTATTACAATTGTTGGTGTTGTATGTGGGAGTAAATATGTCTGTAATGTTTGCAAAAATCTATATCTTTCAATATTGGAAAATTGTGTACAAAATACAAAAGGTAGGGTGGCGAAGGTCTGAGAACAGACTTTTGTTGTAAGCAGTCTAAAGCAGATCCAAAGTCATTACACCTACATCTATTGCTATTATTACCAGCATCAGCACTTGAGATGTCCTGCCAAAAGTAGTGAGGGAGCAGAATGAAGCGCTGACATTAGGAAAGGGAGTCGGCAACAAACCCACAAGCTCAATGATCTTCAGGTACCTGTGACACAAAGAAGCAACTATATGACAAACCATTTAATATATAACATGTATTCTTCTATATAAACCTATATAAACCTTCTATATAAATATATTTTTTTGCGCAGTGGTAGGGTCGATCTCAAAACTGCATGGAAATAAAAACAGAACTTCGAGAACCTGAAAGACAATGAAATATGACAGTGGAGGAAGTTTGGTTACTAGCAGATACATGCATAAAAGAGCTTTATAGTGTTCTGAGAGGATTTTAAAACTCTAGAAATGGTTCTTTTAACATATTATAACAGTCGTATGTGAGCTCAGCACCTTCCAGAATGATGCAGGTTTGCCAAATACACCTACATTGGCACTCCTGTTGTTTTAAGAGACTGGCACCAGTCGTTGTAGAACTTAGTTGCCGTCCCATAAATCTACTTCAACCACCTTTGAGTTCTCCAGTAGAGTAGAAAAGTACTATATAAGAACCATTCCTTTTACCATTTTTAATGAGTAAACATTATCCTGATTCAGTTTAGAAGGATCCAGTCAACAATTAACTTCACTTGTTAGGCACACCTTGTAAGTAATCTCTTATAGTCTTTGGCATTTAAGATTTGTCCACATCAATGATCTCCCATTCTACCACATCCCCAAGCTGGTCTGTTGGATTGAAATTTGGTGACTGTGGCCATTTGTCTTGTTCAAGAAACCACTTTGAGATTAGTTGAGTTTTATGACAAGGAAGGAGCCATCTGAAGATTTCTTGTTCTTGACTGACAGGAGTGAAAATGACACCATCTTCTTTGCTGTTTGGTGCATTGAGAGAAGTTCTTGTACATACCTTGGAATATTTTACTGGTTACTTCGGATCAGTTCAATGCAGTCTGGCCATCCTTCTCTGACCTTTGGCATCAACGAGACATTTTCCTCTCTATAAACACTAGAAAGGGTTGTGTGGGAAAATCCCAGTAAATCAGCAGTGTCAGAAATACTCAGACCAGCCCATCTGGCTCAACAATCATGTCCAGAGTTAACTTAAGATGAACTGGAAATTAAGTTCTCTTCCTTCTCCACTGTAATGCTTAGACTACATGTCTAAATGTATTGAGTTGCTGCCATGTGATTAGCTGATTAACAGTTGGATTAACAAGCAGTTGTACAGGTGTACCTCATAGTAAGTGTAGATAAACTTTTTGACAGGACAGAAAAGGTGAAGCTTGTTAAATAACAACAGTGAAATTCACAATATTGAGAAAACTTTCGTGCTTTTTAATCTACTTCCAAGTGTTGACTTTTCTCTGTCTGTACCGGCTGTGAGCAAGTTTTTCGACCAGTCAACAGATTGTTAGCTGCGTGATGTGAAGTTAACCTTGAATGACCCGAAATTTGCATTGCACTCTATCTGTAATATGTCTTTTTGTTTGTTTGTGTATGTTTTTGTTTTTGCGCCCACTCATGGTTTTTGTGTAAGTCAAACTAATATTTATTCTAAAGCCTCAACGAGGTGAGAGGTGTTGTCCTTGAAGCTCAAAACATGCAGTGCCACGGGGTGAGTAGTTCTGTACACAGACTGCACTCGGCAAAAAACAGGCAACAATGCAGAAGAAGATGAATTATATCTTTTTGTTTGTGTACCCACATAACATTTTGTGCCTCCAAATTCTACAGTTCGTGTATGCCGTTCTTTCAGTTTTTCTTCCTATAGGCATATCAGAGCGTATGCATGCCTAAGATGCAGTCTTCTTGGTAATAAAAAACTGAAAAAAACCCCACATAGATAGCAGTTGATACTACTTCTGAGAAAAAAGTATTCACTGAATAAAAGTGTACATTGCTCAAGGATGGATCATTATGAATCTTGAAACTGACTGCTGAACTGTAACTCTTACGTTAGAAATGGAAGCGTGCCTGTATGCAAACTGGAAGTCTGAATGGGAGCTGAAGATGACAAAACAATTTAAACACATCAGATAAATTTTAAAAAACCAAAATAAAACACTCCTTCAGTTTGTGGAGCACTCTCCTGCAATTCTGTGTCAAGTTAAAACTGTCAATCAGTGAAAATTTTCTCTTTCTTTGTGCAAATGTCCTCCCATTTCCTTTCATCCCTGCAGCTTAAAATGTCACCTGACAGACATCCAGCCCCCCGATGTAATTGCAGTGAGCCTACCTTTGAAAAGCTCTATGCTGCCTTTTTTCTGAATAGATTGTGATTGTTAGGTTGAAACTACAGCTGGATGACTCCTCAAATGAAGTAACGTGACGTCAGCCATCTTGCCACAGTGAGTGTTCTTTGCCAGAGTATTTTATTAACAGACTGTAGTAACTACCATACTGTGAAAACACATAATAAACCATTTCAGGTGACTACAGTGAGCTCGGTGAGAGAAGGCCAAGGGTTTGCAGCGCTGTAAACAAGTAAAATGTGGCTACTTTGAAGAATCTAAAATATAGAATGTATTTATCAGTTTTTTCTTTGCTACATATTTCCATATATCTTGCTTAATATATTTGATGTCTTCAGTATGTAACTACAATGCAGAAAGTAGTAAAAATAAAGAAAAAGCATTGAATGAGATATTATATATAGAATATAGTCATGTTACAACTATTAATCTCTGGCTCTCTTCCACAGCGTGTCTCTTACCCCAACCCGTTGCAGCAGGCTCCCTGAGCCTGGTTCTGCCGGAGGTTTCTTCCTGTTAAATTGGAGTTTTTCCTTCCCACCATCGCCAAAGTGCTTGCTTATAGGGGGTCATATGATTGCTGGCTTTTTCTCTGTATCTATTATTGTAGGGTCTACCTTCCAATACAAAGCGCCTTGAGGCGACTGTTGTTGTGATTTGGCGCTGTATAAATAAAACTGAATTGAATTACAATAAATGTATATTCACGGCATTATTTCAGCTGTGTTAGTGTTTCTTAAGGCTGCTTGAATTGAATTGACTTGGCTGTGGGGGAGGGCTTTAGCAGAAGGAAAAACTGTAAAACTCCTGAAAATAAAGTTTGCAAAGCCAGTCAATGGGCCAAAATTGTGCAGCATTGCTGTGGGTGTGCTCCTTTTGAATGTCTCCTCATTTTTAATTTTGCTGTGAAAATAAATCACATACACAGAGTGTGTTACCAGAGACTGAGCAAACCTATTCATTCTACTCACATTCAGCAGGAAAATACAGAAAAACCTTTGTGAGGAACTGTAGCCTTTCTTTGAACTTCACAGTTCTGCAAATGCACATGTGAGTTACTGTGCAACTGTGTGATACCTGTAAAGAGTTGTATAGGGCTGTGCAGGCAGGCAGTCCATAGAGGACAGTAGGTGAAAAAAAGAATTCTTATCTTCAAATACCAGTCAGTACATCTGACAGACAGAGAAACAGGAGGAAGAAGAAGAAAAAACAGGGAAGAAAAAGACAGTTCCAGTGGTGTGTGAAATTATTTTTAATAAAGGACTGTAAATAGTATAGAAGCCACTTCACTTAAAGAAGGACAGACCTTATCTCATAATTACAGCAAGATCAGAATTGTGAGAAAAGATCTTGCAGTTATGAGTTGCAGAACTTGTAATTATGAGAAAAGGTAAAGGCAATTATTAGTCAAGGCTGCTGGAAAAGTCAGGGTATTATTAAACTACCTGATTATATTGTCTGTGCATTTCCATGCATGTAATCAGTACTACAGTAGGTACAGTTACAAAAGACATAACAGATACACCTATATGCTGGACTGTTTTTACATATATAAGCTTTATATTTGGTGACCTCTTCAGCATTCAGAAGAGTGTTTTGGGGGTTTTGTTGTTGCTGTTTTTTCCATCTTATCCCAGAATATAGTCAGTGCCGGAGGAGAAAACACAAGGTGCACCATTTTTCCTTCCACTGGAGCGCGAGCCAGCAGGATGAGCAGTGAGGGAGAACCTCTGCGGACATGGCAGGGTATCACCTTAATGAAAGCATAGATCTGTCAGAGCAATCATGGTTTAGAGCCATTAATCAAGGACAAAATAACAATGCCATGGGGACGGAGAAAAAATAATAACACCAGCAATCACAGGCCGACATTAGGTAGATAAACTGACTTTAGCGATCAATTTAGGATTGCATAGTTGTTAGGTATCAATAATTGCCGAGCTTCAGTCATACTGTGGTACCGAGGCAGATATATACTCGGCTTGAACTGCACAATCACACAACGCAGATATCCAACACTCCAGGAAACATCTATAGCTGCAGGACGCATAATTGTCAGATGTTTAGCTATACATTTAGTCACTTAGGTATGTTAATATAACCATAAGTAGAATAATCTCAAATTGGCAATAAATTTAAATAGTAGATGGTGAAAAATCACCCTCCTCTGTCATCTAATTGTTCATCTATTACTTAATTACTTCCTTGTAGCATGAATGGCAGTGGGGGAGTTCTTTATCAGCAGGAAAAGCTGTAAAACTCATCAAAATACAGTTAAAAGTCCAAGATTTATGCCCTCCTTCACATTTTTTAAAATCCTCCATTTGGATGTTAGACACCTCTGCTTTAAGTCACAACCCTTTCATTTTTATCACAAAGACTGAAATCTACCTTGGTGTGTGTGTGTGTGTGTGTGTGTGTGTGTGTGTGTGTGTGTGTGTGTGTGTGTGTGTGGTATATTACCTTTATTTATCTGGGGGTCCCAGATTTTTCTGGGGGTCCATCTAACACTTGTGGCCACGGGTCTGCAGTTATTTGTAGTTGGCATGTCCATCAGATTAGATTTGCTCAACAAAATTTAAAAAAAGTGACTGCAGCAAAATTTGTTCGTTTATCCCTGTGATCCACATTTATTCACACCCAATTCATGAAGGATTTGCTTTAATTGCCATGTAATGTAGTTTTAATTAACTTTATGCAAACACTAATTCAAATGGAAAAACTAATGGGGTGATGGTGCTTGCCAAGGTCATGATTATTTAAAATGCAATTATAGGTGTCAAAAGTCTGATAATTACAAGATTTGCATTATTGGTCAACCTGACAGCTTCTCTAGTGAAAGAGTGAGTTTCATATGTCAAAGTGGAATTTAGTGAGTCACGGCTGTGTTTAAGAAGAAACCTGTGGAAAAAGGACACATCATTAGTCATAATGAAGTGAATGTCGATGAAGTTTTTAAAACTAATCGAAAATTGGAATCGTTCGCATGGGCCACAAGCAATCTCGGACAGTGTTTTCTGTTTTGATTTTTTTATAACTCCATTAATTTTGCTTTGACAGATTATTCATGTCCAGACTACATTAGCAGTTAGCGTAATCTGCTGTCTTGATGTAGTATTATCTGGTATTAGCTCTACAGAGGAGAGGTCACCAAGCTCTTCTTTGATCTATAATTGCCACATCCATGTAATTCTATGTAAATCTGCTCCACATCCACACCTGGGGTGGTTCTGTTCTTAAAAAGGTGTGCTGAGCTTTTTTCCTAGCTCTAAAACCTATTTGTGTATACATGTATATATAGTGCTAGGCTAGCATATACAGATAATTCATTCACACCAATCATGAATCACCATTTAACATAAAATAAATTTATTTGGACTGAGGAAGGAAGCAGAAAGAACCCACATAAGCACAGCGAGAGAATGTACAACTTTAGCAAAGAAATGCTTCAGTCAACCAATAGATTTGAATCCGGGAGTTTCTTGATATGAGTTGACAATGTGAACCACCACCAAGTTACCCTTTAGTTACAGCTAAAAAACAAACAAACAAACAAACAAAAAAACATGTAAAATCATGATCAAGATAAAACTGGGCCATTCGATTTTACATTTGTTCATTTCTTTCAGTCAGTGTAATTGCCACTCCAGAATATTTTACTATATAGAAGAGTTCATGGGGAACTCACTGGCTGCAAGACGCCCAGGGAGGGGCTGCAAAACAAGGCCACATCATCAGCCCTCCACCACCATCTGTGACAGTTGGTATGAGGCTTTTTTGCTGATGTGTGTTTGATTTTCTCCAAATGTGCATTATGGCCAAGCAACCACGTTAGCCTCATCTGTACAAAAAGACGTTGTTTTCAGAGGTTTGTTCAGATACAGCTTTTCAAACGTATGCTAAATTCATTACAGAGAGAAGAGAAGAGGCTGGTAACCCTGTTTCTACTGGTTAAATGGCTTGGATTTTTACAGATTCACTGGGACATCCTCTTCTGGGAAGGAATTTACCCTTGGCATTGTGCTTACATGCACCTTCAAGCTCCAGAACAACAAACTGCCAAAAATTCTGCTTTTATACTTACTGTTGGTACCACCTTGCTGCTACTTATCCTTTTAATTACTATGGAAACACTAACGTTTACTTAGTTTTTCTACATAGATTCCTGTGAAAACTTTTTTTCGTATGACTGTAGCAGTTAAAACCAGGTAGAGTGGTGATGTGCAAGTGCAGGCACGTATCCATGAAACGTATCGTCTCACTGTTTTCTCTCTGAGTCTGAATCGGTTCACCAAGCTTTTGCTTCTTCTTGTTCAAGGACACATGCACATCCCACGTGATAATAGCAGAAATAGTTCCAGCTCTCATATCCTGCCGCTCCATTCAAACCAAGAACAAATATGCTGTGTGGCAATAGCCTAACTGTTGCACTACTGTACCACCCAGACAATGAAATAATTCCTTTATTTTTCTAATAAATAAATGAAAACACAACAGCAGCAAACTGCCACACAGGATGGTGTGGGGAAAAAACGCTAACACTGTATTATCAAAATTGATTGGGACAAGCTTAACTAAACATATAAAGAGTTTTATTGATAATTCAACAGCGTATTGCACAACCTTTAACGGTGTGTATCATCAGCAGCTGTCTGAAAATAATCACACTGACACAAAGTTAGTGACATTGCTGTTCTTTCCGTATCTCATTTCCGGCTGTCAGAATTGATTCCTCCAGAAAACCCAATTTCACCATAACATACTTTGACTGCCAATTACCTGCTTCATCGCCCGCTCAGCAGACGCACTCTGGAACAGGAAATTGATAGAGAACTGAAAGAAAATGGTGGCGCTTTTATTGACCACACAAAAAACATTAGTTTCCTATTTGTAATGCCGTGACACCGTGTCCACTGCAGATGGAGAGAAATTAAGAGAGGGGATTTTGAATTTTACTTTTGCACTCTACCTCCATTCTCTCAGATCTGATTGGACTCAATCTGTAGATACACCTTGCCCATGGTGTTTTTTAAATTATGCATGACTAGAAATAACAGAGCTTTTATGACAATAAGGCAAAAAACAACAATAACATTATCCTGTACGTACCATTTGTAGCATTAGTGCTTAAATCTGAACTAGAAGAGTCTTAGTTTTATTTGGTAATTTCATTTCTTCTGATATTCCCATTGGGTAATTTTTTGAGAAACCTCCAATACAAAAGTTAATTTAGTGTTTAGACACACACACACACGAAAAAAGAAAATGACAATCGAAAGTTCATGAGCCAATGTTTCTGGCATGAAAAAACAAGAAAAAGACAAACAGACAAAGTGTTAGGAAACAGACAAAGCAGATGATATTAAAGATAAACAGAGGGATGATTAACTCGTAACTTGGGAACTGCAAAATTAGTGTTTTAAACCATCTCAGATTACTCTAATACAAAAAAGTTACAATTACTTTCACTTTAAATGCAACTAATGTGGTTCTGGTTGCAAACATAGTTTTAGATGAGTCTTATTAGGAGCGTTTTCCTTACATCAGACGGGTAAAGCTCTTCAGTCACTCTGCAGGTGCACAGGGATCATAAGCATCCTTGGTGGATAATGACAGCTATTCATCTTGGGCTGCTGTGGTGCAGCAGACAAGGTCTGATGTTGTCAGAGCTCAGAAGGTCACATCCTTCAATGAGAGACCGTCAGTAGGCGGTTAATTGGTCCCCCAACCAATTAGACAGCCTTCGCCTACTTTATGTCAAACCCAGTGATTCACCTTGACGACCAACCAGCAATCATCTAAAGATGAGTATGCATATGCAGCATAACATACGTAGCACACATTCTCCACACTTCAAGCGATGTTTGCATATGGTTTATTTCCTGAACAACTTGGCAGAGATTGACAACATTTTAAATGTTTGCTACATAAATATATGTTAAAGACAGAAACTGAATAAGAGTGGCATGTGAAGGGGCTCGATTATTTAGTCCAGCTCATCATGTAAGAATGCCCAAACTTGCAGCCTTGATATAGTTTGCATGGAGTTTGTCACAAATTAATTATCTTCAGTACAATGTAAACTTCTCCAGGGAACCCTTGTCCTTGACGTCCTATATCAGACAACAGCCGAGGACTGTAAGAAGGTGATATTTCTAAAACACCGTAACATGGCTCTAGACTAGCAGCAGCAGGGATAAAAATTCCAATGGATGTGAAAGTGCAAAAACTTTCATTCCTCTGCTTGAGGTTAACTTCAAAAATAAGATAATTCCAATGTTAAAATTCCCAAATAAACAAGACTGAATGTGTTGTTACAAAAATAAGAAAGAAACTATTTCCAGTTAATCGTATCAGCTTTTATCCAAAATATGGGATGACTAGTGTTAGGGAAAATATTCTAAAACACTTCTTCAGTAAAGACTCAGAGAAGAGAAACACACAGAACTTCTTGCCAGCAAGGGCAGCCTCCAGACTGAGACTCGCACTAAGAAACTGCCCCAATCTTTATTTATACTTCAGTAGGTGTGTGTGTGTGTGTGTGTGTGTGTGTGTGTGTGTGTGTGTGTGTGTGTGTGTGTGTCCTGCTGATCAAAGGGTCATGAGAGCACAAAAGGTACATCCTTGGTCAGGAAAGGGGGTAGTCTCCCCCACCCTAGATAACATGGTGAGGAAGTCCAGCAGTTCATCTATATGTAAAGAAGCACTTAAACTAAAACAGACATAGCTACGTTAATCCTGCCGTAAAACAATAAAACAAGGTATGAGCTCTCATGCTCCCAGACGTGGGGGTGCATTCCTGGGATGCACCCCAAGCCTGCAGCCTGTTAGAGATCACACACAATTAATTATATGCCTCTAAGTATACATGGTTGAATATTTCCTAATACAAATAACTACATGCAGTATTCTACCATATGCAAACTTATATCACTAAAAGATTATACTGACTACTAAATACAATTTTCCATTGACAACTAGTATTTAATTTGTGACCATTAAATACCAATACAGGGCGTGTATTTTATAACTCATTCATCTGGATACTGGGGTTAGCAACATGGCTGCTTTGAGTGGCAGGTGTCTGAACAGAGGCAGCTGTAGCCGATAGCTGTCTGCTAGGCCTTCAGCTAAAGCAGACACTGGTGCTGCTAATAAGGCGACAAAGGAATAATTGGAGAATAATGTTAACTTGACAAGGGACCTTGAACCCTGCCCATGCCAACTAATTATTCTGTGATTGAAACAGAGTTGGTCTTTTTCTGACAGATGTGCAGATGCTCAATTTGGATCTTGGGACTTTGGAAGCTCCAAGCATAACCTCCTCCAAATTCGGTTGCATGTATATCATAACTTACCATGATTATTTAGCCACAAGGGACAGGGACTTGTAGGGTTTGGGTTTGGGGTACTGTTCTCGGGAAACTCAATATGTTGTACGTTTGTGGTGTGCTGTATAACACAGTTTCCCTTTGATCTAAAAAAAAAAATTTATATTGTATTTTAAGAAAATATGAAAAATTTCTGTGTTGTTATAAGGTGTTAAATTAAAGTACAGTTGACATAAAGACTTGTGTATTTTTTTATGATAGCCTGTAAAGACATTTGCACATCTATAATACGTTTCCACATCCCCCAATACAAAGCATCTGTTTCCCCTGGAAGCTTAAACTTACTCCGTACACCTGGTAGTGGGTTTAGGTCGAGATAGGATCCCATTCACTCTGGAGTTCATCTGGAAGCGCATCTAGTACACTTCCTCCAAAGGGTCTTTGTGTGGTTGTTTCCAGTTGCATCGAGTGCACAAAACTGGAAAATGAACCAGAGTTTGATTTAAAATACATCAGTGACCTCCTGACCCAGTATGAACCTTCCAGATCCCTCAGGTCATCTGGATTTTATCAGTTCCCAGAGTCAGAACCAGACACGGAGAAGCTGAATTCAGCTTTTATGCTCCATATATCTGGAACAAACTCCCAGAAAGCCTCAGATCAGCTGAAACACAGTTTATTTAGATCCAGGTTGAAGACTCACCTATTCTCAGCTGCATCCACACTTTTAAGCTCAAAACTTACATTTTAACTACTGATTTTATATACTGTTCTGATTTTATCTACTGTTTTTTTTTCATGTCTCTGTAAAGCACTTTGAATCACCTTGTTGTTGAATTGTGCTATATAAATAAACTTGCCTTGCCTTAAGAAGACTAAACACAGCAGATGTGACAACGCCCTTAAACCATGATACAAACCTTAAGTAGCATCGTTTGAATTCCTACTATGTAGAGTGACGTAGGAATCAGTTCTTACCTTCACAAGGGAGAGTAAGAGCTGTTAATGCAGTTGGTGCGATGCTTTAATACTGTAGCAGGTAACATCATGTTCCCAGCCACACAATATGCATTGAACAAAGCCTATTATCTGTAATTAGGGTAACCAGTGAAAAGGCTTGAAAAGGTAAATGTAGAGCATTTATATCAACAGCAGTAGATTTTCTACTGTATCAAAAAAAGGCCTCTGTTTATAACATGACACGAGCACCACCACTCACTGAAAAGGACTAACCATGGTTATTTTTATTAAGGCACTAATAATTGTATGATTGTTGTCTTGGAGCCTTGAGATTCCCTTCAACTGCATTCACTTAAAAATAGAGTAACTTAATTCTGGAATGATTGTCTGCAGTACCACCTGTGGCTCACCAGAGAGCCAAAACCTTCTGGGGGTCTTTCATCTTATTTTAATTTCGAGCTACACTGCTTTGGTTTGGTCTCAGGGTTCTTATCAGAAATGTTTTCACAGAAGGCAGCTGTTCTTAGTGAGAAAAAAATTAAAATCCTGAATGCTCATACTGTAGATCAGCGGTAGTCAGTCCAAAATTCACACTGTAATCAGTTACCAGGAGGCCCATTATTTCCCATACGTCTCGGGTTTTGAAAGGCATAAAATACAGAACTCTGATTCAATATTGGGCCGAACAGACACAGAACTGCAAAAAATAGTATTGATGCCCTAAAGGTAATTGATACAATACACTTTCTGTCAATTCTAAGGTTTTGCATATAACAGCATAACATATAGCAGCCTGATTTACAAGCTCACAGTCAGTTGCTAGTGGACTTTCCAGGCTCCGGTCTCGCTCTGATCATTGCCCTCTTCCTGATTTTGTAGTTTTTTGCATCTTTGTCACACTTAACTGTTTCAGACCATCAAATAAATGTTACTATTAGAAAAAGAACACACATGGAAATACAAAATGCAGTTTTTAAATGACGATTTCATTTATAAAGTAAATCTATCCAAACCTAACTGTTTTTACGATAACTGGCAATGAGTCTTTCATGTTGCTGGGAACCATTTGTGGCCCACTCTTCTTTGTTAATTTGGTGCCACTGGGGAGTTTTTGAGTATGAACAGTCTGTTTGAGGTCATGTCAAAGCATCTCAATCTAAGTCTGGACTTGGTTACTTCAAAACCTTCACATGGATTTTTTTTTTTTATGTTTCAGAGGTGGACCTGCTGGTGTCCAGCTTCAAGGCACCAACTGATTCTCCTTTAGGATTTTTGGCACATTGTTCAGGTCCTGAAACAGCAAAGTAGCCCCAGACCATCACACTCCCACCACCATGTGAGTTATAAAAAGGACAAATCAAAAGGACTACAAAAATAGATCACTGGCAATTTTTTAAAAAAGGATGACTGCTAATGTGCAATTTTGATTCACAAAATAAATGCATGAAGCTCTTTTCAATAACATGAACACAATATTTTTTATATTTTTAAAGGTGTGGTGGTATCCTCTGCTAATTTGTTTAAACTTTCACATTCTTCCCACTGAGTTTTATTGTTATGGCTGCAGGGAGAGCCAATTATAATTAAGGAAACTTTTTCTAACAAAAAGATCAGAAGAATGAGCTAATTTTGCATTCTGACCTGAACCTTGATATTTAAGCATAAAGATTTTGACAATGTCTACTGAGAATTTAGTTGCTGTTTCTTTTTTTTTTTTTAATTGAGTCTGAGGCACTTTTAGAAGATCAAATGATATTTGGTGCAGGAGAAGGATTTACTCAGGCAGCTGATTACTTACATCAAAAGAGACTTTACAAGATCAGACAGCAGGAGATAAGAGATGGGACAGAAACAGCGCTTGTGAGCAGGACCGTGCACGTGTGAGATGTACATTTTACTTTTTCATCTTTCACATCAATTCTCTTTCATTTTCTTTTGTTTCTAGAAAACCAGCGTTCACAATGAAATGTTATGCTATGGATTTGCTGGACTAAAACAGGTCTGCATTAGGGAGTCTTGCATTAGAGGTTACCTACAGGGTACTTACAGTCATAAGTTAAGGCATCTCTTCAGCTGTAAGACTTTGGGGTGGTGGAGAAGGGTGGAGGATTAATACTCTGTCAAATGCATAGGCCACAGTTCCTAATGAACCTCTTAACAAGTTGGCTTGTAGGGGTCATCAAGGATTTAAAGATCACAACTGACAAAGTTGTATGAGTGACTGTTTATACTATGCTCACATCATGGCAGATAACAGCATTTGCATGTGTATCTTTATTACTGCATCACTATGTGACAAGTCACAAAATAGTCCAGCAACTGTACAACAATATGTTAGCCTCATATGAACCCCTGAAAGATCGGATCCTTTTTTTGATCTTTTAAGTAAGAGAGAGTTTGCATTATTTTATCAGATGGGGGAAAAAAGTGAAACAAGAAAAAGATTCGTTCATGTGCGATTAGTGTGAAACTCGTGAAATTAGATCATGATGCAACTATGTGTTTGCTGTCTTTCTGTTTGAGCTAACTGAGCTAGCAGAGTGCTAATAGTTGTGTTAAACCAGACAAGTTGACCATGGAACAATGACACAGAATTTACAAGTACAGATAGATCTATCATATAAAGGTATGCATTAGATTTATCTTTAAAAATGGCTAATAACAGTAGTCTGTGTATGTGGAGTGGATATTATGTGGCTCTTCACAAATACTTTGGAACAAAATCAGATGCCAACAAAATATAATAATAAAGAGACGTGTTCAGTTCATTTACTGCAATAAAAAACACTTTGTAACAGAAGGTTAAACTCTGTTATTGAGGTTTTGTACACATGTGACGACTAACTATGTGACGTTAACTTGTCCACCTTCTGAATGGTTGAGGAGGTTCATAGCAGTAGTTGTCCATAGTTTGCATGTCAGTAACAGACTTGCCGACAAACGCTGGCCAGCTACCTTTTGAAAAAAGGTTTTAGCACTAGGGGAAACTAATCTCCATTGCTGGTTTGCATTGTACTATGGCCACTAAACTAGTAGTTAGCAAGTATTTGCAGACAAACATGAAAAACTACCAAAGCAATCAACTGGAGGTTTTTGGTTTCAGCTGATTTCTGACAGCCAGTAACTTTCAGGAGCCACTGCCAAACAGTGGGAATGTTCTCCACAAACAGGCAGTTTTATCATGTCCAATGTTGTAAATACCTCTTGAGAGTCATGTGCAAATAACAGTTTTAACTGTTATAGCACAACCATCGTTGACTACAACCTTTTCTCTCCAATTGATTTCCCATTTAGATATGTCCTTGTCCATATCACTTGATATTTTCTGATATTTACGAAAAACCCAAGAGTTAATTTTTGATTATCTTACCTGAACCTTTAGCATGGTTTGTTGTGGAATATATTTGAATAATGTTTGTGACTCAAGTCCTAATGCATAGCAGGTTGTTCATACAGAAGTAGACACAATTATAATTTCATTTTCTGCTGACAGAAACAAACATGCTCACCTCTTTTGCGGCCTCAAAACAAAGTCATCATCACAAGCCCACTATGACGCAAATCCGTGCAGCAGCAAGCATTTTGTCTGCATCTCATTTGCTCGTCTACTTTCACAAATTATCCACCAGAGACCTCTCTGAAAGGGAGGTCAGCTGAAGTGAGTATTTAAATCAATGGAAGTGCACTGGAGCAGCTACCTTTTTAAACCAGACCCCTACACTGCAAAAAGAGGAAGTGGAAACACAAGGAGTATGTTAATTAGGATATTTGCAATAAAAGAATGGAGAGTGATAGATAACAGATAACAGCACATCGACATAAAGGAGACACAAAGCTTTTCTTTTTTCTTTTATCATTGTTATCATTTTCATGGATGTCATTTTTTAAACTTTTTTATGCCGAAAGAAAGTCGATTCACATTTAAAACACCTTTACGAACTTCATTGACTTCTTGCTCATTAGTAGGAATCCTGCAGTCCTGAAGAACCGGTGCATCAGCACAATTGGTTGTCCACTCTGTTGCTGAAGCGGAGCTTGTTGTGACTGTAAAGTTGTTGGTTGCTTTCTCATCCTGTTAATGTATGTCTTCGTCAACACCCTGGTGGCCCTGGAGCAGCCTCTGAATAAAGAAGGTATTTGGGGTATTTCTACCATCCTCTATAAAATGCACATGGCTGTGCCTGCAGAGGCTTCTCTGCTTAATGAGTGTGTACGTGGATAGGATCTTCATTGTGAACAAAAACTCCGGCTCATTTCTTGGTGGGTCCTGTCTATTTTGCACCTGCATATAGGAGTCCTCTCGCCACAGGAGATGACTTTTTTACCTGCTTTTAACATAATCTTACTGAGTATTTTAACAGATAAATTTGAACAAGAACTTTTTTCCACCTTGTTTGAGTTTATATATTATCAATTTTTCAAGCAGCAGGTCAGAGTAAGAACTCTGCTTTCTGTCAAGTAGACCACTTCCCCTCAAGGTTGTGTTTTAGCTCTGTTGTTGTTTATGTTATCTCTTTTCCAAACAGACGTTTTATTAAACTGATACAGATTTAGTGAGCCTCTTACACAATGAAGTCCAAGAGCATGGGCAAATGTTTTGATTAAATGGTTTGAGGCAGTGTTGTCCTCAGCAAAGACCAAGGAAAACATCAAGCCAACCCACCTTCGTTTATGGGGAAATGATCCAGTCTCTAATCAAGTGCAAGTACCTCAGAGTTGCGCTTGATTAGAGACTGAAATGACTGTTGGACTGACTGCCTGGGAAAAGCGGCATAACACAAAAGAACATGTTTATTGAAGAAACTTTTATCCTTCAAGGTTGATTCTATTGTGTTTTTATTGAAAATGTGTTGAATTTCTGTGCTTGTTGTTTTGGAAATGGCTCTGAGGTTCAGACATGGGCGCCTAGAAAGACAGTACCAATGGCTCGCACAAGGCCCTGATGACAAGTGTGGAAACTGTGGTGATAATTCTGTACCTTAATGTAGTGAAACAAAAATGGACATTAGAAAAGGCAGTAAATTCAGTAGAGATTAATGCTCTGCATCCATACACTGACAAATATACTGGCATTTGTTTAGTGCTTTCTTAGTCTTGCTGACAATTCAAAACTTTATTGTTGTTCACCTGCAGCAGGGTAAGACTGCACCAAGGGCTACCAGGCCCAGGGAGAATAAAGGTGGACTAGGAGTCAGGGTGGAGTGCCCACTCCGGGTCGATCTACGCCCCTACCCTCACCCTATGGTCACAAGCTGTGGGTAGTGACCGAAAGAATGAGATCGCGGATACAAGCGGCGGAAATGAGCTTCCTCTGAAGGGTGGCTGGTCTCTCCCTTAGAGATAGGGTGAGAAGTTCGGCCATTTGGGAGGGGCTCAGAGTTGAGCCGCTGCTCCTCCACATCGAAAGGAGCCAGTTGAGGTGGTTCGGGCATCTGACAAGGGTTAGGGTTAGTGCTGTGCACTCCTGTGCACCTCCTGGGTGAGATTTTCTGGGCATGTCCCACCGGGAGGAGGCCCCGGGGCAGACCCAGGACACGCTGGAGAGATTATATCTGTCGGCTGGCCTGGGAACGCCTTGGTGTTCACCCGGATAAGCTGGAGGAGGGAGGTCTGGGCTTCTCTGCTTGGGCTGCTGCCCCCGCGACCCGGCCCTGGATAAGCGGAAGAAAATGGATGGATGGATGGATAAAAGTCAGAACTTGAATGTATATCTTGTTTCTTTTTACATCTGATTGATCCTAAACTGTAACTTTAACCCTTTAAAGCCGGTCAGAGGGGGCACGCTCCGTTTTGCATAACTATTTTTAGATCCCTGTAGAACCAGAACCGTGTAAGCTAGCGCAATAATTTTTTTTGCATATGAAACCGGAGGAGTTGTACTTACATCTTATGCCATCAGTTTGTCCTAGGTCACGGTTTCCTTCCACATAAAGCTTTGCAAAAACTGCATAAAAAGCGCTTGCAGGAACAAAAACATAATATTCCAGAAACACGCTTTGCCGATCCGATCAGCTGTTCATAACACTCACCACATTAAAAAAGACATCAGCGCGAACGATCGCTAGTCCGCCATTTCCTGCCCAAACCGGAAGTGGCCTCATTTTCGCGGAAAATTTAGTTTTTTACTTGTAGGCCTTAAAAGCCTTTACTGGTGTTTTTATAAGTCATGTTTGACTCTGTACGTTTCTGAATAGTTGCTGGGATGCTTAGAACTCGAATTGCACTGCTGGAAATAGTTTATTTTGATGCATATGCTGTTTTCTTTGCAAATTTGCATCATAGGATTGTTTTTCGTTTATTCTGCAGTATATAAAAATTGCTGTTTCTCAGAAATAAAACTATGAAGACACTCAAAATAAATTTCCTGTTGTTGTAAACTATTTTTGCAACTTTTTGTATTTAAAGTTTTGAGGGATAAGCCTCTTAAATTTCTCCAAGTAGAAATATATGTAAAAAACAAAAACAAAAACGATTTTCAATTTTTTTGTAGTTTAATTGCAAAAAATTGCAATAAATGTAGTTACTATGGACTTAATGCATACATATCATTAAAATATGGGCTATAACAGTTGTATTGATGTATAGCAACTTGAAATGCTCCCAAAAATGGCACTACAGCATGTAAAAATATAATATAAGCTCTGGCGGACTTCTATGGTAGGTCTTAAAGGGTTAAAATGTTAACGATATGGTGAAAATGCGTCAGGTCCTGTTTTTGTACTTTATTGGGCCCTCAGATAACTGTTGTTTAGGTAGAGCATTTAGCTCTTGGACGGTGCATTTCTGCAGGGACAGAGTGTACTGGCTTTCTAATCACTGAAAAACAATAGCAAGTTTCATACACTCATCTATTTGCATGGTTTTCAGAATTAATGAGGGTTTCTTTGTGACATGAAATTCAAGCACAACAGTTAGAATTGTACAAAGCCCAAGGTTTTATTATTCTGCCCCCATTGCAATAATAAGAGTGTGCTAATTCTTGTAAAAATATGTTGCAAGTTATAAAGTGATTAAGTAAAAATCATCAGTGCTGTTGCACTGATGAAGATAAATTGTCACGGTCCGGGTCAGCGGCCGTGTGAAGAGTGGAAGGAGGACTCAAACGCAGCACTATTTCAGACGTGAAGGGTGATTTATTGACAAAACTGAACTAAGGACGAACTAAACTGGGAGAAACTACATAAAGGAGTGGCAAACCTGAACATGAAGGGAGAACAGCAGGGAGAGCACGCAGAGGATTTCACAGGGTATGAACACAGACGACGCGACGAGGAGCAGAGGAAATCACACACTATAAGTACACAGAGAGACACTGGGAAATCACACACAAGTGGGGGAAACAGCTGGACCTGACTAACCTGACGAGACAGGGGAACACTAACACCAGGGACCAATAGAGGGAGCACAAACCCAGAACCCAGTATCTAAAATCCCAAAACACAAACCATCCCAAAACAGCCCATGAATAATAAAGAGAATAATAACAATAAAGAACACAAACACAAAGTCACTGAGTCATGGTCGCAGGACCATGACAGTACCCCCCCCTCAAGGGCTGGCCCCCGACAGCCACAGAAACACACCACCAGATCCGGGCGGGCGGCAGGGGGCCCAGGACGGAGGGACCGGGCCATGACCAAAGATGGAGGCCCCAGAGTCCCAAAAAAAAAAAGGTACACAAAACTCACAGGGGAGCAGAGTCCGAAACACAGTTCAGGTGGCCGGCCAGGGGCCCGATAACACAGGAGGCCAGGATGGGACAGTTCAGGAGGCCGGCCGCGAAGAAGGCCGTGGCGGCGCGCAAAAGGGTCAGGAGGCCGGCCGTGCGGAAGGCAACGGCGGCCACACAGGCGAAGAGGGTCCGGGGGCCGGCCGTGCGGAGGGCAACGGCGGCCACACAGGCAATGGCGGTCCGGGGGCCGGCTGTGCGGAAGGCAACGGCGGCCGCTCAGGCAATGGCGGTCCGGGGGCCGGCCATGCGGAAGGCAACGGTGGCCGCTCAGGCAATGGCGGTCCGGGGGCCGGCCATGCGGAAGGCAACGGCGGCCAGTCAGGCGACGGCGCCCGGCCAGCAGCCTAGCCAGCGGTCTAGAAAACGGCCGTTTAGCTCCAGACCCAAACGAGGCCGGGCCAGGCTGAAGGCACGGAAGCCGGGGCCGCAGCGGGCGAAGATGCTGAAGACGCTGCTGCAGGCGACGGTGCAGACACGAAGGCCGGACCAGACGAAGATGCAGACACGAAGGCCGGACCAGACGAAGATGCAGACACGAAGGCCGGACCAGACGAGGATGCAGACACGAAGGCTGGACCAGGCGAGGATGAAGCTGAAGCTGGACCAGGCGAGGATGAAGCTGAAGCTGAAGCTGAAGCTGGACCAGGCGAGGATGAAGCTGGACCAGGTGAAGATGTAGCTGGACCAGGCGAGGATGTAGCTGGACCAGGCGAGGATGAAGCTGAAGCTGGACCAGGTGAGGATGAAGCCGGACCAGGCGAGGCTGAAGCTGGACCAAGACCAGGCGAGGCTGAAGCTGGACCAGGACCAGGACCAGGACCAGGCAAGGATGAAGCCGGGCCAGGCGAGGCTGAAGCTGGACCAGGCGAGGCTGAAGCTGGACCAGGACCAGGCGAGGCTGAGGCTGAAGCTGGACCAGGACCAGGACCAGGCAAGGATGAAGCCGGGCCAGGCGAGGCTGAAGCTGGACCAGGCGAGGCTGAAGCTGGACCAGGACCAGGCGAGGCTGAGGCTGAAGCTGGACCAGGACCAGGCGAGAATGAAGCCGGGCCAGGCGAGGATGAAGCCGGGCCAGGCGAGGATGAAGCCGGGCCAGGCGAGGATGAAGCTTCAGGCTGAGGCGTGGCAGTAGCAGGTAGTAGCGCGGCAGGTGATGGTACTGCAGGAGGCGGCGCTGCAGCCACAGGTGGAGAAGCAGCCACAGGTGGAGAAGCAGCCACAGGTGGCCAGACGGGATCCTCGGGCCCCCCAGCTGACGTGGCAGCCGGTGTGGCATGAGGCTGGACGGGCTCCTCGGGCCCCCCAGCCGAAGAAGCAGGAGGCTGGACGGGCTCCTCAGGCCCCCCAGCCGACGTGGCAGCCAGTGTGGCACGAGGCTGGACGGGCTCCTCGGGCCCCCCAGCTAGCGAAGCAGGAGGCTGGATGGGCTCCTCGGGCCCCCCAGCAGGCGAAACAGGAGGCCGGACGGGCTCCTCGGGCCCCCCAGCGAAAACAGCCGCAGAACCAGTGGGCACCGGGGCCCCCGGCACACATGAAACAAAACCAGTAGGCACGTGGGCCTCTGGCACACATAAGGAGGGCTGCAGCTGCGCAGAGCACTGACCCTGCTCAGGCAGTGACAGCCCGGTGCAGTTCACAGCTGGCATCTTGGCCTCCAGGGGTCCAGAGTAAGCTGAGGGCAGTAACCCAGCCTGTGGGGAAGCCCCGGAGTGAGCAATAGTCTCTAATGTTGCCAGCTTTTGAGGAACAGGTCCGTAGTGAAACAGTTTATCTCCCTGCTTAGAAACAGCGGTGGAAAAACAGTATGAATGTTGTGACTCAGCCATTAACTGAACTATGGGTTGTAGCGACGCTAGCGGTGGTGGTGGCTGAGTGGCTAACTGGAGTGGCGGCAGAACAGGTAATTGTGCCCTTAGGGAGGCTAACGGTTGAGCTGCAGACCTGGAAGCTTGTGGCTGGACACAGAACTGAGCCGGAGAATGGCGATACAGTCCTGGCTCGGAGGGAGCGGCAGAGACAGAGTCTGTCGGTTTTCCAGAGGGTTTGTACACGCCCACTTGCGAAGGATCTGTTACCACGAAGGTAGGTAAGCGACCCGTACAGTCTCCCATCCCGCTCTGAATAGCCCCAGAAAACAAAGTCCCGGAATCTGGGGAAGCCAATGCATCCCGCTCACTCACCGCCTCGGGCTGCTCGAAAGTAAATGCAGACGGGGGGTGAAGTCCAAGGTCCAAAAGGAGAAACTCCCGCTCCCACGAACAGAGCGAGTCCAGAAGCCACGGGAGACCGGTCACCAGACGCTGTAGCCGCCTCTCTATAGCGCGCTGGGACATGCCACCCGGGCTTTCCAGCCACAGGTCGATCAGCTCCTGTGTGGCATCGATGAGCGTCTCCCGTAGCTCCCTGGATGGATTAAGCGCTGCTGGGTCCATCTTGTGGTCGCGTCGTACTGTCACGGTCCGGGTCAGCGGCCGTGTGAAGAGTGGAAGGAGGACTCAAACGCAGCACTATTTCAGACGTGAAGGGTGATTTATTGACAATACCAAACATAAAGTGGAGATGGCAAAACTGAACTAAGGACGAACTAAACTGGGAGAAACTACACAAAGGAGTGGCAAACCTGAACATGAAGGGAGAACAGCAGGGAGAGCACGCAGAGGATTTCACAGGGTATGAACACAGACGACGCGACGAGGAGCAGAGGAAATCACACACTATAAGTACACAGAGAGACACTGGGAAATCACACACAGGTGGGGGAAACAGCTGGACCTGATTAACCTGACGAGACAGGGGAACACTAACACCAGGGACCAATAGAGGGAGCACAAACCCAGAACCCAGTATCTAAAATCCCAAAACACAAACCATCCCAAAACAGCCCATGAATAATAAAGAGAATAATAACAATAAAGAACACAAACACAAAGTCACTGAGTCATGGTCGCAGGACCATGACATAAATTGCACACTTGGCTCAATAATTAATGCTCTGGACAGAAAGAAAGCTGCCAATATCAGTCTCACTGAAGAAAAGAATTCATAGTTGATAACTACACCAAATATCTCTGCTAATATGATTTGGATGACTAATTACCGCCCATGTAGGTCAACACTGATGAATGCATATTTATCCAGTGTGAAGCCTGGTGACAGTACACTGACAGCTTTACAAAAGTCCCATATCATTTGTCATTGTGCACTTGATTATAATGAGAGAAGAGGTGCAGGATTATGCACTTATATGTTCATTTATTTAAGTGTATTGCATTATGTTGCCATTTGTAGTCATTGTTAGGCTAATTTCTCTTTCAAGGAATTCTTGTTGTCAACTACACACTTTTTGTCACACTTTTTCCCCCTGAATTTCTCCCATATTTTAAAATGCATTTAAATATTTTAAGTGTAAAACATGCATTGGGAAAATGTTCTGTGTTTGATTAATGTAAAGCCAAGAGATCATCTATGATCCATATCTACATAGCAGGCAATCCTGTTAGATCCTTGCTATAGCTTTTGTTACTCTATTACTGTATGTTAAAAGTGGTCCTGGGTCTTGGGCCCATAGTTTTCGAGTTACTCAGTTTCCTTTGTTTTGGTTATCATTATGATTATTATTAGAAATTACCCCATGGCTTTTTGCATATTTAGTGTATTGTTTGAGTCTTGATTCTTGGTTATCTGTTAGTATTTTTTGATTGATTGAGTTTATTTTGGTGTCTTTCTAGTAATTCATAGCATCAGTGGTTGAACTGAGTTCTGTTTCTTATTTAGGTTGCTGTACAGGGCCACCTTTCCCTGAGGCTCATTCTGCTGGAGGGAAAAGGGAGTTTTTCCATCCCACTGTCGCCAAGCATCTGCTCATCAGGGGTCATTTGTTTGTTGGGGTTTTCGCTCTGTTAATGTCAGATCTTTACATTACAAAATAAAACACCTTTGAAGTGACAGTTGTGATTTGCTGTTATATAAATACAACTGAATTGAAATTGTATAGTTCTAAGGCATTTTAGTTTGGTAAGACAAATTTGTCCTTCTTGTTTCTATTAAATCCTCTGTGTTCCTTTGTCCTTCGTCATGTTTCAGTGCGAGTTCATGTGTCTTTGCTTAGTTGCCTGGTTTTCCTTCATCCCTTAGATTAGATTTACTTCCAACTTGTGTTTACCCTAAGTGAGCTCACCTGTAAAACTTTTCATTTATTTAATTAAATAAATGAAAAGTTGTGTGTGTGATTTATTGATTGCATCATGTGTGGTCAGTTTTAGTTTCAGTCTTCCCTCTGTCCTTTGTCATATTGGGTTCCTGCTCATAAACCTTCGCTATCCACCGTTGAACTTAACTACTTTACATTTCATATAAGTCGTGATAATCTCCGACTTCAGGACATACTAATAACTTTCATTAGTTTTTGAGCAGCTGCAGTAGTAATAGTGGTAATGACAGGTTGTCACATGGCATGGCACATCTGGACTTGCCTCAAGTCACAACATTGTGGGACTACACTATGAATGACAGTTGCATGGAGGGTTGGAGTGTGTTCTGCTCAAAAAGGACAGGTCTAAGCAGATCATTAAAAATTCAAATGGAGTTCAGAATGAATTCTAAACTTTAAGTTACTAGATCATTTTAATCAGTGTGAAGTGAACTGGGCAAGCAGTTAGAAAGTTTGACCTTGAACAGCATTGGTCACATAAACAAACCAGTGTAAGCGGATGGATATTCTGGAGATTATGTTGTTGTAGATTTGGTGTCTCCTCATTAACCCTGAATTCTACAACTGAAATGAAGGGTTCAAGGTTAGGATTACACTTATAGCTGCAAATAGCACACTAATGGGGAAAAAAGCTAGGTTGAAATAAATGGGATTTTTACTTTAACTGCATGAAAAACAAACTCAGAGGAAATGAGTAATGGGCCCAACATCTCATCACAAAGCCCTTCCACAAACTACATGTACAAAGAAGTCAGCAGCTGATCATTTAACTGCTCAGCCTCTGAGCAAGCTTTACTGTTTCCATCCAAACAGTAAAGCCTTTAGCCTGGCTTTGATTGCATCACAGAGACAGAGTACAGACAAGGCACCGCTGTGCGTGTTTGGTCCCTGTGGGGCCACACCTGCAAACTGCTCGTCACATGTTCATGCCCTTTTCATTATATCTAACCATCTGTATCTCTGTCTGACTAGCTAATTAGCTGTCTGCATAAGTAAATGCATCACTAATGCCTCATTGCAAGAGCACAATTTTTCCACATTTCTGTCATCCGTGACGCTCTAATTACAGGATAAGTGTGCGGTCAGTGTCTTTTATCTGATCACATTACAGCATGAATGAAAAGCATTCAGCCTGGAATTCCTACTCAAGCATAAAAAAGGCTTTTTATTGCATAAAGTTTTTACGATATTCAGGCTATAGATAGGGAGACTCATTTGATGTGTTGTGATTGGCTGTGATGTGAGTTGTGAGCAATTACATAATCTCAAAGTCCATCATGTCATCTGAAAATAGGAATTAATGTCTGCTTTTACAGAGGTGCTCACGCTTGCTGTTTATTATGCTCCCTAAATCCAGGAATCTCGGAGTATAAGATATATATGCCACAATGTTACTCCAGTTCAACAAACTTCTAATAATGAAAATATAGCGACATACAAAGAACAAACACGAATAAGGGAGCTGGGTGCCCAAGCAAAAACAGACAAAAGAGAAAGAAGACCACGAACCCACCACATAATGAGCTATCGGATTCTGGCTTTTCCCCTGAACTAATATTGGTAAGCTAAAGTAAAAGAACCTAAAGTGAAAATAGGACTGACGGTGGCCCCCAGATCAGCTCATAATAAAAACAGGAGGCACCACGAGAGCACAAACCTTCATCAAGGCAGCTCCCTCTCTGGGTAGTATTTACTTTTAAGGAAATAGTTTTTAAAAGTTCTTTGTTTGATTTGGCTTAGTTTTTTTGTTCTTTTTAAAAGTACATGAAGATCTTTGTAGAGCAATAAAACAAGTGCGAAGTGCAGACTCTTGTTATTTGCCTTGTTGAAACACATTTTAATGTACATGAAACAATTTTTTATTTTGTTTCCCAAAAAACAAACAACTAAAGAACAGGAACACTGTGTATGTATTCAAACCTTTTATGTATTTAAATGGTTATAACCTTTAACTGTAATGTACACAATAAAAGTCATAATACAGTAATTAGCTATATCCAAAAAAATATCCCATATTGTTATTTTAAAGAGCTATATATAGCATTACTGTCACTTTGACCTTTGATAGCCAAAGAAGAATACATGTGCAAACATTACATGAGCTCCTTGGCAGTGGTCATAATGAACAAAAAACTGCGAAGGGAGAAGAGGATGACATCCGTGCTGATGGAGATGACAACAACAAACCTGCATGCCCCGCCTTACCTGGCTGGATACAGTATGCATGCCAGTGAGCCTTCCAATCAGCACTGAGGATAATTCAGTGGAGAGAGCAGGTTAATGAGGATGACACAAAGGCAGGAGGTAGATGATAGATGTACCAGCACACTGAGGCTACGTGAACCACTGATGACCAAGTACTCAAGTCTGTTTAATTAGCAGCACCTGGCTGCTACTTAATGTCTGTGGAGTGCACTTAGTTTTTCACACACTGCTTTTGCATTTTGGATTATTTTTTGTTAAATAAATGATGACACAATGTCATGTTTTGCGATTTATCAGAGACTGCACTTGGTCTGCTAAGGACCAGTTTGTGTTTATGTAAAACCTTCAAACTGAGGGAGTGTACTTTCTGCAACATGACTATTTAAGCTAATGTAACAATACAAAATGGTAGGTGTAGTCAGAGACATTATCAGGCTTCTAGGATTTGATGTAGCTTTAACTTTTCCATCCACTAACTTGTCTTTTGCTAAGCTAATGCGGCTACATTAGCCACATTAACTCTAGCAATAGATATAGTTCCTGTAGACCAGGGGTGTTGAACTCCAGTCTTCGAGGACTGAAACTTTTATATGTGTCCCTGCTTTAACACACCTGAATACATTTAGTATGTCATTGGCAAGACTCTATAGAACTTGACTGTATGCTGAGGTAGCACTTCAGCTATCTGATTCATGTTACAACAGCTCAAGAGTGAATGAACATGGTGCAATAAAAGTAGTTCTGGAAGTACTTTTTTTAAACATACACTTTTATTTAAACTTACATGAGTCGGGTTTGGGGTTGCCACCTCGCCATGCAGTCAAGTCCTGCTAATGACCTACAAATTTTATTCATGCGAAGAATAATAAAGACATCGGGGTAGATTATAAAACAAATACAAATTTTAACACTTAAAAACAACCAAATTCCTGGGAAGTATTGAGCAGCTATTTCAGAGAAAATCTGTTATGTAAAAAAAAAAGAGATTTCCTGAAATGGAAATGTTATGAACTGAGTTATATGGAACATTGAAATTCTTTGTATTAAATATTACTGTGACTCATACAGGAGTGACAGTCTTGTTTTTCAGCTCTTAACTGTTTTGTTTTGTGGATTCACAATAATCACAGAGGAAGTTTAGTTGTCACATCAGTTGAGTTCAGTGTCAGTTGTCAGCACAAAAAACTCTTTAGGCTTTACATCGAGGAATAATCCTTCCTGTTACTCACTGACCTAAGGGGTGTCTGACTCTGTCAAATGGGATGACAGGTTCACTGGCGTACTCAGTCAAACGCAGCTTCAAGCGTTCTGAGGGGGGGAAAAGAGGCAGTCTGTAGACTTCCAGTCTCACTGTTTCTGAAGAAAGACCTGAAGAGGATTCATTGTTTCACCCTGAAAAAGCTCTTGGCCCAAAAATAATTGTCTGACGCTCGCAGTTGTTGCAAAATCAATTTCACCCCGGTTCTTTTTATTCCTCGGGCATCCAGAGACGGCACCGAACTCAGTAGTCATTTTCACAAAAACCTTTATTCATCTTTATTCATCTTCATTTAAGCATGCATCTTCTAGAAGGGGAGATGTGCAAGGCCGGTGTCCCTCTGCAAATCTTCCACTCCTTTGTCTGTGAAACACAGTTTTGTAGAAGCGACCCCATCATAAAACCCCCATGATGTGCTGCAAACTCTGTGTCTGTGTGTGTATGCACGAGCACATGAGTGCCTGTGTGTGCACGTACCTGTGTGTATGTGTGAGTGCACGTGAGTGACTGTGCATGTAGGTGTGGGTGCATCAGTCAAAGCACTGTGTGTGTGTCTCTGTGTACGTGACTTCCTCCCGGTCATAAAAGTAATCTCCTCACCTAAGCTACACCAAATTCCTCTACACAACAGAGAAAACAGAGTTAACATATTACAAACACTGAGACCCCCACCCAGGTCTCCCTAGAGTGAATCTACAATAGGCAAGCAGCTTGGTGTGAAAAAATCAACTGTGGGAGCAATCATCAGAAAATGGAAGACATACAAGACCACTGATAACCTCCCTCGATCTGGGGCTCCACGCAAGATCTCATCCCGTGGGGTCAAAATGATCATGAGAACGGTGAGCAAAGATCCCAGAACCACACGGGGGGACCTGGTGAATGACCTGCAGAGAGCTGGGACCAAAGTAACAAAGGTCACCATCAGTAACACACTACAACGGCAGGGAATCAAATCCCGCAGTGCCAGACGTGTTCCGCTGCTGAAGCCAGTGCATGTCCACGCCCGTCTGAAGTTTGCCAGAGAGCACATGGATGATACAGCAGAGGATTGGGAGAATGTCATGTGGTCAGATGAAACCAAAGTAGAACTTTTTGGTATAAACTCAACTCGTCGTGTTTGGAGGAAGAAGAATACTGAGTTGCATCCCAAGAACACCATACCTACTGTGAAGCATGGGGGTGGAAACATCATGCTATGGGGCTGTTTTTCTGCCAAGGGGACAGGACGACTGATCCGTGTTAAGGACAGAATGAATGGGGCCATGTATCGTGAGATTTTGAGCCAAAACCTCCTTCCATCAGTGAGAACTTTGAAGATGAAACGAGGCTGGGTCTTCCAACATGACAATGATCCAAAACACACCGCCCGGGCAACAAAGGAGTGGCTCCGTAAGAAGCATTTGAAAGTCCTGGAGTGGCCTAGCCAGTCTCCAGACCTCAACCCCATAGAAGATCTGTGGCGGGAGTTGAAAGTCTGTGTTGCTCGGCGACAGCCCCAAAACATCACTGCTCTCGAGAAGATCTGCATGGAGGAATGGGCCAAAATACCAGCTACTGTGTGTGCAAACCTGGTAAAGACCTATAATAAACGTTTGACCTCTGTTATTGCCAACAAAGGTTATGTTACAAAGTATTGAGTTGTATTTTTGTTATTGACCAAATACTTATTTTCCACCCTGATTTACGAATAAATTCTTTACAAATCCTACCATGTGGATTCATGGATTTTTTTTTCACATTCTGTCTCTCACAGTTGAAGTGTACCTCTGGTGCAAATTACTGACCTCTGTCATCATTTTAGGTGGGGGAACTTGCACAATCGGTGGCTGACTAAATACTTTTTTGCCCCACTGTAATTAAAAATTGGACTAGATGCCTTTAATATTTTGTGATAATCTTCTCCCTATATGCACATATAATCAAGGAAAAGTTCAGTTTTGAATGTTCTACATTTAGCCCTGCTGCAGACTGGTGACCTGTCCAGGTTGTCATGTTGCTGCTGGGATAGGCTCCAGCCCCCCACCGCAACCTGAAATGGATAAACAGATGAAGATAGATGGATGATTTTATACAGTGTAGGCAGGGGTAAACAGGTGTACGTATTTAATCAAGTATTCAGCAGACTTAGAGTAAGTAGAGTATAGTAAAAAGATTCAGCTTTTGCTTTGCTTCGATTTTTTTAAAGCCTGTATTTGCATTTGAGGAACCATCTTGCTTTGCTCCATCGTCATAGTGACACCAACCAGTCCCTCACAGGAAAGGGCAATCTCACTGAGCTTAACAGTTAGCACGATCCAAGCTAGCGATGTGTTACTAGCTTTATTCGTATACAGATGGGTCAATACTCATCAGTGAACAGCTTCTCCTTTAATCTGATGCCAAAGTAGAGACGCGACCGCCTCACTCTCACTCACGCGATTTGATTGGTTCGAGGCATTTATGCAAAATTTGGAGAAAAAAGGTGTTTTTTGAAAAGTTAAACTTTTCTTTACTTTTTAGCGTGAGCTGGCTCCACAAGTCAGTTTGGCAACTCCTGATGTCAAAGTGCATGAAAGGTGAAAGCACTGAAGCCTAAAAGTGTACATGTGTATTTTTTCCAACCCAGACGCTGGTAAAGTACAGACAAGACGCTTTTAGAGAAAGTTAGGTCCTCCATCTTAACGATTTTGTGTCTCATGGTAAGGCATGACAAAAAAACAAGCCCTAAATTTCATCTAAAAATGCCTCCTTTGCTGCATAACAGAAAACTGACTTCTTTTGAGACCCAGAAAAAAGCCAAAAACATGAATTTAGAGGCTGCTCTGAAATAAAAGACTGAGCAACAGCAAGGGGTGTGTCAGCATCTGCTGTTAGCGGTGATCGATGCACTGAAAAACCTTGAGGTGGTTTACTTCATCATCGTGGTCGACGGTGCTGTGGATGAAAAAACTAGAAGCATGCTGAAGTTGAGCGGGTCTTCTCAGATTGTCGGACAGACTCCAAATGGGTGGGTCAAGGGTCAAGGGTGGCTGTAGCTCAGGAGGTAGAGCAGGTCACCTACTGATCGGAAGGTCGGTGGTTCGATCCCTGGCTCCTCCAGTCTACATGTCAAGTATCCTTGGGCAAGATACTAACCCCAACTTGCTCTCCGATGCATCCATCGGAGTATGAATGTCATTAGAAAGTGTAGATAAAGTGCTTGTGAGAATGGGTGTGATTGGGTGAATGAGGCAGGTTGTATAGAGCTCTTTGAGAGTAGAAAAGCGCTATATAAGAATCAGTCCATTTACCAAATGGTACAGGAAGCAGGTTATGTACATATCTGGTAATATATTCAAAGATAAATGATCAAAAACACCTTTGGTGAGACATTTGGACACACCAAATACTCTTTAATGAACTTTCCTAAATAATCAGCTACAACTGCAGACCACCCAGATAATGGTGATAGATGCTTTGAAAACATCTTAATGACAATTTAGTAAACACTAATGATTATTGTGGCTGAACACATTTTTATTAACGATCCATTTTTAATGGCAGAGTCTTTCCCATAGTCTTTTCTTCTGTCACCCTCCCTCCTCCCAACCAGTTGTGGCAAATGGCTGCCCCTCCCTGAACCTCCTTCTGCTAGAGGATTCTTCCTGTTAACAAGGAGTTTTGCCTTCCCACTGTTGCCAAGTGCTTGCTCATAAGGGATCATTGGATTGTTGGGGTTTTCTCTTTATTATAGGGTCTTTACAACTGTTGTTGTTTCATTGTTGTGATTTGGCACTTTATAAATAAAGTTGAATTGAATTGGTCCCCTTCATAGAGCAGAAAACACTCAGGTTTCATAGAAAACCATTCTGTAAAATGTATTTCATTATTTTGAAACACACCCTAATGTACGAGAAAGCTTATTCATACAGCACGTTCTATTACTGAAGCTATAATAACACAGCCATGTCTCTGTGTTTAAACTGTAAAGCCAAAGCTAACTGTATGATATTGTGAGGAATGGATTCATAACATGGCAGACAAGTCAAAGTTGTTCATATTTTATTCTACTCTTTTCTGGCATGTATTTTTGTTACTGTGTTACTGTTGTTGAGTTATATAAAAAATTCTCTAGAAAATGCTTATTGCTGTTTTATTCCCCGTTTTCTATCGCTATACTTATTCTTAGACAGAGGGCCTCTAGGAGGAGCACAGAGTCGTGGAGTTTTGTTTAGAGCTTCAGGGATGGCAAATTAAGCATGATGAAACAGTAGCATGAATGAGATGTCCAAAGCAGCTCCATTGAAAATAACGCTAACAGCATTCTTACTCTTACTGATAATGATGAGCTCAAGCAACTTGAGACTTGAATACACGTCTCACACCCGCTTAATAATCATATTCTGAGCTTTAGTTTATGTGACTTTTTTCAGCAGTTTTCTCAGAGACAACCCAAACTGTATCTTTAAAAAAAGATCTCCTATTTAATCTTTAAAAGCACACGGGGACATAACTGCAACTGCTAAATTACCAAACTGACTACGACTAAAAAAGCTGATCAGGAACAGCTCTGCAAATTGGCCGAGTGGTCAACATCCAGAATTTAGCATTTCAGCTAGTGAGTCATCACATCTCTAAAAGCAGCAGAAATCTGCAAACTACAAACAAGTCATCAGTCATTAAGTCCCTACCTGCAGTTTTTTTAAACGAGTCTATGATGATGAATGGAAACACGGAGAGGTGATGTAAAAATAGACCTGTGCAATTTGTTTCTATTTGCTGCCCACACACGCGCTGCTGCAGTGCTGAAATTGGTCCGCTACAGTACTTTCATAGTAAACACTGGTACTTAGAACTTTGCTTCTTTGAATGTGTCAAGAGCAGTTTGAGCTCCTCACCCTGTTCACAATGGGGCTCCAAACCACATGTACCCATTAACCCTTACTTGTGATGTTATGACCCTGCCTTGACTCCTTCACTTGGACTTCACTTGGCAACCACTTGTGAATAAGGGAGGAGCAGAAAGTAGCAATAGAAAAGTACCTATTTCAAACTTACAGTTTAAGATACTAAGCTTAAACTGTCGAGCCAAGCACCACAAAGTTGAATGTGCCTAATCAGAGTTTCTGCTTTAAAGTTTAATATGATCTCTGCACGGCTTACATTTTAGGGATTGTCTCTGGGGTGAATGGAGCTCAGGTAGAGCAGGTCATCTGCTAATTTGAAGGCTGGTGATTTGATTCCTGGCAAATATCCTTGGGTAAGATACAAACCCCAAGTTGCTCTGCAATGCGTCCATTGGAGTATGAATGTCTTTGAATGGTAGCTAGAAAGAACACAGCACAAAATGCTTGTGTGAGTATGGGTGAATGAGACAAGTTGTGTAGAGCGCTTTTTAGAAAAACAGTCCATTTAATTCAGTTCAATTCAATTTTATTTATATAGCCAAATCATATCAACAGTCGTTTCAAGGCTTTTTATATTGTACAGTAGATTATACAATAATAGATACAGAGAAAAACCCAACAATCATATGACCCCCTATGAGCAAGCACTTTGGCGACAGTGGGAAGGAAAAACTCCCTTTTAACAGGAAGAAACCTCCGGCAGAACCAGGCTCAGGGAGGGGCGAGGCCATCTGCTGCGACCGGTTGGGGTGAGAGAAGGAAACAGGATAAAGACATACTGTGGAAGAGAGACAGAGGTTAATAACAGATATGATGATTCAATGCAGAGAGGTCTATTAACACATAGTGAGTAGTGATGGGTCGGTCGCGAACGAAATGGTTCTTAGAGCCCGGTCTTTGACGTGAACGAAGCGTTGTTTTTTTTTCTCTCTCTCTCTCGTTCTTTTTTTCGGCTTCACTCAGCATGCGAGCCTTGTGCTTTAAGCTGGGATGAGGGGGGAGGGGCGGTAGTTACACTCGCAGTAGCACAGGAACAGAGCGGGAGAGAGAGAGAGAGAAAGAGAGCCAGGGACAACAAGGTCCCATTAGAAAGGTATAGTAATCATCCACAACTATTTTCGGTTGCAGATGATAAAGGATTCAGAAAGTTTATTCATGCAGGCCCATATGACAGAGAATGTGCATCTTCTGTTTGTTTTCATATTTTAATTTATATTTAATTGTGTTGTGGTTTGCAGTGTTTTGTGTTGTTTCACTTTAAATTTGTAAAAGGAAAAAGCTGAAAATTTGAATAGTTAAAAGTTGAAATTTGAATAGTTGATTATTGTATTAACTGATTTATTTATTACATTTTATGTGGAGTGAATAAATAAAGGTATATTTACGGTGGCCCCTACAGACAAAGCACATACAAACTTCAAATCACGTACGAACTCTGAAGCACGTACAAACTGGCAACAAACTGTTCCAACTTCTGCAATCTGGTAGAAGGTTCCGCATCTTCTGGGCAAGGACAGAGAGACTCAAGAGGAGCTTCTATCACCAAGCCATCCGTGCCCTAAACACACACACCCGCCCTCTCACATCATCTATAATTGACTGAGACAGGACTCTCTTCCAGACACTCTAAACCAAGGCACAATGTACATTTCAAATTCCTTTAATTTTAAATATGTTTATATTGTCTATCCTGTAAAATAGTCAGATGTCTATTCATATTAATGTACAGAATTCACCTGCTTGCTGCTACTACTGCACATTCACCCAGTGTATATACTATATGTGTATATATATATATATATATATATATATATATATGTTCTTCCTCTACACCCCCCCCCCCCCCCCCCCAATTTTTGCACATGTCGAGGAGCGTGTCAGGCTACATTCCACTGTGTGTTATGCTTGTATAACTATGCATGTGACAAATAAAGAACCTTGAACCTTGAACTCCAAAACACGTAAAAACTCCAAAACACGTAAAAACACGTACAAACTCCGAAGCACGTACAAACTCCAAAACACGTACAAACTCAGAAGCACATAAAAACTCAAAACACGTACAAAAGACAACAGAAGTGCTCCAGGATGCTGGGTGCAGTGTTGAGCTTTTGTTACGTAGTGCCTACACAAGCCAGGAAGTACCAACGACCGGATTTGGTGTGTGGTAGTAACAGGTAAATGAGCTTTTTTTTTTTTTAATTATTTGACTATATATGAATGCTTGTGTATAAATACACAAACAATACACATATGCTTTCATGCTTTCAATTGTGTAATTTAAGTGATCTAGGTAGCTCTGTTTTGGAAGTTCAGTTCATGCTAGAAATGTGCTTTTTGGAGTTTGTACGTGTTTTGTCTCTAGGGGCCACCGCATATATTTATATATAAACATATATAAATAAAACCATTTTTTTTTTTACATTAGTAAATCCTTTGTGCATAATTTTACATTATTGTTAATAATAAATTAATTAAAGCAACAAAACAACCTGAAGAGCCGGTTTGGAGCCGAAAGAGCCGGCTCTTTTTAGTGAGCCGAGCCGAAAGAGCCGGAAATCCCATCACTAATATTGAGTGAGAAAGGTGACTGGAAAGGTTGGGGTGAGAGAAGGAAGACAGGATAAAAGACATGCTGTGGAAGAGAGACAGAGGTTAATAACAGATATGATTCAATGCAGAGAGGTCTATTAACACATAGTGAGTGAGAAAGGTGACTGGAAAGGAAAAACTCAATGCATCATGGGAATCCCCCGGCAGCCTACGTCTATTGCAGCATAACTAAGGGAGGATTCAGGGTCACCTGGTCCAGCCCTAACTATGTGCTTTCGCAAAAAGGAAAGTTTAAAGCCTAATCTTGAAAGTAGAGATAGTGTCTGTCTCCCGAATCCAAACTGGAAGCTGGTTCCACAGAAGAGGGGCCTGAAAACTGAAGGCTCTCCCTCCCATTCTACTTTTAAATACTCTAGGAACAACAAGTAGGCCTGCAGTGCGAGAGCAAAGTGCTCTAATAGGGTGATATGGTACTACAAGGTCGTTAAGATAAGATGGGGCCTGATTATTTAAGACCTTGTATGTGAGGAGCAGGATTTTGAATTCAATTCTGGATTTAACAGGAAGCCAATGAAGGGAAGCCAAAACAGGAGAAATATGCTCTCTCTTTCTAGTCCCTGTCAGCACTCTTGCTGCAGCATTGTGGATCAGCTGAAGGCTTTTCAGCGAGTTTTTTGGACATTCTGATAATAATGAATTACAGTAGTCCAGCCTGGAAGTAATAAATGCATGAACTAGTTTTTCAGCGTCACTCTGAGACGGGATATTTCTAATTTTAGAGATGTTGCGCAAATGGAAGAACGCAGTCTTACATATTTGTTTAATATGTGCGTTGAAGGACATATCCTGGTCAAAAATGACTCCAAGGTTCCTCACAGTGTTACTGGAGGCCAAGGTAATGCCATCCAGAGTAAGAATCTGGTTAGATACCATATTTCTAAGATTTTCAGGGCCGAGTACAATAACCTCAGCTTTATCTGAATTAAGAATTTAGCGGACATCCAGGTCTTTATGTCTCTAAGACATTCCTGCAATTTAGCTAATTGGTGTGTGTTATCTGGCTTCATGGACAGATAGAGCTGGGTGTCATCTGCATAGCAGTGAAAATGTATGCTATGTCTTCTAATGATGCTGCCTAAGGGAAGCATATATAATGTAAACAGAATTGGTCCTAGCACTGAACCCTGTGGAACTCCATAATTAACCTCAGTGTGTGAAGAGGACTCTCCATTTACATGCACAAATCGGAGTCTATTAGACCTCAGTGTGTGAAGAGGACTCTCCATTTACATGCACAAATCGGAGTCTATTAGATAGATATGATACAAACCACTGCAGTGCAGTACCTGTAATACCTACAGCATGTTCTAATCGCTCTAATAGGATATTATGGTCAACAGTATCGAACGCTGCACTGAGGTCTAGCAGGACAAGCACAGAGATGAGTCCACTGTCAGAGGCCATAAGAAGATCATTTGTAACCTTCACTAAAGCTGTTTCTGTGCTGTGATGAGCTCTGAAACCTGACTGAAACTCTTCAAATAAACCATTCCTCTGCAGATGATCTGTTAGCTGTTTGACAACTACTCTTTCAAGGATTTTTGATATGAAAGGAAGGTTGGAGATTGGCCTATAATTAGCTAAGACTGCTGGGTTTAGAGATGCTTTTTGAGTAAAGGTTTAACTACAGCCAGCTTGAAGGCCTGTGGTACATAGCCGATTATTAGAGATAGGTTGATCATATTTAAGATCGAAGAATTAATTAATGGCAGGACTTCTTTGAGCAGTTTTGTAGGAATGGGGTCTAAAAGACACGTTGATGGTTTGGAGGAAGTAATTATTGAAGTTAACTCAGAAAGATCAACTGGAGAAAAAGAGTCCAAATGAATTTCAATGGTACTAAAAGTAGCTGTAGATAATATTACATCTGTGAGATAATTATAGGTAATTTTTTCACTAATGATTAAAATTTTATTTGTGAAGAAGTTCATGAAGTCATTACTAGTTAACGTTAAAGGGATGGTTGGCTCAAAAGAGCTCTGACCTTTTGCCAGCCTGGCTACAGTGCTGAAGAGAAACCTGGTGTTGTTCTTATTTTCTTCAATCAGTGATGAATAGTAAGATGTTCTGGCTTTGCGGAGGGCTTTCTTATAAAGCAACAAACTATTTCTCCAGGCTAAATGATGATCCTCTAAATTTGTGACACGCCATTTCCTCTCCAGCTTACGAGTCATCTGCATTAGGGTACGTGTTTGAGAATTATTTCACGGAGTCAGGTACTTCTGATTTGAGTTTTTAGTTTTCACCGGAGCTACAGTATCCAGTGTCGTACATAGTGAGGAGGTAAGATAATCGACCTCTGTTGGGGTAGCGTTCAGGTAGCTGCTCTGCTCTATGTTGGTACAGGCCATTGAAGATGATAACAGTGGGTGGATTGGATTCTTAAACTTAGTTACAGCGCTTTCAGAAAGACATCTACTGTGATAAAATCTACTCTCCACTGCTGTGTAATCAATTATTGTAAATCTAAATGTTATCAGGAAATGATCAGACAGGAGAAGGTTTTCAGGAAACACTGTTAAATGTTCAGTTTCTATGCCATATGTTAAAACAAGATCTAGAGTGTGATTAAAGTGGTGGGTGGGTTCTTTTACATTTTGAGAGAAGCCAATTGAGTCTAATAACAGATTAAATGCCATGTTGAGGCTGTCATTTTTAGCAATGGCTGCACTGCTACGGTAAACTCTTTTGGAGTTGTTTTTAATAATCCTAAAGAAACTCGTAAAGGTGCTGGTTTATCAATTAACCATCAAGCTGCACTACTCAAGGTGGGGTTCTCCTGCCCAAGCTCCTCCATTTTCCTCTGTCGGTCAGTGCAGTAGAAATGCTCGGGGTCTGTCTAGTTTACCAGTTGTGCTTCTGAGCTCCTAATTTTGTATTTCCCTGTACTGTATCATGCACCACACAGCTTAGCTCCTCTCTGCCTCAGCTCATTGCTCACCTGACTCCCCAGCCTTACCTCATCTCTTGGATCACCTCTGCACATTCCAAGTTTTGCTAATAAACTTTTAAACTGATCCCTGTGTTATACTCTTGCAACACTCTATACAACTTGCCAGTTGTTTCAAACACAATGCTTTCTAAATCCATAAATCCAGGCCTGTCTGCCGAGTCTCTGGCCTTTCAGTTCAACCAGACTGATTACAGTATATCTGCATCCTTATAGCCGAATCCTTCAAATGAGGTAAAAATTCCAATGTGTTCTGCACACTGCTTTCTTTTCTCTGAGAAATAAAATGAAAACCTTTTCTGGAATATTTGCAGGGTTTTGAAATGATGATGCACCCTGAATGTGTTTCAGCCTTTTGAGTTGTGCTGGTGAAAACAGCTTTAAGGATCCAGACCTTTGATCTAAGTAGAATATTTCTACATTTTATTTCAGGAACCATTGGATGGACATAAAATTTGATTCAGATGTTTGTGATCTGCAGAAGAATTATGACATAAAAAAGAAGGGCATTAAACATGACTGAAAACACAAGGGTTTTATTACATAATGGGACACCAAGACAGATTTATAAGTATGCATACTAACAGAGTAGTAATGTTCATGCAGCTGTAGTTTTATGTTCTGGGTTGTCATCTTGCTAAAAGACAAATCTTCTATCAAGTGGCAGTAGCAGATAGCAGCGAGGGACATTTATGCTCCCCTTGTACATTCCTGAGCCTTTCAGATCGTTCTGCAGATGAATATCCCCAGAGCACCACCTGTCTTCCTGCTGGGGATGATGTACAACAATGAGTTACCTTTGGTTATAACTTTACTTTGTTTAAAAGAGCTCCCTGGGCCTTCTGGCACTTGTCTAGATGTCTCTTGAATTATTTGTTTACATTTAAAATAGAATCGGGGTGACAGTTTTGTGCTTTTGGATTATGCTTTTGGTGCTTATCTGCTTATGGTGACAGTTGTGGATCATCCTTAGTTGCTGGGAAAAAAGGATTTCTTTGTGTGTGTTTAGGAGGCTTTAACAGAGCATAATGTTAATAAAAATTACAATTTAAAGGATCCAGACAGCATTTTTAGATTCCTGGAGACAACTTATACAGTGGGGCAAAAAAGTATTTAGTCAGCCACCGATTGTGCAAGTTCCCCCACTTAAAATGATGACAGAGGTCAGTAATTTGCACCAGAGGTACACTTCAACTGTAAGAGACAGAATGTGAAAAAAAAATCCATGAATTCACATGGTAGGATTTGTAAAGAATTTATTCGTAAATTAGGGTGGAAAATAAGTATTTGGTCACCTCAAACAAGGAAAATCTCTGGCTCTCACAGACCTGTAACGTCTTCTGTAAGAAGCTTTTCTGTCCCCCACTCGTTACCTGTATGAATGGCACCTGTTTGAACTCATCATCTGTATAAAAGACACCTGTCCACAGCCTCAAACAGTCAGACTCCAAACTCCGCCATGGCCAAGACCAAAGAGCTTTCGAAGGACACCAGGAAAAGTATTGTAGACCTGCACCAGACTGGGAAGAGTGAATCTACAATAGGCAAGCAGCTTGGTGTGAAAAAATCAACTGTGGGAGCAATCATCAGAAAATGGAAGACATACAAGACCACTGATAATCTCCCACGATCTGGGGCTCCACGCAAGATCTCATCCCGTGGGGTCAAAATGATCATGAGAACGGTGAGCAAAGATCCCAGAACCACACGGGGGGACCTGGTGAATGACCTGCAGAGAGCTGGGATCAAAGTAACAAAGGTCACCATCAGTAACACACTACAACAGCAGGGAATCAAATCCCGCAGTGCCAGACGTGTTCCGCTGCTGAAGCCAGTGCATGTCCAGGCCCGTCTGAAGTTTGCCAGAGAGCACATGGATGATACAGCAGAGGATTGGGAAAATGTCATGTGGTCAGATGAAACCAAAGTAGAACTTTTTGGTATAAACTCAACTCGTCGTGTTTGGAGGAAGAAGAATACTGAGTTGCATCCCAAGAACACCATACCTACTGTGAAGCATGGGGGTGGAAACATCATGCTATGGGGCTGTTTTTCTGCCAAGGGGACAGGACGACTGATCCGTGTTAAGGACAGAATGAATGGGGCCATGTATCGTGAGATTTTGAGCCAAAACCTCCTTCCATCAGTGAGAACTTTGAAGATGAAACGAGGCTGGGTCTTCCAACATGACAATGATCCAAAACACACCGCCCGGGCAACAAAGGAGTGGCTCCGTAAGAAGCATTTGAAAGTCCTGGAGTGGCCTAGCCAGTCTCCAGACCTCAACCCCATAGAAAATCTGTGGCGGGAGTTGAAAGTCCATGTTGCTCAGCGACAGCCCCAAAACATCACTGCTCTCGAGAAGATCTGCATGGAGGAATGGGCCAAAATACCAGCTACTGTGTGTGCAAACCTGGTAAAGACCTATAGTAAACGTTTGACCTCTGTTATTGCCAACAAAGGTTATGTTACAAAGTATTGAGTTGTATTTTTGTTATTGACCAAATACTTATTTTCCACCCTGATTTACGAATAAATTCTTTACAAATCCTACCATGTGGATTCATGGATTTTTTTTTTCACATTCTGTCTCTCACAGTTGAAGTGTACCTCTGGTGCAAATTACTGACCTCTGTCATCATTTTAGGTGGGGGAACTTGCACAATCGGTGGCTGACTAAATACTTTTTTGCCCCACTGTATGTTCTGGTATGTACAGTGGGGCAAAAAAGTATTTAGTCAGCCACCGATTGTGCAAGTTCCCCCACCTAAAATGATGACAGAGGTCAGTAATTTGCACCAGAGGTACACTTCAACTGTGAGAGACAGAATGTGAAAAAAAAATCCATGAATCCACATGGTAGGATTTGTAAAGAATTTATTCGTAAATCAGGGTGGAAAATAAGTATTTGGTCAATAACAAAAATACAACTCAATACTTTGTAACATAACCTTTGTTGGCAATAACAGAGGTCAAACGTTTACTATAGGTCTTTACCAGGTTTGCACACACAGTAGCTGGTATTTTGGCCCATTCCTCCATGCAGATCTTCTCGAGAGCAGTGATGTTTTGGGGCTGTCGCCGAGCAACATGGACTTTCAACTCCCGCCACAGATTTTCTATGGGGTCGAGGTCTGGAGACTGGCTAGGCCACTCCAGGACTTTCAAATGCTTCTTACGGAGCCACTCCTTTGTTGCCCGGGCGGTGTGCTTTGGATCATTGTCATGTTGGAAGACCCAGCCTCGTTTCATCTTCAAAGTTCTCACTGATGGAAGGAGGTTTTGGCTCAAAATCTCACGATACATGGCCCCATTCATTCTGTCCTTAACACGGATCAGTCGTCCTGTCCCCTTGGCAGAAAAACAGCCCCATAGCATGATGTTTCCACCCCCATGCTTCACAGTAGGTATGGTGTTCTTGGGATGCAACTCAGTATTCTTCTTCCTCCAAACACGACGAGTTGAGTTTATACCAAAAAGTTCTACTTTGGTTTCATCTGACCACATGACATTTTCCCAATCCTCTGCTGTATCATCCATGTGCTCTCTGGCAAACTTCAGACGGGCCTGGACATGCACCGGCTTCAGCAGCGGAACACGTCTGGCACTGCGGGATTTGATTCTCTGCCGTTGTAGTGTGTTACTGATGGTGACCTTTGTTACTTTGGTCCCAGCTCTCTGCAGGTCATTCACCAGGTCCCCCCGTGTGGTTCTGGGATCTTTGCTCACCGTTCTCATGATCATTTTGACCCCACGGGATGAGATCTTGCGTGGAGCCCCAGATCGAGGGAGATTATCAGTGGTCTTGTATGTCTTCCATTTTCTGATGATTGCTCCCACAGTTGATTTTTTCACACCAAGCTGCTTGCCTATTGTAGATTCACTCTTCCCAGTCTGGTGCAGGTCTACAATACTTTTCCTGGTGTCCTTCGAAAGCTCTTTGGTCTTGGCCATGGCGGAGTTTGGAGTCTGACTGTTTGAGGCTGTGGACAGGTGTCTTTTATACAGATGATGAGTTCAAACAGGTGCCATTCATACAGGTAACGAGTGGGGGACAGAAAAGCTTCTTACAGAAGACGTTACAGGTCTGTGAGAGCCAGAGATTTTCCTTGTTTGAGGTGACCAAATACTTATTTTCCACCCTAATTTACGAATAAATTCTTTACAAATCCTACCATGTGAATTCATGGATTTTTTTTTCACATTCTGTCTCTTACAGTTGAAGTGTACCTCTGGTGCAAATTACTGACCTCTGTCATCATTTTAAGTGGGGGAACTTGCACAATCGGTGGCTGACTAAATACTTTTTTGCCCCACTGTATTACACGGTCTAGAGGTGTTCTGAGGCACAAAGGGAAAATACAGAGTCAAATTAATAAAATAAAATAAAATCACATCATATACATATATATACCGTATATATATATATATATATATATATATATATTCGCTTGTCATATTGCAGCCACAGAAATTCTTTTGTCCATGAAACCATAAAGCTGCACTTTCTTTTTGCCTTATAGTCTGATTTGTCATAACTTTTCCGTTTTGTGGTAAGTTTTTCTTTGGCTGTCACTTCTTCACCCTGACCTGTCTTATTTGGCTCAGCAGAACTAAAATATTGTGGCGAGCTCAGACAAGGAGGAGACGGAGGTATCGTTTGGTCTTGCTTCCCGTGAGCTAGCCAGGGAGCACAGCCGTTTATTGACATCTGCAGAAGAACACTGCCGCTAGCTAACTGCTCAGCGCGGCAACAGCACAGCAACAACAACAACAACAACACCACCACACAGGGCGCCCTCTGACCCCGGAAGGACACACCGTCGCAGCGAGAGGGCGTCACCCGTCACTATGGCAACATAAACAAAACATAACTGTACAAACAGAACCCCGAACAGCCCTAACCCGCTACAATATATATCCTGCTGCTTTTACACACGCACTCACATAATGCTCAGCGATTCTCTGCACGATCAACCTCTCACATGTTTAAGCTTGCTGCGGGAGATTTCACTTGTCATGTTTGCATAGTAAGCTAACGATTGATAAGACAACGTCAGAGGAATTGGTGCACAAATTATCATCACTCACCAATCAGTGCTGTCGCTCTCTATACACAGTTCGCGCGATTGCAAAGTGAAAGCAAAAAAACAAGCGCAAATTCAAACGCAATTTCAATATGTCACATATTGACAGTGGCTCACCGATGCCAATGACATAATTACCCAGCTACATTTCCGAAAGAATGCAAAAGCATTGCCATAGATTTTTCCTTCCTACAATAGCCCGACGGGCAGGGTAGCCCGTCTGAAAAAAATCGCTAGCCCCAGGACGTCGGGCTAGCGATTTTGCGAGCCCTGTATCTGATTGAGGAATCACTCATCTTTGGAAAAGAGAGTTTATTACAGAGAAATGGCTCTTTCCAAAATAAAAGCTATACTATCCGCTTCTTCTGGGCTATATTCTCAGCAGCATAAGGAGAATCATGTGCTAAAAGCTGTCTAAATGACTCGGCTAAAGTTAGTAGCATGCTTGTTGTTTTTTTTGTCTGCTTCCACTTGTCTTTGCACTAGGATGATGTCGGCGTAAATGTGCAGTCATATTCGTTGTGTTCCCACTAGTGCTTTCAGGTTAATCTCGTTGAAATGACCTTAACGCCACAACACGGCAAATCTCCGTTAACGAGCTACCGCCGATCGCTCCGTGCATGGGGCTAGACGGCCAACACGTTAACGAGCTAACTGCGCTAACACACTAGTTCACACCAATGTAATTGAGCATTGCATGGCACATCCAACATACTGTTTTACTTTAGTCCATGACTCGCTTACCTTCAGAGTCATACGTCACATGAAAACCAAAATAATTCCAAACGCCAGATCTGAATGAGGTTCAATTTGCCTGTTGCAAGGAGAGCTTAACTTCTGTCTCGCTAGCTTGCCCTGCGCTCTTCCTTCTGACTATGCTGTCTGTGTTGAGCGCTCAGTGGATCTGCGCTGGACAGTGCAGCCTAGGCAGAGTAGTCGAACGCAGATTCACTGAGCGCTCAACACAGACAGCATCGTCAGAAGGAAAATTGATCAAATAAATTACAAATGTTGTATTGTTTGATACATATGCGTACCGAACCGAAAGCACTGTATCGAACGGTTCAATATCGATACGAATATCGTTGCACCCCTAATATATATATATATATATATATATATTAGAGATGGCACGATACCACTTTTTTATGTCCGATACCGATATCATAAATTTGGATATCTGCCGATACCGATATGAATCCGATATAGTGTTTTTTAATCAACAAAACTGTTTTTTAAATATCTTGCTGCATTTTGTATAAGTTCATACTCAAGTTTAAAACAACAACTACACTAAAGCTATTCTGTTATACCTGTATGCAAAAAAAAATATTTCATAGTTCAGCAATACTGATCAATCTAATAAACTTAAACCTACACCATCCTCCCTATTCTGGTATTTTAAAGAGTACTTAGCATAAATATTAAGCAACCTAACTAATAGGGTTCCAACTCCCAGCAACAACAAAAATAAATAAATAAAAAATAGGGAACCACCCCTCACGCTCCACCTCATGATGCTTAATCGACGTAATCAACCTTAATTTGATGCAGTGTGAAAAAAAATGCACAGAAATCAATTATTTTTCAAGAAATATTAAATAGATTCAACATCTTTCTTCAACAAAATTGCAGACTGCACAGATGGTACCTTCCCAAAGGAAAAAGTACTATAGCTTACTAGGGTATATATATTAGACTTAATAGTTACTATATACAGTAATGGACTTCTATTCATTTTGCATCAAATTAAAACTTTGGGTGTCAGATAATTATTTATTAAAAGCTAGACATTTTAAATGAGAATAAGAAAGAAAAGTATGTCTTTGTGCCCCCTTTTCCCTGTTAATGCCCTATCGGCCCCCCTGGCTAAACTTTGCTAGATCCGCCCCTGCACAGTTACCAGCTGTCAGCTGCATAGAAAAATAATCCTTGAGTAGAAAGTAATATTAAATAAATTCTAACAACAGCTGATCAAGCTTAAACGTGCTGCTGTTGTTCAGCCGCTGGTTTCCTCTTTCTGGTGCAAAGTGGGCCAAAAGCAAACTAGAGACACGGACAACAGAAAAGCCGATCAGCTGATCGTTAAGCAGTTTCATGATTGAAGTAGCAGCAAGAAGAGGCAGTTGTTTGTTAAGCTTAACGCAGGAAAGCTTTACAAACATTCAGAGATGGACTTACACACTTGCTTTACTTCCCTCGGGATAACTTTGTCGGAGATGAAATGCCAGGTTGCTAGCGAAGCTCCAAATGCTATCCAGACCACCGACAGGTCCTGCATGCCACAGCCGCTCTATCACGTGATGCATACGTGCTAACGTTCTGAGGTGAGTTACGGCGTGTTGCAAGTTTTGTGAGGTGCTTTCGTGATATTTAATGGATCGGATCACATTTTTTATTTTTCTCCGATATCCGATCCAGTAATTTAGGTCAGTATCGGACCGATACCGATACGTAATATCGGATCGGTCCATCTCTAATATATATATATATATATATATATATATATATATATATATATATATACTGAATGTGGTGATGATTTTACTTTACTATATACTCTTGGCTGACACAGTGATTAGCAGCAAGGAAGTTTGGGGTTTGAATCTGTGTACTCTGCATGTTCTCACTGTGCCTGACTCTGCTCTCTCAGGATACTCCAGCTTCCTCCTACAGGCCAAAGACAGGCTTGTTAATTGGTCCCAAAACTGCCTTAAATGGGGAGTGTGTATTTTAGTGGCTGTCTGTCTCTCTAGGTTAGCCCTGCAAAGGACTGGCAACTGTGTGGTTCAGGCTCTAGCAACCCTGAACAGGATAAGCAGTTGAGCCAGATATCTGGTGGCTACACTGGAAGCCCTGAAACACTGACCACTGCCATCAGAGGCTAATGCCAGTATTGTAGTTTGTAGTGAATTTCATCATCAGAGGGTGAATGTAGATATAGATATAGATATCCGCGTGCCTCCTAATTTTCCGTGACCACAGTGTATTTTACACGATGTGTAAAATGTAAATAAAAGTAAAAAGTAACATTTTTCTTAATCCAATCATTTATTTGCAATAGAAAAAGAAACATATCAGATGTTTAGACTGAGAAAATGAAGCTTTAAAGAAAAGTATTTGCTCATTTTGAATTTTATGAAAGGAATATGACTCAAAAACGCGGGGGCAGGGCCGTGTTTACCGCTGTGTGGCATCACATTTTCTTTTAAACTGTAATCAGCTTTGAAGTAAAAAGACCAGCTGTTGGACTTTTGAGAGAAGAGTGGTGTCTTGTTGTGGTCGGATATGGGATTCTAGCTGGTCGGCAGTGTTGGGTCTTTTTTATTGTATTTCTTGTTTCATGATCCATCCAGATGTTTTCAGTTAGATAGAACACACAGACTCTTCTACTAGGGTCCCGTGCTGTGGTAATAACTGCAACATGCCAACATGTTCTCGCTCCCAAACAGAGATGGGCAGTAACGCTTTACAAGTAACGCATTACTGTAATCCGATTACTTTTTTCAAGGGATTACTATTGCAAAAAAGGTAATTAGATTACTGTTACTTTCCCATAAGCACGCAGCGTTACTGCATTACTAAAACTGTGATTTTTTTTGCTAGAGTGTCTCATGACAATGACGTAAGCGAGTGCGACGTTCGTGGCAACAGCTGTGTGCAGATCGACAATGGATAATATATCGAGTGCGGGAGAGAGTATGAGCGTGCAGCGTTTAAAGCGCAGAAGTACTGACCTTACTTTGAATTTGATTCCGTAAAAAGTGACAAAAACATTAGCGTCCGCTGCTCACTGCGTGGGAAGACAACTTCTTTTTACAGTGAAAAAAACCCCTAAACTTCAGAGCAAGCACCGACTGCCGCTGCCACGGAATGAGAAATTCACAGACAAACTCACGGATTCTTCCACTGCGGCTCACCTGCACCAGGGCAAACCTCTGCCTGCCTCACTCCTGCTTTACAGGTGAAAATAGAGCAACAGGACCGCTAGTCTTTGATTTTATTTATTTTCTGCTGTGTTTTACTTGCATCTATTTGAAAGAGTGAGTGTAAACACAAAAACCTATTTTATTGTATGTGCTGGAATGTGCAGAAAATAGGTTTAAATGTTAAACAAATTTGAGAAATTTGAGAATGTTGCATATAATTTAATGTTTGCTTGATGCATAAAGTTAAAAGATTAAAACTAATAAAACATTTTAAAAAGAGACCTTTTTTTACATTTATATGATAGATTATGCAGAAAAAGTAGAATTGGGCTGAAAGAGCTATTGCTTTATTACCTATTCAGGTTGTGTTTTTTTTTAAGTAACTAAGTAACTAATTACTTGAAAATATGTAATCAGTAAAGTAACGGGATTACTTTTTGGGGGAAGTAATCAGTTACTGATTACTTTTTTCAAGTAACTTGACCAACACTGCTTCCAAAGCGTAACATTTTACAGTAGGTGACAAATCATTGGTATATTACACTTCCGGGAACCCAACGTGTCCCTATATTACAAGAAAACATGAGAACCGTTTGGAATGAATCTACACATGTACATTTATTTTACTTAAATCGCTTTGGAAAACACTAACTAACGTCATTAAAGTGCTGGTTAAGGTTAGCGATAAGGTTAGAGATAGGTCTGGAATACATGGCTGGAACGTCTATTACCGCAGGACCGCAACCCGGGGCGTAGCATAGGAGCGTGAAAGGTCGCCTTTTGCATTCCCATGGAATGCCTCAGGATGTGGCAAAATTATTGGTATATTAGGCCTCAGGAGTGAGAACGGTCTGAGTTTGCAGTTTAGAATTGTCTTGCTGAAATACAGGGAGTGCAGAATTATTAGGCAAATGAGTATTTTGTCCACATCATCCTCTTCATGCATGTTGTCTTACTCCAAGCTGTATAGGCTCGAAAGCCTACTACCAATTAAGCATATTAGGTGATGTGCATCTCTGTAATGAGAAGGGGTGTGGTCTAATGACATCAACACCCTATATCAGGTGTGCATAATTATTAGGCAACATCCTTTCCTTTGGCAAAATGGGTCAAAAGAAGGACTTGACAGGCTCAGAAAAGTCAAAAATAGTGAGATATCTTGCAGAGGGATGCAGCAGTCTCAAAATTGCAAAGCTTCTGAAGCGTGATCATCGAACAATCAAGCGTTTCATTCAAAATAGTCAACAGGGTCGCAAGAAGCGTGTGGAAAAACCAAGGCACAAAATAACTGCCCATGAACTGAGAAAAGTCAAGCGTGCAGCTGCCAAGATGCCACTTGCCACCAGTTTGGCCATATTTCAGAGCTGCAACATCACTGGAGTGCCCAAAAGCACAAGGTGTGCAATACTCAGAGACATGGCCAAGGTAAGAAAGGCTGAAAGACGACCACCACTGAACAAGACACACAAGCTGAAACGTCAAGACTGGGCCAAGAAATATCTCAAGACTGGTTTTTCTAAGGTTTTATGGACTGATGAAATGAGAGTGAGTCTTGATGGGCCAGATGGATGGGCCCGTGGCTGGATTGGTAAAGGGCAGAGAGCTCCAGTCCGACTCAGACGCCAGCAAGGTGGAGGTGGAGTACTGGTTTGGGCTGGTATCATCAAAGATGAGCTTGTGGGGCCTTTTCGGGTTGAGGATGGAGTCAAGCTCAACTCCCAGTCCTACTGCCAGTTTCTGGAAGACACCTTCTTCAAGCAGTGGTACAGGAAGAAGTCTGCATCCTTCAAGAAAAACATGATTTTCATGCAGGACAATGCTCCATCACACGCGTCCAAGTACTCCACAGCGTGGCTGGCAAGAAAGGATATGAAAGAAGAAAAACTAATGACATGGCCTCCTTGTTCACCTGATCTGAACCTCATTGAGAACCTGTGGTCCATCATCAAATGTGAGATTTACAAGGAGGGAAAACAGTACACCTCTCTGAACAGTGTCTGGGAGGCTGTGGTTGCTGCTGCGCGCAATGTTGATGGTGAACAGATCAAAACACTGACAGAATCCATGGATGGCAGGCTTTTGAGTGTCCTTGCAAAGAAAGGTGGCTATATTGGTCGCTGATTTGTTTTTGTTTTGTTTTTGAATGTCAGAGATGTATATTTGTGAATGTGGAGATGTTATATTGGTTTCACTGGTAAAAATAAATAATTGAAATGGGTATATATTTGTTTTTTGTTAAGTTGCCTAATAATTATGGACAGTAATAGTCACCTGCACACACAGATATCCCCCTAAAATAGCTAAAACTAAAAACAAACTAAAAACTACTTCCACAAACATTCAGCTTTGATATTAATGAGTTTTTTGGGTTCATTGAGAACATGGTTGTTGTTCAATAATAAAATTATTCCTCAAAAATACAACTTGCCTAATAATTCTGCACTCCCTGTATGCAAGAGTTTCCCTGAAAAGATCATTGTCTGGTTGGGAGCATTTCTTTTTCCAAAACCTGTATAGACATTTCAGCATTGAAGGTGACTTTCCAGATGTGCAAGCTTCCAATTCCATAAGCACTGATTTCTGGAAGTATTCCTGAGCCCATGCAGTGATTATTTATTTATTTATTACCATGCTTGGTTTAAGGGCCCAAGGATCACGGGCACCAGTAACGATTGCACACAGAGATTTCTCCAGATCATTTGATCTGCTGATTATATTATGTAGTGAAAATGATGAGACATTCAAAGTGGTTACAATTTTACAGGAACAATATTGAGAAACTGCTCCACAACTTTCAGAGACAGTCTTTTGACGATTGATGAAACTCTCCCCATCTTTGCGTGTGAGAAGCCCGTCTCTGTAAGAAGAGATCCTGTTACTGACCCGTTCTCAGTTAACCCCATTAAACCGTTCCTCCAGCTCTTTCTTTTTAGTACCACTTACTTTTCCACCCTTTTGCTGTCTCTATCCCAATTTTTTTGAGTTTTGCTACAAATTCAAACTGAGCTAATGTTGTTCTGATTGTTCTTAAATCTGAGTTTATTTGATTTGCAAATCATTGCATTATTTTTTTCCATTTACATTTTACACATCATCCCAACTTATTTTGAATTGGAGTTGTATATGTCCAAATAGACACAAAGTATAATAGGAACAACTAGTCGTCCACGGTGTGCACAGGTGTCCATGTGTGCGTTTGCCGTTGAGGCCAGAACTTAATTTGTGCCATTTGTTGCAAGTTTCAGGGTTGATAACATCACAGGAATAACATCAATAATTCTTCTTTACATGCTCGCTTTGACAGCTCGTAATGAAAAAATGGCACTATTCAGATATTTAAAAGTAAATGCTGGTAAGTTTATCAAATTGTATAAAAAGTTTTTAGCTTTAAATATTATCCATCCATCCATCCATCTTCATCCGCTTTGTCCGGGGCCGGGTCGCAGGGGCAGCAGCCTAAGCAAAGAGGCCCAGACCTCCCTCTCCCCAGCCACCTCCTCCAGCTTATCCGGGGGAATACCAAGGCGTTCCCAGGCCAGCCGAGAGATATAATCTCTCCAGCGTGTCCTGGGTCTGCCCCGGGTCCTCCTCCCGGTGGGACATGCCTGGAACCCCTCACCCAGGAGGCGCCCAGGGGGCATCCTTGTCAGATGCCCGAACCACCTCAGCTGGCTCCTTTCGATGTGGAGCAGCAGCGGCTCTACTCTGAGCCCCTCCCGGATGGCCGAACTTCTCACCCTATCTCTAAGGGAGAGGCCAGCCACCCTTCGGAGGAAGCTCATTTCTGCCGCTTGTATCCGCGATCTTGTTCTTTTGGTCACTACCCACAGCTCGTGGCCATAGGTGAGGGTAGGGACGTAGATCGACCGGTAAATTGAGAGCTTCGCTTTTACACTCAGCTCCCTCTTCACCACGACGGACCGGTGCAGCGTCCGCATTACTGCAGCTGCAGCCCCAATCCGTCTGTCGATCTCCGGCTCCCTTCTCCCATCACTCGCGAACAAGACCCCGAGATACTTGAACTCCTCCACTTGGGGCAGGAACTCATCCCCGACCCGGAGTGGGCACTCCACCCTTTTCCGGCTGAGAACCATGGCCTCAGATTTGGAGGTGCTGATCCTCATTCCCGCTGCTTCACACTTGGCTGCGAACCGTTCCAGTGCGAGCTGGAGGCCCTCACCCGATGAAGCCAACAGAACCACATCATCTGCAAAAATCAGAGATGAGATTCTGAGGCCACCAAAGCGAAAGCCCTCCGCCACTTGGCTGCGCCTAGAAATCCTGTCCATAAAAATTATGAACAGAACCGGAGACAAAGGGCAGCCCTGGCGGAGCCCATCACCCACCAGGAACGAGTCCGACTTATTGCCGGCAATGCGAACCAAGCTCTTGCAACGGTTGTATAGGGATCGAATGGCCCGTAGCAATGGGCCAGACACCCCATATTCCCGCAACACCTCCCACAGGACACCCCGAGGGACACGGTCGAATGCCTTCTCCAAGTCCACAAAACACATGTAGACTGGTTGGGCAAACTCCCATGCACCCTCAAGTATCCTGGAGAGGATAAAGAGCTGGTCCAGTGTTCCGCGACCAGGACGAAAACCGCATTGTTCCTCCTGTATCCGAGGTTCGACTAACGGACGAACTCTCCTTTCCAGCACCCTGGCATAGACTTTCCCAGGGAGGCTGAGGAGTGTGATCCCCCTGTAGTTGGAACACACCCTCCGGTCCCCTTTCTTAAAGATGGGGACCACCACCCCGGTCTGCCAGTCCACAGGTACTGCCCCTGATCTCCACGCAACATTGCAGAGGCATGTCAACCAGGACAGCCCTACAACGTCCAGAGCCTTCAGGAACTCGGGGCGGACCTCATCAACACCAGGGGCTCTGCCACCAAGGAGTTGTTTAACTGCCTCAGTGACCTCGCCCCCGGAAATTGGCGGGTCATTCCCCTCATCCCCAGACTCTGCTTCCTCCTCGGAAGACGTGTCAGTGGGATTAAGGAGGTCCTCGAAGTATTCCTTCCACCGCCTGACAATTTTCTCAGTCGACGTCAGCAGCGCTCCGCCAGCACTATACACAGTGCAGGTAGAGCACCGCTTTCCCCTCCTGAGACGTCTGACGGTTTGCCAGAATCTCTTCGAGGCAGTCCGAAAGTCTTTTTCCATGGCCTCTCCGAACTCCTCCCACACCCGAGTTTTTGCTTCAGCCACTGCCCGAGCCGCATTCCGCTTGGCCTGTCGATACCTGTCGGCTGCCTCCGGAGTCCCACAGGCTAACCAAGCCCGATAGGACTCCTTCTTCAGCCTGGTGGCTCCCTTCACCTCTGGTGTCCACCATTTGGTTCGGGGATTACCACCACGTCAGGCACCAACCACCTTGCGGCCGCAGCTCAATGCACCAGCTTCGGCAATGGAGACGCTGAACATGGTCCATTCGGACTCAATGTCCCCAGTCTCCCTCGGAATGCTGTTGAAGCTCTGCCGGAGGTGTGCGTTGAAGATCTCGCGGACTGGGGCCTCTGCTAGACGTTCCCAGCACACCCTCACTACGCGTTTAGGTGCACCAGGTCTGTCCAGCGTCTTCCCCCGCCACCTGATCCAACTCACCACCAGGTGGTGATCAGTTGACAGCTCAGCCCCTCTCTTTACCCGAGTGTCCAGAACATATGGTCGCAGATCTGCTGATACGATTACAAAATCGATCATCGACCTACAGCCTAGAGCGTCCTGGTGCCACGTGCACTTATGGACACTCTTATGTTCGAACAGGGTGTTCGTTATGGCCAAACTGTGATTAGCACAGAAGTCCAATAACAGAGCACCGCTCGGGTTCAGATCAGGGAGGCCGTTCCTCCCAATCACGCCCCTCCAGGTCTCGCTGTCGTTACCCACGTGAGCATTGAAGTCTCCCAGCAGGACAACAGAGTCTCCAGGTGGAGCACCCTCCAGCACCCCCCCCCCCAGGGACTCTAAGAAGGCTGGGTACTCTGAACTGCCACTCGGCGCATAAGCGCAGATGACAGTCAGGACCCGTCCACCGGGAAAAACCCCAACGTACCGGCAGCAAGCCGAGGGGATATTAGAATACCCACCCCAGCCCGCCGCCTCTCACCAGGGGCAACTCCAGACTGAGACAGAGTCCAGCCCCTCTCCAGGAGACTGGTTCCAGAGCCCAAGCCATGTGTAGAGGTGAGCCCGACTATATCTAGCCGGTACCTCTCAACCTCACGCACTAACTCAGGCTCCTTCCCCACCAGAGAGGTGACATTCCATGTCCCTATTGCTAGTCTTGGCAGCCGGGGGTCAGTCCTCCAGGGCCTCCGCTCCTGGCCGCCACCCGGCACACAATGCACCCGACCCCTATGGCGCCTCCTGCGGGTGGTGGGCCTGCGGGAGGATGGGCCCATGTCTCCTCTTCGGGCTGTGCCCGGCCGGGCCCCATGGACTAAGGCCCGGCCACCAGACGCTCGCCTTCGGGCACCCTCCCCGGGCCTGGCTCCAGGGCGGGGCCCCGGTAACCCTATCCCGGGCAGGGTAAACTGTTCCCTCGGTGTGCTTTTCATAAGGGTCTTATGAATCGCTCTTTGTCTGGTCCCTCACCCATTTAAATATTAATTAATTCTAAATAACTTGGAGGAGATAAATATGTTAATTTTCTACAGGTTACTTTAGGTTTCCTGTAGCATTTTATAGTAGAGATGGTGCACGTGGTCTAATATTAAAAGTCCATTCTCTAATGCCTGAAGACATAATAACATTTTTATGGTATACAGAATGAGGTCCATGAAGCCTCGGGGGAGGCAAACAGTGATGGTACTTCACACAGCCGAGAAAACACATTTGTTCTCTTCTGTTGACTTTGCATTAATTCAGCACAGCAGCATTTTTGGAGTTTCTGAAAAAACATTCTGAAGTTAGTTTGAGAGAACAGGTTTTCATTTTACACTGACCAGCGGGACTTTAGATTCAGGGAATATCATCTGGCTTTTAATAATCTGATAAAACGAACTGATTAAACAAATCTGACTTTTTGTCATTCACATAGTTGGACCAGTGATCATATCATCCCACTCTAACCCAGTAAAGATTCTGATTCTGCTCCTGAGTGGAAAGCTTCTGGTGCCATAAAGCGAGTTCGACCTGTCCTGAATCCTTTAAGAAACAACTATCATTTTATTAGCAGTATACTAGCATTTTATAGACAAAATAGGCTTTACTATAAGAAAAGGACAAATAAATCCCCAAAATCAGATGACCCCTATGAGCAAGCACCTGGCAATAGTGGGAAGGAAAAATGCTCTTTTAACAGGAAGATGCCTCCAGCAGAACCAGGCTCAGGGAGGGGCAGCCATGAGCTGCGGGGGTGGGTGACAGGAAAAAAGGCACTGTGGAAGAGAGCCAGTGCTTAATAATGACTTATAATTAAATGCAGAGTGGTGTATGAATACATAGAGAATGAAAAGAGGTGAGTGACGAAACACCATCAGCTCCATCCACTCAGTATTCACTTAAGGCAAATCACTGAACAGCAGCCACTTTCTACTGTGGATTTTAATATGCAGTGGAATGGATGTCCTAAAAAACGACACTCAAGTTGGCTGTTTAGTTTCTCTAGTAAGTACAATGTTTATAATTTGCATACCGTTTACTATGACAATAAATTATGGATCCATCTTCCTAAACAAGCCACAGTAGTCCACGAGCCAGTGGATGAGATTACCAATGCCACATCTATCATTTGTATGGATGGAGTCTATGTTTGAAACCTATCTTGGATACACAATAAACAGTAAAATTCAGGGTGAAATTAGAAGTCCATTTGTATTCATATGCACATGGTTATCAGAAAGTACCTGCTCTACGAAAGCAAAAAGTACATCAATGAAGTAAGGGATCCTTATGTCAGCAGCTGCACATTGATTTGAGCCTTTGTTAATCAGATTAAGTCCCACAGCGGGAAGAAGAAGCATTGAATTTGTGTTCTAAGAGGGTGGTCTATCAAGAAGCTGACAAGGGAGAATGAAGGCAAAGAGTTAGAGGGGAAACTAAAACTGGAATGAACCAGTCAAAAGGCCATCGTGATAGAAAGGAGCAAGATTGAGTGCATAGGAAGCAATAGATAAAGGTGCAAGATTATGATAATGAAGTTCAGCGAACACGTTTCTTTCTGCGAGCCGACATCAGGAATTTAAAATGTAACAGAACAAAGGCTGTGAGTTCTAGAAGACTTTTTTAATGTTAGGATAAGAGCAGAGAGGGCTTTACGAAATACCGGCATACTTTGGGAAATGTACTTGCTTGCTTTTTTGCCGCAGGTAAGATGAAATGATTGAAGGGGGTTCAACTCTGTGTACGAAATATTGACCTACGGCTAACAGGTGATTAGCTTTCACTGAGCATGAAAACTGAAGGAAATAGATTAGATCTACATCAGATACTGACAACTTTTTCAAACCCAGTATTATCTCACAAACACACAAAACATTTCTTTTTGGAATTATTGCCTGACACATCAGGTTAAGTCAAAATTATATCCAATGGGCTTAAATTCTGACGCATTGGCAAAGTGTCATTTTTCAAAATGTAGGTTTAATGTTGTACAGCATTATATTTTAACTCGCCCAAGTCTAACCGTCTGTTTTTTCAGTGCATGAAGAAGTTGTTAGTGTGTAAATTTCGTGTAAATTTCAAGTAAAAGCAGAATTAAGCTTCTATTATGGATTTTTTTTATTCCTTCAACACTAATACTACCATTGGTAATGGCACCAGGCACCAACACAGAAGAACTAAAAGCATTTTCTATGTACAGCATATGGGTGCTTATAAGCTTAATGAATAAACAAATTAATTATCTTTATTTACATGTTAGTTTTGCAGGTTCTCTAAGTATTGCAAACACAATTAAATGCATCATGTTGTCAAAGTAACAGTCCTATGTCAAATGACTCATGCAGTAATTTTACGGATCAAAATGTCCTGGAAAGGTTTTGTATTTATTGACACTAATTGTGCAAGTTAGTGCCAGATATATACACGAGCTTCCTGCAGTACTCCATCGGTTTTGTACTTTTTGTTATTAAGCAATTTCCTTCTATTTCAAGTCACAAAAACAACCCAATTGTACTCTGACATAGTGATAACATCTATGAATGCCCAGATGATTACAGAGAATGGTCAGAGAATATAAAGACATCCACTGAGAGGCAATTCTTTGTGCAAAAATCCTCTGTTAAGGCCCAAGGACAGAGGAGAGGAGATGTTAACATTTACTCAAGTAACCATTAGTTACAACCAAGCATTTCTGAAACTAGCACACGTCAAACCTTGAAGCAGATGCAGAATACCCCACCATGGGCCACTCATATCAGCTAATAACAGGAAGCTGTAGCTATACTTCACAAAGACTCACCAAAACAAGAGAAGATTGGAAAAACATGGTCTCATTCATTATATCAACAGCTCAAGCTGATGGTGGTGTGATGATGTGGGGAATATTTTCTTCACTTTGGGCTCTCAGAGATAATTCGACATAATTAATCAAAGTGACATATTCTGTTTTATGTGACACAAAGAAAATCACAAAAGTCCCACCGGCTTGTTGTTGATAGGTAAAATGATACAAAATAATGCACCAACTATCATTGGGACATGCATTGATGAACAATACTAGAAAAGGTAAAGTGGAACAGATGGCTTTAATCAACAGCTAATTAGACACTGTGCTGAATAAAAACTTAATTCTCCTTTACAATAATTCCCTACATGTTAAACTCATTAATTTTCAATTCAATTTTATTTACATAGCGCCAAATCACAACAAAAGTCGCCTCTCTGCGCTTCATAGATAGAGAGAAAAACCCAACAATCATATGACCCCCTATGAGCAAGCACTTTGGTGACAGTGGGAAGGAAAAACTCCCTTTTAACAGGAAGAAACCTCCAGCAGAACCAGGCTCAGGGAGGGGCGGGGCCATCTGCTGCGACCGGTTGGGGTGAGAGAAGGAAGACAGGATAAAAGACATGCTGTGGAAGAGAGACAGAGGTTAATAACAGATATGATTCAATGCAGAGAGGTCTATTAATACATAGTGAGTGAGAAAGGTGACTGGAAAGGAAAAACTCAATGCATCATGGGAATCCCCTGGCAGCCTACGTCTATTGCAGCATAACTAAGGGAGGATTCAGGGTCACCTGGTCCAGCCCTAACTATATGCTTTAGCAAAAAGGAAAGTTTTAAGCCTAATCTTGAAAGTAGAGATAGTGTCTGTCTCCTGAATCCAAACTGGAAGCTGGTTCCACAGAAGAGGGGCCTGAAAACTGAAGGCTCTCCCTCCCATTCTATTTTTAAATACTCTAGGAACAACAAGTAGGCCTGCAGAGCGAGAGCGAAGTGCTCTAATAGGGTGATATGGTACTACAAGGTCATTAAGATAAGATGGGGCCTGATTATTTAAGACCTTGTATGTGAGGAGCAGGATTTTGAATTCAATTCTGGATTTAACAGGAAGCCAATGAAGGGAAGCCAAAACAGGAGAAATATGCTCTCTCTTTCTAGTCCCTGTCAGGACTCTTGCTGCAGCATTGTGGATCAGCTGAAGGCTTTTCAGCGAGTTTTTTGGACATCCTGATAATAATGAGTTACAGTCGTCCAGCCTGGAAGTAATAAATGCATGAACAGTTTTTCAGCGTCACTCTGAGACAGGATATTTCTAACTTTAGAGATGTTGCGCAAATGGAAGAACGCAGTCTTACATATTTGTTTAATATGTGCGTTGAAGGACATATCCTGGTCAAAAATGACTCCAAGGTTCCTCACAGTGTTACTGGAGGCCAAGGTAATGCCATCCAGAGTAAGAATCTGTAAAATAACCTCAGTTTTATCTGAATTAAAAAGCAGAAAGTTAATTAATATAAGCAACAATTAAAATCAGCGTCTGATGGAACAGTTGCATTAGAATCTGTAATCAAATGTGGCCTCTTAGTAAAGCTTTCATTGGGGTTAGCTGTTTTCAGACTAATCTCGTGTAAAATTAATACGTTATGTGTTTTCACTTCCTTTAAATCACTTATTAGCTGCACTACAAAATGTAACCCTGTGGGGCATTCAAAAAGTTATTTGTGCATTTACTAACTTGTAAGTCAATTTGAAATCAGGTCGAGAAGCCAAATTACTAATAATCCTGGTACTTGTAAGAGATGAGCACTGATTTGTGTCTGAGTGCAATCAGCAAAAATAAACCTCCACCACCCACCACCTCTTCCATACATCATGTCACATACACACCACATTTCCTTTATCTGTCCCTATAAGCTGTTTACACACATCCCGGAAGATCACTATGGAAACTAAGCATGCGAATTCAGTGTGAACTGAAGATGAACAGGCAAAGACGACACATGCAGTTTCTCTGAAATAACGTAATTCTGAGGTTATGTAACACAACAATCCTGGCACAAAGTTAAGTCTGAGAGTTTGTATTATCCACAAATACACAGTAAAAATCCCCTTTTCAGGACAAGGACGATGCACAGTGCAAGATTTAGAGCAACAAAAGGAGCAACTCTGACCTTCCCAGATTTTTATACTGGACCTCGTAAATAACATATCAAACACCTCATCTCATTTCCATCTGTGGCAGGTGCTGGAAAACATAAACAGTTGATGTTGTTTCTCTTTCTAGCCAAAGCGTAATGTCATTTAATGTTCGCCCACAGTTTCTGCAGCATCTGCCAGTCAGCTGGTGATGCTAGCGTGTTCTTCCTGCACAGTGAACCTCTTTTTTCATGTTTAATCCTCCCTTCCTTCATGTATAACTTGCAGAATGTTTTGCTTCTTATGTGGGATTTTTTTTAGCTTATACTGTCTGAAAATAGACCCTGGCCTTTGCTGTGCAAACCCATCTGTGTACCAACTGTAAACAGGAAGTCTTATTTTTCTCCCGCTTCTCATTCACAAAGATAGAGATGACATTTCTACTTCTTTCTCACCACAAAAATGAAAAAGTAAAAATCCAATTTCTTCCTACTTGCCTGATGCTCTCTATCCTTTTTTCTTTCCTCTGTATGTTCCCTTAATCAGGATGCCTCATTCCATTGAAACTGAACTTAAAATGCATTCAGTTCTCTGTTTATAAAGTCTGTAAATGGGGAAAAAATAAATATATATGATCTCTGTGCTCTACTATACGGACATACTGTGTAAAAGGCCTATTTTTGAAACGTTACTAAATCTACATTTTTTTCTGACTCTTCCTGCTTTTTCTAGATCTAAAAGTTGCTTTTATCAACACAATCCTCAGCAGTGGGATGAAATATTCTGAAATAGGTATGCCAAGTAAAAAGGAAAGTTAACTAAGTTATAAAAATCATATTCACTATAATAATAATCTTTATTCATGTGGCAAAAACAGCTTTATTTGTAACTTTTTAAAACACACTGTTACAAAGTACTTCAAAGTTTGAATAAACCCACTATTAAACTTAAGTAGACATGTTATAGCATGCAGGCGTGCAGTCAAACATACAATCTTACAAATATTCCAATGTACGTATTTCCATGTATATGTTAAATGTGAACTATAACTATCTAAAACAATGGAAGAAAGATTAAAGAATAGATCATCTATAAAAATGTGTTTTCAGAAGTCATTTACAACAAACCACAGATCAGCCGACATGATGAACTGCAGAAGGCTGTTTCAAAGTTTGGGTGCTTCAAACTCAAAAACATGGCTGCATTTATAATCAGAGACTGCAACAGTTGGCTGAGGCTGAGTGGTTGTGGCAAGGACCCCACACACACACACATTTGACAGTTTGTTCAGGTATCTTTTATTGTCTGTGGGCACCAGATACTGTTGCTTCAGTGCTCTGCACGGTGGAAGCAGTCACTACAAGGCTGCTGCCACACACACGTCCTCCTGCTTTGCCACCGCTCCTCTGCAGCAGGCCAGACACCACACCTCCACCACAGTGGTGTTATAATTTCTTAGTAGCTCTGATATGGTAAATGGACTGATTCTTATATCACACTTTTCTCTCTCTCCTGGAGTTCTATACAACACTCCGCATTCACCCACACACACCCATTCACACAAGCACTCTATGCTTTGTCAGTGCTTTTTAACTAACATACACTCATACACACTCCTACTCCGATGGATGCATCAGAGAGAAAGACTGGAGGAGAGTTACACTGGGGGAGTCAGGAATCGAACTTCCCCATCAGCAGATGACCTGCTCTACCTCCTGAGCTACAGCCACCCCCTGTATGCAGGATCCTGGCCACATAGAGCTCCATATGTTATTAAAATGTTTTCAAATGAATTCTGAATTTTGCTGGAAGCCAATGAAGGCCAGCACGAACAGAGGTGATGTACAAGCTCTTTCATTCTTGTAAGTAGCCTAGCTACAGAAAGGCTAAGGGCCAAGAGTTGCATGTGAAAGGTGAGTTACAATAGTCACAGTGGGAGAAAATTTAAGTTTGTACTAAAAGTTCCAAATTATTAGATAACAGAGGTTTGATTGCTTCAGTATTTCTTAGATGAAAGAAACCAGATTGGATGAGCTTTGAAAGATGAGGATCAAATTTTAGATGCTGTCATATAATACCAAGGTTCTTTGTTGAGGTTGATGGGCTTAAAAGAAAAATACAACTGTGTATTGTCAGCAAAGCAATGAAAATGCCTTTCACGCTGTTACACAGATGGACCAGAGGTAACATATATAATGAAAATAGAATTGGTCCAAGGATTGAGCCCTGGGGGATTCCACATATAAGCGTGGAGATGTGGACATACAGTTGTCAATATAAATTCAGAAGTGTCTTTCAGTGCTGTTAAAGAATTAATTCTAATAGTACTAAAGTGGGAAATTCACCCTTATCTAAGCACATAAGAATATCATTAGTAAATTTCCATAATGCTGTTCCAGTGTCAGCTCTAAGTACTTTTGAAATCAATGGCAGTTTGGAAATGAGCCTATAATTATCTAAAACAGCAAGATCTAAGGAGGGTTGTTGTTTTTTTCAATTAGAGGGAAGAAGGTGCCTATTTTAAAGTACCTTCAAAAACAAAGGTAACAAAGTGCTTTGACAGAACAGAAAACTCTGAGAGTAAATTCAAGCCAAATGTGACAAATAATTAAGCTAAAGTTGGCATAGAGTTAAAGCAGCCGTAAGATCAAAAAACTGAGAGGTGCAGAAAACGATGACTAATAAATGCCAAAGAAACAGTAAAAGCAAGGGAACTTGGAAAATAAGGCAATAATTAGACAATTTAAAAAAAACTTCACATGTTATGGATTCACATAAAAGCAAGTCTATAAAAATGTGTGCTAAAAAGTGATTTAAAGGAGATGAGAATTCTCCAAGCCTTACATTATTAGGCAGATAATTCCAAAGTCAAGAAACCCTGAGAGCAAAAGCATGTTTAAGTTTCACCTACTTAAGGAAAAATCTGTGAACTGGCTTATATTGGCCAGTATTTGTACTTGTGTACGATGAGACAAGACCCAGATGAGGTTTGGAGATGTTTTATGACTATAAATGAAAAAGCTTTACTGCTAACATTTGCATTTTTAAATGTATCGATCAAATCATGCGGAAACATTTTGAACTGCGTTCGATTATTTTTGCCCCTATTTATACTTGAAAATTAACCCTAACTTAAGTAGACATGTTACTTCTCTCTGAGCATTGCTCCAACTAAATTAAAACCTCTATAACCTCTCACATACACAGTTGCATAGTAGGAAATGCCTATCATCCAGGGTAGGAGTCGCAAACTCCAGTTTGATCCAGTTTTCATTATTTTTGCGAGCAGCAATTTTTTTTCAGTCACCATTTTCTGGCACTCGTTACAGAGCTCTAAGTGGTTGTGGATGATTGTGTGATGTGTGTGTGATGATGTATGATTCTGAGGTTGAACAGGCTAGTTTAGACCAGTTGTTTGACTACATCTGATATTGTCAGAAGCTGCTCCACACATCATTTCTTTCCACATGCATACAGGTCCTGCCAAAAATGTAATGCAAACCTAATGTGACAGTAGACTGTGCTAATGTTTCAAGAGGAAGAAGAAAACGACTGCTACTGCCATGTGGTTTCTGTTATTTTTTTCCTCTTCCTTTGTATTTGTGCCTCATTTCTATCCTCTGTCTTCATCTGTGTGAGTGTTTTTCTTGGTCTCTATTTCACGTTACTTTTAGTTTTATTTTGAAGGTTAGTAGCTTTGGGTGTTTTTACCTCCTTCCTTCTTCTTTTCTTCTGTCTCTTTATTGTCTGGGTGTCTATTTACTCAGTCTTTGACAGGTCATAAATTATATATATATATATATATATATATATATATATATATATATATATATATATATATATATATATAGTACCTTAATTTCTCATGGAATCAACATACATGATCTTCCTTCCAGTTTTAAAACAAGGAGCATTCTGTTTTTTCAGACACCTTTCTTATACTTAAATGATACATAAATACATAAATATTACTTTGGGTTTTTTTTTTTACTTTGTTTAAAGCTGCATCGGTGAAGCCTTGTCTGTTAGCATTTACAAATGACTCAGATTGAATTAGCAGAAACTCATTCGGAGTCATGTTTTTTGGTCTTCACCAAACCATCAATGCTAAAATACACTCTGGACACGTTATAAGGTGCACCTGTTCAACAACAACAAATCTCTAATCAGCCAATCATCTGGCAGCAACTGAATTTAGACATGTAGACTTGATCAAGACCACCTGATGGAATGGTCAGCCTGCCTCGAGCTGATAGGACTCCAACAGTAACTCTGCCATTCATTAAAACCAAGAGCATCACTGGTCACTGGCATAAACAACATGAACGCACAGATCCATCCAGCCTCGTATCAACAGTTCTGGTTGTCGGTGGTGCTACAGTGATGTGTGGGGACATTTTCTTGGCACACTCTGAGCCCTTTAGTATACCATCGTATAAATGCTTCAGCCTATTACTAAAGTCCATCGTTTTACCCACGGTGCACCCATCTTGGTTCCAGCAGGAAAAGCATCATGTCACAAGGCTCAGATCATTTCAAGCTGTTTTCCTGAAAACAACGATGAGTTCATTGGTTACATTTCACTGTGTGTTATACTTGTATAACTATGCATGTGACAAATAAAGAACCTTGAACCTTCATTGTGCTTAAATAGCCTCTGCAGTCACCAGATCTCAATCTTTGTGGAACGGTAAAAACACGTGAAAGATGTGCACCTGAGAAATCGCAGGAACTGCACAATGCTATCTGGTCAAAATCTCTGAATTTTTCCAGCACCTTGCGAAGAATTAGGGCAGGTTCTTGAAGCAAACGTGGGTTTAACTTGAGACTAACATGATGTACATAATAAAGTGTCCAGTAAGTGTACTGCTTGTTCCCCTGTTTTAATGGTGGCCTTGAGAAGAGTATGTTTCTGAATCTTTTTCAGTCTTTTTCTTTTTCAGTTTGATGACCCTGAGTCAAAACAGTAAGGTCCATTCACCAAAATGCTGACTGATATATGCTATTTTAAATGAACGACAGTGTTTCTGTGGTGTTTCTGCTGTAACCAGGGCGAAGAATTAAAAAATGGCTGTGACTGAGTTAAGTGCCACCATGCTTAACCCTCTTTGCCTCTTCAGCTGCACTTGGGAGTCCCACGTGACCCAGCTAATGACTGTAATATCTCTGGCTTCAGCGCTGCTCTTTTTTGGCTTTGAGGATGGATGGTACAGTTTCAGGGTTGGCCACAGAGCTCTATCACTTGTGGATGAATGAGTGTGAGGACACCTACGCTGTCTGGGGAAGATTATTGGCTCATGATTGCTGGCTCAGGACACACTCATCGATCTGGAAAGACAGGGGCTGCAAGAGAGAAAAGCCCAATAGCAAAGTGACGACAATAAAAGGACAGCTTCATGAATAATAATGAGCATTGTACCGAGGGTTTGGAGACGCTATTGTTACTTACAAGGCTCTACTGAGTGCAGTGATGCTTAAAATCCCAGACAAATTCATCTCTGCAATAAACAGTTCATCTGTGGGTGCTCCATGAAAATAAAAGACGAGCGGGAATTGCGAGAAGAGAAAAGCTTCAAAAAGCAGTTAATCCACAAATCGAATGTGCTTGTTTTTTTTTGTTTGTTTGTTTTTTCACTGGTGTGTAGTGCGGTTTAATATATTTAGTTTTGGAGACATCCTCTGTAGTGAGTCTGTTTTTCTTGTCTTGAATATAATGGGACCAGATGAAACGTGTCTTCTGGTGCTTAAAAATACAATTGAAAAAATAAACAGCAATACCTCTTTCAAGAAATCCTGACCCAGTTACAAAGCAAGTTTTACAGAACTAAAAAATACAAAACTTGTTTCAGGAAGGAACTTTGTTTGCACAGGGGCCTGATTTATTATATTTTTTGTTCTTTTATTGATTAAATATTAATTATGTAGGAGGTTATTTGCCTAAAATTATTAGAACTCCACTGACTTATCTCATTTGTAAAATCTCTGTCATGATGATCTCACACTGCTTCAGTAATGTTGAGGTCCGGGCTCCAGGGAGGCTAATTTATGAGTGGTTTTTTTTCTATCCTAATATGCGATTGTTTCATATGTCGGTGTTTAGAGTCGTAACGAACATAAAACATTCATCTGACAATAGTCAAGTGCAAAAGCGGAATGAAAATGAATTAAAATCAGCCACTGACCAACGGAAACCTTTGAAAGGCCTTTACAAATCCTAAAGAACTATTCTCAAGCTCACTTGGAAGGAAAAAGGTGAAGTAGTGAGAGTGGTTTGAGACTTTTGCACAGTGATGTATAATACTTGATGTTAATTTTATTGATACATTGAGCCATTCAGGTTAAAACTACGGTGGCCCTGAAAGGCCAAAAAGACTGCAACTTAAGAAAACACCAGCAATAAGAAAAACGCTGGGAAAGCAAACAAAACACAAAAGAAATATGAAAAACAACAACGGAAATAGGAAAAAACACAAGGGAAGTGTTTCTGGGGAGACAATAACCCAATGATCAGTGGCAGGAACCTAAAACATGGTAGGTGTGTTTTATCATAATTCATATAATACTGATGATGGATTTTTAGGCTAATAGTTAGGCTAACACACTTATCTCTCATCTTTTCTTTCCTCACAAAACCGATAGATCCTCCACTTCTTATAAGTGTCTCCCAGCGCAATTCTTAGTATATTTTGGTTCCTACAGCTGGTCCGTCGGGTTATTGTCTCCCCAGAAACACTTCCCTTGTGCTTTTGGAAATCTGTTTTTCCTGTTTTCGTTTTTCTTATTTCTGTTTTTTCCTGTTTCCGTTGTGTTTTGTGTGCTTTTGCAGCGTTTTTCTTATTGCTGGTGTTTTCTTAAGTTGCAGTCCGTTTAGCCTCTCAAGGCCACCGTATAAAACAGACAATAAAACAGAGCATGCTTTAGGGTGTGGGTACCAGAGATGGGTAATCCGATTACTTTTTTCAAGTAACGAGTAAAGTTAGGGATTACTATTGCAAAAAAGTAATTAGATTACTGTTACTTACTCATAAGCACGCTGCATTACTAAACTTTGATTTTGTTTGTGAGAGTGTCTCATGACAATGATCTATGAGCGTGCGACGTCCATGGCAGTAACAGACGTGTGTAGATCAAAAATAGATAATATGGAGTGCGGGAGAGAGCACGACCATGCAGTGTTTAAAGCTTGGAAGTACTGACATTGCTTTGAGTTTGATTCCATACACTCTACATGGGAAGAAAACTTCTTTCTACAGCGAAAAATTAAACTTCAAATCTGGCAAGCACCTAGCAATCCACCATGGGACTGTGAAACTCTCAGAGAAACCCCCGGATCCCCCCACTGACATGACCGCTGTAGCACCTGGCAAACCTCCACAGGCCTCACTCCTGCTAAACATGTGAAAATAGATTTAAGAGCGACAGGACTTAGTGCCGCTGAATCTTTGATTTTATTTATTTATTGTTGTGTTTTGCTTCCGTCTATTTGAAAGAGTGTAAACACAAAAAAAAATATTTTATTTTATATGCTGGAATATGCAGAAAATACATTTAAATGTTATACAAATTTCTTCAAGTCAAAGACTGTTGCTTACAATTTAAGTTTCGTTTAATGCAATGTGCATAAAGTTAAAACATTAAAATTCATAAAACAATATTTAAAAAGAGACTTTTGATTCAATTTTATATGAGGGATTATGCAGAAAAATTGAATTGGTCTTTATTACGTATTCAGGTTGTGTGTCATGTTTTTTAAAAAGTACTCTAAGTAATAAATTAACTAATTACTTTTGAAAACAGGTACTTAGTAAAGTAACAGGATTACTTTCTTGGAGAAGTAATTAGTAACCAGTGTTTGTCAAGTTTCTTGAAAATAGAAATTGGTTACTAATTACTGATTACTTCTAAAGTAATCCCATTACTTTACTTATTACTTGAAAAAAGTAATCGGATTACAGTAACGCGTTAAACGTTACTGCCCAATTCTGTTAGTAACTAATTACTATTTTCAAGTAACTTGACCAACACTGGTGGCTACCTTTCCACACGTTGCTAACATGAGCATTCAGTGTTTATCAGTGAGATTCAGACGCATGTTGTAAATTCTGGCAACAAAAAAACAACATAACAAGATGACAACAGCCCAAATTGCCAGAGACCACAAACCAATGGGTCCATGTTTGTTTAGCCTATTTCACCTTGTCAGATCTGCCCAAAATATAAGCTGCTTTGCCGTCCTTCTGGTCACTAACTGGGGCTGTGATGAACAGAATAAATCAGAATCAGAAACTTTATTGTCATTGTCATGAGAACAACGAAATTAAGAATGGTCCCCGATCATTGCATCATCCCTAGCAATATCAAAATATAAATAAAACAATAAAATTCAATAAATAAGATAGATAGAATACTTAAAATACTAATAAGATATAACAGTAAAACATTCACATACATTCCCACACACATGCTTCAGCCCGTGCATAGATTAACACAAGAGTGGCGTGATGGACATTTTTTTGTAGTATTCAGATGTGTTATTGCAGTTGGATAACAGCTGTGTTTGAGTCTATTAGTCCTTGCTCTGATTGCCCTGTACCGTCTGCCTGAGGGCAACAGTTCGAACAGGGAGTGGCCAGGATGTGAGGTGTCTTTTATGATGTTTTGGGCCTTTTTAAAACAGTGGGCGTTGTGTAGAACTTCCAGTGTGGGGAGAGGGCAGCCAGTGATCTTTTGGGCGGTGTTAATGATCCCTTGGAGTGCTTTCCTCTGAGCCCCTGTGCAGCTAGTGTACCAGATGCATATGCAGTAAGTTAGAACACTCTCAATGGTGGCTCTGTAGAAGGACACCAGCAGTCTCTGTGTGATGTTATTCCTCCTGAGAATTCTGAGGAAGTACAGTCTCTGTTGGGCCTTTTTCAGCAGCTCGGAGGTGTTCACACTCCAGGAAAGGTTCTCCTCTATATTGACTCCCAGGAAGCGGAAGCTTGCCACCCTTTCTACACAGTCCCCATTTATGAATAGTGGTTGGATCTCTGCCTTTTTCCTTCTGAAGTCTATTATGAGTTCTTTGGTTTTTGAAGTGTTGAGGAGGAGGTTATTGGCCTTACACCATGACGTCAGCTGCTCCACCTCGTCTCTGTACGTAGACTCGTCTCCCTTGGAAATGAGCCCCACCACTGTGGTGTCATCTGCAAATTTCACAAAGATGTTGCTGTGGTGGCGAGGAGTGCAGTCGTGTGTGTAGAGAGAGTAGAGCAGTGGACTGAGCACACAGCCCTGGGGTGAGCCAGTGCTGAGACTCAGGGCTGAGGATGTGTGATGGCCAACTCTGACTCTCTGTCTACGGCCCGAGAGGAAGCTATTGATCCACATGCAGGTGCTGTATGGAAGCCCCAGGTCTTGTAGCTTGGCCACCAGTTTGTGTGGAAGGATGGTGTTAAAAGCTGAGCAGTAATCCACGAAGAGCATCCGCACATAGCTACCATGCTCTTCCAGGTGAGTTAATGCAGCATGGAGTGCTGTGGCTACAGCGTCTTCCGTGGATCGGTTTGCTCTGTAGGCAAACTGGTGTGGATCCAGGCTGCGGGGCAGGGCTGCTGTGATGTGTCTGCGGACCAGCTTCTCAAAGCATTTCATTACCACTGGGGTGAGTGCCACCGGTCTGTAGTCATTCAGGCCGGTGATGTGGGGCTTCTTAGGCAAGGGGACTATGGTGGAGGACTTCAGGCAGAGTGGGACAGTCGCCTGTGTGAGGGATTTGTTGAAAATCCTGGTGAAGATCCCAGCCAGCTGTCCTTCACAATCCCTCAATATTCGACCTGGCACACCATCAGGACCCGCCGCCTTCCTCGGGTTAACAGCCTGCAGCATGCGCCTCACCTCGTGCTCTTCCAGGGTGAGGGTGGTGCTGCTATGGGTGGCGTGTTGCTGCTGTGGCTCCAATACCTCCGGTACCCTGGTCTCAAAGCGGGCAAAGAAGATATTCAGCTCCTCTGCCAGCTCCAGGTCACCGTCCGCAGCTCCGAGATTGATCTTATAGTTGGTTAGGTGCTGGATGCCTTGCCACACCTGCCGGCTGGTATTACTCTTCAAATGGTCCTCGATCCTCCTCCTATAGTCCCCCTTTGCCTCTCTGATGCCTCTCTTCAGGTTGGATCGGGCTGTGGTGTAGTAATCCCTGTTGCCAGACCTGAACGCAATGTTCCTCTCCTTCAGCAGCTGCCTGACCTCCCGGGTCATCCAGGGCTTTTGGTTGGGATAAGCCCGGATCCGTTTGACTGCTGTAACAGTGTCTATGCAGTGTTTTATATAGCAGAGGACACCGTCTGTGAACATTTCCAAGTCCTGATGTTCAAAGATATCCCAGTTAGTCCTGTCAAAACAGTCCTGCAGCTGCTGAGAGGCACCCTCTGGCCATATGGTAATATTCTTTGTGATGGTAAGAGCAGTTTTCTTGAGGGGGGCATATGCAGGGATTAGAAACAGTGACAAGTGGTCAGACTGACCCAGATGTGGCAAAGGTCTGGCCCTGTAGCCCATTTTGATGTTGGAATAAACTTTGTCCAGAATCTTGTCACCCCTAGTGGCACACTTGACGTGCTGGTGGAATTTGGGGATTGCTTTTTTTAAGTCTGCGTGATTGAAGTCCCCTGCTACGATATGTACAGCGTCAGGGTAAGTGCTCTGTTTATTATTGATGTTTGTATGCAGGAGTGCGATCGCAGAGTTAGCATTAGCATCTGGTGGTATGTAAACAGCTGTTATTATGACAACGGTGAACTCCCTAGGTAGGTAGATGGGCCTGCATTTAACAGTCAGATATTCAATGTCCGGTGAACAGTGACGGTCTATTATCACTGTGTTGGTACACCAGCTGTTGTTCACATACATACAGAGCCCCCCTCCTTTGCGCTTACCGGAGTCCACTGTTCGGTCATGTCGCTGTGTGGTATAGCCTGCTAGCTCAATAGCAGAGTCTGGAATGGATTGATGTAGCCAGGATTCAGTGATAAGAAGGATAGCATCGATCGGTAGAACACTGAGCTGCTGCAACTACGTGCGCCGCCATCTTTACTCGTGTAAAGAAAGTCTTAAGACCAAATCAATAAGACCTGAAAATAGCAGCTGGGATAATAAACTCATCAGGAAAGTGTTTAATGAGGTCAGAGTTCAAGAGAGCTGGTTTTCCACACATTTCTTTACAACAGGATTTCATCTTTTGCAGACAAAGACACCCCCCCCACACACACACACACACACACAATACTGGCCCACGATCTTTGTTCACAACCTGTGGGAAAAATAAAAATAACTTCCAACATAAGAGAGAAGAACAGATGACTGTGATTGTAGATAAGAGCAATAAAACCTATTTATTTAATCTTGAGATGATAATAAGTTTTATTTATTATAATAATTGGAGATGTATTTATTTTTTCCGTGACCTATAATAAACTATTTGCATAACTCAATGCCGACCTGAGTGTTTGCTAATGTTACACAAACACCGAGCTGCACAAAGGAAATGCTGGCACAAAACAAGCGCGTGAGGGGCTCCGACTGCGCTGCGGTCAGTGAAAGAGAAAGTTCGCTTTCTGCTCTCGTGAGTCTCAAGAAAATGGCACACTGAAATTAACTGCAGGGGATTTATTCTTTTTTGTGTGTGGCGGTGGGTGGGTGGTTGTTTTACCGGTTCCTCTAGCAAGTATCTATGCGTGACATTACCTGTGTCCTAGCTTTTCATGACATTTTAGCAGACTCGGTCTTGCTTTTGGCATCAGGTGCGCGCTCAGTGCTGACTAAACTTTTAATAATACATCCCAGTCTCACATCGTTGCGCCGAGAAATCCACCCGCTCTTCAAGAAAGAAAAAAGAAGCCGATGCTTTCCTCTTCGTCCATTTGAGCATTGTTTACCGGTGAGACAGCTGACTGTCAGATGTATATGGAAGTAACGTTGGTGACGTCAGGAGCAAAGAGCAGCAGGCGGAGAGCGGAGAGAGAGGAGGGAGGGGGGAGGGAGCGAGACGCAACCTGTGCCAGTGCGCATCTTTTCCAAAACTTGTCCGGAGCTGTCAAAGAGCAGGGAACGGATCCGAACGCGCCATGAGTAACAAATCTTTAAACCTGAACACCAGCCCGCCTCGGGCTGGCGGCACCGTGGACCACGAACTCGTCATCACTTCCACTTTCGGGACGCTCCTCTCCGTTGTCTACATCATCGGGGTCTCGGGGAACGTGTACACGCTGGTGGTGATGTGCCACTCGATCCGGTTCGCCACCTCCATGTACATCTCCATCATCAACCTGGCTCTCGCGGACCTGCTCTACCTCTCCACCATCCCTTTCGTGGTGTCCACCTACTTCCTGAAGGACTGGTACTTCGGAGACGTGGGCTGCCGCATCCTGCTCAGCTTGGACCTTCTCACCATGCACGCCAGCATCTTCACCCTGACCGTAATGTGCACGGAGCGCTATCTGGCCGTCACCAAGCCGCTGGACACGGTCAGGCGCTCTAAGAGTTACCGCAAAGCTCTGGCGTGGGGCGTGTGGCTGCTGTCGCTGGTGCTCACTGTGCCCATGATGGTAATGGTCGCTCAGACAACTAAAAGCACGCCGGACGGGGGTGTGAAGAGGATGTGCGCGCCCACATGGGCTCCACTGGCTTATAAAGTTTACGTAACGGTCCTGTTTGGCACCAGCATCATGGCCCCGGGGCTCATCATCGGGTACCTGTACGTCAAGTTAGCCCGCACTTATTTAGAGTCCCAGCGCAACTCTGTGATCAGCAAAGGCGGCAAAAGGTCACCGAAGCAGAAAGTGCTGATCATGATTTTCACCATCGTGCTGGTGTTCTGGGCGTGCTTCCTGCCTTTCTGGATCTGGCAGCTGCTGCCTCTGTACCACACCAAGCCGCTGAGCCTGGCCTCGCAGACGCACACGTGCATCAACTACCTTGTCGCGAGCCTCACATACAGCAACAGCTGCATCAACCCTTTCCTCTATACGCTGCTCACCAAGAACTACAGGGAGTACCTGAAGAACAGGCACAGGAGCTTCTACAAGTACACGTCGTCGTTTAAGAAGCGGCCGCCCAGCCTCTACTCGTGGGGCAAGTCGGCGTCCTCCAGCAATCAGTTCGAGTTCAACTCCGAGACGCTGGTCATGGGGTCACTGAAGTGAGGTGAAAGCGTCTGGAGCCGGAGCAGCGACAGGTAGGCGGTGATGTCTCCGTTACGCATAAAGCAGGAAGCAGCCAAAGTTTGTTTTCTGTCATTTTAAAGTGCGGCTGTTCTTTGGTCACACATATGTTGTTTGTTATTTTATTCTGTCCATGATGGACAGCCCACGGAGCCACTCTCTCTCTCCCCCTCTGCTGCGCTCCTGCAGCTCAGCCTCAGTGGAAGAACTCTTCCTGCGGTGCTGTGTTGCAGTACAAGGCCACGGCGGTAATTAGAGAAGCTGAAGCACCTCTTAAACGCAGAAGTGATTTTAAGAAGCACATTTGAATGTTTAATTTAAGGGTGTTTTAATCTGACATTACATTATTTGTGTTAGAGCAGTTAAATAAAGGGGGCAGTCAGAACTTGTGCTATTGCAGGTTTATTGCAGATTATAGCTCGGCATTTAACACCATTCTTCCATACAAACTGGACGCCAAGCTAAAAGACCTAGGGCTTCCTCACAGCACCTGTAAGTGGATCAATAGCTTCCTCACCGACCGCAGACAGAGAGTGAGAGTGGGATGTTACACATCTCCAGCCCTAAATCTAAGCACTGGGTCGCCACAGGGCTGCGTGCTTAGTCCACTGCTCTACTCGCTTTATACACACGACTGCACCCCCGCCCACCAGAGCAACACCATTGTAAAGTTCGCAGATGACACTACTGTGGTGGGGCTCATATCTGGGGGAGATGAGTCTGCCTACAGAGATGAGGTGGAGCGGCTGTCTTCATGGTGCAAGGATAACAACCTTCTCCTAAACACGAAAAAGACCAAAGAACTCATAATTGACTACAGAAGACACAAGACAGAAATCCAACCACTAATCATCAGCGACGACTATGTGGAGAGGGTGGCAGACTTCCGCTTCTTGGGAGTCAGCATAGAGGGAAACCTATCCTGGAGTGTGAATACCTCTGAGCTACTGAAAAAGACACAACAGAGACTGTACTTTCTGAGAGTGCTTAGGAAGAACAACATCACACAGAGACTGCTGGTGTCTTTCTACAGAGCCTCCATCGAAAGCATACTAACGTACTGCATAGGCATATGGTACGCTAGCTGCACAGTGGCTCAGAGGAAAGCACTCCAGGGAGTAATCAACGCTGCCCAAAGGACAATCGGCTGCCCTCTCCTCAAACTGAAAGACCTACACAGTTCCCGCTGCCTCAAAAGAGCCCATAACATCATAAAGGACACCTCACACCCTGGACACTCCATGTTCGAACTGCTGCCTTCAGGTAAACGGTATAGAACAACATACACAAGGACTAACAGACTCAAACACAGTTTCTACCCAATTGCAATATCATGTCTCAATGCTACTAAAAGTAGATGACTTTCATTGCCCCTGTTGTCATTTGTGCCCTTGATGTTGGAATGCTTTCAGACATGTTTTGTTGGATGCGCTAACAAATTGATTGAGTGATTGATTGTTTGAGTGATATATCAACTAGGTCGTATGTTGAGTGTCTGTATGGGGCCTTAGGCCTGGATTGCTTGGGTGTATCTACGGTATGAGAATACTGTATTTTATATGTATTTCTATCTTTTATATCCTATCATTATAGTTTTTAAGTATTTAATTATAGTTTTTAAGTATTTATCTTTTGTGATGTTGCACTGACCAGAGACATCTTTCAATTTCATTGTACCTGTGACAATGACAATAAAGAATATTCATTCATATTCATTCATTATCCTCCTACTGACACGCCTACACTACAAACCAGGGACGTCCCGAAATACATTCACATGTAATCAAATTCCCACACAGTAAATAAAAAAAACGAATAACAATAAAAATAATCTGATTAGGGCATAGATTTTTTTGTCCCACCTTCTGCAAAGGTTATGTTTGACTGAGGAAAACATGTAGTGCACCTGTAGGTATGGAATTCCAAAGCCCCACTTTCACTCCATATTAATGATACATACACACGTCTCAATAATATGCACCACTGTAGCAGAATATTAACTTTTAGAAGGACCAGAGGTTTACAAGCTCTATATTAGTTTATGCTGAGCACATGTAAAGTTGGTCGTCATATTTCTTCAAGCTTTTCTTGTTTGAAGTAACTGATATAGATCTTACTGTGTTATTCCTTCATAGAGGTACTGGACTGCTCTAACAAGTATATACTCTCACCACTACTACATCTGACATCCAATATTATATTTGCATATACACAGAGAGAATGTTTGAACTACGTTGGAATGGGAAAACTGATTTTTTTGTTGTTGTTGTTTATTTCTTTTGTTTTTAGTTTATAGCATTGCATCTCACAAACTGGTCAAGGACTTAAACTCATTGCTGCTCAGCTATGATGCTACTCTGCTGCATGCGCTGCAGATAGTGAAAAAAGGATCATAAACAGCTGAGTTAAAGCCATTCTGGTGGGCATACTATGCGATGATCACATTTCTTAATTACCCTCCATTTAAGGATAATAAATGTTTCACATTTGCAGTTTTCTGACAAAAAATAAATAAAAAACAAATTTATAGACATACAATTACAATATGTCAGGTCACTATGAGCTGATTTGATCCATAGCAGGTCTTAAAACCAGGTAAATACAACCTCAGATGAAAAACAAAACATGAAATATTACACTGCATCATATTTTTTTAACCCAAAATGTAGAAACAGTGTGTGGAAAAACTAAGTACACCCTCACCGCTGTCATAGGAATATGACAGCAGCACCTGCCTACTGCAGCAGGCAGGTGCTGCTAATTAAATACACTTGACTTACTGGTCATCAGCAAGTGTGAGTGCCTCTATAAAAGCAGAATTTGGGGCAGTTTGGTGATCTGGAATGTTGAGGCGTGTTAACACAATATCAAGCAGGAAACAAAACACACCAGCAACAATCTTAAAGAAGCAACTGTTGCCCATCTATCTGTCGAAAACACTCAAGACAGCTGCTAATCTTCAGAGTGGTGGTCCCAGGAAATCCAAAGAACAAAGAGCTACATCTCCAAATCTAAAAGCCTCAGTTAGCATGTTAAATGTTAAAGTTAAAGACGGCACAATATTTTAAAAAAAAAGACTCAATAATTACGGCTTACATGGAAGGATTGTCAGGATAAAGTCTCTTCTTTCTAAAAAGAACATTGCAGCACAGTCCAGGTTTACAAAGTTGTATCTGAACAAACAGCAAGACTTCTAGAACAATGGGGCTTTGGACAGATGAGACCAGAGTGGTGACGTTTGACCATAATTTACAGAACCATGTTTGATAAAAAGGGTGGAGGGGTGATGAGCCTACATCTAAACAGGTGAATTGACCTCGATGTGTTGTGTGACAGCCATAATAAGAGCTGGTCAAATTCTCTGAAAACAAAGGAAGGTGCTTTAGTATTTCCTTTCTTACCTCCTTTAGTAGAAGACACTGGAACATCCCTTATGAGAGTGAAGGAGATAACTTCTTCAAAGTAAGACAGCATCCGACTGTCACAAAAACAGCAGATCAACATAACTGATAAGCGACATGTTTCACATTGTAAAATGCGGCTTTTTTCCAGTTGTAACCCACAGGTGAACGAGGAGTATTGCACTACTCTACTAAAACCTGCTAGATTTGAATTTGTTCCCTTGTGTGAAGCACTTTGTAAAGCGGATTTTAAAAAAGTGTTCTACAAATGAATATAATTACCCACATTAAAACAATCAAGCTGAAGTGGACCTAATTTGTGTTAATTGTGTCCTCATTCTGAGTTGCTGTATTATCAGCTTTTAGAACTTATTAATTGATTTTACTTCAGAGATGCTAAAAACCTTAATAAAGGAAAAATGAAAATAAGGGGATCATCTCTTTAGTGGGGAAAAAAACATCTGATTGGATAGCAGCACGAGTATCTGTTAAAACAGCTATTTAATTTGAGTGTTACTATCATTACTTGTACACAATTATGCAAGCCTACATGAAGAAACACTCTAAGAACACAAATAGAGGAGCGTGTATCTAATGCTAGTTTAAACCATAGACTGTATAAAAAAGATGGCCACAATGATGTCACTCAATTGAGCTAAGCATTTTCATCATCCTTTTTGACTCTAAGGGCAAGATTTATTAACGCACTGCCCCAGCATAAACTGGGTTTTGGTGTAAATTGTAAAAAGTACTGTTGGTATTTACAAAGAGTGACAATCATCCATAGAGCTAATCATGCCCTCACACGCTACTTTGTCCCGTTTTAGTAAATCTGGTCCAAAGTAGAACTGAAAATTAGAAAATTGTTGCATGATCATGTTGCAAGAGGACTTAAAACTACAGATAATATAAGCTAATAGGCAAAGACTTTACTGAAGTCACTCATCAACACAGTTGAGTGTAACTTTAAAAAAATTTTTAAAGAAAATTTAAAAAGAACAGATGGAAGAAACACCCTTCAGTGATTATGTAATGAGTGTTGATGTTGTATAGTTTGTTCACCAGGACCAGCACACCCGTTTAAAATGCCTCAAACATGATAATCGGTTAATGTGAGCAGAATTATTCAGAGTATATAAGCAAGGTACAATTTGTTGTTCCAATAAAACCAGTTTATGTTTAAGATACATAGTCTTATTTTCCTAGTAGGGAGTCATGAATAACTACACGTAACAAATGTTAGGAAGATGCATTTGTTTTGTGTCTGAAAGAAACAAAATATTGTGCAGTATGTCATTTTTTTAAATCACCAAATATCAACATCAAAAATCTTACATTTTCTGACTTCTTCTTATCCCAATCAGAAATGCACCTCCTGCTGGTCATTAGAAAGAATGCAGGTTCAATGAATTTCAAATGCCAGGAACCTTGGTTCATCTTTTATATACAGTTTACTGATTTTAACTGCAGAGCCATCACATTATTAAGCAAACAAGTATGAGCTAAACCCTCTGAGCACTATAATTATCTTTTCCTAAGTCCTTATAAATTCTCCCTTACGTCTTACTTTAAGACGTTCCCCATCACCATCAAGGAAAAACGATTAGCAACAGAGATAATTTTCTGAATATTTAATTGGAATCCTGAATTTTGGCAGGAAATGGAAAAAGAAGAGAAAAAGAAGCACACACATGGCATGTCACTGCCATTGAATTTGCATGCATCCACCTGCGGAGGCAAACACACTTCTGCTGCTGTGGTAAAACCTGAGCCAAAACACCTACTCCTCAGCGTGCTCGCATCCAGGCTTTGTGCGCTCTGTTTACTAGGCTGAACTGTGGCCCACTTACCTGAATGGACAGACAGGACTTCCTTTCATGCTGTAGTGTTTGTGTGGTAATAACACAGTTAATAGCATAGCACCTGCACCCATTAACAATTACTGCAAAAGTTTTGAGGTTGGAAGGCCTCAGTGGCAAGCATGCTAACAACAGATGCATAAAGTGCCTGTGTTTTATGAAGAGTTCACGGTCTTTAATTAAGACAGCTCTTCACTCTAATCTGGCATGTTGTTTCCAGCTCACGCAGCCTTCAGCTGTAAAGCCACTGTCTTCTTAGATTCATAAGAAGCATGGAAAAAAAGACTGTTACAGACCGAGAGTGGTGGAAATATTACGCACGTCTAGGCAGTAAAAGAAAAATGTCATTAGTGACAGATTTCCTGTCATTCTAAAACATATCTGAATATCTAGAAGTGTGACATTTTGCAAATCATGTCCCAGGTGGGACTGGGCACTTTGGTACACTGACCTTTTTGTGTTTGCATGTCAAATTGTCCAAACTCATGCATAAATTCATTACAGCTACATCGTGCCGCATCACAGATATGGAAATCCCCCACCCTTTCTTTCTTTTTCTTCCTTTCTCCACATATTGACTGACAAAACTTTGCAGAAGTTTGAAAATTCTGGATAAGACCAGGTCTGTGTGGGATTTAGCAGCTTAAATCTGCATACATTCGAGCTGAGAAGTTTAGCTTGGGTTTGTAGATTTCTTCTAAGCGTTAGCTTGAGAGCCACTTTTGGGTTTCCTGTAAAAATGTAATACGTTAATCCCAAAAGAGAAATTAGAACAATGGACGTTAAAGGTCTTGAAGAAATTTGTGCCATTTGATCCTGTTTAGTTTCAGCAGAGGTGCAAGCACACTTTTTTTTTAGTGTGTAATTGTTTTTTTTATCTTACATCTTAGCAGACAAGCATCAGCAGTAAGGTATCCAAAATTCCTATAAACAAAGCCATAATTCAGTGTCTAACCTCCATGTAAAGCTCAGCAGGTTTTTGAGCTTGTGAATGAAGGAAAAAAGGGAGAAAATCCTTCCTAAAGCACACAGTGCTAAATTCTTTCTTTACTGTAACGTGGTACAGATAATACTGCTGTCTGTGTCTGCAGAATATTACATTACATTAAACATTAACTTCCAGTAACTTCCAGCGGTTTACAGCTCTGTGTGAACTGTTTATATTGGCGGCTGTTTCCCTGCATTTCATTAAAGTGGAATTTAGACAGATCACTAGAGTCTGAGTCCTGTTTAAGCCTTGCAGAGACTATCTAATGGCGCCAGTTGGCACAAGCCAATGATAACACCTGAAATAATCAGTCACATCTAGACTATTAATTACACAACCCATATCATGATAAAACACTGCTGAGGGCAATATGTTCTACAGAGAGTCTGTTCTTTGTTTAAATTACCTTAAATAGGCCTCAACTGATCCTGCATCAATGCCTACAGCTGTCAAAGCCTTAAAAATAATACTTGGCACAGTCTGCACCCTACATTTATTTGCAGTCCAAATCAATTACACCCACTCCTGCAGAAATTTATCCTGACATGCATGATAATAGTTATTGGTAAGTAGAAGTAGTATTTACTGTGTTATTGTCGGGCAAGGCCAGACGGGTCATTTACAATCAACTATTGGCTCAATTCCTTTCCCACACAGTATCAACAACTAAAATAAATCACATTTAGAAGCAGTGTCCTTGATATTTAAAGAGATCCGAAGGCAGTGTTTGTTTTTCCAGTCTGTTCAAACCAACAGGAAAGATATAAGGAAATGAAAAAACTGTGTGTGTCTGCTTTAATATAGGCTAGTACAACCTTAACGTAATCAGCTAGCAAGTGATCACAGTATGTCACTTTAGAGGGAAAAAAGCTGACATCAATTCAATTCAGTTTTATTCATAATCAATCATGAATAATCAATTCATAATTGTCTGATCAAATTTACATTCCAACCACAGCAAAGCCTCCCAACCTGCAGTACAAGGACAACGCAATTTCTTATCTGTTTTTTTGTTTTGTTTTTAAATAAAGCTTTGGCATCTTTCAGCATCATTAGCCAGAAAAGTACGAGTTGGAAGATTCTTTTGCAAAAATTTGTCTTAGAAGTTTGTGAAGTGTGCCGAATTAGTTTGCTAGCTAAAGCTGATTACGCGGAAGCAGCTACAATATATATATTTGACCATTTCATTTATGTTTATATTTATTAACAGTTCCATGTGGAAATGTCACCACAACAGTAATAGATGAAGAGTACAGTGACTGGAACCATTATTTATAAGGGTAGAGGTGATTAATGGCTTCTTTATTAGTAAATTCATACGTGGCCATCTTTATCAGATCAGTTATAAACTCTGAACAAGGCGCTGCCATTTACAGCTGTGTGACCCTGTCACATCAGAGCATAAATATATATAAATATGCAATGTATATATATGTGCTACTGCACAGTGACCCAACACCATGCTCATTTCAAATAAACTCCCACACAGCCCTGCACAGCATAGAAAGACTTACCTCTGTTCTTTATATCACCAGTGAATGTGCTAACAGCTGTGCAGCAAGGTGAGAAAAGTGTGAGAAAAAATGTTTCAGTCACAGCTTTTGAATATGTGTGCTCACTAATGATACATTATAAATGTATACTTACATTTTTGAGAACCAGTGTGCAACTGGCACGTCTTTCTGTAGCACAAAAGTTGCAATTGTTAGCAACAAACTAACAGGGAAGCATCACCTCACTTCAGTTTTTCATGACCTTTACGAGCATTCTTCATTTACCATTCATCTATTCATTTATTCTGCTTTATCGTGCAGGTATTTTTAATTTAAAACTAAAAATCTGTGATAGTCCAATGTGCAACGTACACAACCAACAACACCCAAACAAAATTAGTTTGGGGTTTTTCAGAATTTATCTACACAGCCTGATATTTTCAGTAGGAGCTGGAACAGAAACAAAAAGAGCTAAAAAAGAAAGCGAATATTGGACATGCATCAGACTGTTGCACACAAAGAGAAGTTTACTAGCATATTTATGTTAATGAGTCAACTATATACAAGTGAACCTAGTGCCTAAAAATGAATGCTTTTAGTGTAGGCGATTTATAAAACGTTTACTTTCAAATGCCAAAAAATGCAGAATTGCACAGCTGATTTTAAATATACGCTAAAAGATTGTCCTAGTGTGTTGACATTAACAGAAGTAAACAGCTGTTTGCATTTATTAAGTGTAAAAAAACCTGCTGTTATTTTAAATGACATGAAGAGCCGTTTTTTTGTTTTGCTTTTTTTTTTTTAATGGAAAATGACACCACGTAATAATATTTTGACTTTCTCTTTCTTTCTTTCTTTGATGGCTGGCTGACATTTTGTTTCTGATTCTACCTTTAAAAGAAAAAAAAAAGAAAAAGCCCCAAACACATGAACGCATTAACATTTAAAATCACATCAGAGCATAAAAACTGAAATGGGTGTTGACATATAAAATAAACACAAAATTATGGATCCTAAAATCAAAAAACTCCAGAATCGATAAAGAAAAAATGAGAATGGAAACGGTGGGTGGTTCGGTGCAGCTGTGTGAAAAATAAGAAAGGCGAGGATGATGACTTCCCAACCACATGATAGTCTCAGATCAATCAAGAGATTCCTCAAGTGGCTGGCTCACAAAGGAAGGGCGGATAAGACTCTAGTAGCAATCAGCAGGAGCAGAGACGGGTATAACACTGGTTAATTGAATTTAAAAAGTAGTAATACATAAAGGTTTAATATTCCAGGCTGCTGGTTTTAAAATAGAAAAGTACAGAGAAGCATGACTAACAAAACCAGGCAAACTTTTGATGTCATTTTATTTCAAAACATCCTCAAGACTGCACAGAAGCATAAGGTAGGAAAAAGCAAACGAACAGGACAGAGAGACGGTTCTTCTTAGAAGAAAATACCTCAACGGGTCATAGGACGGGGTATGAGTGGTACTTGGTGATGAAACGTTGATTATTCAGTTGGCAGTTCATAAGTTTCAGATCTCTTCTTCAGGGAATCAGCAGCTCTCTTAAAATAATAAACAGAAAGGCAGAAAACAATCCTGCTTTGGCAGAAAGCCTGCAGGGGAACTGAAAAACCCTTAAAACCAGCGATTAAGATGGTGCAGGAAAAAAAGACATTTCTGTAGAAAACAGGATAAAAACACAAGGGTGCGTAACAAACAGGAAAGCACAGAGGGAGACCACATGTGGCTCTTTTTTCCCCCTGCTGCACCATCAGCAAGTCAATACTTGAAAAATAAACGGAGAAAATTGAAGATATTGACCGAGCAGCTACAGAATACCAATGTAAAAATCCATGTAAAAGCTCTTTTTCCTTCCCCTTGTTCTTAATTCCTGCCTATTCTGCCTCTTTGTTGCAGGGCCTATCGGAACCAGTGGGCAGTGCCGTCATCCATCATCCGTGGTTGCCTCATGGCAGGGCAGGGTCAGAGATGGCGTGTGCAGGGTCGCAGGTGAAGGACACAGTGATGGCGTAGCGTGTCCCCCACATTACCTTCTCCACGCGGTGGAGGTTCTCTGAGCCAGAAGAGAAGAAAGAAACTCTCCCTAAGGGTGGGGACAAAAGGAACAAGAGGAACTCTTTAGGAGAGAGGAAATGTAAAAGCTGTTCAATATTTACCGATTCAGATCCAACACACACACAGCTGGTGTTACCATGTGTTGAACAAGGCTTTTAAAGTCAGAGAAAACCTCTATTAATCTCATGGTCGGTTGTTACATCAGAGGTATTGGCAAGGCAGAGATACGGCACTTGACGAATAGAAATCTTGAAGCGAAATCTATTGGAGAATGCTGTAAACCCAACTATAGAAGCTGCCAACCATACCTCTTTTACGAGATGCGATCACAAAGTTCTGGGATTACACTTCTACAAATCAAAAACAGCATTAGATTTAAATGTAGACGATCTGTCCTTCAAGGGCATCTTCTCGTATATCTCTGGACTAATTTAAGTGCCTCTGTGCGCACGCTGGATCCTCCGCTGTGTCAAAATGACGATCAACTTGAATTAAATCATAGGTGTCAAACTCTGGCCCGCAGCCTAATTACATTTGGCCCGTGAAGCCATACCAAATTACTATTAGAGCTGGCCTACTGGTATTATACAGCTAATGTATATATTGTTTAGTATTAAGCTTTGCTTGTTCCATATTCAGTTTTTCAGCAAAACGTGTTTTGAGTCCATAAGAAAAGATTAATTCTTATATCTGGAGGAATAAATATATTTCAATAAATATTAACGTTAGCCCGCGACATTGTTCCAGTTTTGAATTTTGGCCCACTGTGTATTTGAGTTTGACACCCCTGAATTAAATTGTATGAAAGTGGGGGAAGTTGCAGGAAGATAAATCTGGCGGTGAGGCAGGTGGTGAGAAACGATTATGCTGTCGTGGCCACAAACCTGTAGCATTTTTCATGAGCCGTGGGGGCTCACAGACACACACGGCAGTGCAGGTCATTCCAGCTCAATATTCTCTCACAGATACTTCATAGCTATAAAGGAGAACTCTGCGCTGACAGCTCAAGCCCCGCCCACCCCCAAAACCCCCCAGCAGGTATGCTCCTGTTTATAAAACTTAGGTGATGTGCTGTGCTGGAAACTGGACATTTCAACAAGAGAACGAGAGGGGAAAAGAACATGTAGTCCCTGTATCATAATTCAATACAACAATGATCCTCTTCAAGAAAGTGTTTTCAGTTTGACACAAGCTGAGGTTTGCTCTCTGTGCACACTTGAGTCGCTGAACTTGGATCATGGTGAAATCACAGAACGCACAATGTCGTTTCCAGGGATTTATATCAGCAGCACTGGCAGCTGTTCAAAGGTGTATGAGAAGATGACTTTAAAGTCAAACTAATATATAACAAAAAATGTTACATTTTTTAATTATGATCACATCTCATCTCAACAGTCAACCTAGGAAACATATAAATGAGTTGACTGGTTTAAACCGTAATAGTAAAGATGATGATGGTACGTCTGCTTGTTTCTAATGGCTGATCATTCACATGATTAGCATATTAACATTCATTACAGAGCAATGCAGGGTAAGAGAAGTGATTGTATCAGAAATCTGGGTAGAGGTGTAGATGAAACTTGGGGCATGTGTACTAGAAATAAATCTGTGGGGAAAAAAGATTTTTAAAACCTCTTTCTGGTGAAAAGTCAGCAAACTTTTTAAATGATTCTTATGAGATTTAACTGGCTGCAAACATTCAGTTTTTATGAATTACTGATCATTTATATAAAGTTATGGCCTCCGTAACCTTCCTTCAGATATGTATCTGGTCTTAACCCAAAATAAATGCCTAAAGGGAGTATCAAGTCGTCAAGACGTCAAGAAAGGTTGAAAACAGAGCGAGGACGCAGCTAGCGAAGCTTGGTATACACACCAGAGGCAGCATATGCAGTTATTCTGGTTAAACACTCATTAGTTTAACAAAGTTGTTCTCAAACTGTGGGGGTGGGACAGAAAAACGTCAGTTTGGGCTTGGGTGACCAGGCTAAAAACCCCGAGTCTGTATTGAATGAATATGATAAAAAATTAAATTGCTGATACTTTCGTGCATACTGAAATTTTCTTTTATATTGTTGATTTATAAAAAATGTTTAAAATATGAGGCGTGTGAACTATTATTGACTTCTAAAGTGGGACATAGTGGAAGTAGTTTGCAAACGATTGGTTTAACCTGTTCACTGAGAACACAGTCGTCCCTGGCAGAGCCCGACCAGAGATTTTTAACACTGATATTTGGTGATTTTAAAATCTGGCATTCTGAAATAAACGCTGATCGTTTTAATAAATTCCAATATTGATATTTCGGCAAAATGTTAATATCAGCCAATAATATCAACTCGCTGGTAAAATGGTAAGGGTCTCGAGACAACTCCAACTCTAACACCATACCAACACCATAGAAGCAGAAGTTTAATTGACTTGATGATAGCTTACTAAACAGCTATGCTGTTCATAGAGAAACTGCTATAACATCCAATTTGAAAGTGTTGGTATGCACTTTTTAAAAATTATTGTTATTATTTTAACCTTTCGACAGATTATACCTTGCTTATTAACCATGTTTCCAGGTTTAGCCTAATATAGCTTATAAGCCTTAAAACAGTTCAAACACTCCCCCTAAAACTCTCACTACAATCACAAAAGCTGGATGTTTATTTCGAGCTAAACTTGCTGTTTTGTAGTTATTATGCAAAGCAAGGTAAACCATGTCCTCCCTCTGTCTGGTTGTAATATTTTCCTTTCATTTGCAAAAAGAAAGTAAATAAGGTGAAGCTATTATTTTTTTTTATTTTTTTTTTAAAAGTATTTGCAATGATGGTGGAGTCAAAAACCATTGATAAGGGAAGCGAACACAAAGACAAGCAGTTGGGAGCAATTTACTTATTCTAGGGTTTCATTTTTTGGACTGAAATGCATTTCCTTTGACTGAAAAGGTTTTTTTTCATTAAATAAACAAACAGTCTGAGTCTGGTGAGGTTTCCTCAGGATAAATTTTCTTCACTTATCAGAAGCTCTGCGTCACCAGGTCATCTCATGAACTACTACCAGTTACTAGCCAGTGTTGTTTTACCTGTGCTCTGTGTTAGATAAGACATTTCCATTCAGTTTGGAAAGTTTAAGCAGCAAGCCCACAGTTGTAGATTTTTATTCAGAATTCTTTCAGACTCTTGGTTTGCTAATAAACTTACAGTGTCTCAAACCTTTTGAAGAGAATATCTCATTATCTTATGCCATGAATAAACAGCTGGAATCACTGAGCCCCCATTCTGCTGCTATAATTTCCCTTACAGGCGCTTTATACATTTGTGTGTCTTTGTGTGTCTGTGTAAGAGAGTTTGAATCTCCCTGGATAGCATTAGCTGACGACATCAGAGGTGCTTGCTGTATAACAACAGAATTTATGCTGCAAACTCTGAGAATAAGGGAAAAAGGAGAAGGATAATAATAATAGATAATAATAGTAATTCAAAATGCAGTTTTGAAATTTGATAATTAGGGAAAAAAGCATTTTGAGAAAAAAATAATTGCCCCCTACCCCTAATAACTGGTAGCGCCATCCTTGGCAGCATGAACTGAAATTGAGCACTTAAGATAACTGGCAATGAGTTTTTCACCTCACTGTGGAAGAGGTGAAAAACTCAAGCCCACTCTTCTTTGTTTGAATTCAGCCACCCTGGAGGTGGTTGTTTGAGCATGTACGGCTTGTTGAAGGTCATGTCAAAGAATCTCAATCAGATTGGAGACCGGACTGTGACTGGGCCACTTCAAAACCAACAGTTTGTCATTTAGAGCCATTCAGAGATGGCCTTGCTGCTGTGTCTCAGATCATTGTCCCGCTGCGCAACCCAATTTTGCTTCAGTTGAAGGGTACAAGCTGATAGCTGGACATTATCTTTCAGGGTTTTCTGGTAGAAGTCAGGTTCAGTCAATTACAGCAAGTCATCCAGGTCCTGAAGAAGCAAAGCAGCCACATAACTTCCACCACCATGTTTGACTGTTGGTATGATCCTTTTAGTTAGTTTTACACCAGATGGAACGGGACTCAAACCTTCCAATGATGTTTTGTGGCAAATGTGAGACTGTTTTCCGTTTGGTCAACAGTGGGTTTCTCCTTGGATCTCTCACATGGAGGCCATTTTCGCCCAGCCTCTTTCTTACTGTTGAATCACGAACTTTGACAAGTTAGCCGTGGAGTTCTTCAGATGTCGTTGTGTGGATAATGGCTCTTTGTGGTTCAGTGGAGTCCCAAAGCCTTAGAAATGGTTTTGTAACTCTTTCCACAGTGATAGATATTACTGACTTTGTTTCTTTTTGTTTTCTTTTTCTTTTAGCCTACTTCACTTCATGCTTTTTTCGACACTAAAATTATCATTTAAAAACTAAATTTTGTATTTACTCTAGGGCAGGAGTGGGCAACTCCAGGCCTCAAGGGCCGGTGTCCTGCAGGTTTTAGATATTACTCTTGGTCAACACACATGAATCAAATGATAAGTTCATTACCAGGCCTCTGGAGAACTTCAAGACATGTTGAGGAGGTAATTTAGCCATTTAAATCAGCTGTGTTGGATCAAGGACACATCTAAAACCTGCAGGGACACCGGCCCTTAAGGCCTGGGGTTGCCCACTCCTGCTCTAGCCTATAAAATACTGATGACCAACGAGTAATGCATTTTTTTAAATGTAACATCAAACATCCACTTCCATTACCTAATAACTACCTTACAATATCAGCCACATCATCTTGTCTGCTAGAGTCTAAATAGTACTTTCTTCATTAAAAGCACAACTAGAAAGGTCTTCATAATAAATGCAACATGCTTATTAGCAGAAAAAAGGCAAAACTGCTACTTCTTAAAAACAGAAAAACTATATGTTGTAATTATTGCTTTACCTGCAGTCTTTCCCAATAGTATTTTAGCACTTTGCGGTGTCATGAAAAGGAGTAAAGCATCAGTACATTTCTGTCATTTAAGGATTTGGGTTTCCACAATAGAAATTTTCCCATGAAACAGAAAACTTTAGAGAAACAATTCCACGTCCTGAGCTTATTCTTGAAGCACCTGGGTCAACAATCACTTCTATGGAGGAAATGTATCCTCCCAAGCTAACCTCTGTTTAGCAGTGCTGTTAAGTGCCGCACTTAACATTGTCTTCACTAAATGTATAGGGGAAGTTTTGCCTCATGCTACTCATGTGTCATGCCATTAACCCATGAATATTTGCCCATAATCACCAACGGGATGAGCAAGAGTACAGGTCTAACAGTAAACAAGACCTCGAGATACTTAAACTCCTCCACTTGGGGCAGGGTCTTGTCCCTGACCCGGAGTGGGAACTCCACCCTTTTCCAGCTGAGGACCATGGCCTCAGATATGGAGGTGCTGATTCTCATTCCCACCGCTTCACACTCGGCTGCGAACCGTTCCAAGGCGAGCTGGAGGCCATCACCTGATGAAGCCAACAGAACCACATCATCTGCAAAAAGCAGAGATGAGATCCTGAGATCACCGAAGTGAAAGCCTTCCGCCACTTGGCTACGCCTAGAAATTCTGTCCATAAAAATTATGAACAGAATCGGTGACAAAGGGCAGCCCCGGCGGAGCCCATCACCCACCAGGAACGAGTCCGACTTATTGCCGGCTGTGCGGACCAAGCTCTTGCAACCGTATAAGGACTGAATGGCCCGTAGCAATGGGCCAGACACCCCCATTGCTGAATATAATATGTACTTAATAATGTATAGCATTGATATTTTGTAGTACACTGTATGATTTTTTTTAATTCTTTAATTTTATATAATAGAAAAATCCAATGTATATAATTTTAAAGTCAAGTGAAAAAAATAGTTTTTTTTATTATTTCATGGAATTTTCTTTTTTCACAGAAAGGAAGAAAAGTGGTTTGGGAACTAGTTTGCTTCTCTTGTACGTCAACAACTGAGCATCATGTCAGTGTTTGACTGACAGCAGGCTGCGGTCCGGTAGCAGAGCGAGAGAAACTGGGATTAATTTTTGATGGATGGAGTGAGAAAGTAAGGACCACACGCCTCCAACTAGACCTCAGTGAGAGCTGCAGCTTTGTTTACATGGAGTTTAATGCGCTGCAACCAAGCAGCAAACTAGGCATCTAGCCTTCAAACTAATGTTAGCGCACTTTTCCCTGGTGACGTGTGCTTTTTGAAGCAGGAATGTGTGAAACAAGACATGCTCATCTTTTTAGGACAAGAAAGAAAAAGACTTGAGTAGTAAAGCTAAAGTGAGTTATTTTCAATATGTAGATGAAGCAGTGTGTGGGCTCTGTGTTTGGCAGATAGCCGACATAATGTAGTAGTGGTAAGTTCAAGGTTTGGCATCTACCATTGGTTAGTTAAATTTTAAAAAAAAGGCAGACCTTTAAATTCCAAGCTTTTATGTATCAGAACACTTGAAATAATCAGATCCTTATTATATCTTAAACATCTGAATCCCACTGAAGTGCGTTTGGTTGATTTTAAACAGGCAGTATAAGCGCTACAACTTGTGCAAAAAATGTACACATTACTTCTAAAAGACACGGGGCTGGGTATCGTCCCTGATTTCTAGAATTGATTTGATTCGATCCACGATTTAAATTCGATTCGATTCGAATCGGGGAAATTTTGTCAAAAATATTATAATTCTGATCATTTATCAGTACTGACACTTGTGAGAGCTGTGTGAGAGCTTCTTATCGTGGTGGAAGCAAAACAGCAAAAGTAAAAGGGAATTCATGACGATGTGTATGTGAAGTGAAATGTGAAGCTTAGATTTGATCTTCTTTTGCTGCTGGTTCAGTCAATTTTGGTTGGAGAGTGATTAAACCTGCAGCTTCAGAATCTAGTGCAAAAAAAGACATAAACACAAAGCGCTGATCCGCCGCTTCAGAATCAGCCCCGGTGGTGTGTCCGTGTACATGCCGTCGGGTGAAAAAGCCGACAGCTCACTGATTCTGATGTGTCGAGTTCGCGCTTTGCGTTTATTTCTTTTTGCAGAATCCGTTCACCTGCTCTCGTTTGCTGTTTTAGTTGTTTGGTGGTTGGTGAAATAGTTTTGTGAGGTTTAACCTGAGATTTTGGGTTTCTGGCAAAATACATTTATATTTAAAAATCGATTCAGGATTTTAATGAATCGATATCGCTTTATTCAAACTAAAACCGATTTTAATCGATAAATCGATTATTGAAACCCACCCTAAAAATACAGTAATAAACTGTTAAAATTTCCACATAAGATTTAATTCTACTAATAGTTTGTAAAATGTTATTTTTTAGGTGATTCTTACTTTGACTGTATTTAGGAAATTCTCCATTATCTGTGGGTATCCAATCATTAGGATCAAAAGTTTGATGCCATATAAGGGCGTGGAAAGTCAAACATTTTCCCTGAATACACGTTTATTTTTTAACATCACGGTGAATCTGCATTTTGGAGTCTCATAAAGTGACTATGTGCACCATGATGAATTTTTTTCTTTTGTTGTGTATTATTCAAATGAACGAATTTGCCTTGAGAACCAAACACGGTTAAACATTCAGAGAAACAACGACCACGTACAAAGATAGATAAATGTAAACGCCATCAACGGGAAGTGAACAGAAAAAAAAAAAGTATGTCATAACACTTGAGACAGTAGGAGAAAAAACCTGCAGAAACACTGCCGTCTCTCTTGGACCTGCTAATAAGAGGCTTTAAAAAAAAAAAAAAAAGAAGATCCAATTAATACCATCACAGAGGTACTACGATGCGTAATAGTGATCAGCACGAAATACTTCAAGCAACGCCACCAGACTGTTTTTGTCTTTAATAATAAAAAACAGCCACATGCTGCTGATTAGCACTTAATGAGCTCTTGAACTTCACAGACCCAACCGGGATGAGTGCACAATTCTAACAAGATGCTAAACGACACATGACTCATCCAGTGCCGATAACAAAATCGCCTGCTGGAGCGAAACGCCTCTTTACACTGCCGGCACAGTCACAAGGTGCGCGGCACACTGACACAATGTCCAGTCAATTTATTACTCCCACAGCCTTATAATTAATCGGCTGGGGAAGAATTAAAGAGGGTGTTTGGTGTAACCAGAGATGAAAGGGATAAAAGTAAGATAAAGATAGATCACGCTAAGCTTGAGCAGACAGGACAGAAAAATGTGCTCCCAGATGCAATTACCTGGATTACATTGTGACTGACTTCAATTTAAAACCCTTGAGAAGGCTGAAAGGAGTGTGGTCGCTTTCCATTTGTCACCATGCGTCAGTCTAAAGAGCAGCTTAAGTGGATCCGTTTCACTCTTTTCTTTTAACGATAACTGGATACAGCTTAAGATGGCGAGTGCTGGAAAATGTATATCTGCTAAACATCATCTTATTAGCATTATGACTCTGAGAGTGTTAGCACCGTGAGCTTCAGACAAGAACAGAGCTGCAAAATGTTCTTGTTTTATTCAGTGTGAAATTATTCTGGACATTTTCAGTAGCATTTGGGCGTCTCACCACTGGCTGTCTGTCGGGGTGTGTTAGCTGTGTGATAGACTGACAACCTGTCCAGGCTTCGCTTCAGCTCCCATCCAGTGACAGCCAGGATAGGCTTCAACGCACCGCAAACTAAATGGGAAGAAAATGCACGGAACTCTGTCGAGCTCTCAATACATTTATACAGGCTTACACTCGATACTAAAGTCATAAATGATTTCACAAGAATCAAGTACAGATGTCATCCAAAGACGTTTCCCGTCATTTGTAGAACAAGAAGGAGAAAATCCTCTTCAGGCGAGCTCTGACTAGACAAGTGGAGGGTATGCAGCAGGACGCGTGACGCACAATGCACAAACAATTACTGTGAATTCTCTGGTCAGTTAGTTGTGCTATTCTCACATCTCTGCAGTCTTAATCCACACAGACTTTGGATTCCAGAGCTGGGAGGCTAAAAGCTAACTTGCTTTCTCACATCCACCTGTAGAAAACTGTAGGGCAGTGCGGCAGGGATGAAAGCATCTTAACACAAAATCTGTTTGTCATTGAAAAGAAATGAGCATTAGACAGGAGTCTAACAAACAGCTACAGAAATGAGAAGTGTGGGATCCAGCCACTGTCACGTTAATGTTAATCATTCTGTCTGTGATGAAACATGAGGAACCAAATTTTATACAAAATTCAAGGACTCTTTTACTTCTTAATTCTATAAACAATTCTCACTTTAAACAAGTGGCAGCCTCCAGGGATGAAAAATCAACCGAGTGCAGACATGCTAAAAGTCTACAGTTTCTTCAGTTCAGTTCAGTTCAGTAATAGTTATATATCACCAATTCACAACAACAGTCGCTTTATATTGTAAGATAAAAACCTTACAATAATACAACAATCAAAGACTCGCTATGAACAAGCACTTGGCGACAGTGAAAAGGAAAAACTCCCTTTGAACAGGAAGAAACTTCCGATGAACCCAGGCTCAGGGAAGGGCAGTCATCTGCTGCTGGGAGTGAGGGGAGGAAGACTGGACAAAAGACACACTCTGGTATAGAGCCAGAGATTGATAATAACTAATGATTAAATGCAGAGTGGTGCGTAAACGCACAGTGGATGGAGAAAGTAAAATGTGGGTGAAGAAGAAACGCTTAGTGAAGCTCCCAGCAGCCTACGCCTATTGCAGCATAACAAAGGGAGGATTTAGTGTCGCCCTAACTATAAGCTTTATCGACAAGGAAAGTTTGAAGCCTAATCTTAAACGTACAGAGGGTGTCTGTCTCCCGAATCCAAACTGGCAGCACAGAAGAGGGGCCTGAAAGCTGAAGGCTTTAAATATCCTCGGAACCACAAGTAAGCCAACAGTATGAGAGCGAACTGCTCTACTGGGATGACACGGTACTGTGAGGTCATTAAAATAAGATGAGGTCTGTATATTAAAGACCTTGAATGTTAGGAGAAGGATTTTAAATTAAGTTCCAGTGGCCACTTGAGGCTGCATACAAAAGGAAGTTGATCCCCAAGTGCCCAGCTATGGGCATATATGTTTAAACCCTGGCAAAAAAAATGGTTTTAGTGTCCTTTCCCTTTATGGCAGTTGTGTAGTAGGTACATTTAAGTAGCCAGTCGGCGTCACTCTGTGCTTCCTGTGCCTTTAATTAAACTACCTGCAGAATCCTACAACTTCCTGTAACACTGCAAGCTGATCTTCCATATACGGTCATTTCTGACTAACATTGAAGGCATCGTTTCGATCGTATGATTTCGCCCACACACACTAGCAGCGTCTTTAAAACAACACACCTTCTCAGAGTGAGAGATTAATGCACATATTTTCACTCCATACACTGTGTGTGTCTGTACAAGCACAGCGGGCAAGGTCAGACCGGCCGTTTTAAGGTGTCTGCCCAGCTGAGGTTATCTAATTCCCCCGTGGTTATCCAAGCAGTCAGGTTAACTGCTGCTGGCTCCTCTAACTGGTAGACGTGTCTTTTTCGCTCTGTCCTTTTATTACCCTGTTTGTATCTGCCATTCCCAGCCAAACACCATATCTCTCACGCTATCACACACAGTATTTACTCTTTATCTGTCTCCCAGCCATTTTCTGTGTCTGACCTACCTTCTTGCCCTATCGGTGGCGCTTTTCACATTCCACAAATCTATCCATCATCTCATCTAATCCTCCACTTTTTCCTCTGCAGTCTGAACACCTCCACCTCTGTCCCCCTACTGCTCGTTGTCATTACATCCTTGACTGTTGCGCTCTCTGACAGCAAAGTCCTGATTGTCTTCCTGGTGTTATAATTACACCTTGTTCATTGCAGTCGCCTCGAAGAGACATGATTATCTCGGCAAACTAATCATCCATCCAGATATGAGGATCAGACTCTTATCAAGTCAAAACATGTCAGTGGGATCCATCCCAAACAGTTTCTTGACGAGGTGATGGTGGATTTTAGTAGAGAAAATAAAATGATGGGATGTTGATGCATTATGAATGAGCCTGTATCATGTCTACTACTCGACGCACACACATAGCAGGTTAGGATTTACCAGCTTTACAGATTGCCAAGCATTTAAAAATCTATCCAAGGGACAGACTGTACTTTTCCTAGTTCACTTTTCCATGACCCTCTTCCCCACCTTCCTCTTCCTCCTGCAATGTTCACTGGGTTTAAAAATCCTGCTCATGTCGCCCTCTTTGCTGTCTGGAGGTTATTCTCACCTCGCCGATACAAGACGGCTGAGCTATTCACCAAAACCCGTCACAGGAGACTAGGAGGCAGACACGCTGCAGTCACTCTTTATTATCATACGTCCTTCAGTCGATGTTCAAGACAGTGTCAGCAGCCCAGGATCCTTCACTGCAGCTCACCGAGTATGACACATGAGCGAGAGTGGTAGCAGAGATTAAATGGAGGTGAAAAAAGGCACAAAAAAAAAAGCATTTAAGGTAAGAGAAGTAGTAAAATATCATTTTTCTGAATTGCTTTTGATTAAAAGTGGCAAAAGACTTGATGTAAATGGCACGAGATGATGGACAGTGGGGGAGATAAAGGGAGAGAGCGAAAAGCGGTGAAGAAAGAAGTTCAAGAAGGGACAAGGTGAGCGGAGGCAGTCTGGGATGGTTTGCTGTCAGAAGGAAAACGCCTCAGGCGATGTTTCCCATACAGAATCGTTCAGGAGTAACGCGTACGTGGGGGAATATGAGCCGAGAAGGAAGCTGCCCCAAGTTTTTTGCACAAAAACTAGGTCACACAAATATTACAAACCATGACACTTTGGAGCGTCACCTCTTCTCTTCCCCCACAGTGAGGCCTCCACGATCAGCAGACTATACGACACACAAAGCTTTTGAGTTTATCTTTCAAATTTTCTTCAGTGACGACCTTTTTACACTGAAGGGGAGCTATTACAGGGAGTGCAGAATTATTAGGCAAATGAGTATTTTGTCCACATCATCCTCTTCATGCATGTTGTCTTACTCCAAGCTGTATAGGCTCGAAAGCCTACTACCAATTAAGCATATTAGGTCATGTGCATCTCTGTAATGAGAAGGGGTGTGGTCTAATGACATCAACACCCTATATCAGGTGTGCATAATTATTAGGCAACGTCCTTTCCTTTGGCAAAATGGGTCAAAAGAAGGACTTAACAGGCTCAGAAAAGTCAAAAATAGTGAGATATCTTGCAGAGGGATGCAGCAGTCTCAAAATTGCAAAGTTTCTGAAGCGTGATCATCGAACAATCAAGCGTTTCATTCAAAATAGTCAACAGGGTCGCAAGAAGCGTGTGGAAAAACCAAGGCGCAAAATAACTGCCCATGAACTGAGAAAAGTCAAGCGTGCAGCTGCCAAGATGCCACTTGCCACCAGTTTGGCCATATTTCAGAGCTGCAACATCACTGGAGTGCCCAAAAGCACAAGGTGTGCAATACTCAGAGACATGGCCAAGGTAAGAAAGGCTGAAAGACGACCACCACTGAACAAGACACACAAGCTGAAACGTCAAGACTGGGCCAAGAAATATCTCAAGACTGATTTTTCTAAGGTTTTATGGACTGATGAAATGAGAGTGAGTCTTGATGGGCCAGATGGATGGGCCCGTGGCTGGATTGGTAAAGGGCAGAGAGCTCCAGTCCGACTCAGACGCCAGCAAGGTGGAGGTGGAGTACTGGTTTGGGCTGGTATCATCAAAGATGAGCTTGTGGGGCCTTTTCGGGTTGAGGATGGAGTCAAGCTCAACTCCCAGTCCTACTGCCAGTTTCTGGAAGACACCTTCTTCAAACAGTGGTACAGGAAGAAGTCTGCATCCTTCAAGAAAAACATGATTTTCATGCAGGACAATGCTCCATCACACGCGTCCAAGTACTCCACAGCGTGGCAGGCAAGAAAGGGTATAAAAGAAGAAAAACTAATGACATGGCCTCCTTGTTCACCTGATCTGAACCCCATTGAGAACCTGTGGTCCATCATCAAATGTGAGATTTACAAGGAGGGAAAACAGTACACCTCTCTGAACAGTGTCTGGGAGGCTGTGGTTTCTGCTGCACGCAATGTTGATGGTGAACAGATCAAAACACTGACAGAATCCATGGATGGCAGGCTTTTGAGTGTCCTTGCAAAGAAAGGTGTCATGGTCCTGGGCCATGTGGGCCCAGTATTCTTAGTTTTCATGTATTTTTGTATTTTGTTCTTTATTTAGGCCATGCTTCCTGGGTTGATCTGTTACGTTGTTCCTTATGTGTTTTCCCTTCGTGACTCTTACCCCCTGTGTGCCCCTCTGTGTATTTATGAGCCCTCGTCTCTCTTTGTGCTTTATTCTATGTTTTCCCCAGCCCGTTATGTCTGCGTTCTCCCCGTGCTCTCTCTCCTCCTGTTTGAACCTCTGTGTACTTCCTGCTTTACTTTGCCCATCTCCCATCAGTGTTACGTTCACTCCTGCCGTGTCTTGTTATGATTATCAGTGTCACCTGTGTTCCCCGTGTGCATCCACTTCCCCTGATCATCCCTCATGTGTATTTAGTCTCTGTGTTGCGTCGTCTGTGTTCTCACCTCCATGTTTTCACGGTCAGTCCTTGCAGTGATCATCATAGTCTGAGTTTTCTTAGTTTGTCGCAGTATTAGTTTTCCCAGTTTAGTTATAGTCTAGTCACGCCATCCCTGCTTTGTTTGTGCACTTTGTCTTCAGCCATAATAAAGGCTCGCTTTCTGTTAAGTCCACTCCCGTCTACTCACTTGTGTATGCACCTGGGTCCATCACACACACCACCGCACGGCCTGTCTCTGCAGACCGTGACAAAAGGTGGCTATATTGGTCGCTGATTTGTTTTTGTTTTGTTTTTGAATGTCAGAAATGTATATTTGTGAATGTGGAGATGTTATATTGGTGTCACTGGTAAAAATAAATAATTGAAATGGGTATATATTTGTTTTTTGTTAAGTTGCCTACTAATTATGCACAGTAATAGTCACCTGCACACACAGATATCCCCCTAAAATAGCTAAAACTAAAAACAAACTAAAAACTACTTCCAAAAACATTCAGCTTTGATATTAATGAGTTTTTTGGGTTCATTGAGAACATGGTTGTTGTTCAATAATAACATTATCCTCAAAAATACAACTTGCCTAATAATTCTGCACTCCCTGTATAGTTTTCTTTATTTTCTGTGATATATCTACTGTTACAGTGATGAATGCTCAACCTACAAAGTTTAAAACATGAAGTCACCATAAGAGCTCCCCAGTGAGAGTGGATATCCCTAATATTTTGACTTGCTGCCTTTTATTACCAAAAACCAGTTTCCAAAAAACAAACGTCAGCAAAGTGTTCTCATATTTTTTCCTCTTCTTAGTTCAGTTTAAGAAAACAAACTGCTGCTGTCATCTGTTCAGTCAACAGTTTTTCTTATTTACACACGTTTTAGTCCTGATGGAGCGCTTAGTTACGCTTAGTTACGCTTAGTTACGCTTCGTTACGAATCATGTGGACAGATTTGTGGATAATAAATGATTGAAGTGGTCCTATTATTCTTCCTAAAGGTTCATATTTTTATCCCTGGACTCCACATAACTTAATCATAATCATTTTATTTATGATAGATGGCCCCTCAGTTGATCCATCCCCTGAAATGAGCCGTTTCAGCTCCTCTCCCTTTAAGCCAAACTCTTTCTGATAAAGAAACCAAAAAAGGATCATTTAACAGCGCTCCATGTCTGCTGGCTGTGCAACAGTGCATATATTACAGAAGACAGGAGATATTTGCTATTTGTTTTAATATATGTGCCCCCTGTAAACTGTGCTACATCTTAAAGCTGTCAGTGTGGCAGGTGGATGTTGTTCAGTCTGCCTGGAAGCATCCACAATTTTAATATGACAAAAATAAGGAAAAGTAAAAAAAGGTGCACATTACCAACGACTCAGTTATTATCTATTTAATAATAATACCTTATTGATATTTGATAATTACTTCTGTCTTACATCTTTACTCTCTACTTAAAAGCAAGTATCTTAAGTGTGTCTGTATATTGGAGAGCCTCTATTAAGTATTGACAGAGTAAAATGTGAGGTAACCAGTATTTCACCCCAGAAAGCGCAGACATTACATTTAGACTTAATGGACGACAGAAATAATTAAATAAATGTGATTTTTTAAAAAGCCATGTTAGATCTATAACTAGAAAAAGAATCCAATCACTCTTTATAAAGCATGGCGTGCCATATGTTAAACAGGAAGAACAATTTATTGCTCACTTTCAATATCATCCAATTCAGTATATAAATAAAACCGGTGTACATGCTGTGTCACATTCCTTTAAAGTGACCAGCTTGGAAACTTTCCAGATTTCCTGCATGCTCCCCCTGAGGACTCCTCCTCCGCTTTAAAATGTCTGAAAAGCAGATGCCCCTCTAGGCTTTTCTGCTTCAGTCTTCAAGGTGTTCATTTGCTTATAGTGTTGCCCATTTTTTTTCCTTAATGTGAAGTGTTGACACAGACAGATCACGTTACTTACTAAAAAAAGACCACATGTAGTTACTTCTAACTTTTTAGGTCCTAAAAGCTCAATAAAAAAACAAATCCCCTGCATGCGCACTGTGCTACAGTCTGTACTGCTGATTACCCACTTACAGAGGATTACGCCCACTTTGCTGCACACATTAGTGTGCTAAAACCACCTCCAGGCTCCCTAATGCAGCTCAGCAATTATAATTTTAACCTCTGCTGTTATAATGAAATCATTTATCTGTCTCACATCATTTACTTTAACTTTTAGGCTTATGAGAACGAATCAGCTATCAGGTGTTAACGTCGACGGCCTGCGTTTACACCATCCTGTCTTTAAGCAGGTCAAGCATTAAAAAAAGGCTTAAAGCTAAAAAAGAGTTAGGTAGATTCAGCTTCTAATACCTGTCCGTGGTTCCACAGTCCGGTTGCCATTCTGGTCCATGAAGACAAATCTACCTCCAGTGAAGTCAGAGCCGTAGTCAGACAGGTACAGGAGGGAGGTGTAGTCGAAAGAGCCATAGGTCACCTGGCAGACAGGGAGAGAGGAGGAAAGCACGAGTTGAGAGCTGAATAATATAATTTCATGTCTCATCTCCATATTCAACCAACACTCACAACACACACGTGTCACAAGTTCATTCCCAAACTTCTGCACGCTTTAAAATTTAATGTGTTCACGTGGAGCAGCAGCACCGCTCCATCATCATGAGCACAGCAGGATGGCAGCCACCTGTTTGTGCCCACTGTGTCAGCAGCTCATGTGGAAAAAGAAGAGCTTTGTCTTTACGTCTCTCAAAGATTACCTGCTGCCAGGTCCTCCCTCCCACTCCCCCCATCGTATCTGTAATCACTCAAATACAAGTCAAAACGATGCCGCTTTGAGCAGCAGCAAGCGTTATTCATGGGAAGTGAACTGTTGCCCGTTTCTGCAGAACAACTAATAGCAGTGCTAACGTGAAAGCGCCTGATCTCAAAACCTTAATATATCATCTGAAGGTAAGCTGAGAGGGAACAAGAAACGGCTGCCTCTCTTATTTCTTGCTGTGAAATAAGTCCTCTCACTTCAAAGAGAGAACAAAAGTAAGCTGCTAAGAGTTTTATGAATCCCTGAAACGACGTCAAACCGGCATCGTTCACAAAGCGCTCCTAAGTGTTTCCAATCGAGTTCTACAATAGGAAACTTTAACAATTCATGAACATTTGTCTCTTAATGTGCGTGTGCCCGAACGCCTGTGTTCTCCAATTAGAGAAGAGTGTGAAATGGAAATATAGTGTAACCATGGGGACTGAGAAGCTGCCTGAAGTTAGAATCATCTTATGTAAGATGTTATTTTTGGCTAACGTTTAAACACATTTTACTAACATGCACTGTAAATCTGAAAAGTTAACATATTACTGAGATTTACAATGCCAGGCAACACACCTAGCACACATCTGTTAATAGTAAAAGCCAATTGTTGCTTATACACTGTTACTGTAACAGAAGCTCACAGCAAACGCTGCTGAAGTTTCAAAAGGATTTTGCAGGTCTGAAAACCAAAGTAGTGAGTTTGAAGATGCTTAAAATCCCCTAGTATTTAAAGTCATGTGAAAAATAATTTACACTCCATTGAATGTAGTTAAACGTAGACGCTAGTTAGAATATCTAACTGGCTTTCTAGACTTGAAGGAATCCACAACTTTGAAAAAAAGAAAATGGTTTAGCGTGCATCTTACAATGACTGCACAGAAAGCAAAGAGAACAGCACGGCTTAAACACCAGTTTTAAATAGGACAGGTTCCACCTATCTCGAAACACTGAGTTACGAATTTGACATTCTGACACATTTATTGACAATTATTTCCAGACACCGATTCAAAGAAGTGCAAATGTTTACTTGATGATTAAAATTTAAATTAAATTAAATATTCTGCAATAAATCAAAAACTGAAGAAAAACCATGAATCAACATATGAACATTACCTGATACTGCTGAAGTGAAGCAGAGTAGTGTTTTATTAGAGACACAGCCAGGTCATTTTTGAAAGAAAAAAAAACAAGGTGAGAGCTGCTGTTGCGATTATTCAAAAACTTTAAGAAACAAAATGACCATCGATCTTCTTTGATGGGGTGAGGATGATCATGAGAAAGGAGGTAAATTAGCTTAAAACTACACGATGGGAGCTTGTTAACAATCTGAAGGCAGGTGGTCCACAACTGGTAACACACCTGCAGGGTCTCCTGCTCAAGAAGGCACAAGTTTGCTGACTTCTAAATAATTTACAGGAGCTATGGAGAAAGTGCTGCAGTTAGAATTCATGCACTAATGCACCAAAATCGAGCTGTTTGGCAGCAACTTGACCCGCCACGTTTGGAGAAAGAGAAATGTTCCATGATCCAAAGTAGTCTAAGGAGCTTGGAAAGAAAAGCATCTGGACTTCTTTAAGTTGCTTGAAGACGTTTCACCTCTCATCCAAGAACCTTCTTTGGTTCTTAGGTCAAATGGTGGAGAGTCCCAGATTTAAACCCTGTGGAAGTGTCCCCCCAAGAGAGACATAGACCCCCTAATGATCCTCTACCTAATCACACGAGCCAAGGTGTGAAAACGGGTGTAGGTCACAATCAGCCAAGGTTTTGGGTGAGCTCATTGTGAAACCTAGCCCCAGCCTATTATGTGATTTCCAGAGGTCACATGACTCAGGATGTGAGTGGGCGTTAAGGCGTCTGGGAAGGGATCTCAACACTGGATTATAGATGGCAGACAGTTGGTGTCGTAAACCACCGCCTCTGTTCAAAGATGGTCGCTCACAGTGGACATAGATGGCTTCTTTCACTCCTCTTTCAAACCATCTGTCCTCTCTGTCCAAAATGTGAACATTGGCATCCTCGAAAGAGTGACCTTTGTCCTTTAGATGCAGGTGGACAGCTGAGTCTTGTCCTGTGGAGGTGGCTCTTCTGTGTTGTGCCATGCGCTTTGTGGAGCAGGGAAATTATTTTACTGCTATTGTTAAATAATTGTCATTATTACCATTGCATTAATAATATAATCTGGAGTTTATATTGCATTCAGATGTTTAAACAGTGTGTGTCTTTCAGAGAGACTAAGTTGCAGGCTGACAGGAAGTTGCAGGTTTGCAGAGTGTGCCTTTTGCAGAACTGAAACCGAAAGCAGAGTCTAAGTGCAGGTTATTTTGAGGAGCATTTGAGGACGAGACACAGACAGTTAAGAGGTGACACAAAGAGCATGTGAGGTCAACACATACACACACATTAGTTAAATTTATTTAGAGGAACCGTCCTTGTTGTCTCGGCAAGAAAGAGGAACAATTCATTTTAAGATAAGAACGGAAAGTACCAAGCCATGAAAATAGAAGATGATTTTCTAGGTGAAAAGTCATTCTGGTGTTGATCTGATCTATGTATAAAATGTACCGGTGACGCATGAAGGGGCGTCAGTAAACAAACCCTGATGCTATAAAATATCTGTTCATGCTTTGATTAAGTCGAGGACTACTGGCTGTCTGCGTACAGAGTGTCTTCCCACACGTGTGTTCATTAAAATCATTGTTTGACCAAAGAGCTTCTGGACCAAGGCTGGTTTGTACTCTCCTTCCTCAACTTTGAACCTTAACAGCTTGTGAAGCGGCTGTTTGGTCTCTCCAATGTAGAGGTCTGGGCATTACTCGCTATGCTGTACAGCATACACTACATTGTTAAGTTTGTGTTTAGGATTTTTGTCTTTGGGATGAACCAGTTTTTGTCCGAGTTCGTTGCTTGGCCTGAAGTACACCGGGATGTCATGCTTGGAGAAGACTCTCCTGAGTTTTTTTCCGATACAACGGCTACATAGGGGATGACAATGTTGTTACATTCGTCTTTGTGATCCTCCCTAGTTGGGATCCAAAGTACGCCATGTCCACAGTCAAGCACAGAGGTGGAAACGTTCTGCTTTAAGCCTGTTTTTCCTACTAAGGGTACAGAATGACTGCATTACATGTACCAAACAATCTTAACAGATAAACTTCTTAACTAAGAACACTGGTGGGTCATGGATGAGTCAAACACACAACAATGTCCCTTCAACTGATGTGGGGCTGATCAGAACTGCACCATTTTATATGTTTGTCACGACACACATTCATCTGACCCATTGTCAGTGTAAAATAATGAGTGTATGCAAGATGCCATCTTTGTGTGATACAGTGTGACACAGCCTTTGTAAAAAAAATGGACCAGGTGCTATTTGAGGCTGTGAAAAGATCTGAGTGTTTGGTGACAATACGTTTGTTTGGTGGAGTTGCAAACATTGTCTGAAGAGAGTGCAATTATCCTTGGTGGGTGCATCAGAGCGGTTGTATTTCAGGGTAAATCCAGGGTGATTACCATGTTAGTAAGTTGATGTGCAGCTTTACTCCAGCAAAAGTCAAGGAAGGGTCAGGAATGAACAGACTACTTGACACTCGTGTCTTCACCTTCAATTCCATTTCATTACAACTCCAGATATGAGATAAAACACACTCTCTGTGCTGTCACACCCCAACTGCTGCTATGACACCGTATCAGTGCTATGATCGATGGGAAGAAAAATCGACCACCCAAGACAGCCAAGGGCCATTTACATTTAAATGAGAGTTGGGTTGGACAATTAGCCCCAAAATAGCAGCAGAGACAGATGGAGGGGAAAAAGTGGCTCTTTCTGATTAAGTTTTACCAGCTGTCAAAGGCCAGCAGGAGACGATTAGGTGGCAAATATTAATATGGCCACAGGGCTCACATTAGGTGTTAAGTATACACCAAGGATGAAACGAAAGCAAACAAGAATAATCTTAGAAAGATAGCACGATCGTCACAAGCAAAGTGAACACGTAACAGAAACATGTCGTTTCTGCCTCGTGTAGCAGGAGAACCACAGAATAATATTCAGACTGACGTGCAGTTTAAACACGATTGCAAAAGCAGCATTCAGGGACATCTCTTACATTTTAAAGTGTTTTTCTTTCACCAGCTCTTCAGTAACACATTAAAAAAATACAAGAAGAAATTCTTCCAATAAGAAAACTCTTTTCAGAATTTACTTACTAACACATTTTTCACTCTTAATAACATAATTTGTAAGCCATTAAAAGTTTGTTGGTCTTTTCCTATCAGAACACATCTAACTCAAATTTCCTCAAGGTCTTCTTTCAAACGCAGAGCAGAGAATGTGTCATGACAATGACCAAAGTGTAAAATGAAAGAGCGAGATTAAAGCAGCGAGCTTTAAAGCTGCACCTCATGAATAGAAATTATGACTGAATGATGTAGGATGTGAAGAGTTTACATAACAGAGACATGGGCTACAGGAAATTAACAACCTGCCTTGCATGGCAATGTCACCTATTTGAAGCCATGATCTATGTAAAACCATGTCTAAATGTGAAACAGCAGCTGTTTTAGAACTGCTGAACTGATGGTATAAGGGATGATCAAAAAATATTAGTAGGTGTTAGGGCTGGGCCATATCATACCGTTCATGGTAATACCGGTATAATGTTGGGCAACGATAAGAAAATGAAATATCGTGATAGAATATGGGTAAAGCGCGCATGCGCAGTGCCTTTGTTTTCATACGCACATGGCGGAAAAAGCATGGCGGCGACGGAGAATGAGAAGGGTGAAAGCGAATCGTTGAATGAAACGGATGAACCAGAATCGGTTTGCAAAAGTGCTGCAACTTCAGTGGTGTGGAACTGGTTTAGCTTTCGTCCGTCAGATACGCAACAAAGCATTTTTTGGTAGCGCATGCTAGCGGGCCGTCGTTAATACCGTGTTTTTTGGGAACATACGGCACACTTAAAATCAATCCTTTGATTTTTCTGAAAATCAACCTGGGTTTGGGGGTAGGGATGGGTATTGATAAGATTTTCACGATTCCGATTCCATTTTCGATTCTTTTTAACGATTCGATTCTTTATCGATTCTTTTTAAAAAAGGAGAACACTAAGGTCGAATAGCTTAGAACTTTGTTTTATATCTTCTCTTTGAACAAGATAGAAATTTAGGAGTAACATGGCCTTACAAACCCAACAGTGAGATCTTAAGAGATCCAGCCTACGGCTCTTCAATGGGGTGTCACAGGGTCCCCAGGAAAGAAAATCGTAAATGTAAAATAATAAAATAAATATTCGTCTGTAGCAATAACAAAATACAACATAAATTATTCTGTAGAAATTACACAAGAATATCCAGTAATGTCCCTGCCTACAATTAAACACATTCACTTACCGAAAATCGGAGCATCTGCTGTGGTAAATGGGAGTTTCTGGTGTGGCACGCACACCAAAAACTTAGTCACTGCTCGGTGACATTCGTCTATCCTGGCTTGAAAGGAGACGCTAATGGTAAACTGCAGCAAGAACTGCCAGCATCTGAGCCAGACTCTGTCTGTCTCTCTCATCATGGTCACCTAAATGCACAGCAATGGCAGGTTTTGTAATAAGACAGATCGCGCTAACATAATATGCACTGTTAGTTGATTATTTATCCGCCGCATTAACGGGAGAGGACGTGCAAACGTTACCGCTGCTGCTGGGTTGAGATTCACGAGTCCAGAGCGGAATTAAAAACACGACATTCATTTAAGGTCATCGCGTGTTTTGTGAGCAAATGCTTTTGCATATTCGTAGTGTTTCCTCCCTTAAATGAAATATCTACTTTGCAAGTATTGCAAGTTGCCCTGTTGTCATCCGTTCTCGTAAAGTGTAATCAAACTTTTGAGCGTTTGAGCCGCTTAGGCGCCGTGTTTCCTGCCAGGTAAATGACGCTCCGCAACGTGGTGACGTCATTCGGGGCGACTGGAATCGATAAGGGAATCGTTTGCAAAAATGGTAAACAATTCCAAGGAATTGAAACAGTGGGAACCGGTTCTCAACAAGAACCGGTTTTCGATACCCATCCCTATTTAGGGGTACGTGCTTTGGAATTTGTACGTGCTTTTTGGAGTTTGTACGTGTTTGTACTCTAGGGGCCACCGTATATATTTATATATAAACATATATAAATAAAACCACTTTTTTTTGCATTAGTAATTCCTTTTGTGCATAATTTTATATTGTTGTTAATAATAAAAAATTAATTAAAGCAACAAAACAACCTGAAGAGCCGGTTTAGTGCGCCGAACCAAAAGAGCTGGTTCTCTAAAAAGAGCTGGAATTCCCATCACTATCACATATATGGCAGATACAGACCGGAGTGGGCTTGGCACTACATGTTTGCAACCTCGCTTAAAGGTAAAAGGAAAAGTCTTCCAGTACTGACAACTTTCTCTTCATTGAAAGTGACCTAGTAGCAAACAAACTGAGCTTAACAGAAATTCAGATCTTTGTTCATTTCAGAAAAGTCTACAATACATTTTAAGTGAGAACAAGATGTGGGTGGAGAGGCCTTGAGATCATTTTCACTGTTGCTTTGATGTTGCAAAAAGGTTCCCACTCAGTTCAACAAGATAATGAGATACACCCTTTTACTAACCTGAATGGAATCACTGGAGACACAAAATCCATGGGGCCACTGTTTTCTAATCTCACTTGATCTTCATCCTCTATGGGGGTCTCTCTGCCAGATAATTGACTTTAGCCTTCAATAAGAAACCATTTGCTTTTTTTTGCGATCAGCTGCTATCTCGATAATTCAGCAATCCGGCACTGAAATTGTCCTGTTAATATTCGCTCGGAGTTTTGCGTCTATAAACAGTCTTGATAATTCAGGCCCTGAGGCTGTAATTGCAGCCATTATCATCTTATTACAAACCAAAGCTGTGCCAAGAAAATATCAACCACACCACTACACCACCACCAGTCTGAACCACTGATAGAAAGCAGGAAGGATCCATGCTTTCATGTCATTTCTACCAAATTCTGACAGTACATGTCAAAGTCACAGGTCAAGTGGTTATTTGAGTTACTGTTACCTTCCTATCAGTCTGCCCATTCCCCTCTGATCTCTGGCATCAGACATTGTCACAAACTGGATTCCCTCACTGGATATTTTATTTTATTTGAAAAATTATTTTTAATCCCTGGAGACGATTGATTGGGAAAAAAATCCACAGTTCATAAATAGTTTCTGAAATACCCAAACAAGTTCACAATCATGCCGCGTTCCAAGTCACTCACATCACCGTTCGTCCTCATCCCGATGCTCAATTTGAACTTTAGCATGTTGCTGTCACCATGTCTACATGCCTGAATATATTAGGCTACTGCCTTGTGATTGACTTATTAGATATCTGCATTAATAAGCAGCTGAACAGATGCACCTAATGAGGTTTCCAGTGAGTGTTTACCACAATATAAAATTTATTAATTGCCTCTATTGCACAGACTACTGACATGGACAGAGATAACTCACTAACATTAGTAAAAATTCATTTTTATTTCCTTATTCTGTTAATTTAATGATTAATGAATTAGCCTACCTTATGAAACCTGCCTTGTGGAGGGCTTTAAACTTAACAAGGTAACGTCGCTGACAACAACACATAATGTCGGACTGGTTCTTTTAGTTTTTCTTGCTTGTTCTGAAAAACAGACGAGGATCCGGTTTTTGTGCCTTACCTTATCAATGTGCGGGTGCCAGTACTCGTCGTGTTGGGTCTTGGCTGCCGTGCTGTTGATCCTGGAGAAGAAGGTGGGCTTGGTGAGGTACATCAAAGCTGGGTCCAAACCAAACGTCTGAGCGATAACTTCCTGGATTCGCCCACGCACATCTCTACCGGGGATAAACAGACACAATATGACAGGTTGAAAGCTCTGACTTTATTTCTTCAAACAGAATGATTTATGACCGGGGTACGCCGTCAGGCAGCGCTGCTCGAGCTTTTAAAAAATATCACAAATAAAGCTCTGCAGGGCTCAACAAGCACTGATATTTACACAAACGCTCGAGCACTAAAACTGCTATTAGCAAAAGGTTTGTGACAATGTTCAGTCATTTTAGTTCTATGTTACTTTTTAATAATAGAAAGGTTGTATGTGCACATTGCGAACAACGAAACCTAAATATGTGTACATCTAAATGATGTAATAGTTGTATTTTATCGATGCAAATAAAACAGGACATGTATTAACAACTAACATTGCGTATGTAACCATTTTAAAAATTCAGGTGTTTCTTTTTGGTTTAAACTCTAAAAATATACAGAAAGATTTTTAATAACGGTTCCTTCATCACCTGTAAAGCTGGAAATCCTCTTGTGTGAATACATCCTTGAGCCGTTCCCCAAAATACCTGCAGTCACATCCCCACCGCACAACCACAGGCAGGTCCAGACACAGCCAATCAGAGACACAAACACAGAGAGGAGGACAGGGGGGGAAACAGAGCAGAGGAGATGGGATCTGTTAGGAGAAATTAATATTTCACAGCACAGTGCACCATTATCCAGACAGGTATTCCCACCCAACCGTCCAAACGCAACAGATTCTGAACATCTGACTGTTTCGCATGAGGAAGTCCCCAGCGGAGGGGAGGCTAACCGGGTGGGAAGTGAGCTGGGAGTACCACCGTCACTATTTCCTGATTAAAGTCAGCCAGATGGTCCCTGAGGATCTCGTGTCAGCCACCTGCGCTGTGACTAGAGAGCGACGGAAGGAAACTGAGGCAGAAAACTGATTGTACCAGCGCTGATGAATGAGATTTGTGCGGGTCGCTGAACCTGGAGAGTTCAGCTCACAGAGTCCGTCATCATTAAGATTGATTGTCAACTCGATACTACGACTAGATTTCTGCACATGATGTTGTAGGCGGTTCCTGCTGGGGAACAAACTGGAAAAACCTTGTAGACATAAGTACCGAGTGTCTAGGGCTGTAAAATGAAGCCAATGCAGAAGCGCCAAAATCTGCAGTTCCAAAACGGAGTCAGTCCCCATAAATCAGCATGTTAAAATGTTTTCAGCCTGGTATGTAACACAGTTTGGCCTCTATGGATAGTTTCCCCATTCATAAAAACGAACAGTCTGTTTTGTTTTTTTTACACAGTTTCTGTGTTGAGCTATAGAAGAACAAATAAAAAAACTGATGTACTTTCCCACCTGTATATGTTAACAAACTGTTTTCCCATCGACAAGGCTCCAGAGTGCAGGTCCAGTATGGAGGCCTGCAGGGTACAAACAAAAGAACTGGAATGTGTGCAAATAACAACAAAAAACAAGTCAGCTGAACAAATAATTCCAAAGTGTTGATGTGCACTGGTACAAGCATGACACAGTGACCGTTTCAAGGGTCAACACTGATCCCTCAGTGGCCTTTTTGTGGCGTTCTCCCTCTGCCCTTTACTTGTTATTGCTTATCAACTCCTCGGGGACACTGATCTGAAAATAAGTCATTTTCAAAGAAGTCTCTCTGTGGCTTCCCCTCGGTTCATGTGAGTGTCTTAACACTCCATAAACAGCTCCTTTATTGGCTGTGGACCAGGCCTGGGGGGAGCGGAAAGCATTACTGGAGAGTGCCCGGAACATCCAGGCAGTCCCAGTTTCATCTTCCACAGCAAAAGAGCCAAAGCTCTAGTTATTGCTCAAGCCTGCCCTCAAGTGCTGAGAGGGCCCATTACAGCAGTGGTGCTTTCTAGGTTCATACTGGAGTATTATTTCATTCACATCCAACAAAAACACAGATGTAATAACTACAGCACATACACATTCCTGTTGTTGAACAGGCTTCCTAGAACTGCTGATAAAACTTCATCAGACACTAATTCCTAATAAATGTGCCACATACCAATTAGTTTTCTAAAAACTACAGTGCCCGGGTGTTTAAGAAAACTGTTTAGACTTTCTCAAAAGAAGCCATTACATACCGAGTCATTTACATATCACACAGCCCATGACAGATTCAATTATTTTTTTATTTAAAGAAAAAACAAAAAAAACAGCTGGATTTCCTTCTGTTCCCCTGTCAGCTTTTTCTTTTTTTTTAAAAGACGGATGGGTTATTCAAAAGCTCTGCTCACACTCCCAGATGGATGTAGACAAATGCATACATTAATCATCTGAACAGTGTGGGATCATTTTGACGTAGAATACAAAGTTGAAGGGAGATTGCTCATAGTCACCCTCAGTGCTCATTTACCTTGTTGTATTAAAGCTTACCCTCTGCAGATTGCTGCTTTGCAACAAAACCCACAATAAAGCAGTCAAACAAATACTGACTTTTAAGCTTTAAAGAATTGTTTTTGCCTTATAAACTGCATTTCCATCTATATTTGCACATGTGCCCAGTTCTCATTTTCCTGGCAAAAGAAAGAAAAATGTGTCTCTTAAAACAAATGTTTACATTTTTCCTGTTTCCGTTATTGTTCTCTATATTGTCCTCTGCTGTCCACTCTTCTTGTCATTGTTTGTTCTAATATGATGTCATCACTGTTTTTGTCCTTTTTGTCTGTAAATAGTGTATCTGTATGTTTTTACTAACTTGTGTGTAACACCAACCTGCCAGAGGGTCTGCAGATGGAAATTAAGGGTATAGGCTATAATCATTTGCATTTGTTAAAATGTTCATTAATATGCATTGTCCCTCTTTCTAAATAAGATAGATAAGATAAGATAAGATAAGATAAGATAAGATAAGATAAGATAAGATCAGTTTCAACATGACAGTATGAGAGGATCCCATCTTACTAACTGGGTAAAGTTTCTTTCACTACTAATAAAAAAATGATTCTGTCATCTTCCTCTAATACTTCTGTATCTATAAAGAGACTGAAATGTCTATAAAATGAAACTTTACCACGATAGGATGAATTTCACAACACTGCACATGAATGCACTCTCATTACAAGTTATAGGACACATGTGTAAATATCAAACTGGCTATAAAAATATACCAGCCATGATACAAAAACTCTAATGCAACGTACAATCAACACTCAAGCTGAGTAAACAAGGTGGGAGTGGATGTTTTGGAGTGACGTCCATATTTCTCATGTTAGTTTTAATTTCAAAGGCTGTTTGTTAATATATTTCATGCTTTATTAGTATTAAAAACACGAACCACCCATTTAATCCTGTATAAATGCACTTGTTGAAAGCTTGCTGTCTCAGAGATAGCCGGGTTATCCCTGCTTCACTGTCATGTAGGGCTGCCACGATTAGTCGACTAGTCACGATTACGTCGACTATCAAAATCGTCAACGACTGATTTAATAGTCGACGCGTCGTTTGAAGCTTTGTAAGATCCCAAAAGACGCAGGAATAAGTAGTAGTATTTAAGAGTGTAATAACGGACTGAAACAGAAGATGGCAGCACTGCATGTACAAGGATGCCAGCTGCCGTTAAACCCCGAAGAAGAAGAAGTAGCTCTGTCCCAGAATTCATAGCGCAGCCCAGCTCAGTTTCCAACAATGGCGGCAGCTAGTTAGTTTTAATGTTACTCTTATTATTCTTTCTGGGTCAGAAAATAAACGTTTAACATATTTTCAGGCGAGAATGTAGCTGTGTAAACCTCAAATATCGGCTCAGTTTATCAAGACACCACATATTTTCAAAAGCACTCCGACGTTTTCGGAGACATCTGTTACCCACTAGCTCGATAGCGAGCCGGGGGCAAGGCTAACTGGAGCCCGTGAGAACACCGGACTCCCAGCAACTCGTTTTCAAACCCACCGCTGTCTTTCGCTACTCAGGTTAAACATACATAAGTCACTTAGATAACTTAAAATGTTATTGTTTGGCTTTTTTAGTATTTTATTTGTTCCTGAGTGAATCGGTTTGTCTGAGATCAAAGTTATAGTTTTTACACAGCTGAATAAACGTCAAGCAGACAGCTGATTATCAGAAGTGTGAGATGCTCCAGAATTTACTCCGGTATCCCGTTATATTTTAGATAGCAAGGAGTTTATTAAACTTCACCGAACAATCTGCAAATTTCATTAAAATTTAATAAACTATCATCTTGTCTTTATTTTTAGTTAGCACAGACCTTAAACACTTAAAGCTGTAAGCTAATGATAGTTATATAAGAGCAGATGCTGCTGGTGCATCAAGCTGTACGTTTTACGTCCAGTGGATGATGATCTGATTAGTCGACTAATCGCATAAATAATCGTGACTAGTCGACTATCAAAATAATCATTTGTGGCAGCCCTACTGTCATGTTATTCCAACAGCATTATTTGGGGATATACTCACTCCTCCCTCTGACCCAGCCAGAGCCAGCCCCCTCTCAGCCAGCCTGTGTGCCAGAGACAAAAGCACAGAGAATAATTCAGCTGCACCACAAAACACAGAAGATGATGAAGGAGAAAAGCACAAAGGTAGCAGGGAAGGGAGGGAAATGAGACCCAGCGCTCTCAGAATGACATTGTTTACCTCCTGAGTGTCTGAGCCTCCTCCCTCGTCACCACGCCGTCTGTGACAGCACGGCCACACTTCTGAGGGGTGCATCCTGAGGAGAGGACGGCCAGGAGAGGTTTTCAAAAACAACAGGAGCATAAAAATAATTGTCAGTAGACAGGGAAAGTGGGTAATAATAAAAGCAGTACTGCCAAAACATGTCCAGTCTTACTTCCAGATTCTTGACTGGTATAATTTCTTGCTTAAAGCTTCTCACTTCATTATCTTTAGGCACTGGAGAGGCACAGTTTGAGCTGTGGGCAGCCCTCATGTTTTAGAGAGAACAAATACAGATGCAAGCCTCGATCAATTATCCATGACTTCTGGGAATGCAGATTATTAACAGTTCTTCAAAAGTGCCACATGATATGCTCAACTTCTGTTCTACAACACACCAGTACAGTACCACTTTAGTACACAACTGGACAGGACAGCAGGCTCTGTATCTAGAATAGATTAAACATTATCAGGCTCCTCCTCCTCATCCCTACGAAGAATAATAATTTTTTTTAAAAACAATACTGAAACTAATAATAAAACCTAAACTAAAACTTAACACAAAACTAGGACTTAACACCATAAAAATACTAGCAACTGCCAGTACTACCCCTCAAAACTTGACCTCTGACCTTGAGGTCGCTGAGATTCGAACTTGGTATCGATTTGAAGCTCTTCCGTCACCTCGTTCTCCAGCTATCCTCTTCACAAACTTAGGTGTCCTCTGCCTGCCCAAGCAGCAGGGTTACAACAATAAATACTGAAGTGAAACTACAAAATCCACTCTAGAAGCTAAACTGAATTTAAAAGAAAGTCAAAATAAAAACTAGAATAGGTCAGATTTCCACTGACATCATACAAAGAAAAACGTAAAAGAAAACAAAAAAAACTTTCTAAAACTGAGCATTTCGAGTTTTCGCTTACAGGGATTACTTACATGTTGACAAAAGTTTTTAACTTCATCATATAACAGTAGATATATGCCAGAAAATAAAGAAAAAGCATAATAGAGTGATCACTCTTTTTTAATAGAGTGATCAGTGCTATAAGTAATAAAAGAAATCACTTATTGCCACATTACTCACAATCCAAGCAGCAGCAGATTTCCAAAAAGTCTGCCACTCATTCCAAAACAGGGGGATGTTGACTCTTAGCTGTATTCTTTTTACCGTGATAAAGGCCTGAGCACAGATGCAGCGATACAAACCACAAACACACCGATGGACGCAATTAGCATATTTGGGTACAAGTACATAAATTTGGGGCTTCACCTTAAGCACTGTAGCTTTGTAGAGCCTTGTAAAGAGATGTGCAAGAGATACTGTACTATGCTGCCATCTAGTGGAGGAAACTTTAAAATCAAACCATTTGACAAACTTAAAAAAAGCAATTGTGAAAAACTAATAACAGTTCCAGTTTGATTTTAAAGCCAAAAATGTGCTGCTGGATTAAAATGTTATTCATTAACTAGACAGAGCCTCAACCCTGCCATGTTTACTCAGCACAGGAGTGTCAGCTGATTAGCTGACATTATGCAGTAAGAACAGGAGCCTTACCTGGGTAGCGTTTGTAGTTGTCATAGTCTTCAGAGCACTGGACGCTGTAGACTCTGGGCTGAGGTGCGACCAGCTCCCCTTGGCTGACCAGAGTTTCTGTGACGTCACTGTCCAAAGAGGTCATGTACAGCCACGTTGCCGCCCCACATGCAGACAAAGCGACCAGCAGCAAGGCCACAAGCAAACGGGACCCCCGCCATGACGATCCCTGCCTCAGTGCATTACCTCTGACCAAGACAGAGAAAAGCTCCAGATAATTAGCTGAAGTTGAATTCTGAGAGAACTTCCATAACATGTTTAGATGAACTAAAGCCATTTCTCTCTCAGGTAACAGTTAGAGGGATGTACTGAGTAATTATTTGACTTCTAAAAAGATTCCCACATTTGTGTGTATGATAGGAAAATCCAAGATTGTATTGTTTCATACTTGTTTCCATTTCTAATGCACAGAAACTGCATAGCAAATTCAAAACAAATGACATTCTTCATTAAATGTCATGGCTAAAGAAATATTAGCTTGAAATAACAGTGAAATACATAATTATGTGGCTATAAATGAAAAACCGCCTTAAATTGATGAACAAATAGTTGAAGTAGTGAAATCTATCAGTGGAAACTAAATAACACTAATAACATCAAAATTCTGGGATATTGAACAGTTAATTAGTTACAACTGGTTCATTAGAGGAACCACAGGTTTTACAGGTAGAGGCCACTGACATTTTCCCCCATCTTATCTGTCTTATCCCATCTATTTCTGGCTGTTTTTTTCTTTTTTTTACTAGTTTTGCATTCCACACAGCTTCAAGAGCATGAAGGAAATTGCATGGAGACAGGTAGGAACTCTAGACAGAGCCATAGAAGGTCCTTAACCCACAGATGAGAGCAGGTTCCCCCAGAGCCCATGTGACATGCCTAAAGACTCTGGTGAAGCCGTGGAAAACATTACGCTGCCTGTAACGTTTTTCAGAATGACCGGTGGGTCAGTGACAGTCTGAGGAGGAAAATCCATGGAGGGATTTAGGTCTATTGATCTAAATCCAGTAGAACACCTCTGGGACGTTATCTTTGGTCCAAACCTTGCTGCCAGTTCACACCTCAGATTGTGCAGGAGCTCAGCGATGCCCTGGTCCAGATGTGGAACGAGATCTCCCAGGTTACAATTCATCATGTCATTAGGACCATGTCAGGCATGCATACAAGCGCACGGGGGGCCACACAAACTACTGAGTACTATTTTGTGTTCCTGCAATGAAATTTTGTCAAAGTGAACTAGCCTGCTGCGTTTTTTCCCCACTTAGATTTTTTGGGGTTTCTTTGATCTCTGTAGGTTGATCATTTTCATTTCTATCAAACAGCTGGCATCCTTTCACTCCTAACACATTACCCAGTCCATATCAGTGTTATGACATGATTTTTTCCCCCCCAGTGAGTTGTAATGTGTTTTCAAAGTGTTCCTTAATTTATTTTTAAGCAGTATATATGCAGTGTACATATACATATAATACATGCTTAATGACGAAGTTTTTAGTTGGGGCTGGATCATTGTTGAACCGGGCATTAATACTCAGTCAATATATGTCACTGCATAATTATGTGAAATGCAAATATTATGTGCATATTATTGATTCACTTATGAGAAAACTGTGTACAGGAAAGCACAACTTAAAAGTATTTGGTTCACCTGAACACTCTATACCTGTGTTATTTTAACATTAGCTTAGCATTTAGCCAGCTGACGTTTCATCGCGGTCAAACACGGTGACAGCACCTGACTGGCACACACTCCCCTTTCACACCGTACAGCCGTGCACAGGTGAGCACATTAGCACGTTTTTTTGTTTGTTTTTTTTAAGCTCACCTTTTAATTTTCTTCTCTATCTCGGCTGCATTCGCACCCTTCGCGTTTCTTTGCCGTACTGGAGCCATTCCACCTTAAAACATCTACTACGTAGCATTTAGAAACGCATACAGTCACACACGGCCGCAGTCTCTTGCCTTCTTCCACTAAACCATACCGCTCACCCCGCCAACAGCTTGTACAAGCTCCCGAAACTCTCTACTTCCTGCTTGCCCCGTATAATCCAATCCTATTGGCTCCGGGGAAGGGAAAGCCTTTTTTCTATTGGACCACGTTCGGGTCTCTTTGAGTTGCACTTACAGAGCATAGCTGCGAAAACAACATAGCTAGGCTAGCTCGGCTGTTATCATCATTTTGATAGTAAACAGTAAGAGAACGGGCTTACGCCACAATATTAACATTTCATCTGTGATTAAAGTGTACAAGTGAGTGGGGCTCTGTGTATGCATGCAGAATGAGCTGTCCACCTTGGCCTAAAGGGAAGAAAGTGGTGCACCTGGACTTAAAAGGTGCTCCTCCACGAGTTGAATACCTGCACAGGGTAAGCTTCCACTCGGGTCTTGCTGCAACATGAACAGTATTTACAGCTCTGTCACTTTTTAGTTCCCCATGTGTGCTAACATCCTCAGCTGATCGAGCTCTTCTCTGAACTGGGAGTGGATGGCCTGCTGGTGGAGTATGAGGATGTGTTTCCTTATGATGGGGAGCTGAAGCTGCTCCAGGCAACAGCACAACCTGCTTACAGGTGCAGTTTGGGGATCTAGTGCTTCTTAAATAGTTTTCACTGTGTGTGGATTTTTAATCTCTTTTCACAATAAAAGATCCTCTAATAAAATCATAACCCTCCCTGTGTTTGATAGAGATATTTTAAGTGCAGACTTGCTGTAGAAATGCTTTGGTTTATCAGACTGTCTGATTTTTGCGTGCTGTACTTTCAGCCGAGATGAGGTGCTGTCTATGCAGGAATTCGCCAGATCCAAGGGGATGGAGGTGATCCCACTCGTGCAGACATTTGGTCACATGGAGGTGAGGTGTGTCGCATGTGGCTCAATTTTAAGATGGGAGTTCTGTGTCGCCCCTGCGCTCATCTCATCTCTGTCATAGTTTGTGTTAAAGCACCGATCCATGTGGCACCTAAGAGAGGTGGCACACTGCGTGGGAACCCTGAACCCCCACAGAGAGGAGGGGGTGAAGGTGGTGATGGAGATGCTGAGGCAGGTAGTGGAGTTGCATCCGGGGCTCAGCACGCTCCACATTGGAGCAGATGAGGTGAGGGGTCAGTCTTCAGGGGGGAACCAGTTGTTTATGTATAACTGAATCTCTTACATTCGTCTTCGTGTCCTCAAGGTGTACATGCTGGGTGAGGGCGAGGAGTCCAAGTTGTGGCTGGCTTCACCTGGGCGTACAGTGGAGCAACTGTTCTTAAGTCATGTGACCAAGGTGGCCAGGGCTGTCAAGGAGGCGTGGCCTCATATGACCATCATAATGTGGGATGATATGATGAGAGGCATGAGCCTGGACACACTGAAAGGTGAGGTGATATTCAGGGTAGTTTGAAGTTCTTGTACGTGTACGGGTCTAAATACTGTCTAAAACCACTTTGCAATAAAGTTAGTACAAAAAAACATTTCAGACTCTTGTGCTAAAACTGTACAGTATAAATGATTTGTATTTATTTATGATAAAATATTCTTAATTACTGTTTTTTTTAATCCATATGGAAGCCAGTGGTTTAGTGGGACTCGTCCAGCCTATGTTGTGGGACTACACCCCAAACCTGGATGTGTCCCAAACTGGTAGGTAAAGTACACAGATGTACATTATCAAACAGTGCACTGCAAAACTATTGACTTCAGGCTAATAATTCACCTTCTGTAAGTTTTCTTTTTGCTAGTACAGAATGTTTTCAAATGCAGAAGCTTTAAGAACTTGATATCAATGAGGGGTAAAAATGAACAGAGTAAATACAACCAAAAATATGTGACCTAATGATGATTCAACATGTTATCTTAAATTGACTGAGCTTGTTTTACTAATTTAAGTTGAAATTCTGAATGGCCATTTTTACATTTTAAAGACTTGGGAAAAATTCAACCTATATATCCGCTTTAAGTTACATTTGTAAGTAGAATAAACACTGAATATTCTCAAACTATGTTTTTCAGTGTCTCTGCTGGAGAAGTACTGTAGTGCCGGTATGGCAGATCTTTGGGCAGCCAGCTCCTTTAAAGGCTCCACCAGTGTTTACACCTGTGTGACCAGCACGCAGAGACACCTGGATAATCACCTGCAGTGGCTGAAGGTGGCTGCTTCTTTGTCTCCTGCTGTAAATATAAAGGGTATTGCCATCACAGGCTGGCAAAGGTAAGAAGCAGAGGACGTTCTCCACGGAGTAAAAGGAAAATAAGATGTTTATGTGGGCCATCATTTACCCTTCATCAGGTATGACCATCTGTCAGTGCTGTGTGAGCTGATCCCAGTGGCTATTCCATCACTAGCAGTCTGTCTCCAGACTCTCCTTCACGGACAGTTCAGTGCTGAGGCCCAGAGCAAAGTAACCGGGAAGCTGGGGATCTCATCAGTGGAGGTGGAGACCATGGGAATGTGAGATTTAACACCGTTGTAATAAACAACACCATCACTGTATCTATGTATGCATCTCCAAGCTAACAGGATTTTATTCCCCACGGTCCTCAGGACATGTGTAGCTGACACAGTGTTCCCAGGAAGGAGGCTGGCTGAGTTAATCGTGGAGCTCAATGCACTCCTCAATTCAGAAGATATAAGATTTTTTGAAAACAGCATGTAAGTTATGGGAAATGATCATAACATTTCATTTAAATGGAATTGAATGCCAATTCAGCCTCATGTCTGTAGGCTAGCATCTATGATTTGTGCACAGTGTACCACTTTATTAAGGATATTTGTGTGCTGCAAACATGAACTAAAATTTAGTCAGTCATGTCGTTATTGAACAACAGTTTCAGTGAGATGTGGGAATGGATTAAGTCTTTAGACAGATTTTAAAACATTCTAAAAATGTTATTAAAAATATTTATATGTGTTGCTATTTTGGCAATTACTACAAGACAGCCAGATATGTTAGGTATAGTGTTTGGTATAGTGCACGGGCTACCTGTTAGCAGTGAGGTAAGCTATGCTGCTAAGTTTATAAAATGAAGTCTAAATATGAAGCCATCGTAAAACAAATTTCATTTTTACATTTTAGGTTTTGGACAATTAGCTTTAAAGGTTATACTACAATTTTTTCATTCTTCGTTTGATCTTTTTTTAATTTAACTTTAGTTAGAGCCCGCTTTTAGCTAACAAGCTAACATTAGTGCTATGTATAACTTAGAAATGTGAAGCTAACAGGTGCCAAATAAATTTTTATTAGAGATTTGTCGAGAGTTATTTTTTTCCAGTGTAGAGATTTAACTGTATGCTTGTGTTTCTGCAGGTTTGTGAGAGGATGGTTTAGCCCATACCAGCGGCAGAGGAAAACTGTTACCCCGCTAATCACCATGCAGATTCACAACCAAGCATCCCTGTGAGCACACCTTCCTTATGTTTTACCAAAATGTGGAAAATTAAAAATACACAGAATATGCAGTCATAGTAAAAAGAAAGTACAGCATGTACAGGATATATTTAAAAATCCTTAAAATTAGGCAACTAGAACCTCAATTAAACTATATGATATATGTGTCATGATATTTAACAAAAGCTAAGCCAAAATGAAGAAGTGGTGTGACCCTGTTTGGCCAACAAGCACTTTGTAATCCTACATGTATGCTGAGGTCAGAGCCAAGAGCGATTTTTCGTAGACTCTGTGCAGCTAATGGGATCGCTCCATGGTGACCAATGAGAAGAATTCAGGTTTAGGGCACTTCACAATAGCTTCACTTTTCAGACCCAGAAGTTTGGAGCATCTTTTATGCTGTCAATAAACCATAGAGGGATCATGTCTGACATGATTTTGTGTGACAGTGGTAGCAACACACCTTTCTAGGTAACTAGTTACCAGAGCAAGTCTACAGAGAATGTCTTTATTTCCTGAAATTCTCAAAGGGATGCTCAGAAGATATGAAGTGACGCAATTCTAATGTCCTTATGATGCTTTTTTACCCATAAAATCTAACAGGACTGGCTTAATGGCACCAGTTTCCTGATAATAAATGCAACAGATGTTGGGGAAAACATGTACAAAAAGGAGCTTGCTGTGGTGCCAGATAGGCTTGAAGTCCTTAATGCAAGAACGAATATGTTTTACAGCAGTTACAGCTCTGTGAGAAAAACCTAGAGATGAAACTACATCTGCTTTACTGATATCTTCTTCAGAAATCACAAAGGAAACAGACAGAAAATTTGTTTTACCTCTACAAGTTACTTGTTTTCGGGCTATAGTTAAAAAGGGCCCCTGTAAGTAAGTGCTGCCATGAAACTCATATTTTGTGGTTCCATTTATATGTGCTAAGCATGTGCAGAATAGAACAGTTATTTAAATCATTTTAGCACTTAGCTCAGCCTGTGAGCTAGCATCGTGATAAGTCTTAACCTTAGTCTGTATGGCTTTAAACTCTCTTCCGGTCACGTTGCAGGTATTTGGCTACATTACAGCAGAAGGTGGAGGCAGTGAGAGAGGAGATGGCCAGTCTCTACCCAGATTCAACAGTCCAGGAGTGGATAGAGGAACACGTCAGCCCTGTAACAGCTCCTCTTCAGAGGATAACAGAGGATGTTGCAGCCTGTTTGAAGGAGATGGTGCCATAGAATCACTTTTCCGTCTTTGACATTGCTGATTAATTCACATAAAGCCTTCCTAATTTCTGCCACACACTGGCACTAAAGTTCAAAGGAGTGATTTTATATAGGGTTCTACGCTTATGTGAGAGTAAACTGCTATATGTAAATGGAGCTACATGTAACAATGACAATAAAAATCAAACCCTAGTTTAAAAAAAACAAAGTGTTTATTCCCTTAAAGCAGCACACATTTGAACTTGGAATGAGACAAAGTTTGACAAAAGCACAAAAGTCTTTTCCTGAGATACAGTCTTTGGTTCACTTTAAAAAAAACAACAACAGGTAAAGTTTACAAGATAGACAAGCATGACGTCAAAGCATTTGACACATAATTCACTCTTGACTAAGCTCAGAAGATCCTTCATGCTCAATTACAGTTTACACATGCATTCATCTGGATTGTCTACTGGGTTCAAACAAACACGCAAAAAGACAATTATGAGCGGGGTGGTCCAGAAAACTGTGGGAAAAGCACTTTCCTGAGGCTCGCATACACAAACACTCAAATTCAGTAGGAAGGCACGGGAAATCTGTAATCTGAAGTGTGCTCTCAAACAGTAATTAGCTCAAAGATGATGAAATAATACTCGCTTAAAGAAGACTCCACTTAGAATGTAACAAAAGGGAAATAAAAAGGTCTATTCCAAGATTTCCTAAATTGTGAACATTTGCAGGACAACATATAACTGAATTATTACCAGTAAAAATACAAACAAGGAAGACTGTAAGTAGAAACTAAGGGTTATTTTCCCTGCTGTTCCACATGCATGCACATGCTTAGAGTTTGCTATATATTAAGGGCCTTGCACAAACCTCACCCTCTGTAATGGCTCTGCATTGCTGCACTGCCACTAATTAAATCTCCCTTACATTAGAGTAACACTACACTTCAGACAGATCACAGCTTGTCTGCTTCATCTGAGTCGGTGCTATTGTCTAGAGAATCTTCATCCTCTGCGTCCCCGTACTCAGCCTCATACTCCTGCTGCCGACGTTTCTGCAGTTCCTCCAGTGCAAGGAAGCGCTTGAGCAGAGCAGCCACTGCCTCCACATCACTGAGGAGTAACCGGAGTGCAGAAAACAGATCCAAATAAATCCAAATATTAATACAGTGTATTCATGAATAAATGTTCATCTCAAATCGTAGTAATCAAAGTGCTGTGGTACTTTTTGTGCAGGGTATTATTAGCCATCACATCTCGATAGCTAATTAGCATGCAACAATAATTCCTGTTAGCAATCTTAAAGTGAACACCAGAAAGCAAACAGTGTGTCTTTTCTGTCCTGTCTCCCACACCTCACCACCAACCGGACGTGGCAGATGGCTGAGCCTGGTTCTGCTGCAGGTTTCTTTCTGTTATAAAGGAGTTTTTCCTTCCCACTGTCGTCAAGTGCCTGCTCATAGGGGGTCATGTGATTGTTGGGGTTTTCTCAGTGTCATTATAGGGTCTTTACTTTAAAATATAAAGCGCCTTGAGGCGACCATTGTTGTGATTTGGCGCTGTAGAGATATAATTGATTTGAATTGATTTGAACCGATTTAAACGGTGAAGACAGGCGACTCATTTAATGTTTATATAACACTTGGCACACACATCTACTTGGTGGTTTCTTAGCTAAAATAATTAAAATCTAACAGAACTGTTTTGGAGTCAATTCTGTGTTCTTTGGTTTTTGTTTGAACTGTGTAAGAGAGCTATTGATTTATTTATTGATGAGGGCAGGCTGAATAACAAACATCTATCTGTAGAAGTCAGCACAGTTTAACAGCAACATAAATTCTAGCCTCTAGATTGGCCACAAAATAAATCAATGCAGGAAGGATCTCTTATACAGTTGTTGTGTTTTAGCTGCGAGCCCTCTAATAAACTGGTAGCTAAACATGTATTAACTGCAAGTTTTAATTTTATGGGGTTAATATACTGAAAATCTGAACATCAAACCTCTATTTTATCTTTCATCTAGCAACAACTTCATACTAAATCAGATCCTGTGCTGAACTGTCAACTGCCGGTGACCTACCTGCGTCCCCCGAGCGTGGCACTCTGAGTGAGGGGGTAGGAGAAGCCTGCAGCCAGCTTCAGCATCAGCAGATAACCTTTTCCCAAATAACGCACCCTTTCCTCCTGTACGCAGATATCGCACAGCTGGTCCAGATCCAGCACAACTGGGAGATGGAGAGAAAAAACACAATGGTAAGATCCATTACTGTGGCCTCTCAGCTCACTAATGGAGCTGTAGTGACCAGCCCCCTCTGTGGTTTTACTCACCTTTTTCTTGGCCCTTCCTCCACAGAGTCAGGACTAAAGTGTATAAACTGAAGGTCTTAAGCTCAATCAGGTTCTTGGTTTTATCAAACACAGCCTCCTCCCATTCCTCCATGTTCTGCATGGCCACAAACAGACAGCCGGCCACGTAGAAGAGCTTCCACGGGATGCTGTCTGCGGGATCGACGCAACACAAGGAAAGAAAAGAAAGCTGTACTCAAGTGTTGGAAGTTAAGATGACATATCATATAAATTTTAGCTTGCATACCTGAGCTGTAATATGCAGCTGTTAAGCCAACAGATGCTATACCTGCAGTGAAAATAAGAGGCTTATGGTTTTGGAGCAGTTCAAGGGAATATTCCATCACTGAAGTGTGAGAGCGCATGTCATATTTGAGTATGGGAACAACATTTGCACAAAAAACAAACTTACCAACAAGAAGAGACCATGAACGGATCCCCGGGGATCTCTTTAGGTGGAGCAGGGTGGAGCTCTGGTCTTCTACTGTCATGTATCCCATCTAAACAAAGACAAGAACCCAGCAGTTTAGAAACACTAAAACCTTTGATTTCTTACAGTGGGAAAAGTGCAAAAACTTGCAAAACCTGCTTTACTCCATAATTTCACAGACCTTTCCTTTAAAGGAAGGGACTGTTTTAAGTGAACTCAATTTAAAGAGCCACTGTAAAACATTCACGTCTGTGTTCATTTTCAAATTGCCATTATAATAAATCTGATAGGGCCAGAGCTCAGTGAAATGTAAACAACTAGTGAATCACCCTATGTATTTTCTGCACTTTTTTTCAGTTTCAGCTTTTATATTTCGTATCTTTAAGTTAAAATTAATCAAATCAAAACCCCAAAAGGAGCTATACCAGACCTGTGCTCTGCTTCAATACAATGCCCAGACAGCAAAGTAACAGCTGTTCAATAGGGACCAAGTCTTCACTTTTTTACCCCAGAGCCTCCCTTGCAAATCAGACAAGCTTGGATTACCTCAAAATAAACCAAGATGGTTTCTCAAAAATAATCCAGACAAGTTGCTGTAAGCAGTGGATCTTTTGTTTGTTTGTTTGTTTTCTAACTGAAGAAATATCAAAGATGAAATGTGTTTCATGGTCACACATTGATGTTTTAACATGTTTCAGTCCTCTGAGTGGCATAGACCTACCTGCTGCTGTACTGCTGTACAGGGGTGATGGCAAAATAAAACTCAAACTGTTCTCGTGGCTTGATCTACATTTTTGTTCCATATATGTTTCTGATCAGACATACGGTTTTTTTTTAACTGGATCTGAAAACACGAGACAAGAAAGATGCCGCTGCTGTTGCTGCTGCTGCTGACCACGATCACTCAGCGTGACAACAATCTCTGCAGAACAGGTAAAGACAGTAATATGAAATCTGTATTGCTTACCTTAAAATCGCCTTTTTTTCTTATAAAATTTTGCCTTGTAGATTTAGGAAAGAAGAATGCGTACAAGGGAACGCAACCGCTGAAAATATAAGGAAGTTCTATTCATATTATTGCAACAAAACAGTCCCATAGGGGCAACACTTCCTTCCAGGAACAGGGCGAGCTTTACTTCATCACGCCTTCAAAATAAAAGCTTAAGAAAGAAAAAAGTAAGTAAGAAAGAAAGAAAGGAAGGTTTTTTTTACTTTAAATTTTACATTTAAACATTACATTTGCCTGCATACGCCTACCATAAGCAAGCAAGTAGTATATATGATTGTGTACTTAAATGTTTCAAACATAGTAACAATTTGAAAAGGCGTTCATAACTCGATAACAACCACACAGGTTTTCTTTTCAGAAATACCTAAACTGAGTTTTTATCAAAGCTGTTTCTATCACATTTGAATTTAGTGTGACGTGAGGTAAGAAGACGTCTTTCTACACACGAGCTTCCGGAGCAACTCGTACACAGTTTGCGCATGCGCTCAGAGGTCGCCGGGGTACACAATGGAGTCGGACGACTGGCTTGGACACTAGAGGAGTCTCGTCGCTTTTGTAAGCGGCAGTTAGAGTATTATGAAATAACCGCAGAGGTTCAAGCCTGGCGGCCAACAGTGGCGGTGACGCCGTCCACAGACGAGTTGACCGGAAAACGAAGGGTGCTGAGTAACTGTCGAGTTCACCTGTATGTAGTCTTCTTTAGCACTGGCTGCTCTTCTACATTTTTTCCCCATGTCTTTGTCCGAAAGAGCAGTGAAATAAACCGTCCGGTGAGTTACCTTAAAATTCGACCTTGCAGCGTTAACACTGCGTCTGCCGTGCCGTTAAACCAGCATACACGCTTCGGTCCCACACAGGAATTAATGTAGAAACCCCAAAAAAGGCCTGGACCGAAATAGCGTGTTTTCAAGTGGTATATTTAAGGGCAGCAAAACTAACATACCAGGTAGCTTGTTAACGTGAGGCATGCTTAAGGATTTGGCTATTCTTATTTAAAGATATAAATATATTCACCCCAAACTAGATTTTTTAAAAGGTGTTTTTGTATCATATGAAAGTAAGACTGTTTCTATACAACAAGCTAACTCTCTATAGGTTTTAATAGCACGGTAGCTTCCAGCCCATACTTCTCGCGCTTCCCCTCACGCGCACGCAATCTGACGTAATGGACTTCGTGGCGGTTTCTGTTGACTCTGTTTATATAATTAACCCGAGCAATTTGGGATGTAATGACAGAAGACTAGCTTGTGCTTGCACTCAGTTTCCCACCATTATAAAGCTGTTTTGTTTATGATAAAAACGCCCGCCTGTGATAGGACGCTGGAAGCAGTCAGTGGAAGGTGGAGTTAATTAAACAGCAAAGAGTAGTCGCCTCTGCCTTCATTACAGGAAACTTTAGGCTGTGTGGAGCTGGGATGTTAATCTCTGTGTGTCTCTCTTAATTTAAAGATATAACTGCTGAAGAAAATGTCAGAGGTCAACATAGCCAAGCGCAAGGAGAAGTGCGAGAACTGCACCAAACAGGTATGATGATGGCTCTGTAGCACTACGCTGTCTCATAAATGGGTTGGTTGACTGCCTCTTTCTTGCTCTCAGTTCTGAGCTGAGTTTATCGATCTTTCTACACACAGTGCAATAAGAAGCAAAGCGAAGATGGGGCCAACTCAAACCAGGAAAGCGAAGAAGTCAATGGGCAGGTAGTATCTGCTTACCCAGTGCACTCTAGTCATTAATTGCTCTACATGAATCAGTCCTCATCATGTTCCCATGTTAAGCAGTTTTCATGCATGTGCATTTCATGCATCCTTTCAGACTGTTTGAAGTTCACAGGGAGGATAAAGTCTAAAAAGTTACAGTTCTTTATTTCAGCATGATTCAGATTAAGATGCTTTTAGCAGATAGTAGGCTTAAGGCAGGTAATAACCAGTACAGGAAGATGAAACGTAGCCCACTTCAAAGGTTGTCGGGGTGAAAAAAATCTAATTTTTTCAGGGGAATGAAGGCTCCCAGCTTTTGTTGAGCGCATGCCTGTCCTGTGACGGCTGTCTGTCAGACGAGGACACCTTGAAGATTTCTCAGCAGGGTCTGGAGGAAGTGGAGCGAGTTCTGGCGCTGAATAAGGTACACTTCCTCTGAAACCAGGGAGTGTTTCTGCGCTGCCTTGTTGCGCTTGCTAAACAACACCTTCCTCTGTCCCTGTCAGAAGTGTGATGCGTCGAAGCACAAGGTGCTGGTGGCGTCGGTGTGTCCGCAGTCTCTGCCTTTCTTTGCTGTCAAGTTCGGTGTGGACATCGCTGAAGCGGCCCACAAGCTCTGCGGCTTCCTCAAGCACATCGGTGATTTGAGTTTTTTTCTTTTATGAAATACGAAGTAGACTTTACCATAAGTTTCCTACTCTCTCCTTTTTGTTTCTTTCTGTTGTTAGCTTGTTTTGTTATTTTAAAACAAGCTACTTTTTTTTTTTTTTTTTTGGCCGTACTTCCCACTTTTCTGCTAAACAGACTTAAGTTTACCTTTCTGCAAGCAGGTGTGCACGGATTACCCGTACACCCTGGTATTTATCATACATGTTCAACATTTCCCTGTTTGTTGTGTGCATTCTGCTTCGTCACTCTGGGTTTTCCCTGCAGGAGTGCAATATGTGTTTGACACCACTCTGGCAGCTGGCTTCAGCATCCTAGAGAGTCAAAAGGAGTTTATTCAGCGATATCGCAGGAGGCACCATGATTCCCACGCCCTGCCCATGTTCACCTCCTCCTGTCCAGGTAAACCGTCCTCTCTTCTTTGCCTTCCTCATACTCCCCCCACTCTTTACTGCTGCTTCTTCTTCTCCTCTTTTTTTCAAACCCCCACCCCGTTGTACTGGTTTGGCAGTGTGATTATCATCTGTGCTGGTGTTTGCCTCAGTTTTAAGATTTCTTTGTTCTGCAAGTCCCCGGGCTCTTTCTTGAGTGAATTTTTGTGCGTGTGCTGAACCTGGGGTTTTAGAGGTGCAGATAGCAGAGAGCTGCTGGGGAAAGATAGGAAGCTCTTCCTGCACCACTCCCTTTATCAGAGATAGGACGCTAGAACTTTTTTGGTCTTTAATTGCAGCTATACACGTGCATGCAGACACCCAGGTATTCATCCTGTGGGGTCTAACACTGGCCATGGAGGAGGGCTTTGCTCGCCTCCAGGTGAGGAACGACCAGTAATTAAATAGCAAGCCGGCTTATCATCATGAAAGAAATGTATTGGACTATGTGGATTTTTTTCCTCCTCTCTCTTGGTGTGTGTTTCTAAAATAAAAAACTTCAATTCATAATAATAATAATAATAATGGATTGGATTTATATAGCGCTTTTCAAGGCACCCAAAGCGCTTTACAATGCCACTATTCATTCACTCTCACATTCATACACTGGTGGAGGCAGCTACAGTTGTAGCCACAGACTGTCAGACTGCCCTGGGGCAGACTGACAGAAGTGAGGCTGCCATATCGCGCCATCGGCCCCTCTGGCCATCACCAGTAGGTGGTAGGGTAAAGTGTCTTGCCCAAGGACACAACGACCAGGACAGAGAGCCCAGGGATCGAACTGGCGACCTTCCGGTTACAGATGCGATTCCCAACCCCCTGAGCCACGCGTGCACAGTAGGCTAATGGTTATTTTAACATTGTGTGTTTACAGGGTGGATCCGCTATTCAGAGCGTGTTCTGGGCAGCCTGGTCACTCCTCATATCTGCACAGCCAGGTCTCCCCAACAGATCATGGGGTGTCTGGTCAAAGACTACTTCTCTAAACAGCAGGTAAGCATTGATCCACTGTGACAACTCACAGTCAAAGGTCTCAGGGTAATTGGAGGTCTTTCTACCACTTGTTTAAGTGTCTGTCGACAAATAAGGAAGGGTAAATAAATGAAAACTAATCTGTTGTATAGGCGTAAGAGTTAAATATAATGGAGGTAAGAGGTGATCAGCCTGATGGGGACTGATGGCTAACATTGATTGGCTAAAAGGTCTTCATGCTGCTCTAAATCTTTTTTCTATTAGAAAAGTCTCTAATAGGTTAAGACCGGGAACTTTGCTCACCCAACATGTGGTTCTAGGACTTGTTGTAGTTCAGGAAGTGCTTTACCAAAACAAGTTTCACCACTTCTGAGGCCCTGTGTTAAATTACCTCTAATTTAAGCTGTCACAAAATGCAGAAAAAGAATGCATCAAATGAACTAATGTTAATGAACCGCTCCTAAAATCTTAACAGCAGCTCAGCCAAAATATCCTGCAACAGAAATGAAGCCTGACAAATGTGTAACACCTTGCATTAAAGCTCTTTTATTAAACTGTCATTGAGGAAAAAGCAGAAGGTTAAAAAGAACATGCGTAGTTATTCATGATTGCTAGCTGGGATGTTTTGTTGGCATATTCAGTAGTGCCAGTAGCACTTGTAAATACAACCAGATATAATTTCATTTATACATACAAAGATCATCCTTTTAAATGACTTGCGACCCACTAAAATAAGCCATAACAATGCAGGCAGATGACCCTGGCACTTGTCTCCATTGCTACATTTTCTTGTTATTTTGCTGTGTTCAACATGTTCCTGGGCTTTAACCTTTGGGCAGTGGGTGTGTGGCATCCAGCCAATAGTAGTGCCAAGGGTATCAGATTACACCACTCTCAGGTGCAGTGAGAACACATACAGAGTGGATCTATGCCATTACGATTTTTTTTTATTTATTCTTTTTAATGATAACTGTCATTTTAAATTATACTAAAAAGAATACTTAAAATCCTTCAAAATAACTGTTGTGGGTTGTTTTTTTAAAATGATGTTTAAAAATGTAGCCAAAGTTTAAAATAATGTAAAATTAAAGAGGTAAATTTACCAAACGTGTAAAAATCACTGTGAGCCAAAAGGCTGTTCTAAATGTTCAGTATTTGATCACCTAATGTAGTCACGTCGTCCCAAACCACACGTTCCATCTGAGTCAGTGTTTGTACTGTCTCAAACCTGAACAATCCAAGGCTAATGTCAGACTGAGTTCTGTATTTTATGAGAGAGAATCTCTCTTATTATGTCTTTGTTGTGTTTTCTGTACTAGCAGAAGTTGAGTCCAGAGAAACTCTACCATGTGGTGGTGGCTCCCTGCTTTGATAAAAAGCTAGAAGCTGTCAGAGAAGAGTTCTACAACAGTATGCTGGAGACCAGGGATGTAGACTGCGTACTTACCTCAGGTAAGATTATTAAAAAGACCATATTTGCAACCATATTAGAGTTTGTTAGACCCCTCTCTCTGGTTTCAGCAGAACACATTTACTGTCTAGAGGTGTATCTGAAACCTGAGGATTGTTTGTGCAGTGGAAAGGCTGAATTACTTGATATCCTTAAAAGGTTTCCTCCAAGAGTTGCTTTAAACAGCTATAATGTTCTTCAGAAAGGTCATAATGGATACTCGAATATAATCACTGTAATTATGCCAGCAGGATGCTGATCTGGTTTCTTTTGTTTTCTTGAGATTCAGCCATTTGTCTCTAGATCCATTTAAGATTAAGAGCAGCTGACCCCAGTATGACAGAGCATGTCAGAGTGAGCAACTGTGGGAGAGCTGCAGCTGTGGCTAAAAAAGAAATCTGCACTCGCACTCATTTGATGCACCTGCATGTACCAACCAACCAACCATGTTTCCTCTTCTTCACTTTCTTTGTTTCAACCAGAGTATCACTGCATGTATCATTGTAAAATGTACACTCACTGGCCACTTTATTAGGTATACCATGCTAATACTTGGTTGAACCCCACTTACCTTCAGAAAAGCCTTAGTGGCATAGATGGACAGATTCAACAAAGTGCTGGAGGCATTCCTCTGAGGTTTCAGTTCATACTAGTATGATACACAGCTGCTGCACATCTATGATGTACCACATCATCAGGTGCTCTGCTGGATTAAGATCTGATGACTGTTGGAGGTCATTTGAGTACAGTGAACTCATTGTTATGTTCAAGAAACCAGTTTGACATCAGTGCAACTGTGTGCATTATCCTGCTGGAAACAGCCATCAGATGATGGGTACACTGGTCATAAAGGCATGGATATGATGAGCAACTGTACTGTGGTTTTTAAACAGTGCTCAGCTGCAGTCCAAAGTGTGCCAAGAAAATATCACCAGTAACAGCAATAGTTCATACTGGGCAGCATGTTGTTTATGCCAAACCAGCTGAATGTCACAGCAGAAAATGACATATTCGAGTTACTGTTGCCTTCTTGTCAGCTCATAATATTCCGTTCATTTTCCTCTCACATGAACAAGCCATTGTTTTCTTTTTTACAAATACAAATTTTATTTGTCACATACACAGTTCAACATATAGTGAACATGCAGTGAAATGCTTGTGTCCTGAACTGCGAACAGGCTGCAGACATAGCCGTGCCGTGACAGGACCCTTACTGGATACCAGGTGGGAACTGAACTTGCGACCACCACTCCAGAAGTGTGTAGTCTTACCACTACACTATCCAGCTTTTAAAACCTAGAGATGGTTGGGTGGAAAAACTTTAATCTGCAGTTTCTGAAATACTCAGATCAACAAAAATGCGGTTAAATTAAAGAACCTTTCTCCCACATTCAGATGCTCACGTTGAACTTCAGCAGGTCGTCTTGTCCATCTGTACATAAGCCTTTAAACAGGTGTAGCTAATAAAGTGGCCAGTGAGTGTTGTAGTGGATAATGAAAGAGAGCACTGTCAAAGTAAGAGTCATGTTTCATGTTCCAGGGCAGATTTATTACCTGATGGAGCAGAGGAAGGTGTCGGTGGAGGAGCTGGACTCAGTTCCACTGGACCAAGTGTGAGTAGCTGAGAGCATTGTTTTTAATAATGTAAACGATGACGTCAGTGCTATGTAGTTGGAGTGTTAATAAATTGTACTTTGATGTGTAATGTTTACGTGACTGGATACAACCTCTGAGCCTGTGTCAATGCAGCTTTGACTGTGACTGTAGGCTGGGAGACGGTGGAGACGTGGCGCTGGTGAGACATGACGGCAGAGGCTCTGAAGGTTTCCTGGAACACGTGTTCAAACACGCTGCTAAAGAACTCTTTGGTGTGGACGTCCAGGAGATCACATATAAGACCCTCAGGTGAGAGACGGCCCAGTCGGCATAGTTGTGTTCTAATACCTCACGGTTGTGTCATTCTGGAGATGGTGTTAGGGTTTTAATCCATTTGTCCATCTGTTAATGTGAAATTATGACATTACTGTGGTTGTTTGTACGTTTGGCGCATCAACAGATGCACGGAAAGTGTTTTTTTTTCCTTCTTCATTGTCAACTTTATGCACATCTGCTGCTTTTAATTTCCTTTCAATTCAATTATTAACAATGAGCAATACAAAATTTGTTGTCACACCAACTTCACTGTGAGCTAACTTTGAACTAAGACTGACCCTGTGATCCTACACTCCCCACATTGCTGTGTCAGCCTGTACTTAAGAGCTGCTACTTTGTCTGTGTAAAGGTGAAAAACCAGTTTAATCAGCTTAGCAGTGTGATGTGGGTGTTTAAAACACGGCAGTGGATGGATCAGTTAAAGATCACTTTTCTTTGATTATCTGTGTATAATCCCTTTGCTGGTGACTTTACAGGAATCGGGACTTCCAGGAAGTGACACTAGAGCGGGATGGTGAAACACTTCTGCAGTTTGCTGCTGTCTATGGTTTCAGGAACATCCAGACTCTGGTTCACCGTATGAGAAAGGGACGTGTGCCTTATCAGCTGGTGGAGGTGCTGTCCTGCCCCGGAGGTAACGCCCATCACGGCCCATGAGCTCAGACATGCTGCTGCCAGCTCTTTAAGATTTATGACCCTTAACATTCCTCCTATGTTTCCCTTCAGGGTGCTTGAGCGGCCGCGGTCAGGCTGAGAGTGAGGGAGGTGCAGGCCGGCTGGACAAAGCCTTGGTCAACCAGATGGAGGAGATCTACAGCAGCCTTCCAGTCCGGCTCCCAGAATTCAACCCTACCCTGCACACCCTCTATCAGGACTGGCTGGAGGGTCAGGACTCGTCACAGGCCAGAAAGTTGCTGCACACAGAGTACAGAGATAAGAGTCACGGCCACGCACAGCCCCCACACATGCAGTGGTGAGAAGAAAGGGAACGTCTTCCTTTAAAGACATGAATGGACAGCTATTCGATTGTGCTTCTGCCTGGACCATCACATATTCTAAAAAACTGTGGATGACGCAGAATGACGGACCAGTGACTGACGTCTCAAAAGATCATTCTTCCATTTAACCACGGGGGGGGGCTGCCTCTTTTGTGCCGAGCCTGATGATATGTGAGGGGCAGAAAAACAAACACTTAGAAATGATACCGAGTGAATCAGTGAATGCAGTGAGGTGTTCTTAAACTGGCAAAAAACAAGATCACCTGCTGTGCCAGCTGTTCTAATAAGTGACATCTGTAGCAAGTGTGAACCTGTCGAGTCACAGAGCAATAACCCCTTGAGAAAACAGAAGCTTTTATCACAACTGGAACTCATGAACCGAACCTGTGGATGCTGAATGTATATTTGATGAGTTTGAATCTTAGCTGTCCAGTATGAATCATGCAGTTTTCCATGCTAAAGTCATCTCCACTGTTCCTAGCTGAAAGACTGCGTGTTCTCTAACACAGTGATAACTATGCAACAGTGTCTTATTGAATCAGTCACAGTAAGTCTGATGCATTATTCAGATTATCCGTCCCAGAGGAAGGACAGTCCTTCTGTTTAAGGCTGCAAGAGGGTTTCATTTGTATCACTGCTCCAGTTTCACAAACTAGTATTTTTATTAAGTTATGCATATTGTTTTACAAGATCAAACATTCGTGTCCTATGTAAAGCACAAAAAGAAAAATGCTTCTCACAAATAAGTGACTTGTCTCATTCTGATGCTGATGGTTTTTTGTTTTGGTCGGGGGACCTGGTCATAACATAAAGAGACGTCACTCCGGAAACTTTTAAAAAAAAAAAATAATTTTTTTTTTGGGTCCTTTGAGAACCAAAAGATGCTGATCTCTCCAAACCAGGCTGATCACCAAATAATCTAGATAGAAAAAGAGTACTACAGGTCACAGGAGAAATGTGTATAGTCTTAGTGGAAACATAGAAGAACTAGAGAACAAGAAGGGACCAAAATTTGAACCTTAGGAGCACCTCAGATGCATCACTGATGATTGATGGCTGAAAATATTTAGATTTTCTGTGCTGTCATTAAGCGAACAAATGGATTAATCTTTGAATTTCTTCAAAAGAAATATTAAAACTGGCAATTTAAAGAAAAAGGTTATGACACTGTTGAAATAACATGCATATTCACACTTATTATTGCTTATTATTTAGATCCAGGTTGTCTCTGAGTCAAAGGGAAATGGCTCATCTGACGTTTTCTCACCAACACCTGCCAAGTTGTTCAGTCTGTAGTCGCATCAAATTAAAGCAAAATATGAGATTTATTGTTTTCTTGGATGGAGAAAAACACATTTGGTGGACATGTTTTTGATTTATACAAGGAAACAAATCTGTTTTCACTCAGTCAAAAAGTCAATATTGCAAGCTTCAAAGAAGGAAAGATATTAACATAGTTAATTATCACAACAAAAAGCCAAACGTGCCTTTGATTTTAAATCCCCCTTGTTTTCAGTCAGCATCAGTAGCATAATTCAGATGAATACTATTTCTTAAAATAATCTAAAAAACACTTGTGGGGTGTTTTTAATCTTCAAAAAGTTTGTAAGAGTTTAACATCAGCACCATGTTTCTCTGGCAGCGCTGGTGTGTGGTTAAAAAAAAAAAAAAGCGGCATTTATAATCGGTGGTGTTACTCTGAGTTGTCCCCAGATGCTCTTAAAGCAACAAGCTCTCTAACAGGTGCGTGCTGCTGCTTCTTCATATTTTAACAAATGATAGACATGCGTGAGGGTAACTGAGAGCTGCTGATCCAAATTTACAAAAGCAAAACGTTGAGTCTAAAAAGTGAAATTGGTTATTACCTCAAGCTTTTTCCTTTCAGCCAGCCTATTTAAATCCTATTTGAATTACTTTGATCTGACTGTTTAGAACATTATTGACTCCTGTTGGATTTTAATATGGACTTAAGTTATTCCATAACTTTCTCAGGATTTGATCATTTTTCCATTTTCTTTTTCTTTTTTTTCTTTTGGCTTGCTGTGTCAGCCACAGAAAACCATAACTCCCAGTGACTCAAAATTATAAAACCAGTGAGTGTGTTTGTGTATTTATGGGACATCTTAATCTATTAGTTTGTTGTGCATGTATCACAGTCCACATCCTTAAAGGGCAATGCTGAACAAGAAAGGTTGTTATACATCTGAACCGCCCATAGCATTTTTCATTTGCTGCTGTTATGAGCATGTTAACACAGCAGTTATCACACACTGTACAATTTACCAGTTCAACATTACAGATGTGATCACTTTGAGCACATGCCTCATCAACTCATACACCTACTTATATTTTAATGTGTGTGTAAATGTAAGTGAATGGACACATGACAACAGTTCATGATCTACATGAAGTATTCTCACAAAGTTAACACTGTCTTTAGTACAGTAAGGACTTGGAGATGAAGATAAGCAGAGACACAGAAATAGCATCTGTAATCTGTCTTGTGGGTTTTTCATTTAGTTTCTGTTAAGCAATAAACTCAGAGATCTGCTGATATGTATCTGTACCTCCCTTTTTTAAACTACTCACCATATCAACACTCACCGCTTGACAGATTTGTCACCCTTATAACTGCTTGTATTACCTCAGAAAACGTATGCTTGGTAAGAGTAACAGTACAATACAGCGTGGCATGTAGTGGCATGGTTCTGTATAATCTTGCCGTGACATCACACGATATCACAAGTATTTGTCACCAATTGTGACAACTACAGTTAAGGTGTAGAAACAATACACACAGCAGCTTTAAACTCAGAAAACATAAAGATGAAATAGTTCAATGAAATCCAGAGAAATCCTCAAGCATTCAGGTCTGGTTAGTCAACTCCATGACCTTAATGTGCTTCTTCTTTAGTCGCTCCTTTGTTGCCTTGGTGGTATGTTTTAGGTCATTGTCATGCTGGAGGTCGTCCCCTACCCTTGGCAGAAAAACAGCCCCATAGCATAATGTTTCCACCATGCTTAACTGTGGCGATGGTGTTCTTTGGGTCATACTCCTCGATTTAGGTTTTATCTGAGCAGCACTTTCTCTACAGTCTCGTCCTTGATGTCCTTTGACAGCTCTTTGTTGAAATGCAGGTTTTAATAACAGCTTCTTCTCAAACCTTGATGTGACTATAATTTATGAACAAAACAGTAGGAGGGGACGATGGAGTGGGTTGTGCCATGTTTTACTTAAAACCATGACTGTAATGCTTCCAAATAAAATATGTAAATATATTTCAGGATGTCGTGCGTCCCTGGGAACAATCACACATATAGTATTTAAGAAATATAGCTTTCTGAAAAAAAAGTGGTCTTGTGGCACAACTTGCCCCTGGTGCAGGGTAAGTTGTGCCTTTGGAGAGAATACCTTGGGTGCCATTGATTATGAAAGTAAAACAGTAGACTTTGATCTCAGAAACTGTAATGCTATATAACAGCTAGACAAATTTAACACAAAATTAATAATCTAAGGTTTATTTAAACTTATTTTAAAACCTCAAAGGCCAATTTTACATAAGCCAATTCTGCCACATGAGCACATCAAAAGTCAGTTTTCTTAAACACAGCCTAACAACACTTGAACTCATTGATGCTACCCACTGCTCTCTTCTGGCAGTATCACCAAGTTTGTGTGGTGTGGATGGCTGTTTTTATGCACATCTACTCTAGGGATGACTCCGTCATCATTTTCCTTGAAAGTGAAGATGGGCTTTAAATTTACAGACCTATTACGACTTCACCTTAAAAACTTAAAAACCAGTGTCAGCACCATCAACCAATCCAATGTAGGTGTATGATTTGGTTTTGATGCGAACTTCACAATGACAATCACAACTACTTTCAGATTTACATCTTCAAAAATCAAAAATGTCCGGTCTCATGACCAATTTCTTCTATGGTTCACTAGAAACAAGGGGCGGCACAACTTACCCGCTGGCACAAATCACTGCACTTTCCCCTGCTGAAATTAAACGCTAGGTTTCAATAAACCAACCAGTATGTTTCTTCATTTTTTTTAAAGATGCTCTCAGAATGATCCTCATATCTTTTCTTCTTTCCTCTAGTTTCCAAACACAGTGAAGCTTCCAGCATGTTCCATCTGTGGGTATGTCTGTGTCTGTTCTATGCACTACAAAGCAGTGTCTCATCAGGTCAAGGTATGTCTATACTGCTTGTAATAATTACTGTTAAACTGGCCACTGCAAAAACATTAGGGAGAGTAACAAATTGAATAATATCATATGTTGATGTTTTGTCTTTCAGCTGTGTCACTGAACTGCAACAAGACTGCAGGAGTTAGACAAAGTGTGACTATATTGTACAATAAACTGGAAAGATGGCTCAAACTGTAGAATTCTAAATTATACCTGGGAGAACACAAATGGAGCCATAACATGTAGCAGCAACTTGATTAAATACATCCGTGAATGGGATCCTCTGAAATATGTATCTCTGACCATCCAAAATGTCCAGAAAGAGGAAAATGTCACAGTTGAAATCAGGTCAGACTGTGGTATGGCTAAATCCCATCCGGTACAGTTACTCCCTGGTAAGTATCTTTCATCAACAGAAAGCATGTGTGTGTGAATGAGTGCGTGTTTTATTCAGACATACAGTTAACACTGTATTCAGTGCGCCTGTTGAAATGACTCTAATTTACTTTGTAGCATCAGCTAGAACTGCGCAGGACAAGAAGTCTGAAGACACGACCGCCAAGAAACTGTTTGTCTCACTTTTTGCATCAGCTATTGTTGTCGCCATTTTGGTTTTTGTGTATATAACTTACAGATGCTGAGAAACACCACGACCCAGACAGAGGGAAGACTAAGATCATTTAACATTGTGAATGTTGTGTTAGCCAGTGTACAGGTGGATGTGGGTGTATATGTGCTGTGCGTCACACTGCTTTCTTCTGAATTATCACACAAACATTTTTTAAATATATTTTTAAAACTTCTTGGTGTCTTTATAAAGATCGGGCCATGTAAATATGACGATGTAAGTCAATTTTACTGCCGACCTTTTCGCTCCACCTTCTCTGGCTTTTTGTGGAATCTGAATTAAATTTTCTTGCATCTGGATTAAAACCTGAAAGTCTGCTATGACTCTCTCGTATCTTTATATTTCACATCTAGAATTTGTATTACCCACAGTGCAACCTGGCTAGTGTGTAAAGATATATGTCCATGTCACTATGGTTGTATCCCAATTCAGGGTCTGCAGCCTTAAAGTACGCATTTCAAGGCCGATTACGTCACAGCGGCGCGCCGAAGGCTGTCCCAATTCAAAGGCTGCCCTGAAATGCGTCCTTCATTTCCCTGAATTTTAAGGCTGTGGCAGTGTAGACTTCGTGGCGGCTCAGCTGGTTAACAAAGAGGGACAACTACTTACTTACTACGACTTTATTGCACTATATAATTTTCCAATCAGTGTTCAGGAATTCTCAATGGTGCTTGGTGCCATACCCTCAGCGACTTTAATGTTATATAAAAACACTGACAGCTCAATATCTACCTCAGTCACTCTCCCTGATCCAGCTGAGTCACCAATAGGAAAAATCTGCTTTTCACAGGAACTTGGTAACAGCAATAAGAGAATACGCAGTTTATTCCAAGAAGATATCGTCTCTCTCCCATATATAATATCTTATTGGAACCGATATGTTCCAGATATCAAGTGGAAGACAGTCTGGATGGTCCCCCATAAATATTTGATTGTAAATAAGGTGAAAGAAGTCTCATTTAAAATTCTACATAAATGTTATGCAGCCAGTCAGTACATGGTAAAATTTAAAAGGGACATTAATACTAATTGTACTTTCTGTGGGGATCATCCAGAAACTGTGACACATCTTTTTTGGTACTGTTCTTTTACACAGAGGTTCTGGAAGGAATTTAGCAGGTTTGTTATTGTCCATATTTTAAGGGAGTTTTCTTTACGATGGGAAAATGTTTTATTCTGTTTCTTTAAGTTCCCCAAGAAGTATGATAAATGTTTTGTTATGATAAATTTGTTAATACTTTTAGCTAAATTTTTTTATCCATAAATGTAAGTTTACTAACAAAACACCATATTTCTGTCATTATTTTAAGGATGTGGAAATGTACATACAATCAATATCAGACTCCACCAACAAAAAGGCTCTCAAAACAATATATGTATGTGAATTTTTGTGTGTATTCTTATAATTGTTACCTTTTTCTTTTACACTTGGCTTTTTGTGTTAATGCTCTGTTGTTTTGTATACTTCATCTGTTCATATGTTGTATACTCATTGTTTGTTAAATAAAGTTAAAAAATAAATAAATAAATAAATTTAAAAAAAAAAGTGTAGACTTCGTGGCCCAACATATCCCAGAATGCATAGCGCGGCGGTGGGTGTGGATAATTTTGCCGAAAAAAACGGCGGATGAGGGGTGGCCGAAGAGTAAACTTTAAGTAAGTACTGAATATAATGTCACCTATTTATGTGCAAATATTTAATAACGAAGACCATTAAAACATTACTGTTGGCCACATGTCGGCAAAGTTATGTGACATTAGTGACGTTTGTACTAACTTGGTTTTAAAGCCTTTACTTTAAAATATACTCCGTTCAATAGCTGAGCTTAATCCTACAGAGAATGATCAAAGCTCATGTAGAAAGAAAGAAACAAATGAACAAAAGATGTTCTCCTTCATTTCTGTCAAACAAAGCTGTATGACACGTTTCCAGCTAGTATCATGGTTGCTAGGCAACCTGGGCAGCGCAACGGAGGCTAGACCGTCCCATTTCACAAGCCTCGCACTTCCGGCCTTAGTGGTCTTTGAGTACGCGGCCCTTGAGGATCGTTGAGGCTGCGTACTTTAAGGCTGCAGACCCTGAATTGGGATACAGCCTATGTCACTGTAAAGCCTTAGCAATCTTTGCCATGGTTATATAAACATCACAGGCATTCATCAAACAGGAGAGGATTATGGGAACTTCTAATTTCCCATCTCCAACTGGGCATCATCACGCTTCCTAAACCTTCACTGGTTTACGGAGAGTATCATTAAAGGGGGATGGACACAGGGGGGACACACGTACAAGTATGCTTAATGACTTGCCCTGTTAAACAAAAGTGCCAAATGTTCTTTGGCACAAATTGTTATTACTGCGCAGTTTTAACCAGCTGATATCAGTTTAAGACACTCCGGCTAGCCCGGCCACACCCCACAGCTTACGTATAAAACAGCTGTGCAGACATGAAACTGGTAATTGTTTGCTCTCCACTGTCTCGGCAGCCTCCCTGCACACTGCCTATCCCCTAGCCCCTATGTCACTTAAAAAGCAAAAGGCAATAAGAAGCTGCTGTGCTCGAGTGGCTGTTGTGGGCTGTGTTCCCCTGGCGTATTGCCCACGTTTCCCCGGCTTACGTGTCAGTTGGACCTCGCTGCGGCGAGTGAGAGTTCTCCAGCCTACATAACCAGGTTCCTGTCTGGTGTATTGTCCACCTTTCGCTGATTTATGCGGCCAGCAACCCCCCACTCGATCACTTGGGAGTTAAGCTCCTCACTCCTGTATTGCTCTTTTTGCCTACTGTTCTAAGCGCTCCACACACCAGAGAGAAAGAGAAAAAAACCCCCAAATGTGTAAATAAACAGTGACAAGGGGAAAAGGTGGCAGCTGGTAGCCTGCTTATCTGACAGTAGAGGGTTTTCCCTGTGTAACCCTGGTTAACATAGCTAACAACAAATAAAAGCCTGTTAGTAAAAACAGTCATAAGAAATATATTACAGGTGATAAATAGTCAATAAATAGATCATAATGGTTAGAAAATTCATTAAAAACATCAGCAATGATATAATTCATGGTATAGGATTTCATTTGTGTTTAAAAACATGTTAAAAGGGTACAGAACTTGCTAATTCATGGTGTTTTATGTTAATTCAGGTAAAATGGCTAAAATATGTGTTGAGACTCTTATTGTGAAAGGGCACGCTGCAGCGTGACTCCTGTGATTAGCCACACCCAATCGGGTTGTTCCTTCTTTTTGATGCTCGAGAGGGAGAAATGCAGACAGTCCTTGCAGAGCTGCTGCTTAAATGAGTGAAAAAATAGTAAAAATAAGCCAAAAATCTACTTAAAGCCATTTTTGTACTCTGGAGAATGTATTTTTGTTTTTTCCGACCTGTCCTTGCCTTTGTTGTAACTTTATGCAGTGTTGCTCCAACTGCCCGTGTAGCGTGGGTTGTGGTCAACAATAACTTTAGACCAAGCACAGAGGACTGAGACGAGGCTATGGTGGAGGTCCAGACTTTTACTCCATAAGCTCAGAACACATACAATAACACAGTACCACCTACTGGTGGGAGGTAGTAATAGCTGCTGCTTATTACAATATACCACATCCCTCTTTTCCGAGATAAAGATACTACCTCTTAACTCCAATATTTTGTAACATAAATGCACCTTTTAAATCGTAGGAACATTAACAATATTATATTCTTGAGACATTAAGTAGAGCACACCTCAGATTGCTTGTCACTTGAGCAATGCAAATACACATCAGTGTAGTGTTTTGAAACAGATGAACACATGACAGATTAGATAAGACATGTCAAAATGAACATATGAAACATGACATATTTTCTCTCTTTTCCAACAAGACAGTTATCTAGCTTGTACAGAACAACGCAGGTACAGGATAGAGTGACTTTAAGTTTCCCAATCACTTAGTCTCTATACCTGGCAGGGCGTATTATTGCTCGGCCACTGCGTGTGTAACATGTGGGTGTGTTGTCCATACTTGCAGGACTAGAGTTTTGTGGGGTGTCATTTGCTGGTGGCTCCACTGGCTCTTGGGTGTGAACGGACAGTTCATCTGGGTCCATGGGTGTGTCCTTGAACAGACTTGGGTGTATTTTCCTCAGATGTCTCCTGTTCCTCCTGAGCACTTTACCATCTGGTGTTTGCACAGTGTAGGAGCGTGGTTCCTCTCGCCGATGAGTTACAACAGCTGGCTCCCAACCGCGCCTTGTTTGCATGTGCACAGTCTCGCCTGGGGTCAGAACAGGCAATGGTCTTGCGTGCTGATCATAGTGGCGTTTCCGCTTTGATTGCAACCTGCGCACTTTGTCGTGAATGTTCTGTGGGGTTGACTGCCTCAACACAGCACTGGTGCATGGCAGGGTGCTGCAGAGAACCCGTCCCATCAACATTTGTGCAGGTGACACACTAAGTCCTGTGAGTGGAGTGTTCCTCAAAGACAACAGCACTAGATGTGGGTCTGTTCCAGTCCGTGCGGCTTTCTTAAGTGCATGTTTGACAGTCTTTATGGCTCGCTCCGCCATGCCATTCGAAGAAGGAAAGCCGGGACTGGAGAAAGTTAGCTTTATCTCCCAGGATGCTGCAAACGATCTCATCTCGTGGCTGGCGAATGGAACATGATCGCTCACTATCTCTTTGGGAATTCCGTGTCTTGCGAAGACTGATTTCATCTTCTGAATCACAGAGTGTGCCGTTTTGTCAGGTAAGTTAAGAACTTCTGGATATTTTGATAAATAATCCACTAACAAAAGATATGGATGATCGTTCAGTTCGAAGATGTCTGCTCCGATTTTCATCCATGGCAGCTCTGGAATCTGGTGTGGAATAAGCGGTTCAGCCTGGTTCTTTGGCTGCATTTGCTGGCATTGTTCACACTTTTCAAGCATGGTCTCTATGTCGCGTGACATGCCAGGCCAGTACAGCACTCTTCTTGCTTTGGCTTTTGTGCGCTGCACGCCTTGGTGGGCAAGGTGCAGCTTCTCCAGGATCACACGCCTGAAGCTTTGGGGTATTACGATCTTGTCCCCGATCATAATAATGTCATCGTGGAAACTGATATCGTGTCTCATAGGCCAGTAGCTGTGGAGTGTTTTGTCTAAACTCTTCCTTCTGGGCGGCCATCCGTTGAAGTGTCTTTCGCGCACGGCTTGTAGTACGCTGTCTGCTGCCACTGCTTTTTTCAGGTCACACAATGTTTTCTCGCTCAATGCTGCTGTGGCCTCCAGAGCATACACAACTCTTTCAACATTTGCGTTTTCACTCACGTTTCTGTCGTCACTGGTAGTTGTGGCACGTGAGAGTGCATCGGCTATGAACATGTCTCTGCCGGGGGTGTACGTGACGGTGAGATCATATCTCTGTAGTTGCAGCAGCATTCCTTGTAGCCTCGCTGGTGCCTTGCATAGCGGTTTGCGCACTATCGCCTCCAGGGGTTTATGATCAGATTGCACTGTCACTGGTCTTCCATAGACATACTGGTGGAATCGTTTAGCGGCAAACACAATGGCTAGCAACTCTTTTTCTATTTGTGCATACCTTTTTTCTGTGTCTGTGAGTGCTCGTGACGCGTAACACACAGGTTGCCCGTCTTGTAATAGGCATGCGCCCAGCCCATCTTTTGAAGAATCGGCCTGCAGTGTTAGTGGTTTCTTGTGGTCATAAAATCTCAACACTGGAGCTTGTGTGAGCGTCGACTTGAGCGTCTGTAACGCTACTGTGTGATGTGGCTGCCACTGCCACACTGTGTCCTTCTTGAGTAGCTGTCTCAAAGGTGCTGTGAGCGATGCTTCATTTTGGAGGTACTGTGCCAAAAACTTCGTCATTCCCAGCAGACGCTGAAGGCTTTGTTTGTCTTCTGGAGTCGGCATGTCGACAATAGCTTTGATCTTTGAAACATCTGCTTTCTGCCCTGCTGCTGTGATGATATGGCCCATGTATTTCACTGTGTCAACTTTGAACTGAATTTTGTCCTTGTTAAACTTCACGTTAGCTGCTCTTGCTTTCTCCATGACCTTCTGCAGGATTTCATCGTGTTCGTGCTCTGATGTAGCTGCAATTATCATATCATCTGCAATGATAAATACACCAGGAATGTTGCCGAAAGTCTCACAATTCTTTTGTTGAAAGACCTCGCTGGCTGATTTGATCCCGAATGGGAGTCGGAGGAAGCGATATCGGCCCCAAGGTGTATTGAAGGTACAGAGCTTTGATGACGGCTCGTCCAGCTTGATCTGCCAGTATCCATCTTTTTCATCCAATATGGTGAAGATGGATTTTCCTGCTAGCTTGCTGCGAACGTCCTCGTGTGTGGGAATGGAGTAGTGCTGGCGTTTAACTGCTTGGTTCAGATCACAAGGGTCCAAGCACACCCTTAGTGTTCCGTTCTTCTTCTGTGTGGCGACAAGACTGTTGACCCAATCTGTAGGCTCATTGACAGGCATTATGACATCTCTGTTTTGTAAGTCCTGTAGCGTCTTCTTCAGCGCATCCATTATGGAGAGTGGCACGTTCCTGCATGCGTGAATCACAGGTGTTGCATTTGGGTCAATATGTATGTGGTGAAGTCCAGGGAACTCACCTAAGCCTGTGAACACATCAGCGTACATCTCCACAAGTTCTTCCGAGGTAGAAGGTGGTTTAGCTGATTTCGGTACAGAGGATGTCATGGCAAGGGTCTCAACTCGTTGCACCAGATGGAGCTCTTCACAAGCTTGTCCACCTAGGATCGGTTTATCTGCATGGCTTGATACAAGAAAGTCAAACACAGCCTTGTGCTTCCGTGCTTCACACTCAAGAGACACCACACCATCTGCACGTATGCGGGCTCCACCAAAAGCTATGAGTACAGTCTTTGTGGGCTGTAACCGAGGCATATCTGGTAACTCGTCATAAACTGATCTGGGGAGCACATTTGCGTCCGCACCTGTGTCTAGCTTGAAGGTGAGTGGTACGTCTCAGATTGTCACACTTTCATGCCATTTGCCAGTCTTGTGCTTGTCGCTGGATACCATGCCGATGTATAGTGAATCGCCATCAGTTTCAATGTTGTTAATAGTTTTTGTTTTCTTGAAGTGTCTACTCTTCTCTGCGCTAGCTCTGCACACTTTTGAGAAGTGGTTATTTTTCCCACACTTGTGACATGTTGCCCCATAGGCTGGACACTGTCGGAATGCGTGTTTGTTGCCGCATTTGTGACAAATTGTTTGTTTGTCGTTGCTCAGTTTGTTTTTACTGTGTCCTGATTTAATGTATCCTGGCATTTTTCTTAATGCGTCCACTGACGTGTCTTGGGCTGCAGTTATTGACTGCATGGCCTGAATCTGTGACTTGGCCACTTCTGCTGATCTGCATATTTCTATCGTCTTGCGCAGTGTGAGGTCGTTGTCACGAAGCAATCTCTCTTTTAGTCTTGCGTCACTTATGCTGAACACCAATTTATCCCTGATCATGTCGTCCTCATTGATCCCAAACTCACAACTTTTACTTCTCTGACGGAGTTCCGTGACATATCTGTCCACTGTTATATCCGCCGACATTGGGTATGACCAGAACTTGTGGCGTTCAAAAACAACGTTCTTTCGTGGACTACAGTATTCCTTAAACGTTTTCAAAATGTCCGCCATTGTCAGTGCGTCTCCGGTCGGTGTTGTACACTTCAAGCGCTTCTTCGCCGATAGTGTGGAGAAGAATGGCTATTTTAACCTTTTCATCCTTCTCCAACGCACCCGTAGCAGTCATATACAGTCCGAATCTTTGTTCCCATCTGCGCCAGGTCTCAGATAAATTGCCTGTGAGCAGTAGCGGTGATGGTGGCTTGAATTGCTCCATGCCGTTAGCAATGGCTACTGTTAGCTAATCTACGGCTAGCTTACTCACGTCGCGGTCCCTGTTCACACGGTCTTGCCGACTTCTGACACCATGTTGTAACTTTATGCAGTGTTGCTCCAACTGCCCGTGTAGCGTGGGTTGTGGTCAACAATAACTTTAGACCAAGGACTGAGACGAGGCTATGGTGGAGGTCCAGACTTTTACTCCATAAGCTCAGAACACATACAATAACACAGTACCACCTACTGGTGGGAGGTAGTAATAGCTGCTGCTTATTACAATATACCACAGCCTTGGTGACGTTGTGAACATAACCGAACGGGACTTGGTGAGTTCAGAAATTGTCTTTTATTTCATGCAAGAAATTTTTGTTGTATTATATTGCTCATTTCATGCAAATGGAGAGCCAAGGTAGCAGATTTATGTTGTTTTATGTTAAAAACGGTGGATTCGTGCTTAAACGACACACAGGCTGCAGTTCAAAGGCCTTTGAAGGTGTTTCAGCGCGCCATATTGGCGTCACCTCATTTACGGCTAAATAAGCTGGAAAAAACGGACTTTTACTGTTATTTAAGGGCTACCCGTGTGTTATTTTCGAATGTTTATGCACTTTATTTTGTTGTTATGGTAGGCCATTAAGGTTTGGATCGGGAAATGCTGAGCTAGAATCGGAGTTTGATCCGCTGAGCGAGAAACAAGATGGCGAGCCACCCACGGACCCATTGAACTGTACCGAGCAGGAAAAAGGAAAACGCCCCCTGCTGGACGTTGAGCTCTTTCGCTGATAAAACTGGTAGGATTAATCCATACACCTCTGCAAAAGAACAGCGGACTTTTCAAAGCACTGGATAATCATTCGGAGTAATTCCAGGACTAATAGTTAAAGGACACAAAGACAACTTTCTTTTGTTTATTTGTTTGTTTAAGGGATTTATTCAGCCTTTTGCTGAATTGTTTTCAGTTTTACATTTATTTATTTATTTTCGTAATTTATTTTGGTCAACCTTACATTTTAATGCTGTAATGGTGTTAATGGAAGTGTAAATAATTTTGTTGGGTTAAAACAAAATAAGAACTGGTTGAGAATTTAAAGGTGAACCTAGACCAAGATTAAATTAAATCTTGGGCCTAAAGAACTGAACTTGATTTAAAATAACACAGTGTTAATGCAAATAGATCAAAGGATAAACTTGAACTTAGAACTTGAAATAAATAAAACAATAACCTAGGTTGAAAATAACATCCTTCTAAAGCCAAATAAAAGGTTTTGAGATAAATAGGATGAACTAACAGAACATACTGAACTAAGAAGGGGAAAGAAAACATCTTGTTTTCCTTAAATGTGTGATGTTGAATGTTTTATGTAATGTGTCTATAACTGTCTATTCTCTGTCTTCACAAAATAATAAGCCGGCAATTTAAACGTATTTACTGGTCTGTGGTCTTTATTACATGCTACGCTCATTACTGCTCTAGTAGTCGAACCTAACTGGTCCTAGTATACTGTAACGACTCCAGAAGTGTTACAGAAGTGGCGAGCCAGCCAGGAGTAGTAATTGATCCCTCAAGTTTTTTTTCTGACCCAGACCTCAAAAATAGGCCAAGTCCGGCAAAATGGAAATAGTTGACAGAGAAAATGTTAAAATCCCAAACTCAGTTATTGTTAGTGGGATTACAGGCACAGACGCTGATGAAGCTTTAAAAGACTTTTTAAGCAGATATGGTCGAACAGCAAGAACCCTTAAGATAGATGACCCTAAGTCTTCTTACCACAAAAATGCTATTGTAGAGTATGAGAGTGGATCTGCTCTGTCGACACTTGAACCCTTACTACCCTACACACTTGAATGTCCGAATGAAGTCACTTATCAGATACGAGCCCTGTCACCTGAGTACATCGCAGCTGTTACCAACGTCGCCACCAACAGTTTTTTCAATGAACTGCAAAACATTGCTAGACTTAGTGGCAAATCTTTTGAAGCTGTTCTGCATGAACACCTTTCCCAATGTGCTCAGTCAGTCACACACAGCACAGAAGCTCCTACCCCAGATGCACATAGTGAACTAACAACCCAAGTACAAGCAAATGACCAACCTATCCAAAGTGAAACTGCAGAACTGATCAAAGCTAACATATGCATCAGCGATTCTGAGTCAGACAACCAGACACAGCCAGATCTACAAACTACCATTCCACAGAGCTTTATAACACACCCTGATGTGCAAAAGGTTGTAGTAGAGCACATAGTGCGAAGTGAAGCTCTTGTCTCACCAGTGAGCGCCTCCTTCCGCCTCAGAAATTTTTCAGGCAAACTGCCCTGTCCTAGTCATGAGGTGGACTTTGATACATGGCGCCACAGTGTAGAGCTCATACTTCAAGATCCCAATCTGTCTGACTTGCAACGCTCGCGGAAAATCGTAGACAGTCTTGTACCGCCTGCTGCCAACGTGGTGAAACCTCTGGGCCCTGAAGCCTTGCCCTCAGCTTATCTTGAACTACTCCATTCAGCTTTTGGCACTGTGGAGGATGGCGACGAGCTTTTCGCCAAATTCCTCAACACATTACAAGATGCAGGTGAAAAGCCTTCACACTACCTCCATCGCTTGCAAACAGCTCTCTCAAAAGCTCTGAAAAGAGGCGGTGTCGTAGCTAGTGAAGCAGACCGACACCTTCTGCGTCAATTCTGTCGGGGGTGTTGGGATAATGCCTTGTTAACAGATCTTCAGCTCGAAAAGAAAAAAGATAAACCCCCCTCATTCACCGAGCTGCTGCTACAGTTGAGAGTGGAAGAGGACAAGCATACTGCAAAAGAAAGCCGAATGAAAAAACATTTTGCTGCCACCAGACTAGGGCTGAACGATATATCGCATTTGCGATAATATCGCGACATGATCAAGTGCAATTTTCTAACCGCAAAGGCTGCGATTATACTGCGATTATAAGGCTGTCCAAATTACTACCATATCCCAGAATTCATAGCGCGGCCCAGCCAAACTCCAGTTTCCAGCAATGGCGGCCGCTACTAAGTTTTAAAATTACTCATACTAATCTTTCTGGGTCACAAAATAAACCTTTAACATATTTTCAGGCGAGAAAGTAGTTGTGTAAACATCAAATATCTGCTCGGTTTATCAAGATATCCCATATTTGCAAAAGTGCTTCGACGTTTTCAGAGGCGTCTGCTACCCACCAGCTCGACAGCTAGCCGGGAGCTCGAGGGTTACTGATGCGGCCGAGAACGGCACAACTCCCGGCACATCATTTTCAGATCACCGCGGAGTTTCGCTGCTCGGGTTAAACGTAATATATAAGTCACTTAGACAACCTAAAAATGTTATTGTTGGGCTTTTTTCAGTGTTTTGTTTGTTCGTGAGTAAATCGGTTTGGCTGAGATTAAAGTTATTAGATTAGATAAAATAAAACTTTATTAATCCCCCGGGTGGGTTCCTCCTTGGTTTTCACACAGCTGACTAAACGTCAAACAGAAAACTTATTAAACAGAAGTATGAGACAGTCGAGAATTTACACCAGTGTCTGGTTATATTTTAGATAGCAAGAAGCAGACGGCCGAGTTTATTAAACTCCACCGAGACAGCGGTGACGCTAATCAGAACTAGCCTTCTGATTAGCTAATCAGAAGGCTAGACCGTCCAATTTCACGCCTTTAAACTTTAAAGGCGTGTTTGTGTGTGTGTTTATACAATTGCTATTATGTTTGCACTTTATGTGTAATGTTACTGACTGCAGAGATCAGTAAGATGTGTGTATTTTTTATTTATTAGTTTTATTTATTTAATATTATTTTTTAATTGAATGACTGTCTAGTAGTTCACAGATGTCGAAAAACTGAGTGTGGTAAAGCCACTGATTTTTTTTATGTATATTTCTGCAATCTGCACATTGTACTGACTTTCATTTTAATGTTTACACCAGGGTTCCTTGTCAGCACTTTATGCTCAGATGTTTGTAAGCTAAAAATAAACTATTGTGTATGTTCAAATATACTGTTGTGATTGAAGAAGTTAAATAAAAATGTCAGTCATCAATTCATGCATCACCTCATGTCATCATAACAGAGGTCTGTCTTCCAGGAAAGAACAGTTTAAAATTAATGTAATATAGTATTGGCCATACTATATGATGTATTGCTTGTCTTTGTTTAATAATACAGAAGACAAAGACCTTAAAAAATAATCGCATATCGCATCGCAATCGCAATATTGGGGCAAAAAATCGCAATTAGATTATTTTCCATAATCGTTCAGCCCTACACCAGACCAAAAGTAGCCTCTCACTCTATTGCTGCAAATGCTGACTTTCCTGCGCTCACCATGCAAGACGATCTCACTGAAATGCGAACACAAATAACTGCGCTGCAGAGTGAACTGACGAGATTGAAACCCCAGAAAGTAGACCCACCAGTAGATGCTCAAAAGGATCTGGTCACAGAATTAAAGGCACAAATCAGTCAGCTTCAAAGCCATCTCGCAACATTAACCCCGAACCCTCCTAGGAAAAAGTCTAACCCTCCAAAAGCTACTGCTAAGACCAACTCTCAAGTACCCGAACGAACCCTTTTGACATCCCAAGCTGCGAAGAGTAGGCCCAGGCCTGGTTACTGCTTCCAGTGCGGCGAAGACGGCCATATTGCCTCTGTGTGCCCAAATGACCCAAACCCGTCTTTAGTCACTGACAAAAGGAAACAGTTGAAAGAAAAACAGTTGCTGTGGGATAGACAAAACAAGCAAACACAGCCTTTAAACTAAAGGGAGCCCTCATTGCGGGACAAATGGGTGCTACGGACAAAACTAGTCCCACCGAGCCTTCACATAAACCCAAAAAACGATTCTCAAACAATAAATCAGCCACTGTGAAACTACCCAAGGGTCTAATTGGAGCTAAGTACACTGCTCAAGTGAAAATCAATGATCAAGCTTGCAACTGCCTTCTTGATACCGGATCGCAAGTGACCACAGTGTCCCGATCGTTCTATGAAAACAATCTTGCAGACCTTGAAATCCATCCAATACAGGACCTGCTAGAAGTCGAAGCTGCAAATGGTCAGAATGTTCCATATTCAGGCTATATTTGTGTCGACATTACCTTTCCAAAGAACTGTTTTGGTACTGAACTTACTGTGTCTTCTCTTGCATTAATTGTTCCAGACACACGCTCTAGTGTTCAGTCTTCTCTCTTAATTGGCACTAACACTCTTGACCTTGTCTTTGAAAGCCTCTCCTTGGCTAATACAGACCTCAGTATCCTGCCTTATGGTTATAGAGTAGTGCTGAGCGTGTTACAACAAAGACACAAGCAAAAAGAGGACGACAGCCTTGGTCTTGTCACTTTGTCAGGGAAAGAGCCTGAAGTCATTCCTGCAGGCCAAAGTCGAGTCTTAGAGGGTTTAGTCCACGCAAAAACTGAACACTCAGGCGGGTGGGTAGTAGTCGAGACCCCCTCTACATCCTCCTTGCCAGGTGGAGTCTTGGTCACCAACTGTCTACTTACCCTTGCTGAGAAACCCTCACAAAAGCTTCCAGTGGTCCTGCGAAATGAAAGTAAGCATGACATAGTTATCCCTGCGAAAAGTGTCATTGCTGAAATGCATGCTATTCAAGAGATCATACCAAACAGTCAGATCACAGAGCAGTCCAAACAGACTCCCAGCTCAAACCCTGCTGAGCTTAATCTTAACTTTGCTGATTCTCCAGTCCCTGCTGAATGGAAAGAACGAATCACACAAAAGTTAAGTGCTATGTCAGAGGTTTTTGCACTACACGATACAGACTTTGGTTGCACTAACAAAGTAAAACACCAAATCAAACTGAGCGATGAAACCCCTTTTAAGCACAGACCCCGTCCCGTACGACCACAAGATCTTGACGCCGTATGGAGGCATTTGCAGGAGCTAAGCGATGCAGGTGTCATTCGCGAATCCGAGTCGCCATTTTCCTCACCGATAGTGGTGGTAAGGAAGAAGAATGGAGACGTAAGACTCTGTGTAGATTACCGTAAGTTGAATCTGAACACCATCAAAGATGCCTACGCGCTTCCTAACTTGGAAGAAGCGTTCTCCGCCTTGACAGGATCGAAGTGGTTGTCGGTCCTTGACCTCAAAAGTGGGTACTACCAGATTGAGGTCGATGAGGCAGATAAGCACAAAACAGCCTTCGTATGTCCGATGGGGTTCTTTGAGTTCAACCGGATGCCTCAAGGCATAACAAACGCTCCCAGCACATTTCAAAGGCTGATGGAGAAATGTATGGGCGACATCCACCTTAAGGAAGTCCTGGTCTATCTAGACGACCTTATAGTTTACTCCGAAACCCTCGAACAACACGAGACCCGCCTTCTCCATGTGCTTAATCGTCTCAAAGAATACGGTCTGAAGCTATCGCCTGAAAAATGTATGTTTTTTCAGACGTCAGTTCGGTACTTGGGGCACATTGTCTCCCAAAACGGTGTAGAAACAGACCCCGAGAAAGTAGCAGCGTTAAAAACATGGCCAAGTCCCAAGAACTTGAAAGAACTCCGCTCCTTCTTAGGGTTTGCGGGGTATTATAGGCGGTTTATTAAGGACTTTTCTAAGATCGTAAAACCCCTTACCAACCTAACTGCTGGATACCCCCCACTGCGAAAAAACAATAGCTCTAAGTCCAACTACGTCCAATACTTTCAGCCAAAAGCTCCTTTCGGGGAGAGATGGACAGAGAGTTGTCAGAAAGCGTTTGAGACTATTATAGACAAACTGACTTCTGCCCCAATTCTAGGCTTTGCCGATCCCAAGTTGCCTTATGTATTACATACAGATGCAAGCACAATCGGGTTAGGGGCAGCTCTTTATCAAGAGCAGGAGGGAGAGTTGCGAGTAATTGCATACGCAAGCAGAGGACTATCAAAAAGCGAAAGCCGTTATCCTGCTCATAAGCTTGAGTTTCTTGCCCTCAAATGGGCTGTAACGGAAAAGTTTTGTGATTACTTATATGGCAGTCCTTTCACAGTAATAACTGACAGTAACCCTCTAACTTACATTTTGACCACTGCTAAGTTAGACGCGACGAGCTATCGCTGGTTGTCCGCCCTGTCCTCTTTCGAGTTCCAGCTTAGGTACAGAGCAGGCAAACAAAACATGGACGCAGATGGCCTATCTCGTCGTCCGCATCTCGAGCCATTAAATGACCTTGTCTCCCTGAAGGAACAGGAGCGGATCCGTCAGTTTGTGCAACACCACTTGCCTGGCACCGATCCTTTCACTCACGTTCCCACTCAAGCTGTCAGTGCAATATGTGAGAAACATCTAGTCCAGTCTCTTGACACAGACCATGCTCTCGCCTGCCCACTCGTAACTTCACTGTCTACGTCCGTTGATGCTGTTCCCGACAGTTTCAACCAGTGTGATGCTTTTCCTGTCATTCCAAGCTTGTCAGAAGAAGAGATAAGACAAAGTCAAACAAACGATCCTGCTGTCAGTGAAATCATACACCAGCTTGAAACAGGTGAAACATCTCCTCCTACTGTACGCAACGAGATCCCACAACTTAGCATCCTTCTGCGTGAGTTAAACAAACTTGAGTTGCAGAACGGGATTTTGTACAGAAAAAGACAAGTAGGTGAAGAGACACAGTACCAGCTGGTTCTTCCTGAAAGTCTAAGATCTATGGTTTTCAAAAGCCTTCACGATGACATGGGTCATTTTGGTCTTGACCGGACCCTTGATTTAACCAGAACCAGATTTTTCTGGCCAAAAATGGCCTCAGACATAGAGCAAAAGATCAAAAGCTGTAGCAGGTGTGTTTGCAGAAAGACCCTGCCAGAGAGGGCGGCGCCCCTAGTAAACATTCAAGTCACCAGACCTCTAGAGTTGGTGTGTATTGATTTCTTGACAATTGAACCAGATCGCAGCAACACTAAAGATGTCTTAGTTATTACAGATTTCTTTACGAAGTATGCTGTAGCAATGACAACTCCCAACCAAAAGGCTAAAACTGTAGCCAAGGCCCTGTGGGAAAACTTTATAATCCACTACGGTTTTCCCGAGAAGTTGCATAGCGATCAGGGAGCAGACTTTGAGTCAAAAACTATCAAAGAGTTATGCGACCTAGCTGGGATTCAGAAGGTCAGAACTTCACCCTACCATCCCAGGGGAAACCCTGTGGAGAGGTTTAATAGAACCCTGCTAAACATGTTGGGTACACTCAAAGACGAAGACAAGAAACATTGGCGTGACTTTGTTAAGCCACTCGTTCACGCGTATAACTGCACCAAACATGAAAGTACAGGGTTTACGCCGTACGAGTTAATGTTTGGCAGACAGCCTAGGTTACCCATTGATCTTGCCTTCAATGTCCCCCTGAACCATCGCCAGCAGCAATCTCACTCACAGTATGTTAAAGCCCTCAAATCTCACCTTCAGGAGAGCTACCAACTGGCTACCAAAAATGTAAGCAAAGTTGCTGAACGTAACAAAACTAGATATGACAAACATGTAACCGAATCTGTCTTAGGTGTCGGAGATCGCGTGCTTGTAAGGAATGTTCGGATTAGGGGAAAAAACAAATTGGCTGATAAGTGGGAGTCCGTCGTCCACGTGGTTGTAAGCCAAAAAGACAACCTCCCAGTATACACAGTCAAACCCGAGCATCACCAAGGTTCCACTAGAACTCTCCACAGAGACCTTTTGTTACCTTGTGGGTTTTTGCCAACTGCCCCTGAAAATCCTCCAGCAGTCCAAGTAAAGCCTCATCGGCCAAGCACACGTCAACACCCAACAACTGATCCTGATGAACCTGAACTTGAATACAACTCTGAGGAGGATAACTACCCTCTGTATTACCCTCCACTTCCTCCCAAAGAGATCTCAAAGTCGATTGAGGAATACGAGGTAGTTTTTCCTCCCAAGGCTAAGTCAAATCATGCTAATGAGCAACCCAAATCAGACAATTCTCAAATCTCAGAAAACGTGACAGTGCCTGATATTGCTCAAGAGCACATGGACATGACGGAAACTGTAAATTTACCTGATTGTGGAAACCTACCGGATATGGAAAACTTACCTGAAAATGACAAAATACCTGAAATGGAGAAACCACCTGAAATGGAAAACTTGCCTGAACCTGCAAAGGAAGGAGCTCAGATAACTCAACAAAATGAAAAGGACAATGCATCGGATTCAACGAAAACTAATGATGAGGAAGCAACTCAAACTCACGTGAATGAAACTGAACCTGTAAACAATGAAACTGAAAGAAATGACCCCGAAGCAGAGCAATCAGTCAGAAGATCATCCCGAGAGAGAACAAAGCCCAAGCACTTAACATACCCTCAATTAGGCAACCCTCTTGTTGGCATAGTACAGTCTTTGTTCCAAAGCTTAAGTGAAGCTGTCACAGGCTCTATTGAAATCCATGATATCCAGGTAGTCTGAGTATGCATTATGCAAAGGGGCTTGCATACATTTAAGAGGGGAGGGTGTAACCCTGGTTAACATAGCTAACAACAAATAAAAGCCTGTTAGTAAAAACAGTCATAAGAAATATATTACAGGTGATAAATAGTCAATAAATAGATCACAATGGTTAGAAAATTCATTAAAAACATCAGCAATGATATAATTCATGGTATAGGATTTCATTTGTGTTTAAAAACATGTTAAAAGGGTACAGAACTTGCTAATTCATGGTGTTTTATGTTAATTCAGGTAAAATGGCTAAAATATGTGTTGAGACTCTTATTGTGAAAGGGCACGCTGCAGCGTGACTCCTGTGATTAGCCACACCCAATCGGGTTGTTCCTTCTTTTTGATGCTGGAGAGGGAGAAATGCAGACAGTCCTTGCAGAGCTGCTGCTTAAATGAGTGAAAAAATAGTAAAAATAAGCCAAAAATCTACTTAAAGCCATTTTTGTACTCTGGAGAATGTATTTTTGTTTTTTCCGACCTGTCCTTGCCTTGGTGACGTTGTGAACATAACCGAACGGGACTTGGTGAGTTCAGAAATTGTCTTTTATTTCATGCAAGAAATTTTTGTTGTATTATATTGCTCATTTCATGCAAATGGAGAGCCAAGGTAGCAGATTTATGTTGTTTTATGTTAAAAACGGTGGATTCGTGCTTAAACGACACACAGGCTGCAGTTCAAAGGCCTTTGAAGGTGTTTCAGCGCGCCATATTGGCGTCACCTCATTTACGGCTAAATAAGCTGGAAAAAACGGACTTTTACTGTTATTTAAGGGCTACCCGTGTGTTATTTTCGAATGTTTATGCACTTTATTTTGTTGTTATGGTAGGCCATTAAGGTTTGGATCGGGAAATGCTGAGCTAGAATCGGAGTTTGATCCGCTGAGCGAGAAACAAGATGGCGAGCCACCCACGGACCCATTGAACTGTACCGAGCAGGAAAAAGGAAAACGCCCCCTGCTGGACGTTGAGCTCTTTCGCTGATAAAACTGGTAGGATTAATCCATACACCTCTGCAAAAGAACAGCGGACTTTTCAAAGCACTGGATAATCATTCGGAGTAATTCCAGGACTAATAGTTAAAGGACACAAAGACAACTTTCTTTTGTTTATTTGTTTGTTTAAGGGATTTATTCAGCCTTTTGCTGAATTGTTTTCAGTTTTACATTTATTTATTTATTTTCGTAATTTATTTTGGTCAACCTTACATTTTAATGCTGTAATGGTGTTAATGGAAGTGTAAATAATTTTGTTGGGTTAAAACAAAATAAGAACTGGTTGAGAATTTAAAGGTGAACCTAGACCAAGATTAAATTAAATCTTGGGCCTAAAGAACTGAACTTGATTTAAAATAACACAGTGTTAATGCAAATAGATCAAAGGATAAACTTGAACTTAGAACTTGAAATAAATAAAACAATAACCTAGGTTGAGAATAACATCCTTCTAAAGCCAAATAAAAGGTTTTGAGATAAATAGGATGAACTAACAGAACATACTGAACTAAGAAGGGGAAAGAAAACATCTTGTTTTCCTTAAATGTGTGATGTTGAATGTTTTATGTAATGTGTCTATAACTGTCTATTCTCTGTCTTCACAAAATAATAAGCCAGCAATTTAAACATATTTACTGGTCTGTGGTCTTTATTACATGCTACGCTCATTACTGCTCTAGTAGTCGAACCTAACTGGTCCTAGTATACTGTAACGACTCCAGAAGTGTTACACCTGCATTGATGGTTCCCCGCCTGGAGATGGTTTGCTGCCATGCATGGCTGGGAGCAAATTGCCTATGGCCCACTTCGTCGCGATGGAGCCAAACCTGGCCCAGCTGTACGCTCCTTGGGTTCCCTTCTGAGGAGAGCCATGGGCCCTGGCAGGGACGCTAGGGTGTTGGACCACCTGTTGGGCTGCACAGGTCCATGGCTTCCCAGGCCTGTCTGTCTAACTCGACAGCCATTTGTTGCTTCATTTGCGGTACCTGGCCCGCCAGTTGCAGGCATGTTCCATGGAACCGGACGGTGCTGAAGGGGTGCTGGCTGCCTCCGCCAGCATGGAGGAGCATGCCATAGCTAAGCCTCAATCTGGATGTCGCACCACCACCTCTGGCTGTCCTAGTCCCAGCTCCGGCAAGATGACCAGGCGTACCTGATGAGGCTGCCGGTGGACCCTGCAGCCCTGTCGGCCTGAAGGCAGCCTGGCTCCTGCAGTGAGCTGGAGACAATCGATGTATTGCTCAGGAGATGTCACTGGGCCTGCTCAGGCTTTCGGCAACTGAACAACTGAGTGGGGAGACCCAGAACTTCTGTGTGTGGAGCCAAGACTCAGCCATCGTCCAGCCGCACATCTCCCTCCTCCCTCCTGACTTCCTTTTGAGTCAGGTTCAGTGGCCAAGCTGCTGCAGGCTGTGTTCCCCTGGTGTGTGGGACGCGGCTCACTGGTTTACACGCCAATCAAACCTTGCTGTGTCTGATACGTCAAGTGAAAGTTCTCCAACCAGCAACAGAGCCCCGTCTAGCATATTGCCAGTGTGTCGCGTGTTTACGCAGCCAGCAGGGGTCTGCTTAGTGAGCTGAGCTTCCTAGCTGCACCAGTGTCTCATTCGAGTTCACTCTTGTTGCTGCCCTGTCTGCAAACAGCGTGGAGTGGCTGCTAGGCTCTGTGGACAGACCTTCGGTTGGCATCCCTAGCTCGGCCCTCCACTTTCAGCCGCCAAGCTGCTGCTGCAGGCTGTGTTTCCGGGGTGTATTGCCCGCATGTCCTGGGTTTACTTGGCCAGTGGGGCCCCAGTTGGTACCTCATTGAGCTACGCTTCCTGGCATCGGGCTAGCAGGTTAACCGTGAGCGGCTGCTTAGTTGCAGTCCTTGCGTCTTCCGGGACTCATCCAAGGTTTTGGTTGCACTGTCTCACGGTGTGTCTTAAAGACTTAACCCTTACATATGTAATACGTAATGGAGTGGAGAGATAGCCTCGATATGATAGCCCGTACATACGGAATATGTAACACAGTGGCTTCACTCACAGAACTAAGGTTAAATGTAACCATACGGTCTGCCTTTAAAGCTCCTGACTACTCGGGTAATCAGAAAATTTAATTTTTAGCAACTAAAGATTATACTGTGCTGAGGTAGGGAATCAGTTGAGTCATACAGGCTTTAAGTTATGATCCTGCATTAAGATTAAATTTAAAGTAATCTAAAGATTACTTTAGATGAGTACAGAGTTCTGTAATACTAAATGTCCTTTAACCAGTCATTTAGATTTAGAGTCATTTGAGTGGTTTGGCACCCCGCTGGGTCAGAATAAGTTTATATCTGAGGAGGAGTTTGAGAAACAAGCTGATGCTTACACTACAACCAGAAGACTTTCAATAGTCAAAGTAATGGATAGAAATGGACGTCTTACATTTAATCATCCCCCTCACAAGAGATATTCAGTTGTTTAAACTTGCACTTTTTCATCTACTGGATCTGCAGTGTATACTATGGCATCAAATGAGGAATTGTTGTGGTCCTGTTATTTTATGTTTAATATACGTGGTGCATAGACACGTCTGTAGTTCTTACCAGAGGTCCAATTATGTCTATATAATTAACTGATTTATGTCATTCTATGTAATGATATTTGAACATGAACATCGTTCTGGGTGGTACTTTATGCAGGATCATGATCACAGGTATCAGAAACACAAAGAAAAGCCACGAGCTGAAATATGTTACATACTGAATTGTGATTACTAGAGATCTTCGTAATAGTATCTTCACTCTAGACTGTTTAGTTGTTTCTTTAGTTAACTGTTTAGTTAGCAGTTTTTGTATAATTTTTAATCAGGGTAATGTTGGCCCTTTGATCTAAATAGAGTTAGCATTAAAAAGTCTGATTTAATAACCTTTAAATTTAAAGACTTTAACTAAAGTAAAAATGTCTCTATTGAAATTTTAAAAAGCAAAATCCTGAGTTTAAAACGTTTAAAAGCTTTTTTCTTGCTATACACTCAGGGCGAAACACCAGATTATGTCTCAGATTGTGGCATGGCTACCAAGTACTATTTATAAAAGAATACTGCGGCAAACAGCACTGGAGATTTCAAACACCAGAACAGTTTCAACATGAGGCCAGCCACAACAAGCCTGATACTCACAGCTTAAAAATCTTGATGATCTTGAAAAATTAATGAAAGTAAGAACAGGACACAACAGTGACAAACATGACACACTTGGATGTGAACCACTGAATCACACCCTGTGAGATTCTCCAGGGTCCTTTCTTTTGGCCCACTCAAAAGAAAGGACACTTTTACACTGATTGAACCCATAAAATTTCTGGTTGGAGAAAGTGCGTTTATTTGCACTTAAAAAGTATCAAACAGTGCCAACAATCCACAGCGTGTGTGTTCCCAATCCCGGTGCCGTGATTCGGTGCCGTGTTAGTTCTCTTTTGAGCCAGAGAACTAACTGAAGTCCTGGTCTAAAGAACGCACGCCAACTGCCGCTCCACTACTCTCTTAAGTAGGACTTCGTGACTATGCAGATCAGCAACAGGTGAGTGACGATCCTCAGCTAAGTCTGGCTCAAAGGCGGGAGACTCTCCAGGCCTGATGTGGCATAAAAACTCTCACACCACATCTCACACAAACACGCACACACACACGGGGGACAAAGAGCAGATCACACCAATGAACAGCCCTACAAAGCAATCCAGAAAGACCAAAAAATTTATAATATTCGTTACCCGAAAAACAACACATGAGCCCTGGGTCTCCTGACAGGTATCTGCTGTGTTTCAGTGGTACATTGTGTTAACTACTGTCAGTTTCTCATGTGAAATCCTGAACTTGTCAGTCAAGACATAAGCATAGACCAAAATCATTGTGCAGATTCAAAACACAGCAAATTTGCAACATTCATGTCAGATCATCCCATTTTCACTTTGTAACCTGATTAAACCAAGTTTGAGCTTTTCTATAACAACAGTGGCACACCCAGATGTTCAACACCTTCAACTGTTTTTTCACTTTTATGTATAGAATAAATTTCATTTCCTATAATCATATTTCATCAAACCAAATCTTAAAAACATTTTTTCTTTCGTTTACTTTCAGACTGATTGAACCCATAAAGTTGAATTTCCAGACCCCAACTAACCAAATTTAGTGTTTTTTAAGCTGCAGAGTAGTTTTCAGCTCTACTTGTCAGTAAGATGATTCGAATCATATATTAACCATCTGACCTGATACATTTGCATTAAGTACCACCATGTGACCTGTAAATACAGGAGTCATTGTTACTGAAAAGTGGGCCCCTGTATTACTGTGTAGAGATTTTCTAAAACAACATAACTGATTTATGTAAAAAACAACATCTGTGCAAACATTACTGTTAAACCTCATGTAATATTACATGTAAACCAACGGAAATTTGTCTTTTAAACAAGGACTTTTCAAACTGTTGAGCAGTAGTGTGTATTGTATGCATGTATCTGTCTGTATCTGATCAGGATTTTCTCCTCACTTCCAATCCAAGGTTACATTTGTAAACTGTGTCCTTCTTTAAAAAGTGACTTCAAGTGTTTCAAGGCTGATGGGAAACTCTCCCTAACAAGTCCACTTTATTGCGTGCTCATTTATTCTCTCCTATAAGTGGCTCATAGGTACTAGTCCACTTTCTGCATGCTTCCTAATCTGTCACGCTTATCAGTGGCTCATGGTTGCTTAAAGCCTATGTCTGTACTGGACCACAGAGGCAGAGCATCATTCAATCCTGCCAGCTGCCTATCTTGGTAGCATTTCAAGGATGACAGACTCCACTTTCTCTGCAGCAAGACAGCTCATAACATTTTAACAGTCTCTCCCTGTCCTCATGCTCCTATATCATCTGCTATAATCAAGAGCCATACACTATCATTGCATCTACACTGCAGCTCAAAAGTTTGAAGTGCACCAGAAACATCAGATTTTCTAAAAACACTGAAATTCATGTTCATACTTTTTTCAAATTAATCAGAAATGTCAAGAAATATGAATGTTTAAAAGTGACATTGATCACAGTTGATGAATGAGGTTCAGTGGAATATCTACATAGGTATACAGAGGCCCAGTTTCAGCAATAATACCTGCTATGTTTCAGTGATACATTGTGTTAACTACTGTCAGTTTCTCATGTTAAATCCCAACTAGTCATACAAGAAACTTATTCACAAAGACATCAACACCCTCTAAAAATTGTGTGCTTCTCAAGAAACCAAACATTTCCCCACAATATTGTACTGATCATCCCATGTTTTTTCCTTCCAAGGTTCCACTTTTCTATCAATATACAAAGTCAGGTGTTCAAAATCTTTAGGTTTTTCTTGTTTCCCACATGGAATAGTTTTCGTTTCTACAACAAGATTTTCATTTTCTCTTTTTTTGTGCCTTTTCAGACCAGTTGAACACATAAATCTGAAGCTTTAGACCCTGACCTTACCTTATTTCTTGAGCAGTAGTGTGTATTGTATGCATCAGGATTTTCTCCTCACTTCCAATCCAAGGCTACATTTTTAAACTGTGTCCTTCTTTAAAAATTGACTTCAAGTGTTTCAAGGCTGATGGGAAACAAGTCCACTTTACTGCGTGCTCATTTATTCTCTCCCATAAGTGGCTCATAGGTTCTAGTCCACTTTATGCATGCTTCCAAAAGCCCCCAGAGAATTAACGTTTCTCTTGTCAGAAGTGTTTTTGTGTCGAGTCCTAGTTATAGGTTCCTGTTTAAATCATAGACCTAAGATATCTAACTTCATAGTTCACACTTCTAATTTCTTGTTTCCTTTTGGATTCTTAGTTCATAGTTCATGGTCTTGACTTTTTACATTATTGTGTTTAGTTGTAAATAAAGCTTTGCAAACCATGCAGTCGTGTGCTTCCATGTGAGTTCTGCTCTGAGTCAACCTGTGTTGTGCGGCCTCGGCCATGACAGTAGCAATTGGCCAGTATATAGACTCAGCGGACCCCACACAGATAGCAATCGCAGGGTACCAATTTAGGAGCACATGAACAGTCCATTCAATATTTGCTAAGTTGAGTCCATACTCTCTCTAGTCAGCAAGTGACAATGCAAGCCACTGCCCAACCCTTGCCTTTTATAACAAGTCTGCTGACGCCGGTTTTCCGTGACGCCGTCTCCTTGGAGCCAGAGCCTTATTTTGGCAACCCCGGGACCTGTAGCGACTTTTTTGTTTCAATACGCTCACCAGACACCTTTGTTAATGATTCCACTCGGATTTCGTATTTGGTGGGGAAGCTGCATGATCAGGCATTACGGTGGGTGCACTTGTATTTGGGTTTTTTTTTTCTTTGGTTTTTTTTTGCCTGTCCCATTTGGTTCTTTAGCCGTCAGAATTGTTGTCTGAAGACCAACAAGGATACCCAATGGATTTATTTTGCCAAATGGATCATCGTGGCATTGCCGTATTGGTCCATTTGATCGACCTTTGTTTTTATTTATTTTATTTTATTTTTTTCAGTTGTTACAGACGGGACAGACATGAGTGAGGGATAGGAAAGGGAGAAAGAAAGAGGAAGGAAAAGAAAAACAGAAGGGGAGAGGGACAGTGAGAAAAGGGGGGAAAAAAAATCTCCTGGATCACCTGTTGAGAGAAAAAGAAGAGAAAACAAGCAAAAAAAACCAAAGCAACATACTAAACACAACACCATCACATTAATCTAGCTAAGTGTAAACAGCAGTAAATACTAAATATTCAATGTTGTTGTGCAGCACGCAGGACAGACAGCGCACAATGTGCTTTGAAGTAGCAGCCAAGAAAGGTGTAATTTAAGTCTACGAACAGTGAACACCCGTGTGCACACCTGTGTGGATCAGCACGCTTGTATTCAAATGGTTTCCACATGTAATGGTCTGCAAGAAGATGTAGAGAGCCATAGCCCCATCCCCCAGGGCATGAAGCAGGCATGGAGGAGATCCAGGCCCCAGACATCCAGAGGCCCCAGAGTGCGAGAGCCCAAGGAAGACCACCGGAGGGGCATCCGTGCCACCGTCATGGGAAGGGCTGAGGATCCCCAGACGAGGCGTCACCCAGTAGCCACCGAGCAGAAGCTAGAGGGGGCTGCACCGGCGTGCCCGCCGGCTCTGCCGGCAGCCAGCTGTGCCAGAGTGAACCGAGCCGCAGGCCCGGAGGCCCGAGGGCCCCCCGCACCCCGGAGGAGGCCTGACTGAGCAACAGGCGCCAGGCCCCGCCAGGTAGCCACCGGGAGTGAGCTGGTACATACCTGAGCGCCCAGCCCCGGACACCAAGAACCACCAATGCACCGACCCCTGAGGGCATCAGTCACCGGCAGGGAGTGTGGTGAGGGGAGATAGGCCTTGGAGGGCCTGGGAGTTCCCAGAGAGGTGGAGTCTAAGACCCGACCTGACATATAGACACAGACAAACAGGCACACACAGACACAAACATGCATTCCCACCCTCATGCACACATATACAAACACTCAGCACTCACCCCAACGTAAGGATTGACATAAATGGACATGTACACACAATCACACTCCCCAAACATACTCTATACCCCGGGTCCAGGTACCCTCGCCCCCAGAGGGGGAAACAGAACCCAGACCCAAGAGATGTTACCCTTCCCCCCGGGGTGGAGGCAAGCAGACTGTCCCAGGCTCCGCAGCAGCAGGGAGGCCAATCAGACAGCCAACATCTCCTCCCAGCCCCCCCTGCCCCGATGGCTAGCAGAGAACGGGGGTGCGTGAAGACCCCATACCTCCCTCCTCCCGCTCATGTGTAGTGTTGCTGCGTGTTGTTCTAAAGTGCATTTAAAACAAGGGAGAGCATGGTGCTGCTGCCAGAGAGCAGCAGGTGTTAGCACGGCCCCTCCCGAGAACCCTCAATGTCTACATGGATTTAAAATTGAGAGGTGGGCACCGGCGCCAGAGGTAGGTTTGAGTACACAGACCATCCACTGGACACTGTTAACGTGCCCACCCTCAAGGCCCTATATATGTGTGTGTGTTATGAGAGTGTAAGTTATGTGGATGTCTAAGTTCTGAGATAAAATTGAGGCACAGGTGGCCAGAAGGGGACAGAGGGGGGGGGAAATGTCTCCTCTGCACCCTGGTGACACACCCGCACCCCAAGGCCCTACCTGTGTGGGTGAGTGTGGTGGAGCGGGAAGAGGGAGGTAGCCGGGGATGGGGAGTAAAAGGAGGGAGGGGAGGATGCCCCTCCCTAGGGCCAGCTCCCCCGCTGACCCCAGTAGGCACCCCCGTCCTCTGGTACCCACCAAGGCAAGGGAGCCCAGGTCCATCCAGACCGGGGCCTACGGTAGCAGCACTGCCAAGCCCCACAGGACCCGGGGCAACCCGGGTGCACTTGTATTTGTTACGTAATTCTCTGTCTACCTGCCGCTATGATGTATTTCTGGGTGAATTTAAGAAGACTTTCTCTCACCCAGTTTCTGAGGGAAGTACAGGACAGAGGTTACTGAATCTGTGCCAGGAGCAAAGAAGTGTGGCTGATTATCTGATTGACTTCCATACTGGTCGGATCAAGCGTTGCAGGGGATTTTCTTGCAGCCAAATAGAAAACTGCTTTTAATATGCCCCTTGGACACTTTGAATACCTGGTAATGCCGTTGGAATAACCAATGCTCCAGCAATCTTTCAGGGCCTAGTTAATGACGTCCTGCAGGACTTTCTAGATCATTTTGTTTATGTATATCTAGACAATATCCTCATTTTTTCCAACACAGTAGAGGAACACACAACTCATGTCCATGCAGTGCTGCAGTGCATTCTTGAGAATAAATTGTTTGTGAAGGCTGAAAAATGTAAGTTCCATGCACATACCGTCTCTTTCTTGGGTTTTATATTGTCGGGAGGGAAGGTGAAGACAGATCCCACTAAGATAAGAGCAGTTATGGAATGGCCAGTTCCAAAGACACGCAAACTCCTACAGAGATTTTTAGGATTTGCTAACTTTTATAGACGTTTAAGAATGACCACTCGGTAGCTTTCCTTAAAACGTTGCTTTATTGAACGAGCACCAAGCATCCATCAGTTATAGCACTCTACAACAGGTACGACAGCTAGGTATATACTGCCACCAGGCAGCCCTGCTGCAAAGGCACATCAGATGGCGTAAAGCCGCAATACACCAGTACTCAGCGTAGGCACAAACATAATCTATTAAATGACATCTTTCCCCTTTTCCTGTTATTTCCAATAACAAAACCGTATTTAACAGCAACAAGATAATGACAACATGTCACTATCTAATAGCCACTGGGAGGTTCTTTTAAGGATTTGGGTATAATTATCTCACTGTAGGCCTGAAGGTCAGTGTCCTCAAAACAGGACTTATTAAACAGGTTAAACCGTTATGGTAATTACATCAACCAGGTAACAGTGGCATTGGTTGTGTCTCAAACCATAAAGTGAAAGAACAGTAAAAATACATTCTGACAACACCCCAATCCTTCCAGTCCTCCCATTACCCCAGTCCAAATGGTAGACACCCCAGTGTCTACAGATCCAGTCTCATGACTGGCTTGCATACCCGGCTGTACCTGGTGCGTACCTGAACCAGTGCGTCTGTATGGACAGGTGTAAGTGTTGGGGCAAAAGCCCACTGGGATGGCAGCCCCTCCGTATCCTCGGTGGGTGGTGGAAGGGGTTTTGGTGTAGGTTGTGGAGATGGTCTGAGTCGGAGATGGTGGTGATTCCGTCGCAGCACCACACCTTGAGGTGTGATGACGAGATAAGACCTTGGGGTGATGCTCTCCTTGGAGACAACGGCAGGTGTCGCCCAAACCTTCTCCCGGTCCAGCTTGGACTGCATCCCCTGGTCGGAGTGGAGGAAGGGGCTTGGTTCCATGGCGGCCATTGTCGTAGAATGCGTGTTTGGCCTTCTGAAAAGCATCCCTGTTATAAGTGCGAAATCTGTCTCTCTCGCAAAGTTCTGAAACTCAGCCCACGAGAACTGAGGGACTTTGCTAGGTTTGGGATCTCTGATGAGGTGGTGAGTGACAAAGGATCACTTCAGTTTCTGAATAAGCTAAGCACTGGTCATTTCCAAGAAACATGAGTAGTAATCCCATATAACAAGGTAGTTATGCCAGTTATGTTCACAGAGGTCAAGAGCTATTCTTTTCAATGGAAGATCCGGCAAAGGTGTGGAGATAAGCAGCTCCCTTGTCTGTGTTGGCCTCTTACCAGACAGGCATGGCACTGCAGCACTACATCCTTTATCTCGGTGGAGAGTCCCGGCCACCAAACGGATGAATTAACCCTTTCCCTGCACTTGGTGAGGCCTTGGTGCCCGTCGTGTAGTTTGTCTAGAATGGCTGTTCTCTGTGACTTTGGAATAAAAATCCTGCCTCGTATGACCAGGCCTTCGGCCTCCTATAGCTCATTCTTCATGCTTTGATGTTCGGTGGCAGACTACCTCCATATACGGCCATTGCTTTTGTATGTATTTAATGACAGTCTGTAGTTCACCATCCGGTGCAGTGGCTGCTTTATTGCTTTCCATTCGGCTTGGAGACACTGGAATGCCCTGTATCACAGTGGCTATGTAGTAGTCCACCTTGCTGTAAGTGCTAGTCTCGTCCTCTACCCGAGTCTGTGGGCTCCGCAACAACGTATCGGTAGAGGCAAGCTTTTTGCCAGGTGACATAGAAGGCTTATACCTCATGAGCTGCACTTGGAGGTGTTGACACCTCAATGGAACATTGTCTTAAGCCCGTAGCTACTGACGTTGGCGGATACCGCTGTGGGTTTGTTGATGTCATAAAAGGCAAGAACAGGTGCTATTGTAAGCGCTTGCTTAATTTTCTCAAAAGCTTGCCCACTGCGGGTGGCCCCAGGTCCAAATGTTCTTGCTTTTGACTAACTCATACAATGTTTGGCATATTGTGGCAAGAACAGGAATATATCTGCTGAGGTAACTGGCCATGCCTAGGACTTGTATAAGTGCTTGCACGTTTTCTGGCGCTGGCAGCTGAAGAATAGCTTTCATTTTCTCAGTGTCTGGCTTGACCCCACAGTGGTCGATCAGGTGCCCCGTGGGAGAGGTCCTTGGATGTTTTCCTCTTTACATGCATCAAATTCACAGTACTCTGAGAGGTCAAACAGGACTCATATAAAACTCTCTGCCTTCTCGCCTGGACGCTGGACACGTCGGTGAAAACATGCTTTCTCGTGTACAATATTCCTCTGCAGGGAAAAAATACTCGTCAAACTTCCTCATTACGATGGTGATACGTCATGATTTTCATCAGCGGCAAAGGTGAGTGACTTATAAATGTTATCTCCTTTGTTGCCCATCTTTGGTGCAAGATGCCATAGCTGAGACTGCTAAGCTTTTAGTTGAGAATGTTTTTAGGCTGCACGGCATCCCCGTCGAGATTGTCTCCGAAAGGGGGCCCCAATTCACCTCGCAAGTATGAAAAGTGTTCTGTATTGCCCTATGAGCTAAGCTTTGCTTAAGCTCGGGTTACCATCTACAAACTAACAGGCAAACAGAACGGCTCAACCAAGAATTTGAAATCACTCTCCGTTGTGTTTCCGCTCACAATCCGACGACTTGATCCACTTACCTCTCTGACTTCGTCCACCACAGGTATCTCGCCGTTTGAGGCTTCACTTAAGTACCAGACTGCCTCCTTTATTCACTCCTCCCTCTTTACTGACCTCCATTTGTCAACTATCCCTTACACTCTCTCTTCCTCCTTCTCTCCCTAATTCACTCACTCATCATTATTGCTCACTCAGGCCCTTGTATCCCACTTCCGTCATTGAGCACCCCCTTCTTAACTCCCTCTCTTAGTTACTTATCCCTCACTCTTTTACTCACCTAGTTGCACACAAACACACACACTCTTACACCCACATTCACTAACTGACTTACTCATTCCCTCACCCATACACAAACTTACTAATTTCTTCACTCACTTATCACTCACTCATTCAGTCCATTGCTAACTCACTCTCTTGCTTACTTATCCTCCATCTTTATCGACCTCCCTTAGTCCTTTATCCCTCACACACTCTCTCCCTCCTTCTCTCCCTCACTCATTTCATCACTCACTCAGTCCCCTGCATCCTACATCCCTCATCTATTCCACTCTTCCTAGATCCCTCCCTTAGTCAATTATCACTTCCTCACTTATTCACTCCCTCACTCACTCACTCACTCACTCGCACACACAGATTTTTATTCCTTCACTCACTAAATCACTCACCCCCTTCCTACCTCACTAATTCACTCACTCGATGGCACACAACCACACACGCTCACATAACCCTTCCTTAGTCACTCATCCATCACTCACTAACTCACTTACTCTTTCACTCAGTCACTCTCTTTCTCCCTCTCCCTACCTCACTCACTCATTCCATCACGCACTCATTCACTCACTCACTCACTCACTCACTAACTGATTCCCTGTCCACACCCTCCCTTACTCTCTTTTGCTTCCTAGCTCCGTCACTCATTACATCCCTCCTTGTCTCCCTGTCTCCATACTTCACTCACTCATGACATCACTCAATAGCTCTCTCTTTTCCTCAGTCAGATGGAGTCTGGGTGTCTAAATCAGACCTCACCTGGACTGTTAACACCTCAACCCAGCACAAAGGACCATTACAGTTTTTCTCAAATGTTAAAACACAAAAGCCAATCCTGTAACCCAAATGACCAGTAGTCTAAACACATTTACTAAATGTAGCCACCATATTCCAGTACCATAAACACATGTCACATGAAGACACAATTCACAAAACACAACCCTCTGTACTCATAAATCTAAACACATTTTTCCTTGCTAAAACACATGTTGCAAAACAACTCTGCTCATATTCTCAAATGAAAGCCCATGTGATGCAAAATGCTTGCCACAGTCACCAATCTTTGAACACAGGGAACACACCTGGCGTCAGTCACTACACACAACGACTCAAAATTGAAGACACCTGTTGCTAATGATGTGACCCCACCTATAAAAGCATAGTTTGGTGAAGATGCCAAACAATCACAATGGATGAAGGCATTTGAGCGTGCGGAAGGAGAAGAGCTGCAGGCCAAAGAGGAAGAGGGGTTGAGATCAGAGGAGGAAGAGGTGAAGGCCTAAGAAGAAGAGGAGTTCGGAGTAGAGGAGGAAGAGAAGGAGGCCAACAAGAGAGAGGAGAAGGTCCAGGTGGGAGAAGAAGACAACCTCGCACCATCATAACAGATGATATGTGAGCAACAGTAATTGATCATGTCATTGTCCATGGCATGACAATGGCTGAAGCGGGACGAAGAGTACATCCAAACCTGAGTAGGTTCACCGTGGCCACCATTATCAAGGCATTTAGACAACACAACAGGTATAGTACGCTATTGCTTTTTTGTCACACTACAGTTTTACAGGCCTGTGAAAGTGGTCTGTTACTTTACATGTAGTTTTACATATACAGTGGGGCAAAAAAGTATTTAGTCAGCCACCGATTGTGCAAGTTCCCCCACTTAAAATGATGACAGAGGTCAGTAATTTGCACCAGAGGTACACTTCAACTGTGAGAGACAGAATGTGAAAAAAAAATCCATGAATTCACATGGTAGGATTTGTAAAGAATTTATTTGTAAATCAGGGTGGAAAATAAGTATTTGGTCACCTCAAACAAGGAAAATCTCTGGCTCTCACAGACCTGTAACGTCTTCTGTAAGAAGCTTTTCTGTCCTCCACTCGTTACCTGTATGAATGGCACCTGTTTGAACTCATCATCTGTATAAAAGACACCTGTCCACAGCCTCAAACAGTCAGACTCCAAACTCCGCCATGGCCAAGACCAAAGAGCTTTCGAAGGACACCAGGAAAAGTATTGTAGACCTGCACCAGACTGGGAAGAGTGAATCTACAATAGGCAAGCAGCTTGGTGTGAAAAAATCAACTGTGGGAGCAATCATCAGAAAATGGAAGACATACAAGACCACTGATAATCTCCCTCGATCTGGGGCTCCACGCAAGATCTCATCCCGTGGGGTCAAAATGATCATGAGAACGGTGAGCAAAGATCCCAGAACCACACGGGGGGACCTGGTGAATGACCTGCAGAGAGCTGGGACCAAAGTAACAAAGGTCACCATCAGTAACACACTACAACGGCAGGGAATCAAATCCCGCAGTGCCAGACGTGTTCCGCTGCTGAAGCCAGTGCATGTCCAGGCCCGTCTGAAGTTTGCCAGAGAGCACATGGATGATACAGCAGAGGATTGGGAGAATGTCATGTGGTCAGATGAAGCCAAAGTAGAACTTTTTGGTATAAACTCAACTCGTCGTGTTTGGAGGACGAAGAATACTGAGTTGCATCCCAAGTACACCATACCTACTGTGAAGCATGGGGGTGGAAACATCATGCTATGGGGCTGTTTTTCTGCCAAGGGGACAGGACGACTGATCCGTGTTAAGGACAGAATGAATGGGGCCATGTATCGTGAGATTTTGAGCCAAAACCTCCTTCCATCAGTGAGAACTTTGAAGATGAAACGAGGCTGGGTCTTCCAACATGACAATGATCCAAAACACACCGCCTGGGCAACAAAGGAGTGGCTCCGTAAGAAGCATTTGAAAGTCCTGGAGTGGCCTAGCCAGTCTCCAGACCTCAACCCCATAGAAAATCTGTGGCGGGAGTTGAAAGTCCGTGTTGCTCGGCGACAGCCCCAAAGCATCACTGCTCTCGAGAAGATCTGCATGGAGGAATGGGCCAAAATACCAGCTACTGTGTGTGCAAACCTGGTAAAGACCTATAGTAAACGTTTGACCTCTGTTATTGCCAACAAAGGTTATGTTACAAAGTATTGAGTTGTATTTTTGTTATTGACCAAATACTTATTTTCCACCCTGATTTACGAATAAATTCTTTACAAATCCTACCATGTGGATTCATGGATTTTTTTTTTCACATTCTGTCTCTCACAGTTGAAGTGTACCTCTGGTGCAAATTACTGACCTCTGTCATCATTTTAGGTGGGGGAACTTGCACAATCGGTGGCTGACTAAATACTTTTTTGCCCCACTGTAAATCAGTCAATTGACAACACATGTTTCTTTCTTTAGAGCTGAAAGAATGCCACATAGAGGTGGGAGGGTTGCCATATTCACAGCGGCACAAGAAACCCTCATTGCAGATATGGTCCGTGAGAACAACTGCATTAGACTCCGAGAGATCAGAGACAAAGTCATTGCAGATAATGTAAACTTTGAGAACATTGATGCTGTCAGTGTGTCCACAATAGACCGAGTTCTCCGGCGCCAACAGATGAGGATGAAACAGGTCTACAGGGTTCCCTTTGAGCGCAACTCTGCGCGACACATAGAACAACGTTACGAGTATGTGCAAGTACGTATACATCCATGTCCACAGTACAGTTAGTGGACATACTGTGTTGCTTAGTGGCTTACATTACTTCTGGACAATACTGTGCTACCTGATTGACCGTTCTGAACACCTGTACGCTTTTCCATGTTCACAGAGGATAATGCAGTTGGACGCGATGGCCAAACCCCATGAGTACCTCTTCCTGGATGAGGCTGGCTTCAACCTCCAGAAACGAAGGCGAAGAGGCCGTAACATCATTGGCCAAAGACCCATCACTGAGGTTCCTGGCCAACGGGGGGGTAATATTACTCTTTGTGCAGCTATGGGTACGGAGGGGCTTGTCCACCGGCATGCTGTCCTTGGGTCTTACAACACCCAACGTCTCCTCACCTTCCTAGAGGAGCTAAAAGACATCCTCCTGGACCGTCAACAACACCATCCTAGGCTAGCACATCACATGTATGTGATCATTTGGGACAACGTCCGCTTCCACAAAACACACCAAATCAGAGAGTGGTTCACCACCAACAGTGACCACTTTTTAAACGTCTGTCTGCCACCCTACTCCCCTTTCCTGAACCCTATAGAGGAGTTCTTCTCATCATGGAGATGGAAGGTGTATGACAGACAGCCATACACAAGAGAGAACCTCGTACGGGCAATGGAGCTGGCCTGTGCTGACATCCCAGTGGAGGCCTTCCAGGGATGGATTCGCCATTCCAGGGCGTTTTTCCCGCGGTGCCTAGCAAGGGACAATATGGCCTGTGATGTGGATGAGGTGATGTGGCCCAATGCAGCTCGGCGACATGATGCCGCACAGTGACTGTGTGTAATACTGTAAAAAGACCGTGTAGACAATAAAAAAGACTTCACACCCTGATCGTGTTTCCGAGAGTACTGTTGTGTGCGATAGATTCCGTTTTTGCATTGAGTTGTGTTACAGTAGTGTACGTACATGCAGGATGTTTTTATAGATTTATAGTCTTCATGTGAAACTCACAAATCTAAATGCCTAATCCTCTGCAGGGTTCTATGACGATCCGTTACTGTACAGTTTATAAAAATATGCATTGGCAGTTATGAACCAAAGAACCTTCTCACAAATTGAGCATTGTGTTTTCAATTGTTTTGCTGTAGTGTGTAATGCTGTGTATAGTGTTTACAGTTTTGACAGCTTCGAGCTGCTCTCTTGGTGTGGGAGTTTGAGTTTTGCAGTGGGAAGGTGTGGTTGTGTTTATGTAGCTTTAGAGAAGGGTGTTATGTTTGGACATTGGGGGACCTGGTGGTAACGTTTGTGACATGTGTTTTAGCATTTGAGAAAAACTGTAAAGAATTATATATTTTTACAACATATTCAGATAATTGATCCTGCCTCAGCATCACGCCTCTGTGCTGGGTCAGGCCACAGGACTTCATCCACATTACATGCTATGGTCTCCCTTGCAATGCAACGAGGAAAGAATCGTTTAGGATGCGGAATCCAGCTCTGGCAAGATTCCACTCCTATCTCACCACATGCTCCATTCAATGCTTGAAGTAGATTTTCCTGTGTTTAAGGGTCTCAGTTATATACTTTACATCTGCATGCTGAGAAAAACTCCTAAATAGGGTTCAAAAAGGGAGAGTATGGTGGAAGAAACAAATTCATAAAATGCTTCTCATTGTGAAACCAATTGTGTATCCTTGGACCACAGTGAAAGCTCACATTGGCCCAAATGATATGGGATGCTCTGCCTGCTCGCGATCTCTCTACTCAAGCAAAGTATCCTGTAGACCATCCAGGAATGTTGCTATAAGTTTGTTGTTGTATGGCCCAACAGTAACATGACTGTGGGGAACCCCATAGCTGCTGATGGCAGCAGAGAAGAGATAGTTACATTTCCACCACGCTGGCCAGGCAGTTCAATAATGGCACGCTGACCTATGACATTGCAAGTTTTTCTTCTCCTTTTTGTTAGATTCAAAATGTATGTTGTCTTCTATATTCCCTTGCTGCATTTCATGCAGTCAAATTGCATTTTTCTGACGGACCATGATAAATAAAATGGTAAATGGTCTGTATTTGTATAGCGCTTTACTTGGTCCTAAGGACCCCAAAGCACTTTACACTATACACAATCATCCACACATTCACACACACATTCACACAGACCATATCCACAATAAGTGTCTCCTGGTGTTGTGAGTGCATGCATGTTCTTCCACCCTCATGTGGCCGTCTTTAAATTCTAAACAAAATATCATTTAGTTATAAGTATACTTGTATACATAGCGCATGTATAGACTATACTATTTCATTTACAGAACTAAAATTAGTTTGTTGTGTACAGAGAATCTTTGAGCTTGACTCAATGGTTAGGCCTCATGAATACATCTTCGTGGATGAAGCTGTATTCAATCTAGCAAAAAGCAGAAGAGGAGGTTGTAACATTACAATTTTGAGTGGTAGTGTGTTAATGATGAAAACAGTGTGTTAGTTGTGTTTAACTTCTGTAGCCTGTGTGCACAATTCTGGGTACAAGTGCACCACACTGCTAAATGTGTTTTGTGTTTGAGAATATGTTTAAAGTTCTGGTAAATGGGAGATTCAGATTGGCAAATGGTGTCCTAACCAGATGAATAGTGTTTAAGATTTTGGCAACTGTGGGATTGATTTGATGAAAGAGTTTTCATAGTTGACAGTTTAGTTTTTACATTGGGGTTTAGTGTTTTAGCAATTCAGAAAAACTGTAATGTAAACACCATGGGTTTAGAACTGAACTTAATTGGTTAAAGTTTTTACATTGACAGGAGTAAACAATATATTGACAGACTTCGGATTATATGGGATCATTGTAGTTCCTGAATTAATTTAATGGGAAAAACAAAACAAAAGTCACTCTGTCTGTTTTTGTTACAAGTCACGTCCTTGTTATAAGACTAATACATAACATTTTACCAAATGGAGATAAAGAAATAAATAAGAGCCCTGACGGAGCACAACTTCCTCTGAACGACAAGTGCTGAACTAAAACTTTGATGCTTTTATTACAACATACTGACCTCAGCCTGGTTTAATACAACACTGATGTCAGCCTGCTGAATGTAAAAATGTAATGTTTATGACTCAGGCCCTGTAGGTGAACATGCACACAGACAGAAATGATTAAAATAAAAAATCCCCTGCCTTCACTGTGGTAACAATAAGCAACAACAGATTGATGCAGTTTAAAAATTAATTATTAAACTCAATTTTCCACACATGAATACTATGATAGCTTTAGTTTTAATAGATCATCTTGCTGATGTCAGCATGACAATATCAGCAATATTTTATAGATCATTGGGCTGACGTCAGCAAGATGACATCAGCAGTTTATATAGGTCATTTATGCTGATGTCAGCACTGGTAATATGGAAATCTATTGTAGTGTATTAATCTTTTTGTGTCATTGTGAAGTCATATAATGTCTTGAAAAAATGTTTTAAAGAGCTAAAACAAAGAAAGTTCTTATGTCAACCAATGACTAACAGTATTTCTTTAAAGTTTGGAAATCAAAGCAATTTCAAATAGCTTTTTATGTTGAAGTTTTTTAACGCAATTATGCTTCTCCGCATGTTTTCCAGTAGGGGGCGGTAATGTCCCTACAAACGGAGGCATCAGTAATCTTTAAATTGGACCCAGAAGAAGACGCATTCGACCTTTTATTATTACTATTATTAAGTAGCTAAGAGGACGGTGTTTCGGGGAAAAGACGCTCGTAGAAATTTCTCCTAACTATAAGTTATAGCTTTTGATAAGTTGGGTTTTAGCTGAAGTAGTTTCTTATTATTGTTGAATTCTGCTGGATTTTACATCTTCTGCGTCGTTGGGCTGGACAGTGTTAGGAAAGGCGGACTCTGAATCCTCTCCCAGGGTGTTATGTCTTTCCAGAGTAGCTGGGGGATGGTCATGGAAAAGTTCTGGGATTCAGGGATTCCTTGTTTACATCCTCCCGGAGTACGTCTCGGGGGCGGGCTTGGCTCCGCCCTCATTCTTTAGCCCTGACGTCATTGTCGCTTGTGTTTTTTATGAATGAAAGAATCCAACCTCTGAGAGCAGCGGAGTAATTCCGGGAAAAGGCGGACTGACATTTTGTCGCCGGAGTTGCGTCGAGCCATCAGGTAAACCATTACTTTTTTATAAAAATACTAAACATTAAAATGTTTAGCCGGTATTCGTGGTAACAGCTGAGCACTAGAGGAATGGTATCTGCCGGGGGACGTGCCAACCAGGGTAACCAACCAAGGACAAATGAGCAGTCAGCAGCTGGCTTTAATCTCCTTTAGCCTGTCACTAACCGTTTATGCTAGTTGCTAACAGTTCATACTAGCATGTTTAAGATGATACGAATAATTTGGCCCCGCTTTGCATATTTCTGTCTATATTTCGGCTAGACTGACACCCAGAGGGGGTTATCACTTCCTTATTTCATAAGTGTGCTTAAATACAATTTAAATGGATTAAAGTCTAGATGTCGGAAGAGGCTCTAATGATAGCTGTTTACTATAGCGCACATTTGCCCTACGGTGTCCAGCCCCGCTCTTTAAGGGTAAGGCTAGATGCTAACTGGAGCTAGATAAATAAATAAATATAGGTCCCAGGCCTGGCTTGTATTTTCCACTCGGTATTTAATCGTTGTATATTAAGTATTGAAGATAGACGGGAGTGGAATTTCTGAAATCGTGCTATAGCTTGCGTTTAGCAGTGTTGCGTTGACTTGTTGCTTTCCACTTAAGACAAAAAAACAAAAACTACTATGTCCTCCAACTGGGTATTTATAGTATGGCATAAATGTGGATATCCTGTGTTGTTTGGACTGACCGAGAAAGACGCGGTCACCCCTGGTTTTCCTATATTTGCACTGACCGGCAGTCTTGGTGGAGCTGAGCAAGAGCTTTATTGCTGAATCACCCTGACTTTACGAAACGGCGGTCTCCTCGGTTTACAGCCGGAGTCCGACGGCTGGTTGGACAGCCGCTGTTGCTGCAACCTCTACTTCCTACGCATTTCGGGAAATGCTGTTTATTGTCCGGCCATAACAGCCTTTTTTATTTAGCTTATTTAGTTTTACCATCCAGTGTGCCTGAGTTGGAGGCCCATGCAGCAAGTTATTCTTTTATTTATTATAACTACGCATTCATAGAAAATGGGATTCCCCCCAGAGTGAAAGAGATCAAACGTGACATTTTAACTCGAATGACCCTTTTTGGTTATGTTTTGTTTGTGGTTCACTTGTTGGAAATGTAAGTCGTCTCCTGTAAAGTCTAAGCACATCAGCAGTCTTCTTTTTATAGTCATTAAGGCACCAGGTCTGTATCTTTTATGCCTAATTTATAGAGGAAAAGTTACAATATAACTGGGGTTTCTAAAATTGTTGTGGCACAATTTAAATAAAGCTGTGAATGTCTTTTAAATAATTAAAATAAACACACTGCTTTTTTGTGATTTGCGATTTTCAAGAGAAAAAAGGCTAAAAGGTTGTTAGGGATCAGTCTGGGTCTCAGGAAGAAAAATAAAGAAAGAGATGACTGCACTCATCTCTTAGCTCATCAGAGACGCTGCCAAAAGGTCAACCTTAAAGTAAGCGGTGAGCGCTCTGTCATGACATGCAGCTTTCTGTGTTTACTGTGTTTTTTCTCAACCCTTCTGGACTACAGCGTGAGAGCAGCACAGGGAAAGAACATTCGCCATAAGGAGAAAATCCAGTGTTGCAATAAATGAGAAAGTTAACAGAGTGAATTTGCAGAAGTAAGATGGGAAAATCCCCATGGTTTGCATGATGTCAGAGTGAAATTTGGTGGTCTTCATTATTAAACATTATCATACAAAAAGTTTTAGCAGTATAGCTGGCCCAGAGTACCTTCATGTCAACAGACCACTTGGCCATTTGTATCCTTTCACATTAGGATCTGTGTGAAGGAAAGACAAAAAAAGATGTCTCCAGCTGAAGTGCTGAGTGAGGTTTTTTTTTTTGTTTTGTTTTGTTTTGTTTTTTAAATAAGCAACCGAGGAGTGACTAAGGTGGGGGAAGAAGTTGAAGTTGGCCCATTTAGGTTAGACTTTAATCCCACGCTGTGGCATTTGAGAGGCGTGTAGCAGTCCTGATAAGAGTCTGTGTGAAACCTGTGCTTCTTAGGTAGACTCTTTAAGACATTTTATTACATATTTATTTTTAAATCAAGTATTGTAATTTTTCAAGTTTAACTGTTTAAAAAGTGTCCCTTTTAAAAACCACGTATTCAAGTTTTTGGTTTTTTGTAAAACCAAGGGCTCGAACCGTTGGTGTTGTGCTGACAAGAGGAAGTGCTCAGGGAATTGGTTAGGACACCTGCTTTGAGCAACCAAAGGGCAGCCACATGATAACTTCCTCCTGATAATTCCAGCTAACAGAGAAAGGCATGTCACTTTCAAAACCTCCCCTGTCTTTCACATGAAACCACAAATTATAATGAGACGGCGTGCTTTGGAGAAGCACGAAAGATCTGCAGGTTCTCCTTTTTCTTCAGTAGTGCATGACTGCATGTCTTGTGAGCGGATGGTGAATGTCAGGCAGGCTATGAACCAAAAATGCACAGTGTCCCACATTTCATGTGATGTTGTTTGTGTTTGTTTCTTCAGATTGTGTGTATCTGGTTTTACTGGTGCTTGGGGAGGGGAAAAAAACAAAGACAACTGGACCATGACGACAGAAAGAAACAGCAAAGCTCTGAAGGTAAAACACAGCCAGACATAAAACCGAGTCATGGGGAGGGGGGGGGGTTGTTTTGTTTTTCCAGAGAGAAAACTGTCATTTTGAAAAAAGGAAGAAGAAAAGAAAGTATGTTTTTCTTTCTCATTCTTCCTTCTTTAAATGCTTCCTCTCTTCCTGTTTCCTCCTGTTTTTACTTCAGGTGAAGCAGGAATGCGGCGAGAACGTGCCCTTCCTGTCGGACAGCGAACTAATGTCCCTGTCGGTGCGAGAGCTGAATCTCCACCTGCGTGGCCTCTCCCGCGACGATATTCAGAAGCTGAAGCAGCGGCGTCGCACCTTAAAGAACAGGGGATATGCCGCCAGCTGCCGGGTCAAGCGGGTGTCTCAGCGAGAGGCCCTGGAGCAGCAGAAGATGGAGCTGCAGAGAGAGGTGGAGAGGCTCGGAGCCGAGAACGCCGGCATGAGGAAGGAGCTGGAGGGGCTCAGCGCACGCCTGGCTGCGCTTCAGAGATTCGCCAGGGGTCTGGAAGCGGGAGGAGGCAGCCTGCTGGCGACGGCCCCTCGCCTCAACACCGCCTCGGTCATCACCATCGTCAAGAGTCCGCAGCAGCCTCAGCCACAGAGGGAGCACGAGCTATCCTAGAAGGAGATGCTGAAACCAGACTGGGGTTTGGGATTCGGGGTGGGGACGGGGAAGCCTGCAATGCAAACACGCACACATCTGCGGGCCTTAATACTCACGCAGGCAGGAGAGCAGGATGACTTGTAATAATAGGAAAATACTAAGCGCCTTGTTCACATTACAGTTGACAGAAATCCGATCACAGCTACGATCACCTTTCTAACAAACAAGAAAACAGAAACGGGTTCAGTACTGTAGTTTTGATAGAGATGTCCTCTGATGATCCTCCATGAAACAGCAGTCTGGTCAAGTAAGATTTACTCAGTGATCTTTTTTTTTTTTTTTTTTCTTGAAGCACTCAAAGTTTCAAATTCTGTTTAATGTGAACAAGGCGTCGCACATATTTATGCACAAAAAACCCTCACAGTCTTTCCCTTGAGCTACACGGGGACTCTGACTGAAGCCCAACCAAGCCAAACAGGGTTACTGAGCACCTTTAGTCCTCAGCAAACCCCCACAGCGAGGCTGGTGTAGCCTGATTATGCTACTTAAAGGCTGGGGTGCCTTTCTGCTTCCGTTTATGGCACCTGACCAACAGCAAAATGCTAGGGTGGAGCTTCCTCGGTCTCCATAATGCCTTCTAGTCTGAAATCACTAGCTTGGCGCAGCCTCGTGTTCCCACCCCCCCTGTATTTTTTCCTTTTCTTCCCTCTCAATGCAGTTTCTCACCCTTTATGTCACTTTATGTGCCGGTGGGATAATCGAATCTGTTTTCGCCTCCTTCCATTGATGGCTCTCTAGCTGCTTTAGTCATGAGACTTTTGGGAGCAGAAACGGTCAGAGAAATGCTGCCTGAGTGCATTGTGAATTTCTCTAAGTTGTGCGATTCACTAAGATTTTCCAGGTTTTTGTTTTTGTTTTTTTTTGGGGGGGGGGGGGGGGGAGGGTCTCACCAGTCCAAAAAGACAATTCTGTATTATATGTGTGCTCATTTTTCACATTAATGCAGTGCCTTCAGTGTATGAAGGAGCTCACCAGTCCTCCTGATTGTCTGAAACGACTCACTTCTTATTTCTCATTGTGATTTCTGTGGATTTCCATCTTTTTCTAAGCTTTAATCCCAAATTTCTCGTTTCATAAAAACTGCCGTGCAGCAGTTTGGCCAAGTCCAACGTCAGTGGCTTCTTCTTTCTGACGAAAGATGTTGGTCATTTTAAATAAATAACTGAATAAACGAATGTGTGGAAATAGAATCACGTCTGGTAGGAATTACGCTCAAGTCGATGCAAATCCTCTGCAAACATTCCCGTTGTTGTGTTGTTTGTAATGTCTGAGAGACGCAAATGTTCAGTGACATTTATATATTCTAAATTTTATTTGTATTTAAAAGTAGATATTATGACAAGACAAGCTAACGAGTGCTGTGATGTTCTGTATGTTTTCAAAAAGTACTTATGACTAGTCTGAGGATATTCTCACGTCTAATTATTGTGCTGCGTGGCGACGATGATTACTTTACAAAGCGTTTGATTATTAGCTGTGTAGAAATATGCTCAAAGCCAATGGCCATATTGATGTATGACGATTTGTGTGTGTGTGTGTGCGCGTGCGTGCGTGTATATGTGTGTTTTACGTATATTTTTGCAATGTTTGTACTAGCTCGTCGTCGTGGATATCTTGGAGGGACATTATTTTTCTAAGATGAATCGTATGTTGTTTGTGCGGAGAAAAAAAAAATTGAGGTCATTTCTGAATGGGCGGGGCAGACAGAGACACAGGAGGTTAAAGAGAGAGAGAAGACTGATGGAGACGAGGGTGAGAGTGGAGGGTTGAGAAGAAGACTGATGATGGAGAAAGAAAGTAGGCACAGCAGACTGGAAAAGAAGGTGCATAGAGATGGTGTTTTATTCACTTGAAAAGCCTCCGTCTGACGTAGGCCTGTTTCACTCAGCAGGCTTAAATTTCATGGGAGTTTAGGCCACTGAATAGTGCTAGCAATATAATATATTAAGTAGGCATGGTAACACATGAAACTGTGTTGACAAATAACTCCTAAAGATATGAGGCATATATTTAGCTATATATGAGTATTAGTGTGGCAAAGCATTTATTCTCTATATTTTAACGTCTCACATCTGTCAAACCCTGCTGGATGTTTTATAATACCTGCAAAACAGAAATGGTCTTTCTATTTATTACTTGTATTTTTTCTATTGTGAAAATTTAAGTACATTGTCTATTTTATATATTAATTATAATAAATGTTGTACATATTGTACATAAAACTGTGGTCTCGGTTGTTTTGTTTTTTGGAACGTGTGCGGTCCATGAGAGGAAGTGGATCTGCAGGATGTGTTGCACAACTTATTGGTCTGGATGCAAAGATAAAGTCGAGTTACATGTGTGAGTGGTTAGCAGAACCGTGGGGAAATGAACAGTTTTTGATGTATTTATAGCAATTTACTCTTATAGGACAACTCATTAGGTATACTTTACTACTACCAGGTTGGACTCCCTTTTGCCTTCAGATCTGCTTTCATTCTTCATGACTGATTCAAAAAGGTCCTGGAAACATTCCTTGCAGATTTTGGTCCATATTGACACAACAGCATCACACAGTTGCTACTGTTTTTTTTTTTTGTTGTTGTTGTTTTTGACTGCACGTCCATCCTGTTCCATCACATCCCAGAGATCCTCTATTGGATTGAGATCTGGTGACTGGAGGTTATTTGAGTACTTCTCAAGTTAAAAAATCAGTTTCAGATGATTTAAGCTTTGTGATACTGTGCATTATCATGCTGGAAGCAGTCATCAGAAGATGGGCACACTGTGAGTGATCCACTGATACAAGGTGGGATGAATCCATGCTTTCATGTTGTTTACCTGATGTGGTCTTCTGCTGCTGTAGCCCATCTGGTTTGCATTGTACTTTCAGAGATGCTCTTCTGCATGCCTTGCCATGTAACAAGTGATTATTTGAGCTACAGTTGTCTTCCTATCAGCTCAACAGAGTCTGGCCATTCTCTGACCTCTGTCACCAAAGAGCCATTGTCCAGAGAAGTGCTGCTCACTGAATACTTTCTCTTTTTAGACCATTTTCTATAAACCCTAGAGGTGACTGTGTGGGGAAATCCCAGCAGATCAGCAGTTTCTAAAATACTCAGACCTGCCCATCTGGCACCAACAAACATGCAACATTTAAGGTCACTTAAATCGCCTTTCTTCTCCATCCTGGTGCTCAGTTTGAACTTCAGCATGTCATCTTGATCATGAATTACTACCATCTGATTTGCTGATTAGATATTTGTGTCAATAGGCAGTTGAACAGGTATACCTAATGAAGTGGCTGTTGAATGTATATTCTGAGTCAGTGTCTTGATAAACCTTAAATATATAGTCTCTATAGAGAAAAGTGCTTATGTTATTTCAGCTCTTCTGATAAATCCCTGACTGTGACTCGCAGGGCTATTTCTCCTGGTGTTTGGAGGCTGTTTTTAATATAAATGACATCTAGTACTCCGTGGTAAGTGTGGAGATGTTTTCTATCAGTCTGCTGGCTTACTTGTGTTTCCTAGAGTCTCTAGAAATATAATGGGAGGCAGAGCTTTCAGGATCCTGTCCATGTACGAAATATCTTCCAGTTTAGGTCAAAGACCACAAGACCTTGTCTACCTCTGAGGTAAGGTGGAAAAGTTTTCTTTATGACAATGATGATAGTTAGAGTGGATCATGTGACCCAGTGTCGTCCCTTAGTTATGCAGCTGCACATAGATAAAGCTTATTCTTTGCACTTATCACTCCAAATATATTTTTATGCAATTACTACATAAGGGGAGGGAGTAGCATACAAAGGTGGATCATCGGGTAGGTGGCGTTCTCTGATATTGTAAAGTCTTAATTGTTACAGGAAGCAGTGATCTAAAAAGAAAAGTGAATTGAAGCTGGAGGTCATCTATGTGTAATATATGTTTGTTGCCAAAGACCATTTACTTTGTTGTCCTAGCTCATTTTATTTTAAGACAATTAGCATCGCAGGGCAAATAGCTTCCTTTCTAGCAGATGACTAGTTAGCACATTAACTAGTTTTAACGTGTTAATCTCCAAAAACACAATTTCATAACATGAAACTTATTAACATTTTCATTAACCCTTCCTTGGCAACATATGACACATACATGTCATTTTAATGCATATTAGAGGAAAATAATGTGAATTAGACAAAAAACAACAGTAAATATCTTTATTTTTGTCTTCATGGTTTTCCATCTAATGTGACACAGAAGCATTGTGAGCAGCATTATACAAAGAACTAGAAACAAAAAAAACATATTGAAACAAAAGTTGTAAAAAAAAATAGGCCTTTGTTTCTCCTGTGATCAATCTATACAGTATATATGATTATTTAGGCATACATTTACTCCTGTAGATAGCACTTAATATTTTCATGTACTTTATGTGCAACATTAGTCTACAACAAACATTTTTTTCCCCACATAAGAACAACTCACACTGCAGCAAACAGCATGGCTGCAGACAAAGATGAGGAGTACAAGGGTGAATTATGACACAGAGTGCAAATCAGCATACTGTCTGCTTTGCTTTTAAACTGAGAGTTAATTTAATGCCACGCAAGCAACCTGTCAGTAGGAGCTGCAGTGCGACCTCAGTTTCATCATCGCTAAAAATAACCCCGTTTTTAAAGTGTCTATAAATAAGAGGCTGCTCCTGCACGCACACGTGGCTTCTCTCCTATTTAGAACTAATAATGTCTCAGGCAGAAGCACAAAATAAGAAAAAGAAGGGAAAAAAAAAACGTAAGCACTGTCTGAACATGGGACACATTTCTGCTTTCCAATGAAAATAGAAGACAGTCCTAAGAAGACATTAAAAAAGTGACAAACATTTTCTTGGTGCATTTAAAATTTTTAAATATGCTTCAAGCTCTGACTGTATGTTTATGACCTACAACTGGCTCCAAACGCGCTCCCTGTGGCCCCCTGGTGTTGAGACAGAGCTACAGCAAAGCAGTGAAAGTAGAACTAAAAAAATGTTGGCAGGTTCTTGTGAGTCATTCAGATGACTCAAGAATTCCAGTTACAAATAAATTAAAAAAAAACAAAAACAAAAAACAGCTTAGACTGCGGTAAACTTACACCAAAAAAAAAAAAAAAAAGACTGACTGGAAGAATAAAAGCGAATCCAACTCAAAGAAACTCAGTAATGTCAACAACAACAACAATGTTTACGACCTACGACCCACATGTGGTCAAGCTGAAGAAAGATAAACTAATCACAATACTGATATCTGATGAGATGAGAGTTGTAGGTTGGCTCAATAATGCTTCAGCTGGAGGCATGATGTCCATTAAGGTTTTGACAGCACTCAGAATGATGTACTGTCATTTAACAGCTGTGTAGGCACACGCTAAAATGTTTTATTAAATCCCTGCAAAAATAACTGCCACACAGGCAGCTGCCCACACACTCCTTGCCTTAGTTGCCAGATCTTTTTTATCAAATTCAAACTTATCCTGTTTTCAAAAATCAAAGCACAACACCCAACTAAGAGTAGAATTGAAACTTCTGTTCGCCTCTGAACGTGAACTACAGCACGCCCAGCTTCGACAAAGCTCCAGTAACGAGAAAAGGCATCTAAAGTTAGCTTTAGCCTAAATTCCTCTTCTGTTTTCTCCTCATTTAACCTACATTGTGGCCTGGAGAGGTCTTACTATCAGAGTGAAACACAAGCTTTAATCCCGGCCATTCAAATAACGCTCCAATTACACAAGTCGGCCGCAGATGCACTCTGTAATCTATGAGCTGCTCTGCCTCCCCCTCTGCAATATCAATAACAACATTGATCCATGTGTTGTGCTTACTAACTCCTGTTTTTGACATGCTTTCCCTTTAAATGCATCACCAACTGCTGCCCAGGGTCTCTCACCCCCATACGAAGACCTCCACAACACTGAAAACTGCTTTAAAGCGCTTTGACCAACCAGTCAATGTCTTGACTAAATATTCTTTCAAGTTTATGAATCATGTCCAAAGAAGAAACCTTGGTAAACACTGCCAAAGATCAGAATGTGAATCTGAACAAATAAATAGCAACACCTATAAAGTTTACAGCTCCGCTGCTAAACACAAGGAAGGGGAAACAGGACTGTACATAAAAAAGAGAGAGGGAGAAAAAAAAGAAATTCAGCTTTTTTTCAGTTTTTGTTCCAAAGCTATGAGTCATTATCTGAAAGTATGACTCACAACTCAACCGTGTTCCCACTTGTGACCCTTGGGAAAGGCGGGCCCCTGCATTTTTTGATCAGTCGCAAAACAGGGGAAACGAAAACAAACAAGCAACTACTGATTTGTATACTGAGGGGGATCGGCTGCAGAGAGCAGAGTACCATCAGCTGTTTTGACATCAGACTGATGTCAAGTTTTGCCCGCTTTTGACTTGGTCCGCTCTAGAATTCATCGTCTGAGCTGAGCAGCAGCGTTTTCTCTGTGTCCCCGCGGCCGCTGACAGCACTGTGGGCGCGGGAGACTGGCGGTGGCGCCCCCTGCTCCAGCGTGGACTGCTGGGTGTACTGCTGGTAGGCCGGGGAGAAGTTGTGGATGGCGTCCTGGACCATGTCGCCCGGGTTCATTGTCTCCTTCAGGCTGCTGGAGATGCTCTTCATGGGGGCGCAGCGGCCTGCGGGAGAGCCATAAAAAAGGAGGGTTAGAGGCCAAAAGCTGGGGTGAAAAATAGAGAGACTGGATGCAAGTGGAAAAAAAAGAAAAGGAAGGACGGTGGGAGGATAAACATCAAAAGAAAGTGGATTTATAATGTTTAAGCACAGGGAGAGAGAGAGAAGGGAAAGGAAGAGAGATAAAAGAGTCAAAAACAGAAAGAGATTTAAGACAAGGGGATAGTCTCTGAGAAAAAGGAAAAGGGCATCAGTGATTTAAAGGATGTAAAAAGAAGGAATGAGTGGGGGAAAGGGGGGGGAGCAATTGTACAAGGGCAGTGGATGAGATTTAGAGAGGAGGCAAGAAAAGGGGGTTCAGAGTGATTTAAAGGGAAGTAAAACAGGGAGAACTGCATAAAGGGAGAAAGGTTGGGGGGGTTGCTTTAGGAAATGTCAGCACAAGAACCAAAACTGAATTGAAATATGAGATTTTAAAAATAAAAGAGAGAGAGAACAGAAACTGCTGGCTTAATGCAGCTTAATAAATCAAAATAGAAATAGCAGCAGTGTGAAAACGCACAAGGGCGGTGTTCAACCTACCAAACTGTCCATATGTAGGAACAGGTCCTTTAGAGTGCAGCAGAGAGGAGAAGATAAAAAAGAAGATAGATATGTAGAAACAGGCAAGTAGAAAACGACAAGTGGGATATCAGGAGGTGAAAAATAAAGGCGAAAACAAAAACTTAAGGAAGTAGTAAAAAAAAAAAAAAAAGATGCATTGAAACGAATGGAAATGAGATGGAGGACAGACACGAAGTGAAAGACTTTTTGAATTCTTTTTTAAGACGGTAAACATTTACGACAGATGTGTTAAACCCCGCTGTTTCCTTCCTCCCTTCTTCCCTCGCCTTCCTTCTCACCTGTTAAATCGAGACTTTTGTCCTTGTACACGCTGTATGTGAAAGCGTGCCGCAGAGCCAGTGCCGCGAAAAACATCTCGATGCATATGATGAAGTTCTGGTAACCGGCGGCGACCGTACCCTCACCGACGGACACTTCCACTGAGTTGATCTGAGGGATGGCACCGCATTTCTCCAGGATGGCCAGCAGCATGCCTGACCACAAATAAATAAGCACAGGAAGCTGTCACTCCACCTGTTTTCATAACAAACGTCGTGTGGCGTCTTTTGCCGCGCTGACCTACCCTGCCAGAAGGAGAGGAAGATGACCGACTTGACCATGAAAAACTTGAGCATGGGGCTGTAAGGGCTCAGCAGCTCCCTGGTGGCGAAGTAGAACAGGAAGAGGGCGTACAGCGACAAGCTGACGGAGATATTGTAGATGATGGTCACGTACAGGTAACCGCTGGCAACACTGCAGAGTGAAGGTCAGATAAAACTGCATTAATGGTGCTGGTTTGTGTTTGGGGTTAGTTCTGACTACCTTTTGTGATTATTGGAAGCTCCCATTAGAGATGAAAGTCTGAAGCGTTCAATTAATCTAGAAATTAAAGTGGTAATCCTCATTTTGTGGAAGCTGTGAAACGTGTGAAAACGCCTGGATTCTCACAGATATACACCACCAAGTTCACCACCAGCAACCTTCCTGTCTGCAGCACTTACTTAAAGTCTCCATCCTTGTATTTGCCGTAGGCCTGCAGGATGACGGTGATGACAGCCATGAGCGGTTTGACCACACAGAATTGCAAAGTGGCCTGCTTGCAAAATCGCAAGAAGCCAATGGAGTAGGCCTTTCCCCTCAGACAGCAGGTACCATACATACAGCTGGACCTGATGGAACCAAACATCAGGAAAAAGGAAAACATGTTGAGCAATAGTTTGTATTTTTTAAAAAGAGTCCATGCCATGAAAACAAATACTGTTTAAAGCGGACTTATTATGGCTACACCATGGGTGGCTCAGTGGTTAGCACTGTCGCCTCACAGGAAGACGAGGTCCGGCTAAAGCCTTTCTGTGTGCAGACTGCATGTTCTCACCAGTTTCACTTCCTGGTTAAATTAAAGTTAATCCATTAATTTTTTTTTTGAAAGGTGTTTTTCAGCTGCATAATTTCATTCTTGGACTTGACTAGAGCAGCCTCGGTGGCGCCCGTCTGTTAACTGTCTGGCTGAACAAGCTGTTGCAGGACAACTTTCTGCTGATTGGCTGCTCCTCATACACAGCAGTAAAAAACATCAACATCTGAAATACAGCATTTAGAGTCTGAAGCCTGAGCTTTTAGGGACTTAAAGGGATTATTTGTAAAAACAGACCTGATTATTTTAAACTCTGCCCATGTTTAATACAAGTTCACACCAGCAGAACAAAAGGAAAGCATAACGAGTTCAATTTAAAGGCCTTTTAGGCTGAACTTACTCTATCGGTTTTCCTCTGATCTCAGCCATGATGGCGCTTTCTCCTCCCAAGTATTCGTAACACAGACTCAGGAAGTTGTAAATAACAAATGCTGAAGAGACACAGGGGGAGAAAAAGAGCTGATTTGATTATAATCGCTACATATGTGATAGTTTTGGTTTGTTATTTGATCGTTGCTTACTGTAAATGGTGTTTCTGGAAAAGCTTTTTTCAGACCACTGTAGGAAACTTGAAATAAATGATGGCTTCATTGACACATTCAAGTCTCCCAGAAGCCATGACAGCGTGACAGTGAACCAACATGCACAATACCAGGAATTCTAAGGACCGCAGCTAAATGGAAATGAGCAATCATTCAATCAATTTTACAATTGATTTTCTAAGTCTGTGTTGTCCTCTGTGACTGGAGCCTGTTCACTGAAACTGTTAATGTCACAACAAACATATTAAGACTTTCTAAACATGTTTGGTTACAGAATTGTCTCCATTTGTTTTACATGTATATAAACAACTAAACATTTCACAACACTGGGTTCAAATTGTCAGAAAATAGCCCATATTTTTATAGCAGACTGAAAAAAATACAGCAGTAACTCACTCGATTACTCACAGACCTCCCAGCAGTCACACAATAACAAACACATCACTTCCTGTCACATTTGTTTTATCATGCGGACGGAAATATACAACACAATTCAAACTGAGGCGCAGCTCAAAAACAACAGCTGACCACACATGAGGTAATTATATGAAATAATTTTTATACTGTCATAGGGACATAAGGCATAATAATATTTCACTGTAACAAAAGGGAAACCAGCTGTTTATAAATCTGTACTAAAGCATGACCTTCACACACAATCACAAGCATGCTTATATTTAGTATTAGAAAGCAACAGCTACTTATGTCCAAATCAAATCTAGTGCTGCTCTACTCAATGCAAAAACACATGGACATAATTCACGTAATCTGACAAGACTTGACCTTCAATTTTAATATCCAAAGAATTAACTAAAGTTGTATTTCTTTCATTAGCTAATAAATCTTCAGCCACCTATTTTCTCTCCTCTGTGCTGCTTCAGTGAGAAGGTGTTCCAGATCAGGAGGCTCATAAAAAACACAACAGTGCTAATCCCGTTAACCCCCGAGGACCTTCCAGTCCTGCGTGCATACGCGCACTCTCGCAGGGGTGTGTTTGAATGCATGCAAGGTAAATCCGCTCTTGGATAACTTTTGTGAACTAAATGCATAAGATGAAAATGAATTAAACAGAATCCAAATAAAGGAGGGTAGTGACTGTGCATCAGTTCATTGTAAAGTGTGAAAATGTAACATATCCTGGGTGTGTGTCATGTTTGTGCATGGGAGGTTCACAAAAGCACTATGCACATGCAAGCATCGTGCCATAGCACAGAAGTCTCTGTACTGCTGACAGTGACTATAGTTCATCAGCTCTTTGCAGCTGTGTTATTTCTGCATATTTTCTTGCTCTGTTTTTAAACTCCACCCAAACCCTCTCTACAACTTTCCCACTGCCTTCTATCTGACGTCAGATGTCTGTCAGACAGTACTCAGGTAATAAGATGCCACACATGCCAAACACAAAAAGCTCGTCCACAGAGCTGAGTGATGAGAACTGGTTCATCTGCTTCCAGCAGCTCTCCTTGTGTCTTGGCTGTTTACCATTATGTTCTTTCACTTTTCCCCAAGGACTCCCGCCTGCAAGCGCCAGTTGCCACGGTGATACAGTAGGCCTACATACAGTGAGAACAGTAGGAGCAAGTTTGCAGCAAGTTTGGTTGAGGTAAACTCATTATCTGATGCAGCCAATCTGGTTGATGAGGGAGATTTGTGAGCGTGGTTGCCATGCAACAAGTCGGTCCTCGCCGAGGAAAAGGACTCAGCGGCATTATAGGAAGATGACGGCTGATGAGAGGATGAAGAGAAATGAAAAAGGGAGTGAAGACTTGGGCAAGAGCGCGGAGACGGAGGAGGTGAGCCATATGTATGACAAAGCAATATGACGAACATAACGCTTCCTGCCAAAAGCAGAACCAAACATAGCGATTCCCTTCAGCTCACATTCAAAAGCATGTGACGTCATCGGTTCGCCAACACAGGACACGACACGTGAGCCCAGCGTCACAATAAGAAGATCATTTTTAGCTTTATCGTGACAACTAAACTCAGAGACTGAGGGGTGGAGGCAGTCGACTTCCTTTCACCATCTTCTGCCAATTCCTGACTTTAATAGCGCAGGATACAACATGTCGGTTGGAATGTGTTTTGTTTGAGTCACCATTGGCCGAGAAGCCGCCAACCCACCATCTCCGTTAACCAAAAAGACAAAAAGAGCCCAGATTTTTTATTAAATCCATTTTTAGTGATTAAACTCATCCTGTCTCTACTGAGATTGGAGTCGTGTTTCCTCTCAGAGCCAGTTTTATAATTCCAACCAGAGAATTATGCCCAAATCAAAATGGCTGAGACAGAGCCAAAATATAATGCAGAAAAGGCAAGAATCTAATAAGTGTGAGAGGGTCCTTTACAAAATAAGTATTGACTTGTAGTGGTAGATAATCTGTTAAGGATGACAGAGCAGACTATTCATTTCCACTCTAATCAGACCACAATGTGTTTCAGCAACTCAACTGGAAAAGCTGCCTGCAAAGACGTGAAAAGGATTTAAATCAGAGAGTTCTGTTAATGGGATACAAATGACCTAGTGGGTCATGAGAGCTCAGAGTTTTAGCTTGACATTGATGAGATAAAATCAACAGCACGTCCTCACCTTCATAGCAGTCTCTGACGGTGTCAAAGTAAACATAGTACTGGTCATTGGTGAAGAACAGGAGGCTGAGCCAGGAGTCAAAGGCATAGATGGGAACGATGAAGAGGATCCGTACGATATGGCGCTGCTCCCTGGGCGAGCTGTAGAAACGCAGGTGCATGTAGATCTAGGAGAGAAGGAAGAGACTTTCTGAACACTGGCAGGTTTTTACAATGACTCACAAGTCTACTTTAATGGGCATGGAGGATTTCACAGGAAGTGAGCACAGAGTCCTTACAACTCAGGATGGAGCAGAGGTTTTATGAGCATCATCTGCCGTTGTGTAGATCCTCCATTCAGATTTTTTTATTATAAGTCATTTATGCCTTTTTTCTATCTTGTGAGTTGGTCCATGTGACTGACCTCACTAATCAATACATCCCCTGAGCTCAACTCACAGGAATGTGATTTTATAAACCCCTTTCAACGTTTTAAAGTATCTGTGTGTGTGTATTCATGCTCTGTGTCACAAACACCTGCCGCGGGATGTTGCCCGGCAACTTCTCTCGGCCTGAGCATGTTTGCTGGATCACATCACCTGCGCATTAAACAAACACACCTGTCTGTCTTTTTCGTGAGCACATCCATCACAACAGACCGTCTGCTCGGTCAAACACCAACACATGCACTTCCAGCAGAGCACAATATATTATAGTAAAAGTAGAACTGAACAGCACACATATCTCTCTTGATGCTACTGGGAAACAAGCAGGAGCCCATAGAGATAAGTGCTGAGCCAATGTGCAAGTGCCAAAAGCTGCAGTCCCCATAATGGCCACCTGTGATTGGATCCCAACTTTGCACCATTAAGGACCTGCTCACAACCTGGTGCAATAACGGTCTTCATCTCTATAGACAATTAACATTCTTATAAAAAGTACTGAGATATTTTTTGTTATATAACTCACCTTTTTAAACTTTATTAAGGCTTCAACTATTGTGGTCAATTTGGAAGCTGACACATGCAGCTGGTGTCTTATATCTTGCTAGCTCTCAAAGTCATAACTGTTTTTGTATAAATAATATTGAATACTTGATATCCAAGATGTCTGTTCTCCTTTTTTTGTAAATGAAACTTTAACATTATTAGTCTGTTACTTAGCACTAATTATTAGCTAACTGAGTATCTGCAAAGTATCTCTACAGTGTCTGGGTGCAGCTTACTGATCTAAGCCTGCTATTGCTAGCTTAGGTGATAAATAAGCACTCCACCCTCACGTGAAATCAAAATATGGCCCCTGCAAGTTCCAGAAATCAAATATGACAGGTAAAATTTAAAACCTGAGAAGGTCATCTTTTATATAAAGTCTACACCAGGAGGCTGTTACCTGGTGACAGGTGAGGATTAGTGCAGTCCAGACAAAGAAGCCAGACACCGCCTGCGTCGCTGGAGTCATCAGAAAGATAGGTGGATCCGAGCTGAGAAGAGGGGCATCAGGAAGCCATGAAATATTGGGGCCCATCGGAGCTGCCGTGGGTGGGGGGCCAGGTGCCGGAACAAGCGGAGAGTCCTCCCCCAGCCTCTCTGAGAGTGGCACGTCTCGCCTCCACAGTTTTAACATCTGGAAGTGACGTAGACACTGGTAAAACATTCACATCACAAACTGGAAAGAATAAAAGGCACATCAGAGATGTCAAAACACTTCTCCAACAGTGATCACACTGTGATCTAATCCATGAAGTATGAAGAGTCACCAGTAATCATCAACCTGAAATGTCGATGTCGTGTTATCAGTGTAATGTGTAATCTGTGATAAGAGGAGATTTCAGAATAAATGCAGACAAACTCTAGGTCAAAATATCTTCACTCTGAGTAAAGAATGTGTGTGGACTGTTTGCTCATGGGCACCCACATTCATCTCAATGTAAAACAATGTCTAACAGCAACATTTTAACTCTGGTTTTTAAGCTAACAGACAGCAAAGCCGTCAGGTATCATCCATTCAGGCCTTTTACGGCTCAAAACATAAGAAAATGCTTTTTGAACAGAAAGACTAGCAGCAAAACATGACGTTTAAAGACAATTGTTTTTAGTTTCTGCATTTCTCTGCAATGTAACCGCACACTCAGAATAAAATCCTGATGATGTGGACCCTGGACTTTATAACAACACCGAATGGGCCTAAAATAATTTGTTAAAGTTTATAATGTCACACCTTAGGGTGCATTTTCTTCATGTATGATCAGTGAGCTGAACAAGAACCACTTTCAGCCAGAGGAAATTTAGATAGAGACAAAAGATTTTAAGTCAAGCGGCCCTATCAACAGCTCCTGATGATGGGGACAGCTGCTCGCTGACTGTGACAAACAATGGGAATGTTCTCGGGGTGTCCGTGTTCTTGCTCACTGACAGACAGTTGTCACCTCACGGTTGACAGAACCAGGGACAATAAATAAAAAGAGCAGGCGTGAGTGCTATAAGTGGAAACTGATTGTGAGCGAGAGATGGTAACCTTCAGTCTCACTAATCATGCTGTCTGTCAGAGCAGCACATGAAACAAACAGCACACAAGCTGACATAATGACACCCCCTCCTCCCACACACACACACACACACATCAGCAGTCCTTCCATTTACTTTCTTAAAATAAATGACATTAAAGTGTAACAACTGAATTTAGTGGGTTGATAAAATTAGGCTACTTATAGGCGTTTCTTTGGTGGCTAAGATCTGTGTGTATGTGTGTGACAGCAGGCCATTTGTATTGGTTTGCAGGGGATCAGCATATGTCAACAAGAAGAAGTGAAGGCATCAGCAGCCACACATATAATAACAGGCACAGTGAAAAGATGCTCTGCTGAAGCAGAGGGCCATCTTTGTGTCTCATTTGAAAGGGGGGAAATAAATAAAAGGTCAGTCTATGCAGTCTCACACGCACAAGGGAATAATATAGGGAGAGGCAGGCAGTCAGGAAAACAAAGTAACAGATGGAAAGGGGCAATGGGGGGCAGACGGGGTGGGCTTATCATTAATGGTAGCCAGACTGGATCAGCAGGCGTACAAGCAACAACAACACAAACAGTTCAAAAACAAAAAGACGCTAAAACTCTGTGTGTGTATGCCTTTCAGTTACTCCAGTAATCATTTATGTTGCTGTGATTTATTCAAAGTGAATGAATTATAAAGTTGAAATAAGAAAAATATTCATTTCAACAAGCTTTTATTTAAAAAGACTCACCTTTGCTAAATGTTAGCTACAACAATCCACAGCTGAACTTGAACTGTAAGCGTGAAACAGACACAGACTTTTATTATGCTAGCAATGAAGTAACAATTGAAGTTTTCTAGTTTGTTTTAAAGTCTAGACTCACCCGCTTATTTAAATCCGTCCTCAGCTCCGTCACACACACACAAAAAAATCTTCGGCTAGAAATAACCCACAAACGGCCTTAATTCCTTCTCAAAGCAGCACCGTTGCTCCCCGGACATCCATGTTGAGTCGTCGGTGGACCGCGCCGTTAACCCCTCAGCGTCTCACCCCAAAAACTCACCTCTAAAATTTGTCTGTCATGTTACACAACTTCTACTCTATCTTTCTGTTGCTCCTATCTATTTATAACACCTAGCGTCCACCTAGTTTTGTCGGTGTTTCAGAAGTTAGTGCAGCAAAACCTGTCACTCTCCTCCGATCCCCTGTCTGCGCTCCAGCTCCAGTCCAATCCCTGTCGGATTAACTGCAGATCACACAGCCCCGCCTACTCCGCGAGGACGAGCCAACGCAGCCAATCACCTACCTTTTAATTACCCGGAAAGGGGCGCGGTCTGCCTACTTAACACTGAGCTTGCGCGGTCCAAAGACCAGCAGCAGTGAGAGTGTGGGTGCTGCACAAACAAAGGTGCTCCCGCAAATTCAGTGAATGATTCATTATTCGTTTACAACTTCCTGTCCAAACTGTGTAGTCGATGTGTGGGAAACGGATACTGTGTAACGCCTTTATTTTACTTTTTCAGACCTTTGTCGGCTTTTCATAGCAGAAAAAGCACACGTCTAACTAACTGCATTAGTAATGGCTAGTGAGTTACCATTTAAGTGCACCAGTTAGCAGTTATTAAAAAACACTTTCATCGCAGTACCATTAATATAATCTAAAAAAAAAAAGTTCAATAAATAAACAAATATTTTCAAAATGGCACCCTACAGGTTATTATTTCCACATTTGACACCCCGTCATAGACCTTCATTATCAAGGCCTGGGAATTTGGGAATTTTAACAACATTCATTTGGTAACACAGAAGGTCTGGCTGAAGTCCTCAAGTTTATTTTGACTGCCAACATTACTTTTCATCTACAGTAATTCCTGTCTTCTTTATTACGAAATGAGTACAAAAGCTAAGAATTAGACCTGGAAGTAGAGCAAAAAGAAGGGGCCAGTAAGTGTTGATGTGGGGCTAGCATGCTTAATTTTCATGCAAGCTTGACATTTAGACGGAGCTACACAAACATGGATATACATGACAGACTGGGGAGACAATTAAGGATGAAACACAGAGAGAAGAGCATGGAAACAAGTAAGGGAGACATAACTGAGATGAGGAAGACTTCCACAGGAGACACTAAGGACAAGACACAAAAAAGGAAAAGCTAAAAACCCTCAAAACAGTAAACAAGCAAGATGCACAGGTCCAAAACAATCAAAGACCCAGAACTAGAGAGGCCCAGAACTCTGTACCATGCCTCTCTCCAAGTGACAGCTGGAATAGGCTCCAGCTCTGAATCATTTTATAAGAGACAATATAAACAGTGTTGTTCAAACGTCTAAGACCATAGGGGACATCTGTCATGTTGAATAGAAACGAGTGATAATATTAGCTACAAAAAAACGTGATATTTATTGTCTGGTACACTTTCCTTTTGTTTTAATAATAACTTTATGTAGAAGCTGACAACCTGTGTTATCCCAACATGATTCGACAGTGTTCCAAAGAGCCTCTGGTGATGTCATGGGTGCTTAACTTTTACAGCCTTCACCTCCAAAAAAATGACCAGGTGGCTATGGAGGAGAGTCCACGAAAGTCAGCACTCTGTGGATTATTTTGGTCTTTTGTAAGCCTGGAAACCCGGGAGGATGTTAGCTGGGCACAAGCGGTGCCGAAAGGTCTTACAAGAGACAGGGCTTAGATGGATAAGAAGTACAACAAGATGTCCAAAACTGAGCCACTAGAAATGGCCTATAGCTCTGGCTCTATGAAAAATAAATCAGAGAAGCAGAGCCCAAAAGAATAAATGTCCTGTTCTCCAAAGACACATCCAGGGTGTAGTCCCAGCTGGAAGGACAGAACCCCCTAGAGTAGTAGTGTCCAACTCCAGGCCTCAAGGGCCGGTGTCCTGCAGGTTTTAGATGTGTCCTTGATCCAACGCAGCTGATTTAAATGGCTAAATTACCTCCTCAACATGTCTTGAAGTTCTCCTGTTATGAACTAATCATTTGATTCAGGTGTGTAGACCCAGGGTGAGATCTAAAAAATGTAGGACACCGGCCCTTGAGGCCTGGAGTTGGACACCCCTGCCCTAGAGTAATATTGAAAGGGCATCTCAAAGAAAGACGCATCAAATAAATAAATAATTGGCCCTGAGAGCAGACCACGACAAAAAAGAGCCAGTCAACATCACAAAAGCAGACATTCAAAGACGAGTCACAGAGCTGGACAGCACCCAGACCTGACATGATCCAGGCTTACTAGCTAATGATGCTAACTGCACTCCATGAGGACCTGGTGAAGCAAATAACAACAGGTCCCCACCCAGATGGCAGGACAACTTTAAACTTACCAGCCTCTCCAAAACTGGGATTTTCCTCTCAGGCATTGTAGCAACCAACCCGAGTAGCTACAAATCATCACATTCAAAGCTGTTCTTTGGATGATGTTGGCTGTCTTTTGTTCTGGTTCCACACTGTTTGGCAGACCTGTTGCCACTGATTTTCATTCCAATTTTTGTGCAATCCGGAATAACAGTCTTTTTCTCCCTGTTTCTCTTGCTTAAGAGCAACTTCTCGACACCCACCCTTCCACTGAGACCATTTCTGATGAGGCTTCAGTGAACAGCAGATGGATCAACTGAAGGGCCAGATGGATCTCTCAGGTTCTGTGTCAAGTCTTTGCTATATTCTTTCCTATTTCTTAAAAAGATGGCATTTGAATATTGTCCACCACACACAGGTTTTCTGGAATCACTTTATTCGTGCAGAAATACTATTTTATGCCTATCAAACTGTGTTATCTTTGGCATGTTTTGAGTATTCTTCAAGTTCAAATTCCAGTTTCAAATTGGTTCAAGTCTTGTGCCTAATTTATACTTAAATGATTCACGTATCAGCATTAAGTAACTTAAAAACAGATAACACTTCTCTGGTCAGATAAAGGAACTACTGGAAGTAAATTTTAAAGAAATCTTTAGACTTTTGTACAGCATTTGTATTCTGCGATCAGTTATGAATATGAATATTTAAGTATGTTTCCATCAAGAGAAAGATATCATTAGAAGTTTGTATAAGGTGTGTATATTTTTTATTGAATCAGAAAATATACACAAATATCATATTAATAAAGTTGAAGCATGGTAAAGAAATGTACAGGACATCAGTCATCATCCTCTAATCAGAGACCTCCATCCATCCTGACAGGCCTGGGTTAAAATACCGATGAGTACATTTTATATTATAACAAGAACCTTTCTGTCATTGCCTGCCTCCGTGCAAACCAAAACAAACGCGAGGCAGACTCTAAAGGTTTCCAGTAAAGTTTCACTTTCTGTCCCAGGTGTGTCAGGAGGTACTCTTCTCTCCAGCTCCGTCTTTAAACAATCTGTCACATTCTGGCAAAAGTATGTACACATTTTACATGTCATATAAAATGGGACAAATACAAATGTAACACCAGACTTGCTCACCACCAAGATCTTACAACTTTCTCGAGTCTCTTCATGCCTGGAGTTGCAAGCTGGACTAAGGCTTCATCATATCATACAATCCACGTTATATCCCGATCTCTGCTCGTGGCAGTCTTTTTGCACTTTTCACATTCAGTAATGTTTTCAGTCTTCCTTAGGTAAGACTGTAACAAATGTGCTGAAAAATAGGAACTCCTAACAGGTTTTACAGCCTCCCTCTTCCTCACAACTAGCTTTCCTTTCTTCTGGCTCTCTAAAGCAAAGCTGAAGGCAAAACGAACGATTAGGACAATAACACAGACAGACACGTTTACTGACGAAAAGCAGCCTCGCTCCCATTTATCCCCTTCCTCTGTTCCTCTCGGTGGTCCACGTTAAAGCAATCGCCTGGCTCGCCTCTCGTAGGCCTGGATACACTTTTGTTTTGCATTTGTCTCCATGTTTCCTTTTTTTTATTTTTTAAAGATATCTATTAATAATAAAGAATACCACAAGCAGCAGATGTAGCTCTCAAACATTAGCAGATTGATAGTTGCTGATTTTATCACAGGTGTAAACCACAAAATAATTGACTTAGTCCATTTTGTGCACTTTGATGGTTTATTTTATGCGAGTTGAGTTGAGCCTCTGAATTGACCGAGTCGACCCCCGTCCGGCAACACTCTCTGAAAAGCAGTATCAAACGGTTCCAGGCTAGAGTTCGTCTGTCCCACTGGTTTTCCATCATCTCAGCAAGCTTTAACACTGGGCATGCTCACACCGCATACTGACAGACACACGGACGATCGATCCCCCTTTAAGGGCCTGTAATGCTTTCTCCTCCTGCAGACACTCATGTTTTCATTCATCCATTTGAAAAGTAAGGGGTATTTGATACCCTGCAGCTGCTGAACCGCAAGAGAAAAAAAGAAGAACAAAACAGGAAAATGTTAGTCTTTAAAAGATGAAGATTTTCAGCTGATCACTCTGTGCTGCTTCTGTTTTGTAGCCTTAGTCAAATTGTAGTCCACCCGTTTATATGCCTGCTAAGTGCTGTTGTACTGCGCTACTGCTACCATTAATACTACTTAAATTCTGTTTAGAGTAAATATATTAAGTCTGCTTTTGCAGCATTTCAATTTTAAAAGAAATTTAATGACAAATGTCTTATGTTACCCTTTCCTGCATTTATAAAGTCAACTGGGATGTCATAGAGCAGTGCCATAAAACAAGTCATCAAATTTATTTGTGTCATCTGTGTGCATTTTTCCCTCTGAGCAGTTTTACTACTTCCCTCGCACCCTGCTGCACCCATACACTGTATATAAAAGATGGATCTGGTTTACAGGACTGAAAACTGAAGTTAGTTTAAAAAAAAACAACAGCTGCAATCTTTTTAATTGACCAGAAGGTGGCCGACTCCATCCATCCACCCATTTATGCTTGCCGTTCACCCCGTAGCATGGTGCTGTGTGACGAATCTGTGACGAAACTGATGTCACATTGTCTGTGCTGATTCTGGTTGGTCATGCATCTTTCAATTTTTAACTTGGAGTGCACAGCTGTGTCTGTTTTTACTGCTATTTTGATGCCAAATCAGTGCAGAAGCTCATTGACAGATTCCACAGGGGTAGAAAACAACAGACTGTGCAATGTCTTTGACTCCAGGTTTGACTTCTTCTCTTCCTATATCAGCGCTGATGTTTTGTTGATAGTGTCTTAGTGGTGACAGCTATTGCTCGGGAGAATACTGCAGCACCTGCCTGTATCTTAATGAAGACCAGAAAACCAGGGTACGTTTTACAGTGTGGCTGCACTCTTTTGACAAGTTGGTACCGTGTGAGTGTGTAGGGTGACTCGTGACAATCTATTTTCAAACTACACTATCCCTTTGATGGGGATGGGAGCTTGTACAGCTCAAAAGCAAGGATTTTTTTTTTTTTAAATAAAAGAAACGCTGTCTGTGTGAGTATGTGTCAGACATGTCCTCACCTGCCACTGACTTGCAGGCCAGGGAGAAGGAACTCACTTTGCCAGATGTTCAAATGGCACACTGACCTGAGTAAGGAGGGAAAACGAGATGATTAAAACAAGGCAAAAGCTAAAAAATAAAGAAAAGAGACTTTCTACGCCTAAACTACGCGAGCCGTCTTCGAGTTTAATTTAAGCAGACGGCCTTCATAGAGTTTGGATCATTTTATTCACTGCAGCAAACAAAGGACAGACACTGAAAAAAACCTGAAGTGCCTACTTATTACCTGTCAAGATCATAGGATAGTCTGGACAATTAAGTTCCTTGTTTTATATGCAAGTACATTATAAAATATTCAGTCAGTGAACAAAGTCATATTTTATCCATTTGAATTTCAGGTTTGGTTCATGTAAGAATCTTTAAAGAGCTCAGAGTGGTCATTCAGGTTGTCTGCTGTCACTGCTACAGGATGTAGGCACTGAAGGAAGGCCTTGGAGAATTAGTCTGCCTTCATATCATATTTGACTTTAAGCTCCACAGTAACAAAAACTCTTCGTATGCATGTTTTGGTGGTAATTATAAGTAGATTAATGATGACTATTTTCCTGCTTCCAGTATTTCAGATATGCATCACTAGTTAGAGCAGAGTGCCAAGTATAATGAGAAAATGCAGTAATCTAAGTTAGTGCAAACTCTTCTCATCCACTTTCTCCACCAAAAAGAAGAAATAAGGAAAAAAAATTGTTTCAAAAGAGCGAAGAGTGACACCTGCTGCAGATTATTTGTGGTCAAGTTTCATAAAGTTCCTTGTAGTTCCTGTGTGCTAAACATGCCTGCATAACATGTAAGGTTCTCTGTCTTAGTTTACTGTATTAAGTTATATTTATATAGCACCAAATCACAACAACAGCCAGCTCAAAGCACTTTAGATGACGAGGTATAAACCCTACAATAATACAGAGAAAACCCCAACAATCAGACCGCCCCTTATGAGAAAGCACTTGGTGACAGTGGGAATGAAAAACTCCCTTTTAACAGGAAGAAACCTCCAGCAGAACCAGGCTCGAGGAGGGGCAGCCATCTGCTGCATGTGAGGTGATGTCTGAATATCCATCACCAGTCCTGAGTGTATAGAAAGACACAGTGCTAATCTTCCTACCTGTGATGTGGTGATGCGTGATTGGTCGAGGCGTGCAGTGAGATCGGAGGAGGAGACATTAGCCGGGGCCCCGCGATGAAGCCTCATGGCCACCTTCCTCTCTCGCTCAGCTCGCTCTGCTCTCCCAGCCTGAGGAGAGCGATTACCTGTGTGAGCACACAGAAACACACACTTAAAATGAAAACCTGAACTCTGCTGCTGCCCTCCAACACCCAGAAGAAAGCAACACCCTAACCTGACTGCTGGACCCCACGCGTAGCTGGGTTAGGAGGAGCAGCGTCTGCCTCGTTCCTCACTCTGTTGGCTGCAGAAGGGTTTGGACCCGGCGGCAAAGCTCGACCTCCCGCTCCTCTTTGGCCTCCTCCTGGTCTTTCCTCTCCATCTTTCCCCTCTCTCCTCTCCCTTTCGCCATCGTCTGTTGTCCTGCCGGCCCCCTGAGACACAAAGGAATAGCATAGATGAGAAAGTCTGCTAGAAAAGGGATAAATCTTCCAAGTCCAAGTGCGACACGCACAAACTTCAGCATGTTCCAGTCAAAGACATAGTCGTAGGAGAAGCCTTGTCGGTGGAAAAGGTTCCTGAAGAGCTGCCTTAGATAAGAGTAGTCTGGCTTGTCATCAAACCGTAGGGAGCGACACAGGTTCAGATACGTGGAGAACTCAGCTGGGAAACATAGGAGACAGAAGATTTAGAGCAAAGTCAGATGAACAGTCTGACAGAAAAACTGCAAAAACCTCTTTACTGCACTCAAGAACACCACTCTAACAGCTACTCACATGGGTAACCTTTGCACAGCACCTCGATAGGGGTGGACATTTTCTTCTCACTGATACGTTCATACTTCTGCCGCTTGGTGGCAGCCTTGAGTCCTTGCCATGGCAGAGAGCCCAGGTTGAAGTACATGAGAACATAGCCCAGAGACTCCAGGTCATCACGTCTCGACTGCTCTGTGGAGAAAAAGACGGAGCAAAGGGACGAAAAGAGAGAAGAGAATGAAACAGCAGGAAATGTAGGGAAAGAAAGGAAAAAGCTACAGCTCTGAGAATCATGTCACAATTAATAAAAAGGAATCAGAAAAATCATATTGGGGTCCGCAGAACACACACAACAAGCCGTCTCCGCTGCCTTACCGATGCCCAGATGGGTGTTAATGGAGGCGTAGCGAGCGGTGCCGGTTAGGTTTTTATTCTCACGGTAAGGGATGTGCTGGTGTGTCCGGGCGTCACGGTATTTCTTGGCCAGGCCAAAATCGATGATGTAGACCAGGTTTCCCTTCTTCCCGAGCCCCATCAGGAAGTTATCGGGCTTCACGTCTCTGTGGATAAAGTTCTTGGAGTGGATGTACTCGATTCTGCTGATCTGAAGACAGACAAAGGGGGTCACTAGTTATCTTGTATGCTGAGGCACAGTTAACAAAAATTTCCTTTCATGAAGGTAAACGGACGAGTCTCAGTCTTGAGGAAGTGTTTTAAAAATGGTATGAAATTCTGACAAAGTACACAGAAGCTCTCATTTGAGCTCTTAACGTGATTAGTTACTACAGATGATAGGGTGCAAGGTGGAAAAAAAGAAGCCCTGATGAGCTGTTAGGCTTTTTGTGGCCAGTCGGTCTCACCATCTGGTCTGCCAGCAGCAGGACTGTCTTCAGGCTGAACTTGCGGGAGCAGAAGTTGAACAGGTCCTCCAGACTGGGACCCAGCAGCTCCATCACCATGACGTTGTAGTCGCCTTCCGCTCCACACCACTTGATAGCCGGGATTCCCACTGTGGTGTGAGAAGGAGCAGAAATGTTAGGAAACCGAATCATTTAGAGTAAAGATTCTCACTCATATATCAACCTCTGCACATAAATAAAGCTTCAAGTTATTTATCTTATGTCCGTCACTGTGTTATCACAAGCTTAGTGCAGCAGGATGATCATTACTCCTAGTGACCATAAAGACACTCAAATGCTCATTAATTGCATTTCAGTCAAAGATAACTTGAGTTTCAATGCCTTTGTGTGCCCTGAAATGTCTTTCAAATTCACCATAATCTCTTTGCAATCATGGTTGATAGCTCTCAGCAGCCCTAAATACTCCTTAATGACCCTAAAACTATTTACTACATCTCAGCAGACCGGTAGTAAAGCTTTCAAAGAGACCCTGAAATATTTCTCTGTACCTCCACCCTGCATCATTTTGTAGAATTTGCTCTCGATGTGGAGCTGTGGATGTTTGGTCTTCACACATTCCAGTTTAATGGCTACTTCCTCTCCTGTAGCAATGTTTGACCCTGATGAGAGAAACAGAGGTTAGATCAGAAGAACTTAAGTCTACAAAACCCCAAAACTGATGGCAATTGGCACTACTTGCTTAGATACTCACCGAGATAAATATCTCCAAAGGATCCACTCCCTATCTTCCTCCCAAGGCGGTACTTGTTCCCCACCCTCAACTCCATGGCTCCTGAGCTCTTCAACTTGCTGGAACGGTTCGACAGAATCACACAGACACACACACGCACAAAGCTGTCATCAGTCACCGGTGATCAATAGAGTGAAAGGACACTGGCGAAAAGACTGCAGACTTTAGAGTACAAGCGGTTAGGCCTTAGGCTGCTGTATCAGTGAAGGGAAACAGAACTGTAAGCCTGAGCAAAGTACAATGACGTAGTGCAGCCCGAGTTGAATCTCTGGAGCCAGGAGGGAAACTGTGGCACACATGTGGCCAAAGCGTCAAAGAGACACGACCTAATGAAACACCCCTGCTCCTGACGTGTGCCGAGGATGGTTGACAGTAAATTCCAGGCAACAATGTAGGCCAATAAAGTATTTATAAACTGCATGGAGCAAAAAAAACAAGGTGAGAGTGAAGAAGAACAGAGCCTGTAGTTGTGTAACATGATTTATTAAGAACTGCAGGGGGTGGGGGGGAAATCTCACACACACACACACTCTTCCCAAAGCACTTTAAAGGAGTCTTGATCCTGTGTACAAGTGATTTGCATAAACTTGCTATTTCTCACCGGGGTCCCCTCACAAAATTTGAATGAGTCATGTTTTCCTCATCCTGGCCCTAACTGTGTGCACAGCCCTGAAATGAGGACATGAAAGTGTGAGATGATGGAGGGGGCTTTTCGACAAAGGTTACGCTTTTACAAGCCAGCCTGACATCGCATTAATCGCTGACTAAGTCGCCCCCCCCCTTCCCCTTCCCCTTTCAGTCTTGACTGCATTGTAGACGAACCTCCACATACACACCGTGCACTGCTGCACACCGCCAAACCCTTTCCAGCAGGTTTCTCAAGCTCGTTTTCTCTCTCAGCCTTCCAGGAGCTGCTGCTGCTGCTGCTGTGCTGCCAGCGTTACAAAACTGGGACCCACTATTGCAGCAAGAGACTGCAAAAACAGGCGAGACGTGGTATTTTCACCCAGCGTGCTGTTGCCCCAGATATCACAAAGCAAATGAGGAAGGCCGTGCATGCACAAAAACCCCAAAAACCCCACAAATCCAAACAAACAAATAAATAAACAACAACATACCGTTCATGTCTGGATGGCCATCAGATATGGTAATAATTCCCCATAACCGCACCCTCCACACAGGACCTCTGATCGAGCGCACCCCCTCGCCCACCCCAACACGACTATCTGGACTCTGTTTGGCTAACCCAAGCCCTCCCCCCTCCACGTCTCTCTCGCTCTCTCTCACACACACAGACATCTTCGCCAGCCAACATACACCCACCCCCCGAAAACCCTCACCACCATCCCTGCACCTTCTCACCGGCTTCGTGGTCGTCCGTCGTCTCACTCAGGACCCTGGACAGCGACGTACCGATGCGGCTTCGGACGGCTCATAGCCTCGGAGATGCGTGACCCAAACCCGAAGTGTCGACCAAAAAATTACCAGCTAATCCGAGACGACCCGGAGGTGGAGATGCGACTAGAGGAATCTCCGTGGAGTCACGTTTATTTAATGGAAAAAAAAAATCTGAAACTAGACACCGAGGTCCTCCTCTTCCTCTCTCCTTTGGCTGCTCCTCTCCGTCTCCCCCTCACACCCAGCCCTCCCTCACTCTACACCATTGACAATATCAATGATGTCATGCACAGGCTTGCAGAGATGCCCGGATTGTCTTAAAGCAGCAGGGCTGCTGAGAGCTGCTGCTTGCAGGCATGAATGAAGCACCCTGATGCCACCAGCTGCACTCTGATCTCCCCTCGCTCTCAGCAGACTCTAAAATTAAAGCACAATAGAGAAGTATAAGATGATCACCGCCCTGCGTCTGCTGGAGTAAGCTATGTGCCTGTGTATGGAGGACCGAAGCTGCCAGGATTAAAAAATAAATAAATAAATAAAAAAATTAAAATATTAAAACTTAATAATAAAATATCGTTTCCGTTACTTCTATTATTCAGTTTTCTATTAATTATCCTATTTATTTATTTATTTATTTGTGTTCCCATTAAATGTTTTTGCATATTAAGTTGCTCATTCGCTCTGTGATCCCACAATTTTACCCGCCCAAATAAAAGGTAAATAATTAATGATTGAAAGTCAGATGTGTACTTTATTAGGTACACCTGTCAGTTAGCACAGATAACTAATAATGACAGCAGGTCAATGCATTTAGTCATGAAGACATGCTGAATTTTAAACTGAGGATTAGGATGGAGGTTAAAGTGACTTTGGTGCAAGATGGTCAGAGCGTTTCAGAAACTGCTGATCTCTAGGGTTTACAGAGCATGGTCTGAAAAAAAGAAAATATCCAGCGAGCAGCAGTTCTCTAGATGACAATGTTGTGTTGATGTCAGGGTAGAATGGCTAGACTTTGAGCTCAAAGGTAGGCAGAAAGATTTCAAATAACCATATGCTATGCATGCATCTCTGAATGCGCAATACACATACACACAAAAGACCACGCCAGGTACCACTCCTGTCAGTTAGGAACAGGAAGACTAGGGGATCGATCAGAGCTGGACAACTAAAGACTGGAAAACAGCTGGTGTTGTGAGTCTCAATTTCTGTTTCAACATTCAGACATGAGTCAGTTTAGTGTAAACAACATGAAAGAATCAACCCATTTTGGCTTGTATCAGTGGATTACACTGGTGTGGTGTCCATCTACAGTGTACCCATCTTCTGATGGCTACTTCCAGCAGGATAAGGCACCACATCAGATCACCTCTAACCAATTTGGTTGACTGTACTCCACTCACCAGATTTCAATCCAACGGAGCATCTTTGAAGGTGACGGGAAATCGTGGATATGCAGCTGACAAATCTTCAGTAGCTGTGCTATCATGATAATATGGACCAAAATCTGTGGAATGCTTCCAGCACCTTGTTGAATTTGTGCCATGAAGAATTACGGCAGTTATGAAGGTAAAAGTGGATCCAACCCAGTAGTAGGGAGATCTAACAAATAAAGTGTCTATTCCAGTGTTTTCACAGTTTTTATCATTTAGATTTTATTTACTACATTAAAAAAAAAAAAAGTATCAGGCTGACATTCCTGTTTACTGAAGATTCATTTTATCAATTGAGTATCTAGCTAAAGAAAAAATAGCTAAAATCGAATTGTTTTGATTACAGGGTCGACTAATGACCCAACATTTTGATGCCATCTGACATTTCACCCCTGGAAATGTCAACACTTCATTTTATCCTATTAAGACATTTGATAGTGAGATCATAACTGGCGTATGATTTAAGTCAAAAGATGTTTTGTGAGTTCAGTGACCATGACCTTTTTTTTCTTTAAATGTTCCTTCCTATGTCAGAGAAAATCAATTTAGTTCATCAAATCGTAGACAAAAATACTTAGAAAACAAAATCCTGAAAGCACAAATAACAGTCTATGCCACCCTCGACTTCTCAAGAAAACTACTCAGAGGCACAAAGTGAAAAAAAGACAGTGCTTCAATTCAACCTTTATTATCTTGTTCTTTTCTGCTTTAAATTAATTTCCTCTCCTTTTATGTAACATCTGAAACAAAGGAAAACATCCTGAACAGGAGTGATAATAAAGACTGACTTAATTTAAACTGATACATAATAAAAAGAAACACAGTAAAACATAAAATGTCTTTAACGTGTCTGTAAAACACTGTTTCCAGCTCAGCTTGGTATGGTAAGATGTGGCATCTTAATAAAAATGCCTTCGGTTGGTTGCTTCGTCTTAAAAACAAAATATTCTCTTATTGCATTTAAAAGAAAAATATATATAAACGGAAACAAAAAGCGACTAAAAACACAACTTAGGAGACAAATGCAATAGTGCCAATGTTTTTGAACTTTTTAGCTATCACAACATCCAGTCAAGCACGCAAAAATGTGTACACACACACACACACACACAGTCTTTCTCTCAAATGTAAGCTGTCAGATTTACATCTATTCACTTCCCTGACTGGAGAAGATCAGTGTTCAAAGGCAAGCACGCACGCACACACGCGCACACACATGAATCTCTCATGGACAAGAAAAAAGAAAAAAAGGAAAATAAACATTCAATGTTGCAGCAATAACACAGACACTCCCGATATAATTGTCATCATAATCACATCCTTCTCCATTCGGTCGTAACTGTCAACACTCAGTTCATGCACACACAGGCAGGCAGGAGGGCACCTTGTACAGCGAGTAAATATGTGATCATAGTCACCATTACATCATGACAATATATAATAACCAACTTGATTTCTTGAGTAAGAAAAAATACAATAGCGAGGTCAGTGTTTGAAGGGCAAATAAGAGGACATCTCTGGATTTCCACTGTTTTTTTCCACACATTTCTCATTTCTTCTAAAACAGAAAACAAACTGATAAACAACCAACGCACATCGACAAGGAGATACAATTTTGCTTGTCAAATATAAGAGCAGTGTGTAACTGATGAAAAGGTGTGACGACGCTGTTGACATGGAGGGTGGGTGGCCGCTGGGTGTTAGCCAAGGCCACTGCTGCTGTAACATTTAATTGTTCTTTAAGGTCTATGTAGTTGTGTTGTAGCTCTGTTTCAAACATGGAGGGATTTGTGGAAGGATGCGTCAACAACAAACCCAGAGGCATATAGTGCAAGTTTGGCTAATGTTGTTTTTTTTGTTTTGTGTTTTTTCCACCCTGGGTCCCATAGTGATGGCATATTCCCACCAATGCAGACGTGTCGGTACCTACTAAAAAGACTCTTTCCTTTTGCGCATCTCAAACGTTGCTGATCGTCCATTTGACTCAGTAGTGTGGCGCTGTCCCAGATTTTTTATAAAGTCCCGATCCTTCCCACTCTTAAGCTTCCAAAAGTGGGAACTCCGAAGTACGCCAGCCAGGTCTAAGAGGGCTCAGTCTGCATGTCTGACTTTTGAGATTTGACCATTAAATAGCAATATAAAATTAAAAAAAGTGGCACACTAAAAACAGCAATAGCTAAACTTGTTGACGTGTAGGACTCTGGCTGAGCCTGTCTACAGTGCATGCCTGAGTGATTGGGTCTCTGAATGCAGGTGTGTGGTCTGAAGTACAAAGACAAAGAGCTATCCAGTTACGTCCTAAAGAGTTTAATGGATTTCACCTTTTTCCCCCGGTTCAAGTTTTACTGTTGTCTTCATTTAAAGTTAGGCGGTTTAATGTCTGTGTGAAAGTAATGTGTGCATGTAGCTTGTGTGTAGTATGACTGTTGAGTGTCTATGTTGGATGACCAGTGTAGCTTTTTTTTCTCCACGTCAATGCAGAGCATGACGTGTTTCACCTTAGGTGTAAAACGTGTGTGTCAGCTGGCCCCTCAGATAGAGTCGCCCCCCCCGCCCAGGAGGTCCCCTGGAAGCAGCGAGGCGGGGCTGCCCATCTGGTGACGATCCTCAAGCGCCGGAGAAGCCCAGAGGCTACTGCTGGGGTACCCTGTCCCCCCCATCCCACCCACACTTCCCCACAGACCCTGCCTTCCGGCCTCCACACCTCCGGCCCCACCTATCCCGGTGCCGTTGGTGCTCCATTGGGTGAAAATGCCCAATCCGGGCCCCTGGGTGGCAGACTGGTCCGACGAGCTGCCTGTGCTTTCTAGACTTTGCCATGCAGAACTGGAAGACCCAGCTCCTCCATTTCCTGCCCCTCCGACTGTGGAAGCTCCATCTACTCCTCCTACCCCACCGTTTCCTCCTGCTCCACCTCTTTCACAGCTTCCTCCGTTACTGTTAGCCCCAACTATGGAGGCTGCTGTAGGCCCGGAGCCTTGGGAGCCGGCTGCAGCTCCTCCGCTTCCTGCTCCTCCAGCCTGGGAATGTGCAATGTAGCGAGCCACATCTTCCTCACTCATAAACTCCGCTAAGATGGTTGTGTTACCCAAAACACACCTGGGGTAAACAGAAAGTCCGTCATACACTTGTAATGAATGAAGGGCCTCAAAAGGCTTTTCAGCCTCAAAACGAACTGCAAACGAAAGTTTAACACTCAGTTTGTGATGTATAGTCTACACAACTGTGAAACACACAAAGTGAAACTATACCAGAATATGGTTTGCTACACATCACGTTTGCGAGCAAGTGAAAATGACTAGGCTTGTTCTTTCTGCAGGATCCAGATCACCTCTAAACTTCAGAACTTTATTGTAAAAACAACACTTAATGGTTTAACACTTTTCCAGGGATCAGTAACAGGGATCTTTGCAACTCTTGAAAGTCAAGCGTTATGATATTTTACAGAGAAAATGCTCAATTATGAAACAAACTAGGACAATATAATGCTGACCTTTAGATTTACTGGTAGATGGTTTTTTGTTGACGGTGAATAAAGGCAAGCTAGCCATTTGCTACCACTTCTAGTCAACATATTAAGCTAAGCCAAGATGCTACTTTAGTTTCTTTTACTTTAAGATTTACTTTAAAAAGATGTTATCAAAATAATTCCTTACATGTGAAGTGCACTCTGAGCCTTGGCTGCCTCTTGTCTGGAGCTGTAGCGAATCAGAGCAGTGCCCTGGGTCAGGCCAAGGTGAAAGGTCAACAACGGCCCGTGCTGCATGCAGATGGTTCTCAGAGTGGATCCATCAATCTGTAGTAAAAAAAAAAAAAAAAACAAGCAGACGAAAGATCTTAAAAGGACAGTAATAGGTTAAGATGTCAAACAGACTGGGATTTTTAAATGTGCTATGTTTCAAACACTGAAACACAGCACTGCCAAAATCAGGGGCAACCATGATGGACCTTCACTGCAGTTTCAGGCTGTCTAAGTAGATTCTGTTGGGCTGGCTATAGAGATAGGTGGTGATTTCTGCGGTTCATAGAGAATCATGTAAGTCTGGATAATAATCACAGGTCTGTTTGGTGTGTCACAAGCATTTAGCTCCAGCTAAGATAGCTTTGGGGATCACTAGACCTTACAAGGTGTGCTTCCACAACAGCACCACACCAAGAATTAAGGAAGGCAACAGAGATGGTGATCATGAGGCCTTTAAAAATATATATATAACTAAATAAATAAATAAATAAAACATTTGTTTAAAGATGCTTTGGGTGGTCAATACTGGACTCCATGTTCAGCAGAGAAATTTAGTTCAATTTTATTTATGCAGCGCCAAATCACAACTGTTGCCTCAAAGCACTTTAAGTTAAAGACTCTACAACAATACAGATTACTTAGAGGACTCAGTTCTACTTGTTCAGGCACATGATCAGGATTGGACGAGAGACCTCTCTGATCTGGCCTGGGAGTGGGAGTGCTAGAGATACCCCAAGAGGAGGTGGAGGAGGCTGCTTTAGTCTCAGCTCCCACTGCCGCTAATACAAATGTGAAATGGACTAATCAGTTTGAATTAATTAATAAATAGTTTTATTTGTTTTCTTCTCTGCATTTTGAGAAATTCTTTTTCTGCAGATCTGCCTGAATGTGTGTGTTTGTGTACCTGTGGCGTGAGGTTGCTGAGCACCAACCAGCAGGTTTCTCGAGAGCTGCCGTCACTCCAGGTCGAGCCTGCACAGAAAAGAAACCGAGGAGAAAAGTGGTCTTAGTAACAGGAGTCATCCATGGAGTGTCACTTTATTTTTCCTCCCAGTTTCTCAAAATAAATGATGAACAACTTTCCCACTGCATGAACTGAGCCTCACTTAATCTTCCAAATGAAATATAAATGGATTCTTTAGCTCAAAATAACACTTTCAGTAATCAAAGACATTTTTTTTTAAATCTCCTGACTAAACATTTTTAAAAATTACTGCGTTCAAAGACAAAAACCAAAACAACATGAAAAATTAGTCACAGCGTTACCAGTGCTGTTCGAGCCACTACTCCAGCTGCGGGCAGCCAATCGAGGGGCTCCTCCTGACCAAGGGGAAGGCGATGGCTGCTTTTGACTGGCTAGGCCTGGAGGTGGGCGGGATAACTGGGTCTGGCTGCTGCCACGACTGGCTTTCCAAGACTTAGGTCCAATGGGCTCTGGGGGCCAGCTGGTCTTGTATTCTGTGTACTTTGCTGTAGGAGACAAAAGGACACAGGCAAGACGGAGACTTTAAAATATCTGCAGACAGTGGATTAATGTAAGGAGCAACACATATATTCCATATTCTTTTAACTGGTTCATTACAAAGCTACTCCCTGATGTCCATGGTTTTCCAGGACTAGAATTTTCTAACATATTTAAGTGCCGTCCAGATTTCACTGCAAATTATCCAAGTATCTGCAGAATAACATTTAAACCTGAATCTGTTAAAATTGTGACCTTCAAAGCAATCAAATCCAATTCAAATGTATATTGGAAATTCTTTCACCGCTTCATTTACTTTCTCTTCTTGTAGAGTTTATTAAAAACCCGACAATTCACTATTACCAGAAATTATGAAGTAAAAATACAAACGTAGATAAATTAACCAAAAGCCTAGAAGGAAGATGGTATATATTCATGTGTATGGTTACCTGAGTTGTGTGCGTTGTTGAGAGGACTGTCTGAGGCACTGTAGGGCCAGGCACCAGGTGAAGGCAGCAAGGTGTTGAGAGGAGGGGTGGAATCTGCATACAAAGATAGTGAGAACCATAAAATGAATGATCATAAACGATGCAAAAACAGCCTCCATGGGTAACATATGTAGAGCTAAAGTTGCACCTTTCCAATGTCAAACTGCTTTTTATACATGCCAAGTGAACATCAGCAAAATTTGGAAAACAACATATGAATCCAATGAAGATTAATTTTCTATTTCATGTCATAAAGCGCTGAATCACCACAAAAGTGACACTCATGACACTTTTTATACCAAAGTTACAACAACATCCTGGAAAAAACCCAGTGACTCTCTCCGACTATGAAATCAATCACAGTGGAGGAAAACAAAACCTTCCTTTTAAACCTTTAGGAAAGCCATTAGTTTCAGTTTTAAGCACTTGTTTCCAATTAGTCAGATAAGGGAAAACACAAGAGGGAAAAATCTGTGTCAGCAGGCTGCGACCAAGTTTACTGTGAAAACAAACCCACTTGCACTGGCAGTAAAAACACTGATCTATGTGAAAAAACTAAATTGAACGTTCTCATACCTGCTCAGTAATGCAGATGAGATGAAAAATATAATTTTGGACTGCGCCATTGTGCAAAAAGGAGCCACAACTCCCTGTTTATATCTTTACTTGGTAGCAAAATATGAGGAGTGGTATCCATAAGAGTATCGGGTGTCGACACGCAAATGCTAACCTGTATTGTCTTGTAACAATTGGTGCTCTGTATCATTGAGAGTGGGTGGCACTGTGTTTCCCATCATGCTCCCTGGGGTCATGTAGGGGTCAGACTCAGGGTCAACACGGTCAATTCCTTTCCATGGCACACCAGGCTGGAACTCTAAAGAAAAAACAAACATGTGGTCCGTTAAAGCCTGAAAAGCCTAAACTTTAACCCTACAGGCTTAAAGAGGACATGAAACAGCACAATTTAGTTGGTTTTACACGAAATTAAGAGTTGTTCTTTTTTTCTGTTCATAGTAAATTACAAGTGGTTAGCTTATTACAGAGGGGAAGAAAGACAAATTAACAGGTAGTTGGCAGAAGATGGCGCTGACAGATGATTTGACAAGTTACCTTTGACACCTTATGGTTTATGTTTTCAAGCCAGTAAGCATGAAAGACATTTATGACAAAAAATTGCTCAAATAACAATTGGTGCTATACGGAGGTGTAGAGAGGTTGAGAAACACCACCTTATACAGGTATGGTAACTGCACAGGGATGCCACCCTAGCTCTACCCACCCTTACCAGATACTCTGCTGTGAGAGGGATATTTTGGGAGAAGCAACATGCTCGCTTTGTGAAGTCTGTGTGGAGACAGCCAACAGCAGGTACACTTATGCTAACAATAGCTTGGCTTTAGTTGAAGATGTCGAACTAAACTGACATTTTTTTAAAAGTTGCTCATTTTAAGCTGAAAATCACATCCACAGATGTTGTTTCAAGTGTTCAAAACTAGTATACCTGCTAGTTAGTAAGCTACTTTGCAAACTTGCAGTAATTGGCAATTAAGTCAGGAGCACAGACTCTAAAGTGACCATTGGGTAACCGCTATTAGTTAAACGGCTAAATTCACATATAAGACTATTTTAAGACTTCGATTTTGTTGAAACAGAAGCTTTACTGTCCTCCTGAAATGTTGTTTGGTGTTGTGAATGTCATCTACTTTTCATGTGGACAGCTGGCAGTGACAGTGATGAAAATAAAATGTAACAAAATTAAGCATTGTGGTTATTCTTTTCACAATCATTTACTGAGTGTAGTCTATTAGAATCATGCTGAGTACAATGATCAAACTTAATTTTTTTGGCTTTTATTAATACTAATTAATTACTGTTTATAGCACTACCCGGCCATCTCCTTACAGCGCACAGCTAATTCTTGTGTTAGCTGGCCAGGTGGGACAATCTGTACACCTAACAAGGCAAAATTAAACAGAGGGGCCAGCCTTAGACTTCAGCTTGTTAGTCTGAGCCACCCTTTTCTGCACACAGTCCTCATTTATAAAGTGCTCTATAAACTCTAGCATGATGGCTAATGGGTAGATTCTCCCATTTCAGCTCAGCTGGCATCAACAAAGAACCACTTAAGAGAAAAGAGAAAAACTCATTGCTGTACTGAAGTGACCCCCTTAAAGTACTTTTTAGTTTTGGTTTCCTTGTTTTCCACTGGGTTAATGGTTCTGTCACTGTTTAGCTGACATAAACCAATGGTGGGCTATTAACAGCAACCAACCAACACAGTGATGTCACTGATGTCAAGATTTGCTCTAACAACTAACTTAAAACACTGAATTTTTAAATCTAGTTTCATAGACTGATAATGTATGACAGCTTTTTTTTTAAAGCAGGTGTCTATGATTAAAATTAGAGGTAATACATGTTGTGTTTCACGTCCTCGTTACATATAGTGCACAAATTTGATAATCATCATCTTGATTTAAGGTAGTCACTAACCAGGGGGCCAGCTTGGTGTGGAGGCAGGCTTGGCACACATCTTGTTGCCAGGGGTGCGATGCCAACTGTCACTCAGCCCTTCTCCAACCATCATGTCATACTGCGCATATGGTGAGCCCCCTGGCATCTTTATGGGGGTGACAGGACCTGGTAGGTAGGAAGAGAGCGATCACAGTAAGATGCGACTTCACAGCTAATCTTAACCCTTTCTGCCTGCACTATGAAATTACTTTCAAAAAAAGTTATAATCTCACCATTTTTATGAAACGCATTCTCAGATGAGGAAGTGTCTGGAGAACAGTTTCCCTCCATCATCCACTTGAAACGGGACTGCTGACCCCCTAGGTCCTTCATGGCTCCAGGCCCCCCCACCACAGAGCCACCCAGGTCCAGACCTGTAAGGTTCACCCCAGATCCAAACCCTGAAGAGAAATATTACAAAGGTTATTTTGTTTTAACACATATGTAGTAAAGTGAATCCACAGCTGCCATAAAACAAAAAACAAAAAAAACCAACCTACACTACATTCAGTTAATTTCAAAATTAAAAAATGTTTCAGTTTCATTGTTGAAACAACAGTTTTAGGACATTTTTTTATTTAAAAAGTAATTGTTTACCAGAGTATGGTCCTAGATTTTTTTGGTGCAGGTCAGCCACAGATGGTGCCAGGCCTGGGTGGGACATGGGATCAGCCACAGGCAGTTTAGGACCCCCTCCTCCACCATGGTGGGAGGGGGATAGTTTGGAGCTGCTGCTTAACCCCCCGACCTGCCTCTGCTGCTGGAGCACCGCCATAATCCTGGCCAGCTGAGATGATATAACAAAAACCAAGAACAATCATTGAAGAGGTGGAAGTAAAAAACAAAAACAAAACAAAACAAGAAGAGAGAAGTGTGTGTGTGTGTGTGTGTGTGTGTGTGTGTGTGTGTGTGTGTGTACCTGCTGAGGGTCAGTCTGCTGACGTGTGTTTGGTGTGAACTTCCTCTGGTTTTGCAGTAGCTGCTGCTGCTGCTGTTGTTGTTGCGGCTGCTGCTGCTGTTGGAGGAGGAGCTGACAAGCCTGAATGGACATTAAAAAAGATGCAAAAGGACGTGAGATCGCAACATAAAGAAAAAAGAATTAAGAGCAATATTTTTGGAAGTTCACTGTACAAGCCAGAAAAAAAAGAGAAAAAGTTTGCTTCAAGACCAGTTTTAGGTCACATTTTGTTTTGCATCCTTCACACTGCAAAAGTATTTGAATGGATTTTACGGTTTCAGTGTTATAACAAAAAAAATTAATTTCCTTCTAGCTATTTGGCTACATAATTTCATATATATGCTGACTGTGTCACACAAATTATGCATGAAAATTAGTCACACATATGAGAAAGTAACAATCAGAGGGAATGACGCCTTGGTAACGGTGGTGTACGAAAAGTACAGATCAGATTCTCCAGTGGCTGCGTACAGCCTTGCCTATGCCCTTAGCAGATGTGTGCTGGAGCACTGCAGTAGCCTTCAGAGACATATAATGCTGCTTCTCACCAGCTGAAACTGGATGTGGGGTGGGTAGATGCTGCTGAGCATTGCAATATGCTGGGGGGACAGCTGCGGAGGGAACACACCTCCCCCAACTCCTGCCACCCCTCCCACACCACCAACTCCCCCCATGTTTCCACTGGGAGGGGGCATCTGCTTCAGCACAGAGCCTGGCACCTAGAGACAGACAGCAGACGGGCACACCTGTTACCAAAGAAACATTTTGCTTTCCTGTAACTATAAGCAAGTACATTAGCTTCTTCCTGATCAACATTCAATCCCTTTACATGGTCTCATCAGTTGGTGACAGAGATGCACTGACTGAAAGCTTCATGAAATCTTTTCCAGTCTGAAACACTGATTTTTTTTTTTTTGGTAAAAACTAAAACTGACTACATACATAATATTTCTAACTTTTAAAAGAAATTGTAATGTATGGCCATATTAAAATATTAACCATTTACTAACTCTTATAGTCTCGCTAAGTGCAGGGTGTTACAAGGCTTTTGATCGCTTTCACTTAAATGAGAATGTTAAGCAAGAGTTGCTTATTGTAAAAAATGAGAGATGACTGGACACCAACCAAGTCTACAGACAGATCAGCAGATCTATGAACATGAGGAATGATGTATGCTACATTAGCATATTACTTTTTACTTAAGACTCATTAAGTAATTACATAAGTAATGTATGTATCCATGTATGTATGTATTCTAACCGTACTAAACTGAGCAATGCCAGAAAATGCAGGGCTCTAGAATATGAGTATTTTGTTACATAACACCAGCTACAAGGCAAATCTGGCTTACAAAGAAAAGTACAGCCTTTACAGTTTCCAAGTTGAAATCATTCTGCATTTGTATCAGCTACATCCGATATAAACAATAAAAACAACATGGCACAAAATGAGAATGGTTTAATGTATGACGCAGATGTCAAACTAAATTTACACCACATAGCCCACTTTGATCTTCAAGTGGGCTAGATCAGTTACTCTCCCCTTTCTAATAGAGTAAAGACATTTAAGTAAACATTTAGTGCCTGAAATGTCTTAATATAAGAAGATGAAGTACAATTTCAAAAACAGGTCTCAGTTTTTCTAAATAATAAATGTGAAAACTTACAGAATAAGTTCTGGTAGCTCATTGCCAAGACTATCCAATATTTAAAACAATAATAATAAACTTTTATCGTAGATAGTGGAAAAACAGGAACTTTTCTGTCATTTAAATTTAAATCTATTAAATAAAAAAATTTTTTAATACCTGAGGTGACAGGAACTGATGAGGCACTTGCGCTCGTATCCCTGGTGACTGGTTTATCTGCGGGATACTTGGCTGATGTCTGGACTGAGCCATTCCTCCACTACTGCCAAAGATATTGTGACCAGCCTGCGATCAAACACAGAAAATTAAATGTCAGATGACCTACAGTGGAGGATGGAGTATGTGAAAATCTTAAAAAATTAAGCCGAATGTGACAGAAGGTGGATGTAAAACTTTTCATATTTATGAACATCTAATGAAAACAGAAGATTTATACAAGGACTTTAAAGACATTAGGGCAGAAACAAAAGGAGTGATTATCTTACTTGTCTAAAGGGGATAGAGTGGTTGAAGAGGGAATGGGGCTTGTAGACAGAGGGTGGAGAGTACAGAGAGCAAGGACCCTCCTCCCCAAGGCACCCATCCTGATTGATCAAAGGCAATGTCTGTCACAGTGACAGCCAGTGGAAGACCAGTTTTGGTGGTATATTATGGTGTAGGGGAAGTTTGAGGAAAGGAGAAATGAGGCAAATGGAACAGGCAGGAAGAAAAGGTAGAATCACAAGAGGAAAAAATTATGATAAAAGACAACATGTTATCTAGACATGAAAGACACGAGATACAAAGACATGGTAATGAGGCATCACCTTGTCATAATAAGCCCCAGCATCCCCAGGTGCTGCCTCTTTGGAACCAGGAGGACGATAAGACACCCCCACACCTCCTCCTCTTCCTCCCTTCCTCATGTCTCCATTGTAATCAGTCATTCCCATGCCTCTTTTATCCATCTCTATTTTCTTCTCCTGGATAGAACCTGAAGTTGGGTCAATGTTTGGGCCACTGGGATCATCATTCTGTCCAACAAAGAAACCCAATTTCACCATCATGAGCACTGCTTTTAACACTCACTGCACAGAACACTATAACATGTCAAATGTAATTTATGTTAATTTTTAGTATGAATTCCTACCACAACAAGAAGTAAGAACGTTTCTATCTTACCATCAACCCCATGTTAGAGAACTGTCTGTTAATGGGGCCCATCCATGACTCTCCTCCACCAGCTTTCAATTGGCCCTAAGAGACAAATACAAGGAGAGCAAAGGAAATTACTTTAAAGATTTTTTTTGTTATAAGAATTCACAATAAAAGCATTCCAATTGTGGGACTAATTCACGTAAGTATGTTTACTCGCCTCTGTCAGTGCGCCCCAGGGCAGCTGTGGCTACAATGTAGCTTGCCATCACCAGTGTGTGAATGGGTGGATGACTGAATGTAGTGTAAAGTGCTTTGTGGTCCATAAGGACTAAGTAAAGGGCTATACAAATACAGGCCATTTACCATTTATTTTATCTCTCCTAAGGAATGTTGACAAGACTAAATGATGGCTAAATAAATATATTAAAAAAAAAAAAAATCATGAAATTACTTCAAATAATTTAATTGTTTTTTTTTTAATAAAACAGAACCTGTTAAGGACATCTGTCCTTCCACTTAATAATTGATTTTTCCTTTACAGAGATCAATTTTCCCCAACAGTAACCCACCTTACTGCTGGGCTTCTTCCCACTGTGGCTCTGACCCCAGCCACCATTGCTTCCCTGTCCCCAAGATGACCCACTTCCCTGGGAGCCAGTACTATTCCACATGCCGCCACCTTCCTCCTCATCCTCCCAGCTTGGGTTACGTGATGCTGCCACAGGGCTCTCTTTGTTCCCCCAGCCATCTTGCATAGTCTTTGAACCTGCAGAATAAAAGTTACAAGCCATTATCAGATTATGATTAAAGCCATTAGAAAATGACATTTATATAAATACAAACACTTTAGTTGTGTGTCTACTGCATCATGCATCATAACAAAACCCGGTACAACCAATGCAAACCTCAAAATCAGACTGTATGACTAACACTTGCGATTCGTTTCAAAGACGTGGTTTCGTTTAAAACTGATTTTCTGACCAGATTTGATGGGATTTGAAGAAGGGTTTCCCCAGCATGTTGTCTTTCCTCCAGCATCATCAGGGTCTCCCCAACCAGTCGGAGCATCACTAGGCTTCCCCCAAGCTGCTGTGCCATTGTCTACTGTAGGACTAGTTGGGGAAGTGCTCCCCCAGCCTGATGGACCTGCAGATACACATGGGCATGGTTAAGGTGAGAAACAAGAAAGAGGCTTCTTTTAATCAATGTTTATTTGGTTGTTTTTACAGGGGAAGTAAAAAAATAAGAGTCTACACAAAGGACACTTCTTTGAACAGTTCATGGCTTCATGTGGTCTGGCTCACTGATCCAAAAATCAAAGTGTTTTGTCTGCAACCATACTGGCTTCCGCTATCAGTCAGCAATGACGCTTCACTGCTACTGTGGTTCCACAGTCACGACTGCAAAAACGTCAAGCTGCTGCTTGGTTGACTACTTTCCCATGGCTGAGCTGCTATCTTATAACACTAAACTTCAGTGATGACCTATATAACAGTTGCTCTAGCTGTCCCATTAAAACTGCACATTCAACAGTGGATTTCTGATTTGTTCACTTCATTCAAACAGTGATTTTTGGTGGCAAACTTCAGCTTCTTCAAATTGCTGTTTAAGCAATGAACAAATATCAATTTATACAAAGCAATTATACAGAAAACTGTTTTGTTTTGATTTCAGTACATTTAACATAATATCCTTGTGTTTAACCACAAGAAAATCTTACTAACCAATGGGATCACTTTTATTCCAAAAAAGATAAAAATAAATCATAGCACAAATCAGACCTTTCTCATTTTCACATTACAATGTGTAACAATGTATAAGGTGTGAACGAGTTCAGCAACTCTGGCTATAAAAAAGACAACAAAAACAAAACAAAAACAAAAAACAACCAACAATACCTGATCTAGTTCACCTAGACACAATGCTTTCAAAGGAAGAAATGTTTCATCACTCATCTAAAGTGAAAACAATGCATTCAGATTAACTGTATCGGCTTTATCTGATCTAAAGTGGTCTGACCTCCACTTCAAGACTTCGCTGCAACAAGGCAACACTTCCTGCACAGAAACCCTGCTTGTGAACCACTTGAGAGTTTAAAATCCTCCAGTGTATACAAAATGGTCACCATTCAATTTAAATTTGGGGAAAGATAAAAGTCAAAGGGAACAAAAATCTGGTGAGTCGAGTGGGTGGTGATCAACAATGATGACTGGTATGCACGTGTGCCAGTGTACAAAGACACAAACTAAAGTTAAAGTGGTTTGTGCCAAATGCATTTCCTCAGATTAAAGGCTTTTTCACACCGGGTGCGTAAAATCTATATGAATATTTTTCTGCATTAAAAATATTTTTCAGGCTCGCCCATTCTTAATGCAGCCAATCACAACAATTGTGTATTTTCACTGATATGGAAATAGGGCTGCTCGATTATGGCAAAAATGATAATCACGATTATTTTCACTGAAATTGAGATCACGATTATTTGACGATATTTATTTAACCCTTTAAGACCTACTATAGAACCAAGTCCACCAGAGCTTATATATATATTTTTTTTTACATGCTGTAGTGCCATTTGTGGGAGCATTTCAAGTTGCTATACATCAATACAACTGTTATAGCCCATATTTTAATAATATGTATGCATTAAGTCCATAGTAATTACATAAATTGCAAAAAAGTGCAATAAACTACAAAAAAAATTGAAAATCGCTTTTGTTTTGTTTACATATATTTCTACTTGGAGAAATTTAAGAGGCTTATCCCTCAAAACTTTAAAAACAATAAAGTTGCAAAAAATTGTTTACAACAACAGGAAATTTATTTTGAGTGTCTTCATAGTTTTATTTTGGAAATACAGCAATTTTTATATACTGCAGGAAAAACAAAAAACAATCCTATGATGCAAATTTGCAAAGAAAACAGCATGTGCATCATTTCACTGTGGGAAGTGTTACGAACAGCTGATAGGAACGGCGAAGCGTGTTTCTGGAATATTATGTTTTTGTTCCTGCAAGCGCTTTTTATGCAATTTTTGCAAAGCTATATGTGGAACGAAACCGTGACCGAGGACAAGCTGATGGCATAAGATGTAAGTACAACTCCTCCGGTTTCATATGCAAAACAAATTATTGCGCTAGCTTACACGGTTCAGGTTCTACAGGGATTTAACAATAGTTACGCAAAACGGAGCGTGCTGCTCTGACCGGCTTTAAAGGGTTAACAATGACTTTAAAAAATAATATAAAATAGTGTGCAACACCACTGAAGTTTTTTAACCTCTCTTTTCAACCAACAGCAGTCACTCTCCAAATAACTTCTGCTTAGCTTTCCGAGCTTCCCTCGGGTCCTCTTAATCAGCGGTCTCCAACCTTTTTTGCACCACGGACCGGTTTATGCCCGACAATATTTTCACGGACCGGCCTTTAAGGTGTCGCGGATAAATGAGGGAGGGGCTAATAATCGGCTCAGTCATTTTTAATGATCGTTGAAAGCCCAGATCGTAATCGTGATTAATTGAGCAGCCCTATATGGAAATAATAAAATGATACCATTTTACCTCAGACACACAGCTAAACACACTCGGCTCTCTGAAATTGTGTTCCCAACTCTGCCAAGAAGTGTTCAAACTCGCCTATGACATCCTTTCATACGTAAGAAAGCCGTGATACATCTTCAACTCCTGGATCAAACCATGAAATTCTCCCTACTCCTGCCTTCCTGTGAGAACTGGATGAACCAAGAATTTGTTTCTTCATTTTCTTGTTTATAAACATCAGGACCAGCTCTTCATCACTTCATGTCAACCTCATTTTTTATTTCAGTCTTTAAAAAAAGAATTCTACAAAAATGCAACGCGCTTGGTGTGTATACAGGTTATTTGGCTGGTTCTGATCCGTAGAATTCTGAATTTCGCATTGTTTTTTTGCGCAGCACGTTCAGTGAGTAATGTCTTTACGCAGACTTGAGTCTGACCCTGAGGGAGACTAATTCAAAATGCACAAATAATAAACAGTGACAGAAATGATAAGCATGCGGCAGGTTGCATTCAGGTTTGAAAACTATAACTATACCACTAAAAAGTCCTGTTTGGAATCTGAGGCCAGCTATGATTACCAGCAATGATTCTCAATATCTAGGACAGATCAGTTTCCTCCATAAGTTTATCACTGCTCTTTGAGTACACTTTGACATGATGGCGGAAATGCAAACAGTCAGATAAAAGAAATTAACAGAGGTGAACAGGGAGACGAACTGGAACAAGAAATTGATAAAAAAAAAAATTATCAGGTATTGTTGTGGATTTGTATGGGTTGAGTTATGGAACTTATGATTACACCCTGGTTAGTTAAATTAAATTCCTAATAACTTACCCATAGCGGAAGACTTCCCAGGTCCAGTGTTGAAGTCTCTGTTACCTCCAAGTGCTGCAGTCTGCCTGCTGGGCTGCTGCTGCACTGGAGGTCCCTGCTGTTGCTGTTGCTGCTGCTGCTGCTGCTGCTGTTGCTGCTGCTGGGCCTGGGCCGGGCCCTGGGCCTGGCCCTGGACTGCATGACCACTGTTCTTATCCCACAGGTTGACCGGTTTGTAATGATCTGGGTCTCCCCATGCTGATGTTCCATCATCTACTTCATTCTTCCGGCTTATGGACTGCGGCGAGGGTTCCTCCCAGCCGCTTGGTTCAGATCCACTTCCATCTCCTCCAGGGACACCAGGGATGGGCCCTGAAGTCCAGCCTGAGCTTTGGTTCTGATTCTGGGCTTGAGAGATGAGTTTCCTCCCCCCACCCCCTTGCATAGCCCCTTGGTCCATTGCTTGGTGCAGCTGTGGATGCTGTGATTGTTGCTGTTGCAGTTGTGCCTGTGGGCCTGTGATGGAGCCCGACTGGCTGTTTGGCATCTGGTGCATTTTGTTTCCTCCACTCCAACTTTGTTGGGGTTTGGACCCCATGCCTCCAACAACACCAATACCCCCTCCTCCACTTCCTCCACCACCTGTACCCCCTGCCCCCCAGGTCCTCCGGGGAGCACTTTCACCCCAGTCTCCCCACCCACCCACACCTAAATCCCCACCTGAGTGCCCTCCTCCATTCTTCCTCTCATCTCCCCACCCTCCTCCACCACTGTTTAATTTGGAGTCTTGCTCTCCCCAATTCTTACCTACCCCAGCCTTCTGTTCTGATCCCCACCCACCCCCTCCATTCCCACCCATGTCTTTCCACCCTCCTGTCCCTTTTTCATCCTGACTTCTTCCCCAGCATCCAGTCACAGAGTCACTTTGTTTCCCAAGATCACCCCATCCTCCTTTTTCTCCTCTACTATTGCCTCTGTATTCATCACTACCCCAACCTGTGGCTTCCTGGCAATCCCCAGCCCCCATCCCTCCTCCACCCCAGCCTGTAGCTTTCCCCTGTTGGCTAGGGCCTGGCACTACCCCTGACCCTATAACAGGTCCAGTTGGAGTCACTGGCCCAGATTGTGATACGCCAATATTTCTCATGTTGGGGCCGATAGGTGGTGGGGCTCTCCCAGACAAAGAAGCCCCACTACTGCTACTGTTGCTGCTGCTCTCCCAGCCCTCACCAGAGGACCCAGTGGATGGAACCAGGGAAGGGCTGACCCCTGGAGTCACAGAATCAGTGCTTAAGGTCCTAGGTCCACTAGAATATTGAGAAGGACCACCGAGAGAAGGTGGATGTTTTGATGTAGCTGATGAGGATCCACCTTTACTCTGTCCTGCATGTTTATCAATGTTCCATTCTGTGTTTTGGCGGATCTGTGTCTGGCCCCAGCCTGTGTTAGACAGGACCCGAGGATCCAGATCAGAGCGATTTAGCAGGCTCTGTAAGGCAGCTTCTGCATCAACTGCCTGCCGACGTGGTCGGCTGCTATTAGGCGCGCCCCCACTTCTAGAATTTCCACCACTGGACGACGATCCTCCTTGTCCTCCTACACCCTCACCCCATTCTCCCGTTTCACTCTCTCCTTTCTGATTGTCCCAGGCTCTGGTAGTAGTGGTGGCTGTTGAGGAAGAGGAGGAAGCAGTGGGCGGGTTCCCTGCTGTGCTGCCTCCACTACTGCTGCTGTTACTGCTGCAGGCTCCACTCATTCCCTCACCTCCTGGATTCGGTCCACCAACCCCACCAGAGTTTCCACCCCACTCACTACCAGAAATCCCTCTTTCACCACCATCTCCCGATAACCCCCACCCTCCCTGAGATACCCCAGAGGTTTGAGTCATGTTGTCCCCATTTCCAGCACTACCCCAAACATTAACCCCACTTGTGGAACTTGGATAACCCCAACCTGAAGTCCCATTATCCCCTTCTGCAGCTCCAAATACCCCCGTGCAAGTTCCTCCACTCTCCCAACCATCAGTCCTTGAGGCACCCTTTTTGGAGTTAGCTGCAGGGTAAGAAGGCTGGCCTCTCCATGAGGAGACAAGGCTGTGCTCTTCACTCATCCCACTTCCTCCCGCACCATGGTCCATTCCTCCCCCTATCCCTTCTCCCCCCGCAATTTTTGGTCCCGCTGATTTACTATCCCAATTCCCTCCACCCATTTCTCTGTCTCTGGATGGCATTTGGTGAAGTTGGTGCTGATGGGTGTTTGATTGATTCACAGATAAAGATGGGTGACCCCCCAGGACACCGGCTGCCCCTAGGGAAGCAGAGTTGTTGGCAGACCCGCCAGGGCCCTGATGGTGAAAGGAAGACTGACCTCCTTCACCTACAGCAGCGGGGCCATCCTGCTGCACCAGTGCAGGCCAGGCTGAAGGGTTGGCATTTGGATTGAAGTTGGCACCTGGAATCCCACTGCTGCCATCAACGGAGCCACTGGCATCATGGCTCCCTGGCACAGCGGGGGCTTTGGAAAGTGAGGAGGACTGTTGTAGCAGAGGCCCAGCTGCAGTTACTGCAATACCTCCTCCAAGATGACCCTGGGAGGCAGCCGTCACCCACGCTGAACTGCTGGACGACTGCATACATTCATTGGGCAAAGAGAACGAGGAAGTGGGTGAGGATTGGTTGCCAGAGGCACTAATGCTATTCACAGGCATTCCGTTGTTGCCGCTGCTCCCTCCATCACTGCCAGCAATACTAGGCCACTCCTCTAGGTCATTGCCATCAACAATCACCTTCTCCCTGCCCTGAGAGGAGGCCTGGCTGCCTGAGCTTGCCACCCACATGGAATTTGCATAATTAGAAGTAGTAGTAGAAGCAGCAACTGATGATGAGGTGAGAGCCAATGAGGAGGCTGCTGTGCCGGAATCTGTAAAAGTAAATCCCACAAAAGAGCAACTTTAGACTCTTCATCAGTTAAAAAAACAAAACAAAAAAAGAACAAAAAACATTAAATAATGCAGTAAATGACCTGTGCTTTGACAGAGCTATGTAACGCTTGCGGATCAGACAGTGCTTTACAACAGCGGTTTCCAAACATGCAGAGACACACCAGGTGGAGCTTCAAATGTTTACATTTGCTCCAAATGTTTGAGTCAGTCACATCAGACAGGAAACAATTCTGAGAATTCACAGTGAGGAAGCAGACATCTTCTCTGCTCTGTTCACACATGGCCAAGGTAGCACCCTTGACTAATAATACAAACAATACTGGTTTAATCACCCATCTCCTGTTTTCTGCTATGTGAGAAAACCATCTAGATTATGCATTAACTTGATTTTCCTGACATTTCCCAGAATTAATGTGTGACAATAGCCTCTATTTCACAAACACATCACAGGTTGCAGGCCTTCAATGCTTGCCTGCCATCGTGAGGAACTCCTTTTTCAAATGACTCTTTAGCAAGCAGACAGGAGACTCTACACCAAAAACACCACCCTGTGATTAGTTGACAAACCCGCTTTAATACTTGTGACCAACAGCATTGTTAACACTTACCTGAAACAGCAGCCATGTTTGCATTGGGGCCATCTCCTCCCACCCCCCCTCCCAGCAGCATGGAGGACAGTGGCGGCTGACCCCTCTTCAGTAGCACTTTATGGTCCTGCTGGCAGCGGAATCGTGGCGGCACTTCTCTCGGCATGTAGCGCGGTGGCTGCTGAGGCGCCTGAGCTCCGCCTCCGCTACTTGCACTGCTGTTTCCAGCAACACTGGAGCCGCCAGCGGTGGAGGAAGAACTGGTGGTGGAGGTGGGCTGTCCGTTGGCCACTGCCAGGCGCTTGGCATTGTTGCCGCCCTGTGATGGGGTGGCAGCACTGCCAGGGCCTGAGGTGGCTGGAGATGGGGAGGCAGAGGGGGTGGGTCCAGGGCTGGGGGAGGCAGAGCTGCTCTGGGTAGCAGAAGACTGGGCAGAAGCCGGCTTAGTCAAGTCTGGCACTACAAGAAGAGCAAGGAGGTGAGAGAGATATTTGTTTAAGCAGGTGCATTTTAAGAATGCAAGTTTTATTTACTTCAAATGTAACCTCTAATCAAGCATTTGCCAGAAATGGATAACAAACTGGACTATAAAACAAAGAAATCGCTGAAGCAGATGAATGTGCTCTCGTTTAAAAATTTAAAAATGCATCAAGTGTTGTCCAACACATTATTAAGCTAGAGAAATAATGTTACTGTGACTGTGATGCCATCACAATCTTTTTAGACATAAAAATATTTAGGAGCAAACTAATATTTATATCAAACTCCATAAAAATACATCGCTGTGCTGCTTACCTTTGTTTTTTTGCTCTGCAACCTAAAATGAAGAGAAGCAGAAAGTCGTGTTAAAATTTAGTTTGTTTTTTGTTTCTTTTTGAGCCAGACAAAGAAAGGAAACTGTTTTTTTTAATATTATTAGTCTTTCACTATTCACATAATCTGTCAACATTTAGTCCTCACAAAATTAATGTAACATCTAAGGACATTTAAGGACAAGAGATTTCATTGCAACAAGTTCAACAGCTGCAGTGTTGACTGCAACTCCATAGCTTCAGGAAGCCCAAATTAGCCAAGATCATGAATCAGGTATCTTGTCAAACATAGTTAAATTGTATATACGTGTATACCAAAAATCTGAAATGGCATAATGTAAGATCAAAAATTCAAAATCCAAACTAAATGCTGTTGTTGAACCCACTGACTTAATGTGACAGTTCAAATGTGTCCACCTGAGATAAGAGAGCACACTGAAGTCACTTTAATAGAACCATACATATATCCATGCAGAACTGCCATTTTAAATGATATGGGTGAATGTGCACATATTTTACTGCCTGCATACTGTGTCAAGATACAAACGTTCATTTGAATTTGAGAATATCTGTCCTAGAGGACATGAAATCTGGTAATACAAACACACTCACCTTCTGAGAGGCTTCCCTTTTCCTTTTTTCGTCTTTTTTCCTTTTCTTGTCTTCCATGAACTACTGCTCCTGTCCTGATGCTCCTTTCTTCTGTAGAAAAAATAGCAGGCTATTCAAAATTGTAATTTTGTATCAACTATATTAGAACAAGCAACAGTTTGTTTTCATATTTTCTAGATTTTTCCTGTAAACCAAATTTATTCAAGGGAAAAAAAAAGAAAACATTTAATTCTAACTCCATATCAGACACAATCTCTGTCACTACACTTCCACTGGACAATTGGATAAATGGACCTTTAGGTCCTGTAGGTCCAATCAGTTAAGCTTGATTGACTGGACCTACATATCCAGGAACCCATAACAGATAAACTGAAAGTTTGAAATCTAGATTTGTTTTTGAGACAGTGTGCTGGCAGTTACAAACCCAGAATCATACTCTTTACTGGCTTTAAATAAATAAAATAAGAATAATAAAAAAAGCAGATTTCAGCTACAGCAAAGAGTGCATTGTCATTAGGATTCCCCATAGCTCCTCTATGATCCCTAGAGCAGGATGGATGTCAGGGACAAGCTAAACATGGTATTGTTAGATTTTTCAGTTTGAAGATGGAACAGCTGAGCTATACTACGATTTTTAAAAGAAACGAATGGTTTATACTGTTTATTTAACAGGGTGATAGAAATGTCATTCATTTCTATTAGAGCGGAACCAGGGAAGCGCCCGTAAATGCGCAAAATGTAAATCATGTATGCATTACAATATGGCAATAACCGCAACATTAGCATGTCTGGGTTCATGTTAGCACGTTAAAACACAAGTCGTTAGTTTTCTCCTTTAAAGGGGCTCGTTTAAAGAAAAACCCAAGCAATCTGGTATGCTCCGGCTGCCTCGGTCTTATGTTGGTTTCGTTTTTGCTTCGTGTCGTTAACACTTCCATAAAGCAGGATTCCTACATTTGGGGACAGCGACTTGTCATCGTCCTTGAAGCATTTATGATCTCAGGCCAGAAGTATCAGAAAGCCAGACATCATCACGATGTTATTTCAATCTGTCAGATCTGCAGTATAGTAAACCTTATCCAGCAGCTTATGCGTGACATACCTGTCAACGTTATTCCAAGCTCACCAGCATTCGGCAGCTAGCCCCACAGCACAAAAAGGTTTGAGTTTTGAGCTTAAATGGAAAGGCATATTCAAAAACCGAAGACACGGGTGAATAAATCCGCTTTAGCTGAAATAGTCAGACACATTCATCCTCGCCCCTTCAGGTTTACACAAGCGGCAAGTTCAGCAGCTGCTGCTAATAAAATATTTCGTCGAGGCTAACGTTAAGGAGGGGTTCAGACTAAAATACGTGGACACGGTGCACAGCAGACATTAACGAGTTCAAACCAACGCAAGTTCAGTAACTGCTCTATTAAGTGTACACAACGTTCTTGAACAGCAAACACATAAGAGGGCCAAATACCCAGCTCAGCTAACGCAGTGCCAAAAATACAGCTAAAACGGCGCTAATGCTACCGAACATTAGCCAGATAAGCTAAGGTAGCATTATCCAGTGACAGCAGCAATTACAAGTAGCCAGATTAATGGCGCTAGCTTGGTTTGCAAGCGCCGTGGCATGGCATTCCATTAAGATGCAGCCCACTCGCATGCATTCAAACAACGTCCCAGTGCAACGCCGAGAAATGTAAAAAAATTCACCCACTTACCTCGGGAATCACATATGAAGATACGCTAGCGTGCTAGCTAGCTTAGCTAAAGTGCTTCAGTGCGATTTTTTTCTAGCTTTTTGAGGCATTCGTCGAGGCTACAAGAACAGCGACGCCTGAGCGGAGAATCAAGTAAAGTGTCAGAAAATGAAAATACACGCGTAATAACGTACTGGTTCGTGAGCACTACCGTTATAATAGTGTAAACCCTAATGTGCAGAAGAATTTAAATTCAAAGCGCTGTGAAGTCAGTCGGGTGACGGGCGGCCATTTTGCTGCTCAGCATGAAGCGTCTCCAATGACCAGCCTGTAGCAGCTGCGTGGAAGCCCTCTGACTGGCTGGCTTCTGCCTGGAGGGATGCATAAAACAGGCTATTTGACCTCCATAAACTTCTGACAGTCAACTTATTGCTTATTTCGTAAGGGCTGCTTACAACTTTCTCTTCATAGCATGAGTCAGAGAAAAAGGGGAACGAGGAAAAGGAAAAACGAGGATGCCTCTGCAGGAGTAAAGGAGGGCGAGGACACCGAGGAGAGAGGACACAGGAAGAACATCCGCGCAACTAAGAAGTACATTGGAGCTCATGTTGGCATTCAAGGTGGGCCTAATGTCGTCTTCTTGGAACCCTTTAAGATAAACACACTTACTTACACTTGTGTGACGTCACGTCCACAGGTGGGATATGGAAAGCCGTGGAGTCCTGTACAGAGATGGGTGGCAGCAGTTTCGCCCTGTTCCTGGGCTCCCAGCGATCGTGGAAGAGGCCTGCATTGGACCATACAGCTGCAGCAAAGTTTCAGGAGCTGTGTTCCCAACAGGGGTTTGACCCAGCTCATATCTTGCCTCATGGTTCCTACCTGATGAACTGTGGATCTCCTAAAGAGGGTCCGTCAGACACTGATTATTGTCTACCATTCCTTTCATGCCTAGTTATCTCTTATTATACTTTGCAGAATTATTCTCCGTTTTGGTCTAACCTGCATGCCATGTTTTCAACTAGATGTGTTTGAAAAGAGCCAGGCCATGCTGGTGGACGAGCTCAGCCGCTGCAACCTCCTGGGTCTCAGCCTCTATAACTTCCACCCCGGCTCCTCCCTGGGTACCATCACCACTGAGCAGTGTGTGGACAAGATTGCGAGCGCCATCAATTATGCTCACCAGCAAACACCATCAGTGGTTACAGGTACAGAGGGCCGCCAGAGCACCTGAAACAACCAGCAGTGTGTATCTACCTTGCAGGCATTGCCTTTTTGATGAAACCCATATGCAGAGACACTGCCAGAGGTAATAATAAAACTCATAGACTCCATCTAAAAGATGGACATAGGTTCCCAGTCTGAAAAGTGAAGCCAGTGCATTCTTTCTAATAACCAATAGGGGGCAGCAACTCTGGTTGCAGAAATTATGGTTTCACGAATAAGACAACTGAAAATTCCAAGTTCCCAGTCGAAACTTTTTTGTGGAACGCCCCTTCAGCTCTGATTTCCCACTTGGAAAATTGAAGCAGACCAACATGCCCTGAGTTAGCAATCCAAGATGGCGGCACTGAACATAAAAAGCAATAAAACTATAAACGTTTAATCTGTACTGCCACTGTACAGAGCACTGATCAGGCTAAAGAAAAGTATTAGCCATTATTGTCAGTGAAACCTGACTGGCTCCACCTGACAAAGAACCAAAACAAATCCTGTTTTTCCCAGCTTTTTCTAGAACGGCGGCACTCCAGAGATCTGATATCCGAGTACGCGGGTATGACTCTCTGACTCTGATCTCTGACCTCAGCAGGCACTATACCAGTGGGTTTATAGCTGGTTTGAAGTCTTATTTAAATACAGCATGAAGTTCATATTATAGAAAATGCATATGAAGGAGCACAAAATTGGGTCGACCTTAGTGTGGGCCTGTGGCAAGTAACTACCGTATGAACTTGCTCACCTGGTTTTCAAAACAGAAAGAACCCAATAGCATAGCAACAAAGCTCAGCCAGAGGTTTCATAACAAGACTTTACTAATTAATGACGCCATAGTGATTGTATCCATCTTTTATAAACCATATGTCATAAAGCACTTCTTTATTGTATTTGGTTCTAAATCCTGTGCTGTCCAGCAGAGGACTATAAATCATTGCCGTAAAGGTCAGTAGCTGCTCTGGCATACTGTAAACCAATTAGCAGTGCATGTCAATCTTACTAAATGTCCTATCCTCCCCGTTTCTAAAAGATGAGTTTTTAAGCCAAAGTACAAAAGGGAGATAAACAATGTAGCAAAGAACCAGTTGTCAAAAACTCAGTGATTTATGCCTTAATACACAAAAGTGCTCCATCAAGCCTGTGTGGGTGGGCAGGGAAAGGCGTATGTATGTTTTTGTGTACACTCCAGTTATACATCTGGTCTCTGGTGAATACATATTACCGAAAGGCTTGACTAAACAGATATGCCTTTTGCAGACTTTTTAAAAGGAATCTACTGAATCTGCAAACCTTTAGAGTGGAGGCAGCACATTCCACACCAGCAAAGCCTACAAAAACGTGATCACCCAGAGGACTGTTTGTGGCGGCGCTTGTAGCATAGAGGTAGTAGAGTCAGGTCGGAGTTTTTCTAACACAAGAATCCAAAGAATCCCTACACAAAATATAACTTCATGTTGTTAAGCTTTCTGTTAGTGGACTAAATCTCTTTATATATAGTTATTCTATACACTCAGTAAAACCTTTATTAGATAATCCATGCTACTGTGGGGCTGGACCCACTTTTGCCTTTAGAACTGCCTTAATACCATTTGAGTACAGTACCAACAATAAAGAAAATTCAGACCCTACCATCCAAACTCATCAGACCAAGTAATGTTTCTCCACTCTCCTGTTGTGTAGTTTTGGTGAGCTGATTTTAACCGTATCCTCAGTTTTCTACTCTTAGCTCAGAGGAGTGGGACCCATTCTGGTCTTCTGCTGTTGTAGCCCATCTACTTCAAGATTTGATGTGTTTTGTGTTTGTGCTCTTCTGCATATCATGGTTGTAACAAGTGGTTATTTAAATTACCTTTGCATGTCTATCATCTCAGAGCAGTCTTACCATTTTCCTCTGACTTCTGGCATCAACAAGGAATTGACACCCAATTGATATTTTTTCTTTTTCGGATGGTTCTCTGTAAACGATAGAAGTGGGAAAATCCTAGAAAATCATCAGTTTCTATAATATTTAGACCAGCCCAACCATGCGACATTCCAGGTCACTTAAATTGTTTTAATTCTCCCTGCATTGAGTTGCTGCCATGTGACTAATTAGATGCATATCTAATGAAGTGCCTGATGACTGGATTTTGATGCCTATCAACAGGAATGATGTTTGCATGGCACGTCTGTTAAATACAAAGCCATTTGAACTTTGCCTGACATTTTAATGTTAACGAAAGTTTGACATAAATGCCAGTGCAACTTTCAGTGGTTGGAGCTGTCACCTCCCATCAAGAAAGTCTGGGGTTCGACCCTGCTGATTGACTGGGTGCTCTCGCTCTCCAACTTTCTCCCACAGTACAAAGGTATGATGTCATGTTAGCTGTTCTGCGTTTGATAGGTTTAGATGTGAGCATAGGTAGCACATTGTGTGGCGTGATGGACGCAACCAAGAGTGTACCTGGGCCTTTTACTTGTTGACACCTGGGGTAAACCGTACAGCAGAATACAACAGCAAAAGCTGCGTTCAGACTCTGTTTGAAGAAATAACGACAGAGAAATATTACAAATGTATGAGTGTGTCATATTAAAAACCTTTTTTATTCTTTCTTTGTCTCTCGCTCTCCGGGCTTTCTGTGTGGTCAGTGTTAGAGAACATGAGTGGCCAAGGCAGTACGGTGGGCGGCAAGTTTTGTGAGCTAAAGAGCATCATAGACAGAGTGCGAGACCAGACCAGAGTAGGAGTATGTCTGGATACCTGCCATGCATTTGCAGCAGGTGAGTGAAACCTGATAGCAGCCTGTTAACCTCAAATTTGTTTTCTGTCCAACAGGGCTGTGATACCTTAAAATATTCAACCTGGCATAAGACCTGAGAGTTTCTTTCTGTGCTCAATTGTTGTTTTATGTCTCGTCTTGGGAGGATACGACCTTGCTGCAGAGGGAGGCGTGAAGGCCATGCTGGATGAGTTTGACCAAGAAGTGGGGCTCCACTACCTCAAGGCCATTCATCTTAATGACTCCAAAGGTATAGCCAGGGCATAGAGACAGAAAAATCACACATGCAAGTCTCTAGTTGTCTTTCCTTATTCTTTCTGTGTAACCTGAAGGTAAACTTGGCTGTAACCTGGATCGGCATGAAGATATCGGTAAAGGTCACATTGGAATCTCTGCATTTCAAGAAATTGTCAATGAGCCCAGGCTGGACAACGTCCCTCTGATCCTGGAGACACCCGGACGGTGAGATGGTTGTAGAAACTGTGGGTTTGTTTGTTGTATATGGTAATGTATTTTATTCATTTCCAAAACAGGAGCTGCTCATCCTTTTTTCAGGTTCCTCTTTAACATGGCTGCTATGTTCTTCCCCACAGGCCTGGATTTGAATACGCTGAGCAGATTGATCTTCTCCATTCCCTGTGTGAGAAAAAGTGAGAAAAGCACTACTGATGAGTCGGCACTGATAAACTGAACTCTGCAAACGCACTGTTAGCTGTGAAGAGAAGAGTTGTTTTTTTTGTCTAGTACCAAAGTGGAGGAGTGACCTGTTGTGTTATCTCTAAACACGGTCATATTATTAGTCGTTCACCACATGAACAGTTTCTCCAAATTACAAACTTCGTCTTTGAATGCGAGTTAAATAAAGGTGATGTTGGAAGTTTTTAATATGGCGTGGGGAGGAGTCTTGTTCCGAGTGAGCCTTTAGGGGGCAGCAGAAACACACAAATGTAACCCAAACCTAACGAGACTTTGGTTTCAAAGGGTGCGGGTAGAATAAGTGTGAGGAAATGGTTTGCACATTTATATTGTTTTTATAGTACACAAGAGGTTTGTTTTTAACTTTACGCAAAAAGAATTTAAAAAATTGCTGATAAGTGAAACAAACTGAATTAAACGGAGGAAACAAATTATTGATCAAAAGGTAAATAAACCTTTTTGGATGACATATTTCCAATGGCAACACAAACACAGGCATACAGATAGAATGATACGTATACCTCACTGAAGTTTCAAACAACAATTTTGTTAAATACTAATTACATTTTGTTACTATGACTAAATTGCTGTAAGTTCTATACTTTTTAATCTGTCATATATTACTCAATTTTCTTTTAGATGCAGGCCTGCATGACAAAATTAGAAAGCGGTTTTATTTTCCTACAACGTTCAATTCTGTTTGCTTTAACTCAGTGCCTCATCAATGGGACCTGCTCCAGATTTACCAGTCAAATTCTGTATGCAACTATTACAGACCCTAACACATGACAATCGGCCATTTTTGAGATGGGGCCAATGACTGGAGTTTTAAAAACTGCTCATCACATTACAAATTATATTCCATCGCCATTTGTAAAGAAGGGATAAATAATTATATTTACTTGACAGCTGTCACAAACACACCACACTCGCAACCACAAAGAACCCCCGTCTTCCTTCTCTGAATGCCTCCAGCTCTCAAATAGCAACACTCTGGAGCAGCTGTTGAGCCATAGGAGGTCATTAGTTAATTTTTTCGCACCTACTCTATTTAACACCCTGTGGTGTGCATGCACACACACACACGCAAAGGAAAACATTTGCAAGCAGTGAAGGCTTAGAAATGTACAACAGCTTTCTATCTAAGCTGGGTGGGGGGGAGCATGAGAGAGTAAACAGACTGGGGGATAGGATCTAATGATATCTCTTGGCTCCATGGCTGTGCTGTGACTCATTACACTTAAAATAGTGCAAACAATACCAGATGCAAGTTTGATCATGAAGTTGAGTGTCTCATTGTCTATCTTAACTTTTTCCCACAGCTGAAATTTGAATTTCAGATAAAAGATATGATATGGAAGTTTGCCTGCGGGAGGTAAAGTGGAATGGGATACAGTAGTAATGAGAAGGATGGGGAATGTGATAGCTGACTTTAAACCTCATGAATGAAATCATAAAAATGTATTGGTTCAAATTCTTCATTTAGCTTTCATGTTCCAGCATTGCATCGTTATCTTATGGTTTGCAGTTTTCTGTCTCGCATCATTTAGTTGTGTTCACAGCAATGTTGTGCTCTCTCCACGTTCTCTACGACTGTGAGCTTGCACGTCTCACTCTTGTTTACGTTCAACATCAGTGATATTGCAATTTAAAGCCAATCTGCTTTTGTGCTCTATTTAACCGCCTCAAATAAAGTGTAAAATAAGCACAGGTCCAGACAGTTTGTCTTTCAGAGCAGCGTTAACAGAGACAGGAAGTGGAGGTGCCTGGCTCAAGAATGTCTCTGCTCTCAGGTCCCACCCAGAGGAAATGCCTGTCCGGCCTGTTAGAGTCTGCACGGGTGAAAAAGAAGTCTCCTGTTAGTGGAGTTCTGGTTAAGGATGGAAGGAGATTGAATGATGAGGAGAGCGTCCCTTGGCGAGGGATAGTTTAGATAAGCAGATGCTTGATGGTTTTCAGAGGCGTTCTAGTGATCTGGTTGGGTCAGGGGTTACAATCCGGAGAGGCTGAAGACTAAACAGTGAACACACATTCCTGAATTCTAAATTAATCATTTTATGGAGGAGGTGTGAGAAGGAAAACACTGATAGGACCATTAAGTGCCTTTCCATTATCTAATTATCTTAAGCTGTGTGGTTGCGTTCAGTTCTGGCTTACTGTGCGCCTGTGTTTTATGAGTGCTGGTCCAGCCGTTCCTTCTCCTCTTTGTCTGTCATTACACTGTGCTGCAAATATTTTCCACTGCAGCCTAAAGCCACTGATCTAATTATACAACTTTTTAAAGACTACCAGATATTTTTGTTTCTCTCAGTATCTTTCCCAAATCATATGTAAGTGCTTCTGAAAAGCCAATTGAAGAGCTCTCCCTGGACTAAGTTTTCATCAGCTTGCCAAAGTAAAGTTGGAAAGAAGTGTCAAACAGTTACAATGAAGACATTGTTTTTGTGTTAGACATCAGTGACTCGGAGGGAAAATCAGTGGAGCAGCAGCATGTACGCAGAATACTTTGCATGAATTTTCTATGTTATATTTTGTGGTGGATTTAAAAAAAAAAAGACTTCTTCAGGTTCGTATACCTGCAGATAATCTGAGGAAGGTTTCCTTTCTTTGATTTTTGTTCTGTACCTGCTAACCCACAAATGGAAATCTTGTGCCTTTTTTGCATTTGCTCCGTTATTTTATTCTCCTTAAATTTACCCAGCAGGCATTGGATATGCTCTGTAAAACCAAGCTCCCTCAGTGGATAGCTCCTTTCGCCCAGGTGCATGGGTTTGGGGGCAACTTTCATGTCATAAAACCAATCCAGTAAAATTTATGCTACTGATTTAAAAAGGTTCAAGAATATGACAAATGTCATAATAATGATTACATAATATACCAAGGTACTATGCAATTTACACATTGATTTCATAGCTTGCAGTAGAACAACCTTTAGCATCAATAAGTTGAAAGTTGAAGCTTGTGATAGTTTTCTGTGTCACATTTATCAGTTTCACATTGTTGTGGAAGAATTTTAGTCTGTTCTTCTTGAGAAGTTCATTGTGTTTGGTGGAGATTCGGTTAAACACACCTCTCATAAGGTAACGCCACAGCATTTCAGTCAGGTTATGCTCTGGGCTTTCACTCGGCCATGGCAACAACTTGACTCTTTGGGACATTACCTTCACATTTGACTCTAGGAGGAGATCATGGTTGGTTCAGTGAATGCAAGGTGCTCAGGTCCTGTAGCTGCAAAGTCCAAATTATCACCTCTTCACCACCGTGCTTGACAGTTGGCATGAAGTGTTTATGGTAGACAGTTGCAGCTGTGTTGAGTTTTCATGCATTAAGGCCAAATATATCCATTTTGGTCTCATCTATATAAAGAACATTGTGGAAACCTAAGCTATGCTGCCATGTTCGTCTCAGAGAGAAACACATCTGAATCCTACAGACCAGCAAACTGGCACAATGTCTTCCTTTAAAGAGGTACTACTTTCCATGAGCAACTGCATCAAAGCATCAATTGCATCTGGATTTAAAATAAAGAAAATAACTATGGGATGCAAATGACACAGGGTCTATGGTCTGTCTGGGGACCCCACAAACCTCCAGACTTCAGATTCTGTGGTGATGGTACTCTATTCTCACTGTCTACAACAAAGAGTCCTGACTTATCATAGGAATCGAGATATTAAGTCCTATTAGATTCTTTTGAGTATTGCAGTCACAGTATTTTATTTCACACACTTTAGCTGCAAGGGCTTGGATTGTTTTGTGTTTTCTTCAGTGTGTGATTTTTATTACTTTAAAAAGGGGTTTCAGTGGGATCACAGGAAGGAATGCATTGACTGCAGTGTGCCGAGACAGAAGGCGATCCACGCTGAGGAATACCAGTACAGTGAAAACACTGGGAGAGAGAAATGAAAGCGAGAGGACTGTATGCGTGGCTCTTCTGTTGCAGTGTGGCTTGGGTTGCAGGCTGTGCCAAGCTCTCTATCCATCTCTCTATGCCCACAGTCTTACTCCATCTGCCAGTAGTTCCCAAAGAACTTGCCACACACATACACACACTACACACACACACAAAATCCTCTGTACTGCCGTGCACACAAGTTCCTACAAGTTTTAGAACTCACACAAACACACACACAGAAGAAATAAGAGCTGAAGGGCAGGGTGGAGTCCAGTCTGCTTTCTCAGCAAATCCTTTATTTTTGCACCTCAGCAGCAGCACAGGCATCATAAGTTACCTTCAAGATATGGCATTTCATTCCCTACTGTGAAAAAAAAGAAAGTAACCCTATGGGTCCTTGCATGCTATGTGTATTTTAGTAGATCCCTGCATGGTCAAACTGTGTGGGTTTCTTGTGGCATGAGTGAGAGTGTTGTAATGAGTGAGCAGCTGTCTGAGACTGAGTGGATGTGACTATAAACAGAAGAGCTGAAGAGGAAGGTTTATGACCTGTGGGCGCTGTGAAAACTCTGGAAAGAGCAGAAAAAATTGCTCCTCGCCTCTCCAGCGAGGTCACAGATATATAACGTAGTAGAAGACCTACTGTGGTTCTTCCCCTCATTCCTTGGATTTGTCCTTCTCCTCTCCCCCCTTCGACCCCTTTCTTCCAGTTGGCTCAGGGTGAGGAATGCTACCCAGTGGTGGCTGGGCAGTGGGCCATGAGGAGACAGGCAATCACACAAGCAGGGTAAGAAAACGATGCGAAAAAGAAAAGGGCCCCAAACCAGAGCTGAGCTGGGAAAAGACTGAAAGTCACTGTAACAGTCGTACTTCTTCTTATCCGCTGTTGTTTCTGTGAGCTGATTAAGAAATGTAGTCCTAACTAAAATATCAGCGGCAACTGTCTACCATTCTTCACAGAGTCATCCCACAACTGCGCTTGGCTCCAGCTTTAAAACGGTGGAGAGCGGCTCTTTGACCTCTTTACGGACCTCTTTTTAACTTGGGGCGATCGTGGCTCAAGAGTTGGGAGTTCGCCTTGTAATCGGAAGGTTGCCGGTTTGAGCCCTGGCTTGGACAGTCTTGGTTGTTGTGTCCTTGGACAAGACACTTGACCCGTTGCCTACTGGTGGTGGTCAGAGGGCCTGGTGGCGCCAGTGTCCGGCAGCCTCGTCTCTGTCAGTGCGCCCCAGGGTGGCTGTGGCTACAATGTAGCTTGCCATCACCAGTGTGTGAATGGGTGGATGACTGGATGTGTAAAGCGCTTTGGGGTCCTTAGGGGACTAGTAAAGCGCTATACAAATACAGGCCATTTACCATTTGTTCAGTACAGCAGTGCAACACTGGTAACAGTCACCTTCACCTACAGAAAGTCCTCCTGGCTCACAAATGCCCTTTTACTCAATGCTTGCAAGTACTAGCTTGACCTTTTAATGCAACAGCTGCTGTGCTCAGTGTTATAGCATCATGCATTATCCCTAGTGGCAACAAATTACATTTAAGGGCATATGTGAAGAATTCAAGTGGCAGCCACCAGAGCTTAAAAATGAAGTCATAAGAGAAAATCGGCAGTTCCACTTGAAGCAGGCTCTGAATCCTCACACACTCCCATGATGACTCTACAGTACAAAAATACATGTTTACTGCCTTACACCAAAACTGCTTTGCTTGTGAGATCTTGTTTCTGTCTCCTTCCTAATATTTAAGGTTGTTGAAAGGAACAAGTAAGGGCTGCTAGCTTAATTGGTCAGCTGACCAGTTTTACCTTGCAGCTACTGTCAACCTCCAGCAAATGGTCCGAGAATGCACATTTTCCCCTAGTGCCACTGGGTCGCTGTTCAGTCTCTAGGCCCTCTAGATTTAATTTTTTGCAGTAAGTGAAATGTATATATTTTTCATATAAGGTCTACAGTCTGTGGATGTACCTTGCTAATCAGGCTAGTTAGCATTAGCTGTTAACTTAGAGGTCTACGCTTCCTGCTTGTCCAAAGAAAAACAACAAGTCAAAATGCCAGAACAGCAGACTTCAGAAAGATAGCGTATAAATCAATGGGTCATGCTGTGGTGGTTACATAAACCCTTTAAAAACAGTCTCTGGGAGAATTCCTGACTTTAGCACTAATCAGCTGTGGTATCAAATTAGACCGACAACTGTCATCATCATGTCAACGCAGCTATTTGTACTAATTTTGAAGCAACAGGCTTTTCCACTTGTTAGCTTGAAAACATCACATACTGTTATTTTTCACATTTAAATCCAGAGGTGGGACCAAGTCATTTTTTTGCAAGTCTCAAGTAAGTCTCAAGTCTTTATCCTCAAGTCTCAAGTCAAGTCTCAAGTAATGTCAGGCAAGTCAGAGTCGAGTCTCAAGTCACTGGTGTAAAAGTCCAAGTAAAGTCACAAGTCTGAAATTTTGAATTTCAAGTCCTTTCGAGTCTTAAAAAAAAAAAACGAAAAAAAGCATGTTGCAGTTATGCTAAATGTAAATATTAGACCATGTAATTTTTAAATCTGTGTTTTTCTCAACACATGACAAAATAGTGAACTTAGAAAATATACACAAATTGTGAAATTGCACCTCTTTAGAATGCAGCTCAATTAAACCTAGCTCCAAGAATAATTTTCATCGACAGTTCTGAGATAAGCTGCATGTTATTCTTGGATGCGCTTGTAGGACCGGCTTTAAAATCGCATGACAAAAATATCATACATAAATAAATGATATTTTTTTTTAAATATCATTTAAAAAAAAAACTGCATCACCAACGTAGCCTGGACAACATTTGCTAGTTAGATGAAGTCAGCTATCTCATCGTAGCATATTTATATGCATATTTATAATCATACGGTTCTTGGAGTGAGTGCATACACTCATGAAGTTTAGTAACTTCCGGTCACTGCAACAAGCCCAGGTACAGTTTACCGACGGATGGGTGCAGGACCTTGAAATGCACCGTGTAGAAAGTAAAGACCATCGTATGTATCATAAGTTTACCAGTCTCACAAATCGTCGTCATAAATACACATTCGTTAACCGTTTATTAATATAACCTTTGAGCTCAACGGTAATTAATTAGCAGTGGAAATAATTTCTGGTAGCATCACAGAAATGTAGCAGTGACAATAATATTGTATGCTGTAATCGCACTGGGCAATTAGTGATACAAAAAACCTGTTTTATCCTGTGAATAAAAGTATATGTTTTTGTCAATGTACCATAATAACAGAAGCGAAACGCAATATTGTGTCAGGACAATTCACTATTTATGCACAATAAACACAATAAATAAAGGAGCATAGCGCGACAATTTCTGTTCAGCGCCAGACTTGCTTGTAACCTATATCACCAATTATGTTAAGAAAAATGACGCATTAACTACAACAGCAGACTGACCTTCGTGTAAATGCTTGGAGCAGACTAACCTGTGAGCTGGAGTGTTCTGGGACGTTATATTTGATCTTTGAATGGCTGCAATCCAGTCGCCTCTTTATTACTTCGGAAACATGGCTTGAACAATTTCTCTTCAACGACGTAATCCGATAACAACCGATCTCTTTACCCGTCGGCTTCCCGTGGCTGTCATGCGACCGGCTATTGCAGTTAATAATACAACAGCTTCTTGACATTTTTGTGTTTCTTTTTTATCGCTGTATAACTGATTTTAATTGAAAGCCTGCGTGCGCTAGTACCGCTTGCCACGAGTTCCCAGAATCCTTTGCGGTTCTACCCGTGAATGACGTTACATTTTCAATCTCTATATAATATGCGTGTTAAATTTTATATTTGGGGTAAAATATCAAGTCTTTTCAAGTAAACCGGTTCAAGTCCAATTCAAGTCCCAAGTCATTGGTGTAAAAGTCCAAGTCAAGTCACAAGTCTTAGAACATTTTTTCAAGTCAAGTCTAAAGTCATAAAATTAATGACTCGAGTCTGACTCGAGTCCAAGTCATGTGACTCGAGTCCACACCTCTGTTTAAATCCAAGCAATAACCATCACCCCCAATGTGACAAAATACAGCTCTCGCTCTTACTCACATGAAAGCAGTAAAACCCCTTTCTTCCTCATCACATTGAAATAGAAACCTCAATCAACAGCTATTTTCACACTTGCAACCTGACCACTTGCATTTACACGTTGTCATTTAAATGCCACCAGGGCAAACATACTGAGAAATAATTACAGTGAGTTGCAGACAGACGCCGGCACCCGGTGCAGTCCAGCTTAGATAACCACTTAGCAATCTGTCCAAACACTCCTGGAGCATGTTTTTGGTTAGCATGACTGGGATTTTGTTCATGCTTTAGATCAGAGGCACGCCTGATGTGTTTGTGTGTGAGTGAAGGCAGCGCACACAGGTTCAGTCTTCTAGGTCAATCATCCATATGCAAAGACCACAGAGGTCACACACTGACATTTCTCACAGCACAAAGACATATGAGCCTTTGTTCTGATCTCCTATCGGGGCCTTGTACATCACTGACCAGTGGATTAACTGAGTAAACATTTAGTACAGTTTATATAAGCGTCTGTGTTGTCACACCTTTAGATTCACAGGCTTTGACAAAAGAATCCACACTCAACTGCATGTACACATGCACACATGCACAGAAAACTGCGTTACTCTGGCACGTATTTGTGGTCTGTAAATAGCCGCCCTTCTCCTGTATCTTCCCCTTCCTTTGACTCTTTTGAGAGTCTATGTGAAGCCACACATCATCCAGCTTCAGGGCTCGGCTCTCCCCGATAACCTGAAAGGTGACATTGCTGTGGTCACAGCCTGACATTTGGACATGGCAGTCGGAAAAACCCATCTGTGTGTATGTCCGTGACTGAGCAGAATAAAGGAAGATGTGTGGAAAGTTTAAAACAATGTATTATCAGCACTATTTCCCTGGTTTGAAGAGGAGACAAGAGTACTGGGAGGCTCGGTGTATGGTAAACACAGAGGTGGCAAAGGCAAAGAAAAAGTTTTGTAGTGAGTTTTCTGTGAGGACATTAGAAGGGGATAAAGACTTGAATCATTGCCTAGACCCAAAGAATGAGCTGGGAAGGATGTGCAGCAGGTTGGAGGATGGAAACATAGTAACAACTAAAGGGAGTCTGTTGAAAAAGTGGAAGGAGTACTCTGGGTAGCTCATGAATGGAGACAATGAAAGCAAGAAGAGGACATGTAGAGGAAAGTTAGTGAACCAGGAAGTGCAGAGGACTAGTGAGGAGGAAGTGAGGGCAGTTATGAAGTGAATGAAGAGTGGAAAGGTTGTTGGTCAACTTAATATACCTGTGGAGGTATGGTAAAGCTAACTGGCCATAACATAGAACAATACAATTACTGGAACAAGTTGTAGGTTAAGAAATGATGATCAGTGAGCAGCAGCGTGGCTCCATGCTGAGAAAAGGCATGACAGATGTGAGATTGAGAGTATTGATGGAGAAGTATTGAAAATGTAAGGAGAAGTTTCACTGTCTTTGTGGATCTAGAAAAAACAGATAATAGGTTGCCAAAAGAGGTACTGTGGAGGCTGGCAGAGAAGTATTTGAGGGTTGTGTAGGACACGTACGAGGACAGGGAGGCAGAGATGGAGGGTGGGACTATATCAGGGATCGGCTCTGAGTCACTTCTTGTTTACAGTGGTGATGGACAAGCTGTCAGACAAGGTCAGGACTATAATGTTTTCAGATGACATTGTGATTAGTAGTGAGAGTAAGGAGCAGGTGGAAGAGTCTGAAGGGTTGGCGGTATGGTGGAGGGAAGAGGGATGAAACTCAGCAAAAGCAAGATTGAACACATGTGCGTGAAGGAGAGGAGCAGCCAGGCAGGAGGAAAAGTGGAAAACCACAGAGAAGATTCATGGATGTAGTGAAGGAGGGGATGTAGGGTGAGCTGAAGATAGATGATCCACTATAGGCTCCACGGTGACAACCTCTAAAAGGATCGGCCAAAAGAAAATGAACAGTAAAGACTCCTCTTTCATGTGGAGTAATGTATGAGTCCATCATGTTTAGACCTTCGTCCATAATGTAGTCATGTCAGACACACTCTTTCTGTGATCACGGGAGTCTCACCCACCTGCTGTTCAAATCTTTTGTTTGCATGAGACAGCCAACCAGAAGAGGAGGGTGGCCTTAAAGATCAGCCTGTTTCAAACAGTAAATGAGCTGAGGCTCCGCAACAATAAAGTCTACAATAACTTACGGTTCTATCTGTTGTTATTTTGTATTTTTGGTTGTCTTCTTTTTTTAAAGATTGATGTAACTTCTGTTTTTTCTGGTTCAGAAACAGGAAGATAACATTTTGAACCCTGCCTTCGTGGCACCGTTCAGTTAATTGTTTCTCCAGCTGGCTAAACAGAATTACTACAAAGATGTGACGCTCCAACATGCAGTGTTCAAAGGTCAGCAACCAAGCTATGAATGAAGATTAGGCTTGACCATAGAGACATAAAAAATAGCTTTTAGTTACATAGCCACGTCTAAAAAGAATATAAGAGACCCTCCCATATCAAAGGAGAAGTATACCAGTATGTATGGTTCATATTCGTTGTTATCTTGAAATTCCTGAATAGAAAGACATTTTCTGTCATCTCTTAAGAGGTAGCTGTTTGGTTGAGGTTTAGTTTGGTTCAGAATGCAGGTGAAATTTGAAATTACTTAAAGACTCAAAGATTGTTACATCTTCAGAAAATATTCTGTCCCCGCTTAAAAACTGGACATGGAACATGACAGTCTTTGTGAGGGCAACTTTGAGTTTGTGTATGCATGCGTACGTCTTAGTGTGGTTTCCTGTTTTAGACTGTACTGACATAAAGCGTGGTCTCACAATAGCCCATTGTCCCGTCTCCCCTCCACGCTTCCTGTCAGCGCAGAATTCACGGAAATAAGGACACAGTGCAAACAAACAGCAGCGGCTACAGATCTCCACCCACTCTAGGGTCCTCCAGGAGGAACCCGTCCTCGACTCAGGGGGTGGGTGGTAGCGTTCCTGCCAGGAAGCTAATCAGCGTCGCATCCCACTTTGACGAATGCAAGAGAGCCACATTTACAGTGTGCATATGTGCGCGCTTGGATACGTGTGAATGTTGACTGATGAGGAATGGAGCAGGAGGTGGTGAAGGGTGGAGGGTGGAGTAGAGAAAGAAGAGTTGGGGTATGAAAAACGAAACCAGGAATTGTGGGGATTTCCAACAGAGGCCTCTATGGTTTGTAGTATATCAAACAGTGTGATTACACTTAGAGCGAGCTGGTTTTCTTTGGTGGGAAAGTAGACTTTGCACATTTTTGGGGGTTTGGGTGCATTGTGAAGACATGACTGCTCTCTTTTTCAAAAAGTAAATGTCAGTTTTTTATTAGACGTCTGAGAAAATCATTATGTTGCGGCTCAGTTTCACAGTCATGGATTATGGGTAAATTCTTTGGTCATCTTCACTGTCTTTTCCTTGAAGTCTGGGACTAGGATTCATCTGTGAGGCTGAGTTTCCCAAAAAGTGCAAGTAAAATGATAATAATACCACTCTGATAAAAAGCGAATAGCTTAAATAAGAAGCTCACAGTCTGCTAGCTTAACTACCTTGGCTCTGGCTGCATTCAACATATCGGCCTGCCAGCTCACTTCATGCTCAGCAATTTAAATTTTATATCTGATTTCATACACACAAAAGCCGCAGTGTTAAAATTACAAATTTAAATGTGCCTTACTATTTCTTGGCCACTGTGTTTAGGTGGTTGTATAGATTAAACAAGAATGCTGATGTTAATGTTAGTCAGCTCCAGGATAGTGAGGTCAGCCGTAGCTGATTTTGTTAAACGGTGCGGTCGGTCTTACCTTCATTTAAACACAACCAAGGCAAAATATATAATCACTGATTACAAGAAAATGTATTCAAATGAGGACAAAAGAAGAAAAAGATTTTCACACGACATTAGCCGAGAAATAGTGGGATTGCTAAAGAAACTTTCTATGGTATATATCTACGGTTAGAGAGACATATTATAAGGTTAGAGATAAAGTATAGAAAATGGGGAGAATATCTAGACCTCATAATATCATATCACACCAACAGGGCACTTCACTCTCAGACTGGAGGCTTAATTGTGGTACCTAGGATATTTAAAAGTAGAATCGGAGGATCTCTTCTGTAGAACCAGCTCCCTGTTTGGATTCAGGAGACCGACTCTCTCTACTTTCAAGATTAGTCTAAAAACTCTATTTTTGATAAAGCTAGGGCTGGATCAGGTAATCTTGAACCCTCCCTTAGTTACAGTGCAATGGGCTTGGCTGGAGCAGTCTAGGCCTGAATCACTGATTGGGTGTCATTCACATCTTTTCACTCTGTGTTTATGCACCACTCTGCATTTAGTCATTACTTATTATTAAACTCAGGCTCTCTTTCACAGTTTCGCCCTGTCTTCCGTCCAAATCCAACCAGATATGGCACACGGCTGCGTCTCCCTGAGCCTGATCACGCTGGAGGTTTCTTCCTGTTAAATGGGAGTTTTTCCTTCCCACTTTTGCCAAGTGCTTGCTCATAAGGGTTTGTCTGATTGTTGGAGTTTTTTCTCTATTATTGTCAGAAGAATGTTTTGATGTAATGCTACAAAATAAAATACATTTTCCGTAAATACTCAAAGCAGGAGCTTGGATCTCATCTGCTCGTATATTTGTGGGTATCTATGCATTAATGTGTATATAATGTACATGAGGATATATGTATATAATACTGTAATTTCTTCTATTTGCTTTTGTTTTATTATGGCTGAATTCTAATTTAAGTTAAAAAAAATTAATAGTGATGAAGCTTGTCTGACTGCTGCCAAGGAAGATTGCTGATGACTTGTTGGGCTGTTGAAAGGAGCTGTCTTCTGTTCTGATGTCCTGTATTTGGCTTAAAAAAATACTAAAAATTCTTAACACAGAAAATGAAATCTACACAGACAGAGTAGATCATGACCATTAAGGGACAGACAGTCGATGGTATTCAGCCTTATAAATATGGAACATTTATTGATTCAAATCTGACCTTTGCAGCAAACTGTCTATCATGGATATGTGTCTGTAAAGAACAGATACTCACTAACTCAGTCTATTTGTTAAATGGTCTAATAGACTGATTGTTGAGCCACAGCTGAACCCATCATCCCTGTACGCCAGACAGTCACACTGGCTGGCTGCTTTGATTTTACTTGACAGCTCGGTTCTAGTCCCAAAGTGCACAACAACAAGGCTTAAAAATAGCTTTGTTCCAGCAGTCATTAGTCAAAAGAGTCCGATTGTTATTTATCTCTTCATTATGATGCATTGTGTTTATCTGTTGTCTGTGTTTGTTTAGAACTTTATTGATCTTATTCTGTTCCACAGGGCAGCAGCTCAGTTCACTCACAGTCTGAAAAAAGCCATTTAGAGCAGTCTGAATGCCCCCCGGCTCACAGGGTTACTTTTAAACATCCTGACCTCATTATATAAAACACTGTGAGCATCAACCATTGTAACAGCACATATAGAACAGAAAAGCATAACAGCTGATAGGTATTTATAAGTCTTTTGTGAGCTGATGTTTTCTTGCATAATCTGAAAAGGTGTTAAGTGCCAGACTGGCCCCACACACACATGTATACAAAACATAGACTCACAACCACATGAGCGCACAGGGAAAAACACACCCGTGCTGCCAAATCCACAGACACGCCAGCGAGTATAGAGATCCAATCAGGAAACAGTCTTGATGAAAACAAGACATTTGGGATTGTTTCCACTAAAATAGCAAGAAGGTCCCTGAACACATCATTCAGACAGAGTCATGAAGAGAGAGAGAAAGAGAGAAAGGGAGAGAGAGAGAGCACCTGTGTCCACTGCAGACTCCCCAGACAGACGTTTGGTTCCAGACTCCTGAAAAACACAGTAGCTGCTGTTATTCTAAGAGTCAAATTAGCGGACTGGACGCTAAAAGTTGGAGAGCCCTAATTTAAACCAGTCTGGCTGCTGTGGAGTAGAGAAAGGATTTACTAACTAGTGCTCAATGCCGACTGCAAAGTGCACCAGTGCAATAAAAAGAGTTATTGCTTAGACTGAGAATTTAAAGCGAATTAAGTTCGGCTTTGATTGAAAGTGAGAGTTCGAATCATAGCGAGCAGTGTCTTCTGGCAACAGGCCACTCAAAAATCAGGGTTAAGCTTTACTTCCTTCTACGTTAGCAGTGTCCAGATGCTTTTTTGAGGTCTACCTTTATGGGTCAAGCAGCGGCAAAGTAATAAGATGACCCAAAACAAAGCCATTCCTGTAAGCACACTCATAATAAAAGCAGTACATATTTCTGTAATGTTGCGGCACATTTTGGGAGGGAGACCTTTTTTACTTTCCAAACCATTACTTATAATTTCAGAGGGCTGTTGTTCATTACCTGAAAATGTCTCTGGTCTCAAATGCAAATATGTTACAGTTCATGGCTGGCTTGAAAATGACTTTGGAAATTGGTCAGGTTTCTTGGGCTTTTGCTGCTGGAAATGGTTTCAGCGTTTCTGGCAGGCTTTTGCACTGTGTGAAAGTTGCTTCCTGGAAAGTCTTCCCAACTTTTTAGTCTGTGAATTATTCATCCTGCTTCAATTCACTCCACTCACATCTTCCTCCTTAAGCCCCCCGTATTCCCTCTTCTGAATGCTTTTTTTTTTTTTTTTGCAACTTGACATCATTTCCACACATTGATGCCCTTTTCTTACTTTACTGTATGCTTTTTAAATGTCATTATGCCATAGGGTGTTTTGAATCTACAGTCTGCGTAGCCCCACTCCACTTAGATGCAGTTCTTGTACAAAACATGCATTTTACAATCATGGCAGATTTATCACCGAAATCTATATTTAGTTCGGATAGACCAAGAAAAAGATTGACAGGTCATTTCACACCTGTGTGCTTGAAGCAACTAAGCTGAGTTTATCAGTTCATGTTAGCTTGCTAATCAAACTAACAGTACATCACGAGCTGACTGGGGCTAAGGTTTTGAGAGCAACAAGTCAGCATCCTAACACCTGTTAATTCAAATGCATGACTAACATTAAATTCGTATTGCTGTATGAGCTGGAAGCGTAGTTTGGTGGGTTTACACTTTTGACTGCTAAGCGAACTCGTGGACAAGCAAGATGGACAGCTTAGGCTTTCAGGATGAAGATGACACTCAACCTTAATTTCCCCTAATTTTCCATAATATCCACTCTTTTTTTGGACTCCAGAAAAAAAATCCCTGGTCAGCCAAGATCTCTTTTGCTTTCGTTTCCTATCGTTACATTATATCACATTACAAGTTCTATGCAGATGCGGTGCAACATTATGTAAAGCACTGGATACCATGATGTGAGATTCCAATAAATACAGCAGAGCTAGCATTAAGCGAGAAAGAATTGCACTTAATTGCATGAATCATAGAGTTGGTTAACTAATGCAACAATGCTGTAAAGCTTCACTCATCTTATAGTACTGGGTTGGGCATCCTTTTTGCCTTCAGAACTGCCTCTTTGTGGAAAAGATTTAAAGTGTGCCAGGAAAATATCCTCCACATTATCACATCACTGCCAGCCTGAACTGTTGATATACGGCATGATGGATCCATGCTGTCATGTTGTTTTTGCCAAATTCTGACACTGCCATCAGATGTTGCAACAAACACAGAGATTCATTGCAAAAGGCAGTGTTCAATCTTCTGTTGTCCGAGTTTTTTACTGAGCACGTATGAATTTACAGCCTTAGTTTCCTGTTCTGAGCTGGCAGGAGCAGCATCCAGTGTGGTCTTCTGCTGCTGTAGTCCATCTGCTTCAATGTGTTGAACATGTTGTACGTTCAGAAATCCTCTTCTGTGTAGCTTGGCTGTGATTAGTGGTTATTTGAGCTACCGTCACCTTCCTATCAGCTCAAGCCAGTCTAGAGATTCTCCTCTGACCTCTGGCATCATTGAGGCATTCATTTTTTCTCTTTTTCTGAACATTTTCTGTAAACCCTAAAGATAGCTGTGTAGATCAACAGTGTCTGAAATACTCAGACCAGTCCATCTGGCACCAGCAACATCCCACATTTAAAATTTCTTAAATCATCTTTCTTCCCTATTCTAATGCTCAGTTTGATCTTTAGCAGGTCAGTTTGACCATGTCTACATGCTTGAACTGCTACATGTGATTGGCTCAGTAGATAATTATAAGAACGAGCATTTGAACACTTTACATTCATCTGAAACACATTTTGATACCTGTGTAACTAAAGAAGAAAATCTTACTTACTCTGATAAGTCAAGTTTGGGAAGAGGTGCATTAAAGTGTTATTAGTGCATTAACAGTGTATCATAAAAGGAAGCCTGCAATATATACAGTATAATATATACTGTAGTGATATTTTTCAGAATGGTTATTTAATCCAAACCCACGACAAACTATTTTTCTGTGATTGCTGATTCTTTCACCAGATGCATCAAATGCCATCATTTGCACACTCCAACTGACAAAGATCGCAGTCGAATATTTTCTTTTCCAGTCAGCACATGGAAGGACTCACTGAAGAAACAAGCCACAGGTAAATTAATTGAAGCCAGACAAGCGACTCTGACACTCTCTGACACCAAGTAAATCGTAGTAGGCAGTTAACAAGCGCGTCATGTGCTGATGTTTGCCGTCACACACCTACTTATGAGGCAGGAGGGTGGTTTGGTTGTGCATTTTCGAGTAAGACACAGACATAAATATATTTTTTCACCCTCACTGCTGCCACTGGTGCTCGCAGGGGAAATATTTAGCTATAAAAACAATGAGAGGTTCACTCTGGTTCACGAGGGGAAAGGCTGCCGTCCCTCCCTCTGTCTTCTGGACTGCTTGTGCGGCGATACCCAACTTTCCCCGATCTTGCTCTCTTCTGTTTCCTCTTTGGATGGTTATAATTACCCCGTTGTCATGCTGAGGAAAAAGCAAAACAGTGATCTGTATCTACATCAAGGACTGGTGGCCATAGTTTAAATACAGGGCCCTTCATGCTGTACATATTTGTGTGTGTGTCATGTACAAAAAGAGGATCTCAGCATGTGAGTGCAGCAGGTTACATAATGTGTACTTGTATGTATTTTCACAGAATAAAGTGTGTGTTTGTCACATTCTGGAATCCCCTAAATCCCCAAAAGACCTAAACTCACACGTTTGCATGCATTCATTGGGGAAATGTACACTTCAGGTCATTACCCCAAAAAAGCTTTTCCAAACAAGGCAGCGATAAGCAAGTGCCAAATTGGGAATGTTTGGCCACAGAGTCACTGAAGTGTGTGTTTGCGTGTGACTCTCAAAGGAATCGACACAAGCTGCCCAGAGCCGTGATAAGTCGTGTTCTCATGTCAGTTTCTCGCCCCATGTGTTAATCAGAGGAGACATCACATAAATCACCATTTGATAAACCAGAAGGTTTAAAGACTGTACTGCCAGACTGAGCGGGACAGGAGGAGCGGGAGGTTAAAAATAAAAGCGGTAAGGCATCAAAACTCTTAAATCCAGGGATCGCGAGTTTTGAGAGGCGTACAAGCCGTGAGAGAGTTGGAAGGGGGGGCAGTGCAGCTTAGACCAAGAAAAATGAAAACCAGAGGGAGAGATTGTGAAAAAGCACTAAATTTGTAATCTTGCCTCCTTTCGGGGACATGGTCCTGAACGGCATCCAAAAACTTGTGAGCTTTTTTGAGCAAATAGCTGAGATGCCTCAGAACAGGGGTTGTTTATCTTGGGATGGGGTGAAGGAAGGAGACAGAAGAGAGATGTAAGGGAAGCCTAGAAGAGAGGGAGGGTGGCAAAAACATAGGGATGAACAGGAGGATCTGAGACTGTGTAAGAAAAAAAGATTAAAAATTGATGCAGAAGAGAGATGAGATGCTTGGGAAAGTGGTCTTTACAAAATAATAATAATAATACTCGGGCAAATCTACAGGAATAATATTTGGTATCTCGACCTCCAGCAACAATGAAGAGAGCAGTCTTTAAATCTAGACAACCAGCAAGCCCAAACAAAAATTTATTGGAAAAACAAATCTAGAAAACAGCCTCCACATGAGTCTGCAGATGAACAAAATACAATTTTTACTTGTAACATCTCAACAAGCTTTGCAAACTGAAGTGCTGACTTAATGCTGATAGTGTATCAACCGAGATAACTGCAGTTAAAAGTCCAAATCTATTAATGCTTTCTAACATGATTTCATCAGGCCAGTGCAGGGTGATAACAGCAAGATACTGATTAATTACATTACGATACACAAAGGACATGGCTGTGGTGTTTAAACTGTGCTCAGTTTGTTATGAGGGACCCAAAATATGCCAAGAAAATATCTCCATCACCACCTGCAGCATGAACTGTTCATACAAGGCAGGATGGATGTTGTGAGCCTGTGTGAACTGTAGCCCCAGTTTTCACAGACAGTGTGGTCTTCTGCTCCTGGGCTGTAGTCCATCTGGTGTAGCCCATTCATTGTTGTGAGGGAAAACCCTAATAGATCAGCAGTGTCGGGGTGCTAAAAACCAGTTTGCACAGGTGTATTATGAATGGAAAAAGCTTCGTTTAGAATATGAACTTTTTACTTAATAAAAAGAACAAGTTTTAGGATCAAAATATATGTAAATGGTTGACTGGTTCTTGTGTAGCCCTTATCTAGTCTACCTCAAGTGTTTAATAGAACATGCCTCGTTCAGCCATTCACACAAGCACCTGTTTTCCTGCAATCAACTACTTGATGTAAATGTAACATTCATACACATTTACACTCTGAATCCATCGGAGAGCAACTTGGAGTTTAGTATCTTGCGTTGGCATACAGAATGGAGTGGCCCAGGCTCAAACCACAGACTTCTGATTAGGTAGGTGATCTGCGATCTGCACTACCTCCTGAGCTAAAGCCTCCCCTATGTAAACATATAAGAACATAAATCATACTAGTGAACAACTAGTTACAACTTATAATGAAAACTTAAAATATTTTAATGCAGGTCTGAGTGTCTCAAACTATAAAAATGTATTGCAAATTAAAATTAATTACATTTTGTCCATCCATCCATCCTCATCCGCTTTATCCGGGGCCGGGTCACAGGGGCAGCAGCCTAAGCAGAGATGCCCAGACCTCCCTCTCCCCAGCCACCTCCGCCAGCTTATCCGGGGGAATACCAAGGCGTTCCCAGGCCAGCCGAGAGATATAATCTCTCCAGCGTGTCCTGGGTCTGCCCCGGGGCCTCCTCCCAGTGGGACATGCCCGGAAAACCTCACCCAGGAGGCGCCTAGGAGGCATCTTTGTCAGATGCCCGAACCACCTCAGCTGGCTCCTTTCGATGTGGAGGAGCAGCGGCTCTACTCTGAGCCCCTCCCGGATGGCTGAAATTCTCACCCTATATCTAAGGGAGAGGCCAGCCACCTTTTGGAGGAAGCTCATTTCCGCTGCTTGTATCCGCGATCTCGTTCGGTCACTACCCACAGCTCGTGGCCATAGGTGAGGGTAGGGACGTAGATCGACCGGTAAATTGAGAGCTTCGCTTTTACACTCAGCTCCCTCTTCACCACGACGGACCGGTGCAGCGTCCGCATCGCTGCAGCCGCAGCACCAATCCGTCTGTTGATCTCCGGCTCCCTTCTCCCATCACTCGCGAACAAGACCACGAGATACTTGAACTCCTCCACTTGGGGCAGGAACTCATCCACGACCTGGAGTGGGCACTCCACCCTTTTCCGGCTGAGAACCATGGCCTCAGATTTGGAGGTGCTGATCCTCATTCCTGCTGCTTCACACTCGGCTGCAAACCACTCCAGTGCGAGCTGGAGGCCATCACCCGATGAAGCCAACAGAACCACATCATCCGCGAAAAGCAGAGATGAGATTCTGAGGCCACCGAAGTGAAAGCCCTCCGCCACTTGGCTGCGCCTAGAAATCCTGTCCATAAAAATTATGAACAGAACCGGTGACAAAGGGCAGCCCCGGCAGAGCCCATCACCCACCGGGAACGAGTCCGGACCAAGCTCTTGCAACAGTTGTATAGGGATCGAATGGCCCGTAGCAATGGGCCAGACACCCCATACTCCCACAGCACCTCCCACAGGACACCCCGAGCGACACGGTCGAATGCCTTCTCCAAGTCCACAAATCACATGTAGACTGGTTGGGCAAACTCCCATGCACCCTCAAGTATCTTTGAGAGGATAAAGAGCTGGTCCAGTGTTCCGCGACCAGGACGAAAACCGCATTGTTCCTCCTGTATCCGAGGTTCGACTAGCGGACAAATTCTCCTTTCCAGCACCCTGGCATAGACTTTCCCAGGGAGGCTGAGGAGTGTGATCCCCCTGTAGTTGGAATCTCGCCTCCGGAAATTGGCGGGTCATTCCCCTCATTCCCAGACTCTGCTTCCTCCTCGGAAGACGTGTCAGTGGGATTAAGGAGGTCCTCGAAGTATTCCTTCCACCGCCTGACAATTTTCTCAGTCAAAGTCAGCAGCGCTCCGCCAGCACTATACACAGTGCAGGTAGAGCACCGCTTTCCCCTCCTGAGACGCCTGACGGTTTGCCAGAATCTCTTCGAGTCTTTTTCCATGGCCTCTCCGAACTCCTCCTACACCCGAGTCTTTGCCTCATCCACTGCCCTCTCCGGGAATTGCTACCTTATCGTGGTAGAGGGGTTTATGTGTACCAGGGATCCCAGGGGCTATGTTGTCTGGGGGCATTTGCCCCCTGGTCAACACGCCCTGGTAGGGTCTCCCATGGCAAATTGGTCCTGGGTGAGGGACCAGACAAAGAGCGATTCAGAAGACCCTTATGAGAAAAACATCGAGGGAACAGTTTACCCAGCCCGGGATAGGGTTACTGGGGCCCCGCCCTGGAGCCAGGCCCGGGGAGGGTGCCCGAGGGCGAGTGTCTGGTGGCCGGGCCTTAGTCCATGGGGCCCGGCCGGGCACAGCCCGAAAAGGGGACATGGGCCCATCCTCCCGCAGGCCCATCACCCGCAGGAGGCACCATAGGGGTCGGGTGCATTGTGTGCCGGGCGGCGGCCAGGAGCGAAGGCCCTGGCGGACTGATCCCCGGCTGCCAAGACTGGCAATTGGGACAATTACATTTTGTGTTATTTTTATTCATCCAAATCAAAAAAGCACTATATATAAGTTAGTTACACTACACTGCTCAAACTAAAAGGAAAGTTTTAAAATAGCATATTATTATTTGTGAAATAAATAAAACAACACTTTGAAACAAAACACATCATAAACAACAAACAACGCAGTACAGTCTGGTTTGTTAATAAACTAAAGACCAAAGAAGAAAATCAAAACTACTGAACCCTAAACTCAATATATATTTAATTTAAAGTACAAATACTTTGTTTTTAATTAAAGAAAACATACATTCTCCCCTTCAGCAGGAAGTGGTGGTGCGGTCCAATTATCCCTCTTTGTATTTAACAGCTTCAAACCCTGGCCACCAGCTTCTGTCTGACAATGCTCAGGGATCATGGCAGGTGAGAAGTAAAAGAAACAAAGGTTAGTCAAAAATCCAACAAAGTAATGAACTGGTATGAATACATAAGTAAACTAAATGTGTGCGCTTACAAATAGAACAAATGTATCCAAACCAATCAGTAAACTTATTGGAAACTACATGTGTTATTGTGTTCAAATGAAGAAATGAAAATACATAGGAGTTACCGACTTTTGGAGTGTGGCCATGGGTTTGGCCATCACACAGCCAATGACCAAAAGAGGAAGTATTTGGCACTTCCAATGCATTTTAAACTGTAACTGAAAGTAAATGTCACCAAACAAATTCATCCTGTATTTTCCATGTTCAGACACACTTAATTCTATTTACACCACTGGGACAACAAATCACAGACATCCATGTTCACAGTAATAACAAAAGAAAAGTGTAACATTTCTCAGTAGCATCAATTCATTGTTAAGGCTATTTTTCATTGGGTCTGCTGAATGGAGAAACTTAATATTATTCAGTGATCTGTCAGTGTTTTAAGTGATGGTTTGCATTCCTACGTGCTAACTAAATATAATAAACTGTCATTTTTCCAAAATTTGTCACATTTGTAAAATGCGATTCTCCGTAAGAAACGCCAGTTTGACCACATAAACCAAAAGCATTCAAGTGAATATTTGCGAATGAATCTGATGCCTGTTCGCTCATCTGAGCAAATCTCTGTTGAGGCTGGCGTGAAGGCAGCAGCAGCATAAACAACACTTCATGCCTGGGAAGTGTTGGCAAAGGCAGCAGGTGACAACACAGACCAAACACAGCCATGCAGTCACTCATTCTCACACACACACACACAAATCCTTGAATACCCCCGGGTACTGTTTAGACAGATTAGAGGTGTGTATTAAACAGTGTCTGTGCTTAAAGAGCTCAGCCCTTTGTCACCAAACACACTGTAAATCAGCTAATGTACTAATCATAGACCAATCAGCAACAAGTAACCAAATTTCATCCATTTGGTTTTCTCTGCTCATCTCGAAGCTCCTGAAACGGACCAAGACTGCAAATGTGAGACGGTATTCAGATCAGAATGGCCGACAGATGAACAACGTCTGTCATATTGACATGTTCAACTATGTGCTAATGAACAACAGCAACTCATCAAGCCCTTGAAATCTGGTAAAAAACAAAACAAAAACAAAAACCCCAACGTGGATATTTGAGAGCAGATTTGCAGCATTAAGCAACTTTATATTCAACAGAATGTGTAAGGCCAACTTAAGCCTTTGGGAATGTGAGGACAGTGTTTTCTGAAACTTTGAATGATGGCAGTTTTCCAAGTTGCGATACTTCCTCGTGTGTGTGTAAGTGTGTGTGTGCCCCTGTGTGTGAATAGTACCTGGGGTTTGGAAATGTTTAAGCTCACTCGCGAGTGGAATGTGGCTGTGGTGTCGTCAGCTGAAGTGCCAGAGCTGGCAGAGCTGCAGGCCACCCCTGAGCTTTAACGACAGACGGGCCTTTTACTGGCCTTTGAGGACGGGATGGGGACTCTGTTCCTGTTGATAAGGCCCTGTTTCCTGTTGGACAGGTCAGCCTGGGACCATTGTCATGTGCGCTTAATGGGACTGGACTCCCAAAGGCTGTTGCCTAAGCCCTGCACTTGGGGCGTAGTTAATTTAATTGGAGTTTAAAGCTGAACATGCTGAGACATTTATGGAGAACTCGACTCACCTCAGAGTGCATTAGAGTAAAACCAACTTATCCCTATGATGGGAATGCTATGCTGTAGAGTTAAGAGACTTAAACGTAAAAAACATTTGTGTCATAAATAGCAGGCACTTATCCTACGACCAACAAACCTCCACTCCCCTTTTCTGACTGTTGAGTAATCACAGAAATGAGAATGACGGGTGTCATGTCTCAGGATTTCAGTTCAAACTGTTTTCTGGAAACACCGCTGAAATACAAAACTACCCTTAGTGCGATTAAATGTCTCACGTGTAAGAAATTTAACTGAAGGCGAGTTAAAGGAATAAAACTATCTCTAGACCCCTATAGCGAGGCAATCTAGGGGCTCTATGATGCTGTGGAGAAACTTAGCATAAATTTGGTTCACTTATCCCCTTACAGGAAAGGATCACTGCAAATCAGTACTAGCTTTTGTTACTGATCACCTGAAAATGGCATGAATCATATCCTGCGATCTTCACACTCAGCAGTTCTGATTCCAGTTGGAAGCCTAGGACAGAATTTGGACCAATACGTTAGGCATCATCCTTCGCAACCAACAAAAAAATCACTAAATACGGAAATATTTTTGAGAGAAAATGTCCTGGCACCACCTTAGTGAGACATTTTATGTTGCTTTTTTCCTTTCTATTTGTCACTCGTCTGTGCTTTTGTCAGTGTGCAGCTGTATCAACAGAACATTTATAGCCCTGTATGACTTTATTCAAAATTTTATATAACCCCACAGTTATGTTGCCAATAGTTAAAGGAGAACACCAGTCTAACGCCGGTTGATTGCATGCACTTTTTTCCCCCACTTTATTAGATATAAATGTCAACTGATCTATAACACAAACATCTAACCAGCCAATCACATGGCAGCAACTCATTTAGGCATGTGATCATGGCTGAGACGACCTGCTGAAGTTCAAACTGAGCAGCAGAATAGGGAGGAAAGATGATTTAAGTGACTTTGAACATGGTTGTGGGTGCCAGATGGCCTGGTCTGAGTAGAAACTGCTGATCTGCTGGAATTTTCCCACACAACCATCTGTATTTCTCACAGAAAATGGCCCAAAAAGGAGAAAATATCCAGTGAAGTAGTCCTCTGTGTGAAAATGCCTCATATTAAAGGTCAGAGGAGAATGGTCAGACTGCTTCAGAAGACAACAGTAACTCAGATAACCACTCGTTACGACTAAGTCATGCAGAAGAGCATCTCTGAACACTCAACTCTGAAGCAGATGAGCTAAAGCAGCAGAAGGCCACACTGGGTGTTGTTCCTGTCAGCTCCTCAGGCTAATGACTCACACAGGCTAACAACTGCCTTCTATCAGTTGTTCAGGATGGTAATGGTGTGAGGAACACTTTCTTGGTGTACTTTGGGGTCCCCGGTAGCAAGTGAGCATACCACAGCTTACAGGAGTGTCGCTGCTGACCATGTCCGTCCCTTTATGACCACATCTTCTTCATGGCTGACACGATATTGTTAGCAAAATTAGCAGCCACAACTCAAGTTGTAAATTTTAAGGAGTCTGCAACCCATAGCAACCAAGGGCTCCTCTGGAATAGTTTGCTATAAATTATAAAACTGTGCTGGATCATTAAAGTGCATATAGACAGGTTAAAACATAAACACTGTGTCCGTGGTACCATCCCCACGTTGTAGACGCTCTGATATGTGACACATACTGTGACACATCAAGTCCATCTGTCATGTTACTCAGTCATTACTGGTGCTGTGAGGGGTGGTGTCAGGATGATGAAGGGTTTACTGGAAAATGTTCTAACTCTGTGAAAACCCCTGGTTTAAAATTCAATGAAGCTCACTGGGCTTAGTTTGACGTATATTAATCACTTATTAAGACAATGTCATTGCTAAACAATTTCATAATTAGGAGGTTACTTCCTCCTAGCAAAGTCAGCAGATACTCAGCTGATAAAGTCTGATGATTCCCAGTTGACCAGAGTTTGCGGGTAGTTTCTTTAAAGAAACTACCCGCAAACTCTGGTCAACTGGGAATCATCAGACTTTATCAGCTGAGTATCTGCTGACTTTGCTAGGAGGAAGTAACCTCCTAATTATGAAATTGTTTAGCAATGACATTGTCTTAATAAGTGATTAATATACGTCAAACTAAGCCCAGTGAGCTTCATTGAATTTTAAACCAGGGGTTTTCACAGAGTTAGAACATTTTCCAGTAAACCCTTCATCATCCTGACACCACCCCTCACAGCACCAGTAATGACTGAGTAACATGACAGATGGACTTGATGTGTCACAGTATGTGTCACATATCAGAGCGTCTACAACGTGGGGATGGTACCACGGACACAGTGTTTATGTTTTAACCTGTCTATATGCACTTTAATGATCCAGCACAGTTTTATAATTTATAGCAAACTATTCCAGAGGAGCCCTTGGTTGCTATGGGTTGCAGACTCCTTAAAATTTACAACTTGAGTTGTGGCTGCTAATTTTGCTAACAATATCGTGTCAGCCATGAAGAAGATGTGGTCATAAAGGGACGGACATGGTCAGCAGCGACACTCCTGTAAGCTGTGGTATGCTCACTTGCTACCGGGGACCCCAAAGTACACCAAGAAAGTGTTCCTCACACCATTACCATCCTGAACAACTGATAGAAGGCAGTTGTTAGCCTGTGTGAGTCATTAGCCTGAGGAGCTGACAGGAACAACACCCAGTGTGGCCTTCTGCTGCTTTAGCTCATCTGCTTCAGAGTTGAGTGTTCAGAGATGCTCTTCTGCATGACTTAGTCGTAACGAGTGGTTATCTGAGTTACTGTTGTCTTCTGAAGCAGTCTGACCATTCTCCTCTGACCTTTAATATGAGGCATTTTCACACAGAGGACTACTTCACTGGATATTTTCTCCTTTTTGGGCCATTTTCTGTGAGAAATACAGATGGTTGTGTGGGAAAATTCCAGCAGATCAGCAGTTTCTACTCAGACCAGGCCATCTGGCACCCACAACCATGTTCAAAGTCACTTAAATCATCTTTCCTCCCTATTCTGCTGCTCAGTTTGAACTTCAGCAGGTCGTCTCAGCCATGATCACATGCCTAAATGAGTTGCTGCCATGTGATTGGCTGGTTAGATGTTTGTGTTATAGATCAGTTGACATTTATATCTAATAAAGTGGGGGAAAAAAGTGCATGCAATCAACCGGCGTTAGACTGGTGTTCTCCTTTAACTATTGGCAACATAACTGTGGGGTTATATAAAATTTTGAATAAAGTCATACAGGGCTATAAATGTTCTGTTGATACAGCTGCACACTGACAAAAGCACAGACGAGTGACAAATAGAAAGGAAAAAAGCAACATAAAATGTCTCACTAAGGTGGTGCCAGGACATTTTCTCTCAAAAATATTTCCGTATTTAGTGATTTTTTTGTTGGTTGCGAAGGATGATGCCTAACGTATTGGTCCAAATTCTGTCCTAGGCTTCCAACTGGAATCAGAACTGCTGAGTGTGAAGATCGCAGGATATGATTCATGCCATTTTCAGGTGATCAGTAACAAAAGCTAGTACTGATTTGCAGTGATCCTTTCCTGTAAGGGGATAAGTGAACCAAATTTATGCTAAGTTTCTCCACAGCATCATAGAGCCCCTAGATTGCCTCGCTATAGGGGTCTAGAGATAGTTTTATTCCTTTAACTCGCCTTCAGTTAAATTTCTTACACGTGAGACATTTAATCGCACTAAGGGTAGTTTTGTATTTCAGCGGTGTTTCCAGAAAACAGTTTGAACTGAAATCCTGAGACATGACACCCGTCATTCTCATTTCTGTGATTACTCAACAGTCAGAAAAGGGGAGTGGAGGTTTGTTGGTCGTAGGATAAGTGCCTGCTATTTATGACACAAATGTTTTTTACGTTTAAGTCTCTTAACTCTACAGCATAGCATTCCCATCATAGGGATAAGTTGGTTTTACTCTAATGCACTCTGAGGTGAGTCGAGTTCTCCATAAATGTCTCAGCATGTTCAGCTTTAAACTCCAATTAAATTAACTACGCCCCAAGTGCAGGGCTTAGGCAACAGCCTTTGGGAGTCCAGTCCCATTAAGCGCACATGACAATGGTCCCAGGCTGACCTGTCCAACAGGAAACAGGGCCTTATCAACAGGAACAGAGTCCCCATCCCGTCCTCAAAGGCCAGTAAAAGGCCCGTCTGTCGTTAAAGCTCAGGGGTGGCCTGCAGCTCTGCCAGCTCTGGCACTTCAGCTGACGACACCACAGCCACATTCCACTCGCGAGTGAGCTTAAACATTTCCAAACCCCAGGTACTATTCACACACAGGGGCACACACACACTTACACACACACGAGGAAGTATCGCAACTTGGAAAACTGCCATCATTCAAAGTTTCAGAAAACACTGTCCTCACATTCCCAAAGGCTTAAGTTGGCCTTACACATTCTGTTGAATATAAAGTTGCTTAATGCTGCAAATCTGCTCTCAAATATCCACGTTGGGGTTTTTGTTTTTGTTTTGTTTTTTACCAGATTTCAAGGGCTTGATGAGTTGCTGTTGTTCATTAGCACATAGTTGAACATGTCAATATGACAGACGTTGTTCATCTGTCGGCCATTCTGATCTGAATACCGTCTCACATTTGCAGTCTTGGTCCGTTTCAGGAGCTTCGAGATGAGCAGAGAAAACCAAATGGATGAAATTTGGTTACTTGTTGCTGATTGGTCTATGATTAGTACATTAGCTGATTTACAGTGTGTTTGGTGACAAAGGGCTGAGCTCTTTAAGCACAGACACTGTTTAATACACACCTCTAATCTGTCTAAACAGTACCCGGGGGTATTCAAGGATTTGTGTGTGTGTGTGTGAGAATGAGTGACTGCATGGCTGTGTTTGGTCTGTGTTGTCACCTGCTGCCTTTGCCAACACTTCCCAGGCATGAAGTGTTGTTTATGCTGCTGCTGCCTTCACGCCAGCCTCAACAGAGATTTGCTCAGATGAGCGAACAGGCATCAGATTCATTCGCAAATATTCACTTGAATGCTTTTGGTTTATGTGGTCAAACTGGCGTTTCTTACGGAGAATCGCATTTTACAAATGTGACAAATTTTGGAAAAATGACAGTTTATTATATTTAGTTAGCACGTAGGAATGCAAACCATCACTTAAAACACTGACAGATCACTGAATAATATTAAGTTTCTCCATTCAGCAGACCCAATGAAAAATAGCCTTAACAATGAATTGATGCTACTGAGAAATGTTACACTTTTCTTTTGTTATTACTGTGAACATGGATGTCTGTGATTTGTTGTCCCAGTGGTGTAAATAGAATTAAGTGTGTCTGAACATGGAAAATACAGGATGAATTTGTTTGGTGACATTTACTTTCAGTTACAGTTTAAAATGCATTGGAAGTGCCAAATACTTCCTCTTTTGGTCATTGGCTGTGTGATGGCCAAACCCATGGCCACACTCCAAAAGTCGGTAACTCCTATGTATTTTCATTTCTTCATTTGAACACAATAACACATGTAGTTTCCAATAAGTTTACTGATTGGTTTGGATACATTTGTTCTATTTGTAAGCGCACACATTTAGTTTACTTATGTATTCATACCAGTTCATTACTTTGTTGGATTTTTGACTAACCTTTGTTTCTTTTACTTCTCACCTGCCATGATCCCTGAGCATTGTCAGACAGAAGCTGGTGGCCAGGGTTTGAAGCTGTTAAATACAAAGAGGGATAATTGGACCGCACCACCACTTCCTGCTGAAGGGGAGAATGTATGTTTTCTTTAATTAAAAACAAAGTATTTGTACTTTAAATTAAATATATATTGAGTTTAGGGTTCAGTAGTTTTGATTTTCTTCTTTGGTCTTTAGTTTATTAACAAACCAGACTGTACTGCGTTGTTTGTTGTTTATGATGTGTTTTGTTTCAAAGTGTTGTTTTATTTATTTCACAAATAATAATATGCTATTTTAAAACTTTCCTTTTAGTTTGAGCAGTGTAGTGTAACTAACTTATATATAGTGCTTTTTTGATTTGGATGAATAAAAATAACACAAAATGTAATTGTCCCAATTGCCAGTCTTGGCAGCCGGGGATCAGTCCGCCAGGGCCTTCGCTCCTGGCCGCCGCCCGGCACACAATGCACCCGACCCCTATGGTGCCTCCTGCGGGTGATGGGCCTGCGGGAGGATGGGCCCATGTCCCCTTTTCGGGCTGTGCCCGGCCGGGCCCCATGGACTAAGGCCCGGCCACCAGACACTCGCCCTCGGGCACCCTCCCCGGGCCTGGCTCCAGGGCGGGGCCCCAGTAACCCTATCCCGGGCTGGGTAAACTGTTCCCTCGATGTTTTTCTCATAAGGGTCTTCTGAATCGCTCTTTGTCTGGTCCCTCACCCAGGACCAATTTGCCATGGGAGACCCTACCAGGGCGTGTTGACCAGGGGGCAAATGCCCCCAGACAACATAGCCCCTGGGATCCCTGGTACACATAAACCCCTCTACCACGATAAGGTAGCAATTCCCGGAGAGGGCAGTGGATGAGGCAAAGACTCGGGTGTAGGAGGAGTTCGGAGAGGCCATGGAAAAAGACTCGAAGAGATTCTGGCAAACCGTCAGGCGTCTCAGGAGGGGAAAGCGGTGCTCTACCTGCACTGTGTATAGTGCTGGCGGAGCGCTGCTGACTTTGACTGAGAAAATTGTCAGGCGGTGGAAGGAATACTTCGAGGACCTCCTTAATCCCACTGACACGTCTTCCGAGGAGGAAGCAGAGTCTGGGAATGAGGGGAATGACCCGCCAATTTCCGGAGGCGAGATTCCAACTACAGGGGGATCACACTCCTCAGCCTCCCTGGGAAAGTCTATGCCAGGGTGCTGGAAAGGAGAATTTGTCCGCTAGTCGAACCTCGGATACAGGAGGAACAATGCGGTTTTCGTCCTGGTCGCGGAACACTGGACCAGCTCTTTATCCTCTCAAAGATACTTGAGGGTGCATGGGAGTTTGCCCAACCAGTCTACATGTGATTTGTGGACTTGGAGAAGGCATTCGACCGTGTCGCTCGGGGTGTCCTGTGGGAGGTGCTGTGGGAGTATGGGGTGTCTGGCCCATTGCTACGGGCCATTCGATCCCTATACAACTGTTGCAAGAGCTTGGTCCGGACTCGTTCCCGGTGGGTGATGGGCTCTGCCGGGGCTGCCCTTTGTCACCGGTTCTGTTCATAATTTTTATGGACAGGATTTCTAGGCGCAGCCAAGTGGCGGAGGGCTTTCACTTCGGTGGCCTCAGAATCTCATCTCTGCTTTTCGCGGATGATGTGGTTCTGTTGGCTTCATCGGGTGATGGCCTCCAGCTCGCACTGGAGTGGTTTGCAGCCGAGTGTGAAGCAGCAGGAATGAGGATCAGCACCTCCAAATCTGAGGCCATGGTTCTCAGCCGGAAAAGGGTGGAGTGCCCACTCCAGGTCGTGGATGAGTTCCTGCCCCAAGTGGAGGAGTTCAAGTATCTCGTGGTCTTGTTCGCGAGTGATGGGAGAAGGGAGCCGGAGATCAACAGACGGATTGGTGCTGCGGCTGCAGCGATGCGGACGCTGCACCGGTCCGTCGTGGTGAAGAGGGAGCTGAGTGTAAAAGCGAAGCTCTCAATTTACCGGTCGATCTACGTCCCTACCCTCACCTATGGCCACGAGCTGTGGGTAGTGACCGAACGAGATCGCGGATACAAGCAGCGGAAATGAGCTTCCTCCAAAAGGTGGCTGGCCTCTCCCTTAGATATAGGGTGAGAATTTCAGCCATCCGGGAGGGGCTCAGAGTAGAGCCGCTGCTCCTCCACATCGAAAGGAGCCAGCTGAGGTGGTTCGGGCATCTGACAAAGATGCCTCCTAGGCGCCTCCTGGGTGAGGTTTTCCGGGCATGTCCCACTGGGAGGAGGCCCCGGGGCAGACCCAGGACACGCTGGAGAGATTATATCTCTCGGCTGGCCTGGGAACGCCTTGGTATTCCCCCGGATAAGCTGGCGGAGGTGGCTGGGGAGAGGGAGGTCTGGGCATCTCTGCTTAGGCTGCTGCCCCTGTGACCCGGCCCCGGATAAAGCGGATGAGGATGGATGGATGGACAAAATGTAATTAATTTTAAAAAATATATATATTATATTACATATATATATTTATGTCATGATAGAGTAGGCTTCACATTTGTCAGAAAGCCTCAGTCTGGCTCTAAAATCACGGCGTCAAAACCTGCACACAAACCCACTTTGGGGAGAGACAGAGAAGCGGAGCATGAGGCAATGTAGGAGCTCCCGTCGCGGCTCTCTAATGGTTTCGCTGCTATTTGAACCTCAGCCCGCCCCTTTCCTCATCCTCCGCGCTGCCCCGCTCCTCACACCCGGCGCACCAGCGGGACAGTCCGGCTGCACCAGCGGCTCACTCACACCACCCCAACCTACACAGCACTGCCCACTGAAAAATAATTAAACCTGAGGGAAGCGGTCACTGTTTCTGCGCTTTAAAGTTTGCTGAGGTGAGTTTATATTCTCTTTGGACGTTTAGCCATTATATGTTATTGTGAAGAAATTAATACGACCAAGTAAGAGCTCCGCAGTGGTAAGTTACTGGGAACACGATATGACTTTATTTTAGATAACCACGCAGAGACTTTAAGCGTGCGTGTGGAGTAAGTGCACTGACTTTGTAGTGATTTCTGTTGTATATTACAGCAGTTATGTCATATGAATATATAAACTCAATGTGAGAAATGCATTACAATCTTATGAGGGACTTGAATTCGCCTCTATCTGGATACGTTACCTGCTCGGTGAGGACATGAATCAAAAGAACTTACTAACCGCCTGCTGACATTATTGTTGTGGTTTGATGTGATTAATTATCAGCACCTTTAAAAAACTAAATATACTGTTTAATTAACTTTATAACAAAAAAGTGGTGAGAGAAGGGAAGTAAATCCAGGTTCAGTTACGGCTGAGGCAGTTCATTTAAGACGTGTAATAATGTTGACTGAAGCCCAGCTGTTAGTGGTCACACTGTACAGGATAAGGGCTTTTGTTGTGCGTCTGACATGAAACTCAGTCTTTTCAGCAGCATATTTATATCCAGCAGCAGCTGTATATCATTTCACCACTGCAGCCGTGGTCAAAATAAAATCTGGCATGTGCTTTGATTTTGATCACGCTACTTTGTAATTACAGCAGTCACACTACGTAACCTATCAATTTTTGTACATGTCAGGGATGTGCACTGATTCAGTGGAACTTGACTTGGTGAAGTTAAGGCGAGTGGCCTTCTGACCCTACGTCCTGCAGGAGAGCCCCTGAGGGAGCCCACCCTGTTAAATAACACAAACAGACTCACACTAACACGTATGCAGTGATAAAACAGACTGCAGTAGGCAAACGTGCTCTGAGGTGGTCGATAATCATCCAGCCGTGTCACTGGCGATGATAACTTAAAATCCAATAAAGCACATGCTGTTATGGATTCAGCCTTCCTTTCTGAGGACCTGTCTGTACCGTGTTTGACCTTTTCATGTTTAACTGGCTCTGTAATTCCCTCAATTAATCTCCCCACGGTAGCCATACAGTATATCTTCCTTGAGTACTTGCCTTGATATTGTCATCCTGTAGTACTGTACGCAGCAGCAGATGGTTAACACATGCAGTGTAATGAGTTTTCTGTACACCCCCCCACATGATTTGCACTAATGACATAGTTCTTGAAAACATACTTGATTAAGTAAACATGTACATACATTCCTCATTGCTTTCATCTCTTCATGTTTCTTTCTTTTTTTTTTTACCTGAGTCCTACATTCCTCTGAGGGAAACTCTGTGACCTTTAGGTGTCATTGACGCAACTAACCAGGAAAGGGTCAGTTACTAAGGTGTGAATGTAGTTGCCGTATTTTCTTTCACACCACGCAACAAGTTTCAACCCACTGGTTAAAGTCTACACCAAATCTTTAAGAGGCTGAAAATGGCAAACCTATTCATCAACAGCTGCCTGGCCACTGCTGGCTGCTGTTGGCTCATGGAAAGATAAACCATCTGCAGCCTAAAAGGTCTGAGGTTCAGCCAGCATCGATTAATATAATGTAAGCATCAAACATAGAAGTGAAGGAGCCATCTGTGCACGTTGTGGTTATTGTATGTGTAGCCACCAAACCTATATTTGAGACAGTTTTTAATAAGATTTTTAAGAGTCACCGCCACACATAAAAAATCAAAAATCAAGTGTTTCCAACAATGATGAAAAAATTTCCTGTTTGAGACAACTTCTCAATTCATCTTAATTCATAACTTTGTATTTTAGGCCTAGTGAACAGACCTAGAGACTGGTTGGTGACCCTCTGGTAGCCTCTGGTCAGTAGGGAAACATTTGTATTCCCGACTACTTAGCGAGTAGTTGCTGACAGATTTTGTGGTTGTTGTACCGCAAAAATCTCCTTGTGGTTCCTTTCCTCACTCACAAATTATCACAGTTAACCGTATTTTGCATGGAAGATGCTGCCTTGTCTGCAAAAATTCTCTAACTAGCAACTCACTGAGCACTTTCAAAGTAAAAGTTGTGTCTGAAACCAACAAGTTTTAAAAGTAGCAACTTTTACTTTGTAGGTAAATGGACTAACTGTACAGTTTGCATTGCTGTCTTTGGTTTTACAACCACTTTGCAAGTAGTTAACAACTGTTTGAAAACAAGCCAGAGTCTATGTTCCCGATAGATAGTTATCATGGGGTCACTGGCTGGTCTTTTGTCCTGTGTGACTTAGCTGTCAATTTCACACCAACCACTCACAACTCGTTGGGAAATATTCATTTTTCCCCAGGAACCAGTGGTTGCTACTCGGTGACCAACTGGTTATGTGCCTGTGTGACTAAGTTATTTACTGTAGTATTAAACTCTGACTATAACTATCTGACTCAATGTGGGAATCATGAGCAAACCTGCAGCTCACTGCACCTGTGGTGTCACAGCTTAGCTAATCTAACACAACCTGAACTGCTGAACTAGAAACACAAATGATATTTAACATAACATGTAAGAAGATTGCTAAAGAACTTCCCCAATGTGATACTGGGTGTCTGTACACCATAACAGATGGCCTGAAAATAGATGTTTGTTGTGTGTATTTATCCAGAAGACTTTAATGATCACTCGTATTGGGAGTAAAATATTACAGAAATTTCAGATTCTCTCCTCTTCAGAATTTAATTGAAACACATTTAATTTAAGGAGGTTATTTTTTAACAAGATTACTTAATACATTTTGTTAAGTAAAAAACTTTTTTCAGCTGATTTAATTTTGCTATAGGCTACATTATATATGTGCAGATATATTTTGATTAGCGAACCAGCTTGTGCAGCTAATGTTAGCTTAATTATTGAGCTAGCTGTAGCTTTAGAATAGGAAAACTGCCTGCAGCAAACTAAAACTGAGACTTTTTGGAGTATAACTGCCACCGTTAACACTGTTAATGATGTACGTGTTGTGAAGAACAAAAAACTTGGCAATGTCAGCGGGAGTAAGAAACAGGGTTAGGCTTAGCAAACAAACCAAAAGGAAAAAGCCACCCGCTAAAAGGTGACACTAGCTAATTTCAATACTGCAATGTCTTGTTCTTGTTAATTCATATATACTGTACAGTGAATATTAGTTATGTGTGGTTTGTAGTGTTTGTGTATTCTTTTATGCTCATAAAGAAAGTAAATTGACTATTTCAAAACTTGAAATATTCCAAAAATAGTGCAGGAGCAGTAAAGAAAAAACTGCATCTATGAGTATGAAAGAGATAAAAACAGAAAATATCCAACAAAGTAGGCAAATTAGGTCTGCCAGATCCAGCAGATGGAGGAACCAGAGAGGCTCGGACAGTATGGATATTTATTGAAGCATGAAAATGTTTTCTTGACTGAGGAGGAAGTGTAGCAGTGTTTTTCTTGGATTCAAATTGAGTATGGTTGGTGAAAATAGGACGGTAATTGAAAGCCAAAGACTGACCCTGAAAAATGTGGCCTTATCTTGTATGTTTGTTCACCTGGTTAGCGGGGTTAGTGAGTGGAGGACATGAGAAGGGAGAGAGAGAGCAGGGAGGGGAAAAGCCACGATAAAACGCAAAGTCTGCCGCTGATTTTACTCAAGACAAACTGTAGCAGAGTAAACATTTTGAGTTACAGCCATGAAAAGAAGTGTGTGTGTGGCCTGACGGCTGTTATATTTAAGCTTTTACATCCTTCATAAGTCAGTCAAGACGTTCAAGGAGTAGGAAAACAAAGAAGGAGCAATTAGAGGTAAAGAAAGCTAAAATGGAAACAAAACTAACAAAGGAACGAGGCAGAATGAAGAAAGAAACAAAGTTTAAAAAGGAAAGACAAATTAAAGGAAAGAAATGAAAAGAAAAAAATGGAGATTAGGACGTAAACATGGTTTGAATCAGAGGAGAGGTTGAAGAGACGGATGTTTGATAGTAGTAAAGACTCCACCGACTGATGCTATGTTCAGGAATGTGTTCGTGCACACACAACAACCAACACACACGGCTCCTATTAGACTGTGGTTACTCTGGTTTATATCCAGCAAAGCCACCTCAGGAAAATACTGTACACAGTGACATGGAAATGTTGTTCTGAGAATCCCCTGAACAGTAACTTCGCCAGAAAAGCAGCTTAAAACTGAATATAAAAGTGTGATTAGGTACAACTTTTAGTGCTTTGATACTCGATTTTCATCATTGGGCCACATAAAATGATACTCACATTAATAGGTCTCAGACACTGGATCACCAAAGTCGCTGAGATTCGCTGTCTGGGAACAGCGAATGTCCTATGCTAACCCTGTCCACAATAAAGGGATCTCTCCCACAAGTGGAATCCAGCCATCTTTAATAAACCTGTGCTTTCAACTGCTCTGACAAGTCAGAGTTTCTGCTGTGAGACGAGTCTATCCATAAAACAGCTGTTGAAAGAGTGATTATATTAATAAGGTTGTGGACCAATCCCACTGTTTTTCCCTTATGTCACAGCCTGCGTTCCTTCTTTTCTCCTCATAAACATCCATCAGCGTGCCATCATCCTCTCACATCTTGTTCCCTTTGCTTTCTCCTCAGCTGACCTTTTCGCTTTCTTTCATTCCTCCTACCACCTATCCCTTTCATCCTCTTTTCTGCCTGCATTTGCCATCCTCTCCCTTCACTCCTCCTTCTTACCCTACTTCACTTTAAACTCACTCTTTCCTTCCCTCCGACTCATTTGTATTGTATTTCAACTCTTGCAGAAATCAGAACCAGTGGTTCCAAGCTGAAGCAGCCAGGCTCTGCCCAGACAGAGGTGCCATACCGAGGATAATGGAGGAGATGAAGGATTAGGGGATAATCCAGGGTATGTCCAAGTCCCTGCTGTCAAGTGCTCCCCTATTTTTCTGATATCTAAGACGAATGCACAAAGACTGCTCCCTGGATTATAGCATTAGACTTATTACCATTTAATGTGTTTTTGATGCTTGTTTTAAATTCATGCTGTTTATATAATTCACTGGAGTGTGCAGAAAACAGCAAGCGCACACGAATAAGTTTCTCAGTGAGGAAAGAAGGACAGTGGATGGGTTGTTGAGCTTTGCCCGGAGGCTTCAAGTACATGACATGAGTCAGAGGGACCGACCCCCTCTGAGCTGTGGTCAAAGGTTTTTTTTAACAGGATTACAGGCAGAAACAAAAGAGCAGAGCTTTCCGTAAGTACACAGCCAGAGTAATTAATGCCTCCATGTGTGCGGTATTCCGGTAATGCTGCAGGTTATCAATTAGGATGGGGTTTTTCTCTCTAACTTAAGATGAATATTTCCCCCTTATTTGGAATTACTCCCTTATTGTCTCTAACGACATGCACTTTATTTTAATCAAGGAGGTAGCCTGTTGCTTTAGCTCCGCTCATGGGAGCATCTACCAGGTTCTTGCAGGCCTGCACGCTGTCTCAGATTTAAGATCGCACCTCGGTATAGCGGTCCTTCTGTGTCCCTTTGCAAGCCTTGATATGGCTTTACTCGGCGCTGGTATGTGGTATATTTCCTCCCCCTCCACACCCAGATGCCCCTCTTAAAACGGCAGCCAGGGGAAGTGGAGCGGAGGGCCTGGGACTGCGGTCAGGAGCAAATTAGAAAGGCTGCCTTGGACCTGACGCAATCTCCATTTCATGAACCATAGCCAGTCATTAATGAAGCCAGACGGGGCCTGTGCACGCGTGGGAGGCCCACTGATATTTAGACGCTGCATCTGGAAAGTGGAGAGAACGAGAAGTCCATGTCAGGGTTGGCTCATGCTATTAAAATATTTTAAAATTGAATATCAATTACTCTGCTGGCAACGAACACATGACAAAGGGCCAAGACAGACTTAGAGAAGTGGGGAACTGCAGGACTGAAAAAAGGCAGCAAAGGATTATCAGTTATGTTACATAATTAAAATGGAGTACAAAAAGTTAGTTGCTAGCTGTTGTTAATTACTGATGATCTGGCATCAGATTGGGCTATGTTTTGTTTTTATTTTTTATTCATAAAGAGTCCTATATATGCTGAAGCTTGTCAGAGCAGATGACAAAAACAGCCAGAATTAAATCTCCCTTCTGCTTAATGCTATTTGTCTAGCTGTGCCAATATTTAACAGGAAATCATCTCAAATTTCAGCAACACAAAGCTGAAAAAAAGAATAAATAAATATTCCACTGCAGAATATTTACAAGAAGACATTCTGCTTTGATGATGGGTTTTTCTGCTTTCCTGCTGCATTTCATCTGCAGCCTGCTGCTCTTTTACCCTCATCTTCAATTCTCCATACTACGAAGGAGGCAAAGTCTGCTACTGTCTCATTTAGTGAGTAGTTTAAGAGTCCCCGTGATGTGTTTTACAGCATCATGGAGTGCAGGTTCTAACTTGTGAATAGGTTAGAGTTGATCCTCTCTGTCAGCCCATCACAGCAGCAGTGCCATGACTTGCAAAGCCTACAAACCATGAGCGTAACATTTATTTAGAGACACATGTCATCCACGCGTTTCTCTTTTATGTAGTTAACAGTAGTTTTCACTGTCAAAAAGTGTCTTTTTCCAGCGTCATGAAAAGTTGGAACAGATCAGCATCCAGATCATGTCTTCAATGCCGTGTCATCTACGGCCACAGATACCAGGGGCTGAAAGTGAAAGTCAGTTTCTTGCAGTGTAGATAATTCATTCATCTGTTGTTGATAATGTAGCAGAAGCAGGGACCTGTAGAGCAGAGGTGCAGCATGCTGCTATAGAGATAGAAATGTGGTGCTTGAGAAAAGGCTCATTTATGTTAAAATATTTCAGCTTCTCCTACAAAAGGTTACATAATGCCATCCTGCTACATTCTAAAGAAAAATAAAACATCTGATTAATATTACCTGAATAAAAATTAAAAGCTTAAACCCTAACTCTTCAGATAAATTTGACAAATCTTGTTAATTTCCTGATGTTGAAACGAAGCAGACATTGAAAACATGGAAAAGAAATATAATTATAAGCTTCTTTTCCCTCAGCCACAAGGGGTTGCCTTCCTCACACAACCTTCCCAGGGATTTGCGTCTTCTCCTGGAATCTCAAGCAAATGTGTTAACCACTACACTGTGGAGCCACTGGAAAAAATATAAAAGAAGGAAAGAGATAAAGGATTAAACTTGGACTAATACCAAAATTCAGAGAAGGTACAACTAAAGAGCTAAGGGGAAAAGGTAGGATAGTGAAAGATGTATTTAAAAAAAAAAAAAGAGTATAATAACTAACATTTTAACATATTACTTTTTCCCCCTACTGTACAAAGCACATCGCCTGTACTTAGAATTGCTGGGAGCTCTATACAGCAGTAATCTGGTGTTAGAGCCAGATAGCAACAGTAATTTTCTTATCAGGATATTTTCATTATCTCTTCCTATCTCCCTGAGAATATTTTGCTTGTTTATAAACAAATGTGAGCTTGCTGAATGAGGCCTGCTGCTCCTGCTTTGAAAGCTTTTTTGAGAGTCATTTTTCCAGGGAAGTGTAAAATGAAATTTGTGTAACCTGCTCTCCAGACAAAGCAGGACAAAATGGAAGCAGGAATTCCCTGAAAGTACACCCATCTCATGGATAAGAAGCAGACTTTGGTTTGCTTCACGGAGCAGTAACTGTGGTCTAAATTTAGATGGTTCCAGACCAGCGGACACTTGGAACGCAGAATCTTAAAAAACCTGCGGAAAGAAAGAAAAGTTACTGTACTTTACAACGCCGTGTAGCATCCAGAAACAGAAAGCACCAGGGTCTCTCTCTGAATCTCAGCTTACACATTACAAACTGCAAGTGTGATCCATTTCTTTCAATATACCTTAAAAACAAGCACATCCCTGTCTACATTTTAAAGATAGATGTTTTTTCCCTGTTTTTACTTTCAATAGATGGCTCCATGGTGTGACCGCAGAACCGTTTGCAGCTGGATTTGGACCTATTTCTGAGCTGATGTTGACAAAGCCAAAGCCCAAAGCAAGCCATTCCACCTGACCACACTCCAACTGGATCGGCTGCCTCCAGGAACACAACTGCATAGTGTTCTCCTCAATTTGTGCCTGTTTAATTCAGCCAGCTATGCATGTCAACAAGCTACAAAGACTGGGACAGAACTTGGCCTGTACATAATAAACAGACATGTTATTCTAGTGAACTATTTGGCACTGTACGTTTCAGCCTCAAAAACGACACAGCTTCAGATCTCGGAATAACCATTGAGAGCTATTTTCCAGGTCCATACTTTGGACTGACGAACTGTCAGTGACTTTGGTAAAACTCTAAAAGGAGAGAAGTTGAAATTTATTGTTAAGTTTGACCTTTCTGTGGGACTAAAGGCAATTCCAGAAATTGTTTCGAGTTGATTCTCAAGAAGATCCGAGCCATTCTTGATTTCTGATCATGAATCTTCAGGAAAAGCTGTCAGGTCTGAAGGGTCTGGTCTCACATTCCCACAGCAAGCGTCGCCATAAAGGAGACCTAACAGTGGACATGATTAGCCCTCCTCTGGGAGACTTCCGTCACACCATGCACGTGGGCCGCGGTGGCGATGTATTTGGGGACACATCCTTCCTCAGCAATCACGGCGGGACTGCCAACGGGAACAATGGGGAAACTGATTCTGTTTCCAGTCCCGACAACAAGATCGGAGCTTTCTTCTCCAGGACCCTCCGTCAAATTAGGAGGGGCTCTGATAGTCGACCCAGAGAGGCATCCAAGGATTTCTCTCCACCGCCTCCTGCCATTTCTCCCATCATCAAAAATGCCATCTCCCTGCCCAGGCTGGATGTGGATATGCCTAATGGAAGCCCCACCACCAAAGTGCTCTTCCCCAGTTCTCAAAACACGCCTGAGGAGAAGAAAAGCTCTTATGGTGAGTGGGAGATATGGTTTTTATGGATCAAATGATTATGCGTGGCATAATTTGATTCACTTTTATCACTCTTATTAGCCCTTACCAGCCTACACCAAACATCAGGAAGGAAAACTAGAAATTAGCGGGTAAAGAGACGGATTTTCCATTCAGTAAGTGATCGGAAGGACAGAAACACTAAATGAATGCTGATTTTCTCCAAGGTACTGCCATGGTACTTTGCTTGTAATGAATATTGTAAATACACTGAACAAAATGGTCATTAGTACCCTGGAGTATACCGGCTAGCAGAGTCGTATTCAAGATAAATTTATGGATATTGTCACCACGAGCAGTGCGCTGTTGGTGCTTTATAGTCGTGCACACAAGTCTGTTTCTGTAGCCTCTGCATGGGTTGATTTCACATAATTACTCTCCCAACATGGGACCATAAATGCCACAAATCAGGTTTGCTATATAAGCTAATGTTACACTAGTTGAGCCCGGTTTACTGTGGGAAACTAATTGGGTAATTCGTGGACTTCTCAGGCTCAGGCCCTAGTCCCTACGCTCTTAGGCTCACCTTTGCCCAGTCCTTCAGGAATCCTTTAACGACCAAATCACTAAGCTGTCCCTAAGTGCCTTCCTTTCTATTAAATGACATCACTGGTAAACAATGTCTCATGTGGGCGAAAGTCAAATAGGTTAAGTTCCAGCACAGTGTTCCAGCGTTAACTAGGAACTGTAGGAATGTGGGGATCATCTGTTGAAGTGCAGTGAAATGAATCCATCATGTACCCAGAGATCTAGAGGCAGACTGCCCCAGATGTCCTTATGAATCACCTTGGCTCTAATCAGCAGCGTTTACATTGATAACACACCTAGATCCAGACAGAGCTGGCAGCGAGCTGTCTGGGAGGCTGTTTGAATGTTTGAATGACCCCTGTTAACACCACACTCATGGCTGATGCAGTCTGGCCTGCTTTGTGTGTGTGTGTGTGTGTGTGCGTGTGTGTGTGTGTGAAGGGTTTGGTGAATATAAAAACAGCCCACAGGAAAATCTTTTTTTTTAAACCTTTCTAAATTTTCACTTTATCATTAACTTATTTGTCTAATGATTCAGTGACTTCATGATCTTCAAATTTAAAGAAACAGATTTACATTTTTAGATATTGTTAGAAACAATAAGGACCAGAAAAAAGCTTAAAGGACGCCTCATTGTTCTTAATAAATGAGATTTGAAGCTTAAGCCTAACTTTAAACAGAGTCAAGGGGGCAGTTTGCCCATGTTTACAGTCTTTTTGCTAAGCTAAGCTAACCATCACCTGTTTGCAGCTTCATATTTAGCATATTGACATCAAATCTTATAGTTAAGTGAAAGGAATCCAGTTTCTTTCATATCTGTTCCTTTAAATGATGAGTGAGTGATCAGATTGTATTTGAGTTCCTGACCTCTTTAATCCCTGAAATGTGATCAGATCACCAGTGAAAGTGAAAGAAAACAGGTTTTAAATAACTATATATAGGTATGTGTGATGTTTTTATCTGGATATGAGTTGATGTCTGCAAACATTTTTATTTATCTAAAGCCTTTAAAATAATAACGGAACTGAAGCTACTTAAGTTTCCAGTTATGTTGCGTTATGACAGATTGCACGTTTTCTTGAAACAAATCCTCCATAAACTGGTTTAATTCTTTCTCTCTCTTTGGTTGTGCAAACTGTAAAATCCGTAACTGTTTTCGTTGGTTGAAATGAAAACCTCCCGACTCTTGGCTCGATACAGCTGGCACTGAGAAGTGCTGTAATTTACCCATTTCGTCCTGCAGGCAGCATTTTGTGAGTGCGTGACTTATTCTGTGATCCGGCAGCATCGGGCCGATGATTCACTGTTCACAAGAACGGGACAAGTCAGCACTTTGGATGCTGAAGTGGTTTTTTGCCAGGTTTTAATCGTGAAGCAATATGAATAAACACTGCCCCCTGCTGGAATGGAATGTAAAGTCATGCAACTGCATCAATCTACTTTAAAGAGCTGCATATGCAAACTCTTCAATGCAGAGTTAACTTGTTTGTATTCATCTTGTTTTTTTGGTATTCTGTGGTTGAGCTTGTTACTGCTTTAGAGGTTTCTTTGTAACCTCTGGATTGAGCAGATTTTTATTGATATATGGATTTCATGTGTCTCCTGCTCAGGTCTGGAGTCTGGTTTTGTCACCTTGCCTCGCCTTTCGCGCTCCGAGCGTCAGCAGCCGTCCATCTCCATCCCCACCTCCTGCTCCACCAACATTCACCGCGGCTCTCTGACCGACCCCTCTGACATCATCTTGTCCACCTGCTCCGCCTCTGTTGAAACTTCCGACCCCTGTCGCACCACTGCCTTCTCCGACTCCCTTCCTTCCCTCACCTCCCTGGATACCTTCACTTTTGACCTTGGCCCCTCCCTCATGAGCGAGGTATTTAGCCTCATCGATGGCCACCCGGAGGAGCGCAGCCACACCTGGGAGGGAGAGGAGATAGGGTCAGCATGCGGGCTGACCGCTGAAGGTTCAGAAATGGACTCCTTGGCCACAATCTCATACGTGGATTCATTGCTGAAGGAAGACTGTGGGAGTGGAAAGATCCCACATGGGGCCCAGTGGGAAGAGGAGGAGGGGAGCGCAATGGAGTCGAATGGAGTCGGGCTTTCTGTTAAAGTTCCTGATGTAGTGATGGGGTCTTCTGAGAGGGGAATGATGGGAGTAAGGATGGAGAGCAAACGATTTCAGAGTGCTACAGACGTGCTCGCTCGTCACTATGGTGCCGGCCTCTTAAAGGGACAGAACAGGGCTGAGACCGGAGATTCAGAGTTCATGAGCCAGCCAAGGAAGAAAATATCCTACAGTTATATGGATGACGAGGACGAAATTAAAGTCTGAGCTCAGAAAATCAAACGTGTTGGAAAAATTTTTTTAAAAAAATGTGATGTGTAATTCCTCTGAAAGTCCAATCAAACCAATCCTGTAAAATCATCATGTGGTTGACAAAAGGCTGGTTCTGCTGACAGAACGAGCATGGAAACTTAACACCCTTCGCCCTTAATACAGAATTCCTTCTATGCAATCGTGCTCCGAGGATATAAAATTTTGATTCAAACCTGCTGCTGAATGTACCTAAAAGGAGTGAAAGACTTGGCTGCTGCACGTTTCCTGCTCTGCACAGGAAAATAACTGAAGCAATGGAGGGTATGGAAAGTGCGGATGTACTAGCGAATGTAGTTACAATCAAAGGAAAGCCCAGCGTTACTCAACGCGGAAGTTGCAACGCCTGACGTTCACTTTATCCTTTTTTACACTTCCTCATATATGAGGGGGAAAGGCTTCCGGTGCAAGACCAGATTACTAATGAGAACACAGAAAGGAAGTCGGAGGGGTTGGAAAAATATATTTGGTCTTAACACAAACTTTTGCTATCACTACAATCTCTTTTTACTCAGGAATATACTAGCAGGGGAGAAAAAAGGGAAGAACAGAAGAAAAGGGGAAATCCCAGAACTTACAGTATAAAGTCTCATCAGATAATCAGAGATCTCATTTATTACACTACGTGGACCAATGTAATACTACGCGTAATACTGGTATTTGCTAGATGCAACTAAAGCCTGAATTATATATTGTGCATTGTATGCTGCAGACCTATATAGATAATCTGTGCACCTTTTTTATGATTATGAAGTCCGACCCGTGTATTGCTTTTTTTTAATAGAGGAAACATCATGCATATGTTACTTTATACAGCTGCACATGAAGATATCTGCTGACTTCCTATGAATATGTACATACAGTATGAGCACCTGCAGTAAGTACATAGTGCAATTCACATCCATATGCTGCAGCCAGTACCAGCAATTATACTACAAAAATATAAAATGACAATAAAGGTGTTTTTAATGAGTTGTGCATTCATTTCAAGTTGGTTTAAAGGAATATTCCAGACACACTCTATAAACCCCAAAACACTGCTGTAAAAAGTTTGAATTTTCGAGGACTGTTCAAAGTGAGCACAGCCACTATCGGTTTATGGGTGGGGTATCGTTTAATAAGTGAAATGCCAAAAACAGAGAAAAAAAAAGTTTTCCCACACTAAAATAGCTTACACAAATACAATTGTTTTGTACATTTATGGACAATTCCACAGGAAAACAGGAAAATATTTTTGCTGTGAATTCATTTATCATGGGTCTATTTTTTTTCTCTGACCGTAAAACCATCAGAATAAATAAAATTACTAGGCTGGTTACGGGGGAAAAAATCTGCAACACTTAAAATCAACTAACCGAACAATCTAAGCGTACCCAGCACTCTTTGTCTTTTTTTTTAAATGACAAAATATGAAAGTGTTTCAGCGGCTGTTCTGCTCGACTCAATAACAGAACTTTGAGGGACGTTTGTTTCTCACTGTGCCATAGAAGGAACCTCTTTTGCCTGTGATGGTGGGGGAAGAGGTGGAGGGCAGTTTGGAGCTTTGAGTCCAGGCTTTTTCGGAGGAGGCTTTTTCATGCTGGCCTGCTGTCCTCGGGGTGCAGGCGTCGGATGGGGCCTAGTGTCTGGAACCGTCGCAGGTGCAATCGGGGGTGGAGGGGCATGTGACTTGAGAGGTGGCGGCAGTTTTGGTTTGGAGAACTGAACCGTGACCTGCTCGTTTGGCTGGTTAGACTTGCTCAGGGGGAAAGTTCTCCTTGCTGTAAGAAAGATAGCGGGGGGGGGATGACAGCACTGAGCGCACGAGTACAAGAAGTCATGCACTTCTGAAAGCGAAAATCACAAACTTTAAACAACTGAATTATATCTGTGGTATGCACTGTAAATAAAAGACAGATTTAGCCGCATTTTTAATGCCTGAGCTGAAAACACCAGACACGATGTGATATAACAATAATTCACATACTGCAATTTATCACCTCTTTTGCAATTTATGTCCTCATATTTAAAAGACATCATTATCTGTGTTATCCAGTAAGATAAAGTTATCTCACTTCTCGGTTTTTCTGCTGTAAAATGAGATTTTTGAGCAACACTGCCCCAAATGTTGACATGTTGAGTCAGTCTTATATCAGTCTGCAACTGAAAGGCATTAAAATGGCAATTATATGCAATCTGTTTTTCCTAATACAGCAGTTAACACCAAATAAATCACATGTCTGTTACAATCTGCTCTAGAGGTTAACACACTCTACATGTTACATAGACTATAAACCTATCACTATATACATGTGTCAGGTTTAGCTACGGTTTCAGTGCTCGTACAGTCTATGTTTAGCCGATATGTACAGATATGTAATTTCTCATTCAACTATATTTGATTTATGTGTTTAGTTTACTTCATTGACAGAGTTTCATTTAAATTCTAGTATCAAATTTCGACATCTGGTGGAAGTATGTGACTACCCAGTTGCTTTACATTGTATAAGCTATTATAGAAATGCACTGCATTTAAGGAAAAATGGTTTGGTAGATAGATGAACAGCACGATACTTATAAGGCAACATCTTTCAGCCAGCGAGGCAGTTAAAAAAGTGTAAGAGATGACGCATGAACCTAAAGATTGATACTCTGGTCAGCGGTGTGAGACTTCCTGTTTCCTGTGTACATCCTGATTGTTAAAATAACAGCGGTAGATGTATTTTTCCTCATATTAAAATACATCGAATTACCAAGCCACTATTTTGACTAACGAGTCTGTACTGAGCTTTCTACAATGGAAAAGAAACAGTAAGTGCTGATAGAGATACGCTCAGTCCAAAAATAGCTCCTTTGGTAGGGATATTTATAATATGGTAAAAATTACCCTGATGATCTCATCTTTATGTACTGAGATCATGATCTTTAAAATTTGAAAGATAATGCGTAATAGGATATCCCAGCTTCACCTGCGTCAGCTTATATTAGAGTAATGTAATGTCTCGTGTGTACGTATGAAAAACTAAAGTGCTGAAAGTGCTTCTGGAGAGGCAGTCCCAGCTCGACCTGTTTGACTGAACCTTTGACTTACGTTTAAACGGTGACGCGATCTTCACTAATGCCCTGGGAGAATCTGGCGGTGCTTCCAAAATTGGCTCGAGCGGGTTCTGTTCTGAGATCTGCCTCTGGGTGGGACTCCGGGCCTGGCCTGAGTTTGTCGCAGATCCCGCTGCTCTGGGAAGCGGAGTCGGGTTCTGGTTTGCTGTTGAGCTGGACGCGGATGTAGAGTCAGAGGCCGGAGACGGGCCGGGATCGGTCAAGGATGAGCTGCTGGGCGTCCTGTTTGGTTGAGCAGGTGCTGCCGTCTCCGCTTCAGGGCTGCCCCACGTGGAGGTGCCACTGCGGCCGCTCACAGAGCCAGATTTCACCAGGAAGGAGACGCTGCTGTCCTGAGAGGCTGTGCTGCAGGTTCAAGTATTTTAAAGAGTTTCCACTTTTTAGCATTTGTAGCCACTGAATATTTAACATCATATCATAACATATCTTAAAATATAAATATCTTTGATATGATTACTGCACTTATTACGCAGTACCTGTTTGTCTTGGAAAGAGGGAAGTGATATGCAGACGAGGAGGCTGTGGAGGAAGAGGAGGAAACAGTTCTGCTCAGTTTCCCCTTTTCTGGGACAACGGGAGAGGGCAGAGACGCATCCAGGACCTCGGGAAGTTCTGGGATCTCGAACGAGAGAGCTGATCAAAACAAATAAATAAAAAGAGTCTTACTCATTGCACTCAGCTGATGTACCTGCTCCACTTGCCACATGCACAGTTTCCTGTGCAAGGGTGCATCTAAGGGTGTACTAAGTTTCTGAGCGGGTGTTGCAGAGAGGTGAAAAATAACACAGGCTTTATTCATTTCCATGTTTTTCTCCCGTATTCTTGACAGAACAAAGCAACATTCATATTAACTGCAACTCGTGTTTTTAGCAAGATATAAAATACAATAAAATAATTGTGGTTATTGCAAATACGAAAAGAAAAAAATATGTTACATTAAAACCCACCCACACATGAACTGTGGTTAACAGCAGACTCAGTCAGAGCAACTGATATTGTGTAAAAGTGATTCTGTGAAGATCTGTATTGTTTGCGATCTGGCTTTCTTACCAGATAATTAAGTCACATACATGTCTAAGGGCCCAGTTCTTCATTTTTCTGTATCATATCATATCCCCGCATCAGTGTATGTATCTTTTAGCCATGCTGAACAACAAGTCTTCAAAGAACAGCTTTCAGTTTACATTAAGAGTGCATTTACCTTCGGGGAAGAGATCAGAGCTGTACTGAATAAGAGGCTCAATGACTGTCACCACCTGGACTGAAGAAGCTGAAGCCATGTCAAAGAGAGCAGCTTCCCTAACGAGGCAAAGTGATTGAGAGAGCAGAGAAGGACTCACATAAAGCACAAATATTGTTAACAGTGTAAGAACAGGAATAACTTGGAATATGATTAAACACACGTACCCCTCAGCTCGCGGCCAGAGCAGGTTTGGTCCCAGGACAATGGCGATGTTACTTGGTGTCATTTTGTTTATAGCCTGCTGCTCAGACAACAGAGACAGGAACTGGACCAGGTACCTGATAAGCAAGAAAAGAAGATGGAAAGAAAAAAATGAAGACTTATAGACATATTAACACAAGATATATGAAAATTGAAATAAATATAAGACTTGTTGATTTCCTCTGCCATGTTAGCAACACTGAGGCTGTGCTTTGAAATAAGGGTAGTATGAGCCAAATGTTAAGCCTTTTAAGGTGGGCAGATATATCTGAGTGGTATCAGATCAAAACTTTGTTTCTCTGCTTTAAGTTCACTGCGTAGCCCACTCAGTGGTGTTACTTTTATACCTCCAACATGCACAATGAAATAATAGAAGCTGACTCTAAGTAACTGAGGGACAGGTACGTTTATATTCCAGGTCTAAAAAGTACACACAGTGATTTCATGATCACTAAAATGTGTTCAGAATTTGCAATGTGCTGATGAGTCATCCCATAAGTCACACTGCTCTCCCTAAACATAAAATGCCTTAAAAGTATCACTATTTGTATCGGTATTAGCAATACTGGCCCTGTATTGACTCGGTATCAGATTAATACCTAAATTTGCAGTATTGCACAGCACTATTAAGCCACACATAATGATAACATGTTGATGCATAGTTCGCTGACTTAGTTGATGAGGTATGGTGGTCCTTAAAGGTCAAAAACAAGAAAACAGCAGCAAATAGAGAAATTCTGCAAAAGCATGCAAAACACAAAGGAAGTAAAATAAAACACAAAGGAAGTAAAATAAAACACAAAGGAAGTAAAATAAAACACAAAGGAAAGAGGAAAAATGGCAGCAAAAGCTCCAACGTGACAGCACGCTGCAGAAGTGAGACGCTAACAGTAAAGGGCTAACAGCAGGCATGTGTCCACAGTTACATGAATCATGTGATTAAAACACACATTACACAAAACATCAGGGTTTTTTTTTTCACTTCTATTGTGTTTTACTAAAATTCCTTTGTTGTTTATTGGGTGTGTCTTGTGTTTTTGTGTGTTTTTGCAGTGTTTTTTCTATTTGCTGGTGTTTTCTTAGGTTGCAGTGCATTTGACCTCTCAGGTCCACCATACACAGGACCAACAGAAGCTAATTCAAGACACATTAAAAACTAACTAGACATCTGAGCAGAAACACAAGGGCCAAAACTGAACCCAATACATCTTTTTTATATTGTCTTAACCACACATACTATATATATATATATGACTCATGAGCCAACAATACTGCTGAAATATTTCAGTTAGGTAAATTTAAAAAACAACAACTTCTTCGTCAGAACATTTGATCGTGTGAGTGCAAAAAAAGAAAAAAGCTATTCACAGACTACACACCTGAGGTTGTTGTAGTTTTCAGGTGGCAGTTTCTTTAGAAGTATCTTGAATTGTTCCAGCTTCTCTGACAGCTCTTTCTCCCTATGGGGTCAGAGGTCAGAGTTAAGGAACACACCACAGTCAAAATGAGAAATGTAGAAATCGATTTTGTACAGACCCTGCTGCTTTAAACCAGTCGTTGTAGAGGTCAAACGTCATTAGAGGTTCGGGAAGTTCTCGGAGGTAACACTTCAAAGCTCCTGTCGACACATTCAGAAGTAAATCCCACCGTTAGATAAAAACACATATATTTATTAACCCAAAATATTCCATTTTGAATTTAACCTTCTTGCTGTTTTCTCAACATAATCCATTAATAAACGCTTTTATATTGCACTGCTATAAATAATTCTAGCGCACTGAAGTGGTGTTTTTGATGTTCACAGGAAGCTGTACTTGGAGCAAACAGAAGAGGAACTGGGTTGTTAAAATGAGCTGTGAAAGTCACATTGGCTGGCCAGATGAGGAAGAGCCCTCATGACGGGAAATGGAAGAGGGCACAGCCTCACCTGCCACGGCGTGAGGGTCCATGCTGAACTCGCTGTGGTCCACCGTCCCTTGATTCAGACACGTCTTCAGCCTCTTCATCACCGAGGCTGCGGCGGCCAAGCGAAACAGACCCTGAGGAAAGACGACGGTTCATGAAAAACGGGAGAAAAAAAAGAGCGTTCGAGCGGTAGAAGTCGCAACCAGCCAGCAGTCAGTCAGTTCAAATCAACATAACCAGGGAAAGCCCCCACGGCTCAGAAAGAAAGTGTTAACACCCTCTTTACTGATTATATACGTTTAGACACTGATTTTTTTCCACCCTTTCAGTTTGCCCATACAGTTTGTGCTTAACATGCAAAACTGATTACTTTCCCATCAATCTTAACTGTACTTTGTAGTTACTGCAAATGAACAAACATTAACACACCAATGCTCTAAACTTCTTTTTAATTTTAGTGAGTAAATCTGACTCCAGTTTTGCAGAGCTGCTGGCCCGTACACGTTGATTTAAATAGGACCTGTGATGTTAATTTGGAGCTCTTTTCTTTGTTCCTGTGATGCTACACTAGCTTTGGTTCAAAAGAATCACTATTCATATAACACTGGGCCTTTGTGCAGCTCCTCAATTCAGCCGATAGCTGAGCCGTGAGCCTGAGAAGACCATGTGATGCATTATAGTGATCCAAGAGTATACAAAGTGTCTAAATTAGTGCTTAGAGCAGCATAAATCCTGAGAGTTACATAACAGTAATAACCTCAGAAAGCAATATGATGTGCACTCAGGCTTGGACGGTGCACAGCAATTTAAGTGGGCAATGAAAGCACTTTTAATTTGCATATTTCTGGGTCTGTGTGTTATGACTGCGAACACTGTGCAGTACCTCCTCTCTCATGCCTGTTCTCAGCAGCATGTGAATACACTCCTGGATGGGCGCCGCGATTTCTCTGTTGCTTTGAGACAAATGTGAGAGCAGAGGCTCCCCGTAGACCTTCTGGTTGGAGAGGCTTTGTGACGACTCTGCAAAACACACAGCAGGGCATGATGACACGTATCGCAATATTACATCAGTGCAGCGGATGAAACGCACGGACCTGAGAAAACTCGGGTTACCTTTTTGACTGTGATCCTCTTTGAGTTCGCTGATGTTTTTATCCAGGAACATGTGAGAATTCTTGTGGTATTCTGCCTGCAGCTCGAGAAGCTATTTTTTGACCAAGAGAGAAGCAGAGGCGGTGGATATAAAAAGAAACAAAAGTCAAAGTTAAGAAAAAGGTCACATCATTACCGTAACGGTGACTCACACGAATAAAGTAATTTGCGTAGTCATCCTCCTTAGTTGCAAAGTGATACAGGTCTGCAGAGTACTGGTCCTACAGAGACAACAGCAAAAGGTCAGAGATCAAGACGACGCCATTGATTCCAAACAGACTTAAACACTTGTACCTTGATGCTCTCCAGCTTCCTCCAAGCTTCTTCCATTTCTTCCCTAAGCCCATCCTGCTTTGCCTGAGGTCCAGTGCTAGCCTGACTCCTGACCACACATACACACACACGCCGACACATATAAAAATTTGAAAAATTGTGGGGTGGGGTGTGTGGTTAAAGTGCAGGATGTTTAAAAACCTCACCTCATTCTTGCATTGTTCCAATCTGTTGTGAGCTTTGCAAACTGCTTTTTGTTCCTTAGAATTTCAGGTAAATCATCCTAAATGGACACAAAAAGGGAAAAAAAAGATTTTATGTGATCATTTAGTTACATCTAGAGGATTGTGCATGAGTGTAGTCTATATTTCTAAATAATCACATACAGGGGATGGGCAGAATATAGCAAAGACTTAACAATGACGTTCAAGTGGCTACAAAAGCACAAGTAGTTAACTCATCTAGCATTTAACGACCTCCTCTGTACCTATAATGACAAGTTTTGACACCTCAGTGTACATCAGTTAAGTTGTGGTTTGATGACCATTTGAACAGTTTGGGGGGGGTTCCAGTTAATGTTTGATGCAAACTGAGTCATTTTGTTCAACAGGAAAGCCTAAACTATGAGAAAAACCCTTCTGTTCATGAAGGAGCTTCACGGGTTAAAAATTAAAAAAGCACTTTTAGCCTAAATTATATCAGAACATATTCTTGGTTTTGCTCATCACTGATCTTCTGTTCAGCAACATGAACATTAAGCTGTTGTCACCTCGCTAAGCTTGTTTAGTGGCTCCAGGACCTCCTTCTCCATTTTCATCTCAAAGTCTGCCAGCATGTTGGCCAGCATCTTCTCCATGAAACAGCACATTTCCAGCACCCTCCTGTCACACACACACACACGACCAAATCATGATAAATATCCACCTCAAATCTGATATACTGTTTTGGAAATATATCAGAAGACATGCTATAAATTTCATTTAAAAGTGCAAAAAAGCATGTTCCTTCAGATTTAAACTAGATAAATCAATATACAAAGCAAATGGCATGCATGCAACCCATCAGGCTAACCTATTATAGCGCTAAACTCTAAATAAAGCAGATGCACAGAGCTCTGGTAGCAAGTCATAGACAGCATCCTCTTTCTTTTTTCACCCAGAAGTGAAAACTCGAAAACCTCCACACTACAGTCATGAGGTTTTTGCATGACTCTAGTGTCAGTAAGAGCATTGGAGTTCAAGTACAGAACACAGATGGATCAATGGAGGGGTGGAAGGGTAACTGCAGAAGATCAAACCTGTCACCTGATTGAGGACTCTGCATCGAAGTCTTTCAGACTTTCTGCCATGCTGACAGACAGAAGCATCAGAGGAAGTTTTTTCTGTAGAGAGAGGAGGACATGTGACATTTTTCAGTAACTAACAGAGCATTTCCATAAACCACGCAGATGCATTAACACTGCTACCATTCGTTTTTCGGCCTCCAGCCCCGGTTGACTCTGCATGCAGCTCTGCAGCTTTTTATGGAGGACCTGAGCTGCCTTCCTGGCTGGTTCAATCCTCTGCTCCACCTTTGGTCAAACACACATACGGTGAACCTTAGAGCGTCGAATGATGGTATTTAATTTATTATTTTACTGCTATAAATGATGTGTGCAAACGAAAAATGCTATTGTTGCATAAATTTACATGAAATAGAAAGTGGGTGGTAAGTGAATGTGTCCTCTAGTAGAGCTAGTAGAGCATCGCTGTGGTAACCATTGACAATATACAGCTATGGCTATAAACCACACTGTATCTTGAATAATACGTTATTCATAACAGTATAAGAATAAAAGAAATCTGTAAGGGTAAAGCAGATTATTTTTCTCACCATAACCAGGTCTTCATGTAGAAGGTCGGTAGCATCTTGTGACCTGCAAAAAAATGATATTAATTTAGAAAAGATCTGCTGTTTAATGTATTGTTTTAGCATGATATTTAATGCAGCGGTCCCCAACCGCCGGGCCACGGACCAGTCCATGAGTCGTTTGGTACCAGGCTGCAAGAGTTGAGGCTCGGGGTTAATCATTTTCATCGATAACTCGGTTTCCTTGGGTCTTTCCCGTGTGTTATTTTTTTTGGTACTGGCACTGGTGTTACTTACCGTGACACCTTAAAGGGCAGTCTGTGAAAATATTGTCGGACATAAACCGGTCCGTGGCGCAAAAAAGGTTGGGGACCGCTGATTTAATACATATAATTAAGCTAAGGATAACACGTGTCTGTTGATATTCAGGGTTTTCTAAATTTATTTAAATCAACTGAATTCAAACATGCAACCTTGGACTGTGATATTGTGCTGCTGTTTTTATATTCTGTGGTCTAAAAATTGTTACTCGGCTAATCAAAATGTGAAAGAATTCTGTTAGCTGTAGCTAAAAAGAAATAAATGTCAAAAAAATAAAGGGGCTTGAAATGTACATTTTGACTTAAAAATCGTATCGGTCTCAATGTTTGAAACCAACCTGTAACCTGTGCTTAAAACGGAAACTTGAAAAATGCTAGCATTAGCATGCTAACGTGCTCACAATGAACATAGCCAACATGACATCACACACTGGTTTTGAAGTTTAAAGTTTACTATTTCAGTCATTGCTATCTTTTTTTACATATATATTATTATTTTAAACTAGACATAACAAACCAGACCTGGGCCCGTATCCCTAAAGATTCTGAGAATCCTCTCAGAGAGCTCCTAACTTAACCTAAAAATTCCTTGCCAGGAGTTTTAGCTTAGAAGTGATTCCAGAACATTTTCAGTGAACTCTGAGCAAGGAATGGATGGAAAATCCTATCTTAGTGAGGAGGTGTGGTTGACCCCGTTGCTAGGTATGAGTCATCATTTCAAAAGCCGTGATTGGTTGATCCTACAAGTTTGATGGAAATGAGCTTTTGGTGATAATGAACAAAGGATGTACCCTCAAATCAATAAACATAATTATACACTCTAATCTTATGCTGACTGTAATTGTAAATAATATTTCACATTCAAGAAAATATCTGGAAAATGAATAGTAAGCTGTAGGGGTTATAGCCTAACATTAGAATCTAAAATATGTGAAAACTTAAACTCATTACACCCTGTTCAAATAATGATTTGTGTCTTATTTGCTCATATTAATATCCTAGCTGACATATTTTGTACTTTCACTCCCATATGGACCCTGTTGAAAACAAGATGGCCTATCTCAAGGGGCTGTCATTAATGAAGTAGAAATCACAACGTTACAAGTCCAGTGTGGTCTTAACGAGGGTAACACCGCTCAGCTTTTAGCAATGTCTGTGATTGCAGACCCAAGTCATCACTGCTGCATTGTTGCATTTTCCCGGTTGCCAAATACCTCAGGGTTGTGATTACTTTCGTCTCTGGTGTAATAGCGTTGTGGCGTCGAGTTGGTGAAGTAATTGCATCTCTAAGGAGATCCACCACAAACATGATTCCTGCACGATCCAATCTGTAGCGTCTCAATAATTCCCTGTCATCCAATGTTTGCAGGACATCTCTCCTGCCTCTTCTGTTGGCCATTTTGTGCAGCTGCTTAGGGGAACTCCTAAGCCACTAAAAGTCCTCTTCCCTGCTCTTAGCAGATCTTGCCTTAGGAGCCCTTTTAAGCGTTAGGAATCTTGAGGAATAGCTTTTATATTAACTGGGATTGTCGTGTCACTTTTAGGGGAAATTCTAAGAAAACGTCATGACTCTGAGAATTTTCTTAGAATTTGGCCGCTAGGAGCCACTTTTTGCACAAAGATTCTTTAGGGATACGGGCCCTGGACTTTAAGGCTGGTAAAAATGTAAATACACCATTACTGCTTCCATAGGAATTCAGAGGATAAGTAGCAGAGAAACTGTTAAAAACCGCAAGAGCTACATTTAAATTAGTATCTACAGATTACACAAACTGTGTAATCTTTTCATCTTCATGGCAGTACAGCTATAAAAAGATCGAACAAGTGTGGCTTGTTTGGAAAGGTTCTTAGCAGAAAGGCTCTACAAAAAGAACAATTCAGCTCAGCACGGTGGCCGTGCCTGAAAAAAGTACAAATCTTCTGGAGCAATGTGACAGCTCCATGTTTGACCAAAAGCCCCAGAGAATCAAACCCAGAGCTATACCCAGAGTATCAACACAAATGTCTCATGTATTAAGCACGGTGGTGGAGGGGTGATGATTTGGGCTTGTTTTGCAGCCACAGGATCTGTGAACCATGCAACCACTGCGTCAACCATGAACTCCTCTGTGCACCAAAGTGCTCTAGTGTCAAACGTGAGGCAATCTGTCCGTCAGCTAAAGCTTAGGTCAGAAAGGACATGCAACAGAACATGATCCTAAACGCTGCAGCAAACCTACAAGAGAATGACTGGAAAAGAATCAAGGTGTTGTAGTGACCACGTCAAAGCCCAGACATCAACTTGAATGAAATGCACGACATGTGAGAGAAGAGTGGGTCAAAATAATTCCGTAATGATACGAGAAACTGATAAAGTCATACAGAAAATGAGTACTTCACACTACTACTTCTACAAACTGTTGAATCATGGGATGTACAGTTAAATCTAGTTTTCTAGTTCATTAATCGGGTAAAATACAGTTTCAGCCATTATTACTCATTTGTGAGACTAGATAGTGGGACTATCCAAAAGTTGTCCAGTTATAAATAGAGACCCAAACATCAAGTAATACACATGAAACACCAATATAACCTAACATAACCGAAATATCATGAATATAGTCATGAATCTTTCTCATATATATGTGGACTTGGACGATGCATCACACCCTGCTGACCATCAGAAAGAATGCCACTTTAAGGCACTTCTGCACTGGCATCAGTCTTTTATATACAGTCATTTAGCAGGTAAGTGATGTTTACCATGTTGACTATCTCAGTTTAGCATGTTGCTGTGCTAATTAATATGTGCTGATTAGTCACAAACATAAAGTACAGCTCCAGTTGACTAGACTTGCTTTCAGTAACAAATCAAATGAAACTTTCACCAAGAAGTCATCGCAATTTTTTGGTGTATTTGAGCACACCACGTGATAAAGTTATTTCTGTACCGGGTAACTGACTTTCCTACTGTTTCAGTGCAGTGGCCTCGCAGTTTGCGCCTCTTCTGCATGGGGGACATAAATATATCTAAATGTGGGGGTGGTAAAAGATAAAGGACATTTTAGGCCTGAATAACATGCGACACCATGACAAGAGCCTAAGCATGGGCGTGTAGGGTAGTGCTGTGGTTTATTTAGCACCAGGTGGGGAGGACTGCAACACCACAAGTTTCTCTGCTGTCACAAGAGGAGGCAAAGCAATCTACAGAGAGCCGATAAAAGTCACTGCAGCCATTATGTTTGTGCTAAGCTGAAAGGAAACCAAGCCCAGTTCACAAAGAGTTCAGTTATGCTTCAGTACTTCTAAGGTATAGTTTTAATTCCTCTCGTGAATCTAAAATCTGGCCTTTCGCAACACAAGGAGAAGAAATCCTCAGTAGGTGCTTGTTTTAGAGCACATATACTTTATTAGGAATTGTATGTGAGACCTTAGAGGTGTATGTGTTTAGATCAGTGTGCAATATGTCTATTTATATGTGTGTTTATTTCATCAGAGCTCAACGCTCCAGTACAAAGTGAAAAGTGCTGTTCGTGTTAGTTGGAGCCCACGTTGCCCTGCTGCAGATGCACGCTGCCGAGTTTATTATTAAACCAGAATGCGTCAAAGGTAAAGGGAGCACAGCCTGAAACCACACTCCTCTAGCCCTGCTGCATGCAAGCTTGTACCAAGAAAACCAAATAGCGCAAAGGTGCATGATTTAGTCACCCACTTCTTTGCTAATGCCAGTCACTCAGTGGTAGTCAACCACAGGAATGCCTAACATAATCTGGCACCTACTTTCAACTTTAAGGTGTTGTGCAAAAGTCTTAAGCCATCCCATATTACTTCATTTTTTTGCAAGGAAAACAGGAAATGGGTGTTTACTGAAACATGTGCAAACCTGCATGGAAATACAGTATATAAGGCAAAAACAGAGTTTTGAATAACTACCAAGTCTATTTTTCATATGACATATTTATTCTTCAGGGCAGTTTGAACTCTAGTATGCAGGTTTTGTGTAGTCTTCGGGAATAGTTCTCTGGGCTTCTTGGAAGATATTCAAAGCTGTACTTTGGATTTTGGTCTTTTGTTCTGTTCTCTGTCCAGATGTTCCCAGACTGCTTCAGTGATGAGGTCCGGGATCTATAGAGCCCAGTGCATTACTATTCCACTGTGTTCTGATACTGCTCTGACAACGTGTTTGGGTCTTGAAGACAAATGAAGTCAATCAAACACTTTCCCCGTGCAACATGGCTAAAGTCCAGTAAATCTATGAGTTCTATCAATTTTGACAAGCTCTCCAACACCACTCGCTGAAATGCAGACCCAAACCATGACAGAGCCTCCACCGTGTGTTACAGATAAACTCTCCTGACCTGAATTTCAAATTTGGATTTAACACTCCATCAGACCCAACAATTCTCAGTCCACTTCTTGTGTAATTAGGCATACCTCAGCCTTTTCTCCCCGTTTCCTTTCAATAAGCTACCTGCCAGACACCCTTCCACTGAATTTCTAACGAGGCTTTAGCGAGCAGTATGTGAATCAGCTGAAGAGCCTTCAAAAAGCCCAGAGAACTGTTGTGACAAAGGCTTTTATTTTCCAGTTAATGTTTGCACTGTTGAAATATCAGTTTAGCAATTTAAAAGCAACCTCCTGACAAAGAGCCACCATCTTTCCAGAGTGTGTTTCTAACATTCACCACAACCTTGAGTCAGTTTCTCTGTTCAGAAGTGCTCAGCCGCTCTGAGTCCGAGGTTTCCCTCAAAATCCAAACAGTATGAGTCACTTTAAAGAGGAACCAGCTACTTTACACACTTCCATCACACTGAAAGTGAGAACATACGAAAAACCAAATCAGATTATCAAACTGATACGAAAACTGCACTGAGAATTCCCCTCCCTCTTAGCGTTAAAGAAAATAAAGTCTCAAAGTAAAGCGATCCATCGTATTAGTAACGCAGCGGTGGATAATTTTTCATGTAGTCTGATAGCAGGAGTGGCATTAAGGTGGCTGGTAGTATATGATGAGCATAAATGACAAAAATAAAGCAGAGAAGTCTCAGTGATATTTCCCTACAGACAGCCACCGAATACTACTGTTCAAGCTGATGTATATTCATTACACTATGGTCACGGCTGTGGTTACTGATTTCTTTATCTAATGCGGCAATATGTAACTCAAGGGACATCTGTCTTACACGACGCAACGTTTGGCGCCACAGAAGACCTTAAATTTACTTTAAATGTGATCATAATGTTGTTTAAATGCAACATTCAGAATACAAGTTCAGGCTTACCTTGTCGCAGTGCCCAACTGCTTCAGGATGCTCAGAGACTGCCGGAGCATGCTGGCAGCAGAGTCCAACCAGCCTTTCTACCTGACCTACCCACTCTTGATCGACTCAGCAAGGTATCCTGTTAATTAAAAAAGAAAAAAAGTGGAGGAAAAGTCCACACAGGCTCCAGGCTGCGTTACTGCATCAGGAAGAGAAAGCACAGACCGGTGGCTCTGCCTCTGCTTTGTCTGGTTTTTGTGTGTTTATGCATGCGTGTTTTGGCCTTCAGTTTTCGTTCTCGTTTCAGGAGCACGCTCTCAAGTCACGTCGAGCACAAGTCAGCGAATGAGGAAGTTGCACAGATGATATGCAGGCTGTGAGAGGGAAGAGAGATTTTTTTTTTTGTTGTTGCATTGTCACACTATGATTTGACAGTCTAAAATGACGCATGATGTGACAGAGAAGAATGAGTGGGACTGTGTAGGTATCATTTGACTTTTAACTACATGAAAGGTTGATCCGCCTTTGCAGACGGATATCTCATGAGGAATAATTTGCGCAGCGCTGCGTTTGTTTGTTGCATCTTGTAATTAGAATGATGCTCGCCCACTTAAAATATCCTTCAGGCACGGCTGTGGTTAATGTGTAGTTCTGTAAACTAAGGTAAAAAGGATGTGAAATGGCCGAAAGAGGAAACTGAGCTGCTGTTTGTAACATTTTTTTCCTGTCAGCTTAAAAGTTATTTCCATTTTAACGAGTCCACTCTATTCCTCTTTAAAAATCTGGGCATTTTAATTTTTGCTTCAGGTAGTCTGCTTCCTTTTCGGTTAACATTTTTAGATCTTTTGGATTTTTTTTGGTTGTTGTTTTGTAAACACAGCACTGACTTTCTGCAGTCTCTTTAAGTTTAGCGTCAAATAAGCGTAACTCGCCTTTAATCGTGTCTGAAGTTACTTTACTCGTTCTTTTAGCTCCGTTTCTGGATTCGAGAACCATTCTTATAATTTGGAATTTATTGTTCTTAAATTTATGGTGATTGCAAATCATGTCTCCATTCATGGCACACAGATGTTTTTATTCTTCTTGTTTCACTTTGACTTTAGATTTAGGCAAGCAGTCACAGAGGGCTCTCCCCTTCCTGTTTGGGCTCAGACACTCTTAGTACGAAATCTGTTACCAAAAACAAAAACTACAGTAAGGACACGTTAATCCCATGAATTAACTAGAAATGAATAATGATGCCTTAAAAAAAATTAAACATTACTGTACTTGTTAAAGTTTTACATTAAAGTTTGTAGAGTGTTTGTAGATCAACATTGCGATTTTAACAAAATGCCCTTCATAACTCAACTAGGAGGCACATGAAATCAGCTTATCACAGCCATTATGTTTTTCTGATGTTATTTTGTGATATTATTCTGTTACTTGTGTAGTGTTTTGCAAACAGTAGATAAATGATCTTTATTTTCACTGCTCATTCGCTGAGGGTTAAAAACTGCACGTGTAGGATTTGCAGTGAAATGCAATACGCTTAAAAATATTGCTGTATTTGCTCCAAAATACCTTCCAGGAGGGAGCTATGACAGTTCTCCCTTTGGATCACGGTGAAATGGCACCTGAGCTTCATTTCCAGATTTTATTCTTCTTTTTTCTTTCAGCATTGACACTAAATCGATCAGAGGGTGCAAGTGAGATTGAACCAGCCCTCAACTGCCACATGCTACAGCCTGGTGGCAGCATTGTCAAAATGCACATGACAAACTGAGTCTTTATTTTTAGCAGTTTCCTGACCATTTCTTTTGGCTTCGAGTCAAATTACATTTCTGCAACACTGTGGGTTTCATGCAACACTGTGCAAACATTTTGAGCAACCCCTCGCCCCACCCCAGACTTTTTTGGTTTTTTGGTCATGCTTTAAGGCAACCTTGAGTAACTCAGCTCAAAGAATAAACTAGTGTTGTGTCTGCATATGAAGTATGATATTTAAGTTGTATCTTTAGGTATTTTGTTACTAACAACCTATCAAGAAAAAAAATTAAAGAAACATTTTTTTCCAATTCTTTAGCTGAAGCCATGAAAAATACCAAAGATAACACAGTTTAACAGGTATAATACAGTAAAATATAACTCAGAAGTATAGTCAGTGTCCTGAACCATCTGAAAAACATGGATGCTCTGTTGTGGTTCGGGGTTGCATTTAAGCTGATTTTGAGGATCCTGTCAAAATTGATGGAATTCTTGATGCAAAAAAAGTACCATTTGATGTAATACCATACAGAAAGTGTCTGATTGGTAACAGCTTCATTTTTCAGTATGACAATGATCCCAAACACAGACAATGGAGCACTTTAAGTCATGGATTGGTCACCCCAGAGTCCAGACCTCAACATTATTGATGTAGTGTGGGATCATCTTGACAAACAGCAGAACAAAGACCTTTGAATGTCCTTCAAGAAACCTGGAGAACTATTCCTGAAGACTACTTAAAGAAATGACAAGAAAGGTGCCTGAGAGTTCAGGATGTGTTGAAGAATAAAGGCACTCATCCCAAATACTGATTTTCAAGCTCATTAGAATCGCATAAACTGTTTTTGCCTCATTTACTGCATTTATTTTTGCATATTATATTTAATCACTGCAGCCATTTACCTATTATCATATATACGTTTTGAATTAGGAGTGGCTTGAGACGTTTGTACAGAACTGGACATAGTTTGGCATCTGGCACAAGTGCGCCATTACTTTCAGGCCCATCCAAATTAATCCGTTTATCAGAACAACATGTTTTACCGTGTTAGGTGAGCAGATGAAACAGTCCAATGCTTGCAGTTTAAATTAGATGCAGCAACGCAGCTGATCAGTTTATTGTTTCAAATCACTTCAAATACATGAGGGAAAACACCTCTTACACCTCATGGTTTCAACATTTTGTCCAGTGAACATCGTGGAAAACACCATAATTTTGTTCAAGATAATTTCCAACGCACCACATAATGACCAATTTATTATGTTCACCTGTTCAGTCTAGACAATTCAGCTGCCCTGCAGAAAATCCTCTTTGTGAAGTTAATAACATTCGGGGGTTTTTTGCTCCGTGAGAGGAGCCGGGCCATCATCTGGAAGCTGTTTTTAGAGGTGCTTATGTATATAAGTGCATTACTGCTGAGTGGTAATGTACCTAAGAAAGTATGTGTATGTTAACTGTAGCACTTTACTTACAGAAAAAACAGTGAGCTGGTGTCATGTAAACTTTAACAAGGCGACAAAAGACACTCTGCTACAGAAATACAGAAGCTGTCACTAGAAACAGCGTAAGGCCAAAAATACTGAGGATGTTTCAGATTAAACTTTTAAATACAGATACATCACCTCCCTCCCAAAAAAAAAAAATTAAAATAAAAAAAAAAAAAATTAAAAAATTATTTTAAAGGAATTTCATGGGCTGTTCCTGGTGGTCTAAGGCCAAGAAACATGAACAGTAAGTTGACTGAAGGTAAGAAAGTACTGAAAACAATCACGGGACATAAGACAAACCAAATAACAATATGTCTCGCTGTGGTGGAGACAACAGCCAATTATTTCCACTCTGTAAATTTCCAATTAAAAATCTGTTTTCATATCAATGGCAAACGGAGGAAAAAAAAAAAAAAAAAAGGGGACAGCAGTTTCTGGAAATTTTGACTTTACTCTAATGGAGTGAGAAGAATGAGGAAACGTTTATGCAAAATATCAACTCAACTGATTTCTGATAACTGAGCTGCAGCATACCATTTTAAACCTAGAACAAAGTAGTAAAATCCAGAGTGTACTTCCTATATCAGTTCATGTGTTTAATAATGTTCTTTCCTTCTCCTGTCGCTGATTTGAGTTCTTACAAAACAGTTAAAACTGGAGAAAAAGTAAAGCACCAAAGAAATCCTCATGCAATTTTACATGACAGTAAACTTCTATTAGGTAATCTTGTTTTAAAAAAAAAAAAATGCACAAATCAAAAGGAATGCAAATAACTTCAGCAGCTTTTGAATTAAAAACCTGGTAGGTGTGGAGCAATGAAGAGGCTGTGAAGCACTTGGAAAACCTGCGATTGTCTCCTCTGGAACCTTGAAGGAGTTTTAAAGAAACCTGGAGGCATTCCAAATGTTCCATTTCTCTTCATCTTGTTTTGTTCCACCTGTTTTCTCTTGCCGTGGAAGCCCCACGAACTTTGATTTAAAATGAGGTACAGGAGTTTAAGAGCAGTCCTGATCTGACACTACCCATAATAGTCCCCTCCCCGTTCTCCTCTGCTTCTCCCTCCATCCCTCTGAGAGTGAAGTACATGGCGAAGCTTTCAGGTGGAGGACTAGCGCTTTGCTTTGGCTTCTTCCGCTTCTTTCTCTGATGAAAAATGACAAAAAAAAGAAAACAGTGCAAAGCTTTGAATTTCAAAGTGCTAAACATTTCCATAAAACCCATCCAAACAATCTGAGTCATAAAGTCTCCTGTTGGTTATTGTAATTATGAGAACGGCACACTAAAGCAGCAAGCCATGCAAACATCTGACATCCTGGCGCTTTCTTAGAAGTTCCTGCCCTGCCTCATTTCAGAAAAATGCATTTGTATTCTCTGGCAGTACAACACTTTGTCTACACAGAAAGTTTTTTTTCCCCCCCTGTACAAACAAATCTCATATCCTCTTACAGCCCCAAGCCAGAGAGGGTATGTTGAATTATGTTCTGGAGCTTTTGTGTTGCAACTCAACTCACTGAGGATGCAAAGTGCTCCATTACTCACAATATAAAAGCCACAGAAACAAGCATGATGCAGTCACTCTGCTCCAGACAGATAGATTGTTATCTACAAACTTTTAGAGATGTTACAGAGATGTAGTTTGAAATAAATCTTGGATAAATCTGTGGTTCTGTGCACTCATGCACATTTTCAGAAACGACATATTTTTTTAAAGCAGCTATTTAAATGAGCAGCAAGGTGTATACTTTCTCCACACTGCACAATTTTCACTATTCTCACCTTTCCTGAGTTCGTCTCGCTTCTTGGCAGCCTCCTCCCTCTGTTTCTTGATGATAGCCAGTCTGGCGAGATCAGCCCTGGCCTGCTCAGTCTTACCCTCAAGATGAAGTTTCATGTAGCGCTCTTTTGATTTCTGCTTTTCTATCTCTTCCCTGAAAAAGATACATTAAGATAGTAATATTTAGTCCCCTTGAAAAGGTATGAAGCACAAACCAAAACATCTTTTGTTTGACACCCACCTCTCCCTGCGAGAAAGCTCTCTGGGAGCGCTGACGTCTACTTCAGCTACCTTTTTGCTCTTCTGAGCGACACGATTGGGATTCTCAATCTCAATAAGCCCCTCCACTCCACTCCTCTTTCTAACCTACATAAAGAAAGAAAAACCTTTGTAACACCAATCACTATGACAGGGCTTGCATCAAATTCTCTACACAAACTACCTTTAAGAACCGTGTACTGCTGTAGTTGTAATGAATCATTTGGGTGTAGTTGTTTTCCTATAAAGACATTTCTTCATCCATCATGTTATTTATGGTGTGGTGCCAAATGTATACAACATATCTGTGTGTGACTGTTGGTTTTAGATGTGTCCTCGAACCAACACAGCTGATTTAAATGGCTAAATTAGCTCCTCCACATGTGAAGTTCTCCAGAGACCTGGTAACGAACTAATCATGTGATTCAGGTGTGTTGACCCAAGGTGAGATCTAAACCCTGCAGGGACACCGGCCCTCGTGGACTGAGTTTGGCCACCCCTGGTCTAAACGGTGCTTTTGACAGTAAGCATTCAGTGAAAAACAAAAAAGATGCATTTTCAGGTTCTCACACAAACACACACATATTCACCCATTGACAAATTAATAACACATTCACCTCAGACTCGTCGTCGCTGCTGCTTTCCTCCTCAGACTCTGAAGAGCCCTCTTTCTCTACACCACCATTTTCTTCCTGTTAAAATACACATACAGTCATACTTAATGTCTTTTAGGGTAATCAAATATTTGTTATAAAAAAAACAAAAAAAAAAAACAAAAAACCACACAAACAAAAAAAAAAACAAAAAAAAAACAAAAAAAAAAAAACACACAAACAAAAAAAAAACCCCAACAAGTTTCACTCACCATCTCTCGCTGGGCTTTCATCTGACGATCAATCTCTTCAGGGTTGCTGAACTGCTTCCCGCGGCCCTTGTGGCCCTTTTTCCCTGCAAGACAATTTTTAAGCTGTCAGCAGCAAAAAGACCATCTATTAGCAATAGGGCTGCACGATTAATCGTTAGAAAATCGCGATCTCGATTCATACTTATGTGCGATCTCATTTCCAAATGACAACGATTTAAAAAAATAAAAAAATAAAAAAAAATACGACGACGACGACTATTGTACTGCATTTTGATGCGGGACGTAATCTGCATGAAAACAAGCGCTCTCTCTTCCTGCTCAACAAATGACAAGGGCGGAGCCTTATACCACGTGATACAGAAGCTGTGCCGTGTGATGCTAAAATTAGCAGGGAAAAAACAACGGAGAGCACGTCAGGGATGACAAGAAAGTGACAGGAGAAAATCCGTCCCGGTCAACCACCCAAACATCAATAACGGGAACCTTATACAGCGCTTCCCTATACCCGTCGAACTTCCGCAGGCACAAAGACATTACGGAGGCTATTACTTATCACCTGACCAAAGATATGGCTCCCATCAACACTGTGCAAAACGAGGGATTTAGGAAAATGATCAACACCCTAGGCCTAGACAAACGCTACACAGTGCGTTTCTATTGTTGCACTACCTGCTCTATACACGCAGTGTCGAGCAAAGGTGGAGACGGAATTTCAAGCAGTACATTTTGCGGCAACAACAAAGCGTGAGACATTTGTTGTTTTTATGTTTATTTATCGTTTTTATGTTCAGTTTCAATTGTTACGAAGTTGATGTGCAGTTAATAAGTGCAATAAATATTTATAGCCTATTGGAAAAGAAAATCGTGAGAGAATCGTGATCTCAATTCTAAGCCAAAAAAAAAAAAATCGTGATTCTCATTTTATGCAAAATCGTGCAGCCCTAATTAGCAACATAAAACATTAAACAAGTCGTTTGAATAAGCGACAAAAGCGTGCTCCCACTGAAAATGCTGCATCCAGAGGAACAGAATTACCATTCTGAGAATACAATCAGCTATTTGGGGCGGGGGTGATAACTTATAAGCAACCTGCAAAGTTAATCACTGGGTAGACACAACTATGAAAAAAATACTGGTGCTCTCTCACCATGTAGCCCTATATTTGAGAACAAGTGCCCAGAGCCATCTTTGGCTGATGACACAATTCACAACGTGACTTCAGAAATCCACACAGCCTGCTGCGTGAAGAGAAGATACCGTGAGCGCCGATGAGTCACACTGACGTTTATAGAGGGCCAGCTCCCCTCACCGGAAAATCTAACAGCCGACGACTTAGAAGGACGTACCGACAAAGACAAAGAAAAAAACCCCGAATAGTTTGACCATATATTTGTGATGTAAACTGGTACAAAGACAACCTCCAAATAGAAATTTCAATAACTGATTATGTATGTAAACTGACCCGGATGCTTTCTTCTCTGCGCACGGTATTAGCGGTTAAAAGCAAGCAACCAAAAAACAAAACAAAAAAAGACTATTGAGGTTTAAGTTAACACCAAGTCGTCATCTGAGCTCACGTGAGAACAAATAAATAATTGGATATCGGTACGTCTCTGGTGCCTTTAATAAACCGTTCTTACCGGCAAATTACATTATGCTAACTATGTAGCATGCTAAACATGCTAAGCATGTGTGAATTCAAAGGGCTAATGATCCGCTAGCTAAAATGTACTCGCAAAAACAGGCACATTATGTGAATTTTCGTTTTAATACTTACCACCACGAGGCATTGTTATAGGTGAGTTCTATAAAAGTCCACCACAACGTCAAAGAATAATACAACAGTTCACTCGAAACGCCGGTGATTTAAAGTGCTAGATGAAAAGACTAAAAAGTACTTCGTCTCTCCCGCTATTGGCAGACGCCTCTTTCGCTCGCGGAGACGTACGCATGCGCACTTGGGACTATAAGCTGCACTGCGCATTTGATTGAAAGGTGCATTGACCAATTGGATAAAGAGACTTAAATCATTCATAAAAGTGGCATGTAACGCTTATCTGTTTAATAATATAATAATGCATAAATAAATAAAATCATAATCGTATATTTGATTATTTGAATTTTATACAGTGCTCAATAAACACCTATGACTGACTGAACAACATAACATAATTCACGCATAAATCAGGCTTTATTGGTCGGTTGGGAAGGAGATGCTGACATTCAAGATACAGATCCAGCCTCAGAGTTTGTGCAGGTTTATGCACTATTAAAACTAATAAAAGAATTAAATCTAACACCTCCGGTTTCCCTTTTCCTTTCACGGGTTTGAGCCTGTTTCAAAAGCATGTTTTTATTCTGTTTGTTAAAATAAAATAAAAAACAATGTACAAAAAATGAAGCTCTGTATGCTATGTATTAAAAATACTTATAAATAATTCTGACCACCCAAAAGTTGCTCAGTAAGTATATGGAAGGCATACTGTATATGAGGGTTTTGCTCTATTTGGAAGTGGAGCTGAATGAAAAGCTGTAATAGTGAATGAAGCCTTACTTTTCTTATTTTATTCTTTCTATTGTGTTACTGTATATTTTTAGAGCTGCTATGAATCCAACAATTCACAAATGTTATTTTCTAAAAACCGAAAGTCAAACAAAAAGAAATGCCTTTTGTCAATGGAGTTTACTTTTAATCCAAAGAGAAAATAGAAAAAAATTATATTAAAAAGCAGGTTTTACATCACATACAAATGTACAAAGTGTAGAAAATTGGCTGTGTATTGAACAAAGAAGGTTTTTAAGGTGAAATAATTCAACAAATTAAAAACAGAAAACATACAGTAAGCGGAAAATAAAGAGTAAAATGTAACACACAAGAATCCTCATTTTGAGGAAAATGGATGATATTATTACTTTTGTCCTGTTATCTATCGATACAAAAATATTTACTTGGAAGAAAACGCTTTATTTAATGGAGGCACTAGATCAGATCTGTCATTTTTTTCTTCGATGTTGAGTCTTGACTTCTTCCACTTCTTTCTCCATCAGGTGATACTCTACAGTAGTCTCTGTTAACTTGAAGGAAAAGATTAAAGATCACTATTTTACTCCTTCTGCGACAAACCGGGTTATCATCATCATTATCATCATCACCTTTATTTATAAAGCACTTTAAAAAAACCACAGCTGAAACAAAGTGCTCTACATAGGAACTATATAATAAAAGTTCATAAGATATAAATAAAAGCCAAATAAAAGAAAAAGTAAGCGTTATATAATTGAATGAACTGGTAATTACATTTATAACTTAAATATAATATGCAGCCTGTAAAAAAAGAAGTATTATGCAGTTATAACAGCTTTACAGAGGAGGCAAAAAAAAACCTTTCCTACCTCAGAGCCTAATATTGCATCCATAATATTACTCACAATGTAATGACAATTGATCTTACCATATCCAGGAGAAGTTCAATCTTTAGTTTTAATACGTTATTCTCTTCCTCCAGCTGGATATTTTTTTTCTTAAGCCGCTGAACTTCCCTACTAGACACATTTCCACCAGATTCTGGTTTCACAAAGGAGAAAAAAAACGTTTATGCTGTGTTGGCCACAAGGAACCAGATAATAACACACACAGACACACATAGAGAGAGAGAACTAAAAGGTAATTATTCAGAAAACCCATTACCTGTAATCCACTGTCCCTCTTCAAATTTCAAGACCTGACCTCCAATGTTCATCACAGGAGGGCCATACTCAAGGCCCAGCTCTATTTCTCGAGTTGAACGATCCAACTAAAAAAAAGATAAAAAGGTATAAATAACGGTTAATGCTATCTCTCAGGGTGTTATGCAGATTAACCACCCCCCGAACGTGCTGTACAACTAGTGTTTCCAGTGTGTGAATGATGCTAAAATTCATTAGCTCACCGTGTGGAGGCTGGACAAGGAGGCGGATTTACGTGGAGGAACCTTTTTAGGACTAAATGGGTTTCCAAACAGAGGCATCCTCAGAGATTTTTTAAGGTCCTAGATCAGAGACAGCACCCGAAAGAGAATTACTATTTTTAAGATAACGCTAGCTTCACCTAGCTTCTCACTGTGTTTACCGTCGTTAGCGGTGCACGACCAAATTAATGCTAGGTGGCTAGCTGCGTGAATTACTTATATCTCACAATTTAATGAAATTATCCCCTGCCTCTCAGAGTATTTAGGTAATGCTGTTTCAATTTAAATATACAGCTAACATATTTACCTCCATACAGGGTATTTATTTAAGTTCGCCTGAATCCGTTTCTCGCAGAACATGCTTGCCACTGCGCAAGTGCGAATTTTCCATTTGTCCAAAGTGGGCAATCCTGAAACATTCCACGACTTTCGCACAAACTATTCGGGAAAAAATGTCCACCATAATACCCTTAAAGAAACTAAAATTTAATCCATCGTCTTACATTTTTTTTTTTTTGGGGGGGGGGGGGGGGGGGTATCGTGTTCACATTTTAATACCTACTAGTTAGAATTTCATAAGATCTTCCTGTTTCTGAATGATAATGGAACAACCCGTGTAACGGAACGTCACCATGGTGATCTTTTACCGTCTTTGGGGTACGACGCTTTAATATTTTATTCGGATGAGCTCATATAATTAAAAAAAATAACTCCATACATTAAATTGACTATTATGAACAGCACAATGCAGATAATGATAATGTACAAAAAGTAAAGATAATACGAACACTATTTCAGTAGGTTACGGCTGTACTTAAAATACACTGGCCCCGCCTTACTTTGTACACGGCCCCAGTGGCCTAATGGATAAGGCACTGGCCTCCTAAGCCAGGGATTGTGGGTTCGAGTCCCATCTGGGGTGTTCTACTTTTCGCTATCGTAACAAGCACCTTAGACACAGTTTAAGTGCTTCGTTGTCTGTAGAAGAAAATCTTCACATATAAATCCTAATACGTTTGAAGAATATGTCTGTCTAACTAGGCGAGAGGCAGGCAGAACACAGACCTCCACGGCTAACATGGAAAAACGTAGAATGGCACTCTGCGTACTGCTGAGCACTTTAGCTGTATCCACAAAATCCACGGATGTATTCAGAAGAGTGAACGTCAAGCTCCAAACTTACCGTGAGTAACCTTACTGTGGCGTGTCTGTACACGGCGGGAACCAATTTTATATCCCTATAACTCTAGCTGAACGCTAAACACAAAATAAATATATTTACCGCTATAAAAGAAGGCGTATGGTTATATCTTACATAGCTTTTCTTTAATGGAAAGTTACTTTGTTCTCTCCCGGCTAAATTTAACAGTTTTAAAATGTAACACTATTTGAACATGTAACTCGAAATACCATAGCCATTTAAATGCATTTAAACACGTTTTCTTTTTTAAAATGTTTTTGTAACACTTATGTTAACAAATGTAAGTTGAAAAAAATGCTTGTATATTCAAGCAAGGACACGAACACAACATTGTGTTAGTGTTCTTATAATATTAATATGCAATTAATATTAATTTGACAGAAAATAGCAACACATGAGAAAGCTGTTGTAATTATTCTATCGGTGTCATGACATTATCTTACATAATGTGTGTTATCTAACCTCAAGCATGTAACCCATCCTTCTACAATGGTAGAGCTCCAAGAGGCCACTGTGCACTGGGATGCTGCCCAGAAAAGTGTGATCCTGAAGGAGGGGTTGATGGAGACGGAGGGGGAAGCCTATGGGTACTTCAATGACACTCTGCTCCTCTCAGGATGGGGCATCCTGGAGATCAATGCAGGCTATGGAGGAATCACTCAGGAAGATGAGACCACTTTCTTCTTGGCTGGCTACCTGGAAGGTTACCTCACTGCTGGGTGAGCAGCACAGGCTAAGTGCAAGCATGAAAATACACTAAGCACCATAAATGCAATTTTCAAGTGAGCCAATCATGTGGCAGCAACGCAGTCCGACACCTAATGCAGATACAGGTCAACTTCAGTTAATATATCGTTACACTTTGATTACATTTCTTATTAGGTGTAGCTGCTAGCTCTGGTTGTAACATGTGGACTGCTTTTATGTGGGCTAATCCCTCACTGCTTATTCTCCTTCCATTGCAGACAGATGTTCAGTCATTACTCCAACATGTACCCTCAGCTGATCAAGGATGAAAAGGTTCTGGAGCCCTTGAAAAACTTTTTGAGGTACAGTGTTAAATTATATCAAATCAAAGCCATGGATTAAGCTAAGAGTAATCCCATGTCTAATACTAGATTTATAAGCGTTTCTCTTTGTTTTCCATTGCCTTCAAGATGCTTTTTCAGAGGCTTGATTAACCAGTATTGTGCACAGAGTGTATATAAAAGATGGGTGTAGCCCTTCTCTGCTTTTAATAGCCTGCAGGAGGTGACTCTCCTGTTGGCACAAAGACTGTGTAGAAGTCTAGGGAAATTATCTTAATGCTCACTTAATCTGTGACCTCAGGAAACACTAAGTTTATGGGCTCAGTCTTAAGTCTTACTTGATAAATTCTGGTGATGTGGTTGTTGTTATGAAAGTCAAATACTTTCTCATTCACAGCTGTGTAAATATAAAGCATGCAGTGGTATGCGTCAGTTCTCTGTCATATTCACACCTTAACCGCCACACCTGGGTTCAAGACAGCAAAGCTTAGCTGAAAACTTTACAAGACTCTTTTAGGCAGCGGACGTCTACATCCATCTTTTATATACATTCTATGATAGTGCCTCATAACTGTCAACTGTCTATACAGAATTTACAAATTATATTTATGCACCTATTGATTGTTAGAGTGATGTAAAACTGCACCATCAAGAGATAAACGTTGATTCTAAAATTTGAATAAACCCCAGCAAACAAGACCAGTGGGCCAGAGAGCAGGTGAAGCTCAGGAGAAACAGTGACCCCTTGTGGAGGCATATGGGACTGATCCTGGCTCAGCTGGATGGACTCCACGCAGGAGCTGCACTGTGGGCCAAAAGCAAACACAGGGAGGTGTGTATGTGTGTGTTTGTGGTTGTGAGAGAGTTGTCACAGTCATTTCATGGATCTCTTGCCACTTGCTCTTTCCCTCCTGCGCAGCCTCTATCAGCGTTCACGGTCCAGTTTCTAAATGGTGTCGGTGACCTCTTGGATCTTGTCCCAGCTTTGACACCTCGCTCCAACTCCTCCGCAGGGTCCGGCGCTTTCAGGATGCCTGGAATGGGCCACTGCACAGCTCTCATAAAGGTTAGGCCAAGCTCATTTGGCTCATGTGAGGGAGCCCTTGGGAAAACCTCAACACAAACCTAACTGCTTTTATTGGCCTCTGTGAGCAGGATTTTCTTCTTTTAGATGAGTGTAAAAGGCCATTGCAAGGGGCTTATTTCCTCTTTCACGTACAACAATCTATGGAACAAAGTTCAAATGGATGTGTGCTACTGGATTTTTTAAGACCCCTTTAATGTATCTTAATAAAGTTGCATCCACGTTAAACTCTTTCTTTTATGATTCACTGATTGTGTCTTGTTTCTTTTAAAAATATAGATGTTTCTCTCTCTCTCTCTTCTCTGTATCTCAGGTTCTTCCAGGCTTTGAGAACCTGCTAGTTGGCCACTCTAGCTGGTATACTTATGCAGCCACCATGCGTATCTATAAACACTGGGACTTCAAGGTGTCTGACACACACGTAGCCACTGGAAAGATGTCGTTCAGCAGCTACCCTGGTACACACACTCCTACTATATCACATACAGTATAAGAGCCGCACAACCGCACACTTATATGCATAAATATACTCAAATAATCAATGTGTCTCGAGAAAAAAAGATCAATTTGCAGAAGAAGAGGGTTTTTCAAAGAACAGACCTCACTTCTTTCTTGCAAAAGCTCCGAGGGGAGGTGAACTTCTTATCCTTAATCCACAAGGGAAAATATGAACACTGACATCTAGGAATTAACCCAAATCCCCAATGAACATTTCCTACTCGACACAATTCTCCTGCAAAGCATGCAGCTTAGGCAGTAATGAGAAAACACTGAATCCCGCGTGTGTTTATGCACATGCTCGAACGGAGCTATACTCCCCTCGCTGTAGAGTTAGAGGAGACTGAGAAATTTTGTGGCCAAAGATTTGTCAAGTGGACCAGGCCATAAAACAATCCTCTGGTGGACTACAGTCCTATCAGGACACAAGTGGTTTTAAAGCACTATATTTAGAGAGCAGCAGGCCGAGGATATCACCTCACTATATTGAAACAAAGAGATGAAATACAATGGGGTCAGCAGAGGTGATGTGTGCCCTCTGCGGCCTTCCTAAGCTGCTTCCCCTCTAACAGTACTGAGGATTTATCATGCACTGCAGGTCGGCACCATGAGAACAAGAAGAGGTGCTGGGCAGTCTCAGTGGTGGAAATATTCAAAGACATCTGGCTTCTATTGTTAATAATATTAATATTGTACTTCTAGTGCAGGAGTTGGATGTGTTTTTTCAGAGGAGCTTATTATTTTTCCTTTTCATGTATAGAATACAAAGTAGTATAGAGTAATTCTACCTGGTGTAACTCTACATAAAAGTAGTATGGCAAGATGAAACTTGAAATAATTATAATACACGCAATCGGAAAAGGAATGCTGATAACACATCTGGTACTTGCGATTCATGAGCGTGATAGTCATATCTTTAACAAAAGTTATGAAGTCACATGAAAATAAAGTTTTCACAGCATGAAAAGCACCTTTAACAGCAATAACTTGAAATAATTGTTTTCTTTATGACTTTAAAAGACTCTCACGTCGCTGTGAAGGAACTTCAATCTACTGTTCTTTACAAGGTTCTTCAGTGTATTGAGGTTTGGGGGTGTTCTCCTGAGGTACAGCCACAGCTTTCAGTCAGGATGAGGTCTGAACTTTGACTGGGTCTATGAACTTTCATTCTTTTCTTTTTTTAGCCATTCTGTTGTAGATTTGTTGTTGTGCATGGGATTGTTGACATGTTGCATGAACCCATTTGAGCCAAACTTTAGCTATCGGACAGATGTCGTCACGTTTGACTCTAGAACACTTTGGCACACAGAGGAGTTCTTGCTTGACTCGGTGACCATAAAGGTCTCAGGTCATCACCCCTCCACCGCAGTGTTGACAGTTGGTATGAGGTGTTTGTGCTGATATGCTGTGTTTGGTTTTCAGCAAATGTAGCGCTGCACACTACGGTCTTGTGGTCTTCTTGGTCCAGAGGTTTTGTGACTTATTTAGCTACAATTTTGCAGATTGAGGCATGCTCCAGTGTTCTTTTTGGAGAGAAGAGGCTCTTTCTTGGAAATCCTTCCAAAAAAAAGACTGCTTGTTCAGTCTTTTGCTAATTGCACTGTGCTTAATGTCAATATTTAACATGGTAACTGAGGCCTGTAGAGTTTGTGATGTATCACTTGGATGTTTTGCAGTTTCTTTGCACATTTGCTGTGACATCCACTACTGGGAGAAATTGTGGCATTATAGGAGCACACACAAACTCTATAAAATAATGCTTTTATTGAAGTGCTCACATTTGTTGGTGATGAGCACAGCACTAACACGTGACCACAATGGGAAACATGTTAGCATACAGTTACGTATCAAGTGGATAGAGAGTAATATTAGAATGCACATGGTGCATTAAATATAAATACTTTAATACACCACCAGTTCATCAGAGCTAAATGCTGAGGGAAATACAAAATGTAGTACTTTATGGGCTGACTGATGACCCATTTTCAGCAGCTGGTCACAAACACTGTATGGCTGTTGTTGAGTCCAGATATTATACTGTATACTGGGTTTTCAGATTTTATATGCTAAAAACAGCTTCCTGAGTGAATCAAAATAATAAAGTTGCAGACCAGAAAACTGAAAACGTCTGAGCTAAAAGATGCTAAAGACTTGCTAAAAGAAACTGGGACATCATTTTTATTGCTGTGTGCAAATCATTTCAGGAAGCATGCAGTCATTTGAGACAAGGCAAGATTACTTTATTGTCATGATAGGAGAAAATCACCTTGGATTAAGCCACACTTTAATAAACAGACCTCAGAATAAATTAACAGATAAATGATTTTTAAAATGCATTTACAGCAAAACCTCTCTGCTTATCTGTCTGTCCCACATGAGCTGTTCATTTATCAGCTTAACTGGCAAATTAATATTTATTATTGCACAACAGGAGCCTGCATCTCCTTCCAGAGTCCATTAGCACATAATCAGAGGTCCACACATGTGAAGAAGCAACTAAAAGCTCTGTTCCCTTTTTATATGTGCTATATAAATGAAAGTAACAAGACAAGTAATCATAAAAAGCAGGATTGTTTCACTTGACTTTATATATTTTAATAACAAATTAATATTACTGTAGTACCTTAAAAAACCTTAAAATGCCTTTAAAAAATCAGAAATCACTGGTTGAGTTAAAGATACTTATTCCATTTGCTAATAAATACAAGTTAAGCATGTTGTGAGTTGCAGATGATCTAATCACGACACCGTTGGTTTGCTCCAACTTTATCAAATGACCCCCAACCCTCCCCCACTCCTTTGTTGACTGTCAAAAAGAAACCTGCTGCGTGTTCTCCTCCTCCAGGCTTCCTGATGTCTCTGGATGACTTCTACCTCCTTGGGAGCGGCCTGCTGATGACTCAGACCTCCATCGGCGTCTTCAATGCCTCTCTGTTCTCTCAGCTCAGCCCTCACAGCCTGCTGGCCTGGCAGAGGGTCCGACTGGCTAACGGTCTGGCGCACAGCGGAGAGGAGTGGGCGCAGGTTTTCTCCAGATACAACTCAGGTGAGATTTCAGTGATGTCAATTAAGGCAAGTTGAGTTTTGAGGCTTTATTCAAAACCAAAGTAAGCCAAAGTAAGTAAGTAAATAATATGGAGCCACTAATTCACACTAATGCATGCTGTTATTGCCCTGCCTTCTGGCTTTTAGACGTAATGCTGGCAATGCAAAAATTCACAGGACACATGTCCATAGAGATTTAGCAGTCTCTCAAACACATCGTTCTTCTCAATTACACAATGCTTGTGTGTGTTAATTGGGAAGGATGCTTTGATCTTTCACATCACGTTGCTATGGAGGGCAGAGGAGAAAACAGGACAGGGTGTTCTTGAGACTGACAGCTCTTTAACAAACAGCAGAATTGGCGCTCAGATTCACCATCCTGCCAAGCTATTGCAGTGACCTGCAGACCGTGATGTCATTTCATTCAGATCGGGTTATGTTTTCGGTTTTTATGGCATGTGCAAATATGTATCTAATAAGCCAAAAGTTTATGTGCTTCCCTCTCTAGATCCAAATCCCTCAGGTGCATGCGAGACTGTACATGTAAGCTTTCATTTTACAGTAGGATAGCTAACATGCAGCAACATGAGCTAGACCGATTACATTACTTCAGTATTGGTCTTTTAGTGAGTAAAGGTAAATAAAGTTGTACCACATCTCACAAAATCCCTCCAATATTTGTTGACACACAAAATCCAAGTGTCCATGGGACAGGAAGGAGTGGATCTGTATTTCCTTTGTATTTCAGGCACATATAACAGCCAGTACATGGTGGTGGACCTGAGCAGGATTTCTCTGAGTAAAAGCATCAGGGATGGAGCTCTGACTGTTGTAGAGCAGATTCCCGGCAAAGTCAAGCACTCCGATCAGACTCGGGCGTTACGCAGAGGTAAGAAACCACCTGTATCTGTGTGATTACTGCTGTTGTTGATTTCTGAGTGACCTCCCCCTCCAGTGTGCTCCATTTAACAGGTTATTGGCCGTCATACAATATACCATTTCATGCTGAAATCTACAACCTGAGTGGGTACAGTGTGATGTGGAAAAGATACGGGGAAGACTTTTCCTATGATCTCTGTCCCCGAGCTAAAATCCTCCGCAGGGACCAGGCCAAGGTGTCCGACCTCAGCTCCCTCAAACGCATGATGAGATACAACAGTAGGTGAAACAACAGAGTTATTGTTCCTCGCGCTGTATGTCCGCTCTGGAGCTCAAAGCACTTCACAGAAAACACAAATAGCCCAGGATATTTTTGTTCCCGTCAAAGTGAAAGCAGCATGACTAAACGTCAGACTGCTTCTGTTTCAGACTACAAGAAAGATCCCTACTCAAAGGGCCATCCCTGCAAAACCATCTGCTGCCGCAACGACCTGAGACCAAGGAGGCCACGGCCAGGGGGCTGCTACGACACTAAGGTCAGAGGACACCAGCACATTAGGCCAGAATCAGCTCTGTTACAGTGTGAGGATAAAAACAAAATACAAAATACAGCATGTGTTTTGCTTGTGTTTTTGTCTGCCGATATAACCTTTGGTTAAAGAGTCACCGCTGTCACATGCCCTTTAAATTCCCTGTTTTTTTTAAAGCTGCAGTTTTTCTCTTTACTCCTTTTGTTATTTGTTTAACTATTTCTGGGTGTTTGTTGTTTTTAATAGAGCAAGATGTTGATTCTCTACGTTAGAGTAAAACAGGGAGTATATCAGGGTGTGTTTCAGGGCGTGTCTAACCTGTGATTGACAAGTTGATACCACAGAATTGAGCATTGCGCTCAAATTCTCAGTTTGATCTGCCCATCAGCTGTTCTGTATTTGTTTGTAATAAAAAACTGCAGAGTGAGCTCATCCAGTAAGAACCTTTTTTTTTTTAAACCTATAATTTTTTACTTGCTAAAGCTAGCATTCATTTTTATATCACAGTGAATTACAAACCTTGCACCTTGTTAATCAGTCTGGGACAAATATGCTCACAAACAACCGAGATGCCTTGCACAAATCAGTGAGTATATCTTTTTGTTAGACTGCTGTCTGTGATCCACAGTGCTAATATGGCGACAATAAAACCGATATGTAAATCTAGTGTCCAAATATAGATGCCCCAAACAAGATATACCACCAGGTGATATTAGTCATATCACCTGGTGGTATTAGAATAAAGGCCAGGTTATCACCTCTAGCATTTGTGAATGTGTGTGCAAACACTGTTGCTAATCTGTCTGTTAGATATTTCCTAGATTAAGTGAAAAAATATATTTGCTGCTGGCAAAATATGAAAACACTCTCCAAAGTTAATAAGATTCATTCACATTAATTATGTGTAGATTTCTGTTCAGTTCAGTTTAAGTTAAATTGTGCAGTGGTTGAAGCCAGTATTTCAAATGAAGCAACAAGATTTGATTAGAAGCATTAAATTACCTTTCTTTCACATGTTCCTGTTCCCTCCTCATTTCTGTGTCACGGTATAGGTGACGGACTACCAGATGGCGCTCCAGCTGGTCGCCGAGGCAATAAATGGCCCCACGACCCAGGGGGGTCTGCGCCCATTTTCATGGCAGTCCTTTAACTTCACGATTCATCAGGGACTCCCCCACACGTACAACTTTCCCTTTATCACCATGAGGCCCATGCTGGACAAGCCATAAGAGCACAGAGCTGGAAGATGCCATGCGTCCATGTGTAGCTGTGTTCAAATTCACAAAGCCTGCGCCACAACACTGAAAATCCTGTTGGTGCAGCTAAACAGAGAGTAAAAAACTTGACTATTTTGCCAACATTGGTGTTTTTTTAAATTAATAATTTAATAATCCATTTTAAAAACAGACAACAAATGATCAAAGTGAAGTATACTGAAATAGATGCCACTAGATGCAGTGAGGTGTTTGTGATGTAGTGTTGTGTTGGTCTTATTTCACAGCATCTATCTATTAGTGACAGAGTACTCTGAACTGGCATAAGGATTGCCGGCTTGTTTGCGCTATTTTAACACTCTGTGTAAAGTTTCCACAAACGTTTGGATTTAAACCATCAGGAAAATCCTGTTCGTTTTATATTTATTATAATTACAGTATTTTTGTTTTTGAGTTCAATTCTATGCAGTATCTACTCAGGTTTGCACATTGTGGAAGAAAATTATCTAAGTTTGCATTAATATTAACTATACTAAATTAAATTATAACCTGTGGTGCATTTTGTCTATATAAACAGAAATAAAATTCGCAAAAACTACAACAACTGTTTTTGTGCAAAATATGAAAGGAAAAGATGTTATTTTCAAAATAAAATATTCACAAAAGGTTCACGTTTCTGATCTGGTTGACAAAAAAGAGAAGTTATGATAATTGCATTTGACTGCCATGTATAGTACCTATGGGAAAATGAATAAACTCAAGTAACAATTTTAAGTAACATTTGACTGCATAACAAATAGGATTTCTCAACTACTCTTACCTACTTGTCAGTTCCTAATGTGTTTTTACCACCAGACTAAGGGAAGGTTAAATTCATCACTCATTAGTGTAAGATGACAAAAGCGAAGTATAAACCTAGACAGCGTAGACAGTTTTGTTTTGTTTTGTTTTTTGCCTCGATAAAATTTAACATTTTTAAAACTTGATTAGAAAATATTATTTTCTTCTGTAGCGGCCATTACAGCTTTTACTTTGAAAGTGTCTCTGGGACATAGTGTGGTTAACTTCCTGTAACTTAACCAGCTTGCTTTGAGTGGGCACTCTGGGGGCGGAGCATGCTCGGTTGGATAGCTGAGAGAAAAAGCCGAGGCAACAGTCCGGGGTCCACCGCGCTCGTATCTGGTCTGTGTCCAACTGCTTTTTTTCCTAAATGGCAACGACGGCAGAGGACCAGCGGGAACCGGCGGACGCCGCTGCACTGTCGACACACCACGGCTGCCACCACCACAACAGCAACAACAATAACAACAACAATAACAACAACAAAGACAGCGAGGCGGGAGAGAGCGCGACCTCTGCCACCGCCAGCTCGACAGAATCCGGCGGGACGGCGTCGCAGAGCATCAGTAACGGCTCGGTTATCAACCCTAACGGGGGGAACAACGGGAAGTGGGTTCGCCTCAACGTTGGCGGCACGGTGTTCCTCACGACGCGGCAGACGCTCCTCAAGGAGCAAACTTCGTTCCTGTACCGGCTGTGCCAGCAGCAGGACCTGCATTCGGACACGGTAAGCCCCGCCAGGACGCTTTAACCCCCGCTGAACGGTGCTTCGCTCCGGGCGAAACATAACTATTATTTTGTCACAGCAGCGGGTGAGCTGGGACTGCACCTCCTCCACTTATTTTCTTTGTGATGGTTTCAACGTCCTGTGAGCATTTAAGTTTGATAGTTACTTTGTCTCAGGCGCTATTATTCTGGGTACTGGCAAGTGACATTGTGCCATATATCAGATTTCTATGAAAACGAATGTGGTGACAGTACATTACAATAGACGTTGCACACCATTCGTGTTGTGGCACGCAATTGTATTTGTTAAGAACAGAGACACTGGTGCGGTTTTTGATCTCTTGATAACACTCCTGCTATCTGCAGCGGCTTGAAGTTAACAACAGCTTAGATCGTTGAGGCATCTGTTAACACACGATTGGTTCGATTTATCTTAACAGGCTTACTGCTTTGGTCTAAAATGGCGATTATTTTCTATAAAATGCGTGTGCATCTGTTTCCATAAAGTACGGAATTGTATCCCATGATATCACTCCAACATGAGTACTGATTTCCCTAAAACTTGCATCTGTCCTCTCCCGGAAATCCACTCCTGCAGCTCCAAATAGGCATGGAGCAGCCCACTAACCAGGAGATATACGTGCAGTCTGAAGCACTTCCACTCTCCTGCTTTTCTTCATGTGAATGTTGCTTGGGTCAGATGGATGAACACGTGCCTCCTCTTCTGCAGGGAGCCACACAGTTGGTAGCTGTACAGCTGGCATCTTATGGGGAGGGTAAGAGAGAGGGAGAGTCTGGCTGTCACATGTAGACTGAAAGGACTTGAAAGACTCATGAATGATGCAGATTTCTATTATGCTGCATGGACTTTGATATGCATGAGTATGACAAAGGGTGGGGGGGGGGAGGTCCTCCTCGTGAACCACAGCCCACTGTAAACTGATACAATGCTGCAGGCAGGTGAATACCTCCATGTTGCCAAAATTTCAGCTTTTCTGGAGAAAATAGGAGGGGGTGAGGAGTTGTCTGATCAGTGGTGTGTAATTTTATACTACAGTACATTAGGTAGCACAGCAGAGAGCTGGCAGGAAATGAAGCAGGTGGTAACGATTAATAAAAGACCTTGACTGAACACAAACCTGTGATGATACAATTACATGGTGAATGTGTTAAACTCATGGGCCAGCAGAGCACTCCAGAGATATTAATTAGTTATTCAAATTAGCAATTTAAAAGTAGGGTTGCAAATATTCAGTTAATCGGCTGACAGATGGATAAGCGTTTGTTTGGTTTTTCTTGTCACCACATCGCCATAGACTATAGGAAACTGCATAGGTTCTTTCTCACTTTTTAAATGATTTGATGTTTAATTGTGTAGGTCAATCTGTAAATCAATAATTTGTTGTAGCACTCCTTGAAATTTTATTTATTTTGTGAACCAATACATACAATTTCAGACAAATTACAACAATCCTGGGGCTAAAAATATATATTTTAATATATTCTTAGATTAGTCATTAAGGGTCATTGCTGACTTTGTGCTTAGTTTTGATTCATCAAAAAAACCCTCCTTGCGGCTCTTTTGGGTGATAGCAGATTGCTACAATTGCTGATAGTTTTTATGGAAGTTGCTGATTTGTCTGCAGACCCTCGCTAATTAACCACTGAGTAGCTGCTGTGAGCAACCATTCATCAACCAGCTGGGGAATTTTCGCTCAGTAACCTAGTATACCAGACCGTAACCGGGGATCGCCAACTGGTATCTAAGCCTATGTGAATGGGGCCTAACTGGTTTTAACCCCCCTTGCAGCTGTGGGGCACCTGCAAGCCATTATGCAATCTGCCTTCTGCCCAGCTTCTCCTTTCATGCCCTATCAGACTAAATGTGTATTTAGCGGGGTTTTGCCAGCTCTGTGCTGAGGTCTTGCTGCTCTTCTTGCCTCCAGCTTTCCATGTATGCACATGGCGGAAGGGCAGAGCCATGCTATCAAATACAAATTACTGCAGCTGGAAGTGGCGATCTCCTTTTGATTATAGTGGTCCCGACTGAATTGACTTTTTAGTCAGGAACAGCAGTGGACCAAAATAGAAAGAAATTCACCCTTCTAAAAGTACATGTCATGTTTCAGTTGAGAACATTGTGCACCTGCCAGTCAATTCCTGACCTTTAGAAAGGTTTATTTTAAGATTTTTTTTTCCTCTTTTCTTTTTTTGTGACTGTTACAGGAAAAACAGGAAATGCGGGAGAGCAGGGGAATTTTAGGCTGGTGTTTGAATCTTTAGTGGCTGCTCATAGTGTACGACTACATGTGGTATTCACCCCAGTCCCAAACTGTGACACAAATACTAAACCAGCGGGGAAAACTGCATCAAGTCATGCTTAGGATTAGAATCGAGCCTCCCTTTAAGATCAAGATGTGGCTTGATGATTTGCCACATCGCTTATGCTGTTATTATTATTACATGTGCAGTCACTGAAGCAGGTTACAAACTGAATATGCGACAGATCCAGAAATAACAATCGCAGAGGATTGAGTGGGATTGTGGTGCGCAGCAGTGATGACTGGGTGCTATGGAAAGAATATTCCTGTGTGACCTTCAGCTGTGACCTGACAGGAGGTTTCTCTGCGCTGCCTGATGACACACATGTAATCTCTCTTTCTGTGTCTCACAAATATTCAGACGCACACCAACACTCTCCTTCCTCCTCATTATTTTCTACCTCCCTGTATTATTTTCTTGTCCTCTCTGCATTCTCGCTCTTGGTAGTTGACTCACTTTGTTTTACATTCATGCTTTTTTTTTTTTTTTTTTTTTTTTTTTTTTTTGCTCGTGCCCTTTAATTTATGCATTGTATCACAAACTCTTGAATCTCAAACCACGGAGAAGAATACTTAAGTAAACTTCTTTTTCTTCTGATTACTACCCATTTGCTAGCAGCTCAAAAACAGGAACTGAGCTGTCAGTGAGACTCTGAATCCTCAACTGGGAGTTGGGAGCAAGAGGAGCGCGGTGGCGTAACGATCTGAGTCATTGTTTAATGTTTATACAGCAAAACATACTGCTCTATAGATGGACTTCACAGAGAGATGTGTTTCGGGGTATTATAAAGGCTTTGCCAGATCCGAGAAACGTATCATCTGTTGTCTGTCCTGAGTCCTTGTTTACTTAATCCATTATGTAAGTTAATACTGCAGTGATAACAAGAAATGTTTTTGTTTTATACCCAGGAACTCTTCATTTTCAAAGTCCGGAAAGAAACTGTAATTCCTGGAAGATTAAGGGCTCAACTCTAGTAGCCTAAAAATAAAAAAAGAGTTTGAGTAACCAGTAATTATTTGTGCTATTATTCCCAGAAATAAATGCGGGACAAATTGACGGACCTTGTGAATCAGTAATGCACTGATCTTAACAGCTAACTACATGAAAGAGGGAGCAGATTTGATGCACAGTTGGTCTGAAAATATCTGGCTCAATTTAGCCTCCTCTAAAACAAAATCTGCATCTTTCTTTTTAAAGGAAGTGTTTAACAGTGAGTGCGCTTTGTTCCTCTCAGCTTGTCAAACTTCTTAAGACGTGAAAGTTGATATTGGAGACCAAACAAACAGACACTGCCTGCTAAAACTAGGTCACATCATCTCATCAGCTGACTGCAAATATCACACTTCTACAGTTTGGAGCAACACAGGCTATCCTTCGAGCGCTGCCTCACCATTTTTTGTGTGTGTGTCAGCATACTTTGTTAACTGGCCAACATCAAGCTGAAACGAGCCACCCCTCGAGTTAGTTACCACACAGAACATTGTAAATCCAAATCAGTTAAAAGCACTTCAGCCTGTGTTTCTTTTGCTCAAGAGAGGAGCTGATTTTTAGGTGCTGGACAATCCTCCCACCCCTCCCTCTCAGACGTTTGCATGTCTGCACTTAGGAGCTCCTGTCTGTCTTTTTTTTTTTTTTTTTTTTTTAAACCTCCACATAGACGCTTACAATCTGTCTCCGTGCGACTGTTTTAATGAGATTACTGGCACTTAAAATGCTCTACCTCCTCACCCAACCAAACCCAGGGCTCCCCTCCTTTATCCGTGTGGATGATCTCGCACCATCCCAAGCCAATTACACCATGGATGACTGGTTGTGGGCCATAACAACACAGCCAGGTTCTGTGGTTTAGGGATTATTTGCACGTATGCATGAAATTTTTTGTTAATTAAGTTTTTAACTTTATTAATTGTCCACAAAACCCATCTCATCCCACAGTGTCAACACAGCCTCCAAAAATGCTAGAGGCAAGGTTTTTGCTTCAGAGTTGTTTAAACTTGTAAATTTGAAAATGCACAAATTGAAGGCTGAGAACACAGTAAGAGGTTGGTGGGTGTTTTAACCATATCCCATGGCAGGATTTCACAACTTTCTTTGCTATTCCTGTTTCCTTAAACTTATTTGTATAATTAGATTGATACATATACAGGTAAAATAAGTCAGAGCTATAGGATGGGGCAGTGTTTTACATGCTTACAAATGTGTAGTTGGTGTTTGGGAAAGTTTGCAAAAAAAAGGCACATGCGACCAAGCTTATTTTATGCCTCCCACACGAAAAGTGTCACTGGCACTTGAGAAGTCAGTAGTTTAGCTAGGCCATCTTTGATCCCACAGACCATAAATTAGACTGATCCGTAATTAGAAATCACCCTTATTTCTAGAGTTTTATCACAACTCCTGCCCCCATTCATATCAGAATTTCATAGACAGGCTAAAAATGAATGTGTTATCTCTTATTTTCACCAAGACTGAGGATTACTAATAGTATTAATAATACTTAGTAATACTTAATAGTTTCAACTGCACAGATATTATAGCAGCAATACAAGGAGTACAGTGTAGAAAAAGAAACTGGACTTGCTGTGAGACTCTGTATGCTAGCATATACTGAGATGCACTGATAGCCTGGCATACCTGAAAAATGCATTAGGTCACAACTTTTTGGAAAAATAAACCTTTCAGTATTTTTAACACTGAGATACAGGTAGGAGTAGGGATGGGTATCGTTTAGATTTTATCCGATACCGGTGCCAACCCGGTACTTTTGAAATGGTGCCGGTGCTTAAATGGTGCTGAACCAATGCTTAAAGAATGGAGAACACAAACTTTGTCCAAAAACCTCTCATGTTTAGCTGGGGTTTTTTGTAAAAAGATAACAATGCTAGCCTTTTCTGCAGCTATAGAGCTTATATGGTATCACTCTATCAAACAAGAAGACAGCCGCATGTAACTACGACCGTGTTTGCTAGTTCACCTTACGTGCATTATTTTAATAACGTGTTTAGCCTGTGGCGATCGTGGCTCAAGAGTTGGGAGTTCGCCTTGCAATCGGAAGGTTGCCGGTTCAAGCCCCGGCTTGGACAGTCTCGGTCGTTGTGTCCTTGGGCAAGACACTTCACCCGTTGCCTACTGGTGGTGGTCAGAGGGCCCGGTGGCGCCAGTGTCCGGCAGCCTCGCCTCTGTCAGTGCGCCCCAGGGTGGCTGTGGCTACAATGTAGCTTGCCGTCACCAGTGTGTGAATGGGTGGATGACTGGATATGTAAAGCGCTTTGAGGTCCTTAGGGACTAGAAAAGCGCTATACAAATACAGGCCATTTACCATTTACTCAACGTAAATTACACACGAACAACATTAAGCTACTCACGCAGAGAAGAACGGCTGCTGCCATCATCATCCGTCATCATTTCTGCTACACTGGCAGGGCTAGGGGCCAGGACTCTCCTCTTCGGGCTCTTGGGGGATGTTGCTAACTCCGGGTCCGATAACAGGCACCACACCCGCAGTATGTGCTCGGTCTTGCAGCAAGCTGTCAAATACGGTGTATTTCTTGGCTTTAAAAAAACACTATGCGTCGCCAGGTGTTTCATCAGATTCGAGGTGTTACCTCCTTTGCACAGTATCACCTTAAAGCACTTGTTGCAGGCTGCTGAGTTTGCATCTTTTGATGTGAAGTACAGCCAGACTTTTGACCGCTTCGCATTTGGGCGTTTTTAATCTGTAACTCTAAAAGAATGTACGTACCTACCGTTTATGTCAGAACCAATACCGGTACCCATCCCTAGTTAGGAGGTAATTGTTGTGCGCATGTTTTAAAAGGTGAATGGGGTTTTGTTAGATTATAGGCGATGGGCTACTGGACGTCCTTACCGCTACAGGGAAGTGTTATAGAGTCGCATCCTATTTCCCTGAACAAATGTTGTGTAAACCATTAACTCATCAACTAATGAGTACCTAAATGTCATAACTGTTGATTCCCTCCCTTTGAGTCTGTTGGACTTCCCACAATAATGAAACTGAGAAAGTGACCTCTCATAAAAAAGGCCATTTTTAAAATTTTGTTATTTCTGTACTTTATTCATACTCATTTTAGCTCAGTGTGAGAGTCCCTGCTATTGTTTCTGCTGTGATCCTCTGCTTACTGTTTCATTGTGTGTAACATGGTGAAACTAATACACACAGAGTGGAGCAGAACATGAGGTGAAGTAAAGAGAAACTCATTCTAGTTTTTCATAATGCGTTATGCAACTGTAATAAACAATTGCTATAAACGCTTAAGACATAAGGATCAAATGTCTGAAAGCTAAACTAAAATGCCTGTTTTGCTCCGCCAATGAAAAATAGCGCACCCAGGCAATTCAGTGTAATTTACATTAGCATGGACTGATAGTCATGACTGGATTTATTTTGCTTGTTTGGTTCTTATGTACACAACGTTTTTGGTTGTAAATGAAGTGCAAAGGGAAATGTGCTAATTTGGTTTTCTCTGAGGTGCTGGTGCTTTAGTTTGGCATCCAGTCAGTAGATAGAGAGAGATCACCTGTATAGTAAGAGTAATAATACTAAAAATCAACCAATAGCAGATGGAGAAAGACAGCAAGACTCAAGTGATGGCTGTGACACAATTCAGAAAGCTTTCCCCTCGTGTTGTTATGGCCACACTGTCAAGTCAAGTCACGTCGATGAGGCGTCAGTTTGTCCTCCACTGCAGCTCTGCTCATTTAGGATGTCGAGTGTGTCTGTATGTACCTATGTTTATGCCCGGAGCTGCAGTCTCAGCTTTTTCACGCTCTAATCACTGTTTTTCAGTACAAACGCATACTCTCCTAACATGCACTCAGTTTATACACGGTGCCTCTTGGTCTTCAACTCTGATCTCTGCTTTCTTGCTCACATACACAAATGTGTAAAACCCATATGTCTTATTCATCCATGTCTGTGACAGTGTCCACCTGTTTCTTTGAACCTTCTTTAATACAAAGAAATTTCCTTTACCTCCTATTTCCAAACCAGGGTATTTTTCTTGTTTGTTTGTTTTTCTCATAGCATTTTTTTTTTTTTAATCTTTTGTCCTCTACTGATCTTTTGTTGTCCTCCTACCCCCCCTGTTTTTCATCTAATCCATCCCCACCTCCTTCCATCCTACAGAGTGCTCTGAGGAGTACACTGGTGTTTACACTCCTCACTCTCCGTTTTCAGCAAATGCTACTATAACAGAGCTAGAGCTTAACCAGCAGTGCTGCTGTTTCTGAGGGTTTTTTGTTTGTAGTAGTAGCAGAAGCAACAATATTGCTGACCATATAACTTACTCTTATAGTGGGCTGTGTTGTGCATGTGCATGCAGAACACGCAAATAAAAGTGCTAACATCCATCTGCACAAGATGCTGCTACAGGCCAAGATTGTTACTGCTTGAGCAGGCAGTCAGAAAAAGAATCAGTCATGTGACTGGAGCATGTTCTCATTATCTAGCTGGATATCTTCCTGCTCATTGACTTACTGCATTAACTGTCCTTTCAGTCTATATATGGAGACGCAGAATACCTCTGTATATAGCACCAGCCAAATGCTGGTATATGGTTAAATCTGTAGAAAAGCTAACTCTGATGTACTCTCTCTTATCAAGAGATAATGGTTTGTTTTTTGGGCTGAGGAATTCGGCATTTGAAAATCATATAATTTCCAACAAGTCCCGCCCCTTTTCCCCTTAATTTATATGCCTTTGCCTGTATCTCCTATTGGCATGTTTTTGAACTCCTCCAGCAGTGGCTCTTTTATGAACTCGACTCTAAAGGGCGATGTGCTTCAAGCATTCATTATGGAGAAGAGCACAGGCAGGATGAGTGTATATGTGTAGGGATAGGAGTCATGACATAACAACCAGGCAAGCTTGTCACATGTAGCCTGGAGATGCAAGTGAAGTAGGCTGTTGACACACATGAGCACACAGTTTACGCTGACTTTCAGTAACCAGTAGGGTTTTTTTTGTTTTGTTTTGTTCCCATGTAAAAACAGCTGTTGTTACCAGAGTAAATCTGAGTTCAGTCCACACAGTGTGGAGCGCACAGTGGAACAGACACGCACACACGAAGTGAAACCAAGAGAAGAGGTGAATAAAGAAAGTAGCACAAGCGTGAACAGTAGTAAAACACAAGCAACAAACAAGAGTGACTGCAGACAGTTCTTGAGCAACATGTCACCATCTACATTGCTTCAGATAGAATCACATGCACAAATGCAAAATAAAAACTCCACACTTCATAACATGAGGAAATGTGTTATGAAGGCTGTAAAAATGCAGTAATGATATAATGGACTGTCCTCTGTCTGTCTCTGACTCTTTTCTGTAACAGGATGAGACTGGAGCTTATGTAATTGATAGGGATCCTACCTACTTTGGCCCCATCCTCAACTACTTGCGGCATGGCAAACTGGTCTACAACAAGGAGCTCGCTGAAGAAGGTCTGCATGATTGTCTTATTTGCTTGCCAGTAGAAATAAGAATAATACTAGCACGTTTGTTGCAGTATGATGCAATCTTTCCCTGATGCCTTTCTTTTGCTTTTGTGTTTTTAATTGAATTTGTGCACTTTATATGAAGATTTGGTATGTCTGAAGAATGTATAAGTCTTCTACTGAGGTAGCTAAAATCAGTTAATGAATAATTAAGAAACGGTTGACAGTAATGGTTAACAGATGGCCAGGACTAATAATCAATAGTAGAGTGATGTGGTTAAATATATGTTCTATAAAGGACAAAAGTAGAATTAAAAATTGTTAGCTTAAAGGAGTATACAGTGGTTGAAATATGAATGATGTTTAGCTGAATATTAAACAATAATATTTAAAGAATATTCTGTTTACTTGGACTGGTTTGCAACATGATTAGGGTGCAGCTGAGGTCATCTGGCGTGGAAATGTTGCACTACAGTGTCACACAGCAGCTGAGTTGAGTGTTTCTTCTGTGACCAGGTGTCCTGGAGGAGGCCGAATTTTACAACATCACCCCGCTCATCAAACTGATTAAAGAGAGGATCGTAGAGAGAGACTCCAAAGCCACACAGGTAAACGCACAACCTGTCAACAGTGAATCACTGAGCTTCCAACTATAAAACGCAGTATATCACATTTATGTTGATTGTATTATTACTCTTGAAACATATAATATTTACTGTATTTAGCTGTTCTGACATGTCCTGTGCTAAATATTGCAGTATTGTTTAGAGTCATAGGATATAGACGTTTGAGCGTTTCAGTGCTTCAGCCTTTATTAATGATTTTGTTCCCCCGGGTGCTTCTATAAAGAGGCCGCTGCTGTACATCAGCCTTCTCTCTTCTTTCTTTGCTTTTCTCGGGATGGTTGGACTCACTCTTATATAATCCTTCTGCCCTCTCGAACATACTCCCACTCTCCCCTTATCCTACTGTTCTTTACTGGACTCACTGCTCGTGTTTGCCTAGCAGGGTTAAATATTGTGCAGAAATATGAAAATAGTGGTGCTGGCTTTTAAACTGCCCAAATAGGATTTGGTAATCCAGAGCGTTGAATGTTATGCAATATGAAATGACTGCACCTTATTGGAAAATTCATAGAATTCAGTCTAGCAGTGTCAGTATTTACTTCCCTTTTTGTATCTCTGGAAATGGTTGCACCTTCCTTTTCATTCATTTCCTGCATCGTCAACTCTTTCCTCTCTCATCCTTTTATACTAGCAGGTGCCCCCCAAGCATGTCTACCGAGTTTTGCAGTGCCAGGAGGAGGAGCTGACTCAGATGGTCTCCACGATGTCGGACGGCTGGAAGTTTGAGCAGGTCAGCGTGCGCACCTGCAGAAAGCCCCGCACCGGACTGCTCTGGACTGTGGGTTGGACTCACGCTGCTGCTGACCCTTTAACCGTGACCCTTGGTCTAACCCCTCGGTCCTGACCCGAGCCTTGCTGTTTGCATTCCCAATCTGAACTTTCCATTAAATCCTAGATTATGCCCTTAGTCTAGTTCTTGATTTGCTGGCCTAATGTTACAGTGACACTAGAGAAAACGGTGGTTGGAGACAACAGCACATGCAAAATAATTACATCCATGTGCCATCAACTGGCAATCTTGTGGAGTTTGAAATGGTTGCTTGGAAGCTGGGGACCAGGTCTCCAAATACTTCCTTCGAAGTCAACCTTCTATCAGTCTGCTGTGAATTTGTGATTGAATAGGGTGAAGTTGGCAATTATGTATCATCCGTTTGTGATAATATGGCAAATAACTGTGACAAATCAGTGGAAATCATAAATTTGTGTCCAACTCCTGCAAAGCTATTGCTGTGCATACAGAAATCCACAATAAATAGAAATTCATAGTAACTACTTGCATTCAGAGTCTAACCAGAACCACACAGATTAGAAAAGAAATTCAGAAGTTCCTCCATAAATGGAAGCGTAGTTGCTCCAGGACGAGAGTTTAACTGCAGGATGACAGGCACTCAGCAACATCGCATTAATGTAGGAATAACCAAATTACATCAAGTTTAGTTAAGTCCCCGTCTGGCAAATAGACTCATCAGAACTAAGTTGCACTCATCAGTTCAGACCGACAGACTGATTGCGATGTTTTGGCAATCTGTCTGCCTTTTATAAATTACACAGCAGTTATTTGCAGACATCTGAGCGCGATTGCAGTCGGTCCGTGTCGGACCACGACTATTTAAAGACACCTATGGGGACCAGACAACGCTTAGTCCCCACACCTACTTACATTTGGTCGCTGAATTTGATGCAGTCACTGGGCAACCTTTTTTGTCGCCTATTTGAAAGGAGGTTGCCATTTAATTTGTACTCTAGCGTGACTGAGCCATTAAACAGCCCCTTTAATCTAGTGAGTCCGTGTGAGTTAGTCCCAGAACCTGTAATCTTAAAGAAATCGTAAACTTTTATAGTTTTAAAATTATGATACTGATTTTGGAGAACCAGTTCTGTCAAATAAACACGCCTTCTTGTCTGTTGTAATGTCAGTCTGTTATTGGCCACATCTCCAAAGACGACCTGTTAATATGTTTAATACTTCTAGACTTCATGGCGTTAAACTGGCCAGCCTTTACAACACTGTAGGCTAAAAATCGCACACAGACCCTGTGTCCCTCCCCCACTCCTCTGCTTTAGCACTTGGCTCCCCTGCATGCTGCACAGCTATGATTTTCATATATTTTTCAGCAGAGCTGACCCGCAGTTGTTTTGCTGTTTCCACAAGTACACAGCGCTTGAATCTACTGCTGCGTCCTCCCCCGTCCCCCAGCCATGCATGAGCAAAAGCAACCTTCCTTAGCTGTAGTATGGGATCTCCACTTTCTGTCTCCTGTGCTGGAAGTCCCCATGATACTCACTGTGTGTCTTTGTCTCTGTCCCTCTCTGCTCTGTATTTCTCTCTGCATCTGCGTCTCTTTCTTTCTAGATGGTGAACATCGGCTCGTCGTACAGCTATGGAACAGAGGATCAGGCTGAATTCCTGTGCGTCGTATCAAAGGAGCTCCACACGGCCGGATCTGGGCTGGGAACAGAGCAGAGTCACAAAACCAAGGTGAGTCTCGATATTTTGCATGAACACACAAGTATATTTCAAAATACACTATGGGGAGAAGCTGCTAAGCTGTGTGTTAGCTGTGTTCGTATGTGTGTATTTCTGCTTTGTTGCGCGATGTGTGAAAGAGTAGAGGTCTCTCAGCTCATTAAAGGTGATATGAGTGTGCTTTGATCCTGCGCCTCTCCACTCAAAGCTCCAAATGTCACTCCCCTCAAAATGTCATTCACAAACACATTCACTCCATCATTCACACAGCTCTGCCTTTCATTCCTGCAGTTCTCAATCATTACTGTATTGGTTCTTCCTCCTTCATGTGGATATATTAATATATATCTGTGTCTGTTTTTTACCTCTCAGCCTCTCACTGTCCACTCACTGACACTCATCCGTGTGCTCATTTTTGTCATTTTTCTGTCGCGTTTTTTTTTTTTTCTTTTCCCCTTTTGTATTTTCTCCTCCTTCCTTCATGCTGAATGAAGCCCACAGAGATGCAGGAGGAGGAAGCGGCGAAGGAGGAGGAGGAGGAAGAGGGGGGGAGAGATACCACACCAAATGAGTGGCTTAGAGAATGAGGGAGTCATGTTTCTTTGTTCCAAAGAGATGCCTGACTGGGTGAGGAACTGTGCAAAAGATGTGCTAGTGGGTAGATGTAGTGGATTTTAGTGTGTGTGTGTCTATATGTCTGTGATGTCTGTGAGAAATATAGAAGAGGTTTCATGGCACAGCATTGAGTATGGCCTTACAGTTGCCTTTCTGTTTCAGTCTGAAGCTCTTTCTTCATTGAGTCAGTCCCATGTTAAAATGACCAAATGTAGTTGTGCATTTGGTTAAAGTAGAGCTGGGCGATAGAACGATAACGATATGTATCGCGATATAACCTTTTCTCGATAGAAAAATTAAACTATCGCGATAGACCTCGCCGCTCTTGTCCTCTTAAAAAAACAAAAAAAAAAAAACAAAAAAAAAACCAGCCAATCCAAATTACGTAGCGCAGAGCCGAACCAATTACAGCCGCAGCGTCACGTCACGTGACTTGTTACGTACAGCACAAGTGCCAAGCCGCACATGTGTATTTGTTTGGGAAGCAGCCAGCGGGTAATGGAGGAAATGAGTGTGCCGACTAGAAAAATCAACCGAGCGTGACCGAAGAGAAAACAGATGATGGTTCCAATGCCGGAGAGATTGTCGAACGGAAGAGCCACAGAAGTTCCGTAGTGTGAAGGTATTTCGGCTATTTCAAGTCTGACAAAAAAACAGAGTAGCGTGCACTGTAAATTGTGCCGAAAGCAAGTCTGGAAATACAATAAACTGGTGCATGCGCTACGTCCACACGTACCCGGGTATTTTTGAAAACGCAGATTTTTCTATGCGTTTGCACCTTTCGTCCACACGTAAACGGCGTTTTTGGTCACTGAAAACGAAGATTTTTGAAAACTCCGTTTTTGCATTTACGTGTGGACTAGAAAAACGGAGAAAACGCAGCGTCAAAGGTGTGCGCATTTTTTGACGTCACACTGTGCGCCACGTTATTGTTTCGGTGAAATGAATTTCTACAATACTGTTACTGTTAATTCTACTCTCTGCAGTGTTTAAATGCTTACATATACACACAGTTACTGTCCCTCCACACATACGACTCGGTTCTGCTTCTATGCCCCAGCTTTGTTTACTTTTTCCCACCGAGGCTTCTAGACTTCTGATTGGCCAACATTTCTGCACGGTTAGGAATCTAGCGCCACCTGCTGCTTTGGCATGTTCATAGCAGCGTTTTCCTTCATTTCTCCCTTTATGTGTGGACGGGATTATTTTTTTTAAAACGAAAACGGAAAATCTCCGTTTTCAAAAATACCCGTGTACGTGTGGACGTAGCCTCAGTCTCTGACTGGAAGCGCTAATTCATCATTCGGCTTTTGTCAGACTAAAGTAACTGTTAAAACTGTTTGAAAAGCTAAGCTATACAACAAGGAGAGATTGAGAATTTCCTTTTAGTTCTCAGTTTATTTGATATTGACAAAAGTTAGTCAGTTTTGTCTGTTCTTCTGTAAAACAAACTAAGATTTATTTTTAGAATTAATATTTTGTTTCTAAGTGGAATTGACAATTTAGTCTGTTTCGTTTGTTCTATTTTGAAACTTAAACGCTTTAGCGGCTGCCTTTTGTGTAGTTTGCAATATTTGCCTTTATTTATCTGAAAAAGTCTCATGTTCCTTAAGTACATCTACCCTGTTGAACTTATTATGGGAAATAAATATTTAAATAAAAACAAGCTGCTGATTATTTCACATTTTACTTGTGAGCAACGGCACATTTAAATCTTACAAATATAGTTATTTGGCTTATATCGTGATAGATATCGTTATCGCCTGAAATGAAAAAAACATATCGTAATATGAAAAAAATCTTATATCGCCCAGCTCTAGGTCAAAGTGAATGTTGCATTTAGATTACTGGTTGAAAACTGTAAGGTTGCAATGATTGTAACACATTAAAAAACATGGGCAAAATATAACACATGCATAATCGCTAATCATGATTTTGGACCATAAACAACAAAAATAAACTCTTACTTTGACTAGGATGGAGGCCTTGTGCTCATAACCAACATGAGCACAGGACCAGTTAACTTGTATTATATTTTTAGGATAATTATAAGTTATTTACACCATTGCACAATTGCTATTGGTCCTATATTTACAGATATGCTTGTTATACCAGCATGCAAAATGTGCTCTTAAAGTAACATGCCAGTAGTGTCCCTGCAACTAACGACAAGAACGAAGCGATTTCCTCTTTATCTGCAAGTTTACCCCTTAACTGTAAAAAGGCTGATGGGGTGAACACGATAACTTAGACTTTTCGAATGAATACTAGTAAATATGTCAGAGGAGTTCAAATCTCAGTGAGGTCAGGGTCAGAGGTCAAGTTTTTTGAAAATCTTGTGAACACGATAACTCGCGAAGGTAGTCCCCTGGGATTTGGTGTAGCACTGTGTCAGTATTTTTTTAATTCATGCACTGATGTTTTGTGTATAACATTTAAAGTAACCAGTATTATAATAATAATAATAGTTATTGTTATTGTTATTTATTAGTTTGTGTTAGCACTCGATCACCAATCACAGTGGTTAGCTGGTAATTTGACACAAATATGACCAGTTCTTGTTCAGAGAAAAAAAACAGCTGTGATCAAGATACCAAGACCATCTTTTATATGTAGTTATTTGTCACTGTGATTAAATGGAAAACAGATTTCGATAAAATGCATGTGTGTGAGAGAATGTGATGAATTTTGCTAATTGGCGCTTGGTTGGAAATGTCACTTTCCCCACACAGCCTCACATGTATCGATTGAGAGCTGCGTCTCTATGGGCTCTCATTGTCAATGCTGTGACATGGAATATCTCTGACCTTCCAGTGCAGCAATAGTCTTCAGATGTCCTTCCCAGTCTGTTCACATACATATACAGTGTCAGTGTAAAGTCACACACATGTGTAATTAACATTTGCACAATGCACAATTTAAAATTCAGTAAATATCAAAGCAGAAAACACACACTCGTATGTAGTAAGTAGCGAAGATGGCTGTGTTTGTTTTGTTGTTTCCAGTCATTATGCGTGATAGTTAAGTCACTTATTCTCAGTTGCTCAACATATTCATCATCATTGCCATCATTGCAGCCAAAACCATAGCTTAGATTGTTTGCAGTGACTGTAGATTTTATGTCTGCACTTTTCCAATCTCTAATGTCTGTTTTTGTTTTGTCGTTTTGTCTTTCATTTTGCAGCTTTTTCAAATCCACGGGTCCCGGATGTAGAAATCACGAGAATTTATTTTTCCTATGCTTGTCATGTTCTGTACATGGCATTTGTGTGTTTTTGTCCGTGGACAGTCATCGCAATACGTAGCATTGTTGCCACTTCATTGACAAAATGCTGGTTAGTTTTAGCAAACATCCAAAAATGTCTAATATCACTGTTAACGCAATGGAGCAATACTATCTTAAAAAAAGAAAAAAGTGAAATCACCTTAATTTACAGACATGCTCATGTGTTGTGTCTGTGCAGATGTTATATTGCCAAGGGCAGTAGTGCAGCTTAGTAAATCATGACCAAAGAGCCATATTAGATCTGGCTGAACCAAGGTGCTGATTCTTAATATGACAGGAGAGAATTGGCCTCGTCTTGGTTAACCTGGGAGGAGCTGTCCCATCTGTGCTGCACAGGATTTGCATCATTTTATTTCCCAATGAAGCAGCTATCCCGGTGATTTATGCAATTGTTGCCCAGTCTTTGACCATCGACTCTGCTGAAGTCCTGACAGTATTTCATAGTTTGGTACGAGGTTTTCTCATGACAAAAAAAATCACCTTGGTTGTGAAGAAAACCTGCCAGCAGCTGCTGGACCACACAGAGCAAAAGTGTGTTAAATCACCCATATCAGCCTTATTTAAAGATGACTTCAAGCGTACTCAAGTAATTAAATCTTCACGAGCTCAACTCAAAGTCCACTAATTTGTTGCTCTCAGTCATTCAGGAGGGTGTGTGTTTGTGTGTTAGCATAGCCACTTCTTGGTTTGGACTGTGTAACTGAAGTAGGTCAAAAATGTGCTTGTGGGGACAATTTTACACTTTCTGGACATTACAAAGGTGCACACGCTGCACTGGTGAAAACACAAACTGCTCTACATTGTTGCCCACAGACACACACACATGCGCGCGTATATACATATATTCCTTGTTTGTGCTGATGCATACCTGCATCACCTTGCACAACAGCAGTGTTGCTTCGGTCTGTTGCCATGGCTGGGATCCAGTTCCTGCTTTGGCCTCAACAGACTTGGAGACGTTGGTGTAGTCAGGAAAGGCTTAAAAAGCAGGCATGGAGGAGGAAGGGGGCAAGGAGGAGTCTGGTGTACCACAGCTTTGTAATATTAGTGATCATATCCTGTTTTTAGTTCCAATAAAGGCCCCACAGCAAGCAGATCTGCTGCAGTGCAGGTGTATGACTGAAAATAAAATGTCAAAGAAAGCCACGTGACTTTTAACAACCTCTGCTGTGAACATGCAAGAACCACACCACAGATCACATTTGGACTCATGCACGAGACTGTGGCCAATTTCCTTATAGCTCTAGGCATCACTCTGCAAATACACCACTCACATTTGGTGTTTATTAAATTTCAGGAGGTGCACTTAGTGAATGTTAGGGTGAAACCAAAAGGGTTATACATTAGTTATAAAACAGCAGGTTTTTAAAGCATGTAGATAAGAATTTAGAGTAGGTCTGCTATAGTCCAACATCACGCTGTAGCTTATAAGAAAACACTTACTTGAACAGATGCTAACATTAAAATGCAACTCAGCACTTCTTGGATGCATAAATAAGTACATTTGTGGAGTAAGTGATGTAAGTTATTGGTCTGTTTTCAGCCTCAAATTAAGATTTGGTGCGCTTCTCAGATTGAACGCAAGCCCAGAGGGATTATTTCTGCCTCTGAGACTACAGCAGCCGTGTTGAGCATCGTCTGCCTGCAGCTTTAGTCTCACCTCCTGCTGTTTAGCTCCTACAGCACACCTACTGACCAGCAACACACAGCCAACAAGTGTGCAGGGGTCACAAATTTGAGACAATCGAGAAATAAGATCGTGGTCGGCAACCTTTTTTTTTTCCCCTTCCCCTCTATCTCCTAACATTTTGATAATAAAATCAATTTAACATAAAAAAAAATAAATGGGATGTAAATACAATATTCCATGTTTGTTTTCCATTTATAGCACTGATCAGAAAACATATCCTCAACCTGTGGGATCCTCCCGATCCCTAATTAGGAGGATTAGCAGAACACGGTAAATGTTAAATGTGTAGTTAGCCTGCAGTTACTGCGTACGATACTCATAACAGTGATATTGACAGAACAGAGAAGACCAAAAAATTTCATTTCTTCGGCTTTTTTTTTTTTTTCCTCTTCTCTTTGTGGCTTTTAATTCATTCAGTGCCTTGAGTTCAAGCAGCAAAACAGACATGTCAGCATGATCGTAGCTGTTATTCCATGCGTTTTTAAGTGGCTGCTTTTAATATTTTACAGTAGATGGTTTACAATCTCACTTTTTGTTTTTACTTTGTCTTCTCGTGCATTTACTGAGGTGTTCCTGTAGAGATAAAGAGTAAGTGTGCACACCAAACAGCTGCATGCATGAGGTGAAGCTGGTTTAAGATGTTTTGTATAAAAAGCACCACCTTTTTTTAATTGTTTTGTAAGTTTTGATGTCTAATTTATTCTTAGACTTTCTTTTTGAATATTACATTGTAAGAATTTGGCCGTTTGTTTTTAGATGCGTGTGGGGGGGTACTTTTGCTCATTTCTACTTGAATAGTGTTTCTGTTTCACTGTCCTGACGATCTCAAACAGCACATACTGTATAATCAGCAGGTTTACTGATTCCAAGTTTTTCGTCTTGGCTCACTTAAATGTATAAACCTCCATTTGCATGTCCTGTTACAGTACCCTGTTTGTTTTTTGCTTGATCCCTCACTTCATTTTTGCTGTACAATTAGTACTTAATGTGTAAACACAGCAGAGCTCTTTCATTAGCCTGTGCAAAAAAACCAAACATCTGTCATCGTCAAATCGGGATAGAAAAACATTTCTCTCTGATGCTGGAGATTCTTTCATCTGCTGTCTGTAGAGCCACTTTACTGTCTGTGAGCATGAAACGGATCCATGTGTGACGCATGAATCGTACGGGCTTCAGGAATCAGTGTTTGGATAGTTTCAAAACTGGACTTCATGCGGTCCTGAACATATGACGTCTTCAACAGAGTGAAAGGAAAATGTACTTTTTTTTTTCTTTTTAAATTTAATGTAAATGAATGTCAGCATTGTCAACAAAAATAAACATTTGGTTTAAGGTACAAAGTCTTTGTTTTGTTTTTTTGCCCTGATCACAATGAGCCCACTGTGCACTGCTTTCTATACCAGCGGTCCCTAGCCCCCGGTCCCTAGCCCCCGGTCCACGAGCGAGAGTTGAGGCTCAGGAGTGAAATTGATGGTTTTCAGGGTTTTTATCGTTAACTCTGTTTCCCTGGGTCTTTTCCCTTGTGTTATGAATACATTTTCTATATATTTTCATGCACTCTATATTTGTTTTGTAGTTGTCTTATTTTGAAAGACATGTTTTTGTGCGTTACCATAGCGACCAGAGAGGAGGATGGTCGCCGAAGGCTGTCCAAATTCGTTGACTCTCCGAATGCAGCCGACAAATGCGTCCTCTTCACGGATGTGTCCTTCGTGGCCCACCATATCCCAGAATTCATGGTGGGCCAAACTGCAGTTCGCAGCCGCTACTAAGTTTTAAAATTACTCTTATTAATCTTTCTGGGTCACAAAATAAACTTTTAACATATTTTCAGGTGAGAACTTCAAATATCTGCTCGGTTTATCAAGATATCGCATATTTGCAAAAGTGCTTCGACGTTTTCGGAGACGTCTGTTACCCACCAGCTCGATAGCTAGCCGAGAGCTCGAGGATCACTAGAGCCGCCGAGAATGGCACAACTCCCGGCACATTAGTTTCAGATCACCGCGGGCTTTCGCTACTCAGGTTAAACGTAATAAATAAGTCACTTAGACAACCTAAAAATGTTATTGTTTGGCTTTTTTCAGTGTTTTATTTGTTCGCGAGTAAATCGGTTTGGCTGAGATTAAAGTTATTAGATTAGATAAAATAAAACTTTATTCAGCTGTGTGAACACCAAGGAGGAACCCACCCGGGCGATTAATAAACGTCAAACAGAAAACTGATTAAACAGAAGTGCGAAATGGTCGAGAATTTACGCCAGTGTCCTGTTATATTTTAGATAGCAAGGAGCAGACAGCCGAGTTTATTAAACTCCACCGACACAGCAGTGACGCTAATCAGAAGGCTAGACCGTCCAATTTCACGGCAGTTTACTTCCGGCCTACCCAACCTCCTGAGGACCCGGCCTACGTAGACCGCGAAGGCCGGGTCCTCAGGAGGATGCAGCCCATGAATTTGGACACGACTGATGTTACTCTGTTGCGGCGCATTTCAGGAGGACGCTGCTAATAAAGTTACACAATTACACAGTGACTTCGCTTTCATTATTGTGTTTACAAAATACCAGTTTTTGTCTTGGTCGTATCATTTTATTTTGTTGTATTTATCTGCAACACCTTAAAGGCCGGTCCTAGAAAATACTGTCAGACATTAAACCGGTCCGTGGCGCAAAAAAGGTTGGGGACCGCTGCTCTATACAATAACAAAGGCACTTTTTCAAGGGCCTGCAGTGCAGCATCTTCCTCCCTGAGCTTCCTCAATACAGCCTCCTCTGCATGACATGAGATGTATACGGAGTCAAAAACTGGCCGTCATTTGGTTAAAGTAATAAATGCAGATGGTGCTGAGTTGTGACTTTTATAAGCATTGTCTATAGATATTTATGAGACCTATAATTTACTTACTGGCTGACAAATGTGGAAACAAATACACATTAAGCGCTGTACATAAATAGAATAACCCAGTTTTAAGCTAAGCAGCAGAAACAATCAATGAACATTAATGACAAAAACAACAGGATATATTACAAATACAAATGTATTACTGTAGTTCTAAAACCTTTTCCAAACTGTACAATGCACAAAAAGGGCGAACCTGCATTTCTGTCTGTGCAAAACGGCCTCTTCTGTTCTTATCGTGTTCCTGTGTTTTGTTAGTTGAACAGGCCATTAGCAGCATCTGCACTGGCATGCGAGGGTGCTGCAGCTGGCTCATCCCATAGTAAGTGAATCAAATCCAAAAGCGCTGCCACCTGACCACATGAGCATCAGCTGTGTTTGGGTTTGTTTGTTTTTTGCGATATAACTGGTGCTGAAATTTTGTGCATTTATTTATTTATTTATTTATTTATTTATTCTTTATTTTTCCAAGTGTCTTTGACCCCTCATAACTTCAGTTTGGGTTTCCACACTATTTTATAGATGTATGTAGATCAATTTCCGAACCGTATTATTACACATTCACAGGTGTAAAAATACAGATGTAGCAAAAAATAATTTTGGCATAAAAGGAAAAAGAGCTAGAAGCTGAGCCTGGAATCAAAATTTGGATAAAAATGAATCCTTAAATATGCTAAATCTTGTTTTAGCAGAGTACCTGACCTTCAAAGTTGGCCTAAAATGCCCTTTTTGACCGTTTTTCTTTTGACGGAGGATAACAAAATCCCCCAACTGGTTATAGAAAAAAATCTGCACTGAACAAATCTAAGATTTTGGCTTTCAGCTATGACACTTGAGTGGGTAAAGCATTACATCAATTACATAGTACAAAGTTTCCACCCGCCGTTTCCAACCACCCAAAATGATGGCAGGAAATAATGCGTGAATATTTGAGGACTTTTAATTCCTCATTTTTCTATGCTTGATTTCCTGCTCTATATGCAATAACAGGCAAATAGTTACAGCATGCTCTACAGGAAGGTACTGAGTGTGTTATCCACAGTGGCTAGATGCAGGTACTCGGGAAGGCTGCTCTCAGACTCGACCTCTGACCCCTGGTCGCTGGTGTCCTCCTTGCTCTGACTTGGTAGCAGCTTCTTCCTTCGCACGGAACCTCGCGAGCGACGCTCCAAACACGTCAAGGTCATGTGGGCGAGGTCCTGCTGGAGCCGCTGGACGTTTTCACTGGAAGAGAAAGCACCGTGTTGAAAGAGTGAATCTCAGATGCGGAGCTGCATGTGAAAGGATTTTATCTCCTTTTTGCTCACGTTGTGGGTGGAGTAGGAAGATCGTAGTCTTCACCAGTTTCACCTGTCAACCAGTAAGTTGTTTCTGTGCCTTTACCCTAAAAAACCCCACATATTCATCACAGTCACTGGCATCAGTGTCGCAGTGAAGGTTTTTGTCACTGTATCTCAATTTAATTTGGCTGACATGCTGCTACATTGAATGTAGAGACCAACCTTTACCTTCAGGTATGTTTCCCCTCTCATCTCATACTCAAACTTGCAGTTTGTTCTCTCCAGGATATCTATGGTAGGCTGACTGACATGGATCCGCAGGGCTGTGAGATAAAAAGAAAGACAACAGAGCTTGGCTGTGGTCACTTTATTTAATTAGGCTGACTGCTGGCTTCTATAATTGCGCTAGACTAATGTACGGGAAGTCATTCATGTAAAATAACGAGAACAAAGGAAGCGGCTGGAGAAAATGTCAGTGTAAATCAGTTTGTTCATTACATGTGTCCACTCACGGTGTCCTGTAGATTCCATACGAGATGCTGTGTTGACCGTGTCTCCGAATAAACAATATCTGGGCATCTTTATTCCCACGATGCCCGCCGCACAGGGACCTGAACCCACAAACAACCAGGAGACAGAAGAATTAGTGTAAAGATCAGCAGGAGGTGAATTGATTTGCCAAAATGACTAGTTTAAAAAATGAAAAACAAAGAAGAAGAGACCTGAGTGTACACCGATTCGTATCCACACAGGAATACCGGGAAGATGCCGGAGCTGGAAGGTGCCCATGAATGCCAAGATGTCCAGCGCCATGCGGCAAATATCCACTGCATGCCTGTTCCCGTTTCTCTTTGGAAGACCAGAAGCAACCATGTAGGCATCCCCTATTGTCTCCACCTGAGGATAGTAAAGGAAACCATGATGTTCGTGCTCATTGCCGGGTGCCTGAATGTCTTCGGTTTCATCCCTGCCAATACCTTGTACACATCGTGGTGGTCGACGATGCTGTCAAACCCCTTGTAGATGTCGTTTAGCATGTCCACAACTTCCATCGGCGTGCTGTACTGGCACAGAGTGGTGAAGCCAACTATGTCACTGAAATATATTGTAACTTCATCGTACAGCTCTGGCTCCACAGCCCCGGTCTCCTTCAGGCTTTTAACCACCGGGCTTTTAACCACAGAGAGAAACATAATAAAGAAAAGACATTTTTTCCATTGAGATTTCATTCTGATTTTGAGTTGGTTAAACCAAAGGCCCCCCCAAGTTTCCCCAACAGTTCATTCATCCATTTCATCCATGTATCGTTTATTTTTAAATAACTATCCTTTTTAAACTGTTATGTTCTCTTATAACTTAACTGGTAAGTAACGACGCCTTCTTTAGTCGTAGGAATTTACTTTTAATAACCAGTCTAAGGAAAACAAGGCGCAGGCATATCAATGCGCGCATACACCACACTTTGTGTTCTACACTCAATAACAGAAAGTAGTGCCACAAACTATAAACTGATTTTACTAAATACATAACAGTTCCTCCCATCCAACCTTGATGAACACAATAGGTACCAAACAATCAAAATATTTCAGATAATGTTGTAAACCAATAATTTAACTTGAACTGAAATATGACACCTACTCAGTGATTTACAACATGTAGGTAGGTTGTTTCCTCTTAAACATTTGAACTGCTTTCCTACAGAATTAACGTGAAACCTATAAGTTCAGTCTCTGAGGTGCTCTGCGATTTCTCTCAGGGTACCGTCTGCCTATTTGGTCAGACTCCATAGTGCTCTGTGTGGTAAGTTCAGGTGTGTGAGCATCGGTAGCTTCACGTAAATCCTGAACCTCAGGTGGTGGAGCGAGGGCAAACTCTTCTGAATCTTGGTGTGTAGATGTGCTCTCAGGTGGCTGTGGAACCATGTGGCTTTCCGCATCTACAATCTGATCAACATGTCTACGCCAGACTAAGTTGGCTCCAACATCTACAGTATATGTCAGTGGTCCGGTCCGTGACAGGATCGTGCCAGGCTGCCATTTCTGACTTGGGTCTCTGTAGTCCCTGGCGAGAACTTTTTGTCCGGCATTGAAGAATCTAGTTTTGTTTCTTGTTGCGTCCACCATGGAAGACTGTTTGTCTTGGACATTCTTGCGAATGTCTGGTTTCAGCAAATCTAGACGTGATCTCAGATTTCGTCCCATGAAGAGCATTGCAGGTGTGTGTCCAGTTGTTGCATGGGTGGCGTTCCTGTAAGCCAGTAAGAAATTGTCTATTTTCTGTTGTAGCGGCTTCCCCTCTGTGCGACTGGCTTTCATTGACCGCTTGAAGGACTGAATGAACCGTTCGGCTTGTCCATTTGTTGCAGGATGATGGGGAGCTGAAGTGATATGTCGTATGCCGTTACTCCGAAGGAAACACTGGAACTCCTCTCCAGTAAACTGACGACCATTGTCACTTACGAGCTGTTGTGGCAGACCTGTGCGTGCAAACAGTGACCGAAGGCTATTGATCGTGCTGGCAGCTGTTGCTTGCTTTACGGGGAAGATTTCTGGCCATTTTGAGTGAGCATCAACCACAACTAGGAACATTTGGTCCATAAATGGGCCAGCATAGTCTATATGGATGCGTTGCCATGGAGCGGATGGCCACTCCCACGCGTGTACAGGTGCTGTTTGAGGTTGACGCAGCGTCTGCTGACAACCAGTGCAGGATTTTGCCATGTTCTCTATTTCACAGTCAAGGCCTGGCCACCAAACATAGCTTCTAGCAAGAGATTTCATCTTAACCACACCTAAATGTCCAATGTGCAGTGAGTCCAGTACCGTTGTACGTAGTTTGGGTGGCAGGATGACACGAGTTCCCCACATAACACATCCTTGGCAAACGGATAGTTGGTCTTTGCGGGTGGAGTACGCAGAGAACTGAGTGTCAGTGCAGGACGGCCAACCATTCACAGTAAAATCGTATACTTTGGACAAGATTGTGTCTCGGCTCGTTTCCCTTTTTACCTGAGCACTTGTGACAGGTAGGGGTTCCATTTGTGTAACGTGAAACACAGTAGCTGGATCAGTCAGTTCTTCAGTGGGTTGCATGTGTGGAAGACGTGAAAGTCCATCTGCATTTCCATGTAACTTTGTCCCTTTGAACTCAATGGTGTAGGTGTGTGCACCTAGGAACAAGGCCCATCGCTGCAAGCGTGCCGCAGCCATGGTTGGAATACCTTTCTGAGGGTTAAAGATGGACACCAGCGGTCGGTGGTCTGTGATCAGGGTGAAGTGTCGTCCATATAAATACTGATTAAACTTCTTCACGCCCCACACTAGACTGAGTGCTTCTCTGTCTATCTGCGCATAGTTGCGTTCGGCTGCATTTAGGGACCTTGAAGCAAAGGCAACTGGGCGTTCCGATCCATCAGGCATTTTGTGAGATAGCACAGCACCAATGCCATATGGTGAGGCATCACAGGCGAGGCGAAGTGGTAGATTGGAGTCAAAGTGTGTCAGAACCTCCTCTGATGTAATGAGCTGCTTAGCGCCATTAAATGCCTCTTCACAGTTTTTTGTCCATTTCCATTTGACATTTTGTTGCAGCAGAGAGTTCAGCGGGTGCAGAACTGTTGAAAGGTTTGGTAGAAACTTGTGGTAATAATTAATTAAGCCCAAGAAAGAGCGCAGCTGACTCACATTTTTAGGTTCTGGTGCCTTCAGGACTGCTTCAACTTTGTCCTTGGTTTTGTGGAGCCCATGTCTGTCGATCTTGTGTCCACAATACTCAATGGCATCCTTAAAGAACTCACATTTGTTTTTGTTTGCTCTCAGTCCATATTTTTCTAGCCTGGCCAGGACTGCTGTTAGGTTAGCCAGATGAGTCTCCTCATCAACACCAGTGACGATTATGTCATCCAGAAAACACTGTGTTCCTGGAATGTCTTGTAGGACCTGATCCATGGCACGTTGCCATACTGCTGGGGCACTGGCAATACCAAATACCAGTCTGTTGTACTGATATAGGCCTTTGTGAGTGTTTATTACCAGATATTTTCTGGATGTCTCTTCTACTTCCATCTGGAGATAAGCCTGGGCAAGGTCAATTTTTGAAAAGTGTTTGCCACCTGCTACTGCTGTGAATATGTCTTCTATCCGTGGAAGTGGGTATTGATCTATGCGGAGAACTGGGTTCACTGAAACCTTAAAATCACCACAGATCCGCACACTGTCACTTGCTCTCTTGCTTACTGATACTATTGGTGTAGCCCAATCTGACCATTCCACCTTGGTGAGTATTCCTTGTTCTTCCAAGCGTTGAAGCTCTGCTTCAACTTTAGGGCGTAGAGCATAAGGTACAGGGCGTGCCTTGTGGAATCTTGGTTTTGCATTGTCCTCTAGTATGATCTGTGCTTTAATATTTTTCAGGGTGCCGATTCCATCTTTGAACACCTGGGCATGGTTATTAAGGATCTGTTTCAGTCTTTCATCCACAGAATTTGCACTCAGGCCTCGTTCCAGTCTCATTGACTTTATTTCTTTCCAGTTGAGGCGGATGTGTTTCAACCAGTCACGCCCAAATAATGGCACACCTCCATTTTTCAGAACATAAAGTTCCAGGTTGCATTTCTTTTTCTCATATTCCACTTTCACTTTTAGTTTTCCCAGAGGAGTTAGTCTTTCACCTGTGTACGTTTTCAGTTTCACCGAGGTGTGCTTCAGTTTCAGATTGGGGAATTTGCTTCTATAATCTTCATATGAAATCAGTGAGAGAGCAGACCCGGTGTCCAGTTCCATCTGTAACTCAATCCCTTGTATTTTAGGTGTGAGCCATATTGCATCGTTATCTTTCTCTTGCACTGTGTACAGTTCCAGGCATGCCAAATCCTCCTCAGAATCAGTTGGCTCTGACTCGTTTACTTCATGCAGCTTTCTGTCTCTTTTCCACATTTTGTTTTTCTTTTTATCATACTGCTTTGATTTACACATTTTCTGTATATGCCCCTTTTTGTTACATTGCAGGCATTCTTTCTCTTTAAACCAGCAATTAGCAGCGTCATGTGACTTCTTGCCGCATCTGAAGCACATCGGTAATTTGTTATTGCGCTGCGGATATATTTTGTTTACAGAACACGGCTCCGTGCCTTTTCCTTGAAGCTCTCCGGCATCTTTTGCTGCTGTCTCCATCGATATCGCTATCTCTAATGCACGGTGCAAAGTGAGGTTATCCTCTGTGAGAAGTCGTTTCTGTGTGCCTTCATTGTTCATGCCGCAGACGAAACGGTCTCTCAGCGCATCTGACAGCCCCTCCCCGAACTGACAGTGTTCCGACAGCCGCCGGAGTTCCGCGATGTACTCCGATGTGGACTCATTCTTTAGTTGACTTCGTTTATGAAATCGGAAACGTTCGGCTATAACCAGTGGCTTCGGTTGGAAATGTTTTTGGAGCACTTCTGTGATCTCCTTGAAACTTTTGTCAGCTGGTTTGATCGGTGTGATGAGGCTGCGCAACAAGTTGTATGTTTTCGCTCCCATCACACTCAGTAACACAGCAACTTTCCTCTCGTCCTCTACTTTATTAGCTCGACAATACTGTTCAACTCTCTCTACGTATGTTGTCCAATCCTCTGTGCCATTATCGAAAACGTCCATTTGTCCAACGCCTCCTGACATTTTTCGGTATTTTTATAAGCGTCCTTCACTTAAAATAATTGATGTTACTCACGTCCTCTCTTTAGCCAGGCAGGTGAGCTAGCATCCACACGGAGGGTTAGTTGTTTTTGGCCCTAACCGGATTTCCCCCTCTCTGTCGTCCAATGCACATCGGGGATCCGTTTTAATCCTCGTCGCCAGTCTGTTATGTTCTCTTATAACTTAACTGGTAAGTAACGACGCCTTCTTTAGTCGTAGGAATTTACTTTTAATAACCAGTCTAAGGAAAACAAGGCGCAGGCATATCAATGCGCGCATACACCACACTTTGTGTTCTACACTCAATAACAGAAAGTAGTGCCACAAACTATAAACTGATTTTACTAAATACATAACATAAACAGTTCAATAATGCTACTTGTTACAACCATTTAACTGTTAATTTACACTAACGTTTTGATCATTAATTAACACTAATTATTTCAATTATTTACTCATAATTAAGGTAACATTTCTAACCATTTAAAGAGACAAATGTATGCTAATTTAGTAACTATTTAACCATTAATTTGTGTTAGCTTTTTAAAAACTATATAGCTTTTAATTAATAGGGTTACTATTAGACTAGGCCTTTTATTAGTCAGTTTGTATTAACTATTCATTTAACAATTTTATTCAACAATGTATGGTAACTTTTTAACCATTTATAGCCATTCATTAATGCTAATTTTTTAACATAAGATCAGATAAGATAACCTCCATTAGTCCCACTGTTTGTTTGTTTTTTACAGCAGAAAGTGGACAGTGCAAAGTTACAGAAGCAAAAATTAAGAAAAAACACTGGAATAGGATAAGATAATAAGAATAAGATACTGTACACAATAGAATAGAATAAAATACTATATACAACAGAATAAAATGCAATGTTGACAGCTTCAGGTACCTTGGTGTTTATCTGAACAATAAACTGGACTGGACTCATAATTCAGACGCCCTCTACAGGAAAGGGCAGAGCAGGCTGTACCTGCTGCGGAGTCTCAGGTCTTCTGGAGTGGAGGGCCCACTCCAGAAGACCTTCTATGACTCTGTGGTGGCTTCAGCCATCTTTTACAGTGTGGTCTGCTGGGGTGGCAGCATCTCTGCCGGGGACAGGAAGAGACTGAACAGGCTGATCCGCAGGGCCAGCTCTGTGTTAGGATGGACCCAGTGGAGGTGGTGAGTGACAGGACAATGGTGGCTAAGCTGTCATCTCCCACCCCATGCAGGAGACTCTGAAAACATTATTTAACCACTAATTTACCTATTTAAAATATTTAATCCAGTAGTTTATGCTAACTTTTAAAACGCTTTAACCGTCAGTTTACAAAACTTATTTTAACAATTCAGTCAAACAATTTAAAGTAACCTTTCTAATCATTTATTGTCATTAATTTATGCTAGCTTTTTAAACTATATACTGTAACTACTAACTTATCTATTTCAACTATTTAATCCAATAGTTTATGCTGTTTAAACTCAAATTTATATTCACTTTTAAAAATTATATAGCTATAAATGTATACTACCCATTAAAAATATTCAATCCAACAATTTATGCTTAGCTGAACTTTTACAGCCACTTAGCATTTTTAGCATATTTCTTCTTCAAATTTTGACTTGTTTTTGGAGGCATAGTACATACACGGCCAATCACATTTACACCTAATTTAGAATCACCAATAAACTTAACATGGATGTCTTTGAACTCTGAGAAGAAACCAAGCCAACGTAGAGAAAACCAACGTAGGCAAGGGGTGACCTTCTTGCTTTAAGGTGACAGTGCTAACCACTGAAACTCAGTGCTGGTCACTGTTAATGTAGAAATAAAACGAATTCTCTAACAGTGCATGAATGATTTAGCATCTATGTCCTGATTGTTCTAAGTGTCTAATGATGTGCATTTGTTCTTTAAGTGTAAACAAACCCAGGCAGCAGCATAAAGTTAAGATTGTCAGCTCGATCCCTCTCAGCTTTGTAGAGAGCCGTTCTCTCTTCCACCAGGTACTCCAGGTTTCTGGAATACATCTGCAGCCGTCTGATCATGTTATCCAAGTAGCTCTCATTTTCCTGATTATGGATTTTACTGGAGTGATGAAGAGGAGAAGAAAAGGGATATGAGGAGGGAGATATATTTAGAAATCTGTAATCCGTTTCCCAGAAACTATAAAGGCTACACCAGGACATGCACACTGATAGCTGAAAACAGCAATAACATAAAGAGAGCATTATTACCTGATGATTTTCCCCAGATAAATTTCCACTTTCTTAAAGTCAGGTCTTTTTTCTGGGTCCTCGTCCCAGCAGCTTTTTATCAACGTGTACACCTTACAGGAGGAAAGAACAATTTGAATACAATACAGACAAAACAGATGCTGAAAATAAAATAAAGCTGGCACATGAATGGAAAAAAAAAAACCTCTAATTCTTTCTCTGAAGCCGTCTCAAAGTTAAGATCAGGTCTGAAGTAGGATGACTTGAGCCTGGACAGTTTTTCTGTTGAGAAACACACAGAGACGCAGATGGCATTGTAGTGTAGCTCCGGATCAAACAGGTCTTCTTTCTTTCACTCTGAACTTGGTGGTGCAGAGATGATCATTTGCAAACAAAATGACTGTAACTGTCACGTGTTGTATTTGAGTGTTGGAAACCTGATCGGTCGGAGCAGGATTCAGTATAGAAGGTGTTCTTCCTGAGAACAATCTCTTGCGCAATGATGGCAAAACTGTAGACGTCTCCTTTCTGAGACGTGCCCTCGTTCCTCAGATGCTCCGGAGCTGTCCACAAGTCTGACAGGATGATGTGGAGACAGACAAACGTTAGCAGGTAAAGAAGAGAACAAAAAGATATTTCAGGAGGATTTTTGTTTGCGGCGTCACCTTGGAAGGGGCTAAGAAAAGCATTGCAGCCAAAGTCTGTGATCTTCACCACCATGCGGTTGTCCACCACACAGTTGGTGGATTTGAGGCGACCGTGAACCTGAATGTCACTGGCATGGAGGTAAGACATGCCCTGCACAGAGGATTCAGAGCAACATTACACCTTCCACTGGTGGAAGTAATGAGATTTATGGAAAATCAAAGAGGCGGTGAGTAATCTGGTGTTTAATGACCTCTGCTGGCAGGCAGAGGCAAGTGCAACAGCAGCTCCCATAACACAGGTCTGCAAAAACAATTTATTTTTTCAGTCGCATGGGATATTTTTGGTAAATGTTATGTTTTTTAGGGTGCTGAATCCAAAAATGACCTCCATTTCCCTCCATTACATACAGTTTGCTTTTGCAAAACATGAAGAGTTTACATTAAACTAAAAACATGAATTAAGAAAACCTGACAAAATTGAATTTTTAAAATATTTTTCCTCGTTTCAGTGAGTAAAAATCTATGAGAAGCAGTCAAAAGATCCTATGCACCTTTTGGTTGCAGACCTGTGTAATCCTGCTCTTCATTTAAACCAAACCTTTTTAATAATTTTGAGCCAGAAAAAAATACTTATATAAAAGCTTACTGTGCCTTCACAGGGTCTGACTTATCAAACAACAAGCTTAGAACAAAAAACCCCACCAACACTTAAATGTTACATTTTAAATGTTTAATCATTTAATTATTAACTAGTGGGATAATATTGAGTCTTTCTGGTAAGTTGCCAAGTTGTTTATCGCACTGTGACGTCAATCAAACTGATCAAACTTTAGAGGCACAGTCTTTTAATGGCTTTGTTTTGATCACAGTTGTTACAGATAAGGAGGCCTCTTCACTATATGTACTTCTTATTGAAACTATAAATCCATTTTCTTTATGCTTGTCCATCCTTCAGCTCACAGTGACAACATGACTAAAGATAGAGTTTAAAAATGGGTTCTTTGCAAAGTTGTTTGTTATGTGTAGATACAACACTGGTTCATCCCTTTTTTTATGCTTGCATAGTCTACTGGACAAAAAATGAGTGAAAAAGCAGCCAATGTCTAAATAAAAACTTTAAAAGATTTTCAGAAAGCCTGCAAAACTATTGCTTAAGAGTCATTTGAACAAAGCAACAAAATCTGGCTCCTTGGAAGCAAACTATGAAGACATGAGGGGACTTTTGCACAGCGCTGTGTAATCCTGGCAGTCACATTACACTCAGTTTGTCCGTTTGGCTTTTGATAGAACTTCTAAAGTTTTAGTAAACGATTATTACTCACGTGAAATAAGTGTCAGGATTGAGCGAACCTTCCTTTCTTTTTGATGATGATGTTCTGGGTTCAGTTTATTATACGGTAACAGGTGAAGTGATCCCATTGCAGTTTACATCAGGTACAAAAGTTTATTACCAGTTATTCAGGGATCTTTTATGTCACGCTGCATGAATGGTGAGTAATATTGACTAACGCTAAGTTTCATAACCCTTTTTCAGTTATGTATTAAGACAGATTGCTACTAACTATGTCAAGCTCTCAGTACAAAAACCGATCCTGTCATTCATTGCATTGTCCTCTGTAATGATTTATGGTGTTTAGTGAATGCTGCTGCTTTATGGCAGATACACGTGACCGTTTTTCCGCTCAGGGCGGCGAGTAACGAGTCAATCTCCACTTGTGTGGTCTCTTATCATGCCACACACCGCATGTGATGCTTGCAAATGCTTAACTTTGATAATTGTTCTGCTCACGGGCAAAGTCGAGCACTTCTCTCTCACCTTGGCGATGTCGTACATGACAGAGATCTTGAACTCCCAGTCCATGAAGGTCTCCTCTGGGTATGAAATCTTGTCATTCAGCACATACTTGAAAAAGAAAAAGACACCCCAGTTCTGCATTAATACGCTTTTATTCTTCACACTTCTTGACGGCTGTGTTTAAACTGAGACCTGAAGATGGATTTAAATTGAAAGTTTTGCTACACGTACCCTGAGCGAGCCTCGCTCGCCATACTCAAACACGCCAAAGACACCGTGATCTAACTTGACTGTGCCGTAAAACTTTGTGAGGTTGTAGTAGTCGATGTGCAATAGCTGCAGGGGGGGCAAACATGTGGAGTGCTAGTGAGTTTGGATAAACATTAACAAAGAGGGCTGGCAGTAAAAGGATTTCAGTGTGATAAGACGTCTTACCGCATTGAGCTCCCTTTTCTGGGTTTTATCAAAGTTCCCATCCAAGTTCTTCAGCTCCTTCAAGATCACAATCTGAAAGAAATATTGCAGAAGCACCAACCAGATTACATCTGCTAACTCATTTTCATCAGTGCAAAAGCACTAGATGCTGACTGATTTGGAAAACACTGCAGGATGCTGTCCATCTACCTTCTTATCGTAGAGCGCACAGCGGATCTTGAACTTCTTTTTCTTCTTACTTTCAATCTAACGGGGGTTAGAGGAAGGTCGCTGTCACAGCATTCTTAAAGCTGACTTGACTGAGGTGTTTACTGAGGTGTTTTCACTTACATTAAGGGAGATGACGTTGATGTCATCATTTTCCATCAGCGTGATGAGATCAGAGTTCACGTGGGACCAGCGCTTCCTGAGCAGTCGATCTCTTCTGTTCTGTCTATGCGGGAAAGAAAAAACTGCATCAGGAGATTATTGGTAAAGGTTGGTTGCACGAAAAGCATCTGACTCCTATGTTTATAAAAGGCAGCTTTCAATTTAAATTTCATGTCATGAGTCCATGTTTTAGAGAGTGTAATAGAGCTATAACCTGTATAGTACATACAGACTTTCAGATTATTTTTCATGTAACCTGAAAGTCCGTATATACACAGCTCTAAAAGATCATTGTAGCACCTTTTAATCAGAGTGTAGCATCAAGCCAGTTACACGTCTGGGACACTAATCTGGTCAGTTTAGAGGAGGTTAGTTCAGTTTCAGGTGGAGGTCGCTGACATTTTCTTCCCTCTTCATCTTTTCTGATGGTTTTTTCACTACTTTTGCATTTTTCTGGGGTCAGTGTCACTCCTGGTGGCATGAGGGTGATACCTTGACCCTACAGAGGCTCCACAGGTAGTCCAACTCCTCCATGTTGGCACATTAATACGTGCCATTTACAAAAGGTTTGCTGTGTCTCCCGAGACAGTCTCAAGAGCACAGAGGAGATTTCAGGACACAGACAGTTACTCTGGACAGGCCTGGAGAAGATCTTTAACCCACTTTTTTGTGCAAGATGAGAACTGTCAAAGCTCCAGCAGGACACTAGTGTTAATGTCTCTGACCAGACAATCAGAACAGACTTCATGAAGCTGGTTTGAGGGCCCAGCGTGTTCCAGTGGGCCCTGTGCTCACTGCCCAGCACTGTGGAGCCTAATTCACATTTCCACAGAATACCAAAACAGGCAGGTCCACCACTGGAGCCCTGTGCATTGCACAGATGAGAGCAGGTTCATTTGAGCACATGTGACAGAAGTGAAAGGGTTTGGAGAACCCGTGGAGAATGCAATGCTGTCTGTAACATCCTTCAGCATGACTGGTTTGGTGGTGGGTCAGTGATGCACTGGGGAGGCATATACATAGAGGGACGCAGAGATGTCTACAGACCCTGACTGGCATCGGGTATCAGGATGAAATCTTCCTCTGAATACACAGCAATGCCCATCCTTATATGCTGAGAGTATGCAGGAAGTTTCTGGACGATGATACCGATGTCTGGCCTCCACACTTGCCTGACACCTTTGGTTTCAGTTTCAGCCCATCTGAAGCTGTCAGGTTGCACCTCAGACTGTCCAGGAGCTCAGTGACACCCAGGTCCAGATCTGGGAGTAGATCCCCCAGGACACCATCCATTATCTCATCAGGAGCATGTTGTAAAGTGGCCTAGCCTGCTGCTTCTTTTCTTCAATTTGATTTTTGGGGGTGTCTTTGAATTCAGCCCTTTGTAGGTTGATCATTACATTTCCATTACATTTTGGGGCACTTTATCACTCCTAACACATTACCAAGTCCCCATCAATGTGAATATCCACTGTGTTTTTTTTCTCATTAAAAGCTGTCGTGTTTTCAAAGTTTTCCTGCAATTTTTGGAGCAGTGTATCTACCGTACTACTATATATGCCATTATATGATGGGGCCAAAATCATTTATGTAAATTCATGACCTTTTGCAGAGAATCCAAACATTTAATTAAAATCTGCCACACACTTAATAACTCCGTTATTCTCATGTTCCATGTGCTACGGCATACCTGTAGAAAATAAAGGCGATCGTGGCCACTACGACCACAGTAACAGCCAACACAGTCACAATGATGTTGTGAATCGCAGGGCCTGCAGTAATAAAGACAAAAAAGAGGCACCATTTCAGTTCCAAGCCGATGCTTCTGACACACAGAGGACAAAAGATAAACATGGGCCGAGCGTTCAAGTGCCATAATATTTAAGCTTATCTCAGATAGGGCTGTGAGGAGGTCATCTACAGGAAACAAAAGAAGAACTGAGCCATAAAACCACTTCATATAAAACATGCAAAAGTTGATGTACGTGGAGCAGTTTGTGGTTGCTATAACTTTTCCTCCTGTTCATACCCACCATTAATGCTTATTAAATGAAAACAGGGACACAAACAGAGAGGTGCTTAAACCACAGCTGAAGCCTTACATATAATTCACCGGAACCTGGATTAGTGCAAGTCTTTGAAAACGACCTGACTGAGTGGATGCAAACTGATCAGGCCTTGTTGTGGAGATCTAAATCATTATGGTGGACATGCCTTCTTTCTAGAGGACAAAAAAGGAAGTTCTCTTAACATAAATCTTTAAAATATTAAGGTTAAGACATATTTTGAGGTTGTGCCCACTGAACTCAATGATATAGCTAAACATGTGTATGTGTGTGTGTGTGTGTGTGTCTTTCGATGTACCGCTGTCTGGCATGTTATTGGGAAGTCTTTTCCCCCAGATGAACTTAGGAGCCTCCTCCACCACTGTGGTTTTATTGCACTCCGTGTCAAATGTGAATAAAATATCGTACTGGGTGTGACACAAGAGGGGAGGAAAAAAACAAAAAGACACATTTTAGCATCAAACCAGAAGCAAGAGATGCAGCACAGTAAGGTTTTATTTTGAATCTTTTCTTCGTGTATTCCCTGCTAAATGCCAAAAAAGAAAACGGGAGAAAAAGATACCTTGTTGTCAGTAGTGGTGTAGATGATTGAGAAAGCCACGTCTCTGTCCCCGTACTTGTCCAGCGTATAATTCCCAGCAATCCCTGAGCAGAATCACACAAACGTTTTTAAACTTCTGTTCGCTTCATTTCACCGTGTGTGTCAGCTGTAAACCTTTAATGCGTCTCTCAGTCAAACTTGCACTCACAACCGGCTGCTTACAGCTGCGGGCTGTTATACCAACACTCTTTGTGTCAATGAAAACACAAAGAAGTGATAGCAGTTGACAGCCTCCATCTGTTCGACCTCACAGTAGCCATGTCTGCTCTGAGATCAGCTCATTAGTGTTTTGGTGGATGGTGTTTTCCCACTTTTCACGAGCTAATTTTAGCATTTATTACTGTTTTGCTCAGTATGCTTAACTGCAACTATCTGCAGCTGCCAAAAAAGTATTAAATGCTAACTTGTGTAAATTCTTGTGTATTTGCTAATACACATACTTGCAGCTTGTATGCAAGCACTTCCCCCTCCTCGCTGTTATCTTCCACCTGCCTTACCAGTAAATTTGGTGTTTCTGAAGTAATTTACATTCACATATTCCGTCCTGTGAAGCTGAGACTGATTTTGTTTAGAAATTGTTCTCATCACTTGGCCAATAAAGAGCACTGCGTCATGGTACGCAGCCATGTAGTCGTTCATCTGCAGAGGAACAGACAGAGACAGATGGTTGGAACTACTTTCTCAGTACAGCCCTTAGATTTGAGTGAAGGAGCTCTAAGATGCATCCTTCACTACACAGGTGATGAATTATTTTATATATTTTTTACTCAGTGAAGACGTTATTTAATGATATTTCATTGAACATTTATTATTAACTCTTCCGAGGTCCATTTCTGGTTGGCATGGTCCTGTGTTGTTAATCCCTTATTTTCCCTTAAAACCCTACAAGTTGATTATTCAGAGTGAGCGGAACAAAAACAGCCAATCAGAGCTAACCTTTTTTGTATTGCTACAGAAGCACTGCAAAGAGAGAAGTTGTGTATTTCTGGTTTGCTCACCGTGTTGTTGTCTTTAAGGTCTGGGTTGATTCTGTAGCTTCGGGTGTTCGGCATGGTGAGCACCAACACGTTCTTCATTTCTGGCAGCGACGATGTGTTGGTGTAGTATACATCACTGTGTAGAGGAATCAGCAGAGGTCTGATGAAAAATTCTACATGTGCAAAAATTTCCTTCAGTTTCATTCAGTTATTATATATTATTCTATTATATTCAGTAATTTAGCTGCATTTGATTGCTTAGTTACTCATTTCTACTCTATACACACAGTTTACTTAGATCTTTGCTTACCATGCTTTACCGACTTTAATTGGTATAAAGATGGATATTATCATTCAATAATAATACTGTTGAAAACTCAATAGATTTAGCCTAGTTTGTGCTAAGTTAGCCACTTAGCTTAGCAAGTTTTGTCCAAAATCTTTCTTCCAGAAATTGAATTAGGCTTACTACTTCTGCTGTGTGCGGCTTTTGACAAAAAACATCGAGTGTTTAGTCAGGGCATCAAGTAATAGTACATTGGATCCCAAAGGAGCTTTAGCCTGACCATAACCGCTACCTCTGCAAGCCATTTTGCAACCCGGCTCCATCCCAACTTTCAGTTTTCATGGTGACTTAATGTCATGTTTGTTGCCGCTGCCACTGATGCCCTCCCTGCTTTGCTGCTCCTCTCCCCTCCTGAGGCTTTTTAACTGTGTCCATTGGATGGTTGAGCAGTCATAGATGATGGAAATAATATTACGTTGGCTCGAGCTGACCTGATTGAATTTTTTATTTCATCTATGTCTGCTTCTTCACTTCTTCCCACACTTAGTCTCATCTTATGATGACACACAGTAACTGACTCCATGAAATCACTCAATCAGTCAGTCACTACTTTACAATCTCCAGGTACCCATTCACCAGTTAGGAAAGTACTGATTGTGAATCACTGCTGTGGGGTTAGAGAAAAAGAAAACAAGTGGAATAAATAGGAACAGAAGTGAAATGATTCAACAGCACTAACCTGTAAAGATCAATGAGGATGAAGGCGATATCACTGCTGTCCGCAGCCTTAGAGCCGTTTTTAATTTCCACTAGGTCCATTGGTGATCCACACATGATGAACACTGCAGCGGAGAAGTATTTGTAACAGAACAGTCTTTCAGTTATTTTTTTTCTTCTGTTTTTTTGCCTAGTTGGCCTTGGGACTCAAATACAAACTTGATTTCCATTTAAATTACTTCTTCAACCTTGAAACCAAAGTTAATACCAAAACCTAAAGCCATCAAGCATAGCCTGATACTGTTGATGTTTTTTTAATTCACCCTTCATAATGTGGCGTAAAAATATGCAGCAGGAAGTTCAAAGAAAAGCTATTATGGCCCTCGAGCTAGCTCTCCTTCTGAAACAGAAAATTCCGAGTCTCCCTCGTGATGACAGCGTTAACAAACTCAATAGTTGAATTAAATGTGCTTTGTAGGCCCTGGGCTCTCTTAGGAAAATAGAATCCAAACTGTCTGTGTGTGTTGTCCCAGCAAACTGAAGCCATTGTTATGTCTCGCTGTGAAAACAGAGAGGTTTTCAATCTTGTTTGAGAAAAATACATCAAATTCTTACAGTTGGATGTCCTGTTGCGTAATGTAAGCACGCTGTGCAGTTCTGTGGGACTGCGTAGAGACGTTATTGAAATATTTAAGGCAAGATCGCCCGTCGCTTCAATTGCACTTACATACCTGAAGATGAAAATGAATATAATGCATAATTTAAATTAAAAACATTTTATTACATTTAAAAATGTAACTAGAATATAATTAAAAATATAATTTATTAGATTTTGTAATAGCTCACAACAGATGAGTCTCTCCTTAAAGATGGGTTACTCACCAAACGCATTCCTCTGTGGGGTTCGTTGTTTTATAAGTATACGCTGCCTTCCATGAAGGTTTGAGCTTATTGTTTTCTTTCCAGAACTGGTTGACAAAGTCAACGATCTTGCGTGCAGGTGGCAGGAGTCGCTGCAAGTTGAAGGTGTAGTCGCACGAGCGACCAAAGCTTCCCGCTGAGAGAATGGGTCTACTGAGACTCATGCCGGCTTCCTTACTGGAAGAAGAGAATAAAAAAGAGTGGGAGACAATGGTATCGACTAATTATGATAAACGGGTGAACGATAAGCATAGTGCAACACAGGCAAAACCTGTTTGAAAATCTGAAGTGTCCTTTTCAAGCTTATTGGCAGAATCATGTCCTTGAAAAATTCAGAACTTACTCAACTATTGGGAAAGTAGCTAAGGTGCACGTGGGTCCAAGCACAGCACATCCCAGATTTCCTGATTCCTGCAAAAATAAAAACATATACAGCGAATAATTCACAGATTTTTATGTAAATTTTGCCTGATCTTTAAACTCCTGAGACCCAAACTCTTGTTTTCTTCCAGGTTCTTGGAAATCGACCTGTTTTCCTTGCACTAGAAGTGGTTTGTGGAAAAATGTTCTCACTGTGGGACAGCAGGTTTATTTTACTATATAACATAATAAAGTCATCAGGGTGTAACAAAGTCTAAAATATTTTTATTACAACACCTGCTCAGATAAAATCGCAAATGATGCAACATATCCAAAAGCCTTGTAACTTGAACATTTTACATGCTCCATACTCCAAACTTGAAGCATGCACCAAGGCAAAAAACAACCAAACAAGCAAACATCTGTTTACTACACTACTCAGACAAACTCAATACGCCATAGAACTGTGCAAAATCTCAGGTGTGGTGCATAATAAGACATTACTTGGAATTTATATAGGACCTTATAATAGCGTAGGCCCCGCTAGCTGTTCCCCGGCAGGTCCCAAGCAGCTGGGGAATCAGGGCGGCTGGGTCACGGTGAGGAGGAAGCATAGTCCTAAACAGAAGCCCCAGGTACACCACCAACCCGTTCATGTGTCTAACCGTTTTTCCCCACTCGGCGACACACCCGCCGGGGGTCAAACTCTGGTAATTGGCGATTCTGTTCTCAGACATGTGAAGCTAGAGACACCGGCAACCATAGTCAATTGTCTTCCAGGGGCCAGAGCAGGCGACATTGAAGGAAATTTAAAACTGCTGGCTAAGGGTAAACGTAAATTCAGTAAAATCATAATTCACGTCGGCAGTAATGACACCCGGTTACGCCAATCGGAGGTCACTAAAATCAATATTGAATCGGTGTGCAACTTTGCCAAAACAATGTCGGACTCTGTAGTTTTCTCTGGTCCCCTCCCCAATCAGACCAGGAGTGACATGTTTAGCCGCATGTTCTCCTTAAATTGCTGGCTGTCTGAGTAGTGTCCCAGAAACGATGTGGGCTTCATAGATAATTGGCAAACCTTCTGGAGGAAACCTGGTCTTGTTAGGAGAGACGGCATCCATCCCACTTTGGATGGAGCAGCTCTCATTTCTAGAAATATGGACAAATTTATTAAACCCCCCAAAATATGACTATCCAGAGTTGGGACCAGGAAGCAGAGTTGCAGTCTTACACGCTTCTCTGCAGCTTCTCTCCTCCTGCTACCCCCCCAAAAACCCATCTCCATAGAGACTGTGTCAGCTTCCAAAAAGACAAAAAACAAACTAAAAACCAGCAACAAACAACTTAAACATAAACAATCACAAAGAAAGAACAATACAGTATCCACATCTGAACCAAAGAGTAAAACAGTGAAATGTGGATTATTAAATATTAGGTCTCTCTCCTCCAAGTCTCTGTTAGTACATGACTTAATAATTGATCAACAAATTGATTTACTCTGCCTTACAGAAACCTGGTTGCAGCAGGATGATTATGTTAGTTTAAATGAATCAACACCCCCGAGCCATTCTAACTACCAGAAATCTCGAAGCACAGGCCGAGGGGGCGGTGTGGCAGCAATTTTTCACACCAGCCTATTAATTAATGAAAGACCAAGACAGACTTTTAATTCATTTGAAAGCCTGATGCTTAACATTGTCCACCCCAGCTGTGAAACTCAGAAACCAGTCTTACTTGTTATCATCTATCGTCCACCTGGGCCTTACACAGAGTTTCTGTCTGATTTCTCAGACTTTATATCTAATTTAGTTCTGAGCTCAGATAAAATAATTATTGTGGGTGATTTTAACATCCATGTAGATGCTAAAAATGACAGCCTCAACATGGCATTTAATCTGTTATTAGACTCAATTGGTTTCTCTCAAAATGTAAAAGAACCCACCCACCACTTTAATCACACTCTAGATCTTGTTCTAACATATGGCATCGAACCTGAACATTTAACAGTGTTTCCTGAAAACCCTCTCCTGTCTGATCATTTCCTGATAACATTTACTTTTACAATAATTGATTACACAGCGGTGAAGAGTAGACTTTATCAAAGTAGATGTCTTTCTGAAAGCACTGTAACTAAGTTTAAGAATATAATCCACCCACTGTTATCATCTCCAATGCCCTGTACCAACACAGAGCAAAGCAGCTATCTGAACGCTACCCCAACAGAGGTCGATTATCTTGTTAATAATTTCACCTCCTCACTACGTACGACTCTGGATACTGTAGCTCCTGTGAAAACTAAGGCCTCAAATCAGAAGTACCTGACTCCGTGGTATAATTCTGAAACACGTACCCTAAAGCAGATGACTCGTAATCTGGAGAGGAAATGGCGTGTCACAAATCTAGAGGATCATCATTTAGCCTGGAGAAATAGTTTGCTGCTTTATAAGAAAGCCCTCCGCAAAGCCAGAACATCTTACTATTCATCACTGATTGGAGAAAATAAGAACAACCCCAGGTTTCTCTTCAGCTCTGTAGCCAGGCTGACAAAAAGTCAGAGCTCTTTTGAGCCAACCATCCCTTTAACGTTAACTAGTAATGACTTCATGAACTTCTTCACAAATAAAATTTTTATCATTAGAGAAAAAATTACCAATAATCATCTCACAGATGTAATATTATCTACAGCTACTTTTAGTACCATTGATATTAAGTTAGACTCTTTTTCTCCAATTGATCTTTCTGAGTTAACTTCAATAATTACTTCCTCCAAACCATCAACGTGTCTTTTAGACCCCATTCCTACAAAACTGCTCAAAGAAGTCCTGCCATTAATTAATTCTTCGATCTTAAATATGATCAACCTATCTCTAATAATCGGCTATGTACCACAGGCCTTCAAGCTGGCTGTAGTTAAACCTTTACTCAAAAAGCCATCTCTAGACCCAGCAGTCTTAGCTAATTATAGGCCAATCTCCAACCTTCCTTTCATATCAAAAATCCTTGAAAGAGTAGTTGTCAAACAGCTAACAGATCATCTGCAGAGGAATGGTTTATTTGAAGAGTTTCAGTCAGGTTTCAGAGCTCAGCACAGCACAGAAACAGCTTTAGTGAAGGTTACAAATGATCTTCTTATGGCCTCTGACAGTGGACTCATCTCTGTGCTTGTCCTGCTAGACCTCAGTGCAGCGTTCGATACTGTTGATCATAATATCCTATTAGAGCGATTAGAACATGCTGTAGGTATTACAGGTACTGCACTGCAGTGGTTTGTATCATATCTATCTAATAGACTCCAATTCATGCATGTAAATGGAGAGTCCTCTTCACACACTGAGGTTAATTATGGAGTTCCACAGGGTTCAGTGCTAGGACCAATTCTGTTTACATTATACATGCTTCCCTTAGGCAGCATCATTAGAAGACATAGCATACATTTTCACTGCTATGCAGATGACACCCAGCTCTATCTGTCCATGAAGCCAGATAACACACACCAATTAGTTAAACTGCAGGAATGTCTTAAAGACATAAAGACCTGGATGGCCGCTAACTTTCTGCTTCTTAATTCAGATAAAACTGAGGTTATTGTACTCGGCCCTGAAAATCTTAGAAATATGGTATCTAATCAGATTCTTACTCTGGATGGCATTACCTTGGCCTCCAGTAACGCGGTGAGGAACCTTGGAGTCATTTTTGACCAGGACATGTCCTTCAACGCACATATTAAACAAATATGTAAGACTGCTTTCTTCCATTTGCGCAACATCTCTAAAATTAGAAATATCCTGTCTCAGAGTGACGCTGAAAAACTAGTTCATGCATTTATTACTTCCAGGCTGGACTACTGTAATTCATTATTATCAGGATGTCCAAAAAACTCACTGAAAAGCCTTCAGCTAATCCAAAATGCTGCAGCAAGAGTCCTGACAGGGACTAGAAAGAGAGAGCATATTTCTCCTGTTTTGGCTTCCCTTCATTGGCTTCCTGTTAAATCCAGAATTGAATTCAAAATCCTGCTCCTCACATACAAGGTCTTAAATAATCAGGCCCCATCTTATCTTAATGACCTTGTAGTACCATATCACCCTATTAGAGCACTTCGCTCTCGCTCTGCAGGCCTACTTGTTGTTCCTAGAGTATTTAAAAGTAGAATGGGAGGGAGAGCCTTCAGTTTTCAGGCCCCTCTTCTGTGGAACCAGCTTCCAGTTTGGATTCGGGAGACAGACACTATCTCTACTTTTAAGATTAGGCTTAAAACTTTCCTTTTTTCTAAAGCATATAGTTAGGGCTGGACCAGGTGACCCTGAATCCTCCCTTTGTTATGCTGCAATAGATGTAGGCTGCCGGGGGATTCCCATGATGCATTGAGTTTTTCCTTTCCAGTCACCTTTCTCACTCACTATGTATTAATAGACCTCTCTGCATTGAATCATATCTGTTATTAACCTCTGTCTCTCTTCCACAGCATGTCTTTATCCTGTCTTCCTTCTCTCACCCCAACCGGTCGCAGCAGATGGCCGCCCCTCCCTGAGCCTGGTTCTGCCGGAGGTTTCTTCCTGTTAAAAGGGAGTTTTTCCTTCCCACTGTCGCCAAAGTGCTTGCTCATAGGGGGTCATATGATTGTTGGGTTTTTCTCTGTATCTATGAAGCGCCTTGAGGCGACTTTTGTTGTGATTTGGCGCTATATAAATAAAATTGAATTGAAATTGAATTATATAGAATCATGTGAAAGACTTTGTGTTAAACTGAGACCCCAGCCCTGCTTGTACAAGTGCCTTCAGCAGGAATACCTTGAAGTTTTCTGTATGATTTTGTCATCATTTTATCTCTAAAATCATTCTTATGCAATTTTGCCCCCATCTTCTTTAGAACGTTGCTCACACAGAATTTCAGGCAGGCTGAACTTTGGGCCTTTGCAGCACTTTGATCCTTTCATTTCACAGCAATTATGTTGTAGATTTGCCGCTGTGCTTTGATTATTGTTGCATGAACCATTTTTAACCTGTTGGATAGATGGCCTCACATCTTAAAAGGAATTCATGGTCAACTCAGTGACTGCAACGATCCCAGATCCTGTGGATGCAAAACAAGCCCCAAACAGAACCCCTCCACCACGGTGTTTGACAGTTAGTATGAGGGCATTGTGCTAATAAGGTGTGTTTGGTTGTAGCTCTTGGGTTTTTTGCAGTTTCTCTGAGCATTGCACGGTCTGGGCTTTGGGTGAATTTGCTGGAACATCTACTCCTGGCATTGTCTTAATCCTGGCATTACCTGAATGCTCCAGACCAGCAAACTGTTAAAACCTCTGCTTTTATAGAGGTGTTCGCACTTACTGATGATAAGTTAATCAAGTGCATTTGAATCAAACATCATCCTCTTTTCTACTTGTGTCTTGTTCATGGCTGTGGAGTGTTTTTCAGAGATTTATCTCATTAAATTCTATAATTTGCAAATATTTCTAAAGTAAAATACATGCTTTTTTCCTAAGCACGAGGTGGAAACACCCAGACCTTCTTCTATTAGCTATCCAACTGCTACTCTGCAACCTGCTCTTCTCAAAGCCAGTTGAGAGAATTTCTTCCATATGTCAAATCTCCTCCTAGTTGGACATTAAAAACCTCTCCTAGGAGGCATTCAAGAGGGGTCCATGTCAGATGCTCTCAATGTGCCTGTATGTTTGGGTTTCACCCAGTGGACAAGAGGATTACTCTCAAGTCGGGGGATGGGTCCTGACCGTCATTTGCGCTTATGCACCGAACGCATAAGCGGGGGGAAGAAGATGGCCCAGCTGCGGACTCCAGCTGGGAGTTTTCATTGTTCACATTCTTATGTTGCATGCTAATAACAATTAAACTTGGAGGGCTGAAGGCTGGGAAATGGCCTGCAAAGGGTATTCATAAGTGCACTCGGTACTGATATTTGATTTTGTAATCCCATCATCACATCTGGACCAGATGTCTTGGCTAGGTAGAGAGTTGAGCTGTCAAGTAACTACCAAGTGGTACAGTAAAGGTACGCTGGGAGCATCGGGCAGAGGCCCCTAGTCCAGGAGATCTTCAGCTCAACCTCTGGAAAAGCTTAGAAAAGATTTTTAGGGTGAGGGGTGACACATATTCTGAACCTCCTTAGCTGAGGCAGTTGCAAGGGGCTGTGGCCTTAAGGTGTCCCGTGCCTGCCATGGGGGCAAACTGGAGCAGGAGTCGACTCAAGCTTGGCTGTCGTGTGGGACTTCGGCAGTAGACAGCAAATACCAGCAGGCCAAGCAAGGCATGTCTTTGACAGTAGTTGAAGGAAAACTGGGGTGTTCAGAAAGGAAGTGAAATAATAGTTTTCGTTGGCTTAGCAGTGATTCTGTTAAGTTTTTACAGAGATTTACTGAAACTGGCATAGTCTTATTTTGATTTGTGGTCTTGCACAAAAAAGGTGTCTATGGCATTAATGAGGAGAGCAGGTCTGCGAACTAAAAGGTGCATAAACCCATAAATGAATGTCCTGTGGAAGCAAGATCTCAGGGTTACACAAGCTCATGTATATGTGCATCCAACATGCTAATATTCTTTCTATTTTTTAATATAAAACTGTAGCTACTTACCGTCAGGTTGTTTAGCTCTGCAACTGCTTCACATGAACTGCTCCGGCAGCCTCGGTACCAGTATAAGGTTGTGTCAAACCCACTGAAATTCGCAGTTAGGTTAAAAGTCACAGCTGGATCTTGGGTGTGTGGAAAGAAAGAAAGTTCCAGATGTTAGTTTTGACTTTCTCTCCATTTTGAACTGCAGTGTGTATGTGGATATTAGATTTGTTTTAAAGAGAAATAAAATGTGTGTGTGTGTGCGTGTGTGTGTGTGTGTGCGTGTGTGTGTGTGTGTGTGTGTGTGTGGAGGAAGTAGGCCCTGAATTCTACCATATATGTAAAATCTATTAATTTGGGGAAGTTTACACTCCACAACAGTAAAAGACACAGAACCATGTAAGCTTAAATAGCTAGCTACAGCTGAAAAATCATAGTTGCTAATAAAAATAAAACACCAACAAATTTCAGCTGGCAAACAAGACAACTACTTTTGATTACCTGTGTCATAAACTGGGACATTCTGTTTAAGTTTTATTGATAATGCTTAGAAATAAACCCTACAGGGCTTTCCTAACAGCCACTTAATAAAAACTTGGCTAGATAAAAAATTCCTGCTAGCCAAAAAAAACCTTTTATGTTTAATTATCTTAAATAATAGGTGTCAATACTTTTTGCATAATGGCATCATTGCAGACTGTGGATGAGTCAAAAATAACACCAAACTGTATGTTGTCATGTTGACCAAAAGTCAGGCTAAACTAGTATAAGATAGCTCCTAGCTTAGTAGAACAAGCGTTTTATGCTAGTAAGCTAATAAGCATTGCAGGTAGCTTCCTTGTAATTAATAGTGATGTGCGATACCACTGATTTCCTTTCCGATCCAATACCAAGTAAAATTCAGGGTGGTATCGACGATACTGATCCGATACCGATACTTTGTACAAAAACTCTAATCTTTTATTGTATCTCAAATAGGGATGGGTACCGGTGTCCAGTGCCATGATGGCACCGGTTCTGACATAAACGGTAGTAACCAGACCGAAAAGCAGTGCACATTTCGGTGCTTTATTTCGGTGCTTTTTTTTCCTGAGCTGTGATACACTTCTAGCCAATCATTTTACGTTTCCGAGGATAGTAGGCGGGGCCAGGTACGTACGTTCTTTTATGCAGAGCTACAGATTAAAAATGCCCAAGGCAAAGCGGTCAAAAGTCTGGCTGTACTTCACAGCAAAATATGCAAACTCAGCAGCCTGCAACAAGTGCTTTAAGCTGATACTGTGATACTGTCAAAGGAGGTAACACCTCGAATCCGATGAAACACCTGGCGACGCATAGCGTTTTTTTTTTAAAAGCCGAGAAATGCGCCGTATTTGATGGCAGCAGCAGCCGTTCTTCTCTGCGTGAGTAGCTTAATGTTGTTCGTGTGTAATTTACATTGAGTAGGCTAACCACGTTATTACATTAATGCATGTAAGGTGAACTAGCAAACATCATCATAGCTACATGCGGCTGTCTTCTTGTTTGATGGCAGATACTCCCTTCACCCTGGCAAAAAAGGCTAAAATGACCAAAGAAAAAGAGGGAAACAGCTAAACATGAGAGGTTTTTGGACAAAGTTTGTGTTTTTTCCATTGTTTAAGCACTGCTTCCAGCCAAGAGTGATACCATATATGCCCCATAGCTGCAGAAAAGGCTAACATTGTTATCTTTTTACAAAAAACCAGCTGAATATGAGAGGTTTTTGGACCAATTTTGTGTTCTCCATTCTTTAAGCACCGGTTTGGGCACCGGTTTGGGCACCGTTTGAGCACCGGCACCGTTTCAAAAGTACCGATTTGGCACCGGTATCAGATAAAACCTAAACGATACCCATCCCTAATCTCAAATTATAGCATCATAATGATTACGGGACATCAGATTACTTGTTCTTATCACTTAATAATGCAGAGTTCATCATATAGAAATAAAAAAAAACTGAAGTTGTGCGCTATTTGAGCATGTTGCCTGCCTGCAGCACTAAAGGACTCCGTGGAAGACGTCTGTCTCGCCCTAGCAGCACCTGTCCCTGTCCACTACTCCTCTTCAGTTCGCCTCTACATACGCTCGTTATATTCTGTGATATGATTTACTCTGAGGTGTTTGACAAGGTCAGTGGTGTTGCCACAACACCTCACTTTCTTGCCACATGTATCGCAAACCACGTCTCGGCTGTTTGTGGATGCAAAATACGTCAGCACATGACTCCAATTACGCTCAGCTATTGTTGTGAGTGCACACGCAAAGGGGCTGCGACACAGTTATACAGCTGTATTTCGCACATGACTATGGAAGGCGGAAGAGGAAGTAGTTCCTACCAATGTAGACAATCCGAATGTTATAGTTTCTTTCCACTGTGTTCCTGTTAATGATAAACTACAATTTTACCCAAAATTATTAAAATATCGATATTTTAATGTGAGAATCGATTCTAGAACATAAATGACTGGTATCGGAGGAATCGATATTTCAGGATCGATCCGCACATCACTAGTAATTAATAGGATAACGATCTTTAATCTGCTAGTTTATGAAACTAACTACAGAATATCTGTTAACAGTAGCAGCTTTACTTTTCTTGTATACTTTTTTAGTCTTTAATAGTGAAATCCCTGAATAATTCCTAAAACAGCTTTAAAATTGTTACTTTTGGGAAAAGCAACATGAAAATCTGAAAATAGGAACAGTATGCAAAGCAGTAAATATAAATGAACAATAATAGTCAGTGACATATGTGTTAAATTATCAATATCTATAAACATGAGTGTACCAATATACATACTGTATATAGAGAGTGCTGTTGCGAGAGATCAAAAGGTCTGATTTTGTGCGGATTTGTCATGTGGTTTGTTTGTTTGTTTTCTGTTTTAGTTTTTAATTTCATTACCCTGGGCAGCATTAATGGCTGAATCTTTCTCTATGGCCTTCAGTATTTCTCCTTCCACATACTGGAGGCTCCAGGGAGAGTCCTCATCATCCAACAGTATAACGTTGATTGTAATCCCACTCCCACATTGTCCAACACCAGGACACGATGCCACAAGAATTCCAAAGATGAACAAACACAGTAACCAGCTTCCCGAGCCCATTCTCAGCTCCGAGGTGAGTGCTTCTGTTTTTTAGCCGTTAAAGAGAGTCCATGGTATCCACCGATCCTGAATCCAGTTCAGTAAAGTCACCAAAACACTCGGAAAACTCTTAACTTATGATCGCCTTGATTAAAGCTTTGCCTGATCCACCAAGGCTTTTAAGAAAAAATAAATCCTGTGCGAAAGTCTGCTCCTCTTTCAACTTTCCTCTAAGCGCTACTCACCTGTTCTTTCTATGTCACCATGTTAATATATAACCTTTAAAGACACAGACGCAGGCCATATAACCTTGTCAGCGCTGTGTCATGGCCTGCATAAATTAAAGCTTAAAGCAAACACGCAGAGCATGGCTTGGTTGTAAGTTTGTTGATAGTCTTACACTCACAAATTTAATTTAATGGAGAATCGTACCATGAAATTGTTTTGTGCAGAAATACAGTTCAATTGGCAAAAAGGAAAACGGCCCAGAAAAAAAAAGATTAATCCTTGAGATATCTTAATTTAAGCAAAGAATAAGGCGTCAATGGCCACATGGGACACTTTTATCAGTAAAGTTAAAGCTATAAAACTTATAAAAATGTAGTCCAATATTTATTCTTCCTTCATCTTCTAAAGCTCTCCAGTTGAGCCAGATTGGAGTCTTTGCCAGCCCAGTTCTGCCCTTGGCTTTATATTTGATAGACTTGTTTTGAAGGGTTTTTTCTTAATCGAGGTAATATTTCTGTAATCGTCCACTTTAGCAGTCTTCTGTGGTCTTTTAACTCTTTTGGCATAGCTGTACTGGCCAGTGCATTCCTTCTTTTGTGTTGATTTGTCCTCTACTACAGTTTTTGCTATTTCGCTGACAGGTTTGTTGAGGTTTTCCAGAATAATGATGCCCCTTTTATCTTATTAACTTGTCATGAAATAATAAGAGAACCGACCTCGCCTGGCTTTGTAACTCCAGGTCAATGAATTGTCCGATGAATTTTTAGCCTCTGAAAATTTAGGACAATCTATATCCCTTCAGTTAATGTCAAATTTTTTAATTTTTTAAAAACCCCTTGAATTACAGCTGGAGGTCTGTACTTCAATCACAGCTTGACTATTTAAAATCCTCCTTTTGGGTAAAATAAAGTGGCAGAAAGCAAATCCTGTTCTCTGGAATATCATGATGCAGATTTGGGTTTACCTGTACATGAAAACTCATATGTTGACTGGCAAAATTCATCATTTAAATTAAGAGAAACCACCAGCATGGAGATAGACAAATAAAGACAAATTGCCAAAAATGTCAGTAAGAAATAAAGAGGATATAATGATGGAAAAATCAAAGTCACAGCTGAGAAAAAAACCTCATTTAGTTCTTACACAACAACAGGCATCCGTGTCTACGTGCCACAGACAGAGCCAAACGCACAGCTTATAGACGTCTGATTCACTCCTGTCTGGAAAGGACGGCAAAGAAAGGGGGAAAAAAAGAGAAGATCAAAGGTTGTTCAGGCCATAAAACCAATACCAGATAAGATGGCTTGGCTGTGAAACCACACATACGCTGATGATTCAGTTCACCGGTGACAACTTTAAACTGAGAGTCCCCTTTCTCAGTTAGCACTACCTCTTCACCTTAATTAACATGAATGCACACACAGTCAGTTAACTCTCATGTTTAATGGTCTGAGCAGCTCCACAGTAACACGCACAGTCAAAACGATCAGCATGTGAACAAAAAACCCACCTTTTTACTTCCTTTCAACATAAACACAAAGATTAGTGCCAACCTGACCTTGGCAGTAACGTTTGATAATGGTAATAATATACTAATAAACTAATTATTAGCTATGCAATAACTATGTTATTCTTTTACACTTAGGTTTTCTCCACAACTACAAGCTGTAAGCAGCAGAGGAAAATTCTGGGATCATTGACAAAGTTAATTTTATTTTTAATTTCATTGAGTTCCTGTTCCTGTTTTATATCCAGGCATCTTCACTGATTTTGTTTGGTTGTTGATTTCACAGCTCATGATTCATGTTCTGATCTGCTGTTTGGCCCTAATCACAGTAATCACATGTGGCGCTGCTGAATTCCCATAAAACCGCTCTCTGCTGGATGACATGTGGCTGCAGTGTTCAGGATTTAAAGACAGTTCAGTGTAAACATCACATTTGAACTAAACAAACATAGTACTTATGAATCAGTCCTCTTCTTTCTGCTGCTCATTTCCTGCCTACATTTTTTAAAAATCAATTTTACTGATTTTTCTTCATAACTGGAGCATCTTCTGCTTCACTCACTTTCAGCTTCATCCCAAAGTACTACTGTATATTTACTGGGCGTATTCACAGATGCTTTTCACATGTTCTACACTGCGCTAATGCTGAATATGAAAGAGCTGCTAACTTACCCAGTGTAGTATGTGTTTTAGATGTCTCACAACTTTGTTTCTCATCGTTTCTCCCTCCCTGTTGTTGTCTAACAGATGAACTTTCTTGTCATTGTTGATTAAGATGGAAGCCCAAAAGCATCGATAACTAATTACAGGTTATCTCTGTGGTGTTGCTTGATCAGTAATCAACTCTGACTTGGTGCATGTAGTCAAGTATTGCACTTGTGTTGTGTTCTTGTCCTTGCGCATTTCTATTTTATGATTTTATTATATTTTATGGAAGCATTTGTGATACTGATGAAACCCACTAATTAAATAACAGCCACCTCAGTAATGTGGAACTATGAAAACTTCAGATTAGCTTTTAATGCAATGATATAACAGTAAAATGATGTTCAGCTGGTACTAAGGGCCCCAAGCTTTGCCAAGAAAATACCACCAGCATGAACCACTGATACAAGACAGGGTGGATCTATGTTGTCATGTTGTTTATACTAAATTTTGAAAATGTCCAGAGAAGATTTTGTCTCTCTTCTGTTGTCCAGTGTCAGTGAAATTGTAGACTCAGTTTCCTATCCTTAGGTGACAGGAGCGTTCTTCAGCAGCTGTAGCCCATCTGTAGCACTCTGGCTATTCTCCTCTAGCCACATCAACAAGGTATTTTCAGCCAGAGAACTGCTGCTCATGTTTTCTCTTTTTCAGACTCTACTCTATAAATGCTGCAAATGCTGGTCGTCTGTCCAGCACGTCTGGGACAAAGAACAAGCCACATTCAGAGTCACTGAAATCACCTTCTTCCTCATTTTGCTGGGTCAGCAGCTTATATTGACCATATCTACATGCTCAAAGGCACTAATCACTGCTCCCACGTGATTGCCCAATTACATATTTGCAGTAACGAGCAGTTGAAAGTGACCGATCGTGGTAAATAGAAGTCTGCTGTCTGTTTGAGATCCAATATCTCCTGTTTTTCCCATTTTTGGGGTTTGTGTGACGTTTCAACCCACTTACTTTCTTTTTTGCTCCGTGACTTTCACGTTCTGGACATTTTCCAGTCTGGTTTCTGCAAATTGCACTCCACTGAAACCGCTTTACTTAAAGTGTCTAGTGACATTCTGATGGCAGCAGACACCGTTCTGGTTATTTTGGATCTCACCTCTGCTTTTGATACTGTTGATCACAGCATCATGATAAATAGGCTGAAGGACTTGTTCAGGATTACTGGTGTTGTTTTAAAATGGTTTATGTCGTATCTATCTGAGAGATCTTTTACTGTCTGTATGAATCATGTGTTGTCTGAAACATCAGTTCTGCCTTCTGGGGTACCTCAAGGATCTGTTTTAGGTCTGATTCTCTTTTTGCTGCATATACTCCCTCTAGGCCAAATTATCAGACGTTACAATAATATTTCTTATCATCTCTATGCTGATGACATTCAGTTATACTGTTCTTTCAAAACATCTCAGTTTTATAAATAATTGTGTCAGAAATCAAACCAGTTTGGATTGCATTTATATAGTGCTTTTCGAGAACCTCAAAGCGCTTTACAATTCCACTATTCATTCACGCTCACATTCACACACTGGTGGAGGCTACAGGTGTAGCCACAGCTGCCCTGGGGCAGACTGACAGGAGCGAAGCTGCCATATCGCACCATAGGCCCCTTTGGCCATCACCAGTAGGCAGTAGGTGAAGTGTCTTGCCCAAGGACACAACGAACGAGCTGGAGCTCGAACCGGCAACCTTCCGATTACAAGACGAACTGCCAACTCGTAAGCCACGATCGCCCCCATGATCTAAATGATCATTTTCTCCAGTTAAATGCAGATAAAAACAGAAACTTTGATTATAGCTCCTGCTCTCAGTCCTTTAGACCCTTCATTTCAAATCAAATCAAGGGTGGTCGTTTTACTTGTCTCAACAAATCAGCTCTGAATCGCCTTCAGACTGTACAGAATGCCGCGGCAAGACTTATAACCGGAACAAACAAGAGTTTTGGCTTCTCTTCATTGGTTGCCAGTAAATTTTAGGGTTCATTTTAAAATTTTAGTTGTAACTTTTAGAGCTCTGCACGGTGAAGCTCCCCAGTATATCTCTGACCTGTTGAAACCTCATGCTTCATCCTAAGCACTTAGGTCGTCAGGTCAGAGGCTACTGTTGGTCCCACGTACTAGGTTCAAAACACGTGGGGATCGGGCTTTTCAGGCACTGGCACCTAGGCTGTGGAACTCTCTGCCGTTGTCTTTACACTGTCTAGACTCCATTGACTCCTTTAAAAAGCAGCTGAAGACATTTCTATACAAACAAGCTTTTAACTTTTTTTTCCACTGTTTTATGTTATTTTATTTGTATTTCTGGTTTTATTGTGAAGCACTTTGTGATTTTTATCTGTGAAATGTGATGTATAAATAATTTATACTTACTTACTTAAATCTACCACACACAGCTATGTAATGAACCAGAAGATTATTTCTGCTGGGACGCCCTCTAATGGGCAGGATATGGACATAAAACAAGCACAACACAAATGCATTAAAATATTTCCCAAGATTCACAGCAAAAGAAAAAAAAACAAAAACCCTGTCAAAGTAAGACGGCTCTCAGAATACCTACCAACTTACTTCTCTATGAAGCAGCACCAGTAAGGGATGGAGGAACTCACAATAACAACAACTTTTGTGAATACCATTGTAAGTTTTATTGAAATTTTTTCTTAACAACAAAAGACAGGTGTCACAGTGATTTGACAAAAATAAAAGTGCTCGCCAACACAAACTCTTTTCTCCCACAGTAAAGAAACTACACAGATATAGTGTGCTACAATGATGTTAAGTCACACTTGCGGCCCAAACCCCCCCCCCCCAATAAATAAATAATAATTAAACGAAGAAGAATCAAAGATGCATAGGATATCTGACGATACCTCTGTGAAGGCTCCGACTGTGTTACTGCATGATGAATTAACACATTCTACATGAAGATTACGACAAACCGTAGAGAACATGCTGACTTCCAAAACAAACAAAACTTGCTTGTCATTTCGAACGCCACACAGTTATATTAAAAATTAGACAAAGATTACATAGAAATTAGAAACTTGTGTTAAGAAAAGGGGTTTTTTCCCCTCTCGTTAACGACATAGACCGTAGCAAAGGGATCTTGACAGGGTAGTATCATAAGAGTGAGGTGTGCAGTGTTTTTCAAACAAGCTTAGTTTTGCACAAGTACTTGAAAATGCAGCTTTTAATTACCAAATGCCTGATGTTCTCCTAGTTACAAATGAAAATAAATAGGTCAATAAATAAATTTGCTGCTCTTTTGTTTTGTTTTGTTTTGTTTTTTTCTACAGTCATTTGCCGTGACATATGAGATTTTCTACAGTAAATTCTCAAATGCTCAACCTGCCATCTAAATTTAACAAAAAAATCAACACATTCTCCTCAGCTTGACCCTCCAGGAGGCCTTGAGAGAATGATTTCAAGAAATAGTTCAACATTTACTGAAATTTGCTTTTCTACTCACATGCTGAGAGCTCCATAAAAAGATCAGCACGGCTCCGTACATACATACATATACATAAACTCAGCACAAAATGTAAGGAAATTTGTGTTTGGTTGATTATTTCTTTGTTGTAACAATGCAAAAAATCTTAAACACTTAGAAGTCCTTATTTATTTCCCTTTTAATGACACTACATTTGTACATTTATGGGTTGAGCAGCAGAGTTGAGTTTCCTGTGTTCGGTTCATCCACATGCTACTAAATTGTTAATATGTCTTTTTTCTTCAGACTTCAATCATCCAATCCAACATACAACACCAAGCAAAAGTCAATAGCAGAATAAACTGTTTGGTATTGGCAGAGAAGATTTGGTAAATGTTACATGGGCGCAAGCCACATACTCACTCTGCTGCTCAACCCACAAAAGCATTGTCCTTATAAATGTGGTACCATATAAGGGGAAATAAGCAGACTTTCCGCTGGTATGAGATTTATTGTCAAGAAGCATTGTTACAATAAAGAAACAATAATCAAACAGAAATGTTTTTACGTTTTGTGCTAAGTTTATATAATCAGGTAGCAGCTGGTTAGCTTAGCCTAAAGTTTTAGGATAATTGAAATAAATGCCAGGCTACTACTTGTCCCTTTTTCTGGTCTTAATGCTATGCTAGGCTATGCTGTGGCTGCTTGCTATATTTTCATATTTATCACACATAAATTATCAGCTAAAGTAGAAAATATAATGTGGAAAATATATTTTCATTGCTGCTAGGCTAACTGCTATCACGTTCTTTTAGTTTAATGATTAGAGGTCATGGTAAAGTAAACATCACTTCACTTATTACTGCTAACAATGGTCACTGAATTTGAGCAGAAATCCAGACTTTTAATAAAGCATAGGACTCAGTCTGAGAATAGCTATGTAACAAATGGTTTAACTGGTGATTCACTGTTAGGCTCTAATGGTCCATTTTCAGTACCGCAGTGTCTGAAGCTATTATTAGCTGTAATGAAGCTGAAACCACTCTCTCACTTTGTGGAACACAGCTGCAGGTGATCCTGTGCCCGATAAGGATGCAAGTATTTGATATAGTTCGACAAAGAGTCCTAAAAAGATTCCTGTGCACAGATTAGGCTACATTTGCTGGCAAGCCTTTGTAAACATAAGCACATTAACAATCTTTTGCACTCTCCACTGTTTCTGGATCAGTGTTGGTTCTAAACAGTGGAAAAAGCCTGATGTTTAGAGTTTGTATTGTGTGCAGAAAGCTTAGTTTAAACTTTTTTTTCTATAAAAGAGAAACTCAGAAGCTTGCTTTTTTGTGTTTTCTATATTTCAAATAAGATTCATTCCAGCAGCATGAGACTGAAGGTTAAAGCATTTGTCACATGCCAGAAACGTGAGAGTAGGAAACCCTGACCTGAAGGAGAAATCAGTCCTATAATCTGTAAGGCAAATAACTGTTTCCCAAAGTGTTAAACTATTTCTTTAAGATCATTGACGTCACCTGATGACCCACAAAGTGAGAACTGCTGACATTAATCTCAATCATCCTCCTTACACGTGCTTTATAACACCCACATCGAAGCTAGCTGCATCTGTGCTCGAGCACAACTACAGATGATCACTCCATCCTCTGCCCGTTCCTTCACCCTCTGACCATTTCCTCCACCAACCCCAAACCCTCTGGCCTGTTTTTTCAGCAGCAGGCCCACATGCCCACTGTCTACCACAAAAACTTTAGACCGTCATAGGAGCTGGCTACAATAATACTGGATTTCTACACTTGCAAATAGAAAAAATACTGTAGCGCTACAATGTTTAGAAGGAAACATCTTCCTAACACGTGAAACTTCTCACAGCACTTGAGGCCGAAATGCATTAAGAGTGAATTGCAAATATGGAAAAGTTACTAGTGAAAGTATACTCATAGCTCCCATTTGGGAAAAGTAAACAACCTGGAAAATCTTGGCATTTTTTAAGTGTTTTTTCCTTTGAATCTTTCTTCTTCGTCCTCCTCTGCGGTTGTAAACATAGACATTATGGCTAAAATGAATGTTTCAGTGTGACTTTTTTAATGAACCTTGGCAGTGGTGGCACACAGTGTGAATATGTAAAATTGGAAGTACACACATACGTCCTCTGAGCTGCTCCCAAAAACTCAGAGTGCGAGTCTGTATGGTTGAACTGTTTCATTAGCTCAAAATGCATTTCGGCCCCTAGTACATCTTTATCCAACTCATTAAAGACACTTCCTTTACAACCACTTATTTCCCAACTTAAATATGTTCCCTACCCCAAAGTAAAATTGCTAGCACCAAACCCTGAACCCCTTTAACCCCCCCCCAACAGAAATATTCAAACACAAATGATCAAATCATGGCCTCCAAATAAAAACATTCAAACACATACATTCAAAGCTTAACTCCCAACCCTAACTTTTATATCTAGAAGTTTACTTTCTGTACCACTATCACCTCAGGCCAGCGTTTGCCCACCGCACACAGAGCTCGGATCCCTCTGCCCCAGACCTGATCCTACCGTTTCCCTAACCAAAACATAAAATCTGAAATTAAGTCTAAACCCCTCTTCGCCTTTGCAGATCTGAGACTTAAATCCCTGGTCTAGGAGCTGATGATCTGACCTGACCAGGTCTCATGCTTTGTGCCTGGATTCAGGTGGGTGATCACCACGTCGACAGCCTGAATCTTCTGGTTCTTGGGAGGGATGGGGCACACTTTGTACGTAACCTCGTCTCCTTCCATAGGCACGTACTCTCCCTCAATGCTGTTCAGGAAACAGAGACAATATAAAAGAAAAAGTAAAAACAAAGCATTTTTTCACATTCTTGCAGAGTGCTTTCTTTAAATCAAGCAACTAAAATCAAGGTCTGTGGACTTGTTTTCACGCCGACCAAGCTGCTACGTTCATGCACAACAGCCAATGAGAATTGAGTTTTAGAAATACTTCTGGTAGATTAAGATTTCATTCAAATTTCTCCACCACTGATCTCCACCAAACCTGGAGGACTCTACCTGTGCTATATAGACTGTATATAAAAGATGATCATGGGATTCCAACTGCTGTTAATATAAACGTGAATTTGAGATGTTAAATGTTCAAATTCAGACTAACTTACTTGTCATTATTGACCCTTGAACCAAGTATTTAAGGTTAGAGCCTGATTGATTTAATGGCAGTTAGATATTATAAGTTGATGCTGGCCAGTCTTGATCTACTTGTATCAGTGTTTACAAAGAAAAATTAATTTATTATGAAGAAAAATAATTTATTACACCTTTTGTTATGAAGAATAAAAAGTGAAAAAGAGACAAAAGATAAACCCTTAAGTGAGTGCTAATGTGATGTTGTATAGTTTGTCCACTAGAGGCCACTCTACAATTTCCTGATCTGAGTAGAGATGGGCAGAGTGTAAATAAGTAAATAACAACATATAACAAATGTTAGCGAATTCTGTTTCTGTTTTGTGAGTCTGAACGGAAAAAAAAACTATATCGGAATATCAGATTATTTAATTCACCAAATGTCTGTCTTAAAAATCGTACATTTCTGGGGCTCTACTTCTGGTGCACATAGCTACGTCTACTTTATTATCTTGTTTACGCTAATAGGGAACATAATTTATTTAAAAAAGGAATGTATGGCTTTACCAAATAAGTCCTGAAGGTGGCAATTATGAATATAAACTTATGAGAAAAGTGTTTATTAGGTCATAAATTAAATGAGTTAGGTTAACATCTTATTTACAGTCAGATGTGCTTTTACAGCCGGAGAAGTCTCCCTCTGCTGGCCGTTAGAAAGAATGCAGGCTTAAACCATTTTCAATCCCAGAGGCTATCTTTTATATACAGTGTACAATTGCCATCTACTTCACAGCTGACTCCAATCATTAAAAAAAAAATAAATAAAAAAAGAGAGAAATTACACAGTCAAAAAATAAATACTGTAAAGTCTTAGTAGTTTCTGTGTAACCCACATTTACTTGCTGCTGATCTGTGCATGTTAAATAGACTGCACTGTGAGTCCAAAGACAACTTTGATACCAGGACATTTCAGTGCGGCCACTCACTCAGAGATGTGGACAAAGATGTCCTCTCCTCCGTGGGAAGGCCGTATGAATCCATGACCCTGAGACCTGGAGAAGTTTTTACACACCCCTTTAAATACAGGACCTGATTTAGCTCGCACTGTCCTGTAGAGGAAGAGAGATAGAAGCAAAGAGGAAAAAGAGACAGTGCATTTTAAATAAACAGCATAATTATTTTACAAAAGCATTAGTCAAAAAAAAAAAAAAAAACAGAGAGAGAGCACCAATAGCGCTATTTGTACTCACGCTGAGTATGTGCGAGTACGTTTAGTAGGCAGTGGGCTAGGCAGCTCTCCGGGCTGTGGTGGTTTCCTCTCCTTCTCCCAAACCCGGCTGCCCTCCCTCAGGAAGGGAAAGGAGAGCTGCAAGGGAGTGCGCGGAGAAGTGAGGGGCAGTGGGGGGACTGTCGGCAAAGAGGGGTCAGGGTCTGACATCGTGACTTGTTAGAGTCTGGGTTTTCTTTTGCTCTCTTTTTGGGTTTCCTCCAGCGGTTTGCAAAGAAAGAGAAGGAGGAGGGTTCACACCTCCTGCATGGCACAAGCGTTGGTGAGGGAGAGGAGGCTTTTCAGAGGAGAGCTCTTACAGGTGAAGGAGTTGAGCAAACCCTAAAGTGAAGGAACAAGACAAAGGGTTAATGCCAGAAAGAGAATACGGCTTTGTCATCGGCACAAAGGTGAGGAATAAAAGTCACAACCAACAGAGAAACCCAGTATGTCCAAATACGCACAATGCTTTCTTTGTAATAAAAATTTTGTAAAAAATACTGATAAATGGACACATTTTCAGTTGTTTTGGCTAGTGTTGCTACAAATACAGCTCAGTTTAATTTATATAGTGTCATTATGTGCCTGGAGTCTGTTTTTCTTAACTTTAATGAAACTGCAATGTGTTCTTTAAAGCTTTCCTTTACTCACATTGTTGCACTATAAACATCATGACCCCAATAAGAATTTAGAAAATGCATAAACATTAGCATACATGTATTGTTGTATAGCATCTCCAAACTCAGTGACTCTAAAATTGTTTGATAAACTGAAAAGGCTTAGTATTCCTTCAGGCTATGGAAAACAAACATCACCTCTTAAACCAATAAAGCCTAAAGGTCCCATTATGATGTAAATATCAAAGCTCTCCTGGAAGGCCACCTCATCACATATTATTAGATTAAAGTGCCGCACTCTACCGGACTGACATCCATTACAGGATTGGTCTGCATTCAAACAACGAGCTGCTTCGTTTCAGAGCCACTAGATGATGAATGCCATATTAGCAAGCTCATGAAACAAACGGCTTTGGGGCATCGCTCAACAGAGGTTAAACGGCTAACGCTAAAACCTGGTTTATCAAACAAACGCAGATGCGGGCGGGTGTGTTACTGGGACCATCAGCAAGCACCTCCCAGTGAATCACTGAGGCTTGCAGGCTGAATGTTTGACAAAGACTGATGAGACGCATGTGTGCCAGACTGAATACCACAGGCTCCATCCAATATCACCCTTTCTGTTTCTTACTCTCAGTCTAAATATAGTCATGTGTAGTGGGATTGACGCCATCTTTGAACTAGACCACAGGATCCTGAGGCAGAGGTTAACAACTGGGCTGCTGTATTACAATGAATACAAGTTTCAGAAATATCAATAGAAGCTACAGGAGGAGCTTATGTTGCTGGGATTTTTGAGACCATCTTTATTCTTCACACTCTGAACTCTCCTAGGCAGCTTCAGGAATAGTTCTACAGGTTTCCTGAAAGACAGTCAAAGCTCTTATTTCATTTAAAATGGTATTTCCTAAGTTGCCTGTTATATGTAGATACGACACTGGTTCAAAGTCCAAAGAAAACTTTTGAAAGACCTTCAGAAATCCTCGAGAACTATTGCTCACAAGCATAAAATAGTACTTTTGCAGTACTGAGGTGAAAGTCTTGGCATATATCAACATCTATGTAAAAAGGGAGAAAATTGAACAAGTGGAGGACAAAAGAAGAGTGACAGTACTCCCACACCTGAGGCAACTAATTACCTCTGTTTAATATATGGTTCGCTGAAACCTCAGCAAGGCTTCCATCCTCTTAGATGCTGATGACATGACACCGTGTCACTGGTTGGTAAGCCCCGACCAAGTAATTGTGAAATAGACAATATATGTAGTGAAATATGAAATGGTTATATTAGAAATTTAATCACCAAACGAGCTTAAAGATGATTTGAAAAAGCCAAATTGTGCCTAAGAGTAGCTCTAAAGGTTCGTGCTGGTTTCTGTGAATATTAAAGGATTTCAAGTCCACAGCATCCTCAAAGCAGTGCTTCTGATCTCTGACTTTCTAAAGAAAAACACTGCAAATGGCTGCTGAGCGAGGGCTCTGCTGGGGATCCTGTTGGATAGACAGAGCTGATGCAGTGATGGTGACGAACACACGCATCTGTCATCACGGCGGCACAGAGGACAGGACTGATGGCATGACTGATGGATGACAAAGCACAAAAATGTAGCCTGAATAATTCAGAAACTTGACAGGCACAGCTTCCTCTGTCATTGGCCCATATATTAGGCTGAGAGTAGGCCACTAAAATGGATTTGTCTAATGAGTCTGCACCGTCAGAGCAAACATTTTAACCAGGAGGGGTGAAGGCTGATCTAGAGGAAGGAAGGGGGCTACAAAAGCTCCGAGGAGACAGACAAAAGGCCAAAAAGAAAGCACCTCCCTGCCTGTGAAACTGTGGCCGTCTGTGGTCCTCTGCATCAGTATGGGACACACGTCAGCTCCCCCCCCACACACACACACACATACACACAGCCTGTCTTTAAACTTTACATCATCCTTTCAAACAGACAAACCGCCCAAATGATTTTATAGTATCATTTGTGTGTCTGAGGAGTCTGAATAATTCAGCAGCAAATAAGCGCCCTTCAGGCGGCTTGTTTCCAGAACATTCTCACACAGTGGCAGCCTGAGACAAGAAGGCGAGAGGATGCTCCACTAACGGCGAGAAAACCCCCACACCTAACATACACTAACACGCAGAGGAAGAAAAAAGAAGAAGACTATAGTAAATGTTAGCTCTGGGTTAGAAAGCAGAGATTTAAACACAACACTGCCAGAAACCGCCGCCGTCGGCCGGACGCAGAGAAGAGGAGCGCTGGATGCGTAAATCCCTCCATCAGCCAGATCGATCCAACGATTACTTACTGTAAAAGCGCCGATCAGCTGTCAGGTCAACACGTCCCCGTCCTTTAATGTGGCGTAAGACAATTATGAAGTTGAATCTGCGGGGACATGTGGCGGATAAGTCAGTGGATCTTGGTATGGACGCGGCGCACACGGGTGGGATGGGAGGAGAGAAAAAAAGCAGCAGCAAATGAAAAGGAGGCAGCAGAGATGGGGCGGGGGTGCAGGAGGTGGGGGGGTTGGTGGTGAAAACAACGGCTTCCCTATCCTACACCCCACTCTTTGTTCTCTGCGCGGAGGGAAGCGTGTTTTTTAATGTTTTAGCAGTCTCTGGTGCTTTAATAGTGTGAGACAGATGGTTTTATATGAGTCACAGGCCTGTGCTTGAGTGTCCTTGAAAATTAAAAGTCATGTCAGCTTTGATTTAATAATAAGACACAATTTCATTAGTGGTCATGGGCACCTCTTTGACAGCTTTCCATCAAAAGCTAATTTAACTGGACCGCTTGGCTCGCATGTCTCAGATGACTGAAAGCTATCCTGTGTCTGATAACAAGACATGAGTTTAGACCTTCCTCTCATTCATTCTTTGCAATAATTTGTGTCCTGTTTACTCTCCTGTGCTCTTCTTTTCCCCTCTCACTCCTCAACCTTCCAGAGGTCTCTTCCTCTTAAGAAAAGGGGGTTCTTCTTCCCCACGGTCGCCAGTCACTTGCTTAAAAAAAAGGCTTGCTGGGGTTCTCTCTTATATTGCGCAGCTGCACCTGCAAACGATTCTTTTTGTTAACTGTACAACCCAAATTCATTAAAGCATTGGAGTTTGCACTTTAATATTAAATTATGGATGAAATTTGGTCATTATTAAAGCTCCCTTCACTCCAAATCATTTACTACAGCAGCTGTTCTTTATTACATAGAGACAAATTGACAGTGTTCACTTCTTTTTCTTATATTACAGTATCTCAGGAATTAAATATGTATTTAAATTTCTTTACAGCTGCAGCTTGTATTTTTGCAGTTACACATCTTCACTGTCTTGTAACTAAAAATTTCCTCCCTGAAAATCGTTTCCGGGCCTTTATAGCCATCCCGTGTTTCTGTGACATTTCAGAACTGACACTTTGTTTAAAATAGCTGCAAACATGTTTTTCAACTGATTGGCTTAGAGGAAAAGGACCAGAGGATTTATTTAAAAAAAAGAAAATAAAAAAATGAGGTTACCATAGTGTTAGTCATGTGTAAAAATATGTCACATTCCCCCAGATCCACACCCATCTGACTACACCACTATTTACAGATTTTTTAACTTTAGGAATCTAAAGGTCTTCAATCAATCCAGAATATCAGAAATCAAAGACCAACCTCGCTTTCTGTAGTCTGTTTATTTCCAAATGTGTGAAATATATTGTGAGGATGTTTTTTTTAAAACATTTATTAAGAGGGAGAAAAGAAGAAATCAGCTCATATGAAGTCACATCACTAGAACACAGGCAAATAAGTGAGATCTGTGAATTTTTATTGTTTGTACAACCCACTGCATTTCTATTATACAGAAAAGATCATTTGTGAGGAAGAGAACACAGAAAGCACACTAAAGCGGACATTTGACATACACTGGTTTAGAATCGGGAGGGGGTTAAATCCTTCACCTGATGTGAGCTTCATCGGGTACCAGGAAGTTTGGAAAAGCATTAGACTCTGTCATGTGAAGGTTTCAGAGGGACCTTTAATTAAACTGACACCCTCACAGATCACTGGTCTGGGTTTCTTATGAGTGTCCTCATTAACATGTTTTTTAAAACTCTGATTGGTCACAATTATTTTAAGCATTTCCCCAACAATGCCATCGTATTTATTGGTGGAGTAAAAAATAAACAAAAGAAGCAGCAAACCAAAGCCCTCCAAAAAAACAAAAAATTAAACCAAAAACCTGACGATATAGGTTTGAAGAGGTCCAAGTTAACCCTGTGCTTTTATGGAGGTGCAGGTAAGTCTGCAGAAAAAAAATAAATAAGTAACACATAAATAACTGGGAGTGGGTCGGCTGAAGTGCTTGATCTTGTAAAGACACAAGGACTGACTGGGAACAGTTTAGGGATAGTGGTTGTGATATTAGCAAGGAAAGAAAAAAAAGAGTGCCAGTCACTGTATCCACGAGCAGCATTAAAGCATGTGGTTTGTTGTTTTTGTTTGTTTTGTTTTTTTTAAATACAGCATGAAATGTAACACCGTCTTTTGGGTCTTAAAATGAATATGTACTGTAATGAAGTACAACCAGACAGAGGACCCCCTCTCACAGTTAGATACACAGTAATCTGATGTTCAGTGCGTCCCACATGTTGCAGCTAAGCTAAGTTTCCCAGAATGCCCTAGATCAAATTCCTAGATAAAGGAAAAGATGTCAAACTTGGTGTTAAAGTGGGCATTTATATGAAGATGCTAGACCTGCTACGCAGCAAACCACATCCTCGTGGCCACCAGGGGGCAGACGAGCTAAACTTCAGGGGGAATAAATACGTGCATATGGCTTAACAACATTTGGATTTTGACCTTCACTAAATGGACTAAATGGGCTTAGACATGCAATGCACGGCAGCTTTTAGCTGTTTAGGGTGAACTTTGGAATAACACTGGGACAATTTGGATGAAGCCAAACATTGCCATGCAGAGGTCAACACAATCCTAAAGCAATAAGGTGATTGCCCTCTACACTGCAAACGCACTAGCAGAGCATCAGCTTGCAGCGTATTATGTCACCGATTAGTGTGTCAAAGTGTGCGAGTGTGTCCCTCGTTTTTTTGTTATAACAGAATCTCTAACCGGTTATCAATGATTCACTGAAACATGGCTGCTTACAATAACTCTGTACTGATGAATTAAATTTTAACATCGGAGCAAACTGTTCCACGGTGAACATTAGCTTCACACTTGGCTCTACGTTTAACTCTTACAGGCATACAGACACATTAAATCAGCCAGAACTGTAAGATAATGCTGACGATGAAATAATCATTATACTTTATCCTCCTTATTCTTCACAATCTTCACCACGGTTCCCCCCCTCTGACAATCATCTTCCTCATTCTCAGTGCTGCATCTCCTTCATCCTGTTGAGGGCGGAGCCCGCCTGGAACCATTGGATCTGTGTCTCGTTGAAGCTGTGGTTGAGCTGCAGGGTCTCCTCAGTGCCGTCGCTGTGTTTTAAGACTGCGGTCAGAGGCTGCCAAGGATGGGAAAAAGAAAAAAGGAGAAGACATGATTGTTAGCAAGAATATCAGTCGCGTTTATGACTGCTTTTTCAGTATTTCTTCACCCGCTCACCTTTCCTGGAGCGAAGCTTTTAAGTCCTCTGATGGAGATCTTGTCGTCGGGGCGGATCTTGTCATAGTCTGATGGGTTGCTGAAGGTCAGGGGGAGCAGGCCCTGCTTCTTGAGATTTGTTTCTGAGGATATGACAAAATCAGGTTGAGGTGCGAATTAAGTGACGCTACTATCTACGATTCCTCTGCTCATCTCGTGTTTGTGCAGTACCGTGGATTCTGGCGAAGCTCTTGACAATTATAGCTCTCCCTCCCAGATGCCTGGGCTCCAGTGCAGCATGCTCTCGGCTCGAGCCCTCACCGTAGTTGTCGTCACCAACCACAACCCAGGAAATGCCGTTGGCCTTCACGCAACATGACAGAAAGCATGTCAGAAGAGATTTCTGGTTTTAAATGAGACTCAGTGATTCCTTCTGGTCTTTACCTTGTAGTGACGAGCCACGTCAGGGACTCCTCCATACTCTCCTGTCAGGTGATTCTTGATCTTGTTGACAGCATCGTTCTCGCTGTTGACCGCACCGATCAGCATGTTGTTGGAAATGTTATCGAGGTGACCGCGGAACTTCAGCCAAGGTCCTGCGGCGCTGATGTGGTCTGTGGTGCATTTTCCCTTCACCTGCACAGATAGACAGACCCCAGTGTATAAACATTTTGACTCTGATCAGAATTTGAGGGCCAAATCTGACAGACAAATGCCCTTTCAGGACCCTCACCTTGATGAGGACCTGCATGTTCTCCAGATCGTTTCTGTGCCACTTGTCAAAGGGCTCCAACAGCTGCAGGCGGTTGCTCTGAGGGTTGACGTCCACCTTGACGCTGCTGCCATCAGCAGGAGGGTGCTGGTAGGTGTCCTGGCCAGGGTCAAAGTCCCTGGATGGGAGTTCATCTCCATTTGGGGGCTCCAGTTTGAACTTCTCCCCGCTTGGGGTTGTAAGGTAATCTGTCTCAGGGTTGAAGTTTAATGTGCCAGCGATTGCAAGAGCAGTAACGATCTGATGGACGAGAGGAGAGGGGAAGCTTTAAGCTGTGAAAAGGAGGCTTGTGTGTAGTGTGGGCTGATTTGCTGTGGGTTTACCTCGGGGGAGGTAACAAACGCGTGCGTTGCGGGGTTAGCGTCGTTCCTGGCAGTGAAGTTTCTGTTGTAGGAGGTGACGATGGTGTTCTTCTCTCCCTTTTTCACATCGCGCCTGAAACAAACAAAAAGATTGCACTTTTCCAAGTCAAGGCTCCACAGAGCAACAGCCACTCTAAAACCAAAGCCCACCGAACGGGAAGACAGAATGTCTTTAGCTAGCTAATAGAAGCAGTGTTTTAATATGTTAAGATTAGTGCTGTCAGCGTTAATCTCGTTAAAATGACGTTAATGCCATAACTGCATTAACACAGCAAATCTCATTTAGCAAGTTAGCGTGGATCGCCCCGTGCGTGGAGCTGGACGGCACTAACACATTAACGAGCTAACCGCGCTAACGCGTTGACGCCGTGCAGCCCCACACACGGGGCAATCCACGCTAACTCGCTAACTGAGATTTGCTGCGTTAATGCGGTTATGGCATTAACGTCCTTTTAACGAGATTAACGCTGACGGCACTAGTTAAGACACATTTTTTTCGGTATGCAGTCAAAGCAGTCAAACACTTTGAGACAGCATCTACCTGTCCCACTGTCCAATGCAGGGTCCGCATGCATTTGCAAGGACCACACCTCCAACATCTCCAAGGATCTTTGACTGCAGGAAAACAAAAACAAACAAAAAAAAGGGTTAAATTTAGACTGCTTTAGACTGTTGTTACTGTAATGAAAGTGCAACTCTCCGCTGCTTCCGTGTGCCGACACTCACATATCCATCTCTCTCAATGGTGGCACGAATCTGCTCTGAGCCGGGGGTGACTGTGAACTGTGCTTTACACTTCAGGCCTTTATCCAAAGCCTGTTTGGCCACAGAGGCGGCACGACCCATGTCCTCGTAGCTGGAGTTAGTGCAGCTGCCGATCAGACCTTTTAAACAAACAAAAAAAAAGCAACTTTATAACTTCATCTACTGTAAAAATCCCCCCAATTCAAAACATGCGCATCTCCTTCTAAATAAGCAGGCACCTAAATGTAGCTTTATGTAACTGCTAAAGGAGCTCTGTAATTGTAATCTGAGCTCTGTAATTAGAAGTCCATAATCACATGAAGTACAAACAAAGCCCTGAAGCTTATTCATCAGTGGAGAGTTACGTACCAACTTTCACCTCAAGCGGCCAGCCGTTCTTTTGAGCCGCAGCACCGACTTCAGACACTGGGTGAGCCAGGTCAGGAGTGAAAGGTCCATTAATGTGGGGCTTCAGCTACACGAACAAACAGCACAATGCTGAATGGACCACACAAACTTCATCATTACGGGCGTGTATGCATCTCTCACTTGCACTCTTCTGATTTGTTACAGTCATGATCAGTTGTGTTGGTGCAGAAGGTAATTAGAGATATACTGAAAAGCTGTGACAGCACTCTGGGATATTACAGTCTGATAGTACCTCTGGGGCAGAAAAATGACAACAAAGCAGACCATTCTGTGATAATGTAACTTGACAGTAATACAGAAAAACAACAACAAAAAACATGTCTGAAAACTGTATTAAGCCTAAGAGGGTCAATTATTAAGCCTGTGGCCTCTTCGAGTGATGGGTAGGCACCAACTAGGTGAGCAGTTGTCTACTAGGCCTTAAATCAGCTAATACAAGTCAACAGTGTGTTTAGTGTCCAACATCATGATGGTCAAACTTCTTTAAATACATACAATTTACTTGGTGAAGTCACAGCGGCTATAGCCATCTTTTACATGCATTCTGTTTCAACTTAAAACGGGACGCACCTCGTCCAGATTGAGCTCGATGATCTGGTCATACTCGCAGCCTTGATCCGGTACCAACAAATCCGAGTATTCATCAGCCACAGCGGCGATCTCTGAGAACAGACACGTGGAGATGGAATCAATGAGTAGAGTTTAAAATGACACAACTCTGCAGGTCTCCATCACTCTCTAGGTGATTATGAGCGTATTTAAAAAGGACGCCAACACATCAGCTGTGACCTCAGCACACACCTGCACGTCCAGTCTTCTTCAGGTAGGTCCTCATGCGGTGATTGTAAGGAAACACGGAGGTTGTTGCCCCGATTTCTGCTCCCATGTTGCAAATAGTGGCCATTCCTGCACACACAGACAGGCTGTAGTTAACCCTTGGGGTCACTTGGGACCATTTTTGGTCCCGAGGGTCACGAAAGGATGGATTTTTAAAAATGTGCTCCTGCACAAAAAATAATAATGGATCAAAATGAATGTTGGTGCCAATCTTTGGACCATCTAAAGGCCTAATTATAATAACTATCAAATATTACTTCAAATGTTTTTTATGGAAAATATTTAAGTTTTTAGTTTTTTTCTGTTAAAAAACAGGGCGCTCATGTACCCAAACTGGGATTTAAAGGGTTAAAACAATGAAAATATAATTAAAACTTGATATGGATATTTTAAGAAGAAGTAGTTTTAAAAGACTGACTCATTTAAAGTGGAAAAAAATATTGATATATAATATTTTAGAGCACTTTTTGGGGCGGATCATGAAAGGATGGATTTTTGAAGTGCTCACAAGGGTTAAGCAAGTCATTCCGATCCTGCTGTTTCTTGGTGTTCGGTACAGGAAGTTGTACTGTATGAACACTTTCAAGCTCATAAGCTTTTGATTACTAACCCGTGCAGGAAATGGAGTCGACTCCTGGTCCATGGTACTCTATGATGGCTCCAGTGCCTCCCTTTACAGTCAGGATGCCGGCCACCTTCAAGATGACATCCTTAGGAGACGTCCAGCCGGACAGGGTGCCTGTCAGCTTCACGCCAATCACCTTAGAGGAAGACAGAACGTTAATGAAATGACAAAAAAAGAGGAAAAAAAAAGAGCAAGATGAACTTTGCAATCCGCTAACCTTGGGACACTTGAGCTCCCAGGGGATTCCCGCCATGACATCTACAGCGTCAGCTCCACCCACTCCAATGCAGATGCTACCAAGCCCACCACCGTTTGGCGTGTGGGAATCTGTGCCAATAAGCATTACTCCTGGATAGGCATAGTTCTCTAGGATGATCTGTTAATACACAAAAAGCATTGTTATAGCCCAATAATCACAGCTGTCATAGTCTGACTGAAGCTCTGTTTGCACGTTTAGTAAAAAATACCTGATGGATAATTCCAGAGCCAGGTTTCCAGAAGCCAACGCCATATTTTGCCCCAGCACTGGACAGGAAGTTGTAAACCTCGTGATTCACGTCCTATGAAGAGAGTCGCGTCTACAGCTCAGTTTCAGGTTATATTTTAATGAGAAGAAGTCGCCACAGTGTGGAAATGGACATGGCTTACCTTTGCTCTGGCTAAATCCTCGGGTCCTCCAACCTGAGCCTCAATCAAGTGATCGCAGTGGATGGTGGAAGGCACAGCCACTTTTGGCAGCCCGCTGCTGATGAACTGGAGCATCGCCATCTGAGCAGTAGCATCCTGCATGGCCACGCGGTCAGGACGCAGGCGCAGGTAGGTGCGGCCGCGATCGATCTCCTGGTTGTGGGGGTCATCGAGGTGACCGTACACAATCTTCTCTGACAGGGTGAGGGGACGGTTGAGCCTGGAGGAAAAAATAAATAAATAAAAATATTCGGGAGATTGTAAGATCCAACAGAAGAAGATTCAGTGAGGAAAATGTAATGAGTAGATGCGTGACAGAACTACAATCTCCCAAATCACAGATAACACATTAAAAAAAGGGACCTGGAGGGAGGATTGTGTAGTTGATGATAACAAATGGCACTACAACTATGACGAGAAACTGTTAAAGGGAAAACAAACACTACAGTCCAAGCATTCAAACAGATAAGCCGAGTGTTGCAGGAAACATTGATGTGTGCCAGAGCAAATATAGAGCAGATCAGGGTAGTGCTGACCTTTTTCGCACAATGTCAATGTTGGACTGGAGCTTCTCGTAGCTGATGAAGGAAGTGGGCTCAAAGCGGCTCATGGACACTTTGGCCTTCGCTCTGTACGCTGTGGAGATGTGCAGGCGCCGTGCACCATGGCCCAGAGCCAGCTGGAGACATAAAAACAAACACAGTGTTAGCAGAACAACAAAGCAGAGAATGACCATTCCTCGACACAAATCTGGATTTACTTGAGTGTAAATATTTTTAGCACTTTGGTCGTCTTTTGAAAATCATTGTGAGGCACAGCTGGAAGAGCAGGATTAGTAACAGCTAAGCTCAAAACCATCCAGAATGGGAAGTTAACTTAGGAATGCTATTTTGCTCCCAGTTCTCAAGCGTCACATGTGAGAGTCACCGCCCCTCCCCAGAAGACTTGCCAAAAATACTTTGTCAACCTTTGGAAAGAGTGTCAAACGTCCCCTCAAAAATTTGAAGCTCTTTAATGTGAGTACAGTAATTCAATAAAACCATAAAATGTGTGTGAGAGACTTGATTTACAAGGTTGGGTGTTTATTATTGCTTCTCTCTCGCTTTAAGCCGCATGTGACTTCTAATAAACGTCAGTGACAGTTCAATGCGGGTTCATATAATGGGAGTTTTGACACCTGTTGGTCTCTTTGGCCAACAAGAAAACCTGCGGTTACTGCATGTATTACACACATCACTCGGCTTTAAAGCTAGCTGAATAAATATGTTTGCTTTGGGCCTAGAATATGTTCTGTTATTTCATATCTACTTCCCTGTCTTGCAGGCTGCTTCTCTGTGCGTATGCGGGGAGCTCTAACCTTGCGGTTAACCTTGCTGTTAAAACCAAAACTTGTCAATTACAGCCGAGCCATCCACGGTCATTAGACAGCTCCGAACAGCCACTGTAACGCCCGGTAAACGGAGTCACTATAGTCGTGATTTATTAAGCCTGAGTCAAACTAGCTAGATGCGTTCAGAGCAGCCGGGACACGATGACCTGGACAACTAAGCAGTGCTAGTGTCTCAGCTTATCTCTCCACTTCAGCCTCTCGGTGCTTGAACTGGGTCAGCACAGCATTCAGTCAGATTTATTAAATCTCATAAAGAAGGTGGCATCCGCCTCGGCTGGACAAATGCGATGAAATTAGTCAATTTGTCTCTTACCTGGAGCCGAGCGACCGTGAGACAGTAAGTTGCCATTTTGTTCACTGACAAAGATGTGAGGGTCGGTGATGACGTAACACAATTGTAAGGCGGCCTTCTTCTTCTTCTTCTTCTTCTTTGGAGTTTAACGTCCAGCTGTGACACGAAGCGTGCTGCCGCTTAGTGGAGAAAAAAAATTAAACAAGTCATGCAGTAGAGGGCTAAGCTGTGCTGCTTTATAGAGAGAAGAGGCTTTTTCCTGGTAACGCTTACAAACAAGCCATCTTTGTTAAGTCTACTTGTACTGTCATGAACTTTAACACTAGCTGAAGCTAGTCTGAGTGTCAAAATTCGTGTGTGCCAGGCAGGATGTGGACACAAATGCACGACTTGAGACAGAACATCAGCTCAAAGGACAGCTTTAACGCTCAACTTTCAGAAAGACAAAAATACAAGGAGTGGCTGATCAGAAGCAAAAAATAAAAAAAAAATAGAAATCTCAAGGAACCGTGAAATAAGGAAACACACAACCATCCAGGGAGGGCATGACAAAGGACAAACGGGAGACTGACACAATAAAAACACATCAGGTAACGGGAAACACAAGTGCATCTAATGAGGAAAAGAAGACAGGGAAGGTAAAACAAAATACCAAATGCACTGGACAAAGGTTGCCAAAATGAAACAGGAAATAACTAAAATCGGGTAACATCACCGACAGAGGCTTGACAACACACAGGGAACAGCGGGGCCCGTGGTAAACTGAAGTAACAGTAACTGAAACAAAAGCACGAAGCAGGAAAAACACAACGACTAAGAAACAACTTGATGATAACGAAACAGAGAGCATCCTTCTGAATTCACATGACTGCTTCAGTAAGGGTGAACTTTTTTTTCACCTGACTTCGTATTAGATCATGGACTCATAGCTGTGGTGGTTTTCATTCACATGTAAACCACTTCACTGAATTGAACTGGTCAAATTGCCCCCAATTTTCTATGTTATGGACTCGGGTGGTGCTGCCGATCTCAGCAGCTGGGCAAGAAGGTGAACGGCGGATGGCATAAGCTGGGTCGTGACTGGACTGAAATGTCGACTCAGGTAGAGGATGAGGATGATATGGGTATAGAGGACTGAACGGAGTTAGGAAAGGACGAGGACGAGGTAGTAAGTGGGGAGAGGATGAAAATTTGGTTGGAATGCCAAATTAGAAACGGGCGATAGCAGAAGTTCAGATGAAGGGAGTGCTGTAGTTTGGAAGAAGATAGTAAGAGAGGAATTCAAAATAATACTGAAGTTTAGGAAGGAGGATGAGAACATGCAGTTAAGTCCAAGTGCAGTATCGAGGGAACTGAAAAAGAAGATGTCCAAGGGGATGTCCAACAAGCAAGAATCCTAAGAGACAGGAACTTGTTAATAGCAGGTAAGAGGGAGGAGGGAAAAAATAATAATGCTATTAATCACTGCCATGACTTCATACTGGAATGTCTTTAGAGAGGAGCTGTCAAGTTGTTTGGCTCATTGTTCAAGGGCTGATGTGAGTACACTTTGCGAATGATAATTTGTCTTTCCCAGACACAACTCATATGACTAGGTGCTGGGGTGTTGATGAGAAACTCGCTGTCCAGTTTTCAAAGTTCTGCTTGATGTCTTTCTTTAAATTCTTCAGTAAATCATTGCTCGTGCTGACATAGTTTGTGCCTCGATTGCATCTTATCTGGAGAACTGTACCTCTGATGGCTATGAATGCATGTAAGGAGTTGATGAAGGAATCTGGAGAGCAATCGTCAAGCATCTCAAGATGCGCTGCTCTGGAGCACATGCAGGTGATTAGCAAGCCATAACGCTTTAAGGCAGAGTTGGAAAATAATGGTTGCCACACGAAATATTGCTATTTTGGGGGACAGTTTGGACATTTTCACCTAGGTGTGTACTCACTTTTGTTGCCAGCGGTCTAGATGTTGAGTATGTTGTATGTTGAGTTATTTTGAGGCGACAGCAAATTTACACTGTTATTAGAGCTGTACACTGACTACTTTACATGGCATCAATGTGTCATATCTTAAATTTTTTCGATCGTGGCTCAAGAGTTGGCAGTTCGTCTTGTAATCGGAAGGTTGCTGGTTTGAGCCCTGGCTTGGACAGTCTCGGTTGTTGTGTCCTACTTCACCTGTTGCCTACTGGTGGTGGTCAGAGGGTCCGGTGACGCCAGTGTCTGGCAACCTCGCCTCTGTCAGTGCGCCCCAGGGCACCTGTTGCTACAATGTAGCTTGCCATCACCAGTGTGTGGATGTGTGTGTGTGTGAATGGGTGGATGACTGAATGTAGTGTAAAGCGCTTTGGGGTCCTTAGGGACCAAGTAAAGTACTATACAAATACAGGCCATTTACCATTTAACATATTTTCCCATGAAAAGATCACCCCACAATGGAAACAATTAAACCTTGTTGGCAGAAGGAGGTGAAGGAGTCAAAGAGTTTTGGATGGACAGCAACCCGGAAAACAATAGAAATCCAAATAGATCAAATTAATATTAGGCTGCTAAAGGAGATCAAGTTTAACTGTCAGTATTAGCAAAGCTGAAATGAAGAGTACGATAAAAGAGATAATGTGGGAAATAGGGCAAAAAGCTGTGGGAGGAGGAGAGGACAGGGAGATGGTTTTATTCCATTCAAAGGAAAACAAGAAACATGAGAAGCACAGGGAGGACCAGGAGAGAGGAGACAATAATATCTTGATTCAGATTTGGCCACACTGGATTAAACAGTACACTGTTCATTATAGGGCAACGTCAAACAGGGAAATGTAATCGCAGTGGAATAAATTAAACCAAAATCAAAATTATCAGGAAGAAAGAGCACAACTGATTCAAAATCTGGTGGGGATTAAGCTAGATATAAAGGATTTATTGCAAAGGAATTCTAGATATGAACGTTTTATGGCTTTGTTTCAGTTTCTAAAAGAAACTCATTTGTATGAATGGATATATATATCCTGTAGTATTTATTTATTTTATTTATTTTCCGATTATTTGATATGAGCGAATTCCGGCCCACACTCCAAGCCAGTTGGTGGCGGTAATGCACCACATCGTTGTTTGCCAACTGCCAAAAAACGACAAAGAAGAAGAAGAACCAGCTGCAGCAGCAGAAGAAGAAGAAAAAGAAAGAGAAGCGTTTTACCTACGTAAATCGAAGATGGCTAAACATCATCCAGATTTGATCTTCTGTCGAAAACAAGCTGGTGTTGGTAAGTTTGGACTCATTTTACGTTTCAGTATTCGGCACAGTGGATTTTGCTGCAGTCTGGAAGTCCCTTGTTGTTGTTTTGTAGGTCATAGCGTTAGCATCCATGCTAACATGGCGTGGATTTCATTGAAAATGTGTTAGCCTGGAAGTGTCTGCAGGTCTGTGGGCTCTGGTGGCTAGAAGGGTATCGTAACTAGAAGAAAGTGGGGTTTGTTTTTTGTGTGAATTCCTGTCACATTGACTGACTTTGTTTCGTTTCTATCCCGCAGCAATCGGGAGACTCTGCGAGAAATGTAAGTGTTTTATCTGTGAGGAATATCTGGAACAACTAACGGCATGTATTTTAAACTAGTGTTAAAGTCTGTTTATGTCATATTTTTGTTTAATTTATTTAACTTCAAGTTTAATCACCTAATTGTATTTTTATAACCACGTTCATAACAATCAGTATTTAATCTGTGTGGGTTTTTTTTATTTATTTATTACACCAGTAATATTTACTTTTTTAATGTATGTTAATTATTTTTTTTGATATAAAAGAAAAGACAAAACAGACACAAAAACAACCCCCCCCCCCCCCCCCAAAAACAAAAAAACCAATAAAACAAAACAGACAACACAACAACAAGGGCAAAAACACACATATAATGCAAAAGATTACACTGCAACAACAAAAATACTACTTCAACACTGACAATAAACAGAAATAAAACGCTATGGTGGTAGACTGAATTATTTGCGATTGATCAAAGAGAGCTTTGTTTTAATACATGATCTAAAAATGGCTGCCACACAACAAAGAAATTACTAAGATTGTCCGCTAATGTGTTCCTAATCCTCTCCATGTGCAGTAGAGCAGTCAGTTCTATTAGCCACATTTTGAATTGAGGTACAATATCCGACTTCCAGAGAGTCAAGATAATTTTCTTAGCAATTACTATTCCGAACAAAACTGTAGTTTGTGCAGCAGAGCTGAGGTGTAAAAGGGAAGAGGAAGATCCAAACAATGCCGTTATTGAGTCCGGATCTAATGTGCAATTGTAGATATCAGAAAAACATTTAAAAATGTCCAACCAATAGTTATGCAGTTTGGGGCAAGTCCAAAATAAATGAGTGAGAGCCTTCTCCAAGTTTACAACGATCACATATCGGACTGATAGAAGGAAAAATCCTATGCAGTTTAGTTTTTGAGTAATGAAGTCTGAGAATTACTTTGAATTGAATTAACTGATGCCTTGCATTTATAGAGCAAGAATGAATCTTACTCAGACTCCTCTCCCACACCTCATCTCCAATTTGCAAACCAAGCTCCTCCTCCCATGCCATCTTCAAAAAGTCATATTTAAAATTTAAATACTCTGAAAAAGCTTTCACAAAACCAGAAACCAACTTTTTAGAATCCGGGGAGCTCAGAAGGAGTGTAAAAATTGACCCCTCTCCCGGAAGAGATGGAAAATTAAGAAACTATGTTCGTCAGAGTATTCTTATCTGTAAATAATGAAAAAAATGTGACGCAGGGCGAGAGAACTTGTTCTGCAACTGAGTAAATGATGCAAATTGCCTGTCAATATATAAGTCTTTGAGAGTAATAATACCTTTCTGTGTCCAGACCTCAAAAGAGGCGACTAAACATGAGGGTGGAAATGCATGATTACAATATATCGGTGTATGGATCGAAGTGTCTGGTAGAGCACAACCTTTTTTGATCTGACTAAAGATTTTAACGCAGTTCGAAACTATAAAATGATTGACCTTGGTTCGCTGATTAGAGGACGAAGAAAGAAGAGCAGGGAGGGAACTATTCTCAACCCCACCACTCTCTATGACCACCCAGGGGGTGTATCGGCAGACATGACCTTTTTGCTTTTGAAAATAAGTCAGAGTATAGATGTTAATCTCTAGTTTTAATCATTGATTTTATTGCTGTTGTTTTATTTGTAAACTCTACAGTCAACATAGTCACTATATCTGTAAATTCCTATTGTCTCAGCTATTTAGTCCAAAAAACCCCAAAATGCACAAACAAGTCTAAACTCAAATTCCTCCGGTGTAAGTTTAAACCTTTCTTCTTCCTCTCTTCTCTGTCCAGGTGATGGAAAGTGTGTCATCTGTGATTCCTACGTCAGACCCTGCACACTGGTGCGTATTTGCGATGAGTGTAACTACGGCTCCTATCAGGGGCGCTGCGTCATATGTGGGGGGCCTGGTGTGTCCGACGCCTACTACTGCAAAGAATGCACCATCCAGGAGAAAGATGTGAGTTTCCCGCTCCTCTCTTCACTTTGACACCGGATACTGAAGCAGCAAAATATCCAAGAGACTTGTTCTTTAAGATAAAAAATGTCTTTCTCTTCTCTCTCCAGCGAGATGGATGTCCTAAGATTGTAAACCTGGGCAGCTCCAAAACAGATCTGTTCTATGAACGAAAGAAGTACGGCTTCAAGAAGAGGTGAACGCGACCACGACGACCCAGTGCAACGTTTAGTCTTTCAGATTTTCTTTAAAACTCACAAAAAAACTTTTGTTTGATTTGTCAATAAAACTCAATTTTGTACTTTTTTTCTATGACTGCTTTGTTAGCGTTCAAGGTTTTTAAATAATCAGTGAACACGTCACAAAAATGGGCAATTAAAGAGCTGGAAAGACCTGAGCTGTTACCATTAATGGTATAAATACTCCCACTTTCTGTGGACCGCTGAACACAGGGGGCAAGAGCCAAAATGAAATAACATTTTCATTGTAAAAAAATATCGTTTTTCTTTTTTGTTTTTTTTTTTAAACGTAAATCTGTTTTTAGTAATCATTTAAAAAGGTACAGATGGGTGGCGAATAAAAGAAACCCCCTTTGACCCTTGACCCCTTTCAGTGAGGGGCTTCAGTCTCTCTTATATTGTGGTTTGGGTCCATGTACAGCTGAGGAGTATTAGTTACCTTACACGAAAGCAATGATTGCGATGATTTCCTGTTATACTCTGATTATGCGTGCATACATGAAACTCCACTAAACACATCTGGTTAAAAAAAAAAAAAACTTTACCATTTAACAAAATTTAAATGGTAAATAAATGGTAAATGGCCTGTATTTATATAGCGCTTTTCTAGTCCCTAAGGACCCCAAAGCGCTTTACATATCCAGTCATCCACCCATTCACACACACACTGGTGATGGCAAGCTACATTGTAGCCACAGCCACCCTGGGGCGCACTGACAGAGGCGAGGCTGCCGGACACTGGCGCCACCGGGCCCTCTGACCACCACCAGTAGGCAACGGGTGAAGTGTCTCGCCCAAGGACACAACGACTGAGACTGTCCGAGCCGGGGCTCGAACCAGCAACCTTCCGATTACAAGGCGAACTCCCAACTCTTGAGCCACGATCGCCCCATAAAGAGTCGCTGAAACTAATACAAGATGTCAAGCCTGTTAAAAACCAAATAAGAACATATATCTATTTTTTAACAATGGTGATCAGCTCTTCGGTAGAATTAAATTTTATTCATACAGCGCCAAATCACAACAACAGTTGCCCTATAGTGTAAGGTAAACTCTGTACAATAGCCCCAGCCATCAGATGACCCCATATGAGCTAGCACTTAGCAACAGTGGCAAGAAAAAACTCCCTTTTAACAGAAAACCTCCAGTTTCAGCTGTGGGTGAGGGAAGGAAAAAAGACAAAGGAATCAATCTGACATATTGCAGTAATATGTGAGATACTGAACATGTTTACTGACATTTCCTGTAGTTTCTCTCAGCAGCACCACCTGGGTTGCTTTAGGACGGGGTGGGAAATCCAGGCCTCGAGGGCCGGTGTCCTGCAGGTTTTAGATGTGTCCTTGATCCAACACAGCTGATTTTAATGGCTAAACTACCTCCTCAGCATGTCCTCGAAGTTCTCCAGAGGCCTGGTAATGAACTAATCATTGGATTTAAATGTGTTAACCCAGGGTAATATCTAAAACCTACAGGACACCAACCCTTGAGGCCTGGAGTTCCCGACCCCTGTTTTAGAACATCCACCTCCTCAAACTACTCTGAGATAAGCAGATTAGTTAGAGGCTCAGTGCGTCACAATTTCAACAATAGCTTTAAATCTGTCAAGAATCAGAATAGTCATTTTCATTCACTCAAATCCATTGATGACCAAAAAAGTCCAGTGAACTAATGTGCCCCCTGTTCCTGAGGTATGGCCTTAAATAACATCAAGAAAACTTGATTTTAATTATTTGATCTTAAGAAAATTGTGTGAACCCTTATAATTTATACAAAGTTGTGGTTTATGAGGTCCAGATGATTCTCGGGTTCAAGTAAACGTTTGTACCAAAGTTGAAAGTTGTCCTTCCAGGTTTTCCTCAGATCCTGCAGTCATGACAATAAGATGGCATAAAAAGAAACAAGAGACTCAAGGAGTTCGGTCTACAAGGCTTTAATCTTACATAATGTAAATACAAGACAAAAGCTTGCCACACTCAAAGATGTTTCTTTACAAAGATGTAACCAGAAAGGTTGAAAAAAACCAAAAAAAAAAAAAAACCCCACACAACAAAGTTAGCTAAATGACCTGTTCCTGAGAAGCTGCAACAACCATTGCAACAAAAAAAAAAAAAGAAAAAAAAAAAGCTTGGAGCGAAACAATTTTCTGTTAAAGAGGTCTGGAATATTTACACAAAAATCCTACTTGTAGTTGTACTTCACAAAAATGCACACGCCCACTCATTAAGAGGAAGCTGTTTTTTAAAAAATGGAAAAAAAAAAATTTGTAAAGAACACAATGTTCACTTTTATTTAGGTTACAAAGTGAGAACAGTTATAGATGTGGAAGCCCTGCAGCGAAAGAGAAATAAACCGCTTTCCCTTTTTTGTCAAAAGTGGACAGCAAAGTAACCGGCGGGTAAGTCACAGCTGTAGTTTGGATGCAAAGTTAACTGTACACTGGCAGACTGCTCGCTGCATTGAAATGGCTTTAGACGTAGAAAACACTCAAAGGGTTTAAAGAGGCGTCCCACAACAGTCTGTGTTACCGAGACTGAAGAGACACTGTGCGTTTCGACAGAAAACCTGTAATACGGAAGCAGGTGTAAATGGTAAATAAAGATTCTTCAAAAAACTCAAATAGCACTGTATGTATGGTCTATGATGCTAAATACATTTTAATGTATTACATTAGCCTGAGTTATTTACAGTGCATGCATCAGTAGACTCTACACAGACACTTCTGAAGTGTTGCTGACAGAAAATGGACGAGTCCACATCGACAACCCGCAGAGAGGCAACAACTCTGTGAGGGACACAGCACGAGGGCGACAAGCACAGAAACAGGGAGGACTAAGCGTTTATGTACAGCTCTGAGCCGCCGCTAGTAGAAAGCTCATACATGAAGAAAAGTGAACATGGCTGCTTTTTTTTTGTTTGTTTTTTCCTGCCAAGTTACAGAAATCCCCTGAAGAAGCTTTTAGGTTATTGGAAATGTCACAGTCAAAAAAAGAAGTCTTTGTGGGTAAAGAAAAGCCCAACTCTTTGCACAATCTCTTATATTATGATATAAAACTACTATGAAAACTGCTGGAAGCAACCTGCAAACCCCAATAGGGAAGCCATGTAGCCTAAACCATTACATGTGCCACCTAAAAAACAAAACCAAACCTACTGTATGTAGAAATCAAAGCCCGAACATCACAAACAATCTCATCTCAGCATCAGTCGTACAAAACATGATAAAAAAATGACACCTCAGAAGCGAGGTGCACCAAAGAAGCACTTGAATATCCTCACACACCCCTCTCACTTGCACAGATGCTAAATATAATAATAATGATTTTAAAAATTTTGATATCTTAACATGCTATAACATCTCGCTGGCAGCATCGGCCCTCACACATGCTCGTCTGTTCTTCATCCTCTTCTTCCATGTAACAACCAAAGGATTTATTTATTCATTAGGAAAAATAAATGAATAAATCAACTGTTGTCTATTCGTCATCTGGCACCGCTCTTAAAAGAGAAGAGAACAAGGATGAATGACAATGGAAGGAAGGGGGGAGAAGAGAGGCCAGTATTAAGCAATGTTTCCATCAGCAACTGGCAGCTCTGAAGGCTGGTGTGTGGGACTACCAAGAAGTTATTGTAAAGTAGAATATCCAACATGAAGGCTGAGTGAGGCTTTAGGCTCCTCTCCCTTTACCTTCTTAGGTACCACATGGAAGGAAAGCCTCTGCTGTTTTACTCATTCTCACGTTATTGTGACTCAAATGAAAGCAGGTTTGTTCACCAAATACACTCACAATTATTCAAATCAAACCCCCTGACGGACTTTCATCACAGTGTAGGCTATACAGGGGTCTCATTCTCCCCTCTTCCTCCCCCTCTCTTACAGCTAAGGCCATCCCTCTCTTCAGCGGTACGGTAGGTTTGTATCCGGTCACATGGCAAAAGATCAGGTCTTAAAAATATCTATCTTTCTAAATATTGACACTGTTCGGTTTGCATGTCCTTTTGTGTATTTCGCATGTGTGTTTTCCTCGTCCCTTACAGTGGTCCGTATTTGTTTTCATATCGCCCCACAACGTTCTTGTAGCGGCCGCATTCCTTCCGCAGCTCGGCCACCTCCGTCCGCAGCGCCGTGTTCTCACGCTCCAGGAACGCAGCTCGGACAGTGATCTGGTTCTCCTTCAGCCTGCGGGCGTCGCGGGAACGTTTAGCCGCCACATTGTTCTTCTTCCTCCTCTGCCAGTATTTCTCATCCTGGGGGAGCAAAACAGAAAAGAAACAGCTTGCTTACTGTGTGTTCTTTATTCTAATCAACGCACTTCAGCCTGAATCTCACCCATGTTTGCCTAATCCTGCAAATATGGCTGACAGCCAAGCTCCTTTGTCCCTGTAAACAAAACCAGCGTTCTTCTCGAGGAGCAGGAAGCAGGGAAAAAAACTGATTTCAAGATTATAACATCGCTGAGTCATGGTGAGTCGCAGAACTCAACAGCAGATCCTTTTTCAAACCTCCAACACTGATGAAATTCCAAACCGCACAAAGATAAATAGAAAGTTTGTTTGTTTTAAAAACATTTCCTGTTTATTTCAGGCAGTGACTGTAAATGTTTTCTAGCGTTCCCGCCTTCAAAAATAAATGACATTTTTAAAAACAAGCTCACATGCCTCCCACTTTCATTTTTATCAGTTATTAACAGTAATCCCAAATTACCCCGATACATGCAAGTTTAGAGCGTGTATATTAGACACAGCATTGAATAAAGCGATGAGTGAATGATTAGAAAGTTGACATATAATTGCCAGTCTATTGGCATCAGCAATGTTTCTAGTGTGATTATACAACCCTACATGTTTGAGCTCCAACTGTCTTCCTGTTTTACCGATTTGCCACGAGGCACATAAACACAATGAAGCAGCCTGCTACACTGAAAGCGCATTTTTTTGTGGTCTTCCTCATCCAGTTGCCAGCATACCTTCTGTTCGTCGGGTACAAACACCTTCTTGGCCTTCTTAATCATAGGCTGTGGCTTGAGATCATCTTCAGAGAACTTGTGTTTGCGCGGGTCAAACAGTTCGCCCCCGGGCACGCTCGACAGGACCAAATCTGTAGGATCTGGCTCGTAGTTGACCTCAACCTCAATTTCTTCAGGGATGATGGGCTCAGGAGTCACCCTGTCCTCGTCAGTGGTCACCTCTGAGCACACAGATAAGAAACAAAAACAGAAATATGAGACACCAACTGTAAAGTCTGCCATCTCCAGTATGCGGCTGCACCAGCTTCTATTTCTGCTGTCCCGCCAGAATAGTTACCACCCACAGCTTGTTTCAGGATTAGGTGACATTGTTAGATCACACCATATCCTGTTTCGCTAACATAGTGACACAACCAAATATGAAATATAAGCATGCATTATTACCTCTATTTAGGACAATTCCAGCAGGGATTTTATACTTCTTATACAATTATACTTATCTACAAACTCTGTATTTTTATCCTTAGATTTTGTCAGAGTAGCTTTGCATGAATCACAGTTCAAACTAAGCCTTATCTTCTGTAAGCAACTTCCTTCTGGCCCCCATAAACACTCTGCTCTCTCTGACATCATACAGGGCCAAGAGGAGCCTCACCTGTAACAACATCACAGGTGATGTCAGAATCACTCTTTGTGATGATCACCACTTCCTCCTGACTCTTGTCCAGCTCCTGAATGGGCAGCAGAGTCAATGGAGACACTAGCTTGGTGATCTTTGTCTGTGCAGAGGACGTAGCCTTTTGGTTCTCCGTCTTCATGGCGTCTCCTTCTGGCGTGCCCTTTAAGTTCTCCTCTGGTGACGTGGGAATGCCATTCTCCATGAGGAACTCCTCCAGGTCCATGTACTCCAGGTGGAAGCTCTCACCATCATAGGGGATGGTTTTCTCCCAGATAGCTGGGGTCAGAGCGGCCGAAGGACCCATGTCACTCCCTCCTCCACCCAGGTCACCGGTGTCTCCAAGACACAGCTTTTCCTTGTCGGTGTCTGAAACAGGAAAGATACACATGAATATACACAGAGACACACACATATGGAGTTTTCACAAATATTATATTATATATATTTTGCTTTGACATAGAAAACATGGCTTTATAATGTATTCAGTGCTGAGAAAGAAGATTTTTTTTCTTCTCTCTGTTTCTACCCCAAACTATCCAGTGTGTTACAGTAAAATCTCCTCCCCCTCCCACTATCATCTGTCACTGTTCTGTAGAAAACTATTTTAAGTACCCTGACACCACTACATCCAGTATACAGTACAACAGCAGCAACAGTGAACGCCATTTAAGATGACTATGATTCAGTTATGCGGTTTTTAAACTGAAGGACTCATATCCACAGTAAACACACAGTGAGGGGGAAAAACAACCAGGCCGAGAATGTTATCACGCATATTTAAGTTCTTATTCACTTAAAACCAGGTTTTATCATCAAAATATTACTTTGTTTTAACCGGAGAAAGAGTGCCTCCTGTCAACAACAGCAAAATAATTGCATTTAAACTCAGGGGCGTGTCTAGAAAAGTCTGGATGCTGAGCAGAATCGGACCCAGGAGAAAAGAGGAGGCCTTTCTAGGGTACATAGCGACTGCAGCTAGCGCTGCAAAATTAATATGCCCTCAGAGGTGTTAGCACACGCAGCGCCAACCGTATACAGGCTGCTACACTGTTATGATAAGAAGACTGTTTTAATTATTATTTTTATTATTCGCCAGCCTCTTTATTCGGGTGAACTCGTTTTAGAGCCGATATCCGCCTCTTTCTCTTCGTCAGCTCTGCGCTTACCGTCGTCTCCGTCCAGTATATTCGGCGGAGGCATTTCCATTATTTTCTTCAAAACCAGCGGGAATGAACTCGGGGCCCCAGCGGCAGTCTCCACCGTGACGAGAAGTGGCTCTCCAGACATTTTTATAATTCTTTTTTATTGTCTCTTTATTATTCAAAGTTCACCGCGGAGCAAGTGCAAAAAAAAAGATGCAAACACGGCGGGTTAGCTCGTTAGCTTGATAACGCCAGCTCCTCAGCCCGCTGAACCGCCGTCACAGACTGCTTCAGAATCCACTCAAACGAATTTTATCCGCGATAGCATCCACTAGAGCTTCTCTAACCCACTTCCTCGGTAACCGTGACAGTCGAAAGGTTTGTTTTTTAGAACAAACCGCGCCTCCTTGTGAAAAAACCTCCTGTTGGCTTTGTGTTGATTGGCCGGCTGAGTCTGACCTCATGAATATTAATATTACAGCGCGAGGGGGCGTGTTCCTGAAAACTATCTGCGCTCTCATTGGTTGACCGAGTTATATACATGTTCACCTAAATAAGATATATAAAAAACTATTGCAACACGTATTTTAACCGAGTTTTTTCCCACCCTTATTCGGTTATTTAGCTTTCTTTCCAGTTCTTTTAATGTTATACGATCACATAAACACAGACAGCGAGGGTTTATAGCACCTTTTCTAAATTTACGAACAGGCAATAACTATAACCATCTAACCCAAATAAGATATTAATCAGAAATACTTGAAGATTATATTAATTGATATACTCTGACAGAAAAACCAAAAAGAAGAAAAAACTGCACAAAAAGTGGGACAAAAAGCTCGGATCATGTCCTGACTAGCAAAGCCTGCCCAGCTCACATGCAAACACACGTGCAGGTGCCGCTCTTACATATCGCCCGGTTTTGTCCAATGACGCCGCGATGTGTCTCTGTGGCTCACACGCAGGCGTGAGCAAGAAGGACGGCGCTGCAGTGCCAAAGTATTATTGGGCTGAGGAGCAGCACCTTGAGGTTTAGTTGGTGTGGGCTATGCTGCTGCAGCTAAGCAGAAGACCAAGGGGCAAAGATGTGCATGTCTGTGCTGTACCGCAGAAAGCTTAATCACGATCGTGGTCGCTGATAATTGTCCCACATCGCCTTTAAGCATACAGTAAACATTTTTTTTACTCCTGGTGAAAAAAGTGATGGTAAAAAATAAATAAATAAACAATAATCTGAATGATGTGGAAATTGAAGCAAATCATATCCTGCGGAGAAAGAAAGAGGATTTTTAAAATCTACATCCTGTTTTCTTATGCAAAAAGGCATTTAAATAGACACATGTTATTGCCCTCCAAAGTGTGCACTAACATGAAGCATTCAGTAAGGCAACCTATGAAAGGCAGCTACATGCATGCTTTCCTCACACAAGGCACAGTTTTATTGTCTTTAGTGGGGGAGGGAGTTTTTCTCCGTGTTTGTGTCACAGCGATAAAAACAAATACAATCCCCCAAGGTCATCTGCTATAGGTGGTCACACTGAACTTTGTCCCACTTATTATATATGCCACTTAACCACAATGATAAACTATTAGCTGCATTAACAAGTAGAACTAAAATCTTGTCTGTGCAAAATTAGGGAAACAAATTAGGAAAGTATCTGTTTGTGGTCTGTACAGCTCCATGTGATTTTAGACTACGGTCCAAAATAATAAGTGTGTGTAGAGAGTTTGCATTGGAGGTGCTGGACAAGACCCTATAAGAAACTAGTTTATTTGACCTTCATGTCATGTCCTCACATGTAGACAACTCCTACAACTTCCTAATCTAAAACATACCCCAGCTAAGAGTGGGAGAGAATAAAAGCATCTTTACAGTCCTCGCGTCAAAATCTTTGGCTTTGGAGCAACACACACCAAGACGAATGTGAGATCTGATCCATCCTGGTCATTTGCGTCTGTCTCATGGTACACACGGGTTCTATTTATGATCAGTATGTACGACAGGCAGTGCACGCCTGAACGTTATTATATATGTCATCATAAAATTTCTACGTCCATATAAGGATCTGTTTTATACTGACCCTTAGTGCAGTCCTTCATCATCCTCGCTCTGCCCCTCTGGTCATGTTAAATATTAGAATACACTATTGTAACAGTGTATATAGGACAGAAAGTTTGACAAGAATAAAAGGCCCAGCTAAAAGTTTGAGGATTTCAAAAATATAGCAATAAACCAAGGCTCAATTAATTTACACACAGCATCAATAATGCCTGTGCATAAACCAAAACGCTCTCTTTCGGTCTTTCAACACTTGGCGGAAGAATTTTCGAGCATGAAAGACATCAAAATTTTACTGGTAAGTCACACGTGAGTTTACAAAGAAGAAAAAGAAAAAACGTGAGCTGACCGAGCATGCTGCCTGACATGAAAGCAGTAAATCACCATCAAAGGTATTTTAAAGAAGGAACACAGCCCCTCTAGCAAGGAACAGCTGGTGAGTGGCTCATTCCCTGACCTCGATGGTGGGGAGGATTTAGTCTCTGATCAAAACTAAAGGTGGAAAATATGGAGCTCCTGAATCTCTCTAATGAAAGGTGCTCTGACTTGAGCTGCATTAAACTACTTAATTGGACACAGAGCAGCAGAGTACTCTCGCCTGCTGTAAATTTACCACTTGCTCTCTCATGGTCTGCAAAGACCGAACACCATTTTCTTCTACTTATACAGTTCAGGGAGCTTGAGGTGGGGCTGCAGACCATCTCAGTTGTCACAGGACAACAGGCAGACTCCTTGACAACCATTCACGCCACATTCATTACCTATGGACAAGTTAGAGTCAACTGTCAACTAACTATTGATTCATCATGCTGCATAAAGGGGCAGTTCACCCAAAAATTACATTTTAAAGCACTTGGAGCCTGAACCTAATCTAACTTCTCTCCTACAACAACAAGTCAAACATACTGTGCAGCAAAGCAACAACAACAACAACAAAAGGACTGCTTTTGCTTCACGAGTCATGTTAGTACTGTGATGGCCCCATTTAAAAACTCAGCCTGAGTGACTACTGTGCAGTCCTGTTAAATGGGGCAGATTTAGTCTCAATTTGAAGATATTATATCTCTGTGATCACTTACACGGAATGAAAACAGAGTCATTGCGTCGACCTCAAACGCCACCCACGCTGAGATTGTTGTGTTTGTGTTAAACACAAAACCAAAACGGTCAGCCTAAATTATATGAGGCATCATCTCCCAAGCAGGCTCACTTAAAGGGGCCACAGTGGTCTCACACACCTGCATGTTTCAGCAGTCACATACCAAACATGCTTTCCTGACTGAGACGTTGTCAAAGTGCAATTGTGCAGCAACAAAACCACCACAGGTCACAGAGGATCAGTGGGTGTTAGATACTGATCTGATTTGCAGGTCGATCTGAGTCCGCTTACTGGAGCTTTCAGCCAAAAGAGGCGGTGTTACTAATCCGTTACAACCACGAATGACAGCATTTTTATTAGCCTGCAACGCGATGATCATTAAAAACAGCAGGTGATCTTATTTTAGGGTGTTTAGCTTTATCAACATATCTCCTCTTTCACACTAAGCGGTCTTTACCACCGCAATGAAAGGATCAGTACCTGCTTTGTATGTGTTAGAGTATCGTTTTTTAAATTATAAGTGTCTATTTAGTAATTTAGTCCACGTTTTCTGTTAAATTCCTCCAACTTTTAGCTTCTAAATCCAGCCAAGGAGAAGCTCCTTGCTGTCTCATGCGGCTCAGCTGACGAGGATTACGCAACAAACACACAGTTTGCGCAAAAGTTCCCGAATTTCCTCAAAATCAGTTTGTCGCTTCAGATAAACGATCTACGTGGTAAATCTGTCTCTTAATTTTCGGAATTTTAACTTAACCAGAGCTACGTTTGGCTGTCACTTACCATTGTCGTCAAAGTTTGGAAGAGCGAACGGATGCTCAAGAAGAGCCCTGAAAATCTCTGGGATTTCAGTGGTCATGTTTTCTCCTGTGAAAGTGCACAATCCTGGAGGCCCGGGCAGTGCTTGAACGGGTGTGAGCGCTCCCGAAAAACGTCGGGAAATATTAGAACTTAGGCAGGTCTCACACTCTGAACTCGGCCGAAATTACTTAACGCGGCCCGCCCACTCCAGCTCCGCGCAGCCAATCGGCAGCGAGCATTCCCACGCAATCGACGGAAAGAACGCCCATTGGCCATACCTTATGCTAATCACAGCGCTGCCAGCCAATCCTGGGCCGCACCTGTGTTAGCGAAAGTTTAAAAAAAAAAAAAAACGTGACCCATAGCGACCCGTTACGTTATAAGTCGGGTACAACTGGTTTTAACCCCTACATGCTCCCCACGAGTGAAGAGACTTTAGTACGATTTGAGTTCGGTGTTTTGTTTTGTTTTTTTTTAAACATGGCGTATATTATCATAGAGTAACTCGCTTAGGGTCACCGTGTGGGGGACTTAGGAGCAAGCATGAGGCTAAATTTAAGCTAGCCCGCATTTACGTTCCAGTTATATGTCTGGAATAGCAATTATGTAAAGTATAGGCCTTGTAATGCTCGTCTATACACACGTTTTACACCAACTAAGACAGAAACAGTCCAATAAAGCTCCAGGGGCACGCCTCAGACCCCAGTGTGGCCCGCTGCAGCTTTGGTAAATGTGAGTGGAGGGGTTAAGTATTGGATTTTTAACTGTATTCTGCGAAAGCTGTAGCTTCCCACGGTCCCATGGTTTATAATACACCAGAGAAAACGAGTAATAGATTTTTTTAAAAATGACAGAAAAGTCTTTTCCCGTTTTTTCCCAGCATCTACTCTAACTTTATTATTGTTACTTTTTCTATAATTTACACATCTATTACTTAGATCAAGTCTAAAGAGTGCTGTGGACATATCTTTCATTTACTAGAGCGGGATCTCTTTATTATGCAGAAAAAGAGAGATGCTGTTGAAACGTAATCTCAGGAATTAATTGTGTAGTTTTCTATCTTCTTTACTTTCACTGGTCCGACCCACTTAAGATCAAAATGAGCTGCATGCGGCTCAGTGTAAAATGAGTTTGACACCCCTGTATTATACTAATTATGAACTTTTATGGAGTCTATTCATGCAGTTTATGTTTGCTGAGAGAAATGTCTAAATTAAAGGGCAGAGGAGAGTCTCCATTTAACTTTCACTGTGGCTCCAAAGTGCATCTAAGGCCTCAGACTGAAGAGCAGGCTCTGCAAAGGGTGTTTTGTAAGATCTCTGTAAGTCACGTGTAGGACTCGTTAAACTCTGAGCGTGGCAGTCAGACCGGTTTGTAATAAATCCTGTCACCATTAAGTTTCAGCGTTTCATATTTTGACTGCCACCAATCATACTCATGGATTAATGTCAGGGTGCTTAATTTTAAGGAATAGAATCCACTGGGTTTTGTTTTTTCTAAAAGTTTATTAAATGCTTTCAAGAGATTTGGTCCACATGTGTGATCATCAACTTCCAACCAGGGAGGAGAAAAGAGAAAAAGTCAAGAAGGGGAAAAAAATAACAACAAAATGTTGTTTTTAAAAAAGAAAAACATACAAAACAAACAAATAAACAGAGGCCTTGTTTTTTCCACTTCTTGCATCCCTGGTTTCCTCATTCGAAGTTGCCGAAAACAATAACCCAAAAAATAAAAAAAAATTCGAACCTTTTGAAAACTGATTCGTTCAGTCTTTTGTAGCTGTGTAGGTGTGTGTTGGTGCTGCCAAACACATGACACAAACTTCATCGGAGGGTGGGGGAGCCGGAGTGGCAAAGAGGCAACGGGATGGTAGGTCACTTGAATATTTCTTTTTGGAGCAGCAACTGGGCAGCGTGTAACGTCATTTCACTGCGGCAAGATGCATTAAAGTGAAGTGACTGGATCAGGACACTTTATCAGAACACACAACTTTGAAGTCAGGTGACATTCAGAAGAAGCATGCCTGTGTGAGCAACAAAATTCATTATTTGACCCCCTTTATTTTAAGAGGGGGGGTAGAGAAAAGTAATTTCTTCCACATATACGCGAGCAAATCTGGCTGTTTTATCAGATGCTTTGGCACCAGAATCCGTCACACGCTCGATAAGGTTGTGTCATGATTCGTCGGCTTTTAAACGGCACGCACACAACAAGCAGCCCAGACATTTGCTTCTTTGTTTCCCCAACCTCTCTCACAAACACTAGGGAGAGGAGCCTCACCTCAAATGATTTGCTCTCTTATTTAAACAGCAAAAACCTAAATCCAGATCGACAAATTTTAGTCTATGTTGGCCAAATGGGATTTTTAAAAAAACTCAAATTATATTTTCTTTGGGTGAGCGCCACTCTCCTTTATAGCCTGTCCCATTTAACTCTCAAAAGCAAGATGAGAACACATTTCTGACCACAGCACACTTTTCAACAGCCACGGAAAAAAAGACAGCCCATCATCTCTTATTCAGATTACCTTATAAGGGTGTCTAAGTATTATAATAGGTATCAAGTATCATATACTGTATATAGTAAGGAGGGTTATACAATAGGGGTATGTTATCATCTTATAGGTGAAGTATATTGAATAAGGCGCTATACGGGAGTATATAAGCCTCTGTGTATGCGGTCGTTTCCAGATCTGTCCTTGCCCGGTGAATCAGCTCAACCAAAGAGGCAAAGCAAAGGCAGTGAGCAGTGAGTTCTGCTGGTAGGATCAAACTGAGACACTGCAAGAAGGAAAGACGTTACAGTATATATACTTTAATCATCAACTATCTAGTTTTACCCTTTGGTCCTACCAGAAGATCTCAGATATAGCGCTCATTTACAAGTCTACAGCTGTTGGCAGCTGATAAATGAAATCTACCAGAATCTGTGTTTTCTGCTCACTGCCTTCACCCCCAAACAGAGCTGTGCACTAGCAGCATACACAGATGCATATTATATTCATACATGGATACATATATAAAGAGAGAGTTATACATTGCAATTAACATACATATATCAATAGCATATAGAAGAGAAATCGAAATAGCAATCATTATAGTCATCATATTCATCATAATACTAGGAGCAGTAGTAATACGATCCCTCGAAGAAGCTAATAAGAGGGCTGTTCCAGACAAGGCCTGATCTGCTGCCACGCGACCTGCCAGACTGACGTGCGAGCTGCGTTTTTGGTCAGCTCGTTCAGTGGTCAGCAACATCAGAAAACTCATGTAAAGTAAGTATCCTGTGGTTTGATGCTCTTGTTTCTTTAGGTCTCTCCTTTGCTCCTCTTAACCACAGCGTTCTCCTGTACTAGCAGAGTGTACAACTGGAAAATTACAGCATCCTGCAAATCCAGTTTACGCTGTTCTGATTGCGGAAAAAAAAACAAAACAACTTCAACTTGACTGACTTGTTTGACTTCTAGCCCTCTGCTCCAAGTGCAAATATTTGACCCTCTCGGTGATCCATCTCTCCACATTCAGCCACTTGTATCTAACCCTGTCTGGAACAACCCACACTGAAGGAAAACTTTTCAAAATAAAAAGAATCTTTAAAAAAAAAAAATTCACTATAGTCATCTAGTTCAGCGATACATGTCATATAGCAATACCTCAATAACAAGAAGTTCTATGTAATCAATACAGGTTTTCAGGTTATATATTTATTAAGCTTAACTGCTAAGTTATCAATTATTATTAGTAGTATAGCATTATTTGTAAATATGTATAATATGTATGTATCTGAATATAGACATACCTTCATCGTGTCTATCCACATTAAAGGCTAGAATAAGATGGCAACAGATATCCTGTGTGTGTGTGTGTGTGTGTGTGTGTGTGTGTGTGTGTGTGTGTGTGTCAGTCACATGTGGTGCTGTTTATAGGCACAATATGTGGTGTGAATTCTTTCCCCATCTCAAGCTAGCACGTTTCCCCCAGGCGGGCTATCGTTAGCTATCGGGAACAGATACATTTGGGCTCATATGAGGAACACCGGTCTCCATCTGAAGGATGTGGGAGTGCAACTGGTTTGTGATGAACTCAGCTGGACTGAAGGAATGCCCACTTGCCTTTGCATTCAAATCTTCTCAAACAATACAACTTTAAACTAGAAAAATATAGTTTCAATCATCCTTATTATATCTTTATGTTTAAGTTATTATTCATCTGGATGTCATTCTTTCATCTTGAACAACTACAAAGCTATTTTTTCCCCTCTTACAACTCAAATATTCTGCACAGGCAACATTTTCACTTTGCTTCAGTCCAAGTGAGATCATTACTTTTAAACAGCCACCCTCAGTCTGATCCATTACAGAAGGGCAACTCCAGATGGGATTGTGAAATGCTGCAGTCACTTTTCGGTAGCTCTCCAACACCAGCTTCACCCGTCTGTCAGCTGCATGCCAGTACAGTATTTTATGAAGAATATAGCCTCGAGGAAACTTAGCCATCAGCCTTGTGTACTTTAATCAAGGGGTTTGATCAACTATGTTGTGAAAGCATAATTTTACCTCCCTCTTTTGTCAGCCTGAGAGAAAATGACATTCAAGTTGACTCTCTGTGGGCAGCAGGTATAAGGTTACCAAGTAAGAATGTGTCTGTGCTCATCCCACTCAGGAAGCGTTGGTATGATAACACAACCAGCTACTAAGGGGCCTTTTTTTCTATAAAAGAGGGGCGAGAACTGCAATTAAACCGTTTTTGGGAAATAAACTTGCATACATTCCGGCACAGCAACATGTTACATGACTAATCTTCTCTTTATGAAGGCCCATGCAGGCATTACATTCATAGCTTCTACCAATATGGCAGACAATAGAACAAGGAACCGTGTAACTCTCCTTGGAAAACAAAAATGTTGCTCAGAAATCAATTGAATTTATTCTGATCCTCTCACTATATTCCCACAAAGGAAGAAGAGCAGGATTTGGTTGTTGCAGAGCTTAGCGAGGCATGTCCACCAGGAGCCTCTTTCTCCAATGCGTTACAGTTTCTTCACTTTTGATAGCCATTACAGCACTGAGAGCATTTGCCCGCTGGAATGGCGAGCATTTACTGGGTTTCTGAACTATCAGCGAGAAAAATGTTAGAGCTGCGACCAGCGCGCTCACCCAAGAACTGCTCCAGTGCAACAAGGATTTGGAAAAACAAAGAAACAACCAAAACAATGGATTCTGGTGGACAGAGCTGCTGTATGAAAACACTTGGGAACACTTACTTTAGTCAAAACAAAAAAAGCTGTCTCTGGAATTTCTGGGAACCTAAAGGAGTCATATTCTGACTGCAGCACGATGGGAAAACAAAAGGCTCATGTCCCGCACTGTATTTACAAAGCTTGAATTGGCTCCTGTGATTTGTGTGTAAAATGTTTGTGTGAGGGTGGGTTCAATTGTTTTTCATGTCAATTTGCTTTCTCGCTGCTGTCGAGATGTTAGAGAAGGTCAGACTGGTAAGATGACAGACTGTTCGGTTGTAGCTGGTGTGGCATGCCCATCTCTCTGATGCAGTTCGGCGGCGATTGGCTGCTTCTATTCAACACAGCTTTGCCTAAAGGTCGTCCCCGTCCGATAACTGCCGGCCTCCCTGAAATGACGCAAACCATCTGTTGTGTCACATGCCAACAAGCTGCACAGATGTGGCGCTTGATGCTGGCTCCAAACAGTCCCGACAGACTTTAACATTAAAAACCAACAGTAAGCACTAAGTTGTAGAAATGTGCCATGAGCATTAGCTGATGACTAATAATAATATAATAGCCCTTTTTCACTACAAGTACGACATAATGTGTGTGGCTTGTTATAGCAACAGGGCCAGCTGAATAGGTACTAAACAAAGTACATGGAAAAGTACACGGTACCAGGCACTGCCACCTAATGGAAAATCCTAAAATCTAAAACTATACCGTCAAAATGTGGAGACCAGAAGCCAAATGTTTTTGCCTTTCATATACAGTCTGTTGTTGCAATCTGCTCATCATCATATTTTGCTCAGTGGAGATTAAGAATAGGAAAATAAGCAAGGTTTGACCTCGGATATTGACGTCTTTTTAAACACTCACCATGGCTTCTGTGTAATCTGCTGTTATGGTGACCTGCTTGTCTTCTGGGGGCGGGGTCACAGCAGAGTTATCTGAGCGTCTGCTCTGATTGGTGAGCTGCAGCCACAGTTCATACATCTGCTGCATGTCTCTCACTAAAAGGATCGAGGGAAGACGGAAAATTATGATAATATCAGTAACCTTGAAGATGATAATCAGAAACAGTCAGTGCAAATGGAATACAAAAAAGAAAAGAATTAGAGGCTTTTATAGTGGCTGCAGTTGAGGACAAAGGGACGGTGGATATGAGAGCATGATAAGAAAATTAAAAACAGATCCAGCTAAACAAAGCCCGTTTTCACTAATGTAGTATTTTTCCCAAACTAAGTGGAAAATAGTGTCTGTTTTTTTTAGCATTATCTTTATAATAGTGACTACAGATAAACCTGTTTGTTTTGTTTTCATGAAAAGTGCATCTTGCATATAAATATCCATTAAATTTATTTAAAAAAGGAAAAGAATGAGAAGATCCAGCCATTTAGGGTCTGGACAGTCTGCCCCGGCTCGGTTTTGTTACAGTGGGATGAACTCAAAACAACAAACAAATAGAAGTTAATGGAGTTATACCTCCTTTAGATAAGTAACCTAATTCCATAATCCAAACAATTTTGGAAACCTGACTGCATTGTACTGCACATTTAGGGTCTTACATTCAGACGATCTAATAAAACAAAATTCAAGGACCTGCAGAAGTCTAGTTCTCAGAAGCAGCATGGGGGTGGAAATGTTATGGTTTGAGGTTTGTCAGCAGCCGCAGGGAATTAGATGGCTGCAGTTATTGAATAAACAACAAATTCTACATCACATCAAAGAGCTCTTGAAGTTAATGTGAGGTCTGAATGTTGGATCTCTCATTACTACACTAACTAACCCACCATGGCTCAATAAGGGACGCTGGTGGATAAGGGAATAAGCCCAAATTCAAATCCCATGCAAATGAAGTCATTTTGCATAATATAGTCTTAGTAGTATTGTCATTGTTATGTGCAGCTAAAGGCTGCAATACTTCTTTTTAGAGTGAAGGGTGCACTTTTCCCAACACAACAATAGTGTTTTTATTGGATAAAGAACCTAATCCTTAAAGGGATTAAATGTTTATTTGTCCCCGTCTCCATTTGACTTTTTCACATGACAAACTCCAACCTGAATCACTTAATCCACATATGAAAGTGTAAGGTGGAGCTCGCACACTGCTGCCTTTGTATATTTACAAGCTCTTAATGGCCTGATCTCAGTACAGTTGTCCTAGGCTGAACCAGAAGCTTACAGCTGTTGTTTTTCATGTACGTCCAGACGTCCCTCTCCTCAAGACTGTGGGCAAAAGAGCAGTTCCCAATATAGTGGCACTTCTTCTGCTTCATCACGTGCACGCACATCTGGGTGAAATATGTAAAGCAAAGATTCAAGTTTGTGAGTTACAAAAACGGCTGTGCCCCGAGGCAAAACCAGTCAGCTGGATTCTACATGTGATAGGTGGAGGGGCAGAAAGAGGGTGGAGTAAACATGAACTGAAGAGGAAAGAAAAACAGAGGAACTCACGTCATATTGCTGTGGATAGGTGCGGGAGAAGGGAAGAGGCCGAACAACAACCCACTTCTTCTTCTCAAATGACTTTACCAGCAACACCCGGCGTTCTTTCGTCCAGCTGAAGAAACAGAGAGCAAACATGGGAGCCTTAAAGATACCGTGACATAAAGTCATCAAACTTGCTAGACCACCTGAGAAAACACAGTCAGCACGTGTGCATGTGTGAATGGGGCCTCACCTGTGCCGTGCCTTGGCAGTACAGTACTTGAGGTTCTTGTCCGGCTCGTTGACCTGACCTTCTCTCCAGCACTGACCACACACAAACTTCATTTTCAGGTTGAGGGGGCGACCTCTTCCTGCTCCTAACCCACCCACTGGGCTCACACCACTGCCACCTATGCAATCTCCTCCTACTCCTACTCCACCACCCATTCCCCCAAGCCCTCCTACAGGAACACTGCTGCTTGGATGGGGTATATGGATGGGCTGAAACAAAACAAATTCATTCATTAAATATGAGAAAACAGAGGAATGAATTCCTGCATTACCCCTAGAAAGCTACAAAATGCACAAACTTAAAGACATTTATCCAATTTTGGGTCTAACCAGGAGTCTTAGACATTGTACACATTGGAAGAGAAAGTGAATGATATTCAACGTCGTTAAGTGACTTCGGACAAAATAACCATTGGTGACAAAAACTGGGCGAAACCCAAGAAAAACTTTTCTCAACTTCCAGGCAAGCAACTGAAGTGATTACCAATGAGAGGGAAGAATACCATTGCATAACGTAGTAGTAAATACATTACAGGGTCACCTAGGCAACCAGACCCTGGAGTATCTGCAATAGACCAGCTGTCAACTTCAAAGCAATGTGCAACGGAAAAATCACTTCTAGAGCGTATGAGCGACAAATTAAAGCACCAGTTCTAACCACCAAATACAACAGTTTCTTGTGCCCAGTTTTAGATAAATTAAATTAAATAAATATTAAATAAAATCACTACTGGTAGCATGAGGCGATATCTGGATCCTACAGAAATTGCACAGGTGGTCCAACTCCTTCAGGATAGCACATCATCATTGCCAGAAAGTTTGCCGTTTCTCCCAGCACAGTCTCGAGAGCATAGAGGAGTTTCCAAGAAGCAGTTACAGTGGGAGAGCTGGACAGGGCCATAGAAGCTCCTTGACCCATCACTAGGACCGGCATCTGCTCTTTTGTGCAAGAAGGAACAGGACGAAAACTGCCAGAGCTACAAAATGACCTACAGGAGGACTCTGGTGTAAATATCTTTCACCAAACAATCAGCACATGTCCCAAACATGAAAGGGTCTGGAGAAGCAGTGGAGAAGATTATCCTCCCTGTATCATCGTTTAGAATTAAAGGTCTGTTGGTGGGTTAGTGATGGTCTAAGGAGACATATCCATGAAGAAACACACAGAACTCAACAGAATTCAGGTATGAGGATGAATTCCTTGGATTCACTTTCAGACCCTACCCTGGTGCAGTTTCTTCGTCTGAACTAAATCCAAGCAGACACGTCTGGGATATTATGTTTCGGTCCATCTCACACTGCCAGCCTGAACTTTAGACTCTGCAGAGGAGCTCACAGATGCCCTCGCCCATCATCCATCTTCTCATTAGGAGCATGCCCCTACAGTGTCGGGCTGCATGTATCAAATGATGTGGCATTGTTTAATTCCTAACACATTACCCAGTGCATATCAGCGTAGATATCCAACAGGATTTTTTTCCCCCATTAAGATCTAACATGGTTTCAAAGTGTTCCTCTAATTTTTTTTACCATGTATTTAAAGACATTTAAAACTTTTTAAGGACTGTGATCACCCAAAATGTATCCAAATGTCTCAGGGGCTTTTACAGCCTCACCTTCTGCTGCTTCTGTGCATTCTGCTCCAGTCGTTGCCAGTGCCTCTTGGACTCTTGCACCATCTCTTCATGGGTGATACCTACAGGAAATGTTTGTCACAGCTCAGTGAAAGCATCTTTATTTGATGCTCAGTTAATAACTGCTGGTTAGTGCTGATTGTCATTGTGTTTACAACAGCTGCTTTTCCATAACATTCAAATATGTCAGACATTTGTCAAGAGTGGGCGCTATTATTAATGACTGTTTACTGGATTACATTTAATATCTTGAACAAATTAAAATTGCAGCTGAGTCTGGTTTCTACCTACCTGTGTCCTGCTGCAGAACCCAGCATTTGAGCTCTATGACAGAGTGCGCAAAGGAGCAACTGTCCTCACGCTGGCACCCATAGCGAACCTCATGCCGACAAATATCAAACTGGCAGAGCGGGTGAAGAGGACGCACCTTACTGTATCGCACATTGGCTGACCTTACCACATGCACCAGGCACCTGCAGGAGAAAGTAAGATTAAAGCACACGATGACACACTTGTCTCTTTTCTGTACAGTGACCAGCTTTTACCACTTAAAGAAAAAAATCAATCAGAATTTTATTAGAAAAAGCTAAACTGATTAGAAAACCAGTTACTTCAGCAAAGTGAAGACACGGTAAACCTGTTACACTCACTTGTTATCGTCAAACGGGTGTCGAGCTGTGAGATTTGAACAGACCGCCAAGTTTTCTTTGCTGCGTTTGCTGATGATGCGAGGTTTACTGTCAAAGCATTCCTGTTAAGAAAGAAAGTTAAGGCAGACGAGTGAAGATCCATTTCCACTTTTACAAACGCCAAAGAATCTAAAGAGGAAATGTATAGCAGACTGTGGTCTGACCTCACAGAGGAACATGAACATGCCCATGTGGAGCTGCAGAAGTCTGGTGACACTCAGTGCCCGCCTCTCTGTGCTGCCCAGAGGATCAAACAGCAGCTCTCGACTCAGAGCGCCTTTCCTCTCCTGAGTCCACACATCGATCTCCTCCTGGCAGTACGCAAACGTGCAGTTCTCCCCATACTGGCACTCCTGACGCTCCTGTACCTCTGTGGGACCAGGCAGAGAGAGAATACTCAACAGAATATAAATGTAATGGTGATCAAATGTGTATCTGATAGATTACATATTCCAGCGTTAACTCCCCACGGGAAACATACCCTTACAGAGTACAAAAGCCCCCAGGAAATTGTTCCGTGCAGGCCGGGGCCGAATCCTCTTCCAGGTGGGGTCGTCTGAATTTTTGAGACGACACAGCAGCACATCTCTTTTACAGCGATGTGCTGCCTCTGGCTGATACTTATAGTCCATCACTCGTGGACCTGAGTAGGAGGAAGAAATAGTTAGATACTGATTATTTCAAAAAGAGCAATAAGTGGTCTTCTGTTAACATCTTGTCAGCAACTAAGTTAAAAATTCCCCAAGAAATGTACGGCAATTCATACATTAGACACAGTGATGCTGCAACACCCTACTGTGAACATTCAGAAAATTCAGGACAAAGGACAGCATGTCAAAGGCTGGTAATACAAACCTATTCTGCTGTAACAGGCATGACAGGCCTGCCGAAACTCGTGTGTGGCAGCCAGAGGATTCCTGGAGAGCAGAGACAGGTTGGTCCCTGCTGGACCATTCTGAAAAAGAAGAGTAGAAAGAGATGTGATATAAAAGAAAGACAATGTAAATAAACAACTAAAAAATAAAATGGATTTCTTGTAACAGATATGTGTGTTTTGCTTACTGCATGTGCACTGTGGTTGCGCATTCCAGGAATGAAGCTGTGACACACTCGTCCCCCTGAAGAACACAGACAAGGACACTGATGTCAGACTTCACATTGTATTGTTGCTGACTCACACCGTCTGCTGATGATGCATATCTCAGGTTAAAGCCAGCTCCCTAGAAACTGTGCTCTGGCAGATAAGCAACTTAAAATTAGAGATGGCACGATACCACTTTTTTATGTCCGATACCGATACCGATATCATAAATTTGGATATCTGCCGATACCGATATGAATCCGATATAGTGTTTTTTAATCAACAAAACTGTTTTTTAAAATATCTTGCTGCATTTTGCAAGTCTGCAAGTTCATACTCAAGTTTAAAACAACAACTACACTAAAGCTATTCTGTTATACCTGTATACAAAAAAAATATTTCATAGTTCAGCAATACTGATCAATCTAATAAACTTAAACCTACACCATCCTCCCTATTCTGGTATTTTAAAGAGTACTTAGCGTAAATATTAAGCAACCTAACTAATAGGGTTCCAACTCCCAGCAACAACAAAAATAAATAAATAAAAAATAGGGAACCACCCCTCACGCGCCACCTCATGATGCTTAGTCGACGTAATCAACCTTAATTTGATGCAGTGTGAAAAAAAATGCACAGAAATCAATTATTTTTCAAGAAATATTAAATAGATTCAACATCTTTCTTCAACAAAATTGCAGACTGCACAGATGGTACCTTCCCAAAGGAAAAAGTACTATAGCTTACTAGGGTATATATATTAGACTTAATAGTCACTATATACAGTAATTGACTTCTATTCATTTTACATCAAATTAAAACTTTGGGTGTCAGATAATTATTTATTAAAAGCTAGACATTTTAAATGAGAATAAGAAAGAAAAGTATGTCTTTGTGCCCCCTTTTCCCTGTTCATGCCCTATCGGCCCCCCTGGCTAAACTTTGCTAGATCCGCCCCTGCACAGTTACCAGCCGTCAGCTACGTAGAAAAAGATCCTCGAGTAGAAAGTAATATTAAATAAATTCTAACAACAGCTTATCAAGCTTAAACGTGCTGCTGTTGTTCAGCCGCTGGTTTCCTCTTTATGGCGCAAAGTGGGCCAAAAACAAACAAGAGAGATGGACTCACGACAGAAAAGCCGATCAGCTGATCATTAAGCAGTTTCACGATTGAAGTAGCAGCCGGAGAGCGAGAGGCAGTCGCTCGTTAAGATTAACACAGGAATGCTTTACAAACATTCAGAGATGGACTTACACACTTGCTTTACTTCTCTCGGGGATAACTTTGTCGGAGATGAAATGCCAGGTTGCTAGCGAAGCTCCAAATGCTATCCAGACCACCGACAGGTCCGGCATGCCACAGCCGCTCTATCACGTGATGCATACTGCTCCGACGTGCTAACGTTCTGAGGTGAGTTACGGCGTGTTGCAAGTTTTGTGAGGTGCTTTCGTGATATTTAATGGATCGGATTACATTTTTTATTTTTCTCCGATATCCGATCCAGTAATTTAGGTCAGTATCGGACCAATACCGATACGTAATATTGGATCGGTCCATCTCTACTTAAAATCATTGTACTGGGTCAAATTTAATTAATGTGCATCCTATTGGTATGGGGTAATATCGTCTATACTGTACTTAAATCACAGTTGGCATGCTTATCGACACACTTTCATTCCTGCAGCTGCACTAAGTCATTTTAAGTGCAAACCATCAGATCCTAAACTGCATAAGCATCCTTATGCACATAAGCATTCCATGTGCAATTTATTTTAAACCCTTAAATGCTTTTTCTTCACAAAAGTTTTTTACTTAGATCAACATGTGTTGTCAAGCAGCAAACCATTCATGAAAACTTTCCCTTTCCGCTCACCAGGGAGAGTGTACTCTGACAATGAGTCGAGTCCCCCAGCGGCGACTCCTGCCTTCCCTTCTCCTTCCATAGACGTCGTGGAAAAGCCTCCCAGTGCGTCCTGCGCCTGGGTGGAGCCCTGGTCCCGCAGCGACGAGTAAGCTTCCAGAGGAGGAATGTCGCTGATTGAAGAGCTAAAAAAGGCTTGGGAAAGCTGGGATGAAGGGGCTGGAAGGCTGGGTGAGTAAGGAGGCCGGAGACCAACTGCTGTGTTGGGCAGGTTTGTGGGAATAGCACCCACTGGAGTCTGGAGGAGACACAGGAATATGCTGAGTTTAGATCATTCCTGGTGAAATAAAAGGGTTAGAAATACTGTCCAGTTTAGTGACAGTGCCAAGTCATATCGTTTTTTCCTGCACTCACCTCACTGACTTTCTTGGGGATGGATTCTAACAAGCTGTCTAGCTCATCCTTAATAACACTACTGCTGCATTCATCCATGTGCTCTGACACCGGGACCGAGTACTGCATGGGAGGCACCTGGCTGCTGGGGCTCTCTGAGAGGTCAGTGCACGAGGTTACCACAGTGGTCGTTGGGTCATCGCTGACTGGAATAGGAGTAGCCAAAGGAGCGGGGATGCACTGTGCGCTGGAGATGTCTGCTGGGGAGGAGAAATAAGAACATAACTGTCAGAAACAAGTGGGGCTGGGGATGAGCAGGTAAGTTCAACATGTGGCAGCCTGACATACCTGGTGCAATGTCACCCAGAGATTCAATTCCATTGGAGGACATCTAAAGAAAAGAGGAACCCATCAGGCTCTCACTCAGCCACTTCATTATATTACAAACTTTACACAGTGACAGCAGCACGTACCTCTCCAGTGGGTGTGGAAGTCTCTCCATGACTGTCACCTTCAGTGGCCGTAGACTCCGTTTGTGGGCTGACGTAGGCCTTACGACCCTTTAGTCCCAGTTTGTTGGCTAGATCCTGAGCCAGATCACTCACCTGTCTGTCCTGGAAGATTAATTATTAAAAAAAAAAAAAGATGCTCAGAATAGGTAAAAGCCATGAAGTTATCATATCAGTAGCACAATATTCACACAGTATTCCATTCCGCTTCAAAATTAAATGATAAGTCTTTGTTTTAAGTGGTGGCATACATTTGGTGCTGTGAGGAGACATTTGGTTCCACATGTGTAAGCCTCTCTGAGTTGTCCCATCTCCCTCAGACAGAGCGCTTTGCGGTACAGAGCCCTGCGACTTCCTTCTGACACACACAGTGCGCTGTCACAGTCCTGAACGCCGCGATCGTACTCCCTCTGAGTCAGAAAAACACAGGAAAAGTTATAACCTATACCTCCACCAAAGGTGATTTAATAAGGTACAATTACATGTAATGATAATTCTACACCAATCTTGAAACTTGTATCTACAGGTTTACTTGAGACTTCACTCTCTACAGATTTCGAGTCTTCCACATGAACACATCTTTAAGTACTTTGGGAGGTAACACATCCATCCCACTCCCATTCTTTCTCACCATCTGGTAGTAGGCAGCAGCCCTGTTGACGTAGAGGCTCTCGAGCAGCTCATGGGGGATGACGAGAGCCTCAGCCTGGGCGTAGCGAGCAACACTGATCCCCTCTCCATACTGCTGGGTCGCTTGATGCCAGTCTCCATCCCGAAAACAAGAATTCCCTTCATCCAGCAAGTTACACACCAACTGAGTGAGAAATGCCTGAAAGGGATGTGTAAGAAGTGGGTAAAATGATTGAATGAGCATTGAAATGAGGAGACATAAACAAAACAAAAAAGACAGGCAATATTAGACAGAAAGAAAAGTAAACGAATGTGGAATAAGAAGAGGAATGCGTAACAGACTGAGGACAAAATTAAAAAATGTCTGAACTCAAGTTTACACCTTGGCCTGGGTAAAATTAGAACAAAATGTGGGTACTGTCATGTGGCAGTCTGCGTGTAAATATTACATAAACAAAATGGTGATAATGAAGCTCCAAAAAAAGCATAAACCAGATCAACACATACCTCATAACTCTCTGGCTCTGGGAAAGGCAATGAAGACCTATGGATAGGAAAGGAGAGGTGTCAAACATCTACACGTGCAAAATTTATATACTTTGGTATGAAATCACTGGTGGTCTCCAGATATTTCTCTCTTACTGGATAAAGCTCATGGCCTTCTGAATCTCCTCTCTTCGTTTCTGCCGTTCAGGATCCATATCCTAAATGTGAAGACAAGATTGACTTGCACCTATTTTTGTTTTGTTTTTTTCTGAACAACAATGTTTACAGCTTTGACAGCGGCAGCCTAAGCATCGCTCTTTGCTACACATCTGTGTCCCGTCCTACGCCAAGGCCTGGCACTACAACATGCTAGACAAACAGCGGGGTCAGCTCACGGTGAAGCCTGCCATAATTGATGTTAGTGGGGTGAACATTTAGCGTAACCGGGGAATGAGACTCTACGCAAGAAATAACATTAATCGACGTAAAAACTGCGGACATTCTTTAAAGGGGGGCATTTAAACGCCCCGTAGATGTTTTCAACGACAACCAAAACAATGTTGGGACTATGATGAGGATAGCTAACGTTAGCGTGTCATGTGAACGTGTTTCTCAGCTCGTACTGAATGTTGCACCATCAGATAAGAATATATATAAGACATGCAGCTTTAGTCGGGTCAGCTACTAATGCAGTTAACGCTGAAAACCACTACATGAGTGTTTCTACCGATATTTGGGATTAGCCACTGGACGAAACTAGCTAATTCGGCTACATGCTAATCACTGTAACTTAGCCGTAGTAAAGAGGAGAAAAGCAAAGGGAGCTTTGAAAACTGTTTAATTCCTATAGAAGTCACTCGCATCGTACAGTCTCGTTTAGCTAGTTAAGGTGACACACATAAAGGGGCATTGGACGAAAGCAGAGTTACCTAGCTACCGGGTAAGTAAGCTGACTTCATTTACTAGTGGAGCTAAAGCTAACAGCTAAACCCTGTCCAGACAGAGCACGGCAACTCACCGAGTTCAGTTGCTGCGCTTTTCAAAATCACAGATACCTTCATGCAGCGTTGGCGATAACGATGAGAAAAACCAGCCAATTATCAATACATAACCTTGCGCATATTTTTACGTTTAGTGTTCCTGTCATTGGTGTGTGGACGGAGCGACTTTTCCAGCTATTGCTACGGCTGCTGGTAGATACAACTCAACTACTGGCTACCGCTGCTAGCTGTTATGGCCAGTGCAGTATGGCAACAAGTATCCAGACACAAGAGACCTATGACCGCAGGAGGGCAGCAAAAACTGTGTCAAACTGTGTGTGTTGGTAAATTACTACCGTTCCCCTACGATGTTATGTGCAGAAGTCTTGAGCCACCCCTTATATCTTTGCATTTCCTTCCAGGAACTAGATCTTCTTGTAACGAGTAATCAGTGATCCTTCATTCACTGCTTTATCACTCATTTCCAGTTCAGTACTTGCAGCTGACCATTTTCAGAGGAACACTATATTTGTTTGTTAACCCATTTAACACTGACCTGTGAATCATTCAAGCGTACTAAAGGCAACAAACTCAAGAGAAGAGTTAGATTTGTCAACACATAACAGACAATGTAGCAAAGAACCTATTTTAAATTGTACCTTTAGTTACTTTGTTGCTAGCTGAATACGACATATAACTTGTTCTCATTTCTTTAGAGAATTTCTTCTTATTTACTCTTTAAAGAGATAAGAGTAGGTCAGGACTTTTGCATACTACCGTATATAGTTCATGTACCCGGACTTCTTCATCATTAATATTTTAATTTATTAATTACGTGAAGAAGAAAAAAACTTTAGTCTTTATGCACAATTCATTAATAATCAGAATCAGAATCAGAATACTTTATTGATCCCTGGGGGAAATTATTTTTTGTTACAGTGCTCCATTTTAAACCAACATTAAGACAAGACAGACAATACACTAACTAAGAATAGTACAATATATACATATATATACATACATACATACATAAGTCACTCATAAATAAATAGTTGGAAAAGAAACATGTGTAGTTGTAGCAGCAAACAGTGTGTTAAGTGGATGCGTTGTACAGGGAGATGGCCACAGGCAGGAATGATTTCCTGTGTCGTTCAGTGGTGCTTTTCGGTAATCTCAGTCTCTCACTGAACGTGCTCCTGTGACTGACCAGCATGTCATGGAGTGGGTGGGAGGTGTTATCCAACATTGTCTTTATCTTGGACAGCATCCGCCTCTCCGACACCACCTTGAGGGAGTCCAGCTCCATCCCCACAACATTGCTGGCCTTACGGATCAGTTTATTAAGTCTGTTGGCATCTGCGACCCTCAGCCTGCTCCCCCAGCATGCAACAGCATAGAGGATCGCACTGGCCACAACAGACTCATAGAAAATCCTCAGCATTTTCTGGCAGATGTTGAAGGACCTCAGTCGCCTCAAAAAATAGAGACGACTCTGGCCCTTCCTGTAAAGTGCTGTGGTGTTTTTAGCCCAGTCCAGTTTATTGTCAATGTGTACTCCAAGGTATTTATAGTCCTCCACAATGTCAACACTGACCCCCTGAATTGAAACAGGGGTCAAGTGTTTCCTGGTCTTCCTGAAGTCCACGATCAGTTCCTTGGTCTTTGCCACGTTGAGCTGCAGATGATTCTGCTCACACCACGTGACAAAGGAGTCGACCACAGCCCGGTACTCTGTCTCATCATCCCTGCTGATGCATCCAACCACCGCAGAGTCATCAGAAAACTTCTGAAGATGGCATGTCTCTGTGCAGTGGCTGAAGTCTGTGGTGTAGAGGGTGAAGAGGAAGGGGGAGAGGACAGCCCCCTGTGGTGCCCCTGTGTTGCTGATCACCTTGTCAGACACACACTGTGGGAGACGTACATATTGTGGTCTTCCTGTCAGGTAATCAACAATCCAGGACACCAGAGAAGCATCCACCTGCATCGCTGCTAACTTATCACCCAGGAGGGTCGGCCTGATGGTGTTGAAAGCACTGGAAAAGTCAAAAAACATGACCCTCACAGTGCTCGCCGGCTGGTCCAGATGGGTGTAGACACGATTGAGCAGGTAGATGATGGCGTCCTCAGTTCCGAGACGAGGCTGATAAGCGAACTGAAGGGGATCCAGGTGTGGTCTTACTATGGGTCGCAGCTGGTCCAGGATGAGCCTTTCCAGGGTCTTCATGATGTGGGAGGTCAATGCCACGGGCCTGTAATCCTGGGGGCCACTGGGACGTGGCGTCTTTGGTACAGGGACGAGGCATGATGTCTTCCACATCACCGGGACCCTCTGCAGACTCAGACTCAGCATAAACAATTTATGAAAGACTCCACACAGCTGGGGGGCACAGGTCTTGAGGACAAGGGGACTCACTCCGTCTGGTCCAGCAGACTTGCCTGAGTGAAGTCTCCTCATTTGCATCTCAACCTGGTATTGAGTGAAGGTGATGGGTGGGGGAGGGGTGTCAGGAATCTCACAGGAGGCAACAGCGCCATGTGAAGAGAGAGGCTGGCACAGTGGTGTGGTTCTGGATTCCAGGCTGACTACAGGTGAGGTTGTGGGGGTGGGAGCAGACACTGTGGTGTCGAATCTATTGAAAAACAGAAAAACAAAAAAATAATAATAAGTTGTGCATCTTACAAATTAAGTAAAATGCTACAAATCAAGAAACACAGAAGGAATACACGGGTTTTCCTCTGATATGGGTGACCTGATTGGGTTGGACCAAATATAAAGAACTATATGCGTCAAATTAATAAACACATATCGTCATACATAAAATACATATATATATATATATATTTTTAATTTCAATACATTTTGGTCTCATGGACTATTTTGTCCAGCATGAGGTCATGCTCGTGATGTCATCACAGCTCATTAAAGGGTTCACCTAGACATTTGGAGTCATTATTTTTGTTCTTAGCTGTCTCTGTCTGTGCGGGCCTTTACATTTTGGCATGAAGGGGACAGAGGTCTGCCTACGTGGGTCACCTTCTTTATCCTGTGAGGAGCTCCCGGGCCTACCGAAAGCTTCTCCACATTGACTCACAAAGCAACCCTATTAGTTATAACGTGAATGAGTCAGGACACCAGCCAATTCCAAAGCCTGTCCTGTGAGTTTTTGAACTTCTTTGTAGAAACAAAGAACATTTTCAGCTATTGTTTACTCTTTCAAATATTGAATTACATTTAATCTTTAACAAGCGTGTTTCCACCACTTGGAAAATAAAAATTGCCTCACCAACTCAATTTTTGTGCCAATATTGGAATTTTGATATAATAACCTGAACGTTTGACTCGTGGAAGGCTTTTTTTCATTGGTAAAAACAATCTTCATTTACTGGTTTAAGCATAGAGAAGAAAAGACAACGCTCAAACTCAAACCGAGGCCTCAAACGGCAGAGACAAGAGGAAAACAGCAGATGGCGATAATACTCAGACGCTGACAAAATCCACGAAGAAAAAAAAAATCCAGGCAGCGTGACGTCACGGCATTTAGCAACCGGCGCGCGGAAGAAGCGGCGTGTTGTCGCTTTATTTACCATTTGGTAAGCTTCTCTAGTTTGAAAAGTCGTCTGCGTTTTGAAGACAGTCGTGTGTCTCATAGACAAGATGATTTTCCTCAAACAGACAGAAAAAACACTCAGTTTAGTGTAGTTTAGTTTAGTCAGCGTTTATCTTGTTGCGCACTACTACTAGTTAGCACAGAACAGCTAAATAGCTAACTTGGTTGTTGACAGTACTTTTTTGACGTTTCTGTAACGCTGAATGTTCTTAACTCTTACTGAACAGCATTTGGCTTTTTTGTGTCTGCGCTTGCATTTATTCTTATTTATGTTGCTGGATAAGCTTATAAAATGTGTCGCTTTCCCCTTCTCCGTAATTTGTGGATGTTTCTAGAGTCACTATGGCTTCAGATGACATTGCTCAGCTGGCTGATGCTCTCTCTAAGACCCATGTTGGTGATGGAGAGTTGAGCTACAAAGGCCTTGGACTGAAGCTTGACAATGCAGAATCAGGTGAGAATATGTAGCTCTATTTTTTTTATTTTTTTTGCTGTTATTCCCTTGTGTGTGCTGTAGACATGAAGGTGATCCTTGTTGACTGCTTAAATCTGACAAATTGATCCCTGTGCTTTCAGCGGAGCAGCTGGCCCGAGACATCAAGCAGTACCAGGGTTTGAGAGCTCTACGCCTAGAAGGAAACACTCTGGGAGTTGAAGCTGCCCAAGCCATTGCAAAGGCTCTGGAGAACAAAGACATGCTTCAGGTGCTTTCATAGTTCACCATTTCCCATCATAGTAAAGGATCATTTATCATTAGGATTTGATTGTTAGTAAAAAACCTTTTCAGATTATTTGTCTTAGTAATCTAATATTTCAAGTGTGTTTCAAACTACAACCAGTTTTGTTTAGTTGAAATATTTCATCAAAATTCTTCCATCTTGAATATACAATACTGTTACATTCCAACAGCATTTATACTTTACACTCTCCTGCAGTGTGGTACATTCTGTTAACTGTTCCCATTTTTGGTGTCTTTCAGAGATGCTACTGGAGTGACATGTTCACTGGAAGACTACGCTCTGAAATCCCACCAGCCCTGGTGAGAAGCCACTGAGTTACACCCCCAATAAAAGGAAGAATCCATCCTCTTTCATACTCTTGAACTGTTAAATATTCCTTTCATGCATGAATTATGAAAACCTCAATCAGGGTTTTTTAGTATTTTTATTCATCTTTAGGCATGAAAAAAAGGTTTTTGAACTTAATTTTTTTAAACATGTACTTTTCAAAGAGTTTTTTTTTTTTTGCATGTCACTGCAATGTGTCACTGGTGGAAGGGTATGAAGTGACACATCAGTGTCCAACGTAGTGGTGGTTTATGTGCAATCAGCACTGACACAAATACAAGAAAACAGCCTTTGAATAGCTGTCCACTGTAGTGACCACTATGCGTGAAAGGGATATCACATCAGTTTTCTGTGTATGAATGTTGATGTTCTTTTACGCTTCCTGAAATTTTCTTGTGTTCATACATGCACAATCTAATGTGCTTTATACTGTTCTGTATTTTTGTCTATTCTTGTGCTTCAGAGGTCCATGGGGAGTGCAATATTGAGTGCAGGGGCCAGGCTGACTGAGCTGGACCTGAGTGATAATGCTTTTGGGCCAGATGGTGTCAAAGGAATCGAGCAGCTGCTTAAGAGCCCCTCCTGCCACACCATGAGGGAGCTAAAGCTCAACAATTGTGGTATGGGGATTGGTGGAGGAAAGGTGAGCTCTCAAACAGCTTTGTCAAATAATATATAGACAAAGACACACATTTATTTATGTTAGTTGCCCATCAATCACACCCTGATTGTCTTGTTTTAAATTTGCTATGGTTGTGTACAGAGGCACAGGCTCAAATTATGTACGTAAATGTTGGCTTTTTAATGTAGTTAACAGATTTTTTAAAATGTAACACTTTATTGTATATTTGCATTATAGTTCTAACAGCATCCATGTTTGTATGTTTAATATAGATCTTGGCTGAAGCCCTGATTGAGTGCCACAGACAGTCATCGTCTCTTGGAGCTCCACTTAGACTAAGAGTGTTTATAGCAGGGAGGAACCGCCTGGAAAATGAAGGAGCTAGCGCCTTGGCTAAGGCCTTTCAGGTACAAAATACTCCCACCTTGTTCAGTTTTACATTACCGTAAATGTGACGTGTAGTAAATGTAATGATATTATGGACTTTTGATTTGGGAGGAACAAAGACCATTTCTGTTTTATGATGCAGTTTCTTCCTCGCTTTCACAACAGCTGATGGGCAGCCTTGAAGAGATTCACATGCCCCAGAATGGAATAAACTACTCAGGTGTGATGGCGTTAGCTTCAGCCATTCGACATAACCCAGAGCTTCGAGTCCTCAACCTCAATGACAACACTTTCACCAAGAAGGGCTCGCTGCCCATGGCACAGGTGAGATCCTTTTTTTTTTTTTTCAGCAACTTTCTGTAAGCAGAGAGGACCTTTATCCGGTGTTTGACTGTGTCCCCGAATTCACTTGGCCTTATAGGCTCTGAGGCATCTCAGGAACATCCAAGTGATCAATTTTGGTGACTGTCTGGTCCGTTCTGAGGGAGCTGTCGCCCTCGCTGCAGTCCTGAGAGAAGGACTGCCAATCCTCAAGGTCAGTGTACGATCGCAGCTCAGGACTTGGTTTCCCTTTGTGTCTCTTCCATCTCACAGTGCTCTCTCATGCAACTTTTTTTCCAGGAGCTTAATCTGTCATTTGGTGAGATCACTGAAGCAGCAGCACTAGTGGTGGCTCAGGCTGTTGCAGACAAAGCTGATATGGAGAAATTGGATCTGAACGGTATGCACATTGACCATGAAATGGGTCTTTATGTGTTTGGAGAAAGAAGGTCCAGGTTGATTGAACAATGCTGCAGAAATGTAAAATAAAAAGACATTTTTAGTTTGAAACTGGTTTTGTTTGTGGCTGATAGGTAACTGTCTTGGAGAGGAGGGCTGTGAGGCTTTGAGAGAGGCTATGGAGAACATGAACAAAGGAGACGTGCTCGAGTCACTCAGGTAACGCAGGCTTTAAAATTCCATAATCATTTTTAGTGTTTAACTGCACAAACATGCAAACAATAGATTTAAAACTTTCACTGCTACAGTGATGATGAGGGAGATGAGGGTGATGAAGATGACAGTGGAAACGATGATGATGACGACAATGATGATGATGATGTCAGTGATGACTGCAATGAAGAGAATGAAGAGGGCAGTGAAAACGGCATAACAACAAATGGAAATAGTCCTGTTTCGCCTAACAGTCCTGTAAGTTGAAGCTTTATTAGACGAACAGTTGCTTTCATGTGATTGTTGATCAGTTAGTTACTTCACATAAACTGGGAAATGAAAAGAGTTCTCAGTGATGTCTCGATGTTCGTCCACAGGCGGAGATCACGTCGTTCCTCAGCTGCCCCTCTGCAGAACAGCTTCTCCAGCTGGGACAGTTGAGGACACACCTTCAGCAAGAGGTTACATGTTTTTAAGTAGTCAGTAGTAAGTGTTTGTAGCATGTTGGTGTTGGCGTGTTTTACTTTGCTGGAATGGGTTTAACCTGTTGCTGTCTTCTCACCAGGTCGATGCATCTGAGCCACAGAAAGCTGCTGATGTCATTCTGAAAATCGGTTCCCTATATAGTGAAGATCCGGAGACCAAGGCCGCTGTTCTGGATACTATCGGTGAATAAAGTCACACTTACATTAGACTGATTCTGCTCCTCATTAGTCCCACATTTGCAGGATTCAAAGTTCAAAATAATCCTTATTTGTCTTATATTGGACCTTGGTGCCACCTCTCAGTTCATCAAAAACAAGCTCCTCTTAATTTAAGCCAACTTTCTTCTGATTGGCTGCCCCTCACAAACAAAAGGATTAAACAGCAGGTGGAGCTTTTCTGCTCACAGCTACAGCTGTGTGTCTGAGATGACCATGATTGATTGAGATGACTGCATAAAGAGCCAAAAGTAGGAAAACTGAAGTCTGAGCTTTTAACATACAAGGATCATCAGCACAGACACTGCTGTCATTGTTTGAAACTTTTAATATGAGCAGGCATCATTGGAACAGTTTATATATGACTAATTAATGAGAACAACCAAATTGGGTCCTCTGTCACTTTATAGTCAAACATTGAAATGCAACACAGCACACCCTTTTCAAAGCTTTGGCATGCAGAGATTACTCAAATATAATTGCACTGAGTGGGCTGCTTATTAGTGAGGACGTCAAGGTGCAGTTTCTCTCTTGTGCTGTCCTCTTTTTCATGTGGATAGCTTCTATTCTCTGAGATTCTGACATGCAGTGTGTCACTGCGCTCCACAGATGCAATGTTGAAGAAGCTCCTCTCTGGCTCCACCCTCCAGTCATACTGCTTCCTCTCCACACTGCTGGTCATGATGGGACTACTCAAGGTAAAGCTTCGCTGCAGTGCTTCCTATTATGTAACACTTCACGAGAAACTATAAACACAATATCAGTCATTTATATGCACAGAATAGGTTCAGCAGGGCTCCAAATCTGCTGGCAGAGATTAGACATCCAAATATTTAAGGAACTTCAGCGATCCATAATTCTGTTATATCTCAGAATTTATCTTAAGAGAGCCATAATACTTGATATTTACTAGTACTGTGTGATTGATCCAATACCGAGTAAATACAAGGTAAGTATTGATGATGCTGATACTTTTAACTTGTAAAGGCAGCTTGTGTGGGGAGAGCAGTGTCTCATGAGTTCTGAGATCAATAATCATCAATTTGCAAATTCTGAACACATTTAATGACCACTAAATCACTGAGTTTTACTTTTCAAAATAATTAGTTAATACAACAAAACGCACCTTTCAGCTGTTTATGTATTTTAAAACTGGGATTTTTGGAGACCTGGACTTTAAATGTGTCTGTCTCTAAAGCAGTTTTTGGTCGTCTTGTGTTGTTTAAATGTTATATAGGTTATAAATCAAACAGATGTGACAGTCAACACAAAAAGGTTCAGACATTTTTCATTGTGCATGTTTGAAGAATATTTTTTTATATTTTATTATTACTGGAAAAAAGTAATAATAACATGAAGAGGGTTTTATACTGAACTTGGTGGTTAAAAACAAAGTATTGATCCTGTCATGCTAGTATTGATCCAATACCAGCATTGGTATTGATACTATCTATATATGGGTCAGTCCATCCACCATTCATACCCAAAAGATTTTTATTTATTATTTTAACATATTCACATAATTCCTATTAAAAAGCTGATCTTTGCCGAAAGCTTTCAGGCAAATCTGTAATGGCCAGGTCGTAAGTTGGTTTTAAATGTGGTGAGCCTTTTCTTTATTGTTTTTACTTCCAGGGAGAGGGGAAGACAAAAAAGGCTTTGCTGGTCCCGGGTCAGCTGCTATGTTTGGAACATGCTGTCCAGCAGGAATACTTCCCTAAGCACGATGCCTCACTGCTTCACATCTTCCTGTCCAGGTAGAACAGTCTTTCATCACCTCGACTTAGTTGAACTTCATATTTCTATTTAAATGTGTGTTAGCCTGTTGCACGAGTGAGACCGCAGCCTCACACGTGCGCATTTCTTTTTTTTTTTCTTTTTTTTTGACTCTTCAGGAACGATGGGGTTCTCAAGTCATGCGGCAGTGCCAGAGAGAGGCTGAGCTCTGCTTTGGAGAGGAGGTGCCAGGATTAACATTGAGTTAATTGACACAGGGGCACACTCTGCACTCACATTCAGTTTTTCACCTTTGAAAAACAAGCAGGGATGGGGGGGGGTTTCTAGTCAAAGGCCAAGTCCAACCACTGATTTCTGCTCCTGACATTCATATTTTATGAAGGCTTCACAGAGACTGTCCAAGAATGTCTTAATTTTTATTTTTCTACTTGTGCTTGTGACTTATATTTTTATAGAAAATAGATACAAATGCTTTAAAAAAGAAAAAAGTTCACATCAATCAGACTTGAGCTTAATGTGTTTAAAATGATTAATGACTGTAACCTGAAGTGAAGCGAACATCCTACATTTAGTAATTAATCAAGTTAAAATTTACAAATTTAAAAAAAAAAAGACAAAAAAAGGAATTTATTTCAGAAACATGCTTTTATATCTGTGGAAATATCTGGGTTAACATATCATCAGTGTTTCTGAAATCAATTGAGAAATTTGTAGATGAGATCCCACCAGTGTGGCAGGCGCTGATACAACTACTGATTTTTGTGAAAACCTGGTTCAGGAGTGCTAAGACAGAAATTGTGATGCCAACATTATTATGATCCATGAGTAAAATAAATAAAAAGGTGTTGTGTTTTTTTTTTTAATGTATTTGAATAAATTCTTTGAAGGGAAAGAAGAGCAACTTTAGGGAGAGTTTGTTTACTCACAGCTGTCATTGTGCTGCTCATAGGGACCAACCCATACTGCAGGATCATCATGATCAGGGACCAGAATCACTTTTATTTGCAGTTTCTTATATGACTTTATGTTGCACAACATCCTGTGTATTACCTCATATAGCTCTGTGTGTTGGTGGTATGAGAATGGAATATAGCATTTAGATCACCTGTTTGATTGTGCATCTATTCCTTGACGATAACTTTGGTTTACCTGATTAGTAATTTGTACCAAATGTTCTGTCTTAAATATAGTTCATCTAACGAACCTGACACCCTCTGCGTTTGTCTGAGTGTTTTCAGTCATGTCTGCAACAGCCGCCTTTGAACTCGTTCTAAGAAAATGTAATGGGGTTTTGTTTTTTTGAGTGGTGACGTTTATTAGTATCAGTCCTCAGAAAGCATCCATGTTGAATAAAACAGGTGAGATGAATAATGGAGCATCACAACAAAACACAAAGAGTTAAACTTAAGGAATACAATCTGTCCAGTTAGGAAGCAGAAACTGTGATGAGTGTAGTTCACCTGCTTTGGCGTAAATAAAAGTGACAACAGGTGCATGAGAGGCAACAGAATAACCCCTCCTCTCACAGATCATTGATCTTATCCCTCCTGACTGATTCTTGCCACTACTGCATGAGACTGGAACCTGAATCTGATTGGTAGCCAGTGCAGCGACTTTAAACCAGGGGTCATATGAGCACCCTTGTTCGAGCGGGTCAGTAGCCTCGCTGCAGAGTTTTGAACAACCTGTAGGCGGGCTAGCCCTTTCATGTTTAGACAAGTAAACAGGCTGTTACAGTAGTCGAGTCTTGTAGAGATAAAAGCGTGTATTATCATCTCGAGTTCACTTGTTGACACGATGGATCTATGTTTAGAAATGTTCCTCAAGTGAAAAAAGCAGGTTCTTACTGTCTGATTTAAATGTCCCTCCAAAGAAAAAGCTTCATCAAAAATAACTCCCAGGTTTCTAAGGTTATGTTTCTGTGAGGAACCTAAGTCACCCAGTTGCTGTTTAATATCAGGTATTGCACTGCCTGGTGCAATAATCAAAGTTTCTGTTTTGGCCGGGTTTAGCTGTAAGCAATTACTGTTCAACCATTGTTTAATGTTGGTTAAACAGTCAATCAGATTGGAGAGCTTATGAGCTTCAGCAGGCTTAAAAGAATAATATAGCTGAATATCGTCAGCAAAAAGATGATACGATACTTCAGGAAACTGCTGTATTATCTGGCTTAAAGGAAGAATGTATATTAAAAACAGAATAGGTCCCAGCACAGAGCCCTGAGGAGCTCCACACAACAACTCTGTAGATTCCGACATGATCTGGTTTGCAGACACGCTAAAACTCCTTTCAGATATATAAGATGAAGACCAGTCTAGAACAGAGCCAGACATCCCAACCAGGTCTCTGTCTGTTTATCAGGATGGTATGGTTGACTGTATCAAAGGCTGAGGTAAAGCTAACAAGACTAGGACTGTGTATTCTCCGGAGTCTGCTGACATCATAATATCATTAGTAACTTTCAGTAGTGCTGTCTCAGTGGAGTGCAATTTACGGAACCCAGATTGAAAACGGTCATGGATGTTATATTTCTCCAAGTATGCCGTAAGGTGGACAGCTACTGCCTTCTCAAGGATTTTTGACATAAATGGGAGTTTGGACATAGGTCTTACATTTTGAAGTCGTGTTGGGTCCAGGTTGGGTTTTTTGAGCCTTGGTTCCACAGTGGCATGTTTAAAAAAGCTGGGGAACACCCCAGTCTGAAGAGAAACATTAAAAAGGTTCACAACCCAAGGACCATTGGTGTCAAAGGCATTAATAAAAAGCTTAGTGGGGATAATGTCTGAGGGGCTTGAGGATGGCTTCATTTTGTCCACCAGGGCTGCTATTTCATCATATGTTACAGTTGTAAAAGTCGACCAGGAGTACAAAGTTAGTGCCTGACTCGGAGAACAAGAAAGCTTTGGGGAGATTTTAGCACTGATGTTTTTAATCTTATCAACAAAAAATTGGAAGAGTTTATTATTATCTACTTTAGAGTGTACATCTAAAGGTACCACATCTGGGGAGACAATAGCACTGATTTTGTCAAAAAGAAACTTGGGATTTCTCTTGTTTTTTGATATGAGTCTAGAAAAATATTCTGAACTAACAGTTTTCACCGTGTCATTTAAGGAGAGCATGAGATCTCGAAGATGGAGCCTGTGTGCGTCAATTTTGGTTTTCTTCCATAGTCGTTCTGTTTTGCGGCATATTCTCCTTAAGTTTAAGATAGACTCGTTTATCCAAGAGCATGTCTTCTTTTGTAAAGCCGAGCTTGTTTTAATAGGTGCCACTTGATCTAAGATGGATGAGCATTCCCTATTAAAAGACTGAATAAGAGCATTTACATCGTTTCCGGTAAAAAGTAGAGAACTGTCAAACATAATGGAGAACCTCTCAGCAGTAGTCTCAGTTATTATGCGTCTATGAGTTTTTAACTTCACAGGCATTTGTTTAGAGCTAAAATTGAGTTCCACGAAGATACAGTTATGATCACTCAAATGTACATCCTCAGCAAACACATTGCCAATGTTGAGGCCCAAGGAAAAAACAAGGTCCAAGGTATGGCCTTTTAAATGGGTTGGACCGGAGACATGTTGGACAAAGTTAAAAGACTCAGGTATAGATAAAAGTTCAGCTGCAGAGTTAGGTGAGGCATCATCAATATGAATGTTAAAATCCCCAAGAATTAAAACTTTCTCCAGCTTGATAATAGAAGATAAGAAGTCCATAAAATCCTTTAAGAACTCAGTAGCAGGGCCAGGAGGGCGATAGACTAAAACACCCACCCACCTTAATTGTTTGTGACTCAAAAGAAGAATAGTTTTCAGTTTGCATACCTCTGCAGGTGAAACTGTCCTTGAAGACAACAGCAAGTCCTCCACCACGGCAACCTAAACGCGGGGTGCCCAAGTAAGAGCAGTCTGCAGGACGCAGTTCGTTTAGGTGAATAAACTCGCCATCCCTCTGCCATGTTTCAGTGAGAAACAGAAAGTCCAGGTTTTTCCCTGTGAAGAGCTCATTCAGAGAGAAGGATTTGTTTGCGATGGAGCGGGCGTTCAAGAGCGCAATTCGATTAAAAGCTGGCAGCGCAGGTTTCCCATCAGCTTGTCGGAGTGGAACTGACAGCAAACACCGTGTCCGCACGCGAGGTCTACAGCAGCGCCACGGAACCGGCGGGACCAATAGCGATGCAGGCTATGAGGGCGCAGCGGAGGGGAGATAATCAGCAAAATCCAGAGCATCAGATGGGCAGGATCCACTCTGTAGTGGCTGCAAGTACGTGTTTCCAACCAAATCCGGAAGGGTAACTGGCATCAGACGAGTGGGGAAATTTCCAATCTGTAGGCTCGTCTGATGCCGTCCCTACAGCCTCTTTTCCTCGATTTCTTCTTGGAATGGCTTAGGGCATGTTTCGCAGGTAGCAAGAAGTAATCCGGTGAGGTGGAAGAGTGCACAAATGGTGGGGGGAAAGTTTTTCTATAACTGTCCCAGTCATCATAAAGACGTTCCATAGACTCTTTGATGTGGAGCAAGGAAGAACGGTCGTAAATCACAGCAGCATAGCTCCAAATATTAAATGTAAGGGCTGATATAAAAGCATAAAATACAATACAACGTAGGCAGGTAGAAGTCAAGCCGAGCAAAGGCGCCATCTTCCTGAGAGATCTCACAGGAAAGCATTCACTGTCAGGGCCATGCACATATGTTGTTTCATGGTACCAGTGCTGACAAAGACACTAACCCCCCTTAATGCACCCATTGTAACCAAAGAAGGAGAAAAGGATTCATAATCATTTATGCCTTCTGATTTTGCATGTGTTATACTGTGATTAGAGTGCTTTCATATTTTAATCTCACTTTCATTTTTAGTGGTGCATAAGAAATCTACAGTCTTTAGTGCTGGCTCTGAGGTGACTGAGTCTCTTCACTTTGGGCTGAACTGAGGCAGTGAGCAGAATGCAGCAGTGGGGTTTAGGGCTGTGCAGAGATATTCGCTTGTCATCAGGTGGGCACAATGCAGCAAAAGTAGCCACTGTTTTATCTGATGGGTACAATGTTGCTGCTGAGGGGTTGCCGCACCTGCTGCTGCTGCTGTACTGGAGGGCAGGGCTGTGTTGGTCTGAGATTGTAGACATTAAAAGGTCCATAGGAGAGATGATTAAACAAGTGTTATGAGATAATAATAAAATACAAAGATTGGTGACATTGCTTGGAACCATAAGACAACAGATTAAGAAGAAAAAAAACTGGGTGTGACGGACTGAGCAGTGAAGAGAAGTCAGGCACAGGTTTAAGTCCAAAAAAAGTTTTTTTTATTTTTTATTTAACCAAAAAAAACACAAACTTGGTTAAATTATACAAAATAAATCTAAATCTTGGGTCCATAAAAGAGGTCAAAGTAACAGAACTGTACTCAAAAGCTGACAACAAACAATACTACAAACTCAAACTGAATGTGCGCACGTATTTTAGAATACAGTATTATGTGATTGTATAAGTAAATTAATTCTAAACCAAAACCAATTCTTTATTACCCTGTAAATTAAATCCTATATTTCAAGAAAGAAAAATATGAGTGTACTGTTATGTGTAAGCCTCTATTATAACACTGATGTTTGGTAGATATTAGAATAGAATAGAATAGAATAGAATAATCCTTTAATTGTCCCACAAGGGGAAATTTGGTTGTAACAGCAGCCAGAAAGACACATATACAAACAAACAGGACACAGAACAGAAACATACACAATGTTTCTTACATATTTACATATGGACAATGGTTACTATAAACAGAGTACTGTACAGTTATTAAATTAAATAAAAATAACTACAGATAAGAGGCAAACCAGGTTGTAGTGCGAATCGGTTAATTAACTTATTGCAGTTACAGCGCAGATGTAAACATCTATGTTTGTTGGGAGTAGTTCTGATTGTACAGTCTGACAGTTGCAGGGAGGAAGGACCTGCCAGAGTCCTTCTGTCTCCCACCACCTGCACTGGGTCTAGGGTGCATCCCAGGTATGAGATGAATGGCAAATGGTGTCTCTGAGTGAAAAAAAAAAACACACAAAAAACAAAAACGAGACTCTCTGCTGCCCAGAGAGTCTACATGTCCCATGATAACGTCACAAAGAAAGGAGCACAAGTAAGCACTTGAAGGCTCAAAACCGCACAAGGTTTTAATCCACTGGGCCTTGTTCATGACACGACATACTGCTGAAGCCTGAGGCTGAATTAGCATGTTCCTCTGGTTTGTTTTCACGATGGCCTTAGAACAATCTTCACCTCAGTTTCTTCCTGCAGTTCACTCCCAAACACGAGGTACTGTGTTGAGTAGATTTTACTCAAAGGCATTCATCTTCATAGGGGTAGTCGGCTTAATGAAATCACAAAGAAGAAGAAGTAGAAAAAAAACTAGTTGTCACACATAATCACATGCTGCCTGCTGGGGTCTGACACACAAAAGCCTACCTGAGTAAACTCGATCTGGTGTTTCTTCCCAGAGAGAGGGCAAACAAAGGACATAAACCACCCTTTTTTTCATCTACATGTGTGTTTAAACGCACTTAATCAGCTGGGCAGGCTCATGTTACATCTTAAAAAACTACTAGAGAAATTAATCGTTGCACTTGTGTTCATGTGTGCATTTCCAGCTCTGCTGTGTGGCGTGGCAACCACCAAGTGAATATGTTGTATTGAAAAATAGCTCTTTTTGGTGTTTGCTCAATTTCATGTGCCCCGCGGTACTTTGTCCCCAGACAGATGAGTTGAAAGACACGCTGAAGAAATGTAATGGACACATTTTAATGGGCTGTTGCTCGGCGGCAGAGACGAAGGAGGGGAAAACACAATTATTCACTCTGCCTGTTCTTCCATGAAGGCGCGCACGTCTGTCTGAAGCAGTTGGGAGAATTTTCAGCAGGTTCAGAAATCAGATGCCGTTACAAGATTTTTATTGCGTTCAGATATTATTGATGTTGATTTTAACATCGTGTCAAAGAGATTCTTGTGCTCGGCTTTCCCAGGCATTTTAGTGGTGGTGATTTTGTTCTGGACATCCTCAGTGGACTCCTTGGTTTGAGTTGTGTTTGAGACTATTATGCTGCTGATGCCAGGGGTGTTTCCAGGACTTTACATGGGTAGCACAGGAGTGGTGGGTATCCAGAAAATTCAATCAGATATAAATATTGAACATAACCACTTCATCCATTTGATGATTTTAATTGTGGACAGACCTACTGCCTCCATAAACATGCATTAATGCTGTGTTCCAGCTCCAACTCAGCTCCAACCCCACCAACACGGAGTTAACAATCCAAGATGGCAGTGCTAAATAGAATAGAAGAGAATAGAATAATCCTTTAATTGTCCCACAAGGGGAAATTTGGTTGTAACAGCAGCCAAAAAGACACATACAAACAAACAGGACACAGAACAGAAACATACACAATTTTTCTTACATATTTACATTAAGGACAGTGGTTACTATATACAGAGAGTACTGTACAGTTATTAAATTAATTAAAAATAACTACAGATAAGAGGCAAAGCAGGTTGTAGTGCGAATCGGTTAATTAACTTATTGCATTTACAGCGCTCTGTCCATCAGAGATGTTATTTTGGCCAGAGCCCTTCTGTCTCCCACCACCTGCACTGGGTCCAGGGTGCATCCCAGAGCTGGCCTTCCTGATGAGTTTATCCAACCTCTTCCTCTCAGCTGCCGATAAACCGCTGCTCCGACATACAACACTGTAAAAAAATGACGGATGCCACCAAAGAGTCATAGCAGGTCTTTAAAAGCGCTCCCTGTAAGTGGTCAAGCAGGCACAACTCCAGGAAGAGATAAAACTTCTGAGGTGGCCAGCGTATGACCCTGATTTTCTTACCTGCTTCCCACGATAGTAGATTTAAACAATGGGTGTGGCATGGAATCACTGCTGGGTGTTCAGTTATTGTAAAATCTAAAATTATGGCTTTTGATACCCTATGCAAGACTTACGACCTCGAGAAACAAGACTTTTTTTGATACTTGCAACTCCGTGACTATATTGGCAAAAGACTAAAGAGCTGTGTCCGTGGAGACTTCTCGATTGTTAATATTTTCATTGATGCTTATGACTCTGGGAGTAACAGAGCCTTGATAAGTAAATTGTACAAATGTATGACTAAGCTCAAAGGGAACTCAATGATTTACACAAAGCAGAAATGGACATTGTGATTACAGAAGATGGGTGGGCACGGATCTGGGAGACACAGTTTACCACAACTAACTCCAACATGTGGCGGGACTTCTGCTGGAATAACATTATACGCTATTTCATAACGCCTAAACAGAAGTCTAAATTCAGTGCTACACCTGCGTTTTGCTGGAGGAATTGTGGGGAAGACATGGCTGATTACGGTCATATATTCTGGTCCTGCCCACTCATACGACCCTTCTGGACGGAAGTTGTAAAGATAATTACAGAGGTGTTGGGATTCCACGTCGTGTACATTTACCTCATTGTATCTGGGATATTTTACAGACAATTTAGTTGCAGATGATGTTTATCTTCTGAAAGTTCTCTTGGCTTCTGCGAAGAAGGCCATAACAAAACGCTGGCTCTGTAGAGATCCTCCCACTGTAACACTTTTTACCTCTATAGTGGAAGACGTCAAATTGATGGAATGTATGACTTTCACTCTGCGACTGCAGGGAGATTTGGGAAGGAGACGATGGAGAAAATGGCTGGAGTTTACAGTGGCAGCACCCTTTAATGCATAGAATTAGTAATGCAGACTTGCTGACGTATGTATGTGTGAATGTGCAGATGTATGTTATCTTCCCATGACCTCATACTGTTTCTGTTTTTTCCTTTTTATTTTATCTTGTTGCATAAAAATGTTCCTAAACAAATAAAAAGTGTCAACGGGAAAAAAAAAAAAAAAAAAAAAAAAAAAAAAAAAGCACTCCCTGTACTCCAAATGACCTCAGCCGCCTCTGCAGGTAGAGTCTGCTCTGGCCCTTCCTGTAAAGAGCATCAGTGTTGTGGCTCCAGTCCAGTTTATTATTCAGGTGAACACCCAGGTACCTAGAAGAGTCCACTATCTCAATGTCCACTCCCTGGATGTTCACCAGTGTCAGTGTGGTGGGTCTGCGTCTCCGGAAGTCCACCACCAACTCCTTGGTTTTCCCGGCGTTGATCAGCAGGTGGTTCTGCTGACACCAGTCCACAAAGTCCAGAGTCCACTGTCTGTACTCTGAGTCGTCCTCACCTGTGATGAGGCCGACTATGGCAGAGTCGGCAGAGAACTTCTGTAGGTGGCAGCGTTGGGAGTTGATGGAGAAGTCTGGAGTGTAGCGGGTGAAGAGGAACGGTGCCAGCACAGTTCCCTGTGGGGCCCCCGTACTGCAGACCAGCGTATCAGAGATACATACTGTGGACGTTCTGTGAGGTAGTCCAGTATCCACTGGGACATGTGGTGGTCCACTCCCGATAGCTCCAGCTTGTCTCTCAGAAGTCGTGGCTGGATGGTGTTAAAAGCACTGGAAAAAAAAAATCAAAGAACATGATCCTCACAGTGCTTCCAGGCTTCTCCAGGTGAGTCAGAGTTCAGTGCAGGAAGTAGATGATGGCATCCTCCACCCCAATGCCAGGCTGGTAAGCAAACTGTAGTGGATCCAATGAAGACCTCACCAGGGGGTGCAGATGGTTTAGAACCAACCTCTCAAGGGTCTTCATCAGATGCGATGTCAGGGCTACCGGCCTGTAGCTGCTGAGGTCCTTGGGATGGGAGGTCTTTGGTACCGGTACCACACAGGATGTCTTCCACAGCTGTGGTACTTTCCCCAGTGACAGGCTCAGGTTGAACAGATAGCCTAGGATGCCACACAGTTCATCTGCGCAGCATATCTCAGGAGCCTGGAGCTGATGCCATCTGGACCTGCAGCCTTCCGCACTTTGATCTTGCGAAGCTCGTTCCTCACTTGAAGTGCTGAGATAGAAAGAGTGGATTTTGGGGGAGGGGGGTTTATGTTGGAGTCCACAGAAGCCGGGGGTGGGTGACTAGGAGCTGGGAGGTGTGAAGCTGAGAGGTGTGAAGTCCTGAGATGAAGGACAGGCAGTCCCTGAAGATGAGGGAGACTGCAGCAGGGGGGGGGGACAATGCTGTGGGAGGGGTGGGTGGTTGATCAAACCTATTAAAATATTTATTTAGGTCATTCACCCACCCCAAGTCTCCTGCAGCCTGGGGGGTTGGTTTTTGTCTTGAGATTGTCTTCAGGCTGTTCCAAACCCCTCTGATGTTGTCCTGCTGCAGCTGCTCTTCCATCTTCCTCCTGTAGTTTTCCTTCCCTTGCCTTATCTTCCATTTCATCCTCTTCTGGACGACTCTCAGCTCCTGTTTGTCTCCAGATCTAAAGACTCTTCTTCTCCTTAATTGAATCCGCCTTAATTTCAGGATTTATCCATGGCTTGTTGTTAGAAAAACACCGTACCTTTTTGATGGGTACGGTGTTGTCCACACAGAAGTTCATGTAATCCGTAATGCAGTCTGTGATGCTGTTGAGGTCATCCTCCAGGGGGCTGCAGAGGTTGTCCCACACAGAACAGAAACAGTCCCTCAGGGCCTCTTCAGTCTCTGCCGACCATTTCCTTACTGTGTGTTTCACAACTGGTTCTCTGTATACCAGAGGTTTATACACAACCTTACCACTGTGTGGCTGTAACTGCAGCCATCAGACTCATTTTATGGACTTTTATTGGGGGGGGGGGGGGGGGGGGGGGAGTGTTGTAGTGTAGCTCTTGAAATGAGTATCATTTCATTATGATGATACAAATAGTAAAATATCAATGTAAATCCTGACACACACACACACACACACACACACACACACACACACACACACACGTAACCAGTAGTGGTTTTCGATACGGGCAACATGGGCGGTTGCCCGGGGCGGCATCGTGGTGGGGGGGGCGGCATCACGGGCATCGGCAAAAATAAATAAATAAAATTGCTCGTACTCCTGCTGCCCCGACATCAGTCGGGGCATATCGGGAATGGCATAGGCACCGATCGGTTTTCTATCACCCATTTGCTGGGAGTAAGGGCACCCTCCGTTTGCAAGGTGCGCCTGCTGCTTGCGGCACAGGGAGGAGAGGGTGGGGGACTTAAAATTTGCACCGATGTTTTTCTGAAATTCTATACGCGAAAAGTGAGTGTGAGAACCCTCGGTGCGTCTGCTCGCTGCTGAAGTCAAAGTAAACTTTGTCATCTCCGCTACATACAGTCCAGTATATAGAGAGACGAGAGGATGAGGCTCCAGCTACAGCAGTGTAAGAAAACAAACGATAAATATAAGAAGAGTAAGAAAATAAATATACACTTTAGGACTCGGGGTAAAGGGATCAATAACAATTTAAAATTTATATTTTGATGATTTAAAGACACATACCACACACCACACACCACGGAAAGGGGAGGGAGACCTTCTGCCCCCAAATAGAGCACATGTCATTCATAATGATATAAATCCAAACCCATTATGTATTCATGATTTGAATCCTGGGTTGTGTGAAATCCCAGAAATACACCTTAAACAAAGTGAATCTGAACTAGGTGTAGGTCTATTAGGTTAAGTTGTGGTGATCCTCGAGTTGGGGGATGGGTGTTCATACTGGAGTGCAAAATTAAAACCAATGGAAGATGGACAAGAAAAGTTCAAAGCCATCAGCTGCCCAGTTTAGAAAAAAAGAGAAAAGAAGAGGAAAAACGAGCAAAAGATACAGATAAGAAGATGTGTCATTGGATAATGGCAGGTCATCCTGAAACAATCAGAATACTTTATTAATCCCTAAGGAAATAATGTGGATTCCAGTTGCTCCAAGAAGAAATGGTAAAAATACTAACAGTAACAGACTAAACTCCAAACAACACATTAAGTTACAGGTTTGAATATTAATTAGACATTGTCAATTGTTGATTTGTCCTGTTCTCAATGTATGACGAATTATGATGGCTTTTTGGTAGCCGTATGTGTGTGGAGGGGGGGGGGGGGGGGGGGGGGGGGGGCGTCAGATGGAGATGGCTAGGACCGCCACTGCACGTAACTTACATGAGGTGGGCGGGCGTAATTTGCCCTGTAGCGAAGTGCTGTGCGGATCTGACGCATCTGGACCGTTGCTGCTCCCTACCTGCTAAAGCTGCATTTTATCAAGCTTTCCCAGAGAAGTAAAGTACGTAAGTTCATCTCTAAATGTTTGTAAAGTATTCCTGCGTTACAGATATATGAAGTTCCGACGTCTGTGTGTTGTCATTGGCTTTATTCCGCGATACTTCCATGGTTGCCCGGTCAACCTCATCATGGAAGTGCACAGTTTTTTAAAAAAAAAAGAAAAAAAAATCCCTCCCCCCCCCCAAAAAAAAAATACTATGAAAAACTTTTTTCATTAAAATTTTCAATGTTAGGTTAAATGTAATAGAAACTACTTCGACTCTAGGCCTTAGACCAGGGGTCGGCGACCCTGGGCACGCATGGCACAGCTTGGTTAACGATGTGACGCTGCAATCAGGCATACCGGGCATGTGACCAATGGCGCTTTTTCCACGGGCGGCTCAGGGTATTGGGAGTGTCCACTTAATACTACACAGTGTAGTATTAAGTGGATGTGTCATCATCTCACATGATTGCAGGAATACATGATGACTGATGGGAGTGTCATCATCTCCCAATCATGCATGATGGGAGTGTCATCATCTCCCATGATGCAATCATGCCATTTAACCATATAGTGTAGTCTACACTATATGGTTAAATGGCATTTTAGTTAATATAAAGCAAAGGATTGGGGCACTTCAAATAATTTTATCTCAACAATAGTCAGAAAATTGAATCATCATAAAGACATTTAATATTTATTACTTTTTTTTTTTTTAATTCCCATTACTTTATTATAGCACTAGGAGTAAATAATACGGGGAGTATTCTGTATCAGCACCATGATGCAAACTTGTGGCCATAGTATATACAGTATTCTGGAGAAGGTATAAAATGTTACTGTGTGTGCCTTTTATGTGGAGATTTTTTTTTTTTTTAAATTATTACTAATGATATAACATTGTCCAGGACATACCTTGTAAGGAGGAGGAAACCGTGACAAACGCAGCTCTGTGAGGCTGCTAAAGGCAGTGGATCCAGCTGGTGAGGGATCTGCACAGGTAACAATAACACATGTACCAGTTGTTGCATTGCAATAACTTTCAAGTATAATAAACACACCTGCAATGTTTTGATTGTATAATATTTTTCTATCATTACTCTATCATGGATTAAGTCCAAGAGTTGTTAAGGGTGGATAATTCAATAATTAATGCAATACCAAATTTTGCCTTGTTCTCAGATGGACCGCAAGTGGAGTGCGAAAGCTCAGATGTGGAGATGGAAGGAGGAAGAGAGGCAAAGAGTGAGTCCACGGAAGCCAGTGCTAAATTAAAGTGAAAAAAATAAATAAAAGAACTTCACCATGACAATGAAACTGCATAAAAGCTACAGAATGAAAGCCTTTTTCTCCACACAGTTTCAACATTTCATTCAATTTCCAGAACACACACACACGAAGCTGACCCCATGCCAACAGTTGTAGCACTCTCATGTGATGCGATGAGCAAATGATCACTCTGGATGTTAGTCCGCTGTAAAACTTTAATGCGTCCTCCAGCACACGACAAAACATAACGGCAGTACCCGAAGAACAACCTCCCCCCCAAAATACTATTTCGGTTGGACTAGCCCCCACAGTTACGGCAGGTCTGCATAAACAAATATTGCTTGGTGATCATTTAACCAATGATCTACACCAGTGGCAACATGGAAGCTCTTATCTCTGCCCTGTGTTTCCATTGGACTCTTCGCACCACAATCCAGCTGTGCCCCACAGACAACGCTTCCCTGGCTCGCTGCAACAGCAGCCTCCCTCGTAGCGACGCCTTGTCAATGTTACTGGCGCCAGACCTAGGGGAATCTGGATGGGCAGCAAGCGGCACACAGGCTAGAGAGTACTGCGTAGCCAAGTATGGGCAAAGTGTGGATTAATAGAGAGGACGACGAAGTTAGTGTCTTGCTCAGGCCGGAGCGCTTTTATTTCTGAGCTGCGGATTCACTGAGCCCGAGTCCCTCTGGTAGTTCCACAGCAGTGCAAGAACACCATCTACTGACATAATGAGGTGTAACCTCAGGATGGCAACGCATAGCAGTGTTAGAATAAGGCGACGTTCACACTGCAGGCGAAAGCGCATCAATCCGACTTTTTTGACCCCATGCGACCCATATCCGATCATGGTGAGACAGTGTGAACAGCACAAATACTCGATTTTGCTCTACAAGGGTCTGATATCCACTTACGGGGACATTATACTGCTACTGTTCTATCGAAATTTTAAACGAATATCCTCATATGTGGCTCTTATTTTTCTTAGAAACAAAAATTAGGTAAAAAAAAAAAAAAAAAATCAAAATCTGGTAATTCTTTGTTTTTACATTCATCAGGTCCCATTCAGCCCAAATATCAAAGAGAAATTAAAAATGCATGTAATGGAAGAGTTTGGGTCTTAGGAGGTTAAGGGCCATCAGTCAAACAATACTGTTTGGTCTGAGTCTAAACAGAGAGCGTTGTGTGTGACGTCTTCTTCTGCGTATGCGGGCCGCTTTGTGGGTTCACACTAGAGCGCGTTTGCTGTCACATTTTATTTGTAGTGTGAACAAAATTAAACATGTAGCGTTTTCCAACCTACTACATAATGAAAGATACTGACCAGAAACATTGTCTGTGAAGCTGCAACCAGTGAACGACAGTGGAAAACAGTACTCACGAATGCAGGCAAAGGTTCACGTCTTTTAATCACGCACGCTGTTTTCCACCGGTCGCCTTTTCTGTGGCCGGAATTGGACACCAAGTCGCACCGGTCAGCCCGTCTTCACGCAAGCCGTTTCATCTAGCGTCTACATGCTCCTTCCTCCCGGAATCTGGGCCTCTCCCTCATTGAGGTGCTGACCCAGCTTTTCTAACAGATCCTTTCAGCAGCTGATAGGCCACATCAGGGCACACCCAACACCTCAACAGGTGCCTGCTATTGACTAATTTGTCCACTGTCCAGTCAGTCCATAGTGGATTAAAACAATGTCATACATAAACACTAAAAACATGCATCACAAATATCAAAGTAAAATCATGCAAATAAAATCAGAACCACACATACAAATAAACATTAAAATCAGCATAAAACAGACTATAAAACAAATACAAATTTCCACTGTGTGACAGTAACCAAGCACAGTGTCCAACCTAAAGAATTACTAAACTCTAATCAGCAGTAATTTGTTGGTGTGTTTGCACTTTAAACAATTAATGTTACTGTTTGAAGTATGTAGCAAAACTAAAAGACTGAATGAGTGTTTTCCATGCAGAAGCACCTTCGCCTTACTCGTTGGATTCTGCTGATCAACCTGCTGGTCTTCTGGGTCTCTGCAGTCCAAGCAGCAAAATGCCCACAGGAGTGTTTCTGTGTCCAGCTCAATGTGACCTGTGCCAACAAGAACCTGACCCAGGTTCCTCCTAATGTTGATGAGGTATCTATAAACATATACACTTACTCATCAGTTTGTTAGATACACCTTGCTAGCAACCGGATACGACCAAGAGGATACAACCGCATCCTCTTCTATCTTCAGAACTGCCTTAATTTGTCATGCATAGATTCAACAAGGTCCTAAAACATTCCTCCCAGATTTTGGTCCGTATTAGCATGATAACATCACACAGCTGCCTGCTGCACATCTAAGATGCAAATCTCCTGTTCCACCACATTCAAAAGATGCTTTATTGGACTGAGATCTGGTGACTGTGGAGAAAATATGAGTACAGTAATTTCAGTGTCATATTCATGGAACATGTTTGAGATGATTTGAGCTCTGTGGTACGCTATCCTGCTGGAAGCAGCCATCAGAAGTTGAATGCACTGTGGTCATAAAGGGATGGAAATGATTAGCAACAACAGTCGGGTAAGCTGTGGAGTTTAAACAATCCTCAAAAATGGGGCTGTTTAAACAATTCTGTTGAACAGGTGTTTATTTCGAGGCAAATACAAATTTTAATACCCCTGTTAAAGAATGATAAGGCTTCGGCTAAACTTCTCAAGCTGTAGTACCTATTAAATACTTATTATTATCCTCTAATATGTAATCTCCTTATAGAGAACAGTCAAACTGGACCTTCAAGGTAATGACATACAGGAACTCCCCACTGGGGCTTTCATGCACACCCCCTACCTGACTCACCTGTCGCTGCAGCGCTGTAACATCCACAAGGTGAAGGAGGGGGCGTTCCGTGGCCTCGGTCGCCTGGTCTTCCTCAACCTTGCCAACAACAACATTGACATCCTCTACCAGGTATTCTTAGACTTAAACCACATATATCCCATTGTCATTTTAAGTGGTTTTTAAAAAAATAAAAATTAACTTCAAGAAGTCTACCCAACAATTTTTAGTGCAGTCCTTGGTTTTTTTATGATTCTAGGAGGCATTTGACGGTCTGTCCTCACTAAAGCAGCTTATTATTGACCGTAATCGTGTGAAAGAGATCCAGCCTGGAGCGTTCTCTCAGCTGGGCTCCCTCAACCTGCTCTCCCTCTCACACAATCAGCTGGTTTACATCCCTAATATGGCATTCCAGGTACTCACACTAAACCGTGTGTACAAAATACTTTTACAGAGATGCACCTGTTGCTGGAGCCTTAAATAAAATGCCAGCTTCCTTTGCTTTCAGGGCCTGCAGAATATCAAGACGCTTCGTCTTAGTAACAACTGTCTAAACTACCTGGACACTGAAGCCTTTGTCGAACTGGTTAAACTAAGACGTCTGAACCTGTCCAGGAATCCAATCCTCTGCAACCGTTGCCTGTGTCCACTAAGGTACGATGGGCTGTTGTTGGTCATGTACTGACAGCTTCAGGAAACCTCAGGAAAGTGATCAGCACGATTTTCTTCCCCCCCCCCTATTCTGCAGAGAGTGGGCTTTGTGTAACAAAGTGAAGCTGGTGGGGACTTGTGGAGGGCCATCCCATCTTTCAGGTGAGAGACTGAACGCTGTCCACCCTCCTAAGCTGAGATGCCAGAGTGAGGAAGAGGAAGCAGCAGGGATCATACCACGACCCACTGAAGAACTGAACAAGGTCAAGTGTCCTGCCAACTGTGTCTGTGAGGTGAGTGCCACTAGTTTTTTGTATATTTATATTTCATTTAATGCCTTCAGTCAGTTCCTTCATCATAATTATGCAAATTCTCATAACCACTGATCAATGGCCATGAGTACCATTCACAGAGAGTTGGGTAATGGCTGCAATCACAGCATTGTAAGATGCCAAAAGATGTAACCTTAGGCGGCCTAAGGTTACATCTGTGCGGCAGTGCCAGAGAGAGGCTGAGCTCTGCTTTGGAGAGGAGGTGCCAGGATTAACACTGACTCAGCTGACACAGGGGCACACTCTGCACTCACATTCAATTTTTCAACTTTGAAAAACTAGCAGGGATGTTTTTGTTTTTTTTTGGGGGGGGGGTGTTTCTAGTCAAAGGCCAAGTCCAACCACTGATTTCTGCTCCTGACTTTCATTTTCTATGAAGGCTTCACAGAGACTGTCCAAGAATGTCTCAATTTTTATTTTCTACTTGTGCTTGTGACTTATATTTTATAGAAAATAGATACAGATGCTTTAAAAAAGAAAAAAAAACTTCACATCAATCAGACTTGAGTTTAATGTGTTTAAAATGATTAATGACTGTAACCTGAGGTGAAGCGAACATCCTACATTTAGTAATTAACTGAGTTAAAATTTACAAATTAAAAAAAAAAAGAAGACACAAAACAGGAATTTATTTCAGAAACATGCTTTTATATCTGTGGAAATCTCGGTTTACATGTCATCAGTGTTTCTGAAATAAATTGGGAAATTTGTAGAATAGATCCAACCAGTGTGGCAGGCGCTTATTATTGACCACAATCATGTGAAAGAGATCCAGCCTGGAGCGTTCTCTCAGCTGGGCTCCCTCAACCTGCTCTCCCTCTCACACAATCAGCTTGTTTACATCCCTAATATGGCATTCCAGGTACTCACACTAAACCGTGTGTACAAAATACTTCAAAATGGAAATTTCAAAGATTTTACAGATATGCACCTGTTGCTGGAGCCTTAAATAAAATGCCAGCTTCCTTTGCTTTCAGGGCCTGCAGAATATCAAGAAGCTTCGTCTTAGTAACAACTGTCTAAACTACCTGGACACTGAAGCCTTTGTCGAACTGGTTAACCTAAGACGTCTGAACCTGTCCAGGAATCCAATCCTCTGCAACCGTTGCCTGCGTCCACTAAGGTACGATGGGCTGTTGTTGGTCATGTACTGACAGCTTCAGGAAACCTCAGGAAAGTGATCAGCATGATTTTCTCCCCCCCCCCCTATTCTGCAGAGAGTGGGCTTTCTATAACAAAGTGAAGCTGGTGGGGACTTGTGGAGGGCCATCCCATCTTTCAGGTGAGAGACTGAACGCTGTCCACCCTCCTAAGCTGAGATGCCAGAGTGAGGAAGAGGAAGCAGCAGGGATCATACCACGACCCACTGAAGAACTGAACAAGGTCAAGTGTCCTGCACACTGTGTCTGTGAGGTGAGTGTCACTAGTTTTTTGTATATTTATATTTCATTTAATGCCTTCAGTCAGTTCCTTCATCATAATTATGCAAATTCTCATAACCACTGATCAATGGCCATGAGTACCATTCACAGAGAGTTGGGTAATGGCTGCAATCACAGCATTGTAAGATGCCAAAAGATGTAACCTTAGGCGGCCTAAGGTTACATCTGTGCGGCAGTGCCAGAGAGGCTGAGCTCTGCTTTGGAGAGGAGGTGCCAGGATTAACACTGACTCAGCTGACACAGGGGCACACTCTGCACTCACATTCAATTTTTCAACTTTGAAAAACTAGCAGGGATGTTTTTGTTTTTTGGGGGGGGGGGTGTTTCTAGTCAAAGGCCAAGTCCAACCACTGATTTCTGCTCCTGACTTTCATTTTCTATGAAGGCTTCACAGAGACTGTCCAAGAATGTCTCAATTTTTATTTTCTACTTGTGCTTGTGACTTATATTTTATAGAAAATAGATACAGATGCTTTAAAAAAGAAAAAAGAACTTCACATCAATCAGACTTGAGTTTAATGTGTTTAAAATGATTAATGACTGTAACCTGAGGTGAAGCGAACATCCTACATTTAGTAATTAACTGAGTTAAAATTTACAAATTAAAAAAAAAAGAAGACACAAAACAGGAATTTATTTCAGAAACATGCTTTTATATCTGTGGAAATCTCGGTTTACATGTCATCAGTGTTTCTGAAATAAATTGGGAAATTTGTAGAATAGATCCAACCAGTGTGGCAGGCGCTTATTATTGACCACAATCATGTGAAAGAGATCCAGCCTGGAGCGTTCTCTCAGCTGGGCTCCCTCAACCTGCTCTCCCTCTCACACAATCAGCTGGTTTACATCCCTAATATGGCATTCCAGGTACTCACACTAAACCGTGTGTACAAAATACTTTTACAGAGATGCACCTGTTGCTGGAGCCTTAAATAAAATGCCAGCTTCCTTTGCTTTCAGGGCCTGCAGAATATCAAGAAGCTTCGTCTTAGTAACAACTGTCTAATCTACCTGGACACTGAAGCCTTTGTCGAACTGGTTAACCTAAGACGTCTGAACCTGTCCAGGAATCCAATCCTCTGCAACCGTTGCCTGCATCCACTAAGGTACGATGGGCTGTTGTTGGTCATGTACTGACAGCTTCAGGAAACCTCAGGAAAGTGATCAGCATGATTTTCTCCCCCCCCCCCTATTCTGCAGAGTGTGGGCTTTCTTTAACAAAGTGAAGCTGGTGGGGACTTGTGGAGGGCCATCCCATCTTTCAGGTGAGAGACTGAACGCTGTCGACCCTCCTAAGCTGAGATGCCAGAGTGAGGAAGAGGAAGCAGCAGGGATCATGCCATGACCCACTGAAGAACCGAACAAGGTCAAGTGTCCTGCCAACTGTGTCTGTGAGGTGAGTGCCACTAGTTTTTTGTATATTTATATTTTGTTTAATGCCTACCATATATTCCAAACTGACTTTAACCTCTTTACCTGCGTTTGCCAATATAGTTACATATATATATAGGATATAGTTGAACACATTGAGGAATACACTGGATTCTTGATTAGGTTAGAAAATCAATGCCAAGTTTAAGTCTGTAAAAACTACGGCTGATTTGCCGTTTTTCCATGACTTGTCTTTTTAATCTACCAGTTAACAGCCCTCAAGTTCAATGATTGAAAAAGGTTTTAAATTGAGCCAGGTTTGATGTTTTCCTCTACTTTGGATATTAATGTAAGCTACGATGGTTTCAAATTTAACACACATCAGAATGAATCAGTTGTCCTAACTAACTCTTAAGAGGTTCGTATTTGATCAGAAGTAAAGAAACAACACTTTTAAAATCCAAGTTAGTGGTCTGACTTTAGCTCCTCTAATGTGTGACTGCCCCCTACTGCCACTATGCATGTAAGACAGCTGCAAGTCAATAATGTAGTTAAATAGGACTGAAGTTTGGACGCTGAGAGATTCTAATATGTGGAAAAAATGTTTTGCATGTGTGAATGTTTATTACAGGAACAAAACCATTTTCCAAAGATGCATCTTTATCTGTTAAGATTAGCTTTAAGGTCATCATATTATACCATAACTAACACTAGTAACTAATTTGGATCTTTTCTCTTTATCTAGATGGATGGAGAAAGTTAATCTGAAGGTGCGAGCCACCTGTGCCAAATGAAGGGTATTTCCTTCTATATAGTGTCGTTTATTTTATTTTTAAGTAATCTTTTGACTTGTATTGTATGCAGCATTTTACTTTTCAAACCATTTATTTGTGTAAATGAGTTTGTAAATAATGTTATTCCTGTTTCTTTGTTTAGATTGTATCGTTAACCTATTTCTTAATGGTAGAGACTAATGAGGTGCATGTGTGTGTAAAATTCTGTACAAAACAAGTAAGATTTTGACAACCGAGGTTGTTTTAAAATGGTACCAGATGGTGCCAGAAAATAAAGTACATTTGTAAGAAATTTGACCAGTCTGCTGATGCTGTCTACATATCACCTTCCTTACCACTCGCTTTACACTACCTCACAGCCAGCAAAGGCCCCCAAAGCAACCAAACCCAAACCGATTGACCTCAACGGTCATCAGCAGGTCAAGATGCTCAAGGCCAAATCCAAAATTTGTGGGAGTCCAAACACAAAGCAGGGTGCAGCAAAGAAAGCTGCTAAAAAGCACAAATGTGTTTAAAATGATTAATGACTGTAACTTGAAGTGAAGTGAACATCCTACATTTAGTAAGTAATTGAGTTAAAATTTACTAAAAAAAAAAAGACAAAAAACTGAATTTATTTCAGAAACATGCTTTTAATCTCGGTTTAATTATCATCAGTGTTTCTGAAATAAATTGGGAAATTTGTAGAAGAGATCCCACCGGTGTGGCAGACGCTGATACAACTACTGATTTTTTGTGAAAACCTGGTTCAGGAGTGCTGAGACAGAAGTTGTGATGCAAACATTATTATAATCTATAAGTAAAATAAATAAAAAGGTGTTGTCTTTTTTTAAATGTATTTGAATAAATTCTTTAAAGGGAAATAAGAGCAACGTTAGGGAGAGTTTGTTTACTCACAGCTGTGATTGTGCTGCTCATAGGGACCAACCCATACTGCAGGATCATCATGATCAGGGACCAGAATCACTTTTATTTGCAGTTTCTTATATGACTTTATGTTGCACAACGTCCTGTGTATTACCTCATATAGCTCTGTGTGTTGGTGGTATGAGAATGGAACGTAGCATTTAGATCACCTGTTTGATTGTGCATCTATTCCTTGAGGATAACTTTGGTTTACCTGATTAGTAATTTGTACCATATGTTCTGTCTTAAATATAGTTCATCTAACGAACCTAACACCCTCTGTGTTTGTCTGAGTGTTTTCACAGTCATGTCTGCAACAGCCGCCTTTGAACTCATTCTAAGAAAATGTAATGGGGTTTTGTTTGGTTTTTTTTTGAGTGGTGATGTTTATTAGCATCAGTCCTCAGAAAGCATCCATGTTGAATAAAACAGGTGAGATGAATAATGGAGCATCACATCAAAACACAATGAGTTAAACTTAAGGAATATAATCTGTCCAGTTAGGAAGCAGAAACTGTGATGAGTGTAGTTCACCTGCTTTGGTGTAAATAAAAGTGACAACAGGTGCATGAGAGGCAACAGAATAAACCCTCCTCTCACAGATCATTGATCTTATCCCTCCTGACTGATTCTTGCCACTACTGCATGAGACTGTCCCTGCATCGCACTGAGGCTTCACAGAAAGTCCAACTCCAGGATGACATATCCATAGGTGCTATCACAAGAAGGCACAGACTAAAGTGTGGAGGAGATGTGAGGAGCCGTGGATAGGGCTGTAGAATAGCATCAACCTAGCAGCAGGACCAGTGGCTGCTCAAGTGTATGAGGAGTGACAACCCCATAATATCATCTAGCATGACCAGTTTGGCAGTGTGGTAGAGATGGTCTGGGTAGGCATATCCTTGAAGAGAACACAGACCTCGACTTGGTATCCTGACTGCTGTAGGTACCAGAATGAAATCCTCCGACCGCAGCTGCCCCTCTGTGGGTCTTCCTTGGTCTCTTGTGTTCTGGGTGCCTCTGGATGTCTGGAGTTTTGATCTCCTCCATACCTGCTTGATACCATAAAGGACAGGGCTGTGGCTCCCCACACTCCCTAGCAGATCATTACATGGAGAAGCCTTTGGAATGCAAGCATGCTGATCCACACAGGTATGCACACAGGTGTACACATGGGTATTCACAGACGCGGACTACAGCTTTCTTGGCTGCTGCCTCAAAGCACACTGTGCGCTGTCTATCTTGCGTGTTGCACAATATCGTTTATTATTTAGTAACTATTGATATCTACTGCTAGCTAGTTTATTGTGATGGTGCTTTTTTTTTCTATTATTATGTTGCTCTTTGTTGTTTGCTGTCTCCTCTGTTGTTTTCTCTCCATACAGGTGACCCAGGAGTTTTGTTTTTTTTTTGTTATTTTTTTGTTTGTTTGTTTTTCTCTCTTCCCCCCCTTCTCACCGTCTCTTCTCCCCTTTGGTTTTCTTTCTTTCTCTCCCCCTCTTTCTTTCATTCTTTCCCCCTGTCCTATCCCACAGTTATGTCTGTCCCGTTTGCAACTGAAAATAAAATAAATTCATAATTATAATAAAGGTCAATCAAATGGACCAATATGGCAAGGCCATGATGATCCACTTGGTAAAATAAATCCGCTTGGCATCTTTCTTGGCCTCAAGACAACAATTCTGATGGCTATAGATCCAAACGGGACAAAAAAAAAAAAAAAGAAATCCTCCGACCAAATGTGGGTGGAGAATAATTCCCAGCCTCATGTGACCAGTGTTTTTATGCTGTTCCTGAACAACAAAGTCAGCAATGCCATTCACCGATCCTCAAAGACCTCTGGGACATTATGGATCACTGCACCTGACACCAAATTACACAAACTGGTTCATTGATCATCTGATCTAGGTCTGGTTCATCTGAGATCTCACAGATCCATTGTAACCAAAGCAGGAGAAAGGGATTCATAATCATTTATGGCTTCTGATTTTAACTGTGTTACACTGTGATCAGAGTTCTTACATATTTTAATTTTTTTAATGTCACTTTCATTTTTAGTGGTGCATATGAAAGTTAGACTTTAGGCTCTGAGGTGACTGATTCTCCTCACTTTGGGCTGAACTAGTCCTTTAATAAACTCTGAGGCGCAGTGAGCAGACTGCAGCAGTGGGGTTGGAGGTGGAGGTAGCCAAGGAGCAGACGTGAAAGAAGGGGATAGACGGAGTTTGTTTTGGATGGGGCGACAAGCAGGGGAAGAGCGGCGGAGTTCGTGACTGAGGGACCAGTAGCGCTCTGCAGCTGGACGGAACCGCCACGGTGAGTTTGTGCGTAAAGGGGTTTCTTATCATTGAATGTCCGGATTTAAAAGTATTACACACATTCAAACGATTGTAATGGTGTCCGGGCAACACTTAAACAGGCCGGAACGGTTGATACCCGATGCTCAGGTATTTAGTCCTGCATTTTGTTTTGCGTCAAAAAGGAAAGCATCGTCTTTTAATAACGAACTTTAGTATTTTTTTGTAATAAGCACTTAACTTGAACAAATGTAACCTGATATCTACACAAATCATATTCAGATTTTTTGTAATGATCGTAGTTTAGGCTAAATCAGTGTCTCGGGGCTGTACAGTGCCTGCTATGTCGCACTGCCCGGTGGACAGGCGTGTATTTTCAGGGGAAACGCATTTTGGCACAGCCGCGGCAGAGAAAGACACTGCGCCTTTGTGCACGGCCGGTGCGGCTGCTCCTCCGCGGTTTGGACCTGTTGATCCCGGGGGAACGAAGACAAACAGCCTGAACTGAGGAAATTCCTTCCTCTCTAGTTTCTGGGCCTCTTTCTGTTCAGGTGGGCACTCGAAAATAATATGGCGTGAATAACTATGAAACTAGCAGTTTAATTCTTTTTAAACGTGTGGTACAGCTTCGTTTCCCTGCTGCTTGAGATGACACCAAGTATTTTCAACCTTTTATACCAATCTTATCATTGACTTCAAGTGCACATAGCAAATAAGTTCATGTATTTGCCGTTTGTGTTGTGCGGTCAATGGTTTCTTTGAGGTCACAGTTTTAACAGAAAAAAAATTAGCCATAGCATACTGCACGTGTCCACATTTCCAGAGTCCAAACTGTAGAGTGTGGAGCTCTGAAGCTTTTCATGTCCGTTCCTGTGGATCAGCACTGTTGATCCAACATGGGAATGTGGTTTTAAGGCATTCCAGTGAAGACTACGGCAGACCAATCTGACCAAATGGCATTAATCCCCAAAAGTGCAGAAGGATTTTTTTAAACTACCTTCAGCTTTGGAAAGGGAAAAATAACTGAATGACACACAGCTTTTTCTTACGGTGTCCGAATTCAGTGATAATAACATTTTTTTAAAACTTCCTCTGAGAACGACATTCCTTATGATTCTAACCAAGGACAGTTTCCAACCTTTTTGCAGGTTAAAAGACTTATTCTTGGTTTAATGAGAATCTATTACAATGACATCTCTTGCATCAATAACACGTTGATGCAAATCTGTCAATAAAAATGTGTTTAAAGTAGCAAGTGTAAAAAACAAAACAAAATACCTCTAAAAGAAGTTGCCCCTGTAACTGATATATTACTACATTAATACATTTTTTTATCCAAATGCATATAAATTAATGTTGAAGCTGCCAACATGAACAGAAAACTGGAAAGCTGTATGCATGAATAAATTTTCTATTACGGTACATCGCCGCTAAAAATAAAAAAAAAACGAATCAGCGGTAATTTGTTGGCGTACGTGCACCTTAAACATTTAGCATTGCAGTTTGACATGTTATGTGGCCAAACTAAAAGAGTGAATCAGGGTTTTCCCTACAGATGGACCTTCCCGTTACCTTTTGGATTCTGCTGATCAGCTCGCTGGTCCTCTGCGTCCCTGCAGTCCAAGCAGCAAAATGCCCACAGGAGTGTTTCTGCGACCAAATCCAACTCACTGTGACCTGTGTCAACAAGAACCTGACCCAGGTTCCTCCTGCTGTTGATGAGGTATCTATAAACATATACACTTACTGGTCAGTTTGTTAGGTACACCTTGCTAGCACCAGGTCGTATCCGCTCAGATTCAACAAGGTCCTAAAACATTCCTCACAGATTTTGGTTCATATTAGGATGATAGCATCACACAGCTGCTGCACATTTGTCTGCTGCACATCTAAGAAGTCTAGATGGAAATGATTAGCAACAATACTCAGGTAAGCTGTGGTGTTTAAACAATCCACAAAAATGGGGCTGTTTAAACAATTCTCTGTTGAACAGGTGTTTATTTCCAGGGAAATACAAATTTTAATACCCCTGTTAAAGAATGATAAGGCTTCGGCTAAACTTCCAAAGCTGTGGTACCTTTTAAATACTTATTATTATCCTCTAATATATAATCTGTTTTCCTCATAGATAACAGTGAAACTGGACCTTCGAGGTAATGACATACAGGAACTCCCCACTGGGGCTTTCAGGCACACCCCCTACCTGACTCACCTGTCGCTGCAGCGCTGTAACATCCACAAGGTGAAGGAGGGGGCGTTCCGTGGCCTCGGTCGCCTGGTCTTCCTCAACCTTGCCAACAACAACATTGACATCCTCTACCAGGTATTCTTAGACTTAAACCACATATATCCCATGATCATTTTCAGTGGTTTTTAAAAACTAAAATTAACTTCAAGAAGTCTACCCAACCATTCTCAGTGCAGTCCTTTGTTTTTTTTATGATTCTAGGAGTCATTTGACGGTTTGTCCTCACTAAAGCAGCTTATTATTGACCGTAATCGTGTGGAAGAGATCCAGCCTGGAGCGTTCTCTCAGCTGGGCTCCCTCAACCTGCTCTCCCTCTCACACAATCAGCTGGTTTACATCCCTAATATGGCATTCCAGGTACTCGCACTAAACCGTGTGTACAAAATACTTCGAAATGGAAAATTTCAAATATTTTACAGAGATGCACGTCTTGTTGGAGCCTTAAATAAAATGCCAGCTTCCTTTGCTTTCAGGGCCTGCAGAATATCAAGTGGCTTCGTCTTAGTTACAACTTTCTAAACTACCTGGATACTGAAGCCTTTGCCGGACTGTTCACACTAACTCGTCTCAGCCTGGATCACAACGAGTTACAGTTTTTCCCCACTGAGACCATGACCAGGTGAAGTGAGAGGCACCATCGCTCAGCATTGGAGCTAAACAGGAATCTCACACTGGATGTAAATCTAGAGAAAAACTAAAATCCAATGTGACAATTATGACATCATAATTAACAGCAAAGCACAGGCCCGCTGGTTGCTTTACACGTACTAGAGAAAAAGCTTAAGAAAGCTTCTTCTGGCATTCTCGACTTCTGAAGCTGAAAAAATGTCACATCTCTTTCTTTTTTAATCATTGATTACGAATAATTAAAAGAGTCCAATTTGTATCACTTAAAAAAATAGAGAATAGAATTGGCAAGGTCTCCAAAGACTCCACCCCACACTTTGAAAACCACTGTCAAAGACTGTACATTAAAGATGGACATAGCCACTGTGAATCACAGTGGGCTTCAACATTTGATATTTTAGGCATTGCAACGTAGGTTTGTTTCTACTGGATGTGATGATCAATAGGTTGAACTGACTGAAAAACGTAGGACACCGCATGAGTTGTCAGTCACAAGGTGGCCACACCCTAAAGCAATGGATCCCATTCTTTATCCAATGTTCCCCGATAGTCTTGTCAGAGTCAAAAAAGCGCTTTCCTTCACTCTTCAACAGATTCTGTGTTCGTGAGTTCTAATGAACTCCCATTCCTTGATTTGTGTTAGCTAACTGTTTCAGTTGTACATAACAATTAACTTACTTCTTTTAAAATGGTAAGCTAATAGTTATGCACCGCCTTGAGCGGACATTCTTGGACCCGCCTCCAAATTGTAACTTTTAGGGGCTTTTTGGGAAACGTTCCCTGAAGGTTACTGTTTGTTAGGTTTAAGCTTTGGATCAATAAAGTAGTCAATTCCTTTGCTTTAGATAACAAGTTCAACTGATTACCTGTTATGTTTTTGCTGTTCTGTTAATGACATCATGTTTACAGAACGTTAAGCTGCTTATCCATACCAGTAGCCATTAATTTATCAGTTACTTTTACTAAGTTATTTTAATTTGTTTGTTTTGTTTTGTTTCTTTAACTGTTTGACCATTATGTATAAATTAATATTATCTTCTGCAGTGCAGACTGTTGACTCATTAGGAAAGCGTTTTTAGGGAGAGATATGTAGAGTCTCCCCCTGCTGGCCATTACAAAGGATGCAGATTTAAGGTTGTTAGGCCTCAAAGGTGAAGCCTAGTGGGTTTACTCTTCAGTATAACAGCGTCTATCCATCATTTATGTGCTATCTATTAACATTTATAAGTTAAGCTGGTTGATATTGCAATTTAAGTTTTTTTTTAATTAGGCTCTCCTATTTCTAGATAGAGAAGAAAATAGAAAATCCCTAGGTTTTAAATAAAGTGATAAGTTGTGTGATATTAATCAGTAGAAAGAACAAAAGGGATTCCATGTTTTGTCAAATCCCTCTCTCACAGACAGTATAGTCCCTTGTCTGACCAAACTTCAACACAATGGACAGAAAGTCATTTGTTAAACTCAGACACCTGATGTCTGTGTTGACAAAGAGTAATAAGAGTAATAATCATTGTTCTTATTCCTGCCTTGTTCTTTTCTGCATCCAGGCTGCCTGAGGTGACTCGTCTCGATCTCAGCTACAACCCCATGACGTACCTGGGGGAGGAGGCTGTGTCCATGCCCAAGCTGACCCACCTCTTCCTGGACCACATGTCCCTGCAGGACCTGGTGAACACAGCTGTTTCAAAATCCCCCAACCTCATCCACCTGGACATCAGCAATAACCAGCTGCGTGTCATCCAGCCCTTCGCCGAAGGCTCGCCAAAGCTGTCCCGTCTAAACCTGGCCGGAAATCCAATCCTCTGCAACTGTTACCTGCGTCCACTCAGGTACGGCGGGTTTTTGTTGCTCTTGTCCTGACAGTTTCAGGAAACCTCAGGGAAGTGATCAGCACTTTGTTCTTCTTTTCTTTTTTCCCCCCTATTCTGCAGAGAGTGGGCTATCTATAACAAAGTGAAGCTGATGGGAACTTGTGGAGGGCCATCCCATCTTTCAGGTGACAGCCTGGATGCTGTCCACCCTTCTGAGCTGAGATGCCAGAGTCAGGAAGACATCATAAAAGAGGAAGAAGCAGCCAGGATCATGCCACGACCCACTGAAGAACCGAACAAGGTCAAGTGTCCTGCCAACTGTGTCTGTGAGGTGAGTGTCACTACTTTTTTGTATATTTATATTTCATTTAATGCCTACCATATTTTCCAAGCTGACTTTAACCTCTTTACCTGCATTTGCCAATGATAGTAGGATGTAGTTGAACACATTGAGAAATATGCTGGATTCTTGCTTAGGTTAGAAAATCAATGCCACCTTTAAGTCTGTAAAACTAGCGTTTGATTTGCCTTTTTCCCCCATGTTTGTGTTTTTAGTCTACCAGTTAACAGCCCTCAAGTTCATTGATTGAAAAAGGGCTTTTTGAAGGAGGTCTCCTCTCTCCATGAACTCACTCTGCAGGTGGGGGAGATATACAGTGGCTTGCAAAAGTATTCGGCCTCCTCGAACTTTTCCACATTTTGTCACATTACAGCCACAAACATGAATCAGTTTTATTGGAATTCCACGTGAAAGACCAACACAAAGTGGTGAACACGTGAGAAGTGGAACAAAAATCATACATGATTCCAAACATTTTTTACAAATAAATAACTGAAAAGTGGGGTGTGCATAATTATTCAGCCCCCTGAGTCAATACTTTGTAGAACCACCTTTTGCTGCAATTACAGCTGCCAGTCTTTTAGAGTATGTCTCTACCAGCTTTGCACATCTAGAGACTGAAATCCTTGCCCATTCTTTGCAAAACAGCTCCAGCTCAGTCAGATTAGATGGACAGTGTTTGTGAACAGCAGTTTTCAGATCTTTTTATGTTTAGGGTCGTTGTCCTGCTGGAAGGTGAACCTCCGCCCCAGTCTCAAGTCTTTTGCAGACTCCAAGAGGTTTTCTTCCAAGATTGCCCTGTATTTGGCTCCATCCATCTTCCCATCAACTCTGACCAGCTTCCCTGTCCCTGCTGAAGAGAAGCACCCCCAGAGCATGATGCTGCCACCACCATATTTGACAGGGCGGATGGTGTGTTCAGAGTGATGTGCAGTGTTAGTTTTCTGCCACACATAGCGTTTTGCATTTTGGCCAAAAAGTTTCATTTTGGTCTCATCTGACCAGAGCACCTTCTTCCACATGTTTGCTGCGTCCCCCACATGGCTTGTGGCAAACTGCAAACGGGACTTCTTCTGGTTTTCTGTTAACAATGCCTTTCTTCTTGCCACTCTTCCATAAAGACCAACTTTGTGCAGTGCACCACTAATAGTTGTCCTATGGACAGATTCCCCCACCTGAGCTGTAGATCTCTGCAGCTCGTCCAGAGTCACCATGGGCCTCTTGGCTGCATTTCTGATCAGCACTCTCCTTGTTCGGCCTGTGAGTTTAGGTGGACGGCCTTGTCTTTGTAGGTTTACAGTTGTGCCATACTCCTTCCATTTCTGAATGATGGCTTGAACAGTGCTCCGTGGGATGTTCAAGGCTTGGGAAATCTTTTTGTAGCCTAAGCCTGCTTTAAATTTCTCACTAACTTTATCCCTGACCTGTCTGGTGTGTTCTTTGTCCTTCACGGGTGCTCACACACACAAACTACACCCTTTTTGGCTCCTACCTCAAATCACACTGTGCACGGTCGATCTTATGTGCTGCACAATAATATTCAATATTTAGTATTTACTGTTATTTACTGTTAGTTTATCGCGATGATGTTGTTTATTATATTGCTCTCTTTTTTTTTTGCTTGTTTTCTCTTTTTTCTTTCTCAACAGGTGATCCAGGTGATTGATATATGTATTTTTTTGTCTGTTTGTTTTGTTGGTTTTTGTTTTTTGCCCTTTATCACCGTTCGTCTTCCCCTACCTCTCTTTCTTTCTCCCTTTTCTTTCCCCCAATCATGTTTGCTTCGTGTGTAGCAAGTGAAAATAAAATAAAATTTTACTTTGGCTATTAATTTAAGCTAAGATGGTTCTTTGCTGGCTGAAGCTTCAAATTTAACACACATCAGAATGAATCGGTCCTTCTAACTCTTAAGAGTTTCGTATTTGATCAGGAGTAAAGAAACAACACTTTTAAAATCCAAGTTACTGTTCTGATTGTAGTTAATCTTTTTATATTAATTTAAGAAGCTGGACAGTTTCATACAAACACACTTTCATAGCGTCAGGAGAGGGACGTGCAAGGTTGAAGTGCTGGTGAGCTCTAAATTTCCTTTACCTACCTGTCTACAGGCAGAGACACACCACTCTTCATGTGAGAACCGTGGTCACACTAAAGTGCCTCGCGGTTTCTCTGCCAGCACACGTCTCCTGGACCTGCGTGGCAACAACTTCCACTACATTCCCAGCAACAGCTTCCCCGGTGTCACCCAGGTTGTGTCCTTGCACCTGCAGCGCTGCAAAATTGTGGATGTAGAGGGAGGGGCTTTCAATGGGATGAAGGGACTGATATACCTGTACCTGTCTGAGAATGAGCTTACCTCCCTGAGCCCAGATGCCTTCAAAGGTCTTTCACTGGCAACGCTACATTTAGAGTAGATGGTCAGACAAGATCCAAACTCACTTGCTTTTTTTCTTTAAGGTCTCCCTAAGCTGACTTACCTCCATTTGGAAAAGAACCGCTTTACCAGTTTCCCCAAAGGTGTCTTCAAACTGGTGCCCAGTCTGCTTGCACTTCATCTGGAGAACAACTCCATCACTAAGCTGGAGCCAGGTATCATGACGGGGGCTGAGGGTTTGAGAGCTCTCTATCTCACCGGGAATGCCATTGTGCATGTGTCGCCCAGGGCTCTTTACCAGGCAAATGACTTGGACATGCTTCACCTGGGAGGGAATAAGCTCAAGGAGGTGCCCACTGAGGCACTGAGCAAGGCTGGGAATCTCCGAGACCTCAGGCTGTCCAGAAATTCAATTCGTTGGATCGGATCGAATGCTTTCAAACCTCTGGGGAGGTCACTTAAAGAGCTGTACCTCAATAACATGGGACTGGAGAAGGTGAGCGGGCTTTGTGCACTCTACAAACGTTTTCATATGTAATGTAGATTTTTTTCAAACCGATGTGATTGCTTTTGCTGCAGATGTCGCAGAGCGCCCTGGCAGGACTGGGTCCTGGGTTGAGGAGTCTTTTCTTGGAGGGCAACCAGCTGGAGGAGGTCCCTGACTTCCACCCACTCACCGCTTTGGAGGTCATCAATCTCGCTGACAATCCTCTAATGTGTGACTGCCCCCTACTGCCACTGCGCATGTAAGACAGCTGCAAGTCAATAATGTAGTTAAATAGGACTGGGGTTTGGACGGTGAGAGATTCTAGTATGCGAAAATGTGTGAATGTTGGTCATTATGGGAACAAAACCATTTCCAAAGACGCATCTTTGTCTGTTAAGATTAGCTTTAAGGTTCACATATTATACCGTTTGGCTCAATAACATTAAATAACTAACAATAGTAACTAATTTGGATCTTTTCTTTTTATCTAGGTGGATTGAGAAAGTTAACCTGAAGGTGCGAGCCACCTGTGCCAATCCACCTGAATTGCGGGGTCGGAGGGTCAAGGATGTGCACGGGTTCAAAGCCTGTCCTGGTGGAGAGAGTCTTCCCTCTGCCCCTGCTGTCACCTCAAAGCCAGCAAAGGCCCCCAAGGCAACCAAACCCAAACCGATGCACCTCAGCGGCCATCGGCAGGTCAAGATGCTCAAGGTCAAATCCAAAATTCGAGGGAGTCCAAACACAAAACAGGGTGCAGCAAAGAAAGCTGCTGAAAGCACAAAGAGACGCAGCATGCCCTGAAACTCCCGCCTTTCGGCGTTGCATCCATTCTGGCATTCTGTGCTGACGTTTTAAAGTCAGGGCTTCAATGCAAACATCAGCACAGCGCAGAACCAAAGTTTTGAGGTTAAACACTGAACTGAACGGTCCCAGCTGCACTAATCATTCTTGCTGTCTTAGCACAATGTTGAACAACAGTATAAATTCTTTGTACGGTTGGATTAGTAAGCTATATCATGTTGGGCTTTAACTTTTATCACCTTAAAAGTGCTACAGTCAGGTATTTGCACAGTACTAGTAGTTTTGCCACAGTACATTTTCAATCAAGCAATTAAGATTTAAACTTTGATTTAAGGAGTTTATGTTAAAATTGTAAAAATTAACTGGACAAACTAACATCATTTTTAATATAAGGATTGTTTTTAGTACTTGGATGAATATATGTAGCATTTGGCTGATTCTGAACAGAGTATGGGCCTGTATACTCCACATATCATTCTCCTACTTCTGTCAGTGGTCACGTCATCAATAAACACAAGCGACCGCTGCCTGGTTTCCACTGGCAGCCACGTTCATGCCCATACCATCACACTGCCTCCACCATGTTTGACACAGGATGTATTCTTCAGATCATGAGCTATTTCTCTAATTCTCCATACTCTTCCCTTCCTATCATTCTGGTACAAGTTAATCTGTCATATTATGCATATGCACTCTTCTCCAGCAGTCTAATCCAGGGGTGTCAAACTCCAGGCCTTGAAAGCCGGTGTCCTGCAGGTTTTAGATGTATCCTTGATCCAAGACAGCTGATTCAAATGGCTAAATTACCTCCTCAATGTGTCTTGAAGTTCTCCAGAGGCCTGGTCATGAACTAATTATTTGATTCAGGTGTGTTGACCCAGGGTGAGGTCTAAAACCTGCAGGACATCGGCCCTCGAGTTCCCCACCCCTGGTCTAATCTGTTCTTGCTTTTGACAAATTATTTGGACAGCATTTTGTATTTTTATTCGTGAGGATATCTGTTGATGGTAGAAGGATTCTTGGCTAGGTTAGATGTTATGAAGTAGTTTTTCCTAACCAGTGAAAGAATTCTCCAATTCTCCTTCAGGTATCTTTCGGTGTTGCTGAGGTGGCCAGTAAAGACATTGTTTTTAGGAATGTACCCGATTGTTGTTTTGGCCTTTTATATTTAATAGTACATGTATGATGGAAAATAAGAAAAAAAAAAAGAATAAAGCATTGCTTTACCGAGCCTGCAGTTGAGGGTAGTTAACCTTCACTGTAGGCTCACAACATACTCAAAGTTGAAAATCAAATCACATTTAGATAATATATATTTAAAAATACTGCAATTGACTGTATATTTACAAAAGGATCTATCTGGATATAAAACATTAAAAAAAAAACTTCATTACAACCCAGGAAAACTTTCAGAGTCAAAATCTTTTTGATAAAGTCTTTTTATTTATTTGTTTAATTCTTTTTTCATTGGAGTGATTCAGCTATATTGGTTCTTTTATTCTCTATGATTCATCCATGGTACTGTCGTCTTCTTGGCTCAACTCCTCTTTGTCCATTCTTTCATTTTCACTCTGATCAGTGTTGCTATCACCGGTACACCGGTCTTCAAGTGATGCATCGTCTTCGGCCACGTCTTTAGTTTTACTTTGCTCCGTCTTCTCCTGTTCTACATTATCCAAGCTGCTTTGCCCTCCCTCTTCTTGTTTGATTATGCACACAGAGTCTTGCTGAAAGTTGTCCGGCGGCCTAATGGGGGTCTCCGTTTCCATTTCCTCCACTTTCACCTTCACTGCAACGACTATTAAGACAAGTAAGTCAGCAAATTTACCAAAATGGGCAACTAGCATGCAAATGAGGAAAAAGTGACTCATTTGAGAATTGTCTCTTACTCTCCTGCTCCTCTGGCTCAGTCTTGGGCTGGATGAGTGGCACTTTTGGAGGAGTGCTTTGAGGACTTTCGGTGTGTTGATCAGCACCGTCTTGAGCTTGGTCCTGTGAAAGCCTCTTTTTTGTGTGCTTCTTTTCTACAAAAAGCAAAGAAAAGGAGATCATTCTCATGTGTCAAGTAAGACATTACCGATACAAGACTACATATACTTTTCTGAATAAAACCTACTCTTTCTCCCGAAAGAAAAGCGCCGGCATTTCTTGTTCCGCACCAGCTGCTTTTCAATTAAGTCAGCTAGAAAACAGAATGAAACACCAGTCACTTTGTTTCACACTCAGAAACATCTATGCATCACTCATCAACCAGTCACTTCTGTCTGTGACAGTTTAAGGCTGGAGCTTAGTGAGTGTAGTGAACTGTTGCTGTATTTATAATCAAAATTGAAGTCTAAATGCGGTTAAAGAGCGCCTTTTACGCTAATTTCCAGATTTTCAGACTATTGTTGTGGTACACCACTAGAGGAGTTAGCGTTATTCATAGCCCAAAATAGCTTTGGCGCAGATGTGTCGAGGATATGTGCTTTCTGTGTGACATCACACAGATCCAAGATGAGAAAAAAACTGAAATGCAGCATTTAGAGGCGTCTCAAGCCAAGCTTTTAGCTCATGGGGATTACCTCATCATACTCTGACCTTATCTATTGAAACCTTGGCCATTAATCCCCTTTAATCAGAACGCCTCGGTACTCCTGCATTAACCCACATCACTTCAGTGCTCTACATGTTGATTCAAAACACAGTGTTACAGTCCGCTGTATTTACCGACTCCAGGAGGTGACTGGAGCTGGTAGCCCATGAGCTCACACCAGCCAACTGGGTAGATGTCTGGAGACTGGTGGTCAACCCACTGGTCAAACTCATCCTCCCAGCCGTCAAAGTGGATGAGGAGAAGGCGGCCGACACAGCGCTTCACGGTGGCGACGCACAGGAGCCGTGGCTCCATCAGGTCCACGGCCTCCAGCTTCATGTTGGGGGAGAAGCCGTGACCTGGGTAGTCCTGAAAGAAGTGTCATATTTATTAGTGTTTTTACATCAATAGATACATTTGAAAAGAAGCCATCCTGTCCTATTAATTCAACTTATAAAACATGTGATGGCAAGGTCATCCTACAACATCTTACAGCATTGAACAGTCTCACGGGCGCAGCTTTTGCTTTGGTCTCCTCTAGGTACTTTTCCCAGGTGAAGGTCTGAGCATCGTAACCTGCCAGGAAATGCATAAAGCGACAGGAAATATATGGTGAAGCATTTCAGCACCAGCAGACAAGTTAACCTGCAAACTAAGAAACAGAAAAAACATACCTGGGGGTACAGTGAGAGGGATATTGTTCTTTTTACAGAAGTTAATTGGAAGAATGGCGTGAGAGGAAGCATGGTAACAAAACCAGTCTGAGCCATTGTTTGATATGGTGCCATCAATGCCCACCATCAGGTACCCATCAAACAGCACCTGGGAAAAAAAGAGGAGTAGAGTCAGAGAGAGGAAAACCAGCAGTAGAGATACGATCTCTACAATCCACCTGTTAGGTGGAGGAACACACCAACAAGAACCTGCAGCGGGTGGAGAACTGGCTTTTGTAATGCTATGCTGAGCACAACAAGGCTTCAGCAAGAAGTACCAGCTGCAGACCAAGATGAAATCAATTCAAACAGTCCTCTATCAAGGCGCTTTCTATTTTATGGTAAAGACCCTAAAATAATACAGAGAAAACCCCAACTATCAGGAAAGAAGACACGCTGTGGAAGAAAGCAAGATTAATAATTAAATGCAAAGCGCTGTATAAACACAGTGCACGTATGAAGGAGTTAATCCACATGATGAGAGACCCACTAAAGAAGCAGCTGATTATACTGCTGAGTTTACAGAAGATACCCCTGCCATTAGCTCATTTATGAGCTGTTACAGTTACAAGGGCATCTAAATCTCTGGGAAACACCAAACCTAGGTGACAGATGATGAATCACAAACACACATAAACAAAGTCAACAACAGCTACCTCACCTTGTGTACTGTGGCCACACAGATACTTCCCAAGTTGAGCGGGTCAATGGCCTCCAGCTTCATTCCTTCTTCAAAGAAAGTTCCCTCCATGTAGGTGAACCTCAGCTGAGGACAATACATTACATTCATGTGAAACAGTGAAGAGGTAAAGCTTAAACTTGAACTGAAATGAGCATAAGCTTAGTAACGACGATGATTACTTCAGCTATTTTTGAGTTCTGACTCAAACAATCCGCAGCTTTTGGACTTTGGGGGTAAAACATGGAGAAATAAAAAATAAATACATTTAATGAATCCTATGATTTTCTAAACTACACCACAATCAAGTGCAGATTTACTGCTAACCTTATAGTACACTCGACTATGACTTACGTCAGTGTTCATATACTTCCTTACCTTTTTAAAGAGCATGAACGTACTGTCAGAATTGCCCCTCAGACCACTGGAAGACTCCAGATTGTTTGCTATAAAAATAAGAAGGTTTCATATTTTAATCTACAACAAATCTAAGAGGAAAAAGCAAAGTAATCTTCTATCACCAGCACAGTACATGTTACATTTCAGAAAACAGAAATCTTTAAAATCATGTATTTAGTTCAACATCTGTGCAGTTTCATGTCATAAAAACTTTCACTGTGATTACAAACAAAATGATCCACACTGCTAGTGTTACGCTGAGGTCCAGTATCCTTTTCTAAAGTCCGAGTGTGTCTCCAAATATTTCTTTCCCCTTAAAGTTGATTAATCCTGTTTTTACTGCTGACTGCTTGGTTTCCTACATCAAAGTTAATTTCCTTTTGCAAGTTTTTGTTCTGTACCACACATCTTCAGCTCCAGTGGAGAACCCGTTTTCATACTTACCAGGCGCTTTGATGTCATGACCCACTTTTTTGGACCAGCCTATCGGATGCAGGAGGGGACTCCATATGTGACACCAGAAGTCTGAGATGATGTTCTCAGGGGTGTCACTTTGGTCCGCGTACACCAGGCGTACACGGCCACCGATGTTGGAGTCCACGATGGCCACGCGTGTCCGGCTCACGTATTTGGAGTCCACCACCTCCACGCGCATGCCCGTCCTGAAAGAGTTCTTCATGCTTTCTGCAAGCTGGAACAAAGAAAAGCGGGAGGGCGGCAGAGTGACAGAAAGTTGCTGATTATGTGCTTAATTCAGTGACTTCTATTTCATTTAATCCATTACACTCTTTATGACATACAGGGCAATTCATAACATCAGGCAGTACCTTCAGGTAGAAATCAACAGGCAGAGTTTGGGCCCCCACCAACCTCTTCATCAGATACTCCTTCCAGTCTGGGATGTCCTGCTTCAGATCTACAGACACGCAAATCATCAAACAAGAAAAGTCTCTTTGTGGTTTATTCCCCTCTTATTTTTCATATTACATGTTACATAAACATTTTAGTCATAGTGTGTGGTCTCAGGGCTTCATTACACAAAGTTTCAGTGATGAAACTTGGAGAGGCATTCTCCTTTTCTGCTCCATCTCACAGGACTTATAGCTCTCTCAATTAATTTCACTTGCAGACTTTAAAAGAGTACAAATGACCTTGTGAAGTCATCACTGGGAACTTTTTCCTATGACTGTGTACACATTAAAGAATCTTTATTTTTGTTATTTTATTGCTATTTTACTGTTTTTTATTGTTGTAATTTTAATATGTTTGTTAGAAACAGGTCCTTTTTGTAAATGTGACATTGGGACTACCTGTATAAATAAAAAATATAAAAGTATGACATACAAACAACACATTTAACCTGAAACCGTATAAAAGATAAGATCAATTTCTAGTTGTTAACAACAGAAAATGACACATTTGTCACTTTTTATTACTTTAGATTTTTAGGATGTTTTCTGCTGCTCTTTTACCTCTACTAAGTTTTATATCATCCTCCATTTACATTTCTCTGTCTTTTAACGTCTGTTAAGCTACAGGCAACATGTCTTTCTTCCATTTTATCTGTACTTTATATTTTATTTATCTTTTGATCTGCTAGTAGAAAAGTGCATTACAAAGACTTCTCTTCTTCTTACTGAGAAAATTGCCTTTGTATTTAATTTCCTGCCCATTTGCTGCATCAGTTATTTGTTGTCTTGATTTTGCGATATCACCTTAACTGCAAATCGAACCAGTGAAAATACTCAGACAGAAGCTCTTGTCTGTTAGAGTCATTCATATATTCTCTAATCACAGAGCTGATGATCAGCATTCATTTGTCTGGTCAACGACCACTAGTTCACATTATCACTTCAGATAACTCGCTCACCTGCTCTTATTCTTTTGAGGATTTAAAGAATAAACAAAAACACCTTCACCAAGGTCAACCAATACTGGATGAAGCAGTTGATTTAGGACCAAACAGAGCATAGGCGCCATTTTTAAAAGCAAACTGAATGTGAATCCTAACCTTGTGGGGGTACCAGCAGCTTGCTGGTCATTGCGCACCATCCGATCGGGTTGAGCTCTCCTGAAACGAGGCTGCACCAGAAATCATGGCTGCTGTCATGCTCAAAGCCCTCGTATCTCAACAGGGCTTTGTATCCTGCAGACAAGAAAGGACGAGAGTTACCTGCCAATGTTGCTACTTTACCAAAATATATTTCACTGTGTGGAAGTTAACATCCTGAACTGTTCCAGGCAAAAAATTCTAACTGCTAACCTGGATGAGTTCATGAGACAGATGAGTGAACAACCAAACAGAATCGAGCTCACGCCAAGATCAAACTAATTGGCAGTAATAACTGACCCAACTTAGCCCGTTAATGCAACTTTTACAAATAGCATATCACATTTGGATGCATCTGACGCACCAGTGTCAGATGTTTTCTGCAGACACCGGCTGTTTCATCAGAGGAGAACAGCTATGTTAGACAAATACAGATACAAACACCATTTGTTGAGGCACTTTTCACTCTGGTACAAACCATATTGATACCAATTTATTCCCGGTCTTTGGTACAAATCTGTAGACAAAACTAAACTTCAATGGTCACTGAGACTTAAAATCTGCATGAATAGATTCACTAGTCTGATCTGTTTGGCAGCTTTACCCCAACATGCCTCAACAAAGCCTGGTTCATCACGTGTTCTCTTAGCTTGCACAAAATTTCATAACATTAAGGGTTCATTTACGATCAATTCTCATTGGAGCAGAGCTCCGAACAAATGCTACAGTGATTTAAATTATAGATTCAGTCATCTGAGCAAAAAGGTAAGCTGCTATCACAGCGTTAAACCTGAAATGTGCGCTATATGAGTGCAACAACATAAGCGGTTCACACATTTACTGCTGTAAAGAAGATGATGATCTGTCGGGTCAGTGCAACATTTGGTATTACAAAAATCTACCAAAAGATTTCTTTTTAAGATTTTTAAGTGCTCCAGATATCGTCTCCAGTCTCATAGCACAATTTCTTCTGGTTATGAATATGCTGCACTTTATATTCAGCACCATGAGAAGTACAGCAAACCAAGTTTTAAGCTTTGCAAGAGGCATTAAGATTTGGGTCTAGCCAAGAGACAAATAAAATTCACTAATGAAAAATAAGAAACTAAATGTAACATTAATATATAAAAATGATTTGTGGTTCATTGGGCTGTTAACTGTTGGCAGAAAGATGCACACACCTGCAATCTGGATAACTGTAGCAATCCAGTAGACTTTACTGGGGAGGATGGCATTCGTGTTCAGCACCTCCACTTTCATCCCCATGGTGATGTCATCCCACTGGGCACAAAGGGGAGCCTGTAGGGGGTGAAGCCAGAAAATTCCTTATGGATCATCTGTGTGAAGCTTTTATGTACTACCATCTTATTTTCCAGCATTTTCAAGAGAAACTCAATTTTCTATTGTTTTCTTCTGCTGATGACGGCATGAAAACAGCAATATAATCCTAATAAGCCATTTGAGTTTCCCTTTATTTGATTATTAAGTCAGTTCCCTTAACTGTTAACATCGATGGTAGAACGAGGTTTCCACAAAGGTTAAGAACAATATGTCGCTATGACGATAATTTCTTAGCTGTAAGTCTTTGTAAGAACTGCAGAACAGACTCACGTGTCTGAAGCAGGAGACAGATGCAGCCAGAGACGTTTCTCTCTCCAAGTATGCGGTCCAGTCAAAAGAAGCAACAGCAGCTACGCAATGGAAGGAGACAGAAAATAATTCTCTTTAAGCCACCTTTTTCTGACTGGCTGCCCCTCGTAAACAGAAGGTGGTCGCCAATATTGCATCTTGTGTCGGTTCATTGGCACCAAATTGGAAATCACATGAAATGTGCCGATTGCAGCAGGTTAAACAGGTTGTGTTAAAAAAATAAAATAAAAAATTATTTCATGCAAACAAGCGTGCTCGGTGACTTTACCATCAACTCCGGTGGCTGCTGGAGGAGCTTTGTTCACTTTATTCAGCACAGTAGCTTTTTTCGTTGGGGGCTTTCCCTAAAGAAGCAAAGAGGGGGAAAAGAAATATTTCTCAGAGCCTCTTATATCCATACAGTTGGCATAAACCGTGAGAGAGCATGGTATAAGTCACAATCAGATAAAAAAAAAAAAAAAAAAAAAAAACACTCTGCCTACACTATGCCTCTAATGGCACGCAGAGGTGCTGTCTGTCAGCAAAACTATGCAAAGATTAATTTCATGAGGTTTGGACAAGGATGGATCATGAATTCCAATGAATATTGAGATCACCCTTTGTAACTCAAAACTTCGTACAGGCCTTTACAAAGGATCTGCTCTCCAGGTACCCTTCTCTTCGTCAGTATGAAAGTGAAGACAAGGCTATGCAGCAGCTTTTGGTAGGTCAAACCACATTGAATGGGACATAATGGTCATTTCCAGTTCTGTATTTTTTATTCTTTGGCATCACTAGAGTGGTAATTAAAGAATTCCTTATTTATCTTATTCTAGGGCCTTTGCACATTCATTGTCTAAAAAAAACAAAACAACCTCTCTTCTTAACAACAACTGCTTTAAAGCCACTTTTCTATGATTGGTTGCCCTTTACAAACAGAAGGTTTGAACGATATGTGGGTGTGGCATCTTCTTCTGCAGAGCCAAGAGAAGAAAAACAACGTCCGGAAACGAGGGCCTTAAGCCTGAGCTGAGAGCCCTGGCATGTGGGGTTTCAGTACAAATGTCCTGCCTCACCTGTCTCTGCAGCCATATATTCGTAGGGTGGTCTTCCTCTGAATAGTGGGCATGTGTGAACTGCGCGGGGACGGCGGTGGGCTTGAGAAGCCGGCCCCGGCGGCTCGGTAGGTTCTGCACGTCGTAGTAGTCGTCCGGCTGAAAATGCTTCTGGCACACGAAGAGTTTGCCGAGGACGTAACGGGGGGTCCTTGGGTCCATGTTCAGGGTAAAGAGCCATTGTCTCAGCTTCTCCTGGTCGCTAAGTGGAAACCGATGAAAGACGATGTTTGGCCTTTTTATGGTTAAGCAGGTCTCGACGCAACACTTGTGAACCATTTCTGTACCGAGTTAGGAAAGACGGACACAGGCTCACACGTCCCCGCAGAGGTATTTAAGTCCAGCGCGGTCTTCTTCTTCTTCTACTTGTTATTTTTCTGCAGCGCTCACAGGTAAACAGCCTTTTTTGCAAATACTGCCACCTTGTGTTCAATATTACTAACTATGGTGAAATAAATTTGCTGAAAAATGCCTTAAAATTACATTTAATACTTTGCAGGCATCTACTCAGGTCTGTAAAGATGTACAAGATATTTCTGAATGGTTTTTATTTCGCTTTGAGTTTTTGTTTTTCACTTTAGTTTCAGTTAGCTTCCAGAGTGCTACCGCGGTCAGCACTGGGTCTTTTGGGTCACTGTCATGCTGGCAAACCCATCTTCAGTGTTCTGTCTGAGAGAAGGAGGTTCACATCCAAGACCTTACGGTACATGCCCCCATCCATTGCTGACTCAATGCAGTGAAGTCGCCCTGTATTCCTTGCAGAAAACCAGGCCCAAAGCACAACAAATCCACTTCAGTGCTTGACTGCGGGGATGGTGTGACCATTCATTTCTTTGGAAATTCAGCAGGGGATCAGATAATCTATCTAGATAACTATAGCGCCAAAATCCCAAATAAAAAAATAAACATTTCATACTTTCAGCTTTTAAAATGAGTGAATTTTTTGCAATTGATTTCAGTAATTTTCAATAATTCATAGATTTGTGACATTGAAAGTAGCGTGCTGAAGCCGTTCATGGATTCACTACAGGATTTCAGATAATCCCACACCTGTCTGAGCTGCTGAGCAACACACTCACGAATGGAAAAACTAGTACATCTCTTTGCCCAATCCGGTGACACTGACTGTGTCAAACTCCCAAAATGGATTATTGAATAAGGCAAGGCAGCTAATTCAAACTGCCCTTCTGGTGGTCCCCAGTGTTCAAAAATACATAAATAAATACATTAGAAAAAGTCAAACTCTTTCTGACCTGCAGACGTGCTAGAATGGATGACTTCTTAGAGTTTGATGAATAAGAACGAGAGCAGGATGTACTGCAGAAGCGCTTAGTCTTTGAATAGAAGTTGTTGATATTCCCGGTTGTTCCACACATCTCACAAACCACTGTGAAAAAAAAGCAATCAAAAAAGTTTTTGTTTAATGTAAAACATTATGAACATTGTTAATAGTGCAGGTGCACCTTACCTGGTCGCTCGTTTAGCACCTTTAACCCTCCTCCTGTCAGATGTCGTTCTTTACCTCTTTCATTAGCATCCTCACGCTCTTTGGGTGCCATTTCATTGTATCCAGCCTATGAAGGAAAAAAAACAAACATCCCACCTGTAAACAGTAGGTGTAAGCCCCCCCAACAGTCCAAAATAATTGCTACTCACACTAATGGTTTGCTCTCTTGGTTCAGCTGAAATGGTCCTGTGTTGGATAGAAGGCAGGCAGCTACCGCAGCCCGCGCCATTGCAGGAAGGACAGTGCGGACGGACAAACACTGTAGGAGCAGCTCCCGGCCTCAGCTTCAGAGGCCCCGCTGCCAGTCTGGGTTCAAAGTACTCCTTGCCAAAATGCTCATTGCAAAGGTAAGAATTGGGTGTGGCAACCCACTGCATGCGGGTGCGCTGGACCTGCTTCTCCCATTTCCGAAACTCTTCAGGGTCCTTGGGGAATTTAAACAGGGTTACGCCATCTTCGGTAGTTTTTCCACATCCATAAGCCACGCAGTGGTAAGGCATCATCGGAGCTTACACCATGAGCGCCTTTCATGGATCCTTTCTTCTCAGTTGTGCTGTTTTGTTCTCTGAGCTGTGCAAAGAAAAGAAATAATTGTATCTTCCAACCGGCAGTTGGCTTTCTAATTTTCACACACAACCATCTCTAGGGTTTACGAGAATGGTCCAAACAAGACGAAATATCCAGTGAGCAGCAGTTCTCTAGGTAAAAATTCTTCTCTGACCCCAGGGGTCAAAGAAAAATTCCCAGAGTGCTATAACCTGGAAATTTTGCAACCAAGGTATGCTGATCATCGCTAAGATGGCACAACCTACCTAAATATTGCTGCTGACCATTTCCACCCCACTGAACAAAGTTTACACATCCTTTGGTCACTGCTTCCAGCAGGATTACAAACCATGTCACAAAACTCAAATCACCTTAAACTGGTTTCTTGAACATGACAATGGGTTCACTGTACTCAAATGGCCTCCGTAATCACAAACCTGCAGTAACTGTGGCGCCATCATGTCAATATGGACCAAAATCTCTGATAAATGTTTCCAGCATTATGAAGAATAAAGGCACTTCTGAAGGCAAAAGAGGGTCCAACCCACTACTAGCAAGGTGTACCTAACAAAGTGGCCGGAGAGTGTGTATTGGCTCTATTTGCCTCATTATAATATTCTCTACATTGAAAAACCTACATTAAAATGACAGGAAGCTTCGCACTTTATTTTATCTGTAATGTCGACATAATGTTTAACAAACACAAGACAGTGAAACATGACAAACAGAAGTTTGTCTTGAAAAGGCGGCCCTTTCGTCATCGTTATTATTATTTCTAATATCGCCGTTAAAGCACAGTTACAGCTGACTGCTTCATAAGTTGAGTCAAAACGTAAACAATGTAACTACTGTACACCAAAGCTAAGTGATAACAATGCTAAAAGTACTTGTGTGCAGTTATGAAGCTGCACTTTGCTCGTCATGACTTCAAACGTGTACTTACAGGAGGTTAGTGACTGCTGGCACTCAGTAAAATGTCTCTTAGGTGTACAAACTGATTTTGGTATCAAATGTTAATGTATCTTCATAGCTGCCCAGTACTGTAATGTGGTCGCTCACATTTAGCGTCATCTACTTACGCGTGTGCAAGGAATTCTGGGAGTTGATGTTTTTACGACAATTGGAAAAAAGTCGCTCTCCTAGTCACAAATAAGTCATTTTACAGGCATTCAGGTGTTTGCTGGAAAAAAATAGCCTTCTGTCGGTCTATGAAAAAGAAGTTTGCGGACACCTTGCTATTCAATTATTATTAATCTTAGGCCTTTGCACAGTGTAGAAAAATAAATAAACATAACCAATAATGAGGCAAAATATACAAACAAATATTAAGTAAAATATGTTTTGTAATTTAGATTACTTAAAGCAACCGCTGCTGGGGTCAGCACTGACAACAAATGGCAGTATCTCTATGAGGCAGTCATTTTTGTTGTCTCTTAACATGCGAGATTTGTTATGCTCCCCTGCAACTCCTAATGGCTTTGCAGTGGCAGTGTAGACTTTGGGCGTTGCCCGGGCTTAATTGCTAGTTATGAAAAAAGTTACTGACAAGGTGTGGATAAAGGCAGACTTCACGAAGGATGCTGTAATGCTCTCCTGCTTGCAAGTTTCAGCTTTGAATGTGTAATGATTAAAAAATATCCCTGTGTTTCTGAAAAACAAACAAACAAAAAAATCTGGTGTCAGTCTTGATTTTGTGTTGAGTTAGTATTGCTGGGACATAACAGCTTAAAAGTTGATTGGTGAAATTCCTTGACTTCGAGTTGTGTTGCTCCTAAGTAGTGCTGATAGACAGCAAAAAGTATTTTTTGTCTACTGTACTTAGCCATATTTTTGCAAGAACTGCTTAACTAACTAAAGAGAAATGCTGGTCAGCACCTTAGAATGGAAGATCCATCTGTGTTTCTCAGAGCTGAAACATCTCATCATCAGCTTTTTGGAGAAGCACCCTCAGAATCATTCCCCGCGGTGACTGCTCCAAAAGCAACCACTGCTAAACTAAATCAATAAGAAAAATAAAACTCAGAGGAATGGATGTTAGACCATTTGAATGTGATTTGGCAGTAGCTGCTGTGTCTTCATGAGAAGAAGAGTAGATGAAGTGATGGTATTCACATGTGTGGTTCCCAAAAAGAAGTACGGAGGAAGAAGCGGGATCGTGCGGTGCATCTTTACTGGTGACACCTTTTAATTAAGGGAAACTAGTGTGAAGCAAACTGAGACAATGCCAAGAATGTGTAGTTTCTATTAAAGTCAGTTTGAATATATATTAAAATATATTATATAATAATATTTGTATTTATATATATTAAAATACAAATATTACTATTAAAGAGTGACACACATTTACTTCAATCATAATAAACACACAAACAAAATCAAATATATAATGTTTTGTTTCCTAATCTTGAAACTGTCTTCATCAAATGTATTCAGTTAGGGTTGTCTTGACAGCAGTTACAGGTACAGCTGCTCTGACACTGATGCTAGATTTAAGTTTTGTGAGGCTTGGAAATATTTAAAATTTCAAATTAAAATTATTTAAATTAATTTGCTTGTATTTACTTATAATTTTGACAGCTGAGAAGTTTTGTTAAACCACATTAAAGCAAAGTCGTGTTAAAAAATAAAGTTTGCTTAGGATTGTATGCAGTCCTGTGAAAAACTAAGTATACCGATACTGCTAATACAGAAATTAACAGGATAAGTAGCAGTTAGGTTTTGCTAATCAACTTCTCAGAAGTGGATGTTGCAGCAAAAAAACAGAGAAACAGCAAAAAATCCCAAGAGCCTCAACAGGCCTCTATAGTATGCTAAATTATAAAGTTTGTTACAGTACAATTAGAAAAACCCTTATTTGGAAGGATTGCCTGCTCTCTAAAAACACATGGCAGCAAGGGTTAGGTTTGCAAAGTTGCATCTGACCAAACCACACAAGTCCTGGGACAATGTCTTTGGAACAGACAAGACCAAAATAGAGATATTTGGTCATAATGCACAGAACCATGTTTGACCAAAACTAATCTCAGCATATCAGCACAAACACCTCACACCAGCTGTCAAACATGGGGTGATGATTTAGGCTTATTTTGCAGCCACCAGGACCTGGGCACCTCACAATCACTGAGTCAACCATGAACTCCTCAGTGTACCAAAGTATTCTAGAGTCAAACGTGAGGCCATCTGTGCGACGGCCAGCTTGGCTTGGCTCAAATCGGGTCATGTAACATCACAACGATCCCAAGCACTCCAGCAAATCTACAACAAGAATCAAAGTATTGGAGTGACCGAGTCAAAGGCCAGACTTCAGCCTGACTGTTGCAGAGCAAGTGAGAGAAGAGTGAGCCAAAAATGATTCTGTAACGATGTGAGAAACTGACAAAGTCATACAGAAAGCGAGCATTTCATGTTATTGCTGCTAAAGGTGGCTTTACAAACTGCTGAATCATGAGATGCACTTAATTTTTCACAGAGTGCTGGGAAAATGTTCTATTTCACAAAGGACTGTTTGAGAAAAGAATAAAATTAAATATTTGGAGCAAAGATTTAGAAACGGATATTGCAGCAGAGGACTGAAAATTGTGTTGCAACTCAAACAGTGAATTCACACCTCAGATTAACACACTGTAACTGGTAAATGCAAACATCTATGTAAGTCTTGCAGAGTCTAACCACAATAAAATGACTAAATGCACAAAGACCAAATGTTACACTCTGGATTAGACAAATGATGCCACACCTTCTAGTAGAAAGAACAAACACAAGGAGGTATGAGCAATATCTGAAAAGGTTGAGGGAGCTTTCTTGAGCTTTGTGATCGGTATGTAAGGAAATCAAATTTGTTGTCTAATTATTGTTAAAGAACGAAGAAATCATTAAAAAGTGCAACATTCTGTAATTTTCTTAACAGCTACTATATTTTCTATAGTTGGTATCAGCTGCTGAGCGGCATGTCACTGGGGAATTCTTCTTAAAGGACACAATGCAAGTCGTGCAGTGTGTTGACAGTTTTATTTTGGAACAGGATGGTTTGGAAGCTACATCTAAAAAAAGACCAGTGAATTTGGTGACCCTGTGACCTGATCGGGCTAATGAACAATTTGTTTATACTTGATACCAACTGAATGTAATTGGAGGAAAATTTTGGACTTTATTGACTTTTCCACAGAATATTAAACAAGATCTAATCACGTTTTGGTGCACTCAAATTGCTGCTCAGACTTGGTACTTTACCGTACTGTAGTGCCTGTTGTTTTGCTTCATTTTTGATGTGCAATATTATAATCTTTTAATCCCAAACAAAATTTAGGTAATTAAATGTGTAAGATAGCTAACATTAACAGATGGTGATGCCACTAGTTTTGCAGTTATATGAAAAATGATAGAATGACCACACTTGGAGAATATTCATCAGATTTTTGTTGTTGTCGTTTTGCTTTGGGGGCTTTTTAGCAAACAGGCAAACCACAGATCTCAAACTAAACTATTTTTTAATAGCTGAACATACTGACTACATTCTATAACTTGCTTTTTCTTACTTTTTACCTATCATATATGTATACTGCATATTTTGAAAGAACTTTTCTTTTCTTTGCATGGCCACATAGCAAAGAAACAAAGATGACTGATTCTGATCGAACAAACTTAAAATGGCACATTCTGGAATTGCAGAAGAACATTTCAGCTATCAGAACATCTGGCTTACTGTTACCCACACTCTGAGAAATCGCAGGTGTAGTAAAAGTGCATTTCTTTCTTAGTGTGTGCAATTACCAAACACTAGTCATTACTGGACCCTAAAGGTAAGGTAAAACTACTTCCTGAATATGGAATAAATGCACTAATTTTTACCCTTTTTCATATTATTCTTTTTCATAATTACGTGAACCTTTTTGAGGTACAAAAAGATGGTAAGTGGCTTGGTCCTTATATAGCACTCTAAGTGCTTTATACATACCTCATTCACTGCAGCACTTTTTTTGCACCTAAGTGCTTTCTAGCAAACATTCACACACATTCATGCTGTGATGAACGAATCACAGAGCACCTTTGGGTTCAGTATCTTGCCCGAGAGTACCTAAGTATGCAGGCTGGAGACTGGAGCAGCCAGGGATCGACTCACCAACCTTCCAATTAGTAGATGACCAGCTGAGCAATATATAAAGCATAAACCATATAAAGTCTCCAGGTTTACAAAGTACATCTTTACACCATTTCTTCAAGGCATAACATTATGAAACTATCTATGCTTAGTACGATTGAAAAAGAAATTGGGAAAAGTTGTAATTTTACTCTTAGATTTTAAGGACTGGCCTATCTTAAGCTGTTTGGAAAGCCTTCAATGCATTATGATAAGTTTCATTGGACAGTCTATTGCATCAGCATGATGGTGCAGTGGTTAGAGGAGTTGCCTCACAGGAAGAAGGTTTTGGTTTCAAAGCCAAACCTTCCTGGAGTTTTCTGCTCCCTGAGGCTGCTGTTTTTTTGTTTTGTTTTCATCAAAGAGATTTAAAGATCCATCCTATGTTAACTACTGTTTCTAAACATATTATAAACAAACAAAAAAAATCTCATCAACTGATATTAAAGACTGGTTCATGTGTATTGTTCATCCTTAGCTCATTGACAAACCATTCTAAGCAGGCCTGGATAGGCAGGGGACCTTGTTAACACTTATCTGTTAGTCTTTAATCTTGTTATTTGATGTTCTGTTTGGTTGCCATAGTTGGTTGTTGTTACTTTTAATTTTTGTAATTATTTCTGCCTGCATTTGAGTCTTCAATTTAGATTATAATTGAATACCACAACCAACAAAATGAAGCCTTTGGACAGCAGCAAGTGGCTCTTTCCTTCTTAAAGGTGACTATTGATCTTAAGCCATAGCTCACTCCTGAGTATGGGCTGGTCTTTAGGGAAACTCCTCTGGACATGTAAACCATAAAAACAAAAAGTGTCACCAGTAAAGTTGTACCACACCTTCCTAGTTCCTCCTTAACTTTGGTCCTTCCTGCTAGCTGGTTGTAGGCTTGCTGCGCAACCAGGTGATCACCCACTTGCTACAATGGCTGCCACACGTTTTCCAGAGCCCACTTCCTCTAGCTCTTCAAAAGGGAAGCATGGTCCTTGCTAATTCCCTTTCTCCTTATCACTTATCAACCTAGTCGCCACCACTCTGTGCAACCAGAGTCATCCTGCCTGGCCAGCTTGAATACACACACTACATTGCCAAAAGAATTTGCTTGTCTGCCTTCACATGCATATGAACTTGAGTGACATCCCATTCCTAATCCGTGGCATTTAATGTGATATTGGCACAACCTTTGCAGCTATAATAACTTCAACTCTTCTGGGAAGACATTCTACAAGAGTGTGTTTATGGGAATTTGTGAACATTCTTGCAGAAAGCACATACATTTGTGAAGTCAGACACTGATGTTCGACAAAAGGCCTGGCTCGCAGTCTATGCTCTAATTCATCCCAACGTTGTTCTATTGAGTTGTAGTCAGGATTCCACACCAGACTAGCTCATCCATGTCTTTATTGGCCTTTCTTGGTGCACTGGTGTGCAGTGATGTTGGGACAGGAAGGAGCCATCCCAAATATGCTCCCATATGGTTGTCCAAAATAACTTGGTGTGTTGAAGCATTAACAATAATTTTCAGGGGGACTAAGGGGCTGAGGCCGGTTTCTGAAAAACAACCCCACACCATAATCCCCCTCCACCAAGCTTTGGATGTGGCACTGTACAGTCCCACAAGTACCTTTCTCCTGACATTCACCAAACCCAGACTCGTCCATCTGATTGCCAGACAGAGAAGCTTGATTTGTCGCTCCATTTAACACGTCTCCACTGCTCTAAAGTTCTATGGCAGCATGCTTTACACCATCAGATTAAACGCTTTGCATTGTGCTTTGTGATGTAAAGTTTGGATGCAGCTGCTTGGAAATGGAGACCCATTCCATGAAGCTCTCTAAGGGCTGTTCTTGTGCTAATCTGAAGGCCACATGAAATTTGGAGGTGTGTAGTGACTGACTCTGCAAAAAGTTGGGGACCTCTGTGCTCTTGGCTTTTCAGCATCCACCTGTGATCACTCTGTGATTTTACGAACCCTGCTACTTTGCCACTGACTTGCTGTCATTCCCAATCACTTACTCTTTGTTATAATACCACTAACAGTCAACTGTGGAATAGTGAGTAGTGAGGAAATTTTATGAATGGACTTGTTGCAAAGGTTTCATCCTATCATGGTACCACACTGGAATTCACTGAGCTTTTCTGAGAGCAACCCATTCTTTCACAAGTATTTATAGAAGCAGTCTGTGTGCCTAGGTGCTAGATATTTTATTTTATTTTATTTTATTTTATTTTATTTATTTATTCATTTTTTACACGTGGAATTGACTGGAACACCTTATTTCAATGATTTCCATGGGTGAGTGAATACTTTTGGTAATACAGTATAGCTTCATTTGACTCTTTGTTGTGACATATGTATATGTTCCTGTATGTTTCCCTGTGTGCTCATATACTGTCATTATGTTTAGTTTCCCTTCACAAATGGACTTTGGATTCTTTGGACTTTTATAACAGCCTTGCAATTGAATGTTTGCTTTGTATATTTCTGTCTGCAATTGGAATATGCATTTGAGTCCTCAATCTGTGTCGCGGTGTACAAGGTGGACTCACGTGCTGGACTCCGGGGATTGATGCACACAAGAGAATTTATTAATGAACAATGTCCAATGAGTGTATATACAAAAGGTGCGGGGCAGTGCTACCTACAAAGGTGCGGGGCGGTGCTATCTACAAAGGTGCGGGGCAGTGCTATCTACAAAAGGTGAGAGGGGCAGGGCTCCGGGGGAAATCCAGGTGAACACTCTCGTCTCTCTCCAAACAATCCAAACACGAATCCACTCGAACACTCAGGGAACACCAGGGAAAAGAGTCCAGAGGGTCTGCACACAAAGAAACGCTCATTAGATTCCAAACACACAACTACATGGAAAAACACTTGCTAGACGCTCGACTTTCACTGACGCGATTCTCACAACGATCCAGCAAAGAACAGCCGTTGCTTCCTGGCTTAAATGCCATCCACACTGATGAGGCACAGGTGTTTCCTCCTCCGAGGGCGTGGGCCAAGGGCGTGAACCCATAATGAGTTCCGCCCTGGCGAGAGAGAGAGAGAGAGAGAGATGATCAGCGACCAGCTGAACCTCCAGGCCGTGACAATCTGAAAGATTAGGACAAAGGATTTTGTTAGGTGCTGGACGGAAAACTTTGAGGATCTCTTCAATCCCACTGACACACCTACTGTAGAGGAAGCAGAGTCTGTGGATGAGGGGGATGACTCGGCCATCTTTGTGGTAGTTAACCACACAACAGAGAGTTTTTTAACTCGGGTGGGTGAAATTCACCCTGAGTCCCTACGGGCTCCGGAGGGAAAATCATGCAGAAGTTATAGAAATTTCCCTTGGATTGGCAAATTGGGGTCGTGGTCCCTTTTTCCAAGAAATGGAGCCAGAAGCTCATCCTCCATGGGAAGGCCTATTCTTTCGCATGGAGGAAGGTTCTCCACAGACTACCCTGCAGAGGAGAGTCTGCCCATTAGTCAAATGTTAGATTTAGGAGACAATGTGGTTTTTGTCCTGTTCATGTAAGTATGGACCAACTCTTTATTCCCTAAAGGATATTACCGGATGCATAACATTTTGCCCAACCAGTCTACATCTCTGTTGTGGACTTACAGAAAAAATTCCATTGTGTCCCTTGGAAGCTCCTATGAAGGGTGCTTCAGGAGTGTGGTATATTAGTCCCATTGCTCCAGTCCCTGCACAATAGCTGTGAAAGTTTGCTTTGCTTTGCACTTTGTCTGCCTTTTGTCCCCAATTCTGTTCATAACTTTTATGGTCAGAATTTCTAGATGTAGACAATAGGCAGAGGGTGTTGCTTTTGCTGGTCTCGGGATCTGGTCTCTGGTTTTTTCAGATGATATGGTTTTGCTGTCTTCATTAAATAATGATCTCCAGCTTACACTGAAGGGCAGTTTGCAGCAGAGTGTGAAGTGGCTGGGATAAGACTCATCACCTCCAAGTATTAGGCTATGTTTCTCAGCCAGAAAACGGGGGAAAGCCCACTTTGGATTGGGAATGAGTTGCTGACCCAACTAGTGTTGTTCATGAGTGAGTGAAGAAAGGGGCAGAACACTGACAGATGGATTGGTGCAGCATCTGCAGCGTTGCAGATGTTGCATGTGTCTGTTGTAGTAAAGAGAGAGCTGAGTGTGAAAGTGAAGCTGTTTATTTACTGGCAAATCTATATTTCTATCTTTTGGGTAATGACCAAAAGAATAAGATTGCAGATAGAAATAAACTTTCTCTGAATGGTGTTTGTGCTCTTTCTTAGAAATAGGGTAGATGAGTCATTCAAGAGGGACTCAGCGTATAAACACTATACTCCTCCTAATCAAAAGGAGCAAGTTGATGTGGTTTGTGCATCAAACTAAGATACTGTCTGGATACCTCCCAGGTGAGGTGCCCAACAGGGAGGAGTCCTCAGAGGAGGCCCACAAGGAGAACTCAGGACACGGTGGAGACATTACATCTACTGACCGGCTTGGGAATCCTAACCTGGGGATGCTAGCTTGGTAGTGCTTCAGTGTCCCCACATAATTGTACTTTAGCCTTAGTTAGGGCCCGAGCACCGAGAGTGCGAAGGCCCTATTGTATCTGCTCCGTTTCTTATTACTATTATTCAGGCAAAACAAGGGCCTTTTTGAGGGCCTAAACATGCTCAAAAACTCATGAAATTTTGCACACATGCCAGGTCTGGTGAAAAATTTTGTATTTTAATGGTTTTACATATGAGCACTGGGAAATGGCTCTACAGCGCCACCTATGCCTTGTTAAATGCAGCCCTACGACCACATAGTTTGAGCTACATGTATGAAATCTGGCACACATGTGTATCATGCCGAGTCGAACAAAAAAGTCTGGGGGCCCATTGATGCAAACCCAACAGGAAGTCCGCAATTTAGAAGTGAAGGTGACATTTTGGCTCTAATTTTACCGTTTCCATGCCTCGAACTTTTTCGAACTCCTCCTTGGGATTTGGTCGTATAAGCTTCATCTTTGGACAGTGTCAACTACACCCTTGTGCCATGTTAAATTGCGGAGCTTTTGAGTTTTCCCAATACGGTGAGGCCGTGGCGCCATGGCGAATTTCGATGACTCGCCATGAAAATCTTATTGCCTCTCATTTTGTCATACATTTCCTGACCTTGACCAAAGTGAACACATATGATAAGGCTCCACCCCTGAACATATTTCTACTGCCATATTTGACATCAAGGACAGCGCCACCTAGTGGGAACAGGAAATGTCATGTTTTACACTTTGGGGTACAGTATTGTGATGGGTGACATTTAGAGCCTCAAATTTCTCCAGGAAAGCCTTAAGGAGTTGGTCTTGGGTTACAGTGAAAACTGTGACTTTTAGCAAAAGGGTGTGACCCCAGCAGCATGGCGAACTTTGATGTCTCGCCATGAAGAAACAAATTAGTGTAACTCAATGAAATCCAGTCTGAACAGTACCAGACTTTACAGGCATGATGTCAGACCCACCCTGAACAAATTGATGTGCCCATTGTCAGGAATACGCAGAGCGCCACCTAGTGGGAACAGGAAATGTCATGTCTTACACTTTGTTTTACTGATTTTCACAGGTTCATCGTGGCCACCTCAAAAGTGGTGAATATCACCATCAGTCCTTCATGATGCTTCAGTGCGAAAATTGTGACTTTAAACTGAACGGCGCACCCTGGTGGCAACGCTGTTCACCATGAACAATGAAGTGGCTTTTGAGGGGCTTGGAAAGTTTAAAAAGCCTTGAAATTTGGTGCACACCTCCAATGGGACGAAGGCTTTGTTGTTATGTGATCACCTTCCTTGAATAGCGCAAAATGGCTCCACAGCGCCCCCTACAAACTTTCAAATCATCAGCCCCTGCTCTGTGTTTTGTGTATGAGTCTGAAATCTGGGAAGCTTATAGGAGAGATCAAGTTGTACAAAAAAGTCTCTTAGAGCAATATCCCAAATCCAACAGGAAGTCAGCCATTTTAAAATGAATGTGTAATTTCGGCGACATTTTCCCCTCTTTTCAGGCACCGTTCTTTGACGAACTCCTCCAAGGGATTTCATCAGATTGATGCGATTTCCTCTGTGTGGAATCTAAAGACCTTTGTGATGTTAAATTGCGAAGCTTTTTACGTTCAGGGAAACGGGGTGGTCATGGCGGCACCTGGTTTCAATCACTTGCCAAAAAGCAGTAATCTGCTGTCACTCGAAAACAAAATTTGTCCAATCTCTCCCAAACTTCACAGGCTTGATGAGACTCGAGCTCGGAAATGTTTGTTATGCCATTTGTCAGTAATGGTTAGAGCGCCACCTAGTGGGACGACTATAATCATGGTTGAATAAGGTGAAATGTTAGCTGGTGATTAAATGCATGAATTCCATCAATGTGACATCAGATCGGACGTGCTGGTTTTATGTGTTGGGCGTGGCTCGACATGCCGGGGTGCGAGGGCCCTCATAACGCTGCTTGCAGCTTTAATTTTAATTACTTTGCCTCGTTATCCCTATTTTCCCTATTAGCCAACTACAGAGGGGGGTATAGATATCCCTGGCTAGGTTTCTTGCCCACTGAATCCCTGGATAAGTGAATGTGGAAAAGTACATTTTATTACAGAATACTGCTACTGCCCAGCCAAGCTTGACCTCAAATTTGGCAGCACGTGGCACGAGGGCTAAAATGAATTTGACACGACTGCGTTAGAGGCTTCCTCACAAGAGACAAGTTGTTGTACCCTAAAGTTACATTATGATATTTTACAGTGGCTTGCAAAAGTTTTCGGCCCCCTTGAACTTTCCCACATTTTGTCACATTACAGCCACAAACACGAATCAGTTTTATTGGAATTCCACGTGAAAGACCAACACAAAGTGGTGTACACGTGAGAAGTGGAACGAAAATCATACATGATTCCAAACATTTTTTACAAATAAATAACTGCAAAGTGGGGTGTGCGTAATTATTCAGCCCCCTTTGGTCTGAGTGCAGTCAGTTGCCCATAGACATTGCCTGATGAGTGCTAATGACTAAATAGAGTGCACCTGTGTGTAATCTAATGTCAGTACAAATACAGCTGCTCTGTGACGGCCTCAGAGGTTGTTTAAGAGAATATTGGGAGCAACAACACCATGAAGTCCAAAGAACACACCAGACAGGTCAGGGATAAAGTTATTGAGAAATTTAAAGCAGGCTTAGGCTACAAAAAGATTTCGCAAGCCTTGAACATCCCACGGAGCACTGTTCAAGCCATCATTCAGAAATGGAAGGAGTATGGCACAACTGTAAACCTACAAAGACAAGGCCGTCCACCTAAACTCACAGGCCGAACAAGGAGAGTGCTGATCAGAAATGCAGCCAAGAGGCCCATGGTGACTCTGGACGAGCTGCAGAGATCTACAGCTCAGGTGGGGGAATCTGTCCATAGGACAACTATTAGTCGTGCATTGCACAAAGTAGGCCTTTATGGAAGAGTGGCAAGAAGAAAGGCATTGTTAACAGAAAACCAGAAGAAATCCTGTCTTGATGCATTCTCAATCATCCAGGAAAGGAAATCTCCAAAAGTCGATTCTGTTCATCTGGACGTAGCGTTTTGTGGGAGAAACATTTCGTCACTCATCCAAGTGACTTCTTCAGTCTCAGCTGACTGCAGGTTTCCCCAAATCTTATAAACAGTACATTTGCATAATGACTGAAACCAGCTCACTGAAGGAACAATGGGCTAGGAGGTCAGTTCCTTCATCATAATTATGCAAATTCTCATGACCATTGATCAACAACCACTGACCAAAACCCACTGATCAAAGACCACTGATCAATGGTCATGAGTCCCATTCACAGAGAGTTGGGGAATGGCTGCAATCACACCATTGTAAGATGGCGAAATATGTTCTTGATCTTCTTGATGTGCTGTTCTTCTGCCTCCCTGGCCGCTGTGTCAGTGGGGATGGTGTTCGCTCGGTGTTGTAGTGTCCTGATAACACCCAGTTTGTGCTTCAGTGGATGATGAGAGTCAAACCTTAGATACTGATCCGTATGTGTAGGTTTACGGTACACGTCAGCTTTTAGATGTCCCCCATTACTGATGGAAATCTCACAGTCTAAGAAGGCTAACCTGCCACTTTTCATATCCTCCCTGGTGAATTTGATGTGTCGGTCCACCGAGTTAATGTGATCCGTGAAATGTGGTACGTCCTGAGATTTGATTTTCACCCAGGTGTCATAAACAAATCTGAACCAATGGCTTGGTGGTGTTCCAGGGTAGGATAGCAAAGCCCTCTTTTCCACTTCTTCCATGTACAAATTGGCCACGATGGGTGAAACTGGGAAGCCCGTGGCACACCCATGTTTCTGCCTGTAGAACTGACCCTTGTATGTGAAGTAGGTGGAATGAAGACACAGTTCCAAAAGCAAACACACTTGGTCGATGCTGAGAGTGGTCCTGTTGCTGAGGTTGGTGTCATCCTGTAATCTCTTACGAACTACCTCCAACGCTTCCGTGACTGGGATGCAAGTGAAGAGAGATGTTTGGGGAAACCTGCAGTCAGCTGAGACTGAAGAAGTCACTTGGATGAGTGACGAAACGTTTCTCCCACAAAACGCTACGTCCAGATGAACAGAATCAACTTTTGGAGACATAAGAAGTCCCGTTTGCAGTTTGCCACAAGCCATGTGGGGGACACAGCAAACATGTGGAAGAAGGTGCTCTGGTCAGATGAGACCAAAATGAAACTTTTTGGCCAAAATGCAAAACGCTATGTGTGGCGGAAAACTAACACTGCACATCACTCTGAACACACCATCCCCACTGTCAAATATGGGGGTGGCAGCATCATGCTCTGGGGGTGCTTCTCTTCAGCAGGGACAGGGAAGCTGGTCAGAGTTGATGGGAAGATGGATGGAGCCAAATACAGGGCAATCTTGGAAGAAAACCTCTTGGAGTCTGCAAAAGACTTGAGACTGGGGCGGAGGTTCACCTTCCAGCAGGACAACGGCCCTAAACATAAAGCCAGGGCAGCAATGGAATGGTTTAAAACAAAACATATCCATGTGTTAGAATGGCCCAGTCAAAGTCCAGATCTAAACCCAATCAAGAATCTGTGGCAAGATCTGAAAACTGCTGTTCACAAACGCTGTCCATCTAATCTGACTGAGCTGGAGCTGTTTTGCAAAGAATGGGCAAGGATTTCAGTCTCTAGATGTGCAAAGCTGGTAGAGACATACCCTAAAAGACTGGCAGCTGTAATTGCAGCAAAAGGTGGTTCTACAAAGTATTGACTCATGGGGCTGAATAATTATGCACACCCCACTTTTCAGTTATTTATTTGTAAAAAATGTTTGGAATCATGTATGATTTTTGTTCCACTTCTCACGTGTGCACCACTTTGTATTGGTCTTTCACGTGGAATTCCAATAAAATTGATTCCTGTTTGTGGCTGTAATGTGACAAAATGTGGAAAAGTTCAAGGGGGCCAAATACTTTTCCAAGCCACTGTATTCTGTGGAAGTGCATTTGTATAAAGTATTGCTTGAGAGGTGATTGATTGTTGTAATGAAAAACTTAAAAAGAATCAGTATATGCTGAGATACTTGTTAGAGAATGCATCACCAAAAGGCCCAGATTAAATAAGTTTAAAAAGGGCATTTTTTTAGTGTGTTCACTCTTTACTCCAGATCAAGCTGTAAAACATTTACCAGCAGCTAACAGTAAGTTATTCTAGCACAGATCATGTAATTTATAAAAGCAAACTGATTCTGTGTTTCAGAGACACATGTGAAAATTCACATTGGTGGATATAATGGAGCAGTAACTAAATAAAGTGACCTTTGATTAAACTCAGACAGTGCATGTGTGTACCATTACTGTACAGATTTAATGGAACATGCTCATAAACATATTGCAAATGTTAGACAGTTATATTTTGTGCAGTTTTACATCTTTGAATACTTTTACACAGAGAGAGGTTTGAGGGGAAACACCAGGGGGACTGGAAATTAACACGTTAAAACAATCACTGTTCAAACAGGTTCTTTCTTTTCAGTGACATATTTATAAATGTTACTGAAAAGAAAGAACCTGTAGATTGGTTTTGGACAGTTTACTTGGCCTGAAGTGGAGAGTCTGGTGACAAGCTTTTAATGCTTTTCTCAGTGAAACTGGCTTTGGAGCAACCCTGCAGAGTTGCACCATCATCATGGGAAGATTACAAATTTTTGTGGTGTCTCACTGAAAGTTTAGTTATAAATAAAACATTATGTATTTAAATTAGAAAATAATCAGGCTCAGCCAAACCTTTCCACAGAATACAGAGTTTTCAAGCTTCATGAATCAACTTCGGTCTGCTAAATTCCAAGTTATTGCACTATTTTGTTCTTTAAAGCTTCCACTTACAAAATGTTTTAAAACATAAGTTCCCCTTCTTTAACACAGTTCAAAATGAATCTTTGCAACTATAAACCTCAGAAACAGAAGATCACGTTCATCTTGCTGCATAGATGAATCATAACCAACTTTGAGGGTTTTTGGGTCTTTATATGCATAGATAATACGCATTATATTTTGTCAACCATTGCACTTGAATATTTTCAGTTTTATTTTTTTAATTTGCATCCCCGCATCCTCACCCGCTGCCACCAGCAGCACCACCGTCACTTCGCAGGCAAACGAGGCTTTTCTGCCCGACATTATCTTCATCCAGACTCCGCTGGAAAGGAAGCTGAAATGACGGATGCGATCATGGGAGAGGTAGCAGGGGCTAGTTTATTTACATCGGAAGAGGCTCTGTAAGTTTAGAGGGAAGCCGATGCGTGTGTCTCCCTCTACTTTCACGGACCCCCTCCTCCTCCGCTGGCAGAAATTTATAAAGAACAAAAAATCTGACGAGGGAGGGAGGGGGTTGATATACGCCGAGGCTGAAATCGAGAGGCGAACCCAGGGAAAGAGGAGTAATTCGTACCCGTGACTTTCCCCCTCTTAGTCCCCCAAAAGGAGGGGGAAAAGTCGCAATATTGGAAACGGAAAGGAATGAGGTTCTAAAGGTGTGAAAACGACTGCAATTGTGGATACTTTATATATTTTTATTTCGAAAAAATATGGCCGAGAACGTTCTGGACTCTGGCCCGCCTTCAGCCAAGAGGCCTAAACTCTCCTCTCCGGCACTTTCCGCGTCCGCCAGCGATGGAAACGGTAAGTACTGGCTCAGGTTATAATTTGGTTTGGTGTTATTCGTTGAGTTTTTTGTTTTTGAACGGCTTGTGGTTACTTAAAAGAGGAGGGAAACGCGGGATTACGCTTCTGTTTTTGTCGTAGCTTGCTAATGTTAGCGTGCTAGTAGTGAGTGTGTGTACGTGAAGAAACGCTCCCCGTCTAGCTCGCATGCTAACAGCCATTTTAGCCGGAGGTAGCTACTAGCCATTCAGCTAGCGCTAGGCTAGCCCACTTGAACGCGGATCTTGTCTTGACGGTCCCGTGTCTAATGACTACTTTAGCCGGGTTGTTTGTAACCCCATTGCCAGTCAAACTTACGATGAAGTTTCTTGGTGTCATAGAGTTGTCTTAAATTGACAGCCATGTATACGTACTGCTATTCTGTACTCGAGTTTTTAGGCTGCTAGGGTTTAAAACAACCTTGTTTTGCCCCATCATAACTCGGACCCTTTCTTAACTGCCGTAAGCCATCGTTAATGATGTTAGCGAAGACAGAGGTTGCAGACGGTGGTGCTGCTAGCCTGGTGAGAGCTAAATTTAGGCCCACGGGTCCGACTGATTGTTAAGCTCAAACTGCCATTGTTGGTACGTTTTTTTTCTGCGTGTGTGTGGATGGCGTGTGGCAGCAGCTGGAATAGTGGCCCGAGAACGAAACGGTGGAGCATGGACACAGCGCCATGCCTAACCACCGAGCTGCTAACCAGAAAGCCCAGTTAGTGACCGAATACTACTACACGCACGAAATATTCACCCAGATTTCATCACTTAGACATTCACTCAGTCGTTACACCAAAGCCAGCTGCGTCTCTGCCCGCCTGCTCGGCAATAAGAGAGACCATTACGGTTAAATTAGTCAGGCACTGCACACATTTCCGTCACCTTACAAAGTATATATCGATGACAGACGCATTACTGCCAAAAGATAAACACGATTTGAGGATGTAATTAACTGCACTCAAAATTATTCTTCGTGTCACTGCCATGAAGTGTGGTTGTTGCCGAAAGATGCTTCCCGTTGATGTCTCCAGTTGTCTTTAAATCGTAGCATTAATTGAACTGCAGGTTATTTTCATGGATGGTCAGTCTATTTGAAAAAGCATTTGGTCTACAAAACAACAAAAAATGGTAAAGGTGCTACCTAAATGCCTTAGTTAGGTCAGATAGCTCCCAAAACCCAAACTTTAACAATTACAGCAATGCAATACTTAAAACAAACAAACAAACAAACAAAACTGTTACTCAAATGTCATAGCACTGAACCATTGAACCCGCTGCATTTGTATTTTAAATAAGGCTTAAGTAATTATTTGTCTAATATTTCTGCTTCCTGAGGGGAAAAAGTTAAGTGTGGACAGAATAAAAGCATGTTTCAAATGTTTGTGAGCTGCAGTGAATTTATGTTTAACTTAGTTATGTTTAATTGCTGACTGCCACATTTCTTTGTAATGTGTCAGATAACTAACTGATTGTAATGTGTATGTTACACATTACCTGGTAATGCTACACATTACCATTACTTGGTAATGTGTAGCATAAAAATTGTGTTTGACTGAACGGAATATAGCCTGCTAAAGCTTGGATTGCTGTTCTCACTAGAAATAATTTATCCCCGGTCCCTGTGTATCTTACCAATTTTTGTGGCCTTACTTCGATGAAATAGTCCATTCGTCAACCTGTCTGTGCAACACTTTGAATGTCTTTACTGATCAGAGACTCTTTCTGCAAACCTGGGTAGTAAGGTTAGTTTTAAATCACACATCACACTATTGGTTTACTGTTCTTGCTTGGATACAAAGCCTGCCACTAAAAACTTAACTGTCTCTGCAGATAGTAGATCGTACAGTAGATACTACAAATTTTTTTCTCTCTCTTGACTAGAAGTGGTGGTTATTATTGTCCGTCACTTTGCTTCATTCAGCATTGTTGGTTAGCTGCTATACTTTGTCTGTCATGCCATTTTCTCTTTTACAAAATGTGGTAGACTCACAAGATGCATAGTGCGTCAAATGAATATCGTCCTACTTGTGCCACAGCTGATCACACTTTTGGTCATTTCATATGGAGGGAAAAAATGCTTAGACAACACTGTTTTTATTTTATTCATCATATAAGTTTGTCAGGTTGCCCACCTCTAAATCATTTACTGGTTCGGTGCTCAGTGTTGTTGCATTGGATAGTATGTTTTTAATTTCTGATGTGAGAAAATTGGTCATGCATGATCAGCTTTCATAAATTTTTGATGTCAAGCAAGTGATCACATTTTCACTTGGTCATGCTTAAATATGATGGATTATACCAGCTTAACATTGCTGTGGTCCCTGTTGTCGTCCTCCTCGCTCTTTCTCTGCTTTTTTTGCCTTCTTGAACTTGCCTTTCTTCATTTCAGATTTCGGATCTCTTTTTGAATTGGAGCACGACCTCCCAGATGAGCTCATCAGCTCCAATGAACAAGGTCTGGTCAATGGTGGGGACCCTAACCAGCTGCACACCACTCTAGGAGGAGGACCGGCATTGTTGGGTCCTGGAGGCGGTGGTGGAGGGGCAGGAGGATTGGGTCTTGGGCTTGGTCATGGTCCTGGGGGAGTTGGTGGAGGGCAGGATGCAGTGGCCAAGCATAAACAGCTGTCAGAGCTTTTGCGTGCGGGGGCAACACCCTCAACTCAGCCGGGGCACCAAGGAGCCATGGGTAGCCCAGGAGGCCCTGCTGCCATGGGGCAGCACTTAGCGAACATGAAGGCATCCCCTGGTCAGGGGCCTCAGCAGATGATGGGCCAAGGACAACACCTTTCCCCTCAGCAGCAGGCCAACATGATGCAGCAGCAGAGTGCTGCAGGTGGAATGATCAGGACCATGATGGGAGCACAGCAGAAAGGCAGTAATGGACAGCAGCAGCCAGGCATGATTGGGAACCAGGTGATTAATGGCTCTCCAAGGATGGGTTTCGGCAATCAGGGGATGGTCGGTGGCAGCAACCTTTTGGCTGAGACCCTACAGCAGCCGGGAGCTGGGGGCCAGGCTGGGATAAGAGGCCAGCAGCCTGGAGCAATGAACAAGGTAGGCAGTGCTTCATATATATATATATATATATATATATAAGGGTGCAACGATATTCGTATCGATATTGAACCGTTCAATACAGTGCTTTCGGTTCGGTACGCATATGTATCGAACAATACAACATTTGTAATTTATTTGATCAACTTTCCTTCTGACGATGCTGTCTGTGTTGAGCGCTCAGTGAATCTGTGTTCGACTACTCCGCCTAGGCTGCACTGTCGAGCGCAGATCCACTGAGCGCTCAACACAGACAGCATCGTCAGAAGGAAGAGCGCAGGGCAAGCTAGCAAGACAGAAGTTAAGCTCTCCTTGCAACATGGACCTCCCCCACCCTCATTCAGATCTGGCGTTTGGAATTATTTTGGTTTTCATGTGACGTATGACCCTGAAGGTAAGCGAGTCATGGACTAAAGTAAAACAGTATGTTGGATGTGCCATGCAATGCTCAATTACATGGGTGGGAGCTAGTGTGTTAGCGCAGTTAGCTCGTTAACGTGTTGGCCGTCTAGCCCCATGCACGGGGCGATCGGCGGTAGCTCGTTAACGGAGATTTGCCGTGTTGTGGCGTTAAGGTCATTTCAACGAGATTAACCTGAAAGCACTAGTGGGAACACAACGAATATGACTGCACATTTACGCCGACATCATCCTAGTGCAAAGACAAAAACAACTAACTAACTTTAGCCGAGTCATTTAGACAGCTGTTAGCACAGGATTCTCCTTATGCTGCTGAGAATATAGCCCAGAAGAAGCTGATAGTATAGCTTTTATTTTGGAAAGAGACATTTCTCTGTAATAAACTCTCTTTTCCAAAGATGAGTGATTCCTCAATCAGATACAGGGCTTGCAATATCGCTAGCCTGACGTCCTGGGGCTAGCGATTTTTTCAGTCGGGCTACCAAAATCTATCTCTTCCCTGCCCGTCGGGCTATTGTAGGAAAAATATATGTCAATGCTTTTGCATTCTTTCAGAAATGTAGCTGGGTAATTATGTCATTGGCATCGATGAGCCACTGTCAATATGTGACATATTGAAATCGCGTTTGAATTTGTGCTTGTTTTTTTGCTTTCACTTTGCAATCGTGCGAACTGTGTATAGAGAGCGACAGCACTGATCTGTGTGCACCAATTCCTCTGACATCGTCTTATTAATCGTTAGCTTACTATGCAAACATGACAAGTGAAATCTCCCGCAGCAAGCTTAAACATGTGAGAGGTTGATCACGCAGAGAATCGCTGAGCTTATGTGAGTGCGTGTGTAAAAGCAGCAGGATTTATATTTCAGTTCTGCTGAGCCAAATAAGACAGGTCAGGGTGAAGAAGTGACAGCCAAAGAAAAGCTTACCACAAAACGGAGAAGTTATGACAAATCAGACTATAAGGCAAAAAGAAAGTGCAGCTTTATGGTTTCATGGACAAAAGAATTTCTGTGGCTGCAATATGATGAGCTAAATAACCAGGGCTGCACATAAGTGGTCCGCAGGTGCGCATTCGCTGTCAAAATAAAAAACACGCACAAGGGTTAGGGTTAAATTTAAAAACTGTACTTTTGAGTTAAAATATATATTTATAATTTTAATAAATGACAAATTAAAAATGCATGAACATTTCTTTGTATCGAAAAAATATCGAACCGTGACACCAAAGTATCGAACCGAACCGAACCGTGAATTTTGTGTATCGTTGCACCCGTAATATGTATGTATATGTGTATATATATATAAATTTTTTTTAAAGGGAAAAAAAATCTACATTTGCAAGAAGCTTGCAAATGCAAAATAGTGGAAATTAACCCTTGCACACACTTAGTCTTATTTGCCTTAATAGTAATTTGTTCATCTGTGAGGTAATTTTCTAAATAAGACTGAATTTTCTTCAGCCTTACAATTTCAAAACTTAAGAATTTAAGCAGGCATAGATGTATAATTATGAAAGGTGTTCTCACGTTTTTTCATTGTTAACAAAGTTCTATTTAGAGACACTTAGACTTAAGACATAATGTTTGGGGGCACAAGAAATTCTCAAATCCTGTTTTTATTTCTTAGAATTTCTTATTCTTTGCTGCGGACTTCAGTTTGTTCTCAGATGGTTAAAGGTTCATGGTTGTATTTGTTTATTTTAACAAACGTAAGTAGTGCACTTGGGTTTTTTTTTTTTTGAGTCCATCTGTGTGATTGACAGTCCCACAGGAGTGATGGTAAAATGTTGCAGCTGCAGGTACTGGTGATTAGGGCTGCCACAAACGATTATTTTGATAGTCGACTAGTCACCGATTATTTTTGCGATTAGTCGACTAATCAGATCATCATCCATTGGACGTAAAACTACAGCTTATTGCACCAGCAGCATCTGCTCTTATATAACTTATCATTAGCTTACAGCTTTAAGTGTTTAAGGTGCTAACTAAAAATAAAGACAAGATGATAGTTTATTAAATTTTAATGAAATCTGCAGATTGTTTCGGTGAAGTTTAATCAACTCCTTGCTATCTAAAATATAACGGGACACCGGAGTAAATTTTCCAGCATCTCACACTTCTGATAATCAGCTGTCTGCTTGACGTTTATTCAGCTGTGTAAGAACTATAACTTTAATCTCAGCCAAACCGATTTACTCAGGAACAAATAAAATACTAAAAAAAAGCCAAACAATAACATTTTAAGTTATCTAAGTGACTTATATATATTTAACCTGAGTAGCGAAAGACGGCAGTGGGTTTGAAAACGATCTGCCGGGAGTCCGGTGTTCTCACGGCTCTAGTGAGCCTAGCCCCCGGCTCGCTATCGAGCTAGTGGGTAACAGATGTCTCCGAAAACGTCGGAGCGCTTTTGAAAATATGTGGTGTCTTGATAAACTGAGCAGATATTTGAGGTTTACACAGCTACATTCTCGCCTGAAAATATGTTAAACGTTTATTTTGTGACCCAGAAAGAATAATAAGAGTAACATTAAAACTAACTAGCTGCCGCCATTGTTGGAAACTGGGCTGGGCCGCGCTATGAATTCTGGGACAGAGCTTCTTCTTCTTCGGGGTTTAACGGCAGCTGGCATCCTTGTACATGCAGTGCTGCCATCTTCTGTTTCAGTCCGTTATTACACTCTTAAATCCTACTACTCATTCCTGCGTCTTTTGGGATCTTACAAAGCTTCAAACGACGCGTCGACTATTAAATTAGTCGTCGACGATTTTGATAGTCGACGTAATCGTGACTAGTCGACTAATCGTGGCAGCCCTACTGGTGATGAAGATGATTCACTGTGGTAGAGCTACTGATGGTTGATGTTTACCCAATCAAATGCAATGAGTGGGATTCCTGGTTAGGAATAGGTTAAAGGAAAAACTCAGATGAGCTTGTGTTGGCCTCCTCAGTGTGGAGGGAGAAAAGAGAATCGCATCAGAATTGCTGTTGCATTCTCTCCTACTGTGAATTGCTGTTTTCGTTTGTTTCAGGTTATATTCTAATGATATGGTTAAAACATGTTCTATCTCCACTACTGTGAGATTTCATTGACTTAGTTGCTCCTTTTTAACTTTCGGTCTTATAAAGTTCGTGGTTTGTGGAAATATCCACAAATCCAGCTTATTTAACAACTGAGACTTGGGTTCTTGAGACTTGATTACACTAAAAGATTATTTGGTAAAATAAGAGCACAACGTGCTGGCATGTATAGAGCTCAGATGCTCAACTCATCCTCATATCAGTGACATGCAGTTTAACAAAAAGAAGGCATAGAATAATTTTAAGTCTTGTTTTATCCTTGTCTTCATTATTGACACAAACATTTCTCTTTTTCAAAAAATTAAAATAACTTGTATTTTCATTTGCTAGATGGGGATGATGGGGAATCCAGGGGGGCCCTTTGGAGGCCCATATGGAAGTCAAGGGAATCAAGGTCTGGGAGGCGCAGGGCTGGGCCCTCAGCTCCAGAACAAAGGTTCCATGGCTAATAGCATGGCCCAGTTCAATGTGGACAAGAAGAACCCGCCCATGCAAGGAATGGGCGCCATGGTAAGGAAGAGATGATCAAGAGAATGTTTCCAATAAATAAGTTGTATTCTGATCCGTGTTATGAATTAGTAGATTACTATAAACTCTAGGACAGTACCAGATACTGATGCTGGTTGATAGCCAGTAATGATGAAAATGTTTTGTGTGAGCGTTTAGCAAAAATTGATGTGAAAGAGTCAGACAATACAGATATCTGTCAAATCTATCATTTAATCTCCCAACACAATCAGAAACTAAATTACCTCTTCCTGCTGCATTACCTCTTCATGTCCTGTCATTTGACTTGAGCACTCAGTACTCTAGTATTGCTGTAAACACCATCCTTTTATTTTCTTCCTCCACCTCCTCTTCCATTTTTACTCCCTCTAATCTTCTGCCTTCTCTTTATTCTGTTTCTTTTCTCTTATTTCCTCCGTCTCACCTTGTCTTGTTGTCGCCCACTTTCTTTCCAGGGCACACAGCAGTCACAGACAGGTGTGGGTGGTCCCACAGGTGCACCTGTGGGAGGAGCCCCCGGGATGGTGCCGGGCGCTCAAGCAGTTGGTACCCAGGTTTCTGCAGCATCCGCTGCAGCCGGAGCACCGCCCACAGCCGACCCTGAAAAACGCAAGCTAATCCAGCAGCAACTGGTACTCCTGCTACATGCACACAAGTGCCAGCGGCGGGAGCAGGCCAATGGTGAAGTCTGGCAGTGCAACCTGCCCCACTGCCGGACTATGAAGAATGTCCTCAACCATATGACTCACTGCCAGGCTGGGAAGTCCTGTCAGGGTAAGTAGAAAGGATGCTGCATCCTCCTGGAAACACTGGATAAAATAATCCCTTCTGTAGCTGTCAAGCTGGCAACGTTCCTCGTAATGAAAGTGTATCTCACCTATTAAAATGGTTTAGTGCTTAAGCACATGAAGCTTAATTTTATTATGCTACCTGATTTTTGAGAGTAGTACTTAAGAAAGAAAAAAAACAGCCCCCCCCCCCTCCCCCCCTCCTTCTCTAATACACCTCCATTTCCCAACTCCTGATTCCATATCTGTTTTGCCTCATTGACCAACAGTTGCTCACTGTGCATCATCGAGGCAGATCATCTCCCACTGGAAGAATTGCACGCGACATGATTGTCCTGTCTGCCTGCCGCTGAAGAATGCCGGGGACAAGAGGAACACGCAGTGTGAGTGTCTGTATCCGACCAAACAAAAGAATATACCTTCCTTCATACCATTGGATAAATTTTTTAGATACTGTGCTGTTATCATTATCAATATATTTACACATTTATATTGTGTAAATGTATTAATAATGACCAAGTTTGATGTTCAGAATCAGAATACTTTATTAATCCCGAAGGAAATTAGGGGTTAACGTTGTAATGCTGATAATGTAAGTATGATTTTGTACTGGGTTTGAAATGACAGCGTTGTTTTGAATATACTAGTCAGTATTATATTATAGCACAAAAATATAATAATTTTTGCTGAATTTTCTATAAGTATTCAGTAAATGATTTTTATTTATTTATTTTTTAATTCTTAGCTTATTTTATTCATTCATAACTTTTGTTTTTTGTGTTCTTACAGCTCTACTTGCAGGGGCTGCTACAGGACTAGGCAGCTCACTTGGTACAATCCCTGGTAGCCAACCAAGTGCTCCCAATCTCAATCAGCCAAGCCAGATTGATCCCAGCTCTATAGAAAGGGCCTATGCTGCTCTGGGCCTCACCTACCAAGGGAACCAAATCCAGGCTCAGACTTCCCAGCCTAACATGCCCAACCAAGGCCTTCAAGGGCAGGCTGGTGTGAGGCCTCTGAACCCAATGGGTGAGTTTAGTTTATTTTCAGTAAAAAGACATTGTCTGAATTGTCTGCTCTTTTACAGCTTAATGCTAAGCATTTCTTTTTTTCAATGCCAGCAAGCGGTTAGGACCTTCAGCTTTCAGAATGAGTGAATTGTATACTTAAAGTGGCTTTTCAAAAGCTGTTTATCGCTGGTGGGAGCTATGAAGATAGCTATATAAAATTGTTTGTCAGATCTCCAGGAAAAATAATCATCTCAAGAATATGTTCCATGCTATGTAGCTTATCTTAACCCCTGGATATGTTGAAAAACATGTCCAGGCAAAAGCTTGTCCATTGTGTCCTACTGTTAGGATGACACTGAGAATAAACATATATAATTTCCTTTCTTTTCTATGCGGTGTAGGTGTGAATCCTATGGGAGTGAATGGAGGTGTGGGTGCTTCCCCTCAGAGCCAGCAAGCTAGTCTGCTGCAAGATACAATGATGCATCTTAATATGAACAACCAGGGGTAAGAGCAAACACAAAGGCTTTATTGTATTTATTTATTTTTTAAAGATTTGGTCAGTTCTACAAGGGTTTTAGGACATACATTTATTTTAAGAAGCCATTTAAAGGATTCACTCTGTCTCTTCTAGTCTGAATGATGCTGGTGGGGTCGGTTCCATGCCCACAGCAGCCCCTCCCTCCGCCACAGGCATGAGGAAAAGCTGGCATGAGGACATCACACAGGATCTACGAAATCATTTGGTACACAAGCTGTAAGTATTAAAGAGAAAAGCTGCATTATTTATTTAGTTTTGGACTGCACATAGGATCACAATTAGCATTGCTGTGCGAATACATTTAAAAAAAGGGGGGGGGGGGGGGGCTTGTGTTTTCTTTTTCTTTTCTTTTTTTTTTAAGTTCCATTCATCTGCCTGGATATAAAAAATTAGGTGTCATGTATTTCTGTAGTCATAGATAGAAAACATACTGGTGGATTATCATATTAAATATGGTGAATGCTTCAGAAATAGATGGAGGGTTATCTGCATGGTTTCATCAAGGTTTTTTTCTTCCTTTTTTTCTGGGATCTGAATGATGCCATCGAGACTGGATATCCATGTCATGTTCATCTCAGACACATACCTCTGTCCGCGCTGTAGTTAAAAACTACATAATTTCCACCATTTTTTCCTTCATCCTGTTTTCTGTCCTCCTCTTTACTTGTCCCTCCACAGTGTCCAGGCCATCTTTCCGACTCCAGATCCCGCTGCCCTCAAGGACCGTCGAATGGAGAACCTGGTGGCTTATGCCCGAAAAGTTGAGGGTGACATGTATGAATCGGCTAACAGCAGAGTAAGTTGCTCCTTACACTTGAGAAATCAGTGGTGTCGGTGTTTCAGTATCTATGTCAGTCATTGTGCTGTCATTACTTGTTCATTAAATTTATAGCAGCAGGTGAACCCCTGTCTTTTTTTCCTGTTGTTAACTTGTCTTTTTCCAAGATGAAAGAGAGCCACAGATTTGGTATTACTTGAGTTTCAAAATACTTCTATAATTTTCAAAATAATTTATATTTTTGTGTCCTTTCTGTGTTGAAATTCTTGTTTTCTAATGTCCTTAATCTCTTGTTTTCTTTTGACAGGCTGAGTATTACCATTTGCTGGCAGAGAAGATCTACAAGATCCAGAAGGAATTGGAAGAGAAGAGGAGGACCCGACTGCAGAAGCAAGGTGTGAACATTGGACCTGCTGGCATGGGACAGCCCCCTACTGGGCTGCCTCCAAGTGAGTGAACCTGTTGGGGGCAGGGGAAGAAGTGAAACGTTTTAGTGTTTGTTCAAAGTGTTCTGCTCATGCTTGGTGAACACACAGCAGTTTAACTTCCTTCTTCTCCTCCCCTATCTTTACAGACGGTCCCCTAACTGACCCGGTAATGGTGCGACCAGCAGGACCAAATCAGATGAACAGAACGCAAGGCCCAGGTAAAACATCTGTAGTTGCAGGCTCATCATTTTATGGTGGAATTGAAGCTTACACTGATTTTTTTATTTTTATTTATTCATTTATTTATTTTCTATTTATTTTTTTTATTTATGTTTTACCAAATGTTAACTTGGAGCCGAATGGGCTGAGTGTAATGCCATGATTAATCTCCACTGTGGACATAGACAGCTGGAGTAGCTGCGCGTCTCTAATATCTGCTGTCGTGCTCACTCTGATGACGAAGGCTTTAGAGTTGAGTGTCTTTGCCCTCATGTTGACACAGCCCCCCCCCCAGTGTTGATTACTTTGAAAAATAAAATCCATGTAAAATATGTTTATGTTGTATATCATAAATTCTGTGTTTTGTCAGGTATGAATCAGTTTAACCAAATGGGAATACAGTCTATGGGCCAGAGGTCAACACCTCCTCTACCCTTGGGACCATCTGGCAACCAGGTGAGTACACACAGTGTTTCAGATATGTAGAAGAACACAGTTTAAAGAGTGGGGGAAATAAAATGAGTAGCTGTTAAATTAATTTGATTTTTTTATAACAAACTTCTAAGAAAATATAAAGTTTGGTTTTTTTGAAGACCAGTGCTTTTTTTTTTTTTTTTTTTTTTTTTTTTTTTAAAACTTCAGATGGGAATGGTTGGACCCAGGGTGGGGCAGCCCAATGTTAACCAGCTGCCAGCCCCGTATATGTCCCAGGGACAGTTTCCTGGCTCAGGACCTGGAGTTGGAGCTCAGTCTGGGATGACACCACCTGGGGGACCAGGAGGTATGGTGCAGGTAAGAGGGCTCGCACTTCTTTTTGATGTTGCTTAGAAACCCTGATTGTACCTGTAGCAATTCATATTTAGGTCTTTAATAAGGACCTAAATAGTCCTTCCTTTCTTTTCTTTTCTCTTTCATTTTTCCCCCTCCAACTCAAATATAAACTCTGTTGTTAATGTGTTGGGTGTGAGGAGGAGAATTGTAAAGAGTACTGTGCAGGTCATCGTGTTCTGTAAGTACACACTACACTAACCATTAGTTATACATGTAAATCTAGGGATGCACCAACCCTTTGGATCAGATATATTTCCAGTTGTAACTTGGTTCATTTCTATGTTGTTCTGTGTTATTCTGTCATATACCAGTAGAAGTACATATAGCTTCCTCTAAGCTATAACAGGAAAAGGCCTGTACATTTTACTCAACCACATACTGTGGTCAAGTGAGTTGACATGATTGAAAAGCTCCAACCATCCTTTCCCTGCGTGTCTGTTTATTTCTCTCTCGGTTGTTGGGAAGCTTTTGCTGCACTTACAGTAATAAAAGTGTTGTCGCCAATTTAATTAATATTGACTTCAATTGTCTCTTGCTAGCTCCACTCTACATGAGAGGTGTGTATATCTGTGTGCACTCGCTGTGAGTCAAGGGGAGGTGAAACTAGTGCGAGTGTAAATAACAACAGTATAAAGTAACCTAATGATGTTCACGCTGAGGTGAAAGTGTAATTTTTAAGCCCACCGGAGCAGGCACTATTTTTAAGTGACGTCATTTTTCATAGGAAACGTAGTTTTTTAACTCTACAGGGCCTTTCAAAAGTTTACTGGTGTTTCTGTAGTTTCTGGAATGCATAGAAATTAAATTGCACTGTTGGAAATAGTTAATTTGATGCACGTTGTGGTTTTTTTTTTTTTTTTGGTCGTTGTGCACAACAGTATTTTTGTTTTTCCTGCAGTTTACGAAAACTAGTGCATCTTAAAAGTGAAACTATGAAGACACTCAAATTTCCTATGGTTGAAAACTATTTTATGCAACTTTCTTGCATTTAGTTTTGAGGGATATACCTCTGAAACTTCTGTAACTAGAACTCGGGTCAGTTTGGCATGCCTCAACATAGTTTTTAGGGTTTTCCATTAGGTCATAGTACCAGGTACTTTTTAGTAGTTACTCGACTGTGGGTTCCAAGGCAAACCAAAAATGTCACGCCAACAGACTGCATACTACCGATTGACTAGTCAGTGACACTCGATGAGTCGTGAGAGCGTCTCCTTTATTAAAATGAAAACTGCCAATTTTGAAAACTATGGCAGTTTTCAAAATTGGCAGGGAAATGGCCGCACAGAAACAACACTGTTGTCCCCGAGTCTGACAAAAAGTAAAGTTATGTTTTAGTACGACTTTGGTAAGCTATGAAGGCGCACCGCTTGATGGATTGCCGGAGCATTACGGCTGCCGTAGTCAGGAGCCTTTTGGAGTAATCTGGGTCCAAAACTCCGTCTGCTTCAGGTCCCACTGCGGCATCACTGAGAGTTAAAAACTGTCTAAATTCTTTCATCTTTAATAAAATGATAGGCGTTGCTGCTTTACCAGGTGTAACAATTAAGTTTAACATCCAGGCATCCATGAAAACAGAATTTAGTAAATTCAACTGAGTTAGAAGTTAGCAGGAAGTTAGCTCGCTAGTTTCCACCTAAACATGATATAGCATGTTCTGACTGAGAGATTTCTGAAAAAATTAAAACGTACAGCTCTGCTATCACTTCCAACATAAATGAAGACAGAAAATTAAACAGCAGTGACGTTTGTAGGGTTACTGAAGTTGGACTAGCTGGTATATAATGATGTGCTACGTGATCGCTAGCAAAACCGCTACGTTAGCATAATATTAGCACAGTGAAGCTGAAGGATGAACGCTAACACTTTTCCACTTGATAAAAGTTAACGTGAGGGTTTCTGGGGGTTAGGGACAAATGCAATCACATGGCAGGATGCTATAAACGGGCCAAACTTCAGTCAGGAGAACAACTGAGATAATCCATCCACAATACAAGGTTAGTCATTAATATACTGCAACAACACGGGAATAGAGCAGTTGCGAGAGAATTCAGCATTAATGAATCAATGGTACGGAAGTGGAGGAAGCTCAGTTTTTGGCTTTCCCCATATTCCAAAAGTGCTTCGTCTCTTTGCTATGACTGTCGCCCGGCATAATTTGCAGATGATGTTGTTTGCAGCTGCTGCAATGCTTTCAACCCAAAACAGGCGCAGATTGATGACACCATCAACATGCGCTATCGCGGTAGAATGGTATAGTCAAAATCTCTACCGTTGGCCAAATTTATATAGTTTCTACCGTATACAGTTTATATCGCCCACCTCTGATTTAAATTTGTCTGAAGGAGAAGACACTAGATATGTATTTTCATACATAGGCTTTCTCCAGTTGTAAGACATAACCTTCACCAACAAAGGAAAGAAAATGCCACTGACATCTTCACAAAATGTTATCTTCTTTCTTAACATCTTAAGCTTCATCTCCTGAACTGAAGTCAGGTCTCTGACACAGGAAAACATGCATAAACATGCTTATTTATTCCAGATATCGTCACAGTAATTAATGTCAGCAGATTAGACACATGACCCTCCCATCTCAGAACAGCTGACAAGGAGCCAGCTAAACAACGTCGACAGCTGGTTATACGCTAACATTGTGACAGCTAATGTGGACTGTCAAGTAACTGAGTCCAAGAATGTTAGTGAAACTGTCTTTTGAGTGGATCTAAAGCCAGCTAACAGATGCTAAAACAGCAGCGCTTATCAGCAGTTCAACTTACCCTCAATAATTCATCTCCGCATCAATGAGACATGGAGTGTAAAGTCATGGTGAGCGGGCGTTTTTATTGTTTTTGATCTCTTGGCTAATTTAAACATGTTTTACCTGAAGGAGCCACTGTAGCTAGTGCACTTGAATTCGGGGGGGGGGTGTTAACTCTAATCTGCAATCCAGTCTACTGACATCTAACAGTGAAATTTATGCACACTGTAACTTTAAACTAACATAAGCACTGATACTCTGTACTGGCAGATATCTAAACCGGATTGGTGCATCCCCATTTAAAATGTAGCAAACTAAAATTTAAACCTGAAGAAGAGAAAACACACTCCAATAATTCCTGGATCATCAGATAGAACTGCAATATTCTGGGTTAATATAAAACTTTATGCGGTAAAATGTAAACGTAGGAGATGAGTAACCTCTTCATTCTTGCCATCCTCGGGCAGTATTGTTACAATTTCCTTATAGCGTGATGTTAAGAAACATGGATAGAATATAAAGCATCCTGATGTGATCTGATCACATACATTCTTAGGTTACCCAAAGAACAACATTTTCTGTCTCTTAACCAACTCTACCTCTGTCTTCAGACGCAGATGGGCACTCCTCCCCCCCTCTCAGTTGCGAGTCCTCTAGCACAGCCGGGTTCAGCTGGCACTCCCAGTGGTGTCCCTCCAGTAGGGCCAATGGGGCCTCAAAGCGTGGGTGGTGGAGGTCCCAACTCAGCTGTTGGAGCCCCTGCCTCATCAATGACTCCATCTAACACAAACCAACAACCCAACTCCAACCCTCATTTGGGGCCCATGCGTGGCAGCTCACCCTCTCCTGCTCACAGCCGATCACCTACTCCCCACCAGACGCCCCCCAGGCTTGCTGGGTCGCAGACGCCACAACCACACACCCCTAATGCATCACATTTGGTGCCACCCCCAGCTCCTCAGCAGAACCAGCTTGGTCAGGGTCCTGGCTCCAACAAGCCCCTCCAGCAGCAACACATGGGGCCTGCTGGTTCAACCACTCCATCTCATCCTGGAATGGCCTCAAGTTCAACACCGCATGGCAGTCAGCTGCCACGTACTCCGGTCAGTGTCCCTTATTATTAAAAACTGGCATTTATTTTTAATTCATGAGTTAGAAACTTTAAAAAATATTTTTTTTAAATCAGGTCTTTTAAGTTTGAAAAGTTTTAGACAACAATAAAATACTTTAAAGAGAAAATACTTTATAAATAATAGCACAAATATCTGAATCAGATCATCATCATGATATCAGTGATTTGCTGTGGGCATGCTTTGCCTCAAAGGTAAATTTACACAGTTCATCAAAGTTCTTTACAGATTTGATGCTCCAAGCAACTGCCAGAAGGATTAAGCTATGTCGCATTGCCCTTTCTGTTAATGTAACACCAAACTATGAGCAGTTTGTTCAGTTTTACTTGCATGTTCCCCTGTTGTGCACCACTTGCATATTTACTACTTGTATGCATCTAATTTGTGCATCTCTCTTCAGTTATCCCAGAAGGGTTCATTCCCAGCCGACAGTCAGGCCCCGACCCCAGCTTCTGTCAGCAGTCTAGACACCTCGTCCCAGCAACCGGCGTCAAACACTTCAGCCACCAATGTGGACATAAAGATGGAGGTCAAACATCAGGATGAGGAGGACGAGAGCGATGCTGGGAGCTGCTCCAAAGGAGGGAAACTCGGCAACCTCAAAATGGAGGAAAAGCCTGTGAAATCTGAATTTAAAAAAGAAGAGTGTTCTGGAGAAGGCGGTAAAGGAGTTCCTATGGAAACGTCGACTACAACACAGGGGTCAGGAGTAAAGATGGAAGACAGAAAACCGGAGGTGAAGAAAGAGGTGAAGAAAGAGGTGAAAGATGAAGAGGAGAGCTCGGAAGCAGTCGTGTCGCAGGCCCCAGTGAAAAAGAAGAGTAAGTCAAAAATACATTTTTACCAGCTGTTTTACACCTGCTGAAAATGAATCATGTTTTATTAATCCTTTCATCTCACTCTGCCCTCTAATCTCCATCATTCTTACAGTCTTCAAACCGGAGGAGCTTCGTCAGGCCCTGATGCCCACGCTTGAATCGCTCTACAGACAAGATCCAGAGTCTCTGCCATTCAGAATGCCTGTTGATCCTCAACTGCTCTGCATACCTGTATGTACCCCTGCTGAGGTTTAGATTATTTATACTTGCTCAGTTTCACATTTGCAAAAAAGTCTAACTTTTTATCTGCATTTTAACTCGTACAAATTTTAGTAGAGGGCTTAACTGCTCTGTTTTGACGTTGTGATGTTCCAGGATTACTTTGACATTGTGAAGAACCCAATGGACTTATCAACCATCAAGCGAAAGCTAGACACAGGTTAGTATGTGCTGCTGTATTTATGGAAACTTAGTAGACCACAACGAAAAAGCATAGATTTGGGGGTGTTAGAAGTTGATGTGTTAAGAAGGGAGGACTAAAAGTGTAAAAGTTTTTTGATTTCTAGATTGGAAAGTCATCATGGTTTGCGTGTGTTGGTTTTAGGTCAGTACCAGGAGCCCTGGCAGTACGTGGAAGACATCTGGCTGATGTTCAACAATGCCTGGCTGTACAATCGCAAAACCTCACGAGTCTACAAGTACTGCTCCAAGCTGGCTGAGGTTTTCGAACAGGAGATCGACCCTGTGATGCAGAGTCTTGGCTACTGTTGTGGGAGGAAGGTGAGACAAAGTGTGGAATAACTGGCTGAATGGACGAGGTGGAATAGGAGTGGGTACAGGTCACTCTTAAATTGGCAACAGCACTGCATAGGTTAGAGCTGTTCAACAGAGTTCGGTAATGGTTTGAGAGTCATTTGTATGTTCGGCAAGTATTGTGCATGTAAGTGGAAACACAAGCAATCTGCCAGAAAATCTAGTGAAAGTGCATTACATAGACAGACAAATGTCCCAAATGTTTTGTATAGCAGCCCAGAGCTCACACGATTATTAAAAAAATAAATAAAACAACTATTGGTTATTAAACTAACCCTTATCTTAATAAGCTAATTTAGTTTAGCTAAGTGTGTGTTCCTAAATGGCTCTTTCTCATCTGAGCTGCTGTGCAGAAATTTGCAGTATGTATGCGGATTTAAAAAAAAAAAAGAAAGAAAGAAAGAAGCAAAGCATTATTAATGCACTGGATTGGTATCGCGTTCCCAAGTTGTAGGACGTCACTTACACTGCTCAAGTTAAGGTGCTAAGTTGGTAACAACACCAAAGGTGAAGAAGCCCAATCCTGACACGGTGTGAAGACCTGAGTGCACGTTTGCATTGGTTCAAATTATCCCGGCCAATTAACTCATCAAAGTATTTACAAATGAACTTGAACCAGAGTCTAAGTAAACCAGGGCTTAGTGTATCTGGCTAAATATTAAGGAGTGATGCCGATAAAGTCTTACACTTTTATACTTTATAGAGGTTTTGTTTCAACACGTGAACCAATCCATGGAGCCTAAAACTATTACGGTTTTATAAAACGCAGGTTGAAGATGTGTGTTTGAATTCCTTGACCATGTTTCAGACCTGAAAACAGAAGCAAGTGAAGTGGGTTCATAGCTAAAATTGGCCTTGAGCATGCCACTGCGATATCACATTTCAGCTCTCATTAGACTCTATTTTTGGTTTTGCAGACAAATAACAAAACTGATTGCCCCTCTATTATTAAAAGCTGGCTGAAGGTATAGTACAGTGTGACAAATCGAAGTAGAACTTGACTTAATCAGTAAAGTTTTTTTTCTCAGATAAAATAAAAACCTAAACAGAACTTGGGAAATGTTGTCTCCTGTGAGTTTTTTTTTCAGGTTCAGGTTTTGTTTCTGGTTCCTCAAGTCAAGTACAAACATTTTTCTTGAAATTGTGTATATATCTTTGCCACTGTCACAGTGTGATTAAACTGAAGGTCAGTTTTAAGAAGTGCTTAGACTTGATAATAGTACTGTTGTGTGGTGTGGGGTTGTTAACTTGGGCAGCTGTCCCAGCAAGAGTGCGGGGGTGCGGTGCAATTTAACGTTGCACTTGACTGAAGTAGCACTATCCAGCAGCTTCAATGCTAATCGTATGACATAGATGGAATAGCTGCCTAGGTCGAACTCCCCACATACAGGTCCAGGGACATAAAAGTAAGACTCGGGGAGTTTATTTCATTACTTTTATAAGTATCGTAGGCTATACCAGTGAGAGGGCACTGATGAGTTTGCCTCATTCACATGATGCTGAGTGGCTAAAGATTCAGTTGTTGATGGTCAAGAGGTTAACGAGTTGTTTATCATTTTTCTTTGCTTCTCTCCATCAGCTGGAGTTCTCTCCTCAGACGTTGTGCTGCTATGGAAAGCAGCTGTGCACTATCCCCCGAGACGCTGCATACTTCAGCTACCAGAACAGGTATGGGGGGAGAAGGGAAGAGCAATAAAGAAATGAAGGGTAATAGGAAGAATGGATAGTAAAAAAGGAAGAGATTATAGAAGAGAGCCATTAAGAAGAGTTTTAGCAGTGGGCCAGTATTCAGAGAATATGAGGTAAATGCCAAATAATTATCTGATTAATTTTGTTTCCCTAAACACTTCCCTTCACTTCATGTTCTCCTTTTTTTTTTTTTTTTTTTTTTTTTTTTTGGTATTAAATATTTCCATGTGGTGCCTAATGCACTGGCATTTTAACAGTCAGTCCTCTGATCACATTCTTTTAGAAGTGTGTGTGTGTGTGTGTGTGTGTGTGTGTGTGTGTGTGTGTGTGTGTGTGTGTGTGTGTGTGTGTGTGTGTGTGTGTGTGTGTGTGTGTGTGTGTGTGTGTGTGTGTGTGTGTGTGTGTGTGTGTGTGTGTGTGAGAGAGAGATTTTTTTAAAGAAAGCTTAGAATATTTAAACACCAGTGCAAAGCAGACAAGGCTATTGACCGGACCTCATACCACAGGCTGTACCCAGGGGAGTCTACACCAAGTCTGTATGGTTTACCGAAAATACATAAACAGGGTGCTCCTTTAAGACCGATTGTCTGCATGATCGACTCTGTCACCTACTATAACATCTCCAAGTTTCTGGCTTCGATCCTCAAGCTGGTGGGCAGCTCTGAACACCACATCCAGAACAACCTGGATTTTGTTGAGAAGGTGAGAGATGTCATTATGGAGGCAGATGAAACCATGGTCTCGTACGACGTTACATCTCTCTTCACTTGCATCCCAGTCACGGAAGCGTTGGAGGTAGTTCGTAAGAGATTACAGGATGACACCAACCTCAGCAACAGGACCACTCTCAGCATCGACCAAGTGTGTTTGCTGTTGGAACTGTGTCTTCATTCCACCTACTTCACATACAAGGGTCAGTTCTACAGGCAGAAACATGGGTGTGCCATGGGCTCCCCAGTTTCACCCATCGTGGCCAATTTGTACATGGAAGAAGTGGAAAAGAGGGCTTTGCTATCCTACCCTGGAACACCACCAAGCCATTGGTTCAGATTTGTTTATGACACCTGGGTGAAAATCAAATCTCAGGACGTACCACATTTCACGGATCACATTAACTCGGTGGACGGACACCTCACATTCACCAGGGAGGATATGAAAAGTGGCAGGTTAGCCTTCTTAGACTGTGAGATTTCCATCAGTAATGGGGGACATCTAAAAGCTGACGTGTACCGTAAACCTACACATACGGATCAGTATCTAAGGTTTGACTCATCATCCACTGGAGCACAAACTGGGTGTCATCAGGACACTACAACACAGAGCGAACACCATCCCCACTGACACAGCGGCCAGGGAGGCAGAAGAACAGCACAACAAGAAGGCCCTGAGTAAATGTGGTTTCCCAGCTGGACTTTTTCAAAGCTGGAAAGGCACCTAAAGAAAGCTCCAGCTGATCCATGAGAGAAGGACAACCGCTGCCCAAGCAAAAACCTGTAGTGATCCCATATGTGTCAGGAGTATCGGAGCAGTTGAGACACATTTTTTCTAAACACCGGGTCTCTGTGGCTTTTAGGTCCCCCGACACAAACAGAGTAACATAGTGTACGCTGTTAAGTGCCAGGAGGATTGCCAGGATTTATACATCGGGGAAACCAAACAACCTTTGGCGAAGCAGATGGCACAACACAGAAGAGCTACCTCGTCAGGCCAGGACTCTGCAGTCTATTTACACCTACAGGCCAGTGGACACTCTTTCAAGGATGGGGATGTACACATCCTGGACAGGGAGGAACGCTGGTTTGAGCGCGGAGTCAAGGAGGCCATTTACGTGAAAAGGGAAAGACCATCTCTGAATCGAGGAGGGGGCCTAAGGGTACATCTTTCACCATCTTACAATGCTGTGATTGCAGCCATTCCCCAACTCTCTGTGAATGGTACTCATGGCCATTGATCAGTGGTCTTTGATCAGTGGTCTTTGGTCAGTGGTTGTTGATCAATGGTCATGAGAATTTGCATAATTAAGATTAAGGAACTGACCTCCCAGCCCATTGTTCCTTCAGTGGGCTGGTTTCAGTCATTATGCAAATGTACTGTTTATAAGATTGGGGAAACCTGCAGTCAGCTGAGACTGAAGAAGTCACTTGGATGAGTGACGAAACGTTTCTCCCACAAAACGCTACGTCCAGATGAACAGAATCGGCTTTTGGAGATTTAAACACCAGTATTAGATTTTATCTGTGTGGTAGCGAGGCAGGAAACCCATGAACAACTGCAAACGAACACTCCCTCGCTTCCTAAAATGGTTAATAAATAAATAGCATTTATATTTTGTGACAATGATCAAAGAGGCTCAATCATCTGCCTTCCTTAGTAAGTTCTCTACCCAGTGGACGGACTCCTGATTTGTCACCTTTGACTCCAGGTGCCGAATTTTATTTTTTATTTTTTTCTACAGCATAGCGAGACATAACTCTCCACCCTGCTGCAGGTTCTGGTTAGGGTGGCTCTCCACAACCAATCAAAACTGGCATCACAGGCTGTAGTCAGAGACTGTCAAGTAAAGTCTGTTCCACCAAAGGACAAGGGACTTGAGACAGGTGAAGGATATTGAGGACTAGCCTACTTGTAGGGAAATGAGATGGTGAGGAATGAAACTAGTTGGCAGTGACAGACTTTTCAAAATAACTGTGGTGGATTGGTTACTAGTAAATCAATAATGTTAAATGTAATTAAAAGTAATGGGTGACTCGCCAAAGCAAAATGGAACTGTGGGGAAACTATGCTAACGCAAATTGAAGTAGGAAGAAACTGGACAATAAAGGCCACACTTTCAAAATCTTCCCTTGATCATTTTTAAAAATTATTTCTATTATCATCATCATCATTATTAAGTCCAGTCATGCAAACTTTAGCGGAATGTGAAAGGACCGACTTTAAAATGAACTTCCTGAATGAACAGCTGAGCAGTTGTCTGTGCTTGTTCATTATCTGTTGAGTGTTTGTATTACGTCCTGTGCCACAGCTTCCTGCTCCCATTTAGCTCCTGTTGATTCTGCTCCTGCTCTGTTAGCTGTGGTGGTTGTTGTTGTTGCTGTTGTTGCTCATCCTCTCATGTCCAAATTGCTAATCTGTGCTTTGCCTCGGCTCTCTGCTGTGTGTTGTCCTGGATGTTTGTCTCGTCTTGTTCCCATACGACGTGTCTGTCTCCCCTCCTCAAATGATTGTGATATCAACATTGGCTTGCATTTGCCTTGCCCCACCATGTACCACCAACCCCCCCTCCACCTCATTCCCTCACCCCTTACAATCATGACTGGCTGTTGCGGTGACGACTTCCCTGCTGTCCTGCGTTCCTCCTTCCTGCACTTCCTGCTTGCTTGGCTTGTGGCACCCTGCCTTGCCCATGTCCTATACCATTTGGTGACTGCCCTCCCATGCGCTGTCTGTGGTTGACTGTGCTGTGGGGAATGGTGTAGTTCACCAAAATTTGGGCTTCTTGCTAACAGGTACCACTACTGCGAAAAGTGTTTCAACGAGATCCAGGGAGAGACCGTTTCCCTGGGTGACGACCCCACCCAGCCACAGACGTGAGTATTAGTTAATAAAATGTGATTTTTGAACTTAAATGTCACCTTTCAGCATGCTAGATGCTTTTTAATGCTTTCCAGTTAATCTCTTGTGTGAGTCTACACTGTTCATTTCTATTATAGGAAAAAAAGAAACTGCAATAGGTGTGCTTAAATCATATTTCATGGTGTAAACTTTACCAGCAAAGCCATGGGATGTAGACTCCACACCTAATATTTGATTTAGCAGATTTTAATACGTCAACGAGAAAAGAAAATGAACATTTCTGCATTCCACTCAATTTCTAATCAAAATTAATTTCCTCAGCATGCCCCTGAAAGAGATTTTATTAAGTGTTTTGCAATAATTTATTTTCAATTTCCACCTGCTGCAGTTTTACAGTATCCCTCTTTGTTGGTTTTAGATCAATAAGCAAGGATCAGTTTGAGAAGAAGAAGAACGACACACTGGACCCTGAGCTGTAAGTCTGCCTTTTGTCGTGGGCAAATTTAATTTTTGTGGTGGGGTGAAGAGATTTGGTCTAAGCTGTGTCCTCCCCTCTGTCCCTTTCGTCAGGTTTGTTGAATGTATGGATTGTGGTCGGAAGATGCATCAGATATGCGTCTTGCACAATGACACAATCTGGCCAGAAGGGTAAATAGCCTTTTTGTTTCCATTTGTTTGATTTCTGTGAAAGTCCAGCTGGTGTTTGGTAAAAACTGATTTTGGTTTTTATCCATCTTGTTTCTGTTTCATAGTTTTGTATGTGATGGCTGCTTAAAGAAGTCGAATAAGGCGAGGAAGGAAAACAAGTATTCTGCCAAAAGTAAGTGGACATTTGTGAGCTCACTTTTGTAATTGTGCAGCTTTTAGTGTTTCACACAGATCAGTTTGTCGTTGGTGCAATGTGGGTGTATATGCATAAAATTATACCTGAATTAACTTTGGCTATATGTTGCTCATATAACCATTTGACCAAACTCTGACATAAAATAATAATTACAGCTAAAGTTTGTGTTGGCTTTCCTCCAGCTTGATGTCTTTCCCTGCAGTTGTTCAGAGTGTGTTAGACGTACACTTACCAACAGAAGTTTTTATATTTGTCATTTCGTGCTGGCTGTTTTATACAGTTGTTGACTAACTTAACTGTCCCACAGGGTTGCCCCAAACGAAGTTGGGGGTTTTTCTGGAGCAAAGGGTGAACGACTTCTTAAAGCGACAGGCCCACCCAGAGTCTGGAGAGGTCTTCATTCGTGTTGTTCATGTATCTGATAAAGTCGTGGAGGTCAAACCAGGCATGAAGTCCAGGTACAACACTCTTCATCCAGAGCTGGAGCTAGGTTTTACCTACATCCGCTCTTGTGTGTCAACTAGATCAAGGCGTTTTGGGAATTCAAGTTGAAATCTTGCGTCTGGTAAAACCTGCAACATTTCATTAATTGAGATAAGGAAAGGTGTCAGTGTTTATTTGTGAATTAATTTTTCGATTTACTGAATTGTAAAGAACGGAGTAATGGATAGTTAAAGCTATAAATGCTTTTAAAACAAAAGATTTTGCCTTTAATTTAAAATTTCCTGATTAAAATAGTGTTGAAATGGAAGCTAACAGTGATTAAGCTAATAATTATGATGAAATAAATGCAATCTAGCTATCAGCTTGTTGCAGACGTCTGTGAGTATAGGCTTTCATTTGATTTGTACAGATTCACATTATTCACAGCTCCTGTATTAACTCGTGTTTTTGTCTCCAGATTTGTGGACAGCGGCGAGATGTCAGAGTCATTCCCATACAGGACTAAAGCCCTTTTTGCATTCGAGGACATTGATGGAGCAGACGTCTGTTTCTTTGGTATGCATGTTCAGGAGTATGGATCTGACTGCCCTCAGCCCAACCAGAGGTAAAGATATCACCATATTGTTAAACTTTTACCAAGTACTTTGTGTTTTTCTATGTTGGAATCATTTAAAATGCAGTTTTGACACAATGTTTTTTTAAAGTTAAATTTTTTCTTCTTTCATCCACTCAGGCGAGTGTACATCTCCTACCTGGATAGCGTACACTTCTTTCGGCCGCGCTGTCTAAGAACAGCAGTTTACCATGAAATACTCATTGGCTACTTGGAGTATGTGAAGAAATTGGGGTGAGTGCTGCTACAAGAAAAAAAAAACATTTTTTGTTCCGGGCTACACAAATTCTTATAAAAAGTTGTTATTTTGATATAGTTTAATTTGTCCAGTAGGTGTTTGATTTGTGTTCTCTTGTTTGAACTCGTAGCTACACCACCGGCCACATCTGGGCCTGCCCACCTAGCGAAGGCGACGACTACATCTTCCACTGTCACCCTGCAGATCAGAAGATCCCGAAGCCCAAACGCCTTCAGGAGTGGTACAAGAAAATGCTGGATAAAGCTGTGGCAGAACGGATAGTGCATGACTACAAGGTAAAGAGGCATTCTTTGACCTCTGGAGGGTTTAGAACAGGAGTAAAGATAAACTTTATTGTATAATACATGCGTAATAACAATACTGTCTGTTTACCCCAAAAGGATATATTCAAGCAGGCGACAGAGGATCGTTTGACCAGTGCCAAGGAATTGCCTTACTTTGAGGGGGACTTTTGGCCTAATGTGCTGGAGGAGAGCATCAAGGAGCTGGAGCAGGAGGAGGAGGAGAGGAAAAGGGAGGAGAACAGCACTTCCAATGAGAGTGTTGATGTAAGAATTAACGACTCAATGTAGTTCTTGAATCTAAATGCACTGATTGAAAGAGGGGTGAATAAGGGTTAGCATTGCAAACGTCAGTTTCTCATCAGTGTGATTGTTTTGTTTTAAACCACTTTTTTTTTTTTTTTTTTGGTGCAGGACACAAAAGGAGACAGCAAAAATGCAAAGAAGAAGAACAACAAAAAGACTAGTAAGAACAAGAGCAGCCTGAGCCGAGCCAATAAGAAGAAGCCTGGGATGCCTAATGTGTCCAATGACCTATCACAGAAACTCTATGCCACTATGGAAAAACACAAAGAGGTATGTGGGGTGGGGGATTTTGAGGTTTTGCCATTTTTGGGGGATGAGCTGCTGGCAAAAACGTGAAACTGTTTTAAAGACTACGTTTCATCTGATCTCCTCTCTTTTCCTCTCCTAGGTGTTCTTTGTGATTCGGCTGATTGCAGGCCCAATGGCAAATGCCTTGCCCCCTATTGCTGACCCAGATCCCCTGATGGCATGTGACCTCATGGATGGTCGTGATGCTTTCCTGACACTGGCCCGAGACAAGCACCTTGAATTCAGTTCGCTGAGGAGGTCCATGTGGAGCTCAACGTGCATGTTGGTGGAGTTGCACAACCAAAGCCAGGACCGCTTCGTTTACACGTGCAATGAGTGCAAACACCACGTGGAGACTCGCTTCCACTGTACTGTTTGTGAGGTGAGTTGGAAAGAGAAGTGAGGTGTGTTTGGTTTGTCTGATTTGTCCCAGGGCAAAATAGGTGGCGTTTGGGTTTATTATTATTACTATTATTATTATTTTTATTATTGTAATTGTTCAAAAACCTCCAAGTTACACTTCTAACTGTCTCTATTGTCATCTGTTTTAGGATTACGACCTCTGCATCACATGCTACAACACTAAGGGACATGAGCACAAGATGGAGAAGTTAGGCCTCGGCTTGGATGATGAGAGCAGCAATCAGTCTGCCGCTGCCACTCAGAGTCCCGGAGATTCCCGTCGCCTCAGCATCCAGCGCTGTATCCAGTCGCTCGTCCACGCATGCCAGTGCCGAAATGCCAATTGCTCTCTGCCGTCCTGCCAGAAGATGAAACGTGTCGTTCAGCACACAAAAGGATGCAAGAGAAAAACCAACGGTGGCTGCCCCATCTGCAAGCAGCTTATCGCATTGTGTTGTTATCATGCTAAGCACTGTCAGGAAAACAAGTGCCCAGTCCCCTTCTGTCTAAATATCAAGCACAAGCTTCGCCAGCAGCAGCTGCAGCACAGGCTTCAGCAAGCTCAGATGCTGAGAAGGAGAATGGCCAGCATGCAGAGAGTGGGCCAGCCCGCTGCAGGAGGAGCACCTGGGGGAAATGGACAACCCTCTCCTGGAGCCAACAATGGAGCTACTGGTCCTGGTACCCCTACATCGGGAACGCAGCCCCCTACCCCACAGACACCTACCCAGGGTAACATGTCTGCACCTTCTCAGCAGCAGGGGGTTGGGATGGGTGGTATGGGAACTCCAGGTGAGCAACAGCAAGGTGGTGGCATCCCCCCTCAACACCATCTCCACCAGTTTCCGTCAGCAGGTGGAGGGGGGATGATGAATTCTCCTCAGCAGCAGATGGTACCTCAGCTTCAGCAGCAGCCACCAAATCTCCAGCAGCTCCAGCAGCAGCAGCATCCTGGTAGTTTGCCTCCATACAACCCCAGACCAGCTGGAGTCCCTGCTCTTCATCAGCCCCTTGGGAAACCTGGAATGGGTCCAGCAACCCCTCCTCAGCAACAACCACCACCCAATCAAGGCCAGGGGTCCATGGGTGTCCAAGGCCAGCAACAAGGGCCACCCCTGGCTGCTGTAGAGACGGCACTAAAAATCCAGCGCCTGGCAGAGACCCAGAGACAGATGGCTCACGCCCAAGCACACATGCGTGGCTTGGGACAGGGGGGCATGATACCTCCACATCCTCACCATCAGAACAACCAGGCCCAGATGAGAATGCCCCACATTGGGGCCCAGGGCATGCCGCTCCAGGCTCAGGGAGTTGATGGAAGGACTATGTTAGATCCACAGCAACCAGGAACGCTAGCAGGGATGCAACAGGGTGGTCCTCCGTCACAATTGCCGCCTCAAGTTCAGCAGCAGGTCCAGCCAGGTGGACAGCTTCAGCCAACAAACCAGCAGTGGGGTGCTGGGGGACCAACCATGAACCAACAACAACGGCCAAACATGATGGGTCATATGACACCACAGCAGCAGCCAGCAGTTCCCCAACCACAGCAACAAATGCTGAATCAGCAGCAGCCTCAACCAGGAAACCGAGGGCTGATGCAGGCAATTGGAGGAGCAGGGGGGGTACCTGCTTCATTAGTAGCTGGATCGGGGAACTTGCCACAGGCAGCACTACAAGATCTCCTGCGAGCGCTACGCTCCCCAAGCTCAGTCTTGCAACAGCAGCAAGTCCTCAACATCCTTCGTTCCAACCCAACGCTCATGGCTGCTTTTATTCGGCAGAGAGCAGCCAGGTATCAAGGTGCTCAGGGTGGCCCTGGAGGAGCAGGCGGGCCTCCGCAAGGAGGTCCTGGAGGTGTGCGTTTCCAAGGAGCTGCTGGAGGTCTGCCTGGTGTAGGAGCGCCTGGAGCCAACCAGCTTGCCAATATGGATGGACAACAGCAGGTTAATGTGAACCAGGCAGGCCAGCCAGGGATGAACATCCCTCAGGGTGGAGCAGGGGGAGGAAATATGCCCACCATGGCTCAGCTTCAGCAGTTACAGCAGCGCCCGATGTTGCCAGGAAACTTACAGCAACAACAGCAAATGGCCACTTTGCAGCAGCAGCAGCAGCAGCAACAACAGCAGCAGCCACAGGGAGCAATGCAACCAGGTCAGCAAGGGAACATCGCCAATATGACACCACAGTTCAGAGAGATGTTTTTGAGAAGACTGCAGCAACAGCAACAGCAACAAATGGGGAACCACGGCCAGTTCCAGCAGCCTCAAGGACTCCAGCAGCAACAAGGCCAGCAAAGCTTCATGCAGCCTGGCCAGGGACAGCCAGGGATACCCCCATCTTCTCAACCCCAACCTGGGGGTGGTGTAGGGGTTCCCCAGCAGCAAGGACCACCACCAGGTGGGCCAGGACAGTTAGGCCAGCAAGGCTACCAGATGTCACAAGTAGCTGCAGTGCTCCAGCACAGGCTGATGCAGCAGCAGCAGCAGCAGCAAAATCAAATGGGTGGTCTTCAAGGACAAGATGTAGGCCCCAGTGGAGGCCCTGGAGGACCTCCACTCCAGCCTGGACAAGGTGGATCAGGGCCAGGGCAACAACCGCAGAGTGGTGCAGGTGGTGGCCCCCAAATGCCACAGACGTCCCAAGCCATGCTTGCCCAAAATATCCAGCAGAGGCTCCTGCAGCAGCAGCAACAGCAGCACCTTGGAGGGGGTTCTCCAGCCCACCATAGCAGTCCTATGAGTCCCCAGCAGCAGATGGCCCAGTCCCCCCATCACCACCTACAGGGACAAGGAGGACTCGGTCCAGCTGGATCGCTCAGCAGTCAGGTCCGGTCCCCTCAGCCCTCACCAAGGCCACAGTCGCAGCCTCCACGCTCCAGCCCGTCCCCACGCATGCAGCCTTCCTCCCAGCCTCAGCCCTCACCTCACCGCATCTCCCCTCAGACCCAGAGTGGGTCGCCCCACCCAGGGCATCTCGGTCAACATTACTCCAACATGGCACCACCCCAACCTCCACAACCCCAGCAACAGCAGCCAGGTAGTTCTGTAGATCCTAGTCAGTACAATTCGGACCAGAACTCTATTATGTCTCAGCTGAGTGGGATGACGGGGATGCACGGTGGACAAGGGGGGCAATCAGACATGTTGGGTGGGAACAACAACAGCGGCGGCGGCAGCAACAACAACAACCAGGAGCTGGGAACGAACATTAACCACAACCTGATGTAGCCTTGACTCTGTACTGTCTCTCTCCGTCGTGATGCTCTGATCTGTTGCCCCAAATGACAAACTGCCATGAAAGGAGAGCGGGGCAGCTTTGGGGTTTTAGAAGTTTTTATTTTTTATTTAAATATTTTTCTGATGTATAAATATGAACTGAAAGCTTCCTTCCTATGGGAGATGCAACATCAATCTTAGAAGTCAATAATTGAATAAATTAAAACAATGGTAAGTTATTGCTGTTAATAAATATCTATATATTTTTGCCAATTGTGTACAAAAAAGGTGGAAGGTCAGTGTTTCAGGTTGAAGATATTACTTCTTTAAGTATATGACAATATTTTTGGGGACTGAGAATTTTTGCCTTTTTATGAATATTTTTAAGATTTCAAATGTTGCTAAAAATGAGAGTTGACATGATGTACTTTTTTTTCTTATTCTTTTATTTTTTCTCCTCAAATACCCATCATGATTGTATCTATTTTGCAGAGTACGTTTATTTTATTTCTATATTATTATAATTATTATTATTTCGTGCCCTCGGCGATTCGTTAATCAGGCATCAACATATCTTCCGTTACCCGACCCTTCTTCTGGACACACAAACGTAGATTTTTTTTCCAGTGACTGCAGCGATTCAGAAGTATATTTATTGGGTTTGTGGGTGGTTAGGAAGGTGTGTTCAATGCAGTTTGATTTATTTTTTACATTTTTTTGACAGCTATCCCAGGTTTGTCTTCGTCAGGGTTTCTATAATTTGAATTAAACCGTAAGATCTTTTGTTTTTGTTTTTTTTCCCTTATGGGGCCGCCTCTTCGCACTTCTCCTGTGAATGTGCACACTTTCTTCATCCTAACTTCTCCTGCTCCACAACCTGCGTACTATATACCTGTATTATAGCTGTTGAAGCTCGCTGATGATTTAAAAAAAGAAAAAGAAAAAAAAAAGGTTGTGTGTACATATATTACAGCTGCATTTATGAACAGTAACCTGGAGAAGAGGTCGCTAAAATCCCGCCTTTATCCCGAACCCCAACGGTTTTCCTTACATCCTTATCCTCCCCCCGTCCCACACCCTCACGACTGCCTCTCAGCCACAAGGTTTAATTCACTGTTAGTACTGTACAAATTAAGAAATGGTGGACTTGGATACTTTTTGTTTGTTTGTTTTTTCTTTTGTAATGAAAGTGAAAGATGTAAAATAAGTGTACATACTTTAAAATCTTATGAGCAGAGACATTTTCTGCTGTTGTTTCCTCTTGTTTGATTGAATATTTGCTTGTATGTGTTTGGAAAAAAAAGTGCTCCTGAGCTACTGTACAGTATTGTTTTGTTTTGTTTTCTATAATGTACAGTATGGGGTGTAGTCGGTCACAAGCACCAATGCGCCTTTTTCTGTGTAAGGTTTTAGGGAGGCTATAGCAACCGAGTCACACACCTAAACAATCTCAGCAGTTAAGACAGGAAACCTGTACGACGATGAGCCGAAGCTGGGGTCGGTTAGAGGTGTGACTTAAGAGTTCAAATTTGGTCATTTAGCTTTTTATGGAGAGGACTGAAGACACAATATTCACATGCTCACTATTTTTCTTAAAGGTCGGGCTTGCTGGGTATGGGGAAGGGAACGCATCAGAAACCAGGTGGCAATATATCTTGAGACTTATTTTATAAGAAAAAAAAAAACAAGGAAAAACTGTCTTTTATAAATAGATATATTATTTAATTTTATTTTTTGGAAATAAAACTTGAAGCTACAGGAATTAATAGATAAAACATGCTTTGTTTTTGTATTAAAGATGTTATGGTGATGCAAAAAGAACCTGCAGACAGTCTTTCAGTTCGCCTGGGGAGGCCTTGGAGTATATTATACCATCCTTTTTTTTTTCTTTTTTTTTTTCTCTTTTCTTTTTGGTTGTTTTGAAGAAATGTTTCATGTACATGAATATAGTTGTAAACATACTGAATCACTGTACAAACTGATGGCAACTGAACAAATAGTTTTGTTTTTATCATTTCTTTTTCCTAAAGAGACTGGAAGTAAGACTATTTAAATATTTGTTTAGTATTCAAATGGAATCTTTGACCACTCTCTTCTTTTCTTTTTTGTTCTTGTTAACAGTTTTGGTGCTTGCTGAGAGAAAGCAAAAATAACTGTTGCTCCATTTTCATTAGTTTCTTTTAAGTTATTTCGGTGGTCTGATTGTTTTTGTTTTTGCCAATAAATTAATTGTACAATAAAGTATGTTTGTACCATTGGGGAAAAAAAACTTCTTTTTTTTTTCTCTGTCAGTTATTAATGACAATATGATGCATCTGCGCATCAGTCAGAAGCCTGTGCCATTTGAAGATGGACAGTAAATAAGTCTAAAAAAATTCCACATTTAAGCGATGAAGAGGTTTAAAGGGTTTTTGCCAGAGGACACTGAAAATTGTTTTGTCATCCTGTGGGGACGAGTTTGTTCAGCTCTAGCATTTTAGAAAGAAGTTGTGTCAGCATGTTTTCTGTTAAAAGATCAGATATTATGAGATATTTTTCAAACTCTCAAACACGTGTATATAGTCCTTAAAATTTACTATATCTTGTACGAAGTGCCAAACTGGAGTTCTTGAATTGTCATTTGAAGCTGCCTTCAGAAAAACGATTCTGTCCGAGTTTTAAGCCTGAGATTTGTTTTTTCCAAGTTCCTTCCTTACAGACCACAACTGTGTAGGTAAGAATAATGTATTTACTTATGGTTTAAAGTTAAGCATCTTAGGGGAATGACTGTTTTTAATGGCTTTTTTATCACAGTGTTGTGCAAAGTGATGCAAATGCATCAGCTGTTCCAAGTTCTCCAGTAAGGAGTTTTGTTTTTACTAGCCTAAATTAGCATCACAGTAAGTTCAAATAAAATGCAGTAAATTAAAGATGCAATTTGCTGATTAAGCTGTCTAAACTGTGCTAAGATTAGCTGATAAATCTCCAGCTCTACCCTCTCAGTCAAATATGGACATGCATACCTAAAAAAAACAAACAACAACCCAAAAACAAATATGGAGATGGGGGGGGGGGGGGAATGCTAAACCTGCGCTTTCATCATTCTCCACAAACCAACAATGGACTGATGGCTGCATCCATCATTTATATACAGTCAATGGTCTAAATATGTGAAAACTATCAAGTCAAAGAAACAAAGTTTAAACTTGAAATCTGCTTTTAAAAAACCTCTGCGTTAATATTTTTTCGAACGTCCCCCCACGTTATTCCTAAACATGGCATTAGAGATATTACAGACCATGTCTGCAGTAGAAAAGTATGACCATTTAAGTCAATGTAATATGACTGTAAATTAAGTACAACGATTTAGGTTTTTCTAAGAAAAGAATAGGACATAAATATATATTTAATGGTACACTGAGTAAAATTTCACCACTAGATAGCAGTAGATTGCAGTCATGTGAATTCTGTTCTGCCAATTCAAGTAGGTAATCCCAGCTGCACCTGCAGTGAGTCTACGCTGTCAGTCTGCTGTGTATATTTACTCTGGAACAGGCTGTAAAACTTTGTGAAATGAGTCCAATACAATATATGTCTTTCTTTAGTCTTTTCACTTGTTAGCTGAAGGGGAGCCATTCTCAGATGATAAAATATAAAACTTCATATCTTGAGTCTGAAGTTGCAGACACATTAAAATTTGCCTCTTTTTTGCCTTTTACATGCAAGCCATGGAGGCTCTCTGACAGCTTTACCTCACATTCAGTTCTTCAGTTCACTTAAAGTGACACCACATGTCGACCCACTGTAGATCTGTTATAACCTTTAGAACCAAAAACTGCACCTGGATAAAGTCACTCGTGTCACTGTAAATAATCAAGAGGCTGACTTCAAATGATATTAAACATGAGCAACATTTATTTTAGTAGTACCATAGAAATAGTTTATACACGATGACACTTCATAAACCGGAGCATGTAATCTGTAGGGTTACATCACAATAAAGTGCAAGGTTCTTCGCTCAGTGGTGGACGAAAGCAGCGCGAGCAACCACGTCAGGCAACGTCAAATCCAAGGTGCTTTTTACGTCATGTCAGCAACACTGAAGTATGGCATGAGCTCAGTGGTTATCACAAACTGTATAAAAAACTATCCTTGTTGGTCATCGAAGTGACAAATACACCCTCAAAGAATAAATATACATTCAGGTCAATGTAGAAAAATAACCACCAAAAAATACACGTTTCCTCTCCGGCTTCCTCCTCGCGTCGCCTTGTTTTTCAAGTCTTAGTAACATCATTGAAGGATGGTGAAATCCAGACATACAGAAACAAAACAAAACAAAAACAGCCAAACAAAAAACTGGGACGGGAAAGGTGTGTTAATGTGTGTGTGTAAAAGGGAAGTATTAGCCCTAAAAGCTCCACAGACAAAAGAAAAAAAAGGCAACATCAGGCACTTCCATTCCCTGCAGCTCGTTGTCACACAGACAGTTTGAAGATCATGAGAGGCTGACCCATCAATCCTCAGTGTGATATAAACAACATGTGGACCAATGCGATGCCTCTGTGGGAGATTCCATAGATGTGACACATCACATCGGCTCCTGCGTCCCCAGTGGAAGCCTGTGGAGTCAGACTGACCTGCTGGGTCCAGAGTTAGGCTTTACTTCTTAGTTTGTTTTGAATTTGTAATACTGATCATTCAGTGTCGCTCCCTGATAACTCAAACCTTCCACTTTTGATTAACACATCGCAATCATTTGTCAAGGTTTCCATTTATTTGAGCCGCTGGCTGCTCAGCTGTCATGGAATTGATCATTTTGAACGTTGATATCTTTAATCGTTTTTAATATCATCTAAATGATTTGGATTTCTGTGATTTTCATCTCTCGGTGTTCTGAAACCTTTTTAGCAGAACTGAAGCGAGGTGGTGTTTTAAAGTTTAGTTTAAAGTCATGTATGAACTGCAAAAACTCAACTTTTTCAGTCAACGTTAGAAGAAATGTTCATGGAAATGCAGACGAAAGAAGGAATCTCTAAGCAAAACCCGGTGATGAAACTAATGTAAAATAATAAGCCAAACCTACTCGGGTGACCAGAAGCCCGTCCTTATGTGGGACCGTGCAGCACTTTGATTCCTTGTCCAATCTATGCAATGATGCAAACAGAACTACTGGAATAACAGAGACATAAAAAAGAAAAATACAGGAGTATATAAAGCCCATCACATCATAGCATAAGAACAAACTAGAGCTTTCTTTTTCAGTAGTGTATTTACTTACTGGGAGAGTTGGAACATGAACAATTTATTGTATTTTTATTTTGTGGTTGGATATGAACGTTTCAGACTACCTCTCAGCATCGCTGACGTGTCCCTCACATTCAGTTTCTTGGGATCTGGTCACCCTAGCTATAGGTTAGCCTGGTCCAAAATGACCTTTTACTCATAATTACTGTGAATATATCATGTTACAGATACTTATGTTATGAGATAACCAATTATAGGTTGCTAGAGATCAGTTGGCGGCCCCTCAGACACCACCGGTCCCTCTGGAAAAATGTGCATTCTTCTACGCACATTACTTTGGGTTCCTATTGGTCTTTAGGCTGGTGTGACTGGGGATTTATACAGTTTGGAAAAGTGTTTTATAAAGCCTGCTACAGCTTCCAACATAAGAGACTCTACATGTAGTTACACAGTTTCAAATTTTAAAGTATAGACTCTCGTCCAGTTTTACATGTTAATGTCCACGTTAGTCCCTCTTTGTTTTCAGAGACCATTTGTTTAAAACTGAAAGGTTTTCCTGCATTATTAAATGACATTATCACTGGCTAAGAGCCTTAGCCGGCTGTTAGATGATGGGTTACTAATATTATCTGTTTTATTAGCCGAAAAGCACATTTTCTGAAAGTTGTGCTGGAACGCTACACGGTTGACAAAACTAAATGCATTAGCTCGGCTTTTTAGCCTTTTGGTAATTGACTTAATGAGGCATTTCCAGTTTTAAAAGAATCACATTAATGGATAAGGACAGTGCAAATGATATGATTAAAAGGGACTGAATATTGGTGCGAAACATCAGCTGGTAGCAGCTTTAAAACTTTGCCTTTGAAATTCTACCCATCAGTCTTTGCAAAGAGAGCCTCCCGGTGGACACACAAACCTCTATGATGCTAATACAGTGCAATTCCTTAATACATTCTCTCATTTAGTTTCTCCTTTTGGTACAAATTTGTCACTTGTATGGTGGGCTATATGTGCGGAGATGAAGAGCTAGTTGAACAGAGAAGACTACACCGTCTTTATATCGCTATAGTAACTGTACTGGAGGAGAAAGGCATGCAGGCGGATCAAATCTTCTCTCGGAGGATTTTGAAACGCATACAAGACTAAAGCCAGGTGTTGTACAGCAGTAACAGTCTATGAGTTTACAGGTTACAGGTACAGCACTGTGTGTTAGTATGGGTCTGATACCTAAGCCCACCTCACTGAGTATGTACAAAATGTTTGAGTCCAGTCAGGCTGGCTTAGTGTGGCTCCGTTTACATGCACAGAGAACTCCTCCCTTCTCTTCCTCACATGTTTACTAATGTAGCCTGTGTGCTTCAATGACCAGGAGAGCTGTGCCAGTGGGAGCAGAGGCTCCTGGTAGGGATACCCAGGTTGAACAGGTCAAAGGGTAGAGGCCAGACAAATTTGAACCACCTCTAAAGCTAACATGTCTAAAGCAAAAAACAAAAACAAAAGCCCATAACTATTACACAAACATAAATGGCAAACTCAGATCACGCTGGTGGGGAGTTGTCAGTGGATTTTGCTCGTCATGGGGCAAATGGGCTTAGAGGAAAAAGACGATCTAATGTAAGGTCAAACATTTAGCCAAGAAATTTGCTCAGGCGCTAATGAAAAGTGCAATATCAAAGGAATTGGCTGTTTGACTTTCCAGTTTTGTGCTACTTTAAACTGTGAAACTACTACATATACTTCATCGCTGGAGTTCAAAAATAAAGACTCTGCATGAAAGGTAAGATCCTCTCGATTCACAGTGTTCAGTCATAACTTGGGATCCACGTAAAGTACGGAGCTCTGTGTTTCCATCACTAAAACCATGGAATTGCCTGCGGGAGCGCTACTTTACTTGTTTTCCATCATTGTCTAAATGCCTCCGGGATCAACATTTATGCAATTTCAAACAGTTACAGGGATTTTAAATCCACATGGGTCAATAATTTGGACATTTGGGACATCAAGGAGAAGAAATACTTCATTCTCAAAGCAGCTAAGTTTTTGGTTTCAGGTAGCCATAACCAATCTCAGTTTAAATGACCCACCACTGACAGCTTGGATGGATTGGTGCGATATGGCCGCTCTGCTTACTTTATGCAGCGCGCACTTAACAACCAAACCTGGTAAACTAACTATGAAGCAGGTGACTTTTCAAATGGTTTGTCGTGGCAGAAATGTGTTTTGCATCTTTACTATACCTTAGGGTAACAAAGAAAACCCCTATCCACTACTGTGCGACTGTAGTTGTGTTTCTTTGAAAGACATCTCTAGAGGAGAACTTTACTTTGGACATCTATGCATTAAGCAATGCCAACAATACAAGTAAACTCTGAGCCATTTTACCTCCACACATTTCCAGCTGTTTGATTCCAGATGTCTGGACATTCTTCACATTTGATCTGTCAGTGTTTCTGACTGTACCTTGGTCATGATTAGTTGAAATACTTAATGTGGCCCAGTCTTTGCTCCAGTGGCAAAGGAAAGAACAGATACCAAAATGATTTTGCCAGTATTCAGTGCCTTCACAGATATTCAGTACTGTCTTTTCATCACGTTTGTGTTGGACCTGTGTTTGGATAACCTGATCTCTCTCTCTGGAGATGTAGCTTTCCATGTTTTTCTGTTGTCTTGGTTGTCATAAAAAATGAAAATTCACTTAGAAAAATGGAGCAGAGCAAGATTTTTGCAGTTGTCCACATGACGTACCACGTGGACTTCTTCTGTGGCTGATCCACTTATTTAATGCATGAGAATGCTACGCAAGTTGTATGGTGGCCATTTTTTAAGTTTTGGTCAGAAGGTCCTTACTGTGGCCATCACTTTATAAGCCTCTCATTCTACTGGAACCACAAAATAACTTCCTTTCAGGATTTACTCAAGTTTTAAATCCTGTTCTTAATATAAACATTGATGTAATGCTCTTCTTATTCAAGGCAACTCAGTCTGATTGTAGGAAAAGTGTCAAGAACAATGAAAATAACACTTTACCTGGAGATCAGCTTATATTCAGGTGACTCTGTGCATGTAAATGTACCACTCAGAAAGTTGGGAGAGGCTGGCAATGAGACAAGCAGAGAGAGAGTGAAAACACCTACTGTGGCACCTTTTACCTACTGTGTCGGTGCCTTCAGCTCCCTCTCACCATGCCTCCACTGCTAACCGGCCAACCCCATTTCCAGAATTCAGACTTTCAGGCCCCAGTCTCTGAAGAAGCCTTTGGCCACTCTTGACTCTCGGAAAGTCACTGTGAGGGATTTCAGGGTGATGTCTGTGACAGTTATTTCTCCCGGACATATGACGGGTCTCCAGATATTTTCTGATGTAGTGCCCTCGTCTGGTCCCGTGGAGCTCCAGCCGTCTGTCCTCTCATGTCCTGGTTGAGGCAGGGACACAGAGGGAGAAAGGCAGAAGGTGAAAAGTGTACATTTACACTAAGACAACTACTGCATCAAGGCTGCCACTCGAGTTCTGAGTTAGCTTGCCTTGACTGATCTGTTTTGATGCATGTTATAACATGCATCAAAACAGAGTGCACGTGGCTGCTTATGTTTCCCAGAAAACAGAAGAGCACACTACGGTTGGGATTACTGCACGATCATGCAGAACAGTGAATATCAACAAGACCGCTCCCTGTTACTGAACTAGGAGAGGAGGCAATCCCCGTTAAATTCAATTCAAATAGCACCAAATCACAACAAGAGTCACCTCAAGGTGCTTTATATTGTCAGGTACAGACCTTACAATAATACAGAACACCCCATCAATCACACAATCTCCTTTGACCAAGCACTTGGCGAAAGTGGGAAAGAAAAACTCCCTTTTCACAGAAAGGGGAAAAGGTGAGGGTAGAAAGAAGACAGTTTTTGGAGAGACAACAAAAGACACAAGAGAGATTAATATTAACTAATGATCACTAATTACTATAATAACTAATGACTCATAGTGAGTAAATGACAAATCAATCATCCCAAACCATCTCTCTTTATCGGGGCAAAACAATATTTATTAAATATAAACAATTTATCCATCCAGTTTCTTCCACTTATTCAAGCTTGGATCAGGGTTGCAGCAGGATAAACAGGGTATTCCAGATGTCTTTTCCCCTATTGTTTTCCACTTCTCTGTGGGGGTTTAAAGATACATACTCTCTCCAGCGAGTGCTGGGTCTACCCTGTGTATGTGTTATTGCAGCTGGGTGGGGAGGAGCCCAGGAGATAGCCTGAGTAGATGTGTGAAAATTTGTAACACAAACAATTGTGCATTCACAGACTTGCACTGTGGCCTGGACACCCTTCTGGATAACACTAGCATTAAGAGAACAGCATGATAGTCTGCTGACAGCTGGGAGATGCTCTGTCACTACAATACATTTACAGAACAGAGAGATGGAGGATGAAGAACAAAGACTAGAGTTACACTAGAAGTGCTGAAAGGTGGTGTAGCCCATCTTCCAGCCTATGATGGGTGGGAGAGGTGACCTTGATATGGATCAGCAGAAGAAAATGGACGGATGGTATCTCATATTGAAAAACAACTGCACATGGATGGGACTTATCGTTGATCAGAAGGACAGCAAGGTAGAAACAACAGGAACTGCTACAACAGACATGTATAGTAGGTGATTCTCAGCCACCCAGAGGTGTAAACGTGAGTGTGTGGTTGCTCTTCTCTCTGTGTTAGTCACTTGATTGATGGGCTTAAGCCCCTCTCCCCCTGACTCGGGTCTTTGCACTCCAAACAGCAGAACAAGCTACTTAAAACCTTAGAAAAGGACTAGTCAGTGAGGGTCGACTGGGACAAAAACAACCCGGTGTCAATGCTCGTATCAAGTTAATGTAGTCAGTTAATTAAAAAAAGCAATAACAAAGATAGACAAGTCATTCTTTTTATCTATTAAATACAGTTGCTTGTTTATTAACTGGCCCCTGACCTCATGAGAGCATCCCAGAGGCAAACGCAGCTGATTAGAGTCCACTGGCTGACCAAGTGACACACATACCATTTAAAATGCCATCGCTCTCCTTTGCTGTGTTCTTCTGAGTCTCCTCTTGCTCCTCCTCCCTGTCCTCATCATCTTCCATGCTGTTCTCTCCCTCTTCCTCGTCCTCCTCCTCCTCCTCGTCTTCCTCTCCATGCTCTTCCCAGTTCTCTTTTCTTGGACTTGGAGGGTTTGAGTTAAAGCATCTGAACTCCTTCGTCCTCAGTCTGTGTTGTGATTCCTGTCTGTATGGCTGATGGTCATCCTCGGGGAGCAGAGAGCGTGTCAGAGACAGACGCAGGCGCGGTGCAGGCTTTTCGGGAATCTTGTGAGCGCTGCGGAGATCCATGGTGTAGACAGTATTCTGAATCAAGATCAAACAGAAAAAGAAAAAAAGAGTAACGTCATTGTCAGGCCCCAATGAGAGAAACACAGTTTGAATTTTATATATATATAATTTTTAATCAAATTCCAAACTTTACCTGCAGAAGGATTCTTTTGGATTTGGCTCCTTTCCTTCTGGGACCCAGAGCTCGTTCTCTCTGTTCTCTGGAAAAACCAAGCAGACCTTTGTCAGGCAGGAAAAGCATCCAAGCCAAATTGTGCGTTCTGACTCGGGGTCAGAAAGTCTGAAAAGAGCTGTACTGTAATGTTGGGAAGCTTTGAGGTACTACATTAGACAACAACCACTCAAACTACGCCATGTGTGCCATCATACATAGGGACACTGTGCATTAACAACAACACAACTGTTGCTCACCACCGAACAACTTTGGCCCCTCCCTAATTAATTCAAGCTGAAAGGTTGCGATTGTGACATTTTGGAATCACTGCAGACGTACAAATGTAAATGGTCAGAGAGGGGCTTTCAAGGAGGCTTCTAAAAATAGTCTTCCAGTGTTGCCCAAGGAGACTACCTACATGCTTTACTTCAATATTCGTCCAAAAATTATATAAAAAATTATATATGTGTGTCTGAGTGTGTGTGTGTTGTTTAGCAATTCTCCTTTCAGAAATCACCAACATATATATGATTAAAGAACCAAGTACCAATTTAGAGGTTATACAAACAAATAAGAAGAAATCTTATGTCTTATTTCAAATGTCATAGTTAAATGCAAATTTCTGTCTATGTTTCTATATGTGCTTTTTGATGATTTATAATGATTTGTAAATCCAAATAACTGAATTCTACATGTGTATAAAATCAAGCTCCTCGGCATGCAGACTGCTTTTACAAACATTGAAAGAATGGGTCGCTCTCAGTGAATTCCAGGATCGTACTGTGATAGGATGAAACCTGTGCAACGAGTCCAGTCGTGGAATTTTCTTGCTATTAAATGTTCCACAGTCAACTGTTAGTGTTATTATAACAAAGTGGAAGCGACTGGAGGAAACGATGACAACTCAGCCAAGAAAAATCAGCAGTGCGGTAGCAGTGCGGTCAGCAGATGCTGAGGCACATACTGCGCAGAGATCACCTACTTTCTGCAGAGTCAGTCGCTACAGACCTCTAAACTTCATGTGGCCTTTAGATTAGCTCAAGAACAGTGTGTAGAGAGCTTCATGGAATGGTTTTCCAGGGTCAAGCAGATACATCCAAGCCTTACATCACCAAGCCCAATGCAAAGCGTTGAATAAGGATGTGTAAAGCACGCTGCCACTGGACTCTAGAGCAGCCCAGACCCTTTGCATCTCTAAATCCCTCTTCTCTGTCTAGTAAACCAATGGACAAGTCTGGGTTTGGTGACTGCCTGGAGATCAGTACTTTGTGCATTGCGCCAAGTGACAACGTCCAGGCCTTCTCTTCCAGCATCATTGTCTGATCTCACAAATGCCCTTCTGGAAGAATTATCAAACATTCCTATAAACACGCTCATAAAACTTGTGGAAAGCCATCCCAGAAGATCTGAAGCTGTTGAAGCTACAGAGGGTGGGCAAACATCATATTAAACCCTATAGATTAAGAATGGGATGTGAGTCAAGTTTATATGTGCGTGAAGGCAGATGAACAAATACTTTTGGCAATATAGGAAAACTGCTGGATTATCAGATTCAGAGTGTATGCAACTGCCAACTTGACCCCATTCAAGTGCAGACAGATATCAGACTGATAACACACTGCCTCCAAGGGGAAACCCTAAAAATATAATATAATTTGTATCTATATACGTATATATATGCACACATTTATAAACAAAAATTAGACTCTGCATGTCAGTTTGTGTTAAATAAAGGAGCAAAGTACAAAGTTGACAAAATAAATGACAAATGGTGGCTGAAGGCAGCCTTACTTCTCTTCGTAGGCCTGAACCAAGCGCCGGTCCAGAATGTGTTCCTCAGGTTCCCAAGTGCTGTACCTGTAGGAGGATGCAAAACATATATAAAAGCTTTCTTCGTTTTTCAATGACCTCCATAAATAATTTATTATTATAATCATTTAGGTAATTAAAATCAGTCTGTTGATTCATTTAAAAACAAGGCCAAAGTGCTGACACAGTGTATTTATTGTATTTCTAAATCAGAAAAACAAACTTTAGAACTCCAGTTAAAATAAATTCTTGCCCTGGTGTAACTTTTCAAAACGGCATTTCTATATTTTTTAGTATGTTGATATTTACAACATTAAAACCACTGACAGCTTAAGTGAAAAACACTGATCGTCTGCATACAATAAAAAGTTCTTCTGGGAACCCTTAGATTTTAACATTCATGTGGATGTCACCTGACACACACCACCCACGTAAATATTGCTCCATGGTAACTACACTCCCTGATGATAGCGGCTTACCCCGGGAGAATAATGTGCCCGTGCACACTGCAAAAATTGCTCAGGAATGACTCGAGGAACACGACAAAGATCCCAAAGCGTTGACCCGACCTCCATGCTCCCGAGATCTCAATACAATCGAACAAGAGGACCTACCCTACAACCCAAACAGGGCCCAAAGAAGGACACTCCCAGAGATCCTGTGTCCATGCCCCAATGGGTGGCAGCACCAAGGGGACCTACAGAGTATCAGGCAGGTGGTTTTAATGCTGTCGTGGGTCAGAGTATACACAACCCCATTCCCACAAAGTCAATACACAAAAAAAATCCCATTTAAAACCTGTATTTAAGTTGAAATAAAACAAGGACGACATATTGAATGTTTAATTGATCGAGATTTATTATTATAAAAACGAATTCTCATTTTAAATTCATGCATGGTGTCAGTAACATATTTCAATAAAAGCTGGATCATAAGGATGAGCACCACTGTGTTCTTTTAACAACACTAACTGTTTAGGGACTGAGAAAAGCAGCTGCTGTAGTCAAGAAAGGAAAGTATTTACCCACTGTTGCTTGATATATAACTCCTTCCTCTTGCTTTTTAATGTCTCTATGGCTCTTTAATAATGATGGCTCTTTATTAGAAACTGATTCTGCTGTAATACATGTCAAAACAGTTTGTTACTCTCTTCTACAATAAAACAGCCCGTACCTGAAGAAGTAGTGGTCTGGATGGTAGTATACATAGATTGCTCCAAAATCTATAGTATGGTTCAGCATTAATGGTGCCTTAGCAGAAGTGCAGATTAAATGTGCCACTGTACATCTTGTTGTGCTCATAACAAACCGAACAGTGCCTCTACCCCTTAGCCTGGAGGACACAGCATCCATAATTTCAAGAAAGAATTTTAAATTCTGCCTTATCAGACCGTAAAACAAATTTTCCCTTTGCCTCAGTCCATCCAAAGTGAGTTTACGTCAGAGAAAGTGACAGTGTAAAGATTTTCACAATAAAACTGTGTCAATCTTTAATCCAGAGCTATCTAAGAGCCTGATAACTATGGTCATTCAATACAGGTTCTCCCCTGCATAGCTTCTCTCTGAATACCATCCATCCATTCTTTTCTGCTTATCCTTGTCAGGGTCGTAGGGGGTGGAGCCTATCCCAGGTACCATAGAGCAAGAGGGAGGGTACACCCTGGACAGGTCGCCAGTCCGTCACAGGGTTAACACATAGAGAGAGAGAGACAATCATTCCCACCTATGGGCACTTTAGAATCATTAATTAACCTAACCCCACTAACTGCGTTCTTAGGAAGGCAGAGTACCCAGGGAGAACATGCAAACTCCACACAGGAAGGCCCGAGCCAGATGGTAGCCTGGTGGAATGGAACTCAGGACCTTCTTGCTGTGAGGCTACAGTGCTAATCACCACGCCACACCATATGTGATGAAATCCTCTAATTCTCTGAAATTTTGCTCTGACAAACATTCTTACAGTGTCAAACTGCCAAAGCACAGACCTCGCCTATAGGATGTCCTATTATCCAATCATACTGCTACTGTACATTAACTGATTTGTCATGAGATCATCCTGTTTTTTTTGTCCCTGTTTCAACTTTTCTGAAAGATGCAGCTTGCATCCAATTGAAAATGGGCATGTTTTTCAACAAATTACTACATTTCTAATTTCACAACATCTGATGCATTGTTTATATACTTTTAAAAAGATAAATATGATTGATTGCAATGTTGAACAGTGTGTTTATGTGGAGAGTAAATCTTGGCCCAACTGGCATTTCTTCATATTTTGCTAGGAATATGAGAAACAGGTGATGGAAATTATTGTAACATGTGCAACAATGCACAGAAATTCAGTCTGTAGTCAAAATCTAAGTTTGCACACTTTTAACAAGCCATAAGGTCCATATATAATATGACCAACTTTATTCTTCATATAGTTTGAAGTGTTTTGGGCAAGCTTTCTTGTAATGTTTTAAACTTTAGGAATAGCTCTCCGGGGTTCTTGAAGGATACTCCAAAGCTCTTTTTTGGATGCTAGTTGTGTTTTACCTTCAGAAAGCCAAAGGACTACTGTTCAAAACCACTTTCAAAAAGTTACAGGCAAAACTGGGTCCTGTTAAGTACAATATTTTAAAAAAAATGAGGGGTGGCTCAAGACTTTTGCAGACCACTCTGTGAGTCACATTCAGTTCCATTTCATGTTATCCATCCTATTCTTCTAATCTACATACTCACTTTGGAGGCCATCCTTTCCACTTCAGCAGATACTCCACATTCCCCTGTGGAGACAAAGTTTCAGAGCAGCTTCAAATAGAGAGTAGTGTTTGTCCCCCCCGTTATGAACTGTTTAAGTAATTGAAGAAACAAATTACAAGCCCAAAAAAAAGAAACCCCACAAAAAAACCAGACAAAAAAAAAACAAAAAACAAACCAAAACAAAACTTTCTGCTCCTCTCTTCTCTTTTTTCCTCCACTCAGTGGATCTTGTGACCTACTGTGAGTGCTTTCACCTCCAGGTTGGGAACCACTGCCAAGCACAATGAAATCAGCCCATCAACAATTACCTCATCTCTCAGACGCACAATGTCTCATTTTGATGCAACTTAAGGGAGTGCATCGCTATTCTGTGCAGCATTTTCACATTTAAACTGATTTAACTGCCTGGATGTGATATCGCGGGGCCAGGCAGTTAGATTTGATGGTATCAGGTTGTTCAGGTCACTTCCATCAAATATGAATTCTGCAAACATTAATCTCCTGCTAAAACCAGGCAAAGACCCTGTATATCCCTCAAGCTATCGTCCAATATCCCTTATAAATGTAGACCTTAAAATAATCTGCAAAGCTCTCTCAAAGAGACTGGAGAAAATAACCCCCCTCTTAATTCATCCTGACCAAACTGGTTTCATAAAAGGTAGGCACTCATCAACAAATACACGTAGATTACTTAATTTGATAGACTACTCATACAGTAAAAACCTAGAAACTACAATATTCTCTTTAGACGCAGAAAAAGCATTTGACAGAGTTAACTGGAAATTTCTATTTGCAACTTTACACAAATTTGGTTTTGGATCCTCTTTCATAAACTGGTTAAAAATATTATATAATTCCCCAACAGCTTCTGTTAGAACAAATGACCAGACATCCTCCAGCTTCTGTCTCTTGAGGGGCACCAGGCAGGGATGCCCACTCTCCCCTTCACTATTTGCAATTTTTATTGAACCACTAGCAGCAGCAATTAGACAGAATTCAGTAATTAAGGGCATAAAATGCAAGAACGTGGAACATAAAATCAGCCTTTATGCGGATGATGTGTTACTCTTTCTCCAAAATTCACAAACCAATATCTCTGGGGTGATTGAATTGATAAACTCTTTTGCAAGAATATCAGATTACTCAATTAACTGGTCAAAATCTACAGTCCTACCGATTAATTGCTCCTTCCATAATTCCTCTTCTACACCACTGCAAGCGGGAAATATAAAATATTTAGGTATTAATGTTTCTCCCAAGCTTGCAGATCTAACTAAATTAAACCATATCCCACTTTTAAAGAAGGTAGAAGATGATCTGGCTAGATGGAAATGTCTACCCATATCACTCATGGCAAGGGTTGCCGCTATAAAAATGATGGTCTTACCAAAAATAAATTATTTATTCTCAATGATCCCAACTAAACTGCCACAAGATTGGTTCAGATCTCTAGATTCATGTATGTCCAAATTCCTTTGGAAAAATAAACCCCCACGTATAAGCTTAAAAACACTACAAAAGACCAAGGATAAAGGAGGACTAGAACTGCCTAACTTTCAGCACTACTTCTTAGCCAACAGGCTTCAGTTTATCTCAGGATGGCTAAAACACACCCTCTTAGATGAACCTTGGCTAGATGTAGAACAAGCACTCTGCAATAATCTAGAGATCTCAGACCTACCATTTATCAGCTCAAACATCCAACGACATGAATGCTTTAAAAGCATCAACATCAGCTCTTCTCTGACAGCATGGTGGGAGTTTCTAAAATTGACGGCGTCTTCATTAATCCCATGCAAACGTACACCTATCTGGAACAACCCTGACATATTACAAAACAATAATATGATAAACTTTTCAGATTGGAGTGATAAAGGAATCAAATATTTAGAACATATACTAGAAGGAACAGAATTTATTTCATTTGACGGACTAGTTACACAATATGGGATCAACAAGAAAAGATTTTTAGAATATCAACAAATTAAATCCATAGTAAAAAAGAAATTTAAACCGGGTCAAGTTGAACTACAAACACCACCAAGTGTGGTTCAATTTCTTACTCTTAAACCCCCCAAATTACTATCCAAAATATACAGAATGCTTTCTAAAACAGATGAATCAATATCACTTCCTATTGCAAAATGGGAAGCGGATTTATCAGTTAACTTAGACCTAAACTTCTGGTCTCAGATTTGCTTAAAAACCTTTCATCTAATTAGAAATCCCAGTCTTCAATTAATTCAATACAAAATATTACATAGAGTGCACTATACAGGTCATCGGATGTTCAAGATGGGCTTTACGTCTACCAACAACTGCTCACACTGCCAAACCAATTCACCGGACAATTATATCCACGCTCTTTGGTTCTGTCCACCAGTTCAGAAGTTTTGGCGCGAGATATGTGAAGACTTATCGAAGTGTCTGAAATGTAACATTCCAACTTCCCCCTTAGTGTGTTTGTTGGGCAGCTTAGATAATGTCACTTCAGAAAAGAATATCGCCCATATGGTTTTCACTGCCCTATGCATAGCCAAAAAAACAGTCCTCATGAACTGGAAAAATAAAAATAATCTTAACTCTAACCAATATAGAAATTATCTATTAGATTACATTAGTCTTGATACAGCCTCTGCCACCACATCAGATCAATTGCTCTGGGCTCCTTTGATCAGCTCCATCACCTAGTGGGGGTGGGGGGTCATAGTTTGGTCCCGCTTTCACTGTTGTGATTGGTGTGGGGGTAGGGACAGGCTTAGGGCGTCGGGGGGTTCCCCGGAGGCATCTTCCTTGGGGGGCTCAACCCGGGGTAGCGGTCATGTCCGGTTAGGGGCTCTGTTGGCTCTCAGGTGACTGTTTCCTCGCGGCTGCGTGCAGCGGGGCTAGGGGAGGGTCTGTGCTGACGGACGTGGGTTACTGACCTGGTAGCCTGGCTGCCCCTGGGTGGGTCCGGGATGGGCGTGAGGTTCTGGGGGCGCTCCGTCTCTGGGCTGGGACCCGGACCGGGCCTCGGGGGCTTGGGTCCTGGTTGGTGTGTTGCCGGGGTTGTGGGCGGGTGGGTGCATGGGGGCCCAGCCCTGGAGCAGGGTGCCGCCGGTGCGTCGAGCCACCTGAGGGGCTCTTCAACTGGTGGGGGAGATTGTCACATCTTGCAGGAGCTTTCCTCTCCTCAGGAGCTCCCTCTGCAGGAGGGGGAGATACAGGAGAGGTGGAGGAAGATCTCAGCCTGGGTGTTTATTGTCTTATGTAGTCTGGAAGATGAGTGGATGGTGGGGTGGGTGCAGTTTTCTCTGTGGTGGGGTTGGGTGGACTGTCCCGGGCTCTGTGGGGCCGGGCGGCGCTACTGCACTGGGCCCCGGTCTGGATGGGCCTGGGCCCCCTTTCCCTGGCGGGTCGCGGAGTATGGGGGTGCCTACTGGGGTCAGCGGGGGAGCTGGCCCCAGGGAGGGGTCACTTGCCCCTCCCTTCCTTCCCTCCCCATCTCCAGCTGCCTCCCTCTTCCCGCTCCACCACAACCACCCACACATGCAGGGCCTTGGAGTAGGGGTATGTCACCAGGGTGCAGAGGAGGCTACCCCCCCCCCCCCCCCTCTCTGTCCCCTTCTGGCTGCCTCTGCCTCAATTTTATCCCACAACTTAGACATTCACATTACTCACACTCTCATTACACATACATATAGGATCTTGGGGGTGGGCACGATGCACGGAATCCAAAGTACCATCAGGGTGTACACCCCACCCCTGGCATCGTTGCCCACCTCTCAATTTTAAATACACGTAGACATTGAGGGCTATCAGGAGGGACCATGCGCTTACCTGCTGCTCTCTGGCAGGTAGCTCCAAGCCCTCCTGGGTTTTAAATGCACCTTAGAACACACATGCATCAACACTACAATGAGCGGGTGGAGGGAGGTTTGGAGTCTTCTCTCACCCCCATTCTCTGCGACCTGCTGGAGCAGGGGGGCTAGGACTAGGAGGAGGAGTTGGCCGTCCGACTGCGGTCTGGAGTGTGGAGCCTTCCTGCTGCTACGGAGTCGGGGCGGTCTGCCTCCCCCCACCGCAGGGAAAAGGGAAACACCACCTGGGTCTGGGTGCAGTTCCCCCCTCCAGGGGCGGGGGCACCTAGACCCGGTTTGTAGAGTACGCTTGGGGAGTGTGATCGTGTGTACAACGTCTCTTTATGTCTGTCTCCACGTTGGTTGAGTGTGGAGTGAGTGCATATGAGAGCATGAGGGTGGGAATGGATGTTTGTATCTGTGTGTGCCTGTATGTCTGTGTCTATATGTCAGGTTGGGTGTCAGGCGCCACCTCTCTGGGGACATCTCAGGCCCTCCAAGGTTTGGAGGCCTATCTCCCCCTACCACCACTTCCCCTGCCAGTGGCGGACCCCCTCAGACATCGGTGCGTTGGTGGTTCTTTGTGTCCGGGGATGGGCGTCCAGGTACACACCGGCTCACTCCTTGGCGGCCGCTTATCGGGGCCTGGAGCCTGGGGCTCGCTCGGGCCACTTCGGAGGTGGGGTGCCCCCGGCCTCTCGGCCTGGGGCTCGGTCACTCAGGCGCAGCTGGCTGCCGGCGGAGCTCACGGGCGCGTCACTGCAACTCCCCCTGGCTTCTGCTCCGCGGCTGCTGAGTGAGCCCTCATCTGGGACTCTCCTCAGCTCTTTCTGGGACAGTGGCGCAGCTGCCCCTCTGTTGGTCTTCCTTGGTCTCTTGTGTTCTGGGGGCCTCTGGATGTCTGGAGTTTTGATCTCCTCCACACCTGCTTCATGCCCTGGAGGACGGGGCTGTGGCCCCCCCACACCCTCTAGCAGATTATTACATGAAGGAACCTTTTAAAAAACAAAAAACAAGCGCGTCCATGCTCACAGGTGTACACACGGGTGATCACACCCACAAACTACACCCTTTTTGGCTCCTACCTCAAAGCACACTGTGTTCTGTTGATCTTATGTGCTGCACAATAATGTTTAACATTTAGTATTTACTGTCATATTCCCATATATCATTGTGATGTTGTTTATTCTATTACTCTTGTTCTCTTCTGCTTGCTTTCTTTTTTCTTTCTCAGCAGGTGATCCAGGTGATTGATATATGCATTTTTTTTTCTCTGCCCGTTCTGTTGGTTTTTGTCTTTTGCCCTTCTCCCCCGTCCCTCTTCTCAGCTTTTTCTCTTTCCCTCTTTCTTTCTCCCCTTCTTTCCCCCAGTCAAGTCTGTCCCGTATTCAGTAAGTGAAAATAAAATAAACAATAAAAGGTGACTCAAATGGACCATTACGGCAAGGCTGGGATGGTCAGTTTGGTAAAGTAAATCCGTTGGGCATCTTTCTTTGTCTTTAGACAACAATTCTGATGGCAAAAGAGCCAAACGGGACAGGCAAAAAAAAAAAAAAAAAAAAAAAAAAAAAAGGTTGTTCAGGTCAAAATGTCAAACACATAAAGGTTGTAACTGTCAGGGCTCTGTGTGCAGGCGGATGGAGAGGAGGATCCAAATGCGAGACTCGGACACTGAATACAACTCAAAACCTCAGCTTTATTGCTGGCATGAAGACAAAACATGAAGTGACTGCTGAATACTGAGAACAGAAACCCACAGGCATAATCTGATGGTACGACGTGACACTGAGCACAGGAAAACACAGGACTAATATACACAGGGTGGTAATCAGGGAATGGGCAACAAGAGGGAGACACAGCTGGGAGAAATTGGACTATACGAGGCAGGGGAGCAGTAGAACTGAACACACTCACATGAGACAGACCTTCACAATAAAACAGGAAACCACTAAAGAAGGACGCAGACAGAATATAACACATGCAACAACAAATCCTTAAACACCGATAAACAGAAACATGTAACTCTAATAATAATAATAATCATCGAAACAAAACAATCATTCAAAAATAAACCAAAAGAACTCAAAATGCTGGGTCGAACCTGACCCAGAACCGTGACAGTAACCCCCCTCCAAGGGCTGTCTCCCGACAGCCCAAAAAAACCCCCCCAAAAAAAATAATGAGCACAAGAGTCCAATAACCGGAGTCCATGAAAAGTTCAGGGGGTCAACCCGGAGGTCGACAGCACAAGGGCCAAAACAGTTCAGGGGACCGACCGTGCCCGACCGGCCCTCCAGCTGACGAGGCACGAGGCTGGACGGGCGCCTTGGGCTCTCCAGCTGGAGCAGATGCAGGGCCAGAGCCATTTGGGACCCCTGGCTGAGGGTGAAGATGAGTGGCTGACTGAATGGGTGAAAGCACTGGGGCCTGAACTGATGACAAAGTTAATGATTCCTCTACCAGCTGAGCTACTGACTGGGCTGTAACAAAGTTTGTAGTAAGTCTGGTTTTGGTAATGACTGAGCTATGGGTAGCAGGGCTGAATGTGGTGGAGGTGGAGACTGAGCTAGGGACTGCAATAGAGGTTGTAGTGACGGTGGTTGTGAAGGTGACTGAGCTAATCCTCCTGAGCCTTCTGAACATGAGAACAACTGCTGGACGGGCTCACCTGAGCCTCCAGCCGACACAGGAACAGGTGCTGGCAACAGCTGAACACCGGCCCCTCCCACCCGAGGTACTGAAATGGGTGGAGGGGAACGCTGGGCCCGAGCTACCCTGGGAGCAGGAACAGGAGGAGAGAGAAGCTCAGGAACGACCTCAAAATGCACAATATTGCCAACTGGGTCTGGGCATATAGTCTTTGCAGAGTGGGCAACCTCAGACACATCCAGCAGGGATACAGAACAGTCCCTAGGAGGAGCCACAGTCTTAATAGATTGTAGAAAGGGGCAACTAGAGTCCTTAAATGTCCTTGGGGAGCAGCCAGCCTCTTCCTTCAGAGAGCCCAAGTTACAGCCTGCAATCTCAGTCCCTACCAACTGCCTGTGCCCTTGATGAAAAGTACATGGCTGAAAAGCTGACTTAGAAACATTAACCACCTCCCTTTCCGCTGACTTGAAAACAGAACTTGCAGCCTCCAGAAATTTCACAGCAGTCCGAAAATTTCTCCCCCCAGATTCAAGTAAAGTAGTCTTAGTCATTTTAACACTGGGTTCAGATTGTGCCGAATGAAAACCGGTTCTTAAATCCTCAGAGCAGGAGTTCACAGAGTTAACAAACACAGACTCAACTACCTCTAAGTTAGCAGATTTAGATTCACTTGCATGGCAGGTAGCCTTCAGGGTCTTAGAGGTGGATTTATTGTTCGTTACATTCATGAGTTCAGGAGGAGCATGAGAAAAACAGTCTGTTGCTCACCACTGCTGATTGTCCAGAGGCAGCGGAGCGACGGCTGCGTGAGCGTCGCTCACTCTGGGAGGAGGGAGGTAAGCCAGACTGCGAATCCTCCTGCAGACCGGACCGAAAGTCTTTCGGTGGGCCGGGCTGGGACGAAGAAGCGGGAAGTTTGTGTAGCTCCGAACGTGGAAGTCCCAAAAAACAAAGCAAAGGACTGCAGTTGTCATGGTCCTGGGCCATGTGGGCCCAGTATTCTTAGTTCCTTGTATTTTTGTATTTTGTTCCTTGCTTAGGCCATGTTTTCTGAGTTGCCCTGTTGTGTTGTTCCCTAAGTGTTTTCCCTTCATGGCTTTTACCCCCTGTGTGCCCCTCTGTGTATCTGTGAGCCCTCGTCTCTCCTTATGTTTTATTCCATGTTTCCCCTGCCCATTATGTCTAAGTTCTCCCCGTGCTCTCTCTCCCCCCTGTGTGCCCTCTATGTATTTATGAGCCCTCGTCTCCCTTTGTGGTTGTTTCATGTTTCCCCAGCCCGTTATGTCTGTGTTTTCCCCGTGCTCTCTCTCCTCCTGTCTGAACCTCTGTGCACTTCCTGTTTACTTTGTGACTCTCACGCCTGTACATGTCATGTTCAGTTCACCCCGCCCTGTCTCGTTATGATTATCAGTGTCACCTGTGTTCCCCGTGTGTTCCCACTTTCCTCGTTTACCCTCTGTGTATTTCTGTCTGAGTCTCCCTCTGTTCGGCGTCGCGTTCTCCCTCATGTTGTGTGGATCTCCCTGTGTCTACCTTCGAGTATTAGTTTACGTTTTTCCGGTTTAGTTTTGCATGTCCTGTATTCTGTCCTGCCAGCATTAAAGCTGTGTTTCTTAAGTTCATCCCCGTGTTTGTGAATATTGCTATTGGGTCCTCCTCCTGCCTGCCACACGGTCGTACCATGACAGCAGTGGAGTAAGCCCAGTGTCTTCCACCACATAATCCTTCTTTCGCCACTGCTTGCCCCTCCTGCAGGGCCTGAATTCTAAGAGCAGCGGCGGAGTGACACCAGAAAACTGAGGAGCTGCTGCCTTTGAGAGAGAGCACTTGCCCCCTCGCATCCCTGACAGAACAACTGATGGAACGGCGGTAGCCATCGCGGTTTGGAAGCTGCGGGGCCCACCCAGAGCCAAACGAGACCCATCGAAGGGTGACTCGTGCTCCCAGGTACACCTAGCCTCCTGCCTCTCCCTCTCCTTGAGGAAGGTAGAAACTGCGGGTCGCCGATACCGCACGGAGTCCACTGGATCCATTACTGGTCGCGTCGTTCTGCCAGAGCTCTGTGTGCAGGCGGATGGAGAGGAGGATCCAAATGCGAGACTCGGACACTGAATACAACTCAAAACCTCAGCTTTATTGCTGGCATGAAGACAAAACATGAAGTGAATACTGAGAACAGAAACACACAGGCATAATCTGATGGTACGACGCGACACTGAGCACAGGAAAACACAGGGCTAATATACACAGGGTGGTAATCAGGGAATGGGCAACAGGAGGGAGACACAGCTGGGAGAAATTGGACTATACGAGACAGGGGAGCAGTAGAACTGAACACACTCACATGAGACACAGACCTTCACAATAAAACAGGAAACAAGAAACCACTAAATAAAGACGCAGACAGAGAGGCAGACAGAATATAACACATGCAACTCAAACAATACATGAAACAACAAATCCTTAAACACGGATAAACAAAAAACATGGAACTCTAATAATAATAATCATCATAGCATCAGAGAAACAAAACAATCATTCAAAAATAAACCAAAACATAAGAACTCAAAATGCTGGGTCGAACCTGACCCAGAACCGTGACAGTAACTTTTCCATCAGTGTCTTGGATTTCATTGAAATGTGCCGTTTGCTACAACCAGAGGTGGTTTCTTTTTTTGTGGTACATAGTAAGTTTGTCTCTTTTAAGCTTTTATGTGTGAAACTATATAAACAACATTAGAAATCCTAAATGTAACATATTATACAAGTATATCACATGAAAACACAGTAGCATGACTACAAATCTGAAATGGAACAAATCAAACTTTAAATTAGTTTATTTCTTATCTATTTCAGGCCTCGTCGCATTCTCGTTAAATGTGCAGGAAGATGTTGCCATGATGTCATCAGAAGATATCTATAATTAACACAATTCAAAATGTATTGTATGTTTTCCACATACTAGCGAATCTACTCAGATTAGTCATCCTCTGTGACATCATCCAATAATAACTTCCAGGCTCTCAACGGTATTCTCAGTCGGTGAAATCACCGCTTTTCCCCGACTTCATTTTAATCACTAGTTACACATACACAAAAAAAGACTGTATGATTAAAAGCACCTCATATGTTTGACTGTAATAAATACATTTATTACCTATCATTTCTAAACCTTGTAATAAGATCACATAAATATTAGAGCCAATATAGAATTTAAAGACTGATACTGATATTTGATGTTTTAAAAATCTGATATATTGGCCAACATATCAACATACGACTACTATACTAATACTACTACAATATACTACACAAGAAATGACTTTAATGTTAGTCGTTATTTATGAATACAGTTTAAAAATAATCTTGTTTTATTGTCACAACAAGTTGTGGATTATGCATGTGCTGCCCGCCTGATGCACTCAGATCCACTGGTTGCTGGTTGTTGTTATGATGTTGCAGAGAACTCTGTTGGACAAACTATGCAACATTAACAGTTATAACATGGATGAAGGTTCTCTCATCTCTTCTTCACTTTTTACATTTTCATTCCTTGACTGCTATAAATGCTGATTCTGACATATCAGCAAATCGCTAATTTCACTTGGGAAACAAGTATGTAAGTGGATCTTTAGCACTGTATTTATATTCTGTATATTAGTTGTTGACACTGGTGGAAACCACTAGTTTCACCCCCCCCCCCCCCCCCCTCCCCTCCCCTCCTGTGCCCTGCGAGTAAACAAATGCGTCGCGCCTACACATGTCAATACAACACGGTAACTTGGACCCAAACACAATTAGCGAGCAAATGGGCCCAAAGGCAGAGTATTTTGGGGTTGATAGCGCGTCCTCCTTCAAGCCTTATAAGCCAAACACCTGACACTTTAAGCTGTAGTACAGGAACAACAGTCTCCGTGTCAAATTAAAGGGACATCCTCCGCTCACCTGCTCCCTCAATACACTCCGCAATTAGATAACCAGCTTAGAAACGCTGCTCTCCTCGTTTAATCTCCAAAGCTTTCATTAGCATCTTTAAAGTAGCATTCTGGTTCACCAAAAGAAAAAAAAAGCGTGTCTCCTTAAAGTGCTGAGAGCTAGAGAAGCTGATAATTTGGCCGCATTTTGTTTTTTACACGCTTACCTTTCTAACTCTTTTCTTGACGATTGATTCCACTGCAAACACTTGCTCTCCGATCGCTGACAGCTCCATCTCTTCGCACGCCGCCGTCCGCTGGCTTTTAACTGTCAAAGTAACGTCCCTCTCCCCGACAAACTAAGCTAACGTTAACTGCGTATGACAGCCCTCCCTCGGATACGTCTTCTTCCACGCGTGTCTCCTTCGGCTGCCTCGTTTTCCTGAAAGTTTAAAGGCCCATTTATCCAGAGCGACTTCCTTTTGCTGGCTCTTTCCATGCGTCCAGTGACTTTACAAAATCTGCGACACATCTGCACACCGCTTCGCGCGCGCCCGCTCTGGCCCAAAGCGCGTTTCCGGCGCGCGCCACCAGCTTCCCCATCATCCTTATTATGCAGCGTGTATACGGATACCAAAGACGGTGATAGTACTTTCCTCCTCTGCTTCACTTAAACCAGCAGCACCGTAGTATAAACAGTCATTCTTTTATTATAATATTTATGATATAATATCGTTATTACATGTATGGAAGCTGCTCATTTTTAAGTATGCACTTAAAGTAAGCCAGCTTTCAAAGGGTTAGTACCTGAGGTGTAGAGGAATAAACGAACATTAGCTTGGATTTCTTGAGTCTGTACTTTTATTGTGACATATCTGATCACAGAATTATGACGTTGATCTTGGTGAGAGGGTCCTTTTAGTGTTTGGTGGAACAACTCAGGTGTCTAACGTGTAAATAGGGGGCCCAACCAAACTTTGCTTTTATGCAGGTCTGGGCTTGCGAAGCAAATGTTTAATGTTTAACTGTAAACCTTCATGTTGGAGAGGAGGTAGGGATACAGCTGTCAGATGGAGTTATCATTTTTTTAAACAACATTATTAGTGCATCTCAGAAAATTAGAATATTGTAAAAATGTTTGTTATGTCCCCACAGGCCTACTTGTTGTTCCTAGAGTATTTAAAAGTAGAATGGGAGGGAGAGCCTTCAGTTTTCAGGCCCCTCTTCTGTGGAACCAGCTTCCAGTTTGGATTCGGGAGACAGACACTATCTCTACTTTTAAGATTAGGCTTAAAACTTTCCTTTTTTCTAAAGCATATAGTTAGGGCTGGACCAGGTGACCCTGAATCCTCCCTTTGTTATGCTGCAATAGATGTAGGCTGCCGGGGGATTCCCATGATGCATTGAGTTTTTCCTTTCCAGTCACCTTTCTCACTCACTATGTATTAATAGACCTCTCTGCATTGAATCATATCTGTTATTAACCTCTGTCTCTCTTCCACACCATGTCTTTATCCTGTCTTCCTTCTCTCACCCCAACCGGTCGCAGCAGATGGCCGCCCCTCCCTGAGCCTGGTTCTGCCGGAGGTTTCTTCCTGTTAAAAGGGAGTTTTTCCTTCCCACTGTCACCAAAGTGCTTGCTCATAGGGGGTCATATGATTGTTGGGTTTTTCTCTGTATCTATGAAGCGCCTTGAGGCGACTTTTGTTGTGATTTGGCGCTATATAAATAAAATTGAATTGAATTGAATTGAATTTAGTTCAAAAAGGCAAGCTTTCATTTATTATATATGCATTACATGTAAGGTGAAATATATTGTCTTTTCTCTGTTATAATTTATATTATTGCATTTTTTGACTTACAAAAATCTTTTCAGTTTGATGAGTCCGCCAGTATCAATACTGTGTCTAGTTCAGCACATGCAACCACTGTTCAGTAGCTCAGCGATCTTCCCCAATCATGAGGAAGACTGCTGACTTGACAGTTGTCCAGAGCCACAGAAGGTCATTGCTGCATAGATTGTCTGTCGGAAAAAGTGGACAAACAAAAAGGATGACCAGTCTTCAGATGATTGTGTGTTAGAAGAGCTTTGCAATCAGTGGACTGTAGCTGGTGTTAGTGCATTAGGAGGCACCACAAGCAGACATCTTTAGGAATAGCGGGGAACAGTCACACACTAATTTTTTGCACTTCATTTTGAAATTAAGGCGGTAGAGCACACGAGTCACATACAACTCACTTTGATCTTAGGTGCGATGGCGCAGTGACATTACAGGATAAATGTGTAAAATTACAGAAAGAGTTTGGGTAGTTTATTGCCCAGGCTGTCCTGTTTGTTTGTTTTTTAATCATTAATTCACAGAAATGTTTCTTCTGTGAATTATTTTACTGTGGACTCACAGAAAAATAAATAAATAAATGAAAAATTAAAAAAAACTTACATGATTTAATTTAATAATTTGGTGTAGTATTAATGGTATTTATTTTGGGCGGTGGTGAGGTCTTTACCAATAGGAAAAGCTTTCAAACTAAAAGTTCAAAAACTATCCTCCACTTAATGTTTTCCAAAGTCTTTGCTGGGCTGATCCTGCTCCCTGGGCCTTATCGTTGTTTGGAGGAAGAGTGGGAGAGGCACAGAATCCAGTGGGAAGTTTCCACGGTCTGTGATGATGCTGATGTTGTTGGTGGCTGGCCCACTGTGTGTTATGAAGTCCAAAGTCAACACAATCGTCTTCATGGTTCCATCTGCTGACATGCTTTATGGAAACACAGATCTCCTTTTCCAGTAGGACTTAGCATCTACCTCCAGTGCCAGAACTGCTACCGAATGTTGAACACCTTATTGTGTTTCATTGGCCAACCAGCTCCTGACCTGAACCCTGTAGAGAATTCATCTACAGGGTCAAAGCCACCTGGGCTTCAATAACACCTCAGCAGAGCCACGATGCACTAATGCAGCAGTTCTTGGTAAAGGAGTCCAAACAAAAAACTGAGTAGAAGTGAACAAACTTTTCAAGAGAAAAATAGTCGGAAAAACTGGATTTCTGATTTTCATGAGCTTACATGAAGATCATCAAGTTGGGGGGGAAAAAAGATTTGAAATATTTCACTTGAAGTATGACGAATATATAAGGTATGAAGGCTTACATTCTCTGACGCACCACAGTTTCCCTGTGAAATGAACAAATGTTCTAAAGGGCAACATGTCATTGTAAAAGTGAGACATACTTTCCACACACTCACTGAGGCTCAGAATAGCAACATTATAATCTACATGTAACCCAACAATGACCCTTTGAAAGCAAATGGACACCCATTTAATACACCCACACACCAGCTTATACATAAAGTGCCAATATAAGCATTTTATTTCTATTGAAAAGAAAATTACAGTGACAATCAGGGTCCTTTAATAGGAAGGGCTAAATGGATTGTCATGGCAAAAAAAAAAGAAGAAAAAGGCAAATGCTGAGTGCAAATGTGCCACACTAGTCACGACGTGATTGGGCTGAAAACTCTCCACAAATTACTGACGATTGCTCGGCTTGGATATAACGAGGTGGTGATGGCCAACAGCCTGCGCTGGAGTCACTCTAAAATAAGACATGCACCATTAAAATAAAGTAATCTTTTTTCCTATAAAAGTCATTTCAAACGTTTGAATAGAACATAAAGTCCTTGGCGGCAAAACTGAAAATATCATTACAGATTAGTTTCTTTGCTTACTGGATTTCTCGTCGGTGCTTTGGAATTAACCTCCTGAAGTGGCGCCAAACTGCACAGCCCCCCCGTCAATATTTCAGAGCAACGTATATCTATATGTTTCTTTCAATGTAAACAAGTTAAGGCCAATATTGTCGTCAACAGACAATACATTTATAGTAGCAAACAGTTTTAACAGTTGATAAATACGAAAAGCTACAACAGCAGAATCTCTCATTAGGCTCATTTCACTACACTTTCCCACAGCACGCGTAAAGGCTGGAAATTTGGGACACTTTCCGACTTACACTTTCTTTACCTGACACCTCCTAAAGATCTTCAAGCTTTTTTTTAAGTTTCATTTCCCCTAAGCCACCAACAAAATCTTCCACAGATTGAAACTTCACGCAACAGAAGCAGCTGCGTAAGACTTGGTGGGACAATCGTTGACATTCTCTCAGAGCTGTATTTTGGCAGGATATTTATGAGAGGATACAGAGAAGGAGAATCTCTGCATAGGCTGAGCTCCAGTGCTACTGAGGACTGCTGTGGTGGGGACACTCGCAAGCCAAAGTAAGAGGTAGGGTGGGGGCTACAGTGGGTTGATAACTGTTGTGTCATCTGCGTGAAAGATCACTTTGAAGACGTATAACAAATGTTGGTGGCTCTGAGTAGGAGGGAAACAAAATTATTTCCTCATATGCATGATCTCTCGTTAGCTGGCGTACAGAGCCCAACTGGTATCTGACTTAACTGATATTTTTAGACGACACTCACCTATTATCAGTATATAAATGCCATCTGATATGTGCAGTAACCTTTGTTTTTTTAAATATTACTGTTTCTTTAAGGAAAATAATGGAGAAAGGGATGTGTCGGGCAATTATGGCGACATTACAGAGTTTTACACACTCCCATTCTTTTGCCTTTAATACAATGCCATATTGCACCTCAGCAGATCTGAATTAACAACAAAAGCAATTCCTCCTCTAATTTGACACATGTATTTATATGCTGTATATGTATATGTAGAATACATATACATAAAAAAGCAACCCATCAGGAACAAATCGGCCTCTACAAAATATGGTGAAGTTTTTTCATTTTGTAATATGGAACAGGCTTTGCTGGTACACTTTTATCTATCCTTTAGACTTACATTTGAAATGTCACACTAAATTGATTATTATATGTAAAAGAATCCCGCTAAAGGTAAACACCACCTTTTCGGATATGCAAACTTAACTCTGTTGCAGTGATACTCTAACTTTGGGAGCTTATATAAATGTGATTTGGTTTTTTTTTTTAGGGAAAATGGACAAACTGAAGGTTGATGACTCTTGTGCTGACCAGTGTTTAAGCTAAATTAAAGCTGGACCCATTATGATTAATGATTGATTTAAAAGGAAAAAACAGTCATGGGGCATTGGCTTCTTAATCAAGGCATGCTATAAGAAGTTTGAGACTTCAGAAAAACTGGATAGGTGATGATGGTATGTCTTGCTTGACTGAAAATTAGGCGAACATCCACTAGAGGGTCTACTTGGCCAGGGTGCTGTTGCATTGCTTTGTTGCCATATAAAAGTGTTGTGTTGGCAGAGCCTCCGCAGCAAAGGCTCTGTCTGTGCCAGAAATGTTTGGGAGGTGTTGAAGTATACAAAGTTGGCAACATGATCACTCACCGATTCTTACCAGTGACGTGAAAAAGACAGAGATGGAGTCACGCTGAGGCAACGAAGGGCACGCTTTGGTGAAAGTGATACGGACAAAGAGAAAGAGAGCTTTACAACACGAAGGGAAGGACACAAACACAAAGTCACATCAGTGAACGTCATGACAGAAGCGGGGAGGATCACTGAAGGAGACAGGCACATGAACATAGCAGTTTTCATAAAGCCTGAACTCAAATGACTTTGGAAACTAGAAAAGTAAAAAGGGAAAAAAACAAAATCAAAAGATCAAAACTGACATTGAAAATATGCATTAATATAAAAAAAATCCACAAGAATAGCAGAAACAGGATAACACTTCAGAAGTCTTAGCTGTGTCGTGAGAAAGAGCTGTGATTCTTTGATTCTCCCTGTATGTAAAGTGTTTGCTTCCTTCATTGCATTGTATCTCGCCAGATAATTGTCCAGCAATGGCTGTGTAAACAAAACCTCCAAAAAAGGTGTGTGTGTGTGTAGTAGATATATATCTGCAAGTGTGCATCAAAGGGGTTTGGCTGAGCACAACAATGCTAGTTCCTCTTCCGTTTATTCTGCGATTGGACTGCTGGCCCAGTTAGAGCTGTGGTAGGCTGGTTAAACCCTTAGCCATCAGATCGCCATGTCTGGTGCGCCTCCACTTCCTCTGAGACGACTAGCAGGAGTTCACAGTTCTTCCCTCGTAGCTGCTGGTGGAGAAACTTCCTGAGAATGTGATAAAAATCAAACAAAGAATTACATTTTTTTAAATTAAAGTGAAAGTGATTAAAGTGAAACAACAACAACAAAATTAACAAGGTGTACGCTGATGTAAAGCTTCAATGAATTATTTTTTAGCCCAGCAGAACAAGTTGTAAACCACAATACAAGTTGTAATTCAAGTTGTTCAGGTTCAGTGAATAGCTTGAAATGAACTGCCAGAGGTTAAAAAAAAGTAAAGGTTACCCAAAACTAAAGAAATAATGCAATTTTTCTTAAATGAATTATACTAAAAGGCCTTTTTCATGGAACATAAAATGGGTTAACAATTTAAACTGTTCTGCAGCAACGGAGGTTTATCAAGCCTTGAAACCTGGTGTTCCAACCCTCTGTCTACATAAACACTGGAACACACTGGATCCATACCCTCTTGAGCATCGGTTGAACAGTATTGCGCTGCATAAAATAGTGTGTTGCTACAAAAATGGTGAGAAAAAGGCAATTAATAATGGAAGATGTCTGGCGCACCCAAAGCCACACCTGAATCAGACGACAAGTTTCTGAGAGTTAACAGCTTGCGTGATAGGCGGCTCAGAGGACAACAGCTTCAAGCACAGCTTAATAGTGGTCGTAGTAAGCAAGTCTCAGTCTGAACTGTGATGAGGAGACTTCGAGCGGACAAGTTGCAGCAAGAAAAATATAGTTAAGACGTCAGAATAAGACAAAGAGGTTTGCCTGGCCATGAAACATTGCCAATGGACTATGGGCAGAAATCTGTGCCATCAGAAACTGAATTTGAATAAGTTAAATTTGAATTTGAATTGCTCAGATTGAATCAGAATTGTAACTTGAATAAATGCTTTTGAAAACCGAATTTGAATTAGTCTAATTTGAAATTGAATTTATGGTTTGAAAATGATCATCACTAAATTGAAATTGAATTTTATATTTTGAAAATGAATTGATTTGCTTTGAAACTGCATTTTATCCTTTAAAAATTCAGCTCTCGAATAATTTCAGTTTCACTTCTCACCATTCAGTTTCAGTTCTACAATTCAATTTCAGTTCCAAAATTCAGTTTTTTGGAACTTACATCCGGTTCAAGCGCAGATTAATAGAACTACGTTTTACTAGCGGACCGAAAGTGTTACCGACGGGAATCTACAGCGTCTTGAGCTGAATTAAGACTTCAGAAGTCATTCGTCATGTCGAGTGACCAGCGGATAAACTCTCAGGTTGGTAATAAATGTATTACATGTATAAGAACAAGCGTCATGTTAACAAATGATAGCCGTACGGTAACTTTTATGCTTATTGCAGCTGCTAGCTAAAAACGCTAATTTAGCGTAGTTTGCCCTGAATTCAGCTTTGACAACAAATATGATCGACTGTTTCTAGTAGAATTCCAAAGTTGTCATCTTGGACCCTCTCAGAGTACCCCCTCTGTATGCTTGCAGAGACCCCTACAGTAGGGAAACATGCAAAACGGTGTCCAAACCTTTGTATTTTAGCTTTATTTATGTCTTACACAGCATCCCAACTCTTTAGCTAACTTAATAACTTTAGCTAAAGTGAATAGTCTAATTCATTAGTGCAGCATTACTGGATCACCTCTGTTTGAAGTGATATAATATGATATACAACTTTCACTGTGTTTAACTACCATAATAATTCTACTTAATTAATTTTTTTTTTTAAACATACTGCTCCATTAATATGTTTGACAGGCTGAAGTTGTCGGGTCACCTCCTAAATCGACCATCTTTTACAGGTGTTTTGTGCCAGAAATGGAGTGTCCACTGAAGACTGAAGATACTGAATCTCTACGCCTTGCAATCCATCCCTCTTGTGCCTTCATCTAGACAAGAGACAAACTTAACCACTCTCATATGCTCTGTACCTACATCACCTTCCCTGACAGTCGTAGCTTGGCTCATCTGAGGGTGAAATTATAAGAATGTGTTATTTTGCAAAGTGCTCTCTAGGGTTCCTAAATAAAATATGGCATTGAGGTCTTTTGAATTAATCCCTTCTTCTGAAATATAAGAACCTCTCCTGGTTTTAATGGCACTTTGGATTTCCTTACTTTCTGTTCCACTCCCAACCCCAAATAGATGCTGACAAGCTGCCACAGTAACATGGAAGAGGGAAAGAAGTTGGAAAGGACTACTACAAATAAACCTAATGCCTAACAATGTAAAATAAGAACAATAATAAAGATAAGATGAAGTAACAAGTTTTTAGTTTTTTGTTTATTCCAAATGATCATCCAGATGTCTGTGACATGTGATGACAAACACCATAATGGAAGGCCTTAGTCATCACATGCTTAAACTCATATTTTTGCATATGCTGAACAGGCAGTCAGACATGCTGTAACTGTGGGGTAGAAAACAGCAGGAACACCATACGGCAGGGGTCTCAAACTCCAGTCCTCGAGGGCATGGAAAAGTTGCATGACACTGGCCCTCGAGGACTGGAGTTTGAGACCCCTGTCATATGGAATAACCACACCTGTCATATTCCATATGACAGGGGTGGTTGAACTGCATGAAGACTCTGAAGTTTCTCTTCTCTTCTGGCAGGACAGGAATGTGGCCTTGTCCTGTGAGCCACTGTAAGGATGTACTTAGAGTAGAACTGGACTGTCACAAGCCTCAGGCTCTTCACCCTTTTCAAAGACAAAGAAGTCATTTAGATAAAATATTAGATATTGTTTACCTGTAAATGCACAAAGTAAATTTAGAAATGTAATTATTGTTAAGAGTGAACAAGCACTGATAGTGTAATCTACAGCTGTGGCCAAACGTTTAGAGAATGAGAAGTGTTGTTTGCTTATTTACAAAGTTTGCTGTTTCAGTGATAGTTGTATATCATATTATATCACTTCAAACAGAGGTGATCCAGTAATGCTGCACTAATGAATTAGGCTACCTATTCACTTTAGCTAAAGTTATTAAGTTAGCTAAAGAGTTGGGATGCTGTGTAAGACATAAATAAAGCTAAAATACAAAGGTTTGGACACCGTTTTGCATGTTTCCCTACTGTAGGGGTCTCTGCAAGCATACAGAGGGGGTACTCTGAGAGGGTCCAAGATGACAACTTTGGAATTCTACTAGAAACAGTCGATCATATTTGTTGTCAAAGCTGAATTCAGGGCAAACTACGCTAAATTAGCGTTTTTAGCTAGCAGCTGCAATAAGCATAAAAGTTACCGTACGGCTATCATTTGTTAACATGACGCTTGTTCTTATACATGTAGTACATTTATTACCAACCTGAGAGTTCATCCGCTGGTCATTCGACATGACGAATGACTTCTGAAGTCTTAATTCAGCTCAAGACGCTGTAGATTCCCGTCGGTAACACTTTAGGTCGGCTAGTAAAACGTAGTTCTATTAATCTGCGCTTGAACCGGAACCGGATGTAAGTTCCAAAAAACTGAATTTTGGAACTGAAATTGAATGGTGAGAAGTGAAACTGAATGGTGAGAAGTGAAATTGAAAGTATTCGAGAGCTGAATTTTTAAAGGATAAAATGCAGTTTCAAAGCAAATCAATTCATTTTCAAAATATAAAATTCAATTTCAATTTAGTGATGATCATTTTCAAACCATAAATTCAATTTCAAATTAGACTAATTCAAATTCGGTTTTCAAAAGCATTTATTCAAGTTACAATTCTGATTCAATCTGAGCAATTCAAATTCAAATTTAACTTATTCAAATTCAGTTTCTGATGGCACAGATTTCTGCCCATAATGGACCACTGAAGACTGGAAGATGGTATTATGGACTGGATCAAAATTTTAAATCATCACACAAGATATTTGTACGGCATCAAGTAGGCGAAAGGACAACTGTCAAACATGGAAGAGGAAGTGTGATGGTCTGGAGCTGTTTTGCTGGACCCAGTGTCGGTGACTTGTACAAAGGGTGTTACCACAGCGCCATGCAGTACCCTCTGGTCAGGGGTTCATCCTACAGCAAGATGATGACCCAAAACACAAGTCCAAGCTATACCAGAGCTACCTCAGGAAAAAAGAGCAAGACGGTAAGCTTGAAAACATGGAGTGGCCAGCACAGTCTCCAGACTTAAAGCCCATCAAGCTGGTTTGGGATGAACTGGACAGAAGAGTGAAAGCAAAGCAACCTACTGCCACACATTTATGGGAACTTCTGCAACAGATATTGTAAGAACTTTTTGAAGAATATTTAATTTCTATTGTAGAAAGAATGCCACGGGTGTGTTCAGCTGTTATATCTGCCAATGGTGGCTACTTTGATGAGTCAAAAGTTTAGAATACATTTTGGTCTATAAATTGATTCCATGATTATTTTTTTTTTACTCCAATTGCTTATTTCTACTATGCTTTCATCTTAGAGTGCAATGAGACATTAAACTGCATAATTTTCAATTCTAAAACGTTTGACTGGTAGTGTATGTCTGATTAAACCGTGTCTTTTCCATGCATGCTCAACTTGCACATAGAGGCTCAGGCAAATAGTCTTTTGCACATTTACAACCACATGCTAACATGTTCTTTTTTAACTTTATATTTTCAGTGTACACTGAGGGCCATGGGAGCATTGCGATTTCAAATTCCTGTGTATAACTCTACATATGGTCTTCAACAATAAAGCTGACCTTGATTTGACTTTGTTAGTATGTGTATAGAATGGGCAATGTCACCAAGTTTGTCAGAGTAAACCACGGTGTGCCCACCACGAGACTGCTCGTAACAACAAACCTAATCAAACACTTGAATTACCCTTGACCAGCTGAACATGGACATTTTAAAGAAGCTAACAAAGGAAAAGTGATTAAAGTGAAAGTTATCCAGAGCTTAGAGTCAGCCTCGGTATGATCAGTGAAAAACCCCAAAAAACATTAAAGCAGCCAACAAGGAAAACTTGTTTGGTTAAATGTATAATATATATAAATATTTGTTATTGATATATACATATCAATAACATATCAAATATATCAGGTAAAAGTGGGTGTACAACAACCCATTTTAAGTTGTTTATTAGTTAGTTATTTGTACCTCTTCTTAGTAGCAGGGCTCTTTATTTTTATTGCTTAGGGGAGAGAAGATTCTGCAACGCGTGCACCAGGTATAGCGGAATGGTTCGGTTTGTCCCCAGTATACCTTTTTTGCTTTCTTCTGACCACTACTCATGCTAGGGCCTTCATCTGGGCTGGAATTTTCTCCAGGACGCAGGTCATATTGACTATGTTTTCTTTTAAAATATTTATCTATTGCTATTACACGCTGCATTATCTCACATGACTATTATGTCATTTCTTCTTTATTTTCTTCTGTTTTACTGGCAGTTGGCAGCCCATTTAATTAGAGCAGGAAGTTGTACTGCCCTCTAGTGGAAGAGAATGTACCTGTTCTGCCCGATCGCTTTGAGCAGCGGTCCCCAACCCCCGGGCCTCGGACCGGTACCGGTCCGTGAGTCGTTTGGTACCGGGCCACGAGAGTTGAGGCTCAGGTGTGAAATGTATGGTTTTCAGGGTTTTCAGCGTTATTTTGTTATCGTTTTTATCGTTAACTCGATTTTCCTGGGTCTTTTCACGTGTGTTATGAATAAATCTTCTTTTTTTCGGTACCGGTACTAGTTTTATTTTGTTGTATTTATCCGCGACACCCTAAAGGCCGGTCCGTGAAAATATTGTTGGGCAGAAACTGGTCCGTGGTGCAAAAAAGGTTGGGGACCGCTGGCTTAGAGTACTAATCAGGTGGAACCAGATTATCTTCCACAGCACACCTGATCATTTCTCGCGGCACACAGTGGTTGGGAAACACTGGTCTACAAGACACAGCCCTCTGCCCTGACCTCTGTCTACACTTTCTGATGAGTTTATAATCTCACTCATTCATTTCAGGACATATGTAATAAAACATTAAGACTATATGGTAAAGTTAGGTCATTCTAAGTAAGTAGCATGAGGTTTTATCACTATAATAGATGGCTAGAACATTTTTGTGGATCAACATGGCTGTCTTGGGCCTTTACAGATCCTCGAGTCATCTAGAATCGTTATGAGGTACATTTCGTCATGAGATGATGAGCTTGATGGTCCGTGCGGCTGTCCGCGTGCCTCTATCGTCTACAGATTTTACATTACAATGCAATAACTATGCATGCACCCCAGGCAGCAGACTTCAAAGAACTACAACAGGAATAACTACTCATCTGTGATGCATTAGTTGTCCATGTACATGCAGAGCATCATCAAGGCTTCACACTTACTTCTAACATGGAGCTAACTGTACATTTCTCAGCTAGATCCTCTCCACTGGCACATCTATTAGTTTTTAAAACTTCATGACAACAAAATTATAAAACAACACAGCTGCTGCTGCTACACATGCACACACTCCCCATCCCTCTCACCTGAGCTCATCCGGATTGCCAATTGGTTGAGGGCTACGTAGCTTGGAGTCCAAGTTGTAGTAGACTCCTCCCACCTCTCTGACGCCTATCCAGTGCTGGCGCTTAAGCGGCAACCGGAGGGGCCCCCAGCGCAGATTGGACGGTACGTTCAGGATGAAGCCCTCCACGTTGGACAGTTCAATATTGCCAACATCCCTAAAAATATATATATTTTTAATAATAACAATAACAACAACAACAATATTAGTAACACTAATAATACATATATATTACATGACTATTTGAAAATATTTGTATTTACTTTTTTTAAAGATTTTTTTTTTTGGCCTTTATTGGATGGAGACAGTGTAGATTGAAAGGAAAGTGGGGATTGAGAGAGGGGAAGACAAAGGGCTGCGGGTCGGACTCGAACCCGGGCCTACTGCTCTCCAGCCATACAGCATTTTTGTTACCTGTCATTATTTGGGCTTGCATTTACTTGAGCAATATATATATATATTTATTTTTACATTGAAACTTTCAGCTATGTTCAGATAAAATGCACTTACAAGTGTAGTCACAACACAAAGGTCCATTCTAAGTCAGGAAGTCCAGAAAAAAAAACCCTGTGATAAACCATCCGCAGTAACAATCACAAGCAAAGCTATTCAGCTATGTACAGGACATCGCAAGAGACTGCGTAGAATACCAGAGAGAAGCATTCTTGCAGCCAGAAGTTTAAACAAACCAGGAAGGCGTATCCATTTTCAAATGAAACAAACAGGTTATATGGCACACATGCTTACGGCACTGCAAAGCACTCTTGATTTTTTATCAGTTCCCATTGATGACTGTAACGAACACTGTGTAACTCAACTGCGCTGACCTTTGTGCAGTTTGTGTAGCGACATGTGTTGCAAACTTTGCATCTGTCAAAATTCAAAACTGTCATTAACTGGCAAACGAAGACTGAAGTGGAGACTGTGAAGTTTTAGTGCTTGAATGCCTGCCACACCTACGCTCCAGTATCAGAGCACACTTCTAAACACAGTTGACTGTACACTGATGATAATACTACACGAGGACAACGATCAACCAATCAGATTTAATAAAAACTCAGAGTTTGTGGGTTTTCTGCTCCAGAAAGAGAGCTAACTTAAACTCGGGGTCTATTATTGGAGTAACAGACTCTGAGACCGCTGGCAGGTTTTCTTCAACAAACTCTGAGCACATACTGAAATGTATTAATTTAAGAAGTTTACAAATATTATAATCCCACTGATATGTTAGCTTAGTATTTGTTCTATTTAACCTGAGTGCTTATAGAATTGATCTTTTCATCTGTGATTCTGTGGACAATAAGTCATCTCTGAGGCTGTCTGGTGAGGGTTCTCGTTGAGGGACATTCACATTTCTGGATTAAAACGAAGGCTCTGCGTTTTCTTTACCCAATGCTGGTACCTTTTTTTTCATTACACATGCTGAACTGCTAGAAAAAACCTCAAGAGGTTTTTTTTAACCTGCTCTGTGGATCAGGGCACCAGATTTCCTTGTCTTATCAATCACTTGTCCTCTCATAAGTGACCTTATTATTTTGCTCCCTTCCAAAAATAAATGATATTTATAAATACTCCAGTTGTGGGTTGGAGCTTTTAAGCACACTTTTTTCACTGTGGTCCAAATACTTAAAAATATCTTGGCTGCAAGTGTTTACCGCATCAAAAATCCCCTGTGAGTAGAGTTATAAAAACAGCCTCAGGTCACAGGAACTTCATAAACATAACCAAAGAATAAAAAGAAGTCATGTCTTCTCTTGTCGAGAAATCCAAAATGAGAGAGCGCTTAAGTGCTAGTCCATTCATCGCGTTGTTTTCTCGCCTCAGTCTCCGGTTAACGTGCCAGCAACCGAATGTTTACAACATGTAAGCATGTAAAGCCTTAGTTACATGCAAAAAAGAGGTGAATCTCCACTGTGTTATGCCAAACAACAACAGCGCGCATCTGCAGAGCTCAAAAAGAGAAAAACAGGAATGGGTTTTATCGATATAGCAAGTCTGTGTTTGGTGCTGCTGTCAACAGTCATGTAAGACTGATAATGAAGGAAGAAGGAATGCTGATAAAACCGACTCAAACTTTATCAACCACAGGAAGCACTGACTAATCACAGGGATCACTCAGGACCCTGCTGATGAGGTGGCTGAGGTGCAGATGAAAACAAGGGGTGCCTCCTTTTTAGTATTGACAATATATGTGCACTCTAGCGAGATAAGAGCGGAACAAGTGCAAACAAGTACAGATAAGCAACAATAGACTGATTGCTTTTCTTTGGTTTGGGTTTCCTCAGCCTAACATTGACTATTTTGGGAAACAATCAGGGGTAGAAGTCATGAGGCAAATTGCAGTTACAACGTAAGCAAATGGAAATAAATCTATTAAATCAATACTTCTACTAGATTAAATATGATTTATCCATGCTAAGGCTTCTTTTGTTGCTACTCCTACATACCTTCTTTTATCCCACCAAACTGCCTCAAACCCTCGGGTCTGCAGGGCTGCCATAATGACATTGACGTCATAGTTCCCGTTTCCCAGCATGCTCTTTTTGTGAGGCGTCACCATAGTGCTGGGAGAGAGCCTGCAACAAGTTGACAAAAGGGATCATCCACAGATCACTTAGTCAGATTGTATTTACGAAACATTTTATGCACACCTTAACACTTTTAATCCACATACTGTCTCACCTCTGGTAGATCTCCTGCAGGGTGTCTCGGCTGAAGGCTGTCCCATCCTGGAAGACGTTATTGAGTGCGTGCAGGGCACACAGCTCCCGCCGTTGCTTTTCGTGATAAATGGCCGGAGGCACCAAAGAAGCTTGGGGAGGAGCTGGCGAGGTGAGTGAAGAAGAGGACGATGAGAGATCTTGCTGCTGAGTTTCCCTGGGATCCCTGGACCTCTTCTCCTCTGCTCCCACCACCGCCTCCCCTCCTCCTCCCCCTCCACTTCCTCCACCACCTTTCTGTTTGCTGACCTTCCAGGGCATGCACCCCAGCTCCTGCAGGCTGCCTCGCCCCTTCCCCTTCCACTCACCGGCTGGATACGGAGCACTTCCCATCCCTGGATGTTCACCACCGCCAGCGCTGTCGCCGCCCCCACCTCCACCGGTACCTCCTTCAGCTCCACAACTACTAATGTCAGGACACTACATGAACATCATGACAACCATTTGCGTGATAACCTCTCAGCCACTTGGAAGAGAGGAGCTTGTATCTGGAGGGAGGGTAAATGAGACCTGTGGCTCTCAAACACCGCAAAACCTTCTTTCTGTCTCTTTCCCACTAAAGGACAGATGTGCAGAAAGATCGCTATGAGTGACCAAGTATAACCAGCAAAGATACTCTAGATACTCCAAAATGACAGACTAGTCCTCCAACAGCACAGCGGTGTCATCAATCATAGTGCCGTCACTCTTTGCGTTTTCCACTTCCTCCATCCTCTATGTGCTGACAGCTCTTTCCATCTAAAGCCTATAGCTTAGCAGGTCTTTCCATCCTCCAAGACTTGCTGACGGCAAAGCTACAGTTCCACAGGAACAGAGGAGTCACACACTGTGGAGAAAAATACAGTCAATAAGCAACTGAAATGCAAAAAATAAACACACTGTATTAAAAAGGAAAGGAAGGTCACGTGTTTTTCCTCATAATTTAGCTATTACACATAATAACACAAGTCCCCAAATCACACCTCGGATATGGTTGGTTAAAGAATAGCTGCCAAATCGGCCTAAACAACACGGTGAAGCACCACTGAATACGCTGTTACATTATTTAGAGCTTCAGTTGGTCAGCAGAGCTCAAATGAAGGGAAGGTAAACATTTCGAGCAGCTTTGAACTGGATAGAGGAAGCAAGCTGTTCACTGAGCTAGCAACATTTGACAAGAGCTACACGTTAATGTGAAGCTTACACAGCGTTAAGGAGACATAGCAAATATATTCCCCTAATAGCAGGAAAAGAAGGTTTTAATCCGTGTTAGCAGATATCTGGCGTTGTTCTTACTGCTGCTCTACGTGACTCCGTGTCTCCAGCAAACACAACCACAACGCCTCCTTTTATGATTTATAACTTCATTTTCTCTCGCCGACCACTTCCCCGCCCGTTACCTGCCGCTGGTGTCACAGCTGGGCTGCCGTAAACCGGTCTAAAACCCGAGTCTCCTCTGTCCTTTTCCCCCTAAAGGGTGCTCAGACCTTTGTCTTTGCCACTTTTTTCCTGTTGTGGCTCTCTCCTGTCTCTTTCTCCGTCCGTGCAGTCGCGGACATGCGCAGTAGCGCCTCCCTGGCTCCATATTGCTGTCACCGCCTGCGTCAGTAGACTGGAGCAGATCCTCCCCCGAGACTGCCAAAGCCTACCTTTCCCACTTTGTTCTCACCTGTAGTGCGCTTTTCATCACAATACTGCTGCACAAAGGGTTTAAATACGTATGAAAATATGTTTTACCATAGGAAACATCACCTGCTGTCTTCTTAAAGCAGTTCCAACTCTTAAACTTTACTTCATGAATGGGTCATACAAATGAGGACTGCTTTAGCCTCCTTTAGCTTATTGTTTAGCTTTGTCATTTTTGATTTAGTCTCACAACATAAAATTTGCCAGTCTGTAAATACTTAAGCTGCTTAAAAGTTAGATATTTTCCACTTGGTGGGAACTTAAAAAAAAAAAAAGTATTTCAGTTAAACAAACTAATGCCATATGCCTATGTCATTGTTCACTGGTTGAGCAAATTAATAGGACGGCTAAGTTTGAAATTTGTTTTTGGTACAAAATCTTCCCAAGAGGTTGATTCTGTTCATCTGGATGTAGCGTTTTCAGTGGGAGAAACGTCTCAGCTGACTGCAGTTTCCCCCAACCTTATAAACAGTACCTTTTCACAATGACTGCAACTAGCACCACTGAATGAACAATGGGCTGTGAGGTCAGTTCCTTGATCACTGGCTGGGGAAAACTTGCAGTCAGCTGAGACTGAAGAAGTAAAATGAATGAGCGACGAAACGTTTCTCCCACTGAAAACGCTGTCCAGATGAACAGAATCATCTTTTTGGGAATTCCTTACCGGGATGATCAAGCATGCATCAAGATGTTACAAAAACTTGATAAAAAGTATATGCAATATGTGCAACAAATTAACAGGAAACAATTGATGTGAAACACAACACTGCCTCTGAAGCAGTCTTAACATGATGGCCTTCTTGTGTTGTCCTTCATTAAAGAAAAGTGAGAGAACTGTCTCACCCCTTTAGTTATTTTACTGACATTTAGAGGGACACAGGAGTTTTCTCTCTTAATTTAGCATTTTGATTTGAAGCTACTCTTTCGCAGTCACCACCAAGCACCAGGCGTCAAACCAACATTTATGATGTTAAACACATACCAGTTCAACTGTACCTCAAAAACCCCACCAAAGGACGCCCTCTCTAAAGTAAAAGCAGCGCAGACAGTGTGTTGCATTGTCACAAGAATTTGCATAGTCAGTTGGTGAAGCAGAGGACACCTTAATATATATATTTTCATGCTTCCTCCTGATTTGCATATAAACTGCTGGAATTGCAGCTCACACTACACCCATTAGAAAGCTGATCAGTTCATTTGTATATTTGCTTATCACCGAGAATAGCCAATAAACACAGTTTTCACTTTATACGTGTTGTTTTGTTACTCTTTATAGAATTTTATCAGAATTTTTACAGAATTTTATCATCTGTTCCTCTGATAATGTTTGATTAAAGCGGAGGGCAATCCGTTAAGTTTGTGCTGCAGGAAGAGTGAAATGATGTGTGAAGGAGAAACCCTGAGTTAACAAACAAAGTTTTTTTGTGATAAAATGTTTATTGTGTTTAGAGAAATGTAAAAAAAAAGAGTAAGGGAAAAAAGAAAGAAGGGGGAGAGGAACAGACAGAGAGGCACTGAGTACAATAAAGACTTCAAATTTTACGCAACATCTTCTTTAGCTTTGTGGGTTCAGGCTGCAGTTCAAGATAAGCAACATCCATGAAAATGAGCAACCACTGCTGCCAAGTGAGCAACTGAAGCTTCCTCCGTGTGGAAATCAACTTTGTAGCAGCTATTAAACCAGCTAAAAACACACTTTTCTGAGCCTCATGCACTCTTAATTGACACAAATCCCTTAAAATTGAAAAAAATGGGGAAATGGAACTGAAATATGTTATAAAGTAGAAAGATTTTCTTAAAACATTTCCAAAACGTGGACACTCCAGGACTTTCCCATGCCATGTCATAAAAGGTGGGTTGGCAAAGTCAGCCTTAAGTTTCATACTATAAAATCTTTGTGAAGTCATATATGTCCTATGTACAAAATAAAGAAATGTATTTGTTGATTATTAGGGTTCCTGGAGGACTGTTTAACGATGTCCCAAACACCGTCCTAGTAAAACTAGTGCTGAGGTCTTAAATATCTGTGCACCATAATGAATCCACTGGCAATGGAAGGTTTGTTCCTTTTCAATTTCATTTGGAAACTCTATGACTGTACCATTGACTTTAACAAATGAAGTCTGGCGACACAGATCAGGTGTCTATGTTGTGAATTTGTAACGGTAATATATATACTGAGTTCTTCACCTGTAAATACAGACCTCATTGTCTGCTGGGTGAATGACTTGGCATTTACTGTAAAAGTCAGTTTCGAATGTCTGTTTTCGAATTTGCATGTGTACTGTGGAATAACATTTGTGCTTCTCCTCTTGCTTTTTAGCTTTGCTGATTTTGTATTCAGAGAGGATATGAAAATGAGAAATGCTACAAGAGCAAAGAGCAAACAAATTTCCAAGAAGTGTGTACGTGTTATACAGTTTTAAAAGAAATACATACAAATAAATGTAGACTTACAATAGGTAAAGGTTAAGAACTTGAACCTGAGGCACAGGTAAAAATGAAAGACTGAGAAATGTTCGAGAGAAGGAGGGAGGCAGAGTAAGCGACAGCCTCCTCTGCTCTTCAGTTGCCCAAACACTTCTTATTCTTGTGAATCCAGCTCCACAAACCTTAACTGTCATCTTTCTCTTTCTTCTTCAACTCCTTTTCTTTATATTCTTTCTTTTTATTACTATGCATTTTCTCCTTGTGCTCCACCTCCATCTGTTCTATCGCCATTATTTTGAAAACCCTGGAGCATTTTTTTTGGGATGTTCTTTCTTAAGCAGCATTCCTGCAGCTCTTGATTCTTCTGCTCCAGGTTTTCCTTCTCCTTTTCAATTATTTCTTGTCATGCTCACGTTCTTTCTACCGTACGTTCCCGTCTTCATATTTTTGCTGCAGTTCCTTATACTTTTCTCTCACTTCTTTATTCAGATGCGGTTCTTCTATCTGCCAGACGTTTTTGGACTAACACATTCACGGTCTTCATCCTTTGCTGTAACAAATCCCCTTCTGTGTTTTATATGTATACTTTGGATCACTATCTGCTTGGCCGAATGGCAGCATTTGGCAGAAAGTATTTTGGAAGACATCCAGGTAAATATTTCCATGTACTGCATAGGTGATGAAGCGGACGACACATTGACAGACAGCAACAACATGCTGCAATCTAAAGCCCAAGGACAGGACAATCACATTTAAAATTGACACTGGTGCTGATATGACTGTCATTCCTGACCATGTATTCAATGTGATGTTCACAGATGTAAAACCAGCTCTTTAGAAAGAAAAGATGCCCATACTTGTACAAGGTTTTATACCACTGGGCATGCTAGGGTTCACAAACCTAACACTACAGAAAGGAGAGAAACCAATATTTGTGATCAGTAACCTGCACTCTCCTGCTCAGGGCTAGCGGGCTCAGCTAGTCGCTAGTGGCTAACAGCCCCAAGTCATGAAAATGTATCAGGATGGATGACCAGAGAGCAGATCATTAAAGCTTGGTAAAGCTGCACTGTGCAGATGCCTCCTTTGTTGTGCATGATAACCTCTAGTTAAAAAGAGCATAATTGGTCATTCCTGCAGCTTTAAGAAACAGTGTCCTCAGCAGGCTACATGAGGGGTAGCTAAATGCATGCAGAACATGTGTGAGCCAAAATGAGCCATTGCTCCCAACAAATCTACTGGAGAGACCCAGGTGAGGGCAGACCTGTTTACAATCAAAGGGAAAATGTACTTGCAGGTAGTGGACTGTTGAAATGATATGCTGAAATGGCCAACCTCCACCACATAAAGTTTCCTGATATCACTGTCCATCTGAAATCCATGTTCGGATGTGACGGGGTGCCTGAGATCTTAAGGACTGGCAATGGCCCACAGTTCTCAGCGGATGATATGCCAAACTTTGCTGATACATACAGTTTCAAACATGTGATCAGCAGTGCACAGTACCCACAAACCAACGGGGAGGCTAAACAGGCTGTTCAAAAAGACCAGATCAGTACTTCTGCATATCTTGTCGTCCCACTTACAAATGTGTTTTAGCCCAGCTCAACGTTTGATTTGGTGCCAGCTTGGTTCCACTGTGCTGACCCAGCAGTGCTTCCCGACAGCGCAGCGGTCACTGTAAAGGACAAAGAGAGAATGAATTCACATCAGAGATTCTTCAACAGGCATCACTGTGCACAGGAGTTCAGTTATCCCCCCACGTGGGAACAGGCGTGGTTGAACTGCACTCTAGTTCCTTCCCTACAAAAACCAACACCTGGAACTTTTCCAAATAGCCCCACAGTCATAACCAAGTCAGGCAGAGCAGTTTTGAAACCACAGGACTGGACTGAACTTGTAGACAACTGCGCAAACAAGAGTTTATCCTTAGTTTGAAAGATAGAACTCAGTGGGAAAGCTACTGCATTATGATGAAACTTGGGCTGTTGGGCTAAAAAGTTTGTTATCTTCAAAAGAAACAAAAGAACAAAGCAGCGTTCAAGTTAAGAATCTGTTCAACAGTAACCAAATCCAAAGTCAAATATTTTATGTTCTCCTTAAAAAGGGAGCTGGTGAGATGTTGGTTATGTAAGGAGGCCCAGAGGATTTTGGGTAACGTTGTTTTTGTTGTAGTAGGGGGCTCCAGTTCTAGTAGCCTCACATTGCAGGAATGAAGGGAGCCTTATACAGTGAAAACCTATAAAATATAAACTCAAGACTCTGAATCAACTTCATATATTATGTCTGCTTCATTTGTCATGAAATAACAGAACAGTCCTCACCTTTCCATGAAACTGAAGTAATTGTCGTCCAATTACCTATGAACCTCTGAATGTCAATACACACTGAAGGTAAAGTGGAAGAACTTAAAATCCATCTGGGGCCCCTGACTGAAGGGTGTCTCCTGGCCGGGTGGGTACCTAAAGAACAACCTGACTGATCCTGCCAGCAGCATGTGCTTGTCTTTGTTTAAGTACATGTGGTGATTACAGTAAAACTGTGAATGGTGCATAAAATCATTTATGGTTCCTTTGATTTCTCAGCCATTATTTGAATTACAATGGCAATCCGAGGGCTAATAAGTATAAAGTTTAAAGGAAAGCTAGATAGAAATCCAGACTTAGAAATCTAAGTGCACCAAACAGAAAATCCGGGGCTATGTATAAAAATTGACCTATTATTTTTTATTTGGTTTGCAGAACAATCTTTACCATAAAATAAAACACTGAATACTCTACAAATATAAATCCAAATAATCTGAATCAATAACTACATTACACACATCCATAAATACTTTTTTTATTTACTTTTACCTAAATGCATCTGTTTGTCTTTCAAACTAAGAATTAGCATGTCAGTTTGGCTTTCTTTATTAAAAATCACATAAAACATACTTTATTGGATTAATTATATTACAAAGAAAAAAGACTGTAGTATTGCAAACATCAGACCGAAGTGAAAATCACATAGAAAAACGCGCTTCTTTATTTTGGAGACATACCTAATAATACCTATATAATACCTGTAGCTCCGTGTGTCCTGAAGTACACGCAGTTGAACACTAGAGGGAGACAGAGACTGCGCATGTGTGACAGAAACAGTTCTCAGAAGTGCAAACACATTCTGCACTTCAAGTTAAACAGCATACCTATTTTTGTGGCGAAGGCAGTGTTTTACAGGGATATGCGGGCAAAGCTCCGCTCTTATTTCTCCTGTTACCGAAGCGGGCTGAGCCCGTGGGAACGGCGTAGCGAAGGAAGTGGGTCTCTGCGTCCCACGCAGAGGAGGGTTTTCCGGTTAAAGTTTCCTTTGTGATTCGGGGGTGGCGCTGTGATGCCAAAGGCGTTTATCCTCACAGACACAACACACAAATGGCGAACATTATGAGTAAGCATAAAAATACGAATTCATGGTTTGGACTTAGAGCAGCAGCTTAATTTCTATTCAGCGAGAGTAACAGCCTGGCAGATAACTGATCGTAGGCGTTGGCACTTAGGGGTGATGTTGTAATGGCATGCTAACGGTTGCTAGCTAACTTGGGGTGTCTGTGTCTGCAGTCAGCAGGGGAGTCGAAGAGTTTTCAGCTAAAGCCGGTGTCAGCGTTAAATACTTTATTGTTGTAGTTGATAGCGTTTCACGTCCAGTATGTCGCGTGTGTCCGCTTTTCTATAGCAGCCCGACTTTGGCTCGCGTATTGAATGTTTAGGTTCACTCCCACCCAGACAGGCTAACAATAGCTTAGCATGCCTGTGTGTTTTGGACAGTGACAGCTGCAGGCTGCGGCCCCATGACATCTGTGGAAAGGCCTCCTGAAACGTGGATTTCTTTAGCCCATCTTATCAGTTGTCATGAGTCTTGTACTATTGTAGATCTTTTTTCTTTTCTTTTTTCCCTGCACATGCCCTGGTTACTGTGATACAGCTGCTCAGCATCATAGTACGTACAAGTAGTGGATCAGAAGAGCAAAGGGGTATAACAGACTATTTGTACTGAAGCTTTGTTCTTATTTTGCTTTACAGGACCGTTCAAAGCTCTGTCCTCCTGAAATGGGAAAACCCCCCTTCCAGATTTTGTAACACAGGTAAGCAACAAGCCTTGTTCACATCTGGCCTAGTTTATGATAAGCCAGGTTGCAACCACATCCTTTTACCTGTTTGCTGGGGAACTGAAAAGCTCTTGTAATTCTTGGTAGCTGGTTTCCTGTGACTGATGGTGAAACAGCCTTGGCTGTCAGGACGTGTGTGCCTCGCAGTGTGTACCAGTGTAATGATGATGCATATCTGAAAGGCTAGTGTGGGCGTGTAGGGAGGAATGCTTCCAGTGTGTTTCAGCATTTGAATGTACTATTCAGCAGAATAGCACATTATGCATGTTTGAACAGCAGCTGTTTGTTGGGGAAAGTAGGGATGAGGCAACTGTGAAGATCTGTCGTATTCATTTGTGATTTGGAGGTTAATTTAATGTGTGACACTTGATATTTAGGTCACTGGCTGTTATTGTATTAAGCTAGCTTTTGTGTGAGGCATCGACAAAAGCTGCAGACATAACACCTCGCAGTTTTTCTCACCTGTTGTCGAGGAGATAGGCATCTCAGAGTGGTGTACTGAGACAAAGATCACACATCAGATTGAAGAAGCAAGTCTCAATTATTGAGTTAATGTTATTTTAGCAACATTGTCAAGGTTTTCTGAGTCTTTCTAAACCAGTTTTTGGATTTGTTTTCTCTGGGTGAGCAGTCAGGCTGTCTAGATAGACTAGTTTTGGCTGTTGTCATCTGTAAAATGATTACAAATCTCTTGCGTGATCAGGTCAAAAAATCATTGTTAAATATCAGGTGATTTTGACAGCTGGACAGAATGGTGAAAAAATGCTTATGCAGTTTGATTTCTGTCTGTAACATGTATACGCACTGATACAGGGTTATTTGGACCAGCTATATAATTTGTTTAAATAATTGTCATCTTATTAAATCATATTAAATTATAATATTTTGCTAATTTTTAGCTGTATTTTATTAGGTCCATCATTGACTAGTAATGAGAGAATCTGGTTTATAATTTGTAAAAGCGGGTTGTGTTAGCCTCGTGATAGACTGGCGACCTGTTTCTCACCCTTTCACAGCTGGGTTAGACCCTAAAATTGGATGGATGGATGCTCTGCATAAGGTGCAGATACTTACTGAGTAAAAGCCTTGTGCCAGATAAATGACTGAACAATATGTTTAGTTGTTTCTTTAGAGGATCTCTTGTCCATTTGTTGAACCCCCAACTCTACCATCTTGGACAGTAGCTGCCAATGTGAACCCGCTCGTATTCTCAGATGGATAAAAATTTTATTAAAATCAGTTTGTGAGGAAACTCAGCCCCACAGATGAGAGAAGACAGATTTTCAATCCAGTTTTAACAACTCAAAATTATTAGTATTTTCCATAAAAAGTAACACTATTCACATACATTCTGATAGGTTCACATTTTTTTTTTATCTCTCTGTTTTAATTGACTTAAAAATAGCATTTGATAGAACACAAATGTTATCTAAATGTTTTATGTCTGTCGCGATCAAACGTGCAGTGATCCAGTGAGATCAAGAGAAACTTTAGTGTCGTGCGGTTAGTGTGTCGCTATTCAGACGTGTGAGCTTGTGTTTGATTGTGAGAGAACGAGAGGAGCAGCATCTCAGACAACACTGCCTCATTGTTTGCAGCCCCGCTGTGCAGTAATGACAGAATCCCCATCCGAACCCCACAGCTAGAAAACACATATTTGCAGAGAGCAAGAGGGAAATCAGCACACAGCACAGCAGCAGGTCCTGCCTTTGTAAACAACCATTAGCGAGTAGCTGTCAAAAGTTACCGGGCCTGCTCAGTCCAGAGGAGTGCTTGAGAAAGGAACCAGTTACACCAGGCTTGTGCCTGCAAATCAGGAAAATCTCTTCCATTACATGGGTTTGAATGGTTTGACTATTCACAGGAAGGTTAGCCTTCAGGCTTCGCTTCTTCACACGCTTAACCAGTTTGTTATAAATGTACCTGCCAGTCAGAAAGCAACAGCGATTTTAAGAATTTTTTTTGCCCCCAACCATTACGCCAATGAAGTGTTAATCGCATCAAGAGCACATTTTACACAATTGCACCTGTTGCATCACTTTCACACTGTAAACACAGCAATAGTCACCTAAGCTTGATGGAGAACCAGAAATGGAGTAAAGTTATTCAAAAGTCAGTGAGATGTACGACTTTTGGCTCATTACCGAGCAGTTTAATGCTCTGTGTGTTTGTGCTTTGCATAAAATTTCCATGGAAACATTAGAAGATATCCATGCTAATAATATGATAATGAATTGCATTTATATAGTGACACTTGTCACTAAAGCCAAGTAGCCTGAGCTAAACTGAACGCTTATGTTGCTAAAAACAGGTTTAGCTTGTTTAAACCCGCACATTAGTTTAGGTTACATTAGCATTATTCCCATCGCTCATTACAGGTTTACAAGGAGTGGGCAGCCTCAGATAGGGAAGTGTCTTCTGAACTCTTTGTCTCGAGGCTCCATTTAGTCCAAATTGACTATATGGAAGCATTTAAGTTTTTTTATACACTTCCTCAACTCAACGTTCAACGTTACTTTAACTCTTCCCAAGGAGGGACTTTGCCTCTCTGCAAGTGCAAGGCAACACACAGCTAGACAGGCACTTTTTTTTCTTTAATAGCTTCCTTTATGAGATACCTCGAGCTCTGATGGCGACTCGTTACCCAGGCTAAATGTATGGAAATCGTGCTGAGGTTGTTAAGAAGTAAAAAACAAAACAAAACATAAGCTGCCTTTTTAGAACAGCGGCCACAGCAACAGTTGTAAAAGCTGAAACATGCAAATTCTTCCGTGATGGCTGATTTAATCCCTGGTCTACAGTCCAGCATTCTTTCTCTTTCCCAAGTTATTTGTGTATGAAAGAGACAGGCAGTCAGACTGAACGGTTTCTGGGACTAGGACTCAGGTTCCTGGAACTATGTTTTCCAGACTTGTCAAAGCCTGTGAACATGTCTGGAGTATTGTTTTGTTTTTATAGCGTGGCATAGTTGAGGGTTCCTCTAACTACATAAAGGACAAGCTGAACACTGGAATTTCTTAAATCCAATTCTTAGTAATTCATTAATAGATTTGTTTTTAATGGGGAAATGAATTGCAATTGGAAGAATGGAGGTCACTGCGGCTTCAGCAATTAGACCAAGGGAATATTATTCATGTTGCAACAGCGCTTCATAGTCAGTATAGCTCAGAAAAGTACAAACTGACTCAGTTATGAGCCACACTTTAATTTGTTTATTCATTTCCTGTGTAGAGCTACATGCTACAAAAAAATGGAAAAAATAGATGTGTGTATATATAATCCTGTTTGGTCAATTCCTAAATAAAAACTGCATACATATGCACTAGTTGCAGTAATCACTGTCCCTTTATATGGAGCTTTCTACTCTGTGTCCTCTGATTATTTCACGAGACATTACACTTTCTCTTTCCCTTTTGAAAAAACGATTCCAGGTCTTTCTGTCACCTTGGCATCGATGGACTCACAGAAAGGGGAGGAGCCAAATCCTGGCAGTATGGAAGTTGCCAGTGTGCCAGGCTCGGCCTCGAGCCCCCAGAGCGACGCCGTGACCAGCGAGCTTCAGGAGCTCTCCCTTCAGCCTGCTCCCAATCTGCTGCCTATACAGGAGCGCAAGAATGGTGAGACAGTGACGCGCATGACCTTTGTGTTTTTCAGCCACCACCGCTTCAGTTTGATGCTAGGTTTTGGATAAAGAAACCACAGCAGACATCTTTCACGTGGCACAAATACATCCAAAGCTACGACTGTTATTTTAATTAGACGTTTTTACACGCTTGCTCTCCAAAACGATAAAGAAGTTAAAAAGGTTCTAAAATCCAGCTTTTATGAATTGATACCATTTTACCATTCACTGTGCCAGGATGTTTGATTAAATCACACACTAAGTATTTTATCACAGCTGCATGTAAACAGAGTTAAATGCGATTCAGATCTGTAAGATTGTGGTTTAAACACGTCAGTTTCTCTTCATAAACTTACCTCTGCCTGCTCTTTCTGTGCTACAGCCCTGCAGTTTCTGAAACGCCAATTAGTGACATAGTCGATGGAAGCGTTGCTTTGATAGAGTGCAAGATTAAATTTTAGTGAACAGACCCACCTGACCCCCCCAGTCATATTGCAGCCACCGCGTCTAACAACTTTTCTGGCGTAAAAACGTGGTATAAACACTTCCTTTGAGCATGTCACACCAGGTTTGCTTCAGTAATTGTGTCCTTCTGTAAAAATTCACGCTTATGTGCAGGGCTGCTTTTCAACATGTATGTTTTCTGCTCATTTTTGATGAAGTAGTATTCTGCCCTACTGCCTGACTCTTGGCTCTCACCACGAGTTTTTGTAAAGCAGTTTTAAAAACACTTTGTCCCTCTGTTGTCTTGTAGCGTCACACTGTTTGTTTGGGCTTTTCTGCCATTAGATGTTTGCCATTATATACATTACTATTATGTCAAAATGAATAAGTGTTGTATTTACAGTTATCCCTGTTGGCTTTTCAGAAATGTCCTTTTTCTAGGATGATGTGTAGGAAACGCTTGACAGCAGCACTCTTGCTTCTGCCCCAAGTTAAGATTTTGTCGAACACTTCTCATGCCTGATAGAAGTGAACATAAAATCCTCCAAGCAAAGAAAAGGTGTGCTTGGGGAATATGTTACGTAAGTTGAGGACACGTGGAAGGTGTGGAAAGCACTTGTCTGGGAGGCAGAAGTTAAATGTCAGATGCGCCTGTACCTCTTGGTCATTAGTCAGTAGAGAGATTAGCTCACCATCGAGGGCGTCTAAAGGCAAGCGAGAGACCGAGATTTAAGTTCTGACGTGGTACTACGTGTATGTAAAAGACTGTGTGCACTGAAGTCTCCAGAAGGAAGGGAGTGAAGAAGCTTCTGTGCCTAATTGGCTTGCTCCTCAGCTTTGACCTCCCGCTACAGTAGATTAGAGTGTGCTGCATGTTTGCTCTGTGGAGTTAACACTCTGTAGACCCTTTTTATGTCTGGAATTAGGATAGAGCTTGGAGTATTTTGTTCTTCTGAGTTACTTGAGCATCTTCCTTTAGTCACAGTGGAAAGGTTACGTTTGCTGGATTAATGTCTTTGATTTGTTTAAGGTCATAATGCTAAATTACAAGTGAAGCAGCGCTTAGTGGCATAGTGTCAAGAAAATGCTTGGTAGCTAAGAGAGCAAAACTTGAGCTGTTTCCAAAAAGGTATAAGTAACATTTTCTAGTGAATTTCTTTAAAAACGTATCCGTTTGTTACAGTTTCAAAAGTAACCAGAAAATACTTAGCAAAAGTCAAAGTTTGTTAAAACATTTTTGTAGCTAAGAGTCATCGACTTCTTCTAGTTTTCATCCATTCTTTCTGCAAAGGGCTTCTGCTCTCTCTTGACCCATCTTGCATGCAGTGCTATTTATGTCCATAGTCCTCAGTGGACTATGAGGGAAATGGCAAAACCTTTAGCTTGCACCTCTTGAAATAGTCCATTGTGGATTTTACTTTGTAAGCGAAGACATGCAGCTGGTCATCTGGTAGGGAGTACGCCTAGACTAGCTGGTGTTTTTTAACCATAAAGTGGGCTTGTGCTCTTGTGGAGGGCAGAATGGAAGCTATGGGGAGAGTTGAAGCCAACTCATCTGAGATCTTGTGGAAGCAAAGGCGGCTGTAGTCAAACACTAATAATCCTTCTGCGTGTTTATCTATGGAAACCTTGTTATGCCTTTTAGAAAGATTTTGCTGACCAAAGATTCATTTTCTGTCATCTTGGCTTGAGCTGAACTAAGCTGTGAGTAAGGTTGAACTTATAGGGATGGCTGTGAGCGCAGGGCTATAAAAGGAAGGAGGAAGTATCTAATTTATAATACAAAACAAAACGAAAGCTATCGGCTGATAGCCCAGCCCTACCTTTGATCATAGAGCCCCACAAAAAATCTATTTCAGCTTCATCAGTCCACAACATTTGTTTCCAGAATGTATTAGAAGGTCAGTCAAACACACTCACACATGCATCTTGCCATATCAGAATTTTCAGCCATATTGGCCATTGTTCCCAGCTGGGCGTTGGTCACCCATTTACTTGGAGGGAAAGTTAGTTGACTTGGTGTTGATTTGTGTGGAGATGAAGGTTAGGCAAGGTTGGATCAGTCAATTATAAATCAACAGTGGGAGAGAACAATGCACAATAACACATACAATAAAAATCTGAGTTACAAAGTACAATGGAAAACAGAGTTAAGGCAGTAGACGGCTAACTTTTAGAGTGCACTGAAAGCAATAAGATAAGAAACTTCGTGTTTCTTGAACATTATTTCAAATATGTTTATGTCGGTACGGAAGTATTTAAGAGTGACTCTGTGGCTGCTTGTCCCAACACCCTGTTTACTTCACCATCTCACAGCCTCAGGCCATCACTCCCTTATTTAAACAACCCCTGCTCTTCTTGGCCTTCTCCTTACACTTCAGTGTGGTAGCCAGGAGCAAGCATGTTGCTGCAGACACCCCTGCAGCTTATCTAGATGCCTTTACAGCACTGCGTGTGATTGCATGCACATTTCTGCACACGCACATGTGTTGCAGTGGAAGCGCAGAACCTGCATTGGGAAGGTTAGCAAAGCTTTATCTCTGATACCAGGTTGTACAGTATGCTAACTGTACTGGATGAAGGCTGGGACATTTGTTGTTAAACACGGCGTAGAGATAGGTGGCATGTTTTTCAGGATGGTCAGGTCTGTATACATTAATGCTTATGCAAGAGAGAAGAATAGGGAGCCAGCTCTGTTTTTAAGGTGGAAGGCTGATATAAACCAAGACTAGTCTTGAAAGCGTTTTACATTTCCTGCCTTCCCAGTTGCAAACTTGTCTCTGAGGTTTTCTGTGCCAAAAAACCTGGTTATGCTATGATAATGGAATTGAGATCATTTGAAACTTTGAGCTGGAAAAACTTGCTTGAGTGTGGGCTGCGAGAGCAACACGAGAAGGAGGATGGGGATGTCGTAAAGAGCGGGGGGAAGAAGGGAGGTCATGTCTGAAATGGCTGTATTGCATAATTTCCCAGAGAGGGAACAGAAGGATAGTGAAGGAAAGTGGAAAGGAAGAGAAGAGGGGGTGTGTCACTTGGACTTGAGGAGGTGAGGTTTGGAATCGGCTTGTTTTTATTCTTGTTTTAGAGTGCAGAGGAGTGACCAAAAGTTTCCCTTTTCTTTTTAAGAAGAGCTTAAAACTCGTTCACGGAACAGTGTATGGGTGGATCTTGTTCTTATCCAGGGAGCAATAAGACACAGACGCACAGACCTACACACGCCCTTTCTGTTGGGGCGTGCATGCACTTGTAGACAAGACAGTTCAGAGAAAAGGACTGTGAGGTGGAGTACCTGTGGAGTACCAGCTCCCTGTGACAGCATTACTGTGGCTTTTCTGCTGTCGGACTTCTCCTCAGACTCCTGTGTTTTCTCAAATGAACAACGCTGGCTGTCTTTGGAATATGAATCCATAATCTTGCCAGGAAGGTGAAGTCTCCCTTCAGCATGGTGCAGAGGGATATGACTATCCAGTCAGGTAAAGCCCATTTGAGTCTCTAGTCCTCGTGCATTTTGTTTTAAACTTAAGGAAACAATTGAAAGTTTGGTCTACCTTAAGATGGACCTTAAGGTGAAATACATGTGAAATCTTTAATCATGCAAAGTGCCACCTTAGATTTTAGCTGCAACGCTGCAACCTTTTGGATATATATAATCATGTGTATGCAGTACATGTGTGTAAATTAGATCCGCAGGGCACAGAAGCTAGGCGGGGCTGTGAGTCCAGGTTTGTAGAGTGTGCCCTAAGTGGAAGTTAGGGGGTGAGGGAGCTGTGCAGGTTGGAAGAGGGAAGAGGAAGGCTCAGCAGCTGTGAACTGTCCAGCCAGGGCAGCAGTTCTGCCCGAGGAGTGACTGCAGGCAGTGGGCCAGGATCCGGGCGAACTTGGAGAGTCAGAGGTTAGCTGAGAGAGGAGGGATAGAGGCATATGCCGGGCTCACTGATGGAGACTGAGGCTGGGGGGAAATTAGGTTAGAGGCGTCACTGATTTTGCTCTGGATTTAAGCAGAAATGACCTGCTCAGTCAGAACAGATTGTTCCAGATCACAATGTAAACTACGTCTACTGCCACTCAGAGTAGAAAGAGGTTTTTAAATGATAAATGGAATGAGACAGTGTCAGCGCTGTCTGCAGCTGACAGCTGATTGAAGAAGCAATATACCTGCAACTACTAGATGCTGCAATGTTTGCTATGAATTTAAAACCTGCAGAATTTTCTGTTACAGGCACAGAGGCGAGTTCAAACTGTCTGATCCAGAAAAAGCCTCCATGTTTTTAAATAACCTCTTGTACTTTCTGGTCACTTAAACCATTTTGACCTTCAGGACTTGACTGCAAATGACCCCTTTACAAACTAGAGGTAGTTGCAGACTAAGAGAGGTTGTCTGCTAAAACATGGTCACGAAAAGGGTGAAATGTAAGAGTGGAGCTGATAGCCTCCTGCTGAAATTCCTTGAAGTGAGATTTTGGATTTGCATCCCCGTGTCATTCAGACTTGTAAACAAAGACAGATAAATATCACATGCTTCTTCATCTTCGACACATGACGGGCTATAGATTACATTGGGATGTAGGGTCTTATTTGCATGAGGCTGAAATGATCAGTGTGAAAAATTAAAAATGTGAATATAATGTGATCCCAGACACTCATGCTTTTGGGTAGTAGTTAGGATATTTATCATTGCTGAGGCTAGCCTAGCCCAGCAGTGATTCAGGGGAGGCTGCTGGTACTGTTATGTAACCTACTGGGATGCTGCCAGCAGCAGAGACCCCAGATCATTCTGTCAAGCTGAGAGTAGGAGTGAAAAGGAGAGGGAAGAATAGGATGGAGGGACTGATAGATGGCGAGAAAGCGAAGGAATAAACGTGGAAAGAAAGAAGAAGAAATGCAGAAAGAACTGAATATTCCAAAAGGTAGAAAAAATATAAAAATTAAAGAGAGGAGGGACGGAAGGAAAAGTTGTTTTACTCTTATCCCTGCAAACAGCTGCAACCGACACAATCCAGCTGCATGTCTTCTTTCTTTTATAACAGTAATTCTTTCATGGCTTTAGGTATTCTCCGTAATTCCCAAAAAATCATTAACACACATGAAATTATACAACATAATTGCAACAACACGCTTTTGGTCATATTTTCCCTGGACATGCTTCTTATCTTTATGCATGTGGTGATAGATAGCTCTATGCACATTGGAGTTTATGAAACTGCAGCACAAATCTGTGCTTCCTAGCAACACGGCAAAACAGATTGAGTCCAAACAACGGGACACCAAATGTCGTAGCTTTTGGTGAATGTAAACAGCATCCAGTCTAATAAACACACAGGCAGGAGAATATTTATGCAACACAGGCAAGTCCTGCAAGAAGCTTAGATCTTAAGTGTGTCCAGCACACCACGCACACACCCACAGGCTACCTGTGACTCACCCACACACACACACACACACACACACACACACACACACACACACTTTTCACAACTGGTGTCACTGTCAGAATCTGGACATGCTCTTCTGGGAATTGGTAGGCTTCCATTTTTTCATTAAAAAAATGTTTTTTGACTGTGTGTCCTGAGAGCATGGTATTTGAACAAGCACAGACACACACATACATCTTTGATTTACAATCCTGCAAATTCCTGTTAGATAATGAGAAGTGTGAGAGCATATCCAAAAAAACCTCACTCAGATCTGTTGCCTAAAGCTAAATAAAAGCACTTCGCAGGTCTGCTCGTAGCAACAAGAACACAATGCCTGCACACCCACAGGTACAAGCCCACTCATGTAGCTCAGTGATCTTTAAAGACACACAAGCACACATCTTACAACGTGCAATTCAGTTTCAAAGCTGACAGATGGACACACATTTACCCCAGCTAATATCAGTTTTTTATCACTTGAATGCAACATGCTGTGTACAACATGAAACCTTTTGATATTCTGCTTCACAAACACGGTTATGCTGCGGTGTGTATTTTGAGCACAGCTACAGCACACATTTGCACATTTATAATTGGTGCTGTGAGTAGCAAGACAGAAAATGAAGGCAATAGAGTGCTTTATTAATGAGAATGTGTGCTGCCTTCACATTACTGCAGTAGTTGTGCATTGTATGGCAGGGGTAATTGTAATCATGTATGGGAATAATAGTATTGGAATAATACTATATTACTAACATGGTACCAAACATACTAAACCCAATGTTATCCACTTAAAACTGGAAGTGTAAAATATGGAAACAAGGTAATCCCAGTGCAATGGGAAATAAACTGACTGGCTATCTTATTTATGCAATAATAACTCTGCCATAGACTGGCAACCTGGCCAGGCTGTACCTCGCCTCTTGCCCTGTGGCAGGTGGAACAGGCTCCAGCCTGTCATCGTATACTGGGTAAGCGGTTTAAGACGATGAATGAGTGGATGGACCGTGACAGTCAATCTTGCTGTTTTTCAACGCAGCAGCAAATTCCTAATTTATTTTATCTTTACATCTTTTCTTTTCTTTACGAACTACCACAAAATGGCCTTTTTTTTTTTTTTTTTTTTTTTTTTTTTTTTAAAAAGGTATTGAATACATTCAGTAAACTGGATGTGAATTAATTAGAAAATAACAATGGAAAACTACTGATTTCAATTTTTATAAGAAAAATCTGGCCTGACAGTTCAGTTCTTGGCCTATTCAAATTTTCTTTCTAGGAGTTTTAATAAAAGAAAAAGGTTATTTTTCTGCAAATTTATTTTAATTTAAAATCTGAAAAGAATTGCATGCGTCACACTTTAACATGTTTTACATGTCTTTGTCTCTGTAATTACGCCTCCTAATATGCTAGATGGCAATGTGGTTACTGTGCTGTGTTTTGGTTCTTCTTGTATGCAAACAGAGTTGAATGAACCCAGCAGTTCATGCAGAATTAGGAGTAATACATTATATCTTTGCTAAAATGACTGCAATGCAAAGAAGAGACAAGATTTTTGAACAATTTGAGTTTACTCACGACAGACTGAGAAAACTGCTCATGCTACACTGTTAAATTATTGCCTGTTGTGCTAGCATCAGCATTATAAGGCAGTCTGGTTTGGCTATAATTCTGCCAATGTGAAAAAGTGTATTATTACCAAACAGAATGTGTTGGGTTTTTTGGGTTTTTTTTTTTTTTTTTTGGGAAGGCAAAAGTCAAGTTGGAGTGGAATTGGCACAGAATTGCATAGATTTGAGGCTGACTGGCCCGACACCGATCATGGCCAGTCAGCTGAAAATTGGCAGATTCTGTTCATCAACCAATTGATCAGGGAATCTCTAAAATTATGCTAAGGTTGTGTAGTCCCTCACTTAGAGTTCCAGGCAAGTGCAAAACAAAAAAAAGAAACTGTGAGAGTGAAAACAAACGAAGAAGACAAGGCGAGCACGTAGCTTAGGTCACATTTTCCTCTAATCTATTACATCTAGTACTTCCTGAACAAAGACAGTCTGTTAACCAGCTGCAAGCAGGAGAAATAATTATGATTTTTAAACAATAATTTCTGTCCTACTTGCTACACTTGGATGGAATTGCACATGTACAGATAAATATCTGAACAGTTGCATTGTGTTTTTCAGCCTTTTTATGGTCACCTTCATTTGCATCCACATCTCCTTAGACCTTATATCTAGAGTTGTAATGATAGCAATCCACTCAACATCTTTTATCAATTGTCCTTTTTGAGCCTCTGAAAGTCTGCGCTTCAATCATGCCTTGCTTGATTTAAAATTCACTGTAGTGGTGTACAGAGGTATAAGACAAAAACTGTGTCATGTTTCAAAAACTCCTGCAGCTAACTGAAGGTTTAAGCTCCTGCTGTCACAGGTGCAAGCTGTGGGAACAAGTAGGCCCACAAACAGAAGGCATGTGCTCTATGATCATCACCAACCCGGTGTGCTCTGGTGTTTCTGAATAATAGAAGACCTATTAGCCTGTGACTCACCTGCCAACACCAAATGTGGCGCACTTAGTGTTCGCTGATGAATGTAACAGAGGTCACCGTGAACTGGCAGGACTCCTGTTTCATCAGGATGACTCAGACACGAGTCACAAGAATCAAAAATCAGGGCTGTAGGCTAGGATGTGCCTAGCATACATTATTAAAGCTATATGTGAAACACAAAAAGAAGAACCACCAACGTTTGTCATAACAAATGACAAATCTTAAGTATTTTCTCCCTGACATGTCACCTCTTTGGCTAAATAAACTGTAAAATTGTTTTAAGTTCCAGTAAGTGTGAGAACAGAGTTGTCTTTCTGCACAAACAAGAATATCTGTTGGCAACGCTCGATAACATCAAACCTTTCACCAATCTGCAGAGATTGGGAAACTCTCGTAGAGGTTATGTCACATCTCAAGCATTCCTACACTCGACTAAAAACAAAGCTGTGTGTGGCTGGATTGAATTTCTTGAGTTTGTTCTAGACTTTACAAAGTCATTTGAGGATTCTGCATTTTGACACATTTCTCTCTTGCAGGTTTATATGGTTTTGTGTTATGTCTTTTGCTTTTGCAATGAACGCAAACCACATTTAAAGTTTTGTGTGTCTGTTTAGTCACTGTGTAAAAAATCTGCCTTGTAATAGAACATGATAGATCTTTTTAATCAGCATTGCGACACATCTGCAAATATGTCATGTGGCTAATGATAAGTTTCCTTGAAAGCAAAGGTAGAAGAATGTGTAGCACTAGCAGCTAGCTGTCTATGAAGCTCTGTCGTTTCGTACGCTTGGATCTGCACCTGCATGTCACTTAAACTCTTGTAATAAATAGAAACCTGTGTCTCCAAAGGTCTGTGTCTAATAAAAACTCTGCTGAAGCAAATTAAGAGCCAGGCTTTTATTAGATGTTATATACAGTAACAGAAAAAGGAGAGGAGAGGATGAAGCAGAAAGAGCCCCATAAAACTCTAAAGAGCACCTGAAGGAAAGAGACTTGTAAGAATACAATCAGTAAGTATTAAAAAGACTTTCTCAAGCCAGAAAAAAATTCTCTATCAGATGCTTGTGAGCTGTAATGTGCACCCAGTCCAACAGTTTTTTAAATTTGTGTCCACTCTGTCTTTGTTTGCTGACAGCCTGCCCAGGAGTTTGTTGTTGTACATCTGAAGGAAGAAAAAAAGTTGTTTCCTCTGCAACTAGGGCAGGAGGTTAGGGGGTTTGTTACAATAAAAATTATTTTCAGATGTTGGAGTTATGTAACAGTGTTACGAAGCTGTCATCCCAGCACTGGGAGCACCCTTTCTGCTGCTCTTGCGCTCTGTTTTTCCCTCTGTTTCTCTGAAAGTCTCATTTTGCTGAACGCGACCTGAACCCCCACCCCCCGTTCTCCTCCTTACCCAGTCGTTTCTGTTTTACAATAAAGGTTCACAGAACCAGATGCTAACAGCTGCCAGCTGGCTTGTGGGTCTTTCGGTGCTCGCGCACTTATAGATGCTTCTGTTTCCTTCAACAGTATACAATTAGAGCTCGTTTAGACTACTTTTCATTGACATGATGTGACAGAGTGAGGGGTGCTGCTGCAAGCTGGTCAACAAAAGAACCTTTGACTGTGTTTAAAAGGAGTGGGCTTAATTAGTTCCACTGCTTTTAAAAGCAGAATTTATTTTCTCTTTCAGCCTTCTGATGAATAATCATGTGGGGAAATCAAATCAAATAAAGTAGTAGTATTTAAAATAGGCAGGACTTCAAACCTCTGAGCTCCTTAAGTATATGTGAAAAGTCAAAGCTACAAACCAAACCAGCCTGTAAAGATGCAGCTCAGTAGTACAGACTAGTTATGACTTGCTCCAGCTGTGACATTTAAGGATTATCGGTGGTATTTCAGGTAGATCATATTGGGGTTATATCTGATTAGGATCAGGGAAAGGTTTGTGCTTATTTTTTATTATTCTATTTGAACTTGTGCTAATTGAACCAATTAGTATTCTGTGCATTTGGATATCTGACTGTAGCACTTTGCAGTAGAAATAGCCAAATAAGTACGTTGCAAAGTATAACCTGTCTTTGAAGTTTTGTTACCTCTGACAGCTGACAAAAGCACAAAACTTGATTCCTCTTTGGAGTGAAGCTGAAGCTCAGCAGTAGGTCAGTCAGGGATTATGCATCTGATAAACCCGGGACTTGTACTGTTCCCTCATCCCCAAACATGTAAAGAGCTGCCTTTTCCTGTGAGTTTGCTACTTTAATTACAACTATAAAGTAAAGTAAATGATTAAGTTCAGCCTTGTTGGTGCATTTTGGGGTTTGTTAAAAATTCCACGTCTTTTCCTAACGATTACGCACATGGCTACAATGGCTAAAAGTCTCCTCGGTTCAGGATGACGCTGAGTAATCCCCTGCCTGATGTCAGTGTGTCCCAGGAAACAGTGCTGGTAAATTCCACAGAAGAGCGAGTGGGTGGGGGGAGACCAGGAAGTAAAAAGGGAAAAAAATTGCCTGTTTTCCTTGCTGGAATGTTAATGGCTGGTCTGACCTACGGTGGCCTGTCACTTGGCCTGGTTAGTTTCTTGGCAGCTCGGGTTTTGTTGAGTTCATCTGTTTAGTGCATTCTTTGTCCATCTGTAAACTTGCCTTTGACTAGAAAGGCATCAATTCAAACATTCGGACATCGTGAAAAGATACAAGTGAGGAGTTTTGTCTGGCTCAGTGCTGATAATGTTACGCAAGTTTAAATTTACTTGTGGTGCGTCTAGTTTTTATATAACGTTGTAAATCCTTTTGCACTGGACAAATAATCCCAAGCTATTTGATGTGTGTTTGGTGTAAAATGTTGCCTAAATAAAACACTCTGAAGTTAAAAGCGAGCTTAAACAGTGGTGGTCAGGTAGTGAATAAACATGCCAAAACATTCTAGTTAATCCAGTTGACGGCAAATTTGTAAGGTGAGGTCTTTGCCACTTTGTGGAAGAGGCGCTAGTTCCCAAGGATGTATTTATTCAGTCAGAATTCATTAACTCTTATTCGATAATTAACATACTTGGAATCTCGTTGCCTAAAATGATTGCTTTGAAGATGCGGACCAGATCTGCAATCGCCCAGTCAGTTACTGTCTTCAAAGTGAGTTTGAGGCATCAAGGCAGTGATAAGATGGCAATAAAATAGAGTCAGTCTGCTATCAGTCTGCTATCAGTTTGTGATTAATCAACAAGGAGACACAAACCCCTTCTGGATTGTGTCATGAAGGGAATTTGGAATAAAAAGGCTGCTGCAGTGCTAGCTGCTGTGATCAGACTGAAATCAGCTATTTCTATTTAATTAAGAAAGACTTAAAAATACCACAGAGAGGCGGTGTACCGAACGAAAAACACCATGGTGGACAAAGAATAGCGGAAACGGACACGTGTCTTTAAACAAAGGAAGTCCCAGAAATATGAATTACCACTTATAGTTTGAACTTTCAAATAAAAACTTAAATCAGGCTTTGAGATCAGAATTGAAGTAATAGGCTTCAACATTAAACACTCAAGAGTTCAACATTATATTCTTCTTTTAACCTTTAGACCAGATTATCCACTCCTACTAGATAATGTGTTTTCAGGTTTCCCCTCCATTAATTTGTGGACGTCTCTGACTAACTGTGAGACCTTCAAATCATTCTGTCTTCTTCACAAAATGCGTCTCTTTTTCTATTATAAAGTCACAGAAATGTTTTTAGTGAAGGATAAAGGAAAATACCCAAGGCCAAATAACTTCAGTGGAAAGTACTGACGCCCAACAACACCCATCAGGTCAAAGGTTGTAGAGTCCAATACTTTACTCGAGCAGCGGTACAGTTTGGACACAGTTTAAGCTTTCACCTCTCGTTGGAATCAGACCCTTTGGAGTTTGCAGTGCTTTGGTGTTTTTTTTGTGTGGTTATAGAGATCCTAGTATCAACTAATTCAAAGTAATTCTAAAGAAGATCATAACTCATCTATTAGTGTGGGTTACTGGTTACTACATAATCCTATTTAGTGGGGTAAATCCTGGGAAACTGTGAAATGTGCCTTCCACACACTGTGGTCAAGCTGATTTAAAACCATAAAATATTTGCCTGCATTACTGGCTCGCTCAGTACTGTTATTACAGGGGAATCGCTGCCCCTGAGGTTTTTAGTTATGTGAAATATACAGCTGGCTGTACTGTAGAGGCAGAAAGCTGGTTACAAATAGTTGAAATGTTAATGTAACGAAGGATTTATGATTTTGAGCTGTGGAGGTGTAAATAAGCCAATATGTGTTTAGCATGCTGTGTCGGTTTGTGATGTGTGCAGTGCTGAGATTCAGCCTACACAGCCATGTCCTAATCCCAGCGTGTGCTGTCTTTTCTGTGTTTCCTGCCCAGACTGTGAATCATAACAGCAGGTGGACTTTAATCTCACACTCATAACACACAGTAATTGTAGTCACCAGACAGGGTTTGTTTAAGGTGTTGTCTGTGTTTTCAGGTGCACTGCTGCCCTGTGTGATATCAGTGTAGTATGCTGTTCATTTCGAATTTGGTGTTTAAACCGGCTGCAGTTGAAGCCTCTCTGTGCTGAATGTATGGTAAAGTCTTCTTTTGTATCATAAAAAACTGATTTAGTTCAAGGAAAAGGGGCTTAAAGTTTTCTTGTATGTGTTTGGAGCTAGAGATGTGCATGCCTGTCTCAGAGTAACCTTACCCTGCGAGTGCACAGGTGATACCAAGCTGTATTTAGCCCCCTTATGGCCAGCTGGCCCTGCTATTTAAAACAGATTGAGGGGGAAGGGAGACTGTGGCCGTGGCGGCGTTTACCGTCAGCAGACAGTTTTGGTCAGTAGTGCTGAACTTCAGAAGAATCTGAACATTTTAAGACCAGGTTAGGACGCATTGGATAAGTCGCTGGTTGCACCAGACCAATTAGACTGTTGTTGCTTTTCTAAAATGTTTTTTCCAGTAAGAGTGCAGATTTGTGTTCGCTGTCTTCCCTGAAGGGCAAACCGTTTGGAAAATCTTTCAGAATTTCGTTGGTGATTGGGTATCAAATCAGCCACTCCAAAAGTCAGCCTGTGACTCATCCTGGTATCAGATTTACTCAAGCATCTTTGGCAAAGGTCGTTTATGGTGCACGGAATCATTTCTACCTGTCTAATAAAAACTGTCCATAGCTTGTCTGAGTCATTGTTTTGTTTAGCCAGAGGAAGTTTTTATGAGCCGATCTTCTGTGTTGTTGCTTTGATTTTGATCAGCTTGCTGTGTTTGGGTTGAACAGGGAGCAGGTTTTCATGTTGGAGCCCCCCTGAGCTTGTAACTGTGAATGAATGGCAACAGCTGAGCAGGAAAACTTTATCAGCAGCCCTCACTGTGTGTGTGTGTGTGTGTGTGTGTGTGTGTGTGTGTGTGTGTGTGTGTGCGTGTGTCTCCCTGCATGTGTGTGAGATTCAGGAGGAGCTGCAATCAGAGCAGTCTCACTGGGGAATCTCTCTGCTGAGCTCACTGCTGTCCTCCCTTCCTCAGCCGCTGGCCTCTTTTCAGTTTCCTCCCTTTAGCTCTTGTTCTTTCTATCCACGACTCGTCCTGTGGATTTCTTTACCCCGGCTCTCTGGGAAACTGCAGAACAGCGCTGTCGTGACTCGCCGGCTGTCACTGCAAGGAAAGTAGAGCACAGGAGGCAGGAGAGAGAGAGCAAAGCTGAGACAGCCCAATCGATTTCTTTGATACAGAGAAGAAGCACCGGGGATAGAAGGGCAACGGCGGTAGCTGTGCTTTTCTTTGTCATTTTGGTTTAAAAGGAGATATTTGTTTACTTGGAACGGAGTCTTCTGAAGCATTTGAATCACATCTTTCCCTTGAGAAGAGAGGACAGCTTTTGACACGTCAAGGGTGCCCTTCTTCAGGAATACGGTCAAAATCTGGGACTTGGGAGGAAATCTACTTTAAACCGTGGTGTTCAATGTTTACCTAATAATCAATCCCTATTCTGAATGATAATGCTGGACACCAACCATTGCCTGTCCTTTGAACCCTCCTCCCTGGACTCTCCTCCAATGGGAGATGACATGGAGAAGGAAGGACTGAAGATGGATCATGACAGACTTGTGTATCACAGCTTGAAAGAAGGTGGGCAATCTAGTCGGATCTGGAGATCTGTGTTGTGTTTTTGTTCCTGAGTTCACTGTACATTTTCAAAACAGGGCTTTATGGCCTAATACAAATAGCTAATGGGGTGTTGCTAAAGATAAGTGATAGAGTTTACTGGCTTGTGTAAGGTGGAAGGAAGTTGAAGTGGTTTTAGGTTCTTTCTGATAAACCCTTTCAATAGAGCAGACTTGACCACTGTGAATTCAGGAAGTGCTGACAGCCGGGCCTGTGACGTCGGGATAGCTTTGCTCAGTTCTTCAAGGTTAAAGCTTCCAAATAATATTTCAACTTAAAAGGTCAAGTTAATGTTTAAAATTAGTCAGTGTTCACCCCAAAAAATCATGCATATGTTTAAAGAAAGAACTGTGTTGACGTGCGTTCATTCACAAACAGCTTTCCCTAGTGTAGTTTGAATTTGGGAATATTGTAACTGTGGTGCAAATTTACAAACGTCACATAAATGCTCCACACCAGGCATTCATAAAGGTACAGACTTCAAAGGAAGACAGCTATAAAGACACTCTGAGTGTGCGCGCACGCTTATGTCTGTTCAAAAAGTGTGTCTATAACAGGCAGATTGTGGGTTGTAGTTTTCTCTAGAGCCACGCCTCCAAACTCAATGAGCGAGCAACACATTTGTCACAGGAAACCAAAAGCATGAATAAATAACATAAATAATAAATAAATATAACACGTCCAGGTGCCTTTGTGAGTTTCAGCTTGGGTTTTAGACCAACAGTGCAATGAAATGGCTTTTGTTATTTTTTTATAAGTCCTAGAGTCTAGGTTTTAGGGTTTACGTTTAAAAAAATAGATTAAACAAAAGTTTTATAGGATAAGAGGTAGAGTGAGGGTTCAGCACTTATTTGTGATGGTAAAACGTGGAATTTATTAACCTGAGAATGTGTTAATGTGAATGTGAGAGCCAAAAAACATGGCTTTGTGTGGATGTGTGCCCTCCGAACTGCACACGGATTAGGGCAAGTAACTCGAAGGGAAACTCCAGTAACAGATTTTAGCCCAAATATGAGAACTCCACATCCCAATATTGGAAGTTTGAAGTGGATCGTAGAAATGGAGATGCATGCACCTTACTTCACCTACAGTGCAAGTTTCAGCTTTTATCTTTTTACAGTAGTGTCTTATTTCTAAAGTATTTCGGGATGTATTAAATATGACTGTGTGACACTTGTTGCCACTGTGCATGTTTGGGATTTAGATGTGGTGTGCAAAAGGCTCAAAAAAACATGGCGTTCCAAAAAAATGAAGTCATCCAACAGTGACATACTATCAAAAATTAGCCTAATTTGGTATGGTCCGTGCAACAGTAAAAAGGCTTCACTTTGTTTATAACCAGCGTTATGAGCATGGACCAGAGTCTCAGATGACTGGCCGCAGATGAAACAAAACATTCCTGTGAGGTTAGAATGACTGAAGATGGATGGAGTCTAAAGAAAAGCAAAGGGATTAAAAAAAGCCATCAGTTAAAGATTATTAATCCCGGTGTGCTTTTTGCTTACTCTGAAGTATGAGTGACACAAACTGCAAAAGCTGCAAAAGCCTTTATCCGTCTGTTCTCACTTGAACTTTAAGGATGATTAGTATTCACCGCAACTCTCCGTGTTGTCATCCTGCTTCTCGGCACAGCGCAGCAGAGGAAAGGCAGCGGGAGTGAGTCCAAGGTGTGAATGGCCTTAACCTTGCATTGTTTCTGCCCTTTTAGCTCTCTAGCTTCTTTCCACTCTCACTGATGTGCGAAACATTCGCTGCAGTCATGCGCTGCGTTCGCCTCTCTGTTCAACACATGCAATTGAACGGTGCTACCGTGCGAAAGATGAGAACATCTTTCCCGATTAAAAAACATTTCCAAAGCCAGTGCCAAGCGTAACGTCTGTTCAAAGCGTCTGCAGGGCTCGTCTTTAGGTGGGTATGTGGCATACGCTCTGTGGGCCTGAAGCCTTTTGCCTTCATGTGTGTCACTCGGGTTGGTGCGCGCAGGCTTAGTCGTGCCAAGCCAGGGGTCTTTGGGGACAGTGACGAACTCAGACATGTTTAATCAGATCTACTGACACATGAGCACAGCAGGCTTAGCCCAGTTGGCCACCAGCATCCCAATTCATCCTCGTTCTTCCCTCCAATGTGACTTTTTACCTGTACAGCCTTCTTTTAGACAATTATGATGCCTTGAAACCGATCTGATCTTGACATTTAGGAAATAAAAGCTCTATAAGTTCAGGTAAAGATTTCATTATTGGTGATTTGTTATAAAGTTAAGCTTGTGAAAGGTTTAAAGAAAGCCATGACTTTAGTTGCCGGGGAGAAAAAGTGTTTTGTTTTGGGGGGTTTTATGTACACCCACACAGAGATCTTAGAAATAACAAATCAATGTGCAAATCATAGTGTTAGTTCTCTGACGTTTGCAACGACGAGTTTAATCAAAAGATCGAGTAAGCGAATTGTCTTCAAATAAGCCACCTGCTGTCATTTCCTCTGCTTAATCTAAAATCTTCAAACGCTTGCATCTCTGCCGTCTTCCTCTTTCTCCCTTGTCTGCCTTTGCTTTAACTTTTTATGAGTGTAGTAGCAAGCTTTGGCTGTGGCCTAGTATCCCAATAAAACTGTCCTGCCTTTTCATCCATTTTCTTAAATTAACCAGAATGGCCTTCAAACCTGATTTAAGTCCCAGACCATGTCCTGGTCGCAAAACACAAAGACACATCCCTCCTCTTTTTTCCCAAGCAGTAATCTGCTTACAGTTAACAAAACATCGCTATCCTTGTTGGTTATGTTTTTGTCCACTATCTTATCTTATTATAAGTTCTTGCTGCAGTGCATGTAACCATAGCCACTGTCGTAGTGCAAAAGTTTTCATTTGTCTTTCTGGCACCCATTTAAAGTTTGTTTTGTGGTTAATCCAGAACAAACAGTTCACAGCCTCCAAGTGGTTTTTGTCTGTCTGTTATACTCCTGTCTTTGTTGCTGTGCTGCAAGCAAGCAGTATTTATTTGTGTAGGACTTTAGGAATACTAGAGTCACAAAGTGCTGTACAAAACACATGACAGTTTAGTTCAGCAGACAAAAACTAGGATTAAAAGCACTGCAGCATTGAAAGAAAGGGCACGAAAAAGTTAAAGTAAGGAAAAGTGGAATTAAAGTAGATACAAAATGAGAAGAAAAGTTAAGAAAGAAGACAAAATAACAGGCAGTGGTGCAAACGTGATTATTTTATGCACGTGAATCTACAATTTCAACACTGCTACATTTTTCGCACCATGATTGTCTGCCAGAGACTTCTGCAATGTTGGGGTTGGAGGTTTATTGATAGCTGACGCTTTATTATTATAGCCAACCATTGGAGCCAGTGTTGCAACTGTACTGAGCTCATCAGCTTGGTGTTTAGGGGGGACAGGAAAGTGAGGGCAGGAGAAAACTGGAGTATCCTGGGGGAGGGATAGAAGATGTGGAGGGGGTTATGGATAGAGGGAAAGTGTAAGAGTCTCTTTCTAAGAATAAACCTTCCTTCCCTGGAAGCCCCGTGTGGCATGGCATCTAATGGCGCATGGCACGGTCAGTCTGTATCAGTGTGTGTCTGTGTGTGCACGTTCCTTTATTGAAAGTGTTTTCCTGTGCGTTTGCTACTGAGACAAAATGAGTGCTGCCAGCTGCTGTACAGGCAAGACCATATAGATCGACTCGCCTAAGTGTGTTTAGGCGTGCGTGTTTATAATGCTAAATGTCAAATGGCAAGTTATTGCTTCTAGAGAGGAGTCGGTAGTGTTAGACTGATACTTTCAGACTTGGAGCATACACACTTGTAAAAACAACAGAGGGGAGCCGGGATCGCCAGCAAGAATTTGGAGCCAAAGAATGACATTTAGTTGCACAGGCTCTGACATTAATTCATGGCTCTTGCGGCGTTCCCGTCTAGGCGAGGATTCCTTGTCATAACACAGAGGCAGCACCGCAGCAGCAACAGCTATATCGTGAGCTAGACTGAGTACCAGTGATGTCACTTTGTTGGCGAGGTAGAACCGGTGCTGCTTGACTGAAGTAGCAAACACAACCCTAGCTAGAAATGCTTGGCAATCTTCAGTGGTTTGCACCACACTGTATACGCACACACACACACACACACAAATAGATACGTAGCCCTTCAGTAAGGATCGCTGGGACAACTTGAGCAGGAGCGTCAGCTGAATGTTTACATCAGTAGTGAAGTTACTTGGTATAACAACATACTGCTTCCTCTTCTGATACTGTTAATATCTTGGAAATAAAAGATAAACAATGAAATGGAAAGACATCATCCACTGTCACTTACTTACTTGCTTACAAGCTAAAAAAAAAATCATTACACACAAGTGTCTGCAGCCATTCTGGGTGTCTTTTTTCATGGGTGGTGTGTTTGTGTGATGTGATGGTTGACTAAATAGTTCAGGTCACTTCCCTAAATTGCTGTCGTGTTGCAACGAAGCCAACATGACAGTGATGAAATGCTGTGTACTTGTGATCTTGCAGGTGTCTATATGTAATTGTTAGTTTGTTATATTTGTGTCTTTGCTTTGTTTAAACGATAGCCCGCTCATTTCTAATTTATTATCCGGTTACAATGATGACGCCAGACTTTCTGGGCTCGTTAAAACTTTAAAAAAGTATCAGGATGAGGACTGTGCCACACAGCACTCAACAACTGACATTTTATTTGTTTAGAAATGTCAGACATAGTCCAACTCTTTCTGTCCAGCTTTGTGTTCCTTACAGTTCTCCCCCACCCCGCCTCTCCATTATGTAACAAGAGCTTCCTGTTTTGAAATGACGATGCAATCGGCCCATTTAAAAATGAAAAAGGAAAAAAAAGTAATTTAGATTCAAATCGGTGCTTTTATTTTTTCATTTCTTTTAATTTTTTCGTTAATTTCTTATAGCAGCATTATGCCTTAGTGTTCTGTCTCTCTCACTCTTTGATGGATGTTTGCTGCTTTTTCACACATCTGTGCTCAGAAACAGGAAGTCTGTATACACACACACCTTGTACCCGCCTCCTTTGTAACTTCAAAAAAAAAAGAAAAAGATGCATGCGAGGCAGGGAGACTGGAGAATGAACCGGTTGCCACAGAGTAAAGGTCCTCGTCGTGTCAGTCATATATGTTCCTTTATGTGCTTATTTATCTAAATATTGTGGATCTGTTGCTGATTGTAAGGCTTTACGGGCACAGAGCTTCACCGCTGCAGTTTCTTAATCTCGCCAGCCGTCACTGACTGTCTTCTCTTCTTTCTCCTCTTACCTCCTGTGTCTCCATGCAGTCCTCCAGCTCAAACTTCAGCAGAGACGCACACGAGAGGAGCTGGTCAGCCAAGGGATCATGCCACGTAAGTCTGCTGAGTGTGTTTTACTTGCTTTTTTGCTTTTTTTTAAGCTCATGAACCAAAGTATATATCGTCAATGTACGGTAGTCTGACTTTAAGTGTGCTTTTAGACTCTCAACTGATCACGTTTTACCCAAAGACAGCACTTCTTTATTGTCTGGAACAGACAGTATCATCTCGTTTTTAGAAACTCGAGCAGAAAACAGGAGCTTTGGCTGTGAGCTGAGGTCAAACTGCTAACCCTTTCCTGTTTCAGGATTACACACCAAATCTTAAACTGTCACACACTAACAAGGTCGCTACCTGATGCTAGACGCTAAACGATACTCACGTATTTTTTGGAATGTCGTTTAATTCACATCCCGCTGACACATTTTGGTTCTCAACAACAGAACCTGGATATGTTGGTAAATAGCGTCTGTCAGTCTGTGCCGTATATGCTGTCATATGATGGGTTGTATAGTGAAGGTCTGGAATGTCGTTTCTTGTTTTTTGCTGAAAATGTCGTCTCTTATCGGCATTATCAGTATGAGTATGTGTTCTGCAAGTGTCATATTTAGCTGTATCTTTGCACCACTTTGTATTATCAAATAGGGCAGCTTCCTCTTTATGTCTATCCACTTCCTGTTTCAGGGTTCCTCACATCACAAGAGTCAGAAATATAGTTTTAAAAGTTTCCCTCCGTTTCTGTGTAGAACCGAAAGCACTCTGCTTTTTCGTTTTTCCAAGAAGACTTTTGGTTTGAATTAAAAGTGTGCAAGCGAGTGTTCGCCCTCATACTGTAGACGTGGTAGCCAACATTCATTCTAACTGAGTAGATTTTCAAATGGAGACTAAATACCTGTTAGATTGCCCAATAGGCCTGTTCAGACATACAAACTTTGACAGATTATGCTAGCTGTGTGTTAAGAAGAGTATCAGGGAAACAAGTAACTGTGAATGGATGGTAACATGTGGCACACCTGTTGTCATATTTTGTTTTTGACAAAAGCAGATGAGATTGAAAAGATACACCATGCAAGCTGCTTTCAGCCTGCAGTGCTGCACATTCAGTTTACATAACAGTTTAAGGGTTAGATACATAAGAGTACCATAAAGTGATGACTGAGCGTTTGTTTTGGTGGGCAGCATGGAGCCTTCCAGTGAACCATTTAAGTAGTCTAGTAAATCGCTCTGTGTCCTCTTTTCTGCAACAGGCCCTGTGCCAGATTGTTGCAGATTTAGGATCAACATGTTTGGATTGACTATTTCGCTTTCCAGCTTCTCCTCTGTGGAGATTCCTAGGGGGAAAAAAAAGTATAGCTGTGGGTTTAAATGAGATTTTAGATTGCTCCTAAGTCGATGACTTTGTTGACTACAGAAATCCTCTTTTAAATTGTTTCTCCGAGATGCAGAAAGATGGGGCAAAGGTTGTTCAGGCATCAGGTCCGCTGTTGTGTTATAGTTCAGTAAAGATCATATGAACCGTTCTCTTCACTTCTCGCTTCATCTTCGATCGATTTTCACGGTAACTGTATCTTGTTGACAGGAACAAACTTTGCCAAGTAGTTCCACATTGCTCCACACCCTGAACACTTTCCAGCAAAGAAAAAATAGTCTTTATATTTCTTAATGACTCTGTAATTACTGTTATTTGCTGGATTTTTGAAACATAAAAAAAACAAAATCTGAAAATTTCACTTACAATGTCACCACATGGTTTGTTTTAGTCAACATAGAACCTTCAAAGGTGACATAAATGATCAGGGGTTTTCTGTCACTTCTCTAATTCTTACATTTAAATGTCCTTTGTGCTGTGTTTTCTGGTACTAAAAAAAGACTTTTATGTCTGAGTGCTGAGGCAGGGTCAGTTCCTCCTGTGGTATCAAATCCTCACACTGGTTTTGCAACTGAAGGTGGTGTGAATGAATAACTTTCCACTTTCAAACACTTTCGTGAGGTTCCTGAACACAGACATTGACTGTCCAGCTGTGAGCAAAAGTCAGTTAATCGTCATTTAAGAATGCCAACAAATATATACTTTTGTAGCATTAACATATTTTGTTGCTCCGCTGTATGAAAAACTGGGCTATGTGTGAAGAAACCACCAATGTTTTTATAATGAAACTGTAGCTAATGGGGTCAGGGAGGTTGTGGTGTTTCACAGGGGAAAGTTCTGAACAGTGTTATGTGCCCAGCTATAAGAATAGGCTTGAAAATGCTGTTTTTGAGCCGAATGTTTTCACTTCCTCCTGGCATGTTCAAATAACTGTTTAGTGTTTTCTTCCCCATGAAGTTTCGGTTTAAAAGTGCTTCAGGAGCAACATCGTGAAAGAAGAACTGTTGATCCAGTAGCTCGTTTTGGGAGTTTAATTTGCACCTAGTTCTATTGGTGTGTGCGTGTTTTGGTGTTTCGAATTCTTTTAATGTTTGAGTATATCCAGTTATAGGTTACATATGCAATGATCATTTACACATCATAAAAAACTACCGGTAGCTGCTTTGGGTCTTTTCTCTTTCTGTTTAAGCTGCTGATTGGCTGCCTCTTGCAAATAGAAGGTTTAAACTGCAGGGGTTACATGAGAAACTGGGACTGGTGGGGACGGCCGCACCAATAAGCACCAATGACAGAAGGGCTCACAGGCCAACAGACTCATTGTCCATTCTTTTATGCATTTGGTGAACATTTATTTTCCAATGAATGCCAGTAAGAGTCTGATATGATTAAAATAAAACCAGCCCAGCCTTCTCTTGCCAATACGCAAGGAAATATTGTTTTCATTGAACATCATATTGAAGCAATTAATCTGTGTTTAAGTAGTTTATGGGCCCGGTTTGTCCTTGTGGTGTTATTATTGTGATCCAGACCACTCGTTGGTCATATTACAACTGGTATTCTTTGAACGCCAGGGGTTGTGACACAAGGAATGCTTCTGACCCCCACCCATCATCTGTGGTGCACACACAGTTGACGCCCTGCTGTAGCCAGAATGTCCAATCTCAAACACCCTTGGCAGGGATTTCACCAACTCTTGACCAATCAGACGATCGCTGTCTTACATCATTATAACTGCCGCTGTCCTCTGAATATCCTTCCCCAAAAACGAAGCGGGCATCTCCCCTGTCCGTTTAGCTTTTCTAAAACCTCGACTTTATATTTGTGGTTAAAAAGAGTTTGATGTCTAGCGCTTTGGTTTTTGGATAGAAATGATCTTCTAGGCTCAAAAAAATCTGTGATGGGAGATGGACTGTAAAACTTTTTGTTTCCTTGCACTGGACCTTTCTGCAAACTGAATAATTATAAAAGTGTAAGATAAAATGCAAAATATATGACGCTCTGGACTCATTTTTCATGTTGACCACCTCTTTCACCTCAAAGGTAATACAGATTTTTTTTCTTTTTACACAATTTTAGCCAGCTGAAATTGCTTTTATGCATTTCCCTCTTACAAAAATACTGCATAGACGTTCACTCCCCCACCCCATACACTGGTCATGGCTGAGCAATGAAGTGATGAATCTAGACTTTCGCTGGGTGTGCTGCACTCTATTCATCAGTCTCTCTTCTGCTGCTCGCTCCTTTTTAAAGAGCCATTCCAGACTCTGTTCATCAAGAATTGATGTCCCTCAGCTACAGACCATCTACCAGACTTATTGCAGATAGTTTGACCTCTGAAATGCAGTTTCTTTAGACTTACCTTTCGTCATGGAAAAACTTAGAACGCACCACAATCTGCAGCACGTTTCTGTGTAAAATACCAATAAAAGTATAATGAAGCTGGGCTATATGTAACCTGTAATCTTTATAAGTGTTTGTATTCCCTTTTTAACACTGTGTAATTCTAAATAACAGATCAAGACAAAGCTGAAAGTGTCTAACGTCAGTTCAAAGTATGAGAAAGAACATTTGGAAACTTTGGAATACGTGGAAAACTCTTGCTGAATAATGAACAGTGTGTTCTCATTTAGGTTAATGAAACTGCTGAGTGAATGTTTGGTACAGTTTGCGCTCATGGTTTTAGTCATATTGTTCCATTAAATCAAGCTCATCTAAACTACTTCACTACCACTGACCACATCGCGACACTTCCTGCAGCTGCCTTGGTGTTTGAGTTGCAATGAGAATAAACGTAACACAACTGATGTGAAAAGCGTAGTAAAAGGCCGAGGAAACGCTGGCAGTAACGGTTTTCTCGGTGATAACCGAGGTGGATGTGCACCACACTCAGCAGCAGAGGCTGATCTGCCTACTGAGTTGTCATCAGAGTGTGTGGTTTAGAATAGCACTCCTGACCTTCTCTGCCAGAAGCCACTTCTGCTTTGAGTCTGTCTTTGACTGTAGCCGTACAGGTTCTCACATTTTTGCTTGCTGAAAGGAGCATCACGACTTCCTTCACAATCGGTCTGAACTGCATTAATCTTGGCTTTTTGTTTCTCCTCCTGTTCCCCCTCCCTCTCCATGCAGCACTGAAGAGCCCAGCAGCCTTTCACGAACAGCGGAGGAGTCTGGAGCGAGCAAGGGTGAGAGCCATAAGAACAATGAGTCTCCTGCAGTCTCAGTGGATTTTCTTCAGAGAGGCAAAAAACAAACAAAAAAAAAAACCACAAGAACCTAACAAATTGAAAGCTTGGACGCCACAGATACAGATTGGTTGTAGTTGGGTTATCGTACAGATAATCTCTGGTTAGTTGACGTTTGTGCAAAATTGTTGTGAGTTGCAGAGCCAGGAAATGATGAAAACAAGTGACATGGAAACAAAAGCATATATTAAACTGACAGAATAATATTTTATGGTGTTGTAGCAATTTGGAGTTCATGTGATTTTTGGCATCTTGTTTTCTTCCCAGACTGAGGACTACCTAAAGAGGAAGATCCGGAGTCGTCCTGAGCGCTCCGAGCTGGTCAGGATGCACATTCTGGAGGGTGCGTGTTTTTTTTTAATTTGTTTTTTTAATCAGCAAGTGCCAGTGTTGTCAAAAAGTCACATTTTAAGCTTTGTAAAATACCTAGACAAAAACAGAACCAAATCTTTATGAAGAGGTTAATGTATAGTTCCTCCTTCATATTTCTGCTTGAAGCAATTCCGTGTTCTTTGAGGGTATTGCTTCTGCATCTTAAAACTCGGTAGCTCGATTCAGGCGCTGTGAAAACTCTTTTATAAAATGTGTTTCGGCATGTTGTCTTCATGAGGCAAGGTGCTTATCTTCACATTTTCACATTCATTTTAATATATGTTTTTGCGGTTTAAAGTGTTATGTTTGTTATGATTTTTTTTAAGCAGCTGGTTTGACTGTTGGTTTAGTTTCTTTTAAATTAGGTTGAAGTCAAACCGAGGAAGTGTTAAAATAGGCTAAAACCTGCTGTAACGTATTGAACAGATTCACAGAGGATTATATGTGTGTGAATCACTTGATAAATAAATGCACATGTATCCATAACGGCCTGCTGTGCCCTCTGCAGAGACGTCGGCAGAGCCGTCTCTGCAGGCTAAGCAGCTGCAGCTGAAGAGAGCACGACTGGCCGACGACCTCAATGACAAAATCTCTCACAGACCGGGTCCCATTGAGCTGGTCCACAAGAACATCCTGTCTGTTAACTGCCATCTGCAGCACTCACTCCCAGGTAATAACACACACCTCATCAGCGTTCAGCTGTACTCGTCTCACTCCAGGGACCCGCTCGGGAAAAGAAAATGTCTTCATTGATGGCCTTGCTCTTTCTTTCAAATGTAATCACAAGTTTAAGTCGTTGGGAAGGTTTGATTGCACCTGCGATCAACTTCGTCAACGTTATCGTCGTTTCACCTGTGTTTCATCTGCTGCACTTCCCGTGTGTCAGAACGTGCACCCGCAGTTAAACTGAGAGCAGGAAAAGGAAAAGCTGGGGTGACCTTAAATGACAGTAAAGCACAGTAACGACTCACACTGAGTCGTGTGAAAACGAGTGAAAATAAACGAGCATTGTATAAAAGTCTCTCTCTGAGGAATAATCACTGGCGCAGGATTGGTGCTCGTTATCAGTAGATGCTTAAAGTCCCGAAATACACAAGTTTTACAAATAAATGACTGAAAAAATAAATCTTATCTCACGATAACGATCGTACTGTATGCATTTATTTATGTCTGCATGCAGGCTAGCATCTCCTTAACGAGTAGGCCCACACAACATCGTCACACGTACAGCGATCATTAAGATCTGTATTTTATTTTTTTAAACTGTTCATTCTTTATATGTCTTTATTATTTCATCATCTTGCTGGTAATACAATGTTACAATCTCTGTAAAAATTTGAACCTCTGATGAAACTTTGTCGGACTCGCCTGGAAAAATGAAATGAAGAATTTGAAAAGGTGCCGCAGGCTATTGTTTAAAAGAAAAATTGGGCAATCTTGTATATTTATGACACTTGGTTCAGAGATTTACACACATACACACACACACAGACTTTTGCACAACGTTGCACAACACTCACAAGCGTACCTGCAGGAATTAGCAAGACTTGTAAATACAGGACAGTGGACAGGTTATGGTGAATTCAGGCTGAGCCTCAGGCATGTGATGAATACAAGTTCAAACACGTCCCCTTCCACTGTTCGCGGTGCTATTGTACCTGTGTTTTGGTGTGCAGTTGCGCCACCTCTACAATTTGATTTCCGTTCAGACTGAACACCTGAGCAGTTACACCATTCACGTATTTACAGTAAGGTGAGTGTGTAAACAAAACAAGCAGCTCTGAAACAGAAGTGACTCAGAAGCTTTGTTTGGACACGGCACTGTTTTGAAACATGAGACACGGCACGCGGTGTTGTAACTTCTCTAAAATTGCTTAGTGCCGATTGCTAAAGAGCGGTGACTAACTTTAGAGAAACTTTATTTGAGTGTTAAAATTGCAGGGGAAGCTGGGAATTAAGCTGTCCTTTCCTGTGTTTCCCAGCGGCTCTGGAAATTCCAGACAACGCCAACCCCTTTCGCACCGCTGAACCGCTACACCAGAAGACGCCACCATTAAATAGCGGTTTCATTAAATGTGTGAACGTTTGTGCACTGTCACAGATTCTCCAAAGGGAAACGGAGGAGAGAGCTCATCTTTGGACGAAGACAGCAGTGATGCTCTGTCACCTGACCAGCTAACCAATCAGGACTCTCCCCTGAGCGCTGTCCCTCAGGTCTCCCCCTCAGACGTGCTCACCCAGAACGGAGACCTCTCCCCCACACAGGTATTACTGAGGTGGAACAGAAAGAACTGGACAGAGCAGTTAGTGAAACAAAAGCAAGTGTTTTTCAGCAGGATCATGCAATTAACCACAGTGATATCATCTCACCAGTTTCTCACACAGCCTCCTGCTCCACCTCCACCACCACCTCCGCCGCCCCCTCCCTTGTTGAATGGGTCCGCTTCGTCCCCTCTACCTAAAACGGTGACCTCTGGATCATCCCGCCATTCTGCTGGACAGGTCAAGGTGTGCCGATCGCTCAAACTTCCTGTTGATTTTCGTGATTTAAAAATAATTCTGACCGTAATCTCTATTTATGGGAACGCTGTAGCTCACCAAAACCCCCTCCTCATCTCTTCATTTCCTCCCCCCCCCCTATTTCTCATGGTTCTCTGACTGCAGTCTCAGGCCAAGACGAGTTCAGACCGCCCTCCACAGAGACCTAAGAAAGCAAAGGACAGCAAACCAAAGGTCAGAGGTCTTTGTTTTGCTTTCATTTTAACTCGCACACCGGCACATGATTTATGGCTAATTTTAAATTACGACCAGTCACTGGTAAAGGCTGTTTTTTGATGACATCTTGTCTGCAGTAAAGATTTTAAGACTTCAAATTGTGTTTGTCTGGCTTGCTGCTCCCACAGCTGAGCGACAAATATTAAAAGTTACTCCTTAGATTTGAAAGAGCCAATAAAAGTCTTCTTTGTGGTTTTTGCGTCGTCTCTATTAAATCATAGAGCAGGGGCTTCTCTCTAACCTCAGTGCTTTTTTCTGACATTTTACAATCATACTGAGGAGAATTGCTTGTAAAAGAGGAAGAGATACCATTTTATGAAGCCACAGTGGCCTCAGCACATCAGAAATATATACTTGCTTTTCTTAACTGGAAGTGCGTTAGCTTTTACTTCAGTTAAGTTTTTATTAGTATGCATCGTTTGACCTACATGTACAGAATGCCCATGCATCTCACACGTGTCTGTCTCTTAAACATTCCCTCCTGCCGCGTGAAGGTGAAGAAGCTGAAGTACCATCAGTACATCCCCCCCGACCAGAAGGCTGACAAGGAGCGTCCGCCTCAGATGGATTCATCGTATGCGAAGCTGCTCCAGCAGCAGCAGCTCTTCCTGCAGCTGCAGATTCTCAGTCAGCAGCAGCAGCACTACAACTACCACACCATCCTGCCCGCCCCTCCCAAGTGAGTGTCGAACCACTTTTGCGTATGTGTGCGTATGGTTTGGAAGCGAGGATGAGTAATTGCTGTGGGTTTTTGCCGAGAGTCAACAAGTTCAACACCCTTATTTTTTTTTCCTGCATTAAGCTAGTAGTTGCAGTGTAGCTTTACAGTTTGTATTTTTTTCCTTTTTACTTTGAGTATACTTTACAGTTAATATAAAACTTTCATGTTTCATTTTAAAATTCTAGAAAACTTATTTAGAAATTCACAAGTTTCATCTTTAGAGCTGATCTCTCATCATAATTTCCCCCGTGGTCTGCCAGAGAAAAACAACATGCTCGATAATCTTTATTACCGTACAACTTTGTTGTTTGTCTTCCTTCAGGCCACAAACGGAGCAGCCTCCCACAACCAACTCTGGCCCTTCCCCCTCCCGTACCGTTCACACAACAACCACCACAGCTTCCTCGAGTCAAACGGGGACGGCCCGTCACAGCCAAACCGCAGTGGGAGGAGCCAAACCAGCTACTCTGCCAGCCAACCTGGATGAGTTCAAAGTAATTAACTCAGGACCCAAAAACAAACTTATGAGATCATTACTGCACACAGTGCTGTGGCTCATTTTGTTGGGTAATTCAAATCAAAGATCTAAGTTTGTGCTCAGCAAAACGGCCCCAAACGAAAACATCATTGATCCTGCCCATTCTAAAATAGAGCTCTGATTTTGGTCCTTTCTCAAAGGGAAATCTGTGAAAGTCTGCAGCAGTCTAAGCTGTAAGGATTAGATCTTTGCAGACACCCCTCATATGGTGGTGGACTCTACAGACGTGTAGATGTTCTTATACTTTCTTCATGTATTGTTTGTGCTTTGTCATAACTGCAAAGCCAAATTAAGAAAGATAGTTAAACTCACTCGGCCAGAGAATAAAAGACGTGATCATTAGACAGTTATTGTGGCGCACTGAGCCACAAGCCAACAAAGTTATCTTTTAAGGCTCCTTCTTTACCCCTTGAAACCTTACTAGGAGTAAGTAACCCTTGAAACTCTTCTCTGCCCTGAGTGCTTTCTATCATATTTCAAGCCTGCTTGTAGAACAAAATCACCTGGTTTGCATTCAAAGTTAGTGAGTGTCATCTCTGTCTGTGCGGGAAAAAGCTGGAAACTATTCAGATGGTAATCAAATCACGTCTTTGTTGATATTTACTGAGGTGTCAAAACTCATTATTAAGGGTACAAGGGAGATGTCTTTTTGGGTGAAAGAGTTGAGCTCTTTATCTTTGCTTTTACTCCTGATTTGCATGCAGTTCTGTGTGTGTGAATGGTTTACACACACTCATTAGTGTTTTGGCTTTAAAATAATGTGTCATCTTATTTGGGTGTCATTTTAAAGAGTCACTTGTCTGAATTTGTCCGAGGCGACCTTTTACATGGCTTTTTTTATCAGTACATCACCACCTACGCACCCTTTAAAGGTCCAGCTGTATAAAGTTCCTTTGAGCTGAGCGTTTTAAATTTGAGTCTATTCTCACTTTGAGTCAGTGTTTGTTTTATGAATACCACTTTTGTTTCCATCTTCCAGGTTGCTGAGCTGAAACAAGAACTGAAATTGCGGGGTTTGACCGTCTCAGGCACCAAGAATGATCTAATTGAGAGGCTCCGTAACTACCAAGAACAAAATGGGGGAACCGCAACTGTTTCAAAGAATGGCATTTTGCAGTCCGGCTTGCAGGGCACGACCTCAGCTGCTAGCACCACCACATCTTCTCCCACCACAACTTCCACCTCTGACCACCAGTCAGTAGAGGGTGGGTTTAAGTTGTCTCTGTCCTCACTGGCTCAGGCGGTTCCAGGGCGGGTGATGCGGTTTGGCAGCACCAGCTCGAGCCCTCCGGTGTCGCCGACTCCGTCAGAGAGGTCGTTAGCTGGAATGAGTCCAGATGAGACCAGCTGCAATGGAGACATGTTTGGAGAAATGGTGAAATTTATGTTTCATTTGTTATTGTTAGAAGCACTTTGTCATTTTTGTGTCTACCCAGACATTTTCCTAACATCCTCTCCTTTTTTTAATGTGTGTGTCCTTCAGGTGAGCTCTCCGCTGACCCAGCTCACCTTGCACCCCTCTCCTCAGCACCCAGCAAATGTCTCTCCACTCGCAGTCAAAGATGAGATCCAGAGCTCTTGCAGTCTGTCCAGGTCCTCACCTGCATCTGTCCAAACCCCCGAGCCCGGAGCAGCCATGGACACGTCATCTATGGATAAAGACCAGATGCTCCAGGAGAAGGACAAACAGATCGAGGAGCTCACCAGGATGCTGAGGCAAAAGCAGAGGCTGGTGGAGACTCTCAGGTCCCAGCTGGAGCAAGGCAAGATGGCAGGTGGGATAGTGGTCAAGAGGGAAGGAAGCGATAAGAGCAAAACATCCCCAGAGGTTAAGCTCCAAACGCTAATAAAAGCCTCAGCCATTCAGCCCCCTACGCTCCCTAATGGCATCGTGTTGAAGGTCAAAAAGGAGGTAGAGCCAGAGGAAGGAATGGAGGGAGTAACAGAGGAGGCTCTGTCAAAGAAGCAGGTCCTGACGATGCAGTATTCCCAGGAGACTCTGCTCAGGCTGCAGCAGATTCAGCAGCTGCAGCTCCAACAGTCTGATCAACAAAAACGGCAACCACAACCGAAACAGCAACAAAGTCAGGCGCAGCCGACGAAGGCCGCAGAACCCAAACCGAATCCTCAAAAACAGCATCACCAAAAGAAAGAGGCTCAACTCCTGATCCACCAGCAGCAGCAGCTGCAGCAGCTCATCTTCCAGCAGACCCAACAGAAACAGCTCCAGGCTCAGCAGAAGATAACGCAGCAGAAACTGGCCCAGCAGAAGCAAGTACAGCAAAACCAGCTCAAGCAAACCCAAGGGCAGCAGCAGGCTCAGCAGAAGAACCAGGTTCAGCTAAAGCAGGTTCAGCTGCAGATCCAAAACCAGACGGTGACAAGTCAGAAACCCGCACTGAGCCAAACTCATCAGAGGAAGCAGCTGAAAGCTCAGCACAGGCAGCAGCAGAAACAGCAGACATCAGCAGCCTCAACACAACAGGTAATACTGTGAACTTCAAAGACTGAAAGCACACACGCTGCAGTCTTTACGATGAGTATATAGCATATAATAAAATGCTAACGCAACTTTTCTGTTTCCAGGTGACTCCAGTCATCATCAAGCAACAGAATGGCACACCAGTGCACACTCAGGCCATCTCATTAGACCTCCTTAAGGCCAACGGCACACCTACACTGGTGACAGACACCAACGGGAACCACTACCTAATCGCTCTCACCAGTCACACCACAGATGGACAGAATGGAGTGTCCTCATTGGCCAAAACCAACGGACGCATCACACTGCAGGTACAGGGAACATGGTTTTCTGATGATAATGGTAATAATGCTAAGTGTTTCCCTCTAAATTAGACTATTTGTACATTATACAAAAATAATGAATATATACTGTGTAGCAAATAATTCGTTGCACCTTCAGTCAGTATTTTGAACAGCAGCAAGTAAACTTAGCCCTACAATTACTCTGCAGCCTTTGTGCGTTTGTTGTAGTGGCATGTGTAACCGTTCTCCACCTGCTGTGGGTTTTCTTAAGATTTCTTGTCTTAGCTCGTAGAGCTTCCTGAGCAGAACAAGAGCTACTGTCACCAGCTGTAGCCTACAACAGCAGTGTCTTTTTGACGATGTTAGTTCAGTTCTGTCAAAACTCTGAGTGAGTCGCTCATCACACATTGCTTTGAAGCTGACAGCTGGTCACTAGGGTATATTTACTAATTTAGGAAGTTTATCTTATGTCGCCGGTGGGGGTTTTCTTGTTTTGTTTTCTTTTGTCCCCACCCATCGTCACCTGAAGTTGCCAAATGTCATTGACTTACTGTAGTATTTCAACCTTTACTGTCCATGGATGAAAAAATTATAAAATAAAAAATACACTTCAGTAGGATAGGGTTAGTCTTGCATGTACTGTTTATATATGGGAAGCGCGTAATATTAAATGGTTTGACAGAATATGAATGTTTGCGTACTTGTAACGTTTCAGAGATTGAATTCAACTCCAAGTAAACTGCCCAGCACCGACAGCCAATCAAAATGTCAGGCAGAGGCCGAGCCTGTGAGCCAACCAAGCAAAAAGGTACAGCAAAAACTCTTTCTCAGTAAAACATGTAAGCATGGTGTAGATTGTAACTTTCCCAACATTTTTACTTAACTTTTTTCTTCATTTCATTTGTATTGTTGTAAGGTCTTAACCTTAGAGTATATAAAGCGCCCTCAGCCAACTGTTACTGTGGGTTGGCGCTATGTAAATACACGTTGAATTGATCTCTGTTTACTAATTTAGTCCTGAAGACAACAATAGCAACAGATTCCTACCACAAGGTGTCGCCACTGAGACACTGTAAAATCATCCAAGTTAGATTGTGGACTAACAAAGGTTAAAAAACAGCATCTTATCCCAGAATAAGACTTGCATGATTAACATATGCAAGTGTGCCTTCCGTTCTAAACGTGCCACTCTTTGCCCGTAGGGACAAAAAGCGGGGCTGCACTTAGACGCCAAAGGTGATCCACAACCCAGCCAGCCCGTCACCGCTCCACCCAACCTGCAGCCTTTCTTTGACGACATTTCAGACAATGAAAGCCAAAACAACTTAATGTCATCTCTCAAGGTAACGCCAGCAGCAGCACCTCCTCCTTCTCCTCCTCCTCTCCCTCCTCTGCTTCCAGGCAGAGTTACCTTCAGCATGTCATCTCTAATGGTGGTCCTGCTCTCTCCACATGTTCATTAAATTTGTCTTCTTGTTTCTTCTCTCTTCTCATTTCATCACTTCATGGCACCATGCTGACAGAGACAGGAGGCGTGTCCGCCTTACGACCGGCACACGCTGTTCACCCCTCCCTCTCCTAAACCCAACACCTCCCTTTCTTCTCAGCGCTTCAGAGTATGTCCTCCAGCATGTCTTGTCTTTCCATCTGCCTTGCAGTATTGATCTTTCTCCCTGTCTCGACTCCTTTTTTCCATCTTCTCACTTTTTTGGTCTCTAATGTTTTTGCAGAGGAGTGGCAGTGGTGTTGGGTTTGTTAGGACGTAGTGGTAGACTAGATCAGTGTCATCCTATCAGACCCAATTATCTAAAAGAAATCGCCCCTGCAACATTCCAGTGAAGAACACCTGCTGCTGTTTTTTGTGTTAAATAACTACATGATACCTCACTGTTGGCTACATGATGGCTAATGAATACTGTGTTTCTGTTCGACAGCCAGAGAATGGCCTGAACAGCCAGCAGATGGACGACCTATTTGACATCCTGCTCAAAAGTGGAGGTAATGATGAGATCTCAGTTTAATGTGAGAGAGACATCACAGGTCGGTACGTCTTGATGACCTTTATTTCTCTGTCCTCCCCCAGAAATCCCCGGCTTCAAGGCCAACCCGGACCCTTCCCTCCCCCCTCTCCACTCTGACCCACCTTCTCCATCCACTGCCCCATCCCCCCTCCACCTGTCTCCTCCCACCCCCACAGAGGCCTTCATCTCCCCGGAGTCTACGGTGGGAGGGCCCTGCTCAGGCAGCGGGCGTCTGGAGGACTTCTTGGAGAGCACGACGGGCACCCCACTGCTGGGCATAGAGTCCGACGGCGGCCTGGCGCTGATCGACGACCTCCACAGCCAGATGCTGAGCACGCCCAGCATCCTGGACCACCCCCCCTCCCCCATGGACACGTCCGACCTGGGCTTCTCCCCGCATTCTGCGGGGCTGGACTTTGGCGACCCCAACCTGGATAGCATGGACTGGTTGGACATGGTAGGGAGCGCAAGTGGAGGTAGCGAGGGCAATAGAGGAGAGCGAGGAGGTGGAGACGGAGGGACGAGTTTAGCTCCGTTGGCGCCAGACACTCCGCAAAGCGTGTTCTCAGCCGACTTTCTGGACAATACGGACCTGCAGCTGCACTGGTAGCCACGTCTGTAGCACCTCACGCAGACGCACACAGATGAACACATGGTCGCTCACACTGTGTACAGGCTCCGTCTTTATTTCATTCACATACTCTATGCTGTCTCTACCACTGCGGGGGGTGTCTGGCACATGCACGCGCGCACACACACACTCTCACACATTTACTCAGTTTGTCTTGTCTTTCACTGGCTGTTGCTGTATGCAAGGTGAGGTGGTGTTAAATTCATTGAAATTACTTGGTGGACCTGAAGTGGACTTGTAAAGATTTTAACTCTACAGGGAACCAAAACGGATAAAATCCCATTTCCCGTGTCCTGACCTGCATTAAAGCCAGGTTTAAGTAAACCAGCCGAAAGTTGCAGGTCGCTTTCAACCCATTTCAACCCTCAGTAAACAGCTGGACAGATCAGAGGCGAGAAGGGACTGTCTGTGATGTTTTCCTGGGCTCCTAGAGATAGCAGTGTGTGTCAGTGCCTCCTAAACTTTGCACTTATGCTGAATCTGATTGGTTTAAAGGGTGGGTGTTTAGGACAACAGCTGAGTGAAAGCCACCTAATGTTACAATGGTCAGCTGAGCCACTGATTGTTTTTGTTTTTTTTAAAAAAGAAAAAAGGCAGCTGCTTGTGGCCTCACCATGCCAACCTAAACCCCACCCACACTAGTCAAAGATACAACCTTCATTGGTTGAGAGTTGCTGTTGAAATGAACCTTATCAGTGGCAACAGTTTGAATTGAAGCCTCATTGGAGGTTGCGTATAATTGGTAACATTATGGTAGACCACTATGTATTGCTGTATATCGGGTGTATATTACAATTTGTCCATATGACTATTTTTCTTTGCTGGTTGCTTTAGAGTCAAGCTAGCCGGCTGGGGGACAGAGGGGGAGGGCGGGGCTTCCAAGAGAACTTGGACCTTGTCATTTTTTTAAAGAAAAAAAAGATTAAAAAAATAAACATACCATTTAAAAAAAAACTCTAAAGATGTGTTTCTTTTTCCTTTTGATTTTTCACATTAACAGATACATCTCAGCTTTGTGATTTAAGTAAGCCTGGTAATGAAATTAAAGCCACAAGAGGGCGATGTTGCTCAAAGAATAAAGAAAGCAGCTTCCATCTGGAACAGGAGGGTATTTTCCAGAAGTTTGCTTACCCTTGTATTTTTTATTTTTCGTAGTGCTAAACAAGACCTGAGCACATTTACCAGTTCTTTGTTTGGTGCTGAAAGCCACGTTCAACTGGATTTTTTTTGTGTGCTAGTTGTCACAAATTTCAAGCTGCATTTCCCCCACAGCTGCTTCTGAATGAAAACACACCCCTGCCTAAACGGATCAACAACTAGGCTTCTCTCAACCACCTGAAAAGTTTACTTTTGATCATCTCAGGCAATTTATTTTGAAGGAACACTATAGATCATTTCTGTGGGACAGTCGGCAGGTTTTTGAATCTTTAAATATGTTTCAGAGTACATGAGAAAAGCCCAGCATCAGCTGTTTAATTTCAACTGTGGCATGTATGGATCTGCAAAAAGTAATGGTGTAAAATTATTGGCATTAATAAAAAGCCACTAGATTACAGTGTAATTTTGACAAATACGTTTTGTCACTTATACAAATACCCTGGGTCAGACTGTAACAGGTGTTTTAAACTGTACTATATATAAAAAATACATAAAATATTGTATTATGATAGAAAATATATAATACTGCTAAGGCGCTCTATATAATGTGCCTCATTCACCCATTCATGCAAGCACTTTTTTCCACATGTATGCACTTTCTGTCAAAAAATATACCGATGGATGCATCAGAGAGCAACTAGGAGTTAGTATCTTGATCAAGGATATTTGGGAGTCTGGAGCATCCATAAGTTGAACCTTCATCACTTCTTCTTTCTTTTCTCTTTAACTTCTGCCTCTAACGTCCAGTTTGACTCACTCACTATGAGGGGATCCTTGTCAATGACGCTGATGAGCTCTTGGGAGCTCTCGTCCTCTCTCACACACACAGGAACTGCAACACATGCAGATAAACAATGCACAAGATCCAAGCATGAGCCAGCTCAGTGTGCTCTTACAAATTCCTTTCACACTCACACATACACAGGTTGCCGCAGCTCCCCAGAGCAGCATCAGTACCATCTCTCTCTCACCCATATACAGACAGAGCAGATAAAAGTCCCGAGGCCATGCCTCTAATTAGCTACAGTGAGCTCTAAAGGGCTACAGCACCACAAGGACTAAAGATCTCCTCTGTATCCCACATCCCTCTGACAGGAGCCTGCCACCCCGCAGCCAGCCGTCACACAGGATTTTTAGTCACACATTCTCAGAAAGCCTTTTACCACCAAATTATCATAGCTGGTTCTGACATGCCCAAAACTAAACTTTCACTTTTTAAATAGTTTCAGCACAGGCTTTATTAGGTACACCTGTTCAACTGCTCCTTAGCATAAATATCTAGTTAGCCGATCACGTGACGGAAACTACAGTATACATGTAGACATGATCAAGAATACGATGACCCGCTGAAGTTTAAGTGAGCTTAAATGTAGCATGGTTGCTAGTGTCACATGTGCTGATATACTGCCCCACATAAAAACATCTCTATGGTTTACAGACATTTGTCTGAAAAAGAGAAAATGTCCAGTGAGTGCTCTGGGACAAAACGCCTTGTTGATGCCAGAGATCAGACAAGAACGGCCAGACTTCTTCAAGCTGATAAGAACACTTGTTACAACCAAGATATGCAGAAGAGCATCTCTGAAAGCGCAGCACATCAACCATCAAAGGACGTGAGCAGCAGATGACCCCACTAGGTGCCACCTAGTGGCAGCTATAAAAAGAAAACTAAGAACATAACGGTGAGTTCACAGCACTCAAACAACCTCTACAGTCACCACATGTCAGTCCATTAGAGCAGCATTTTCACGTGTTGGAACAGGAAATTTTACACGATGAACGCGAAAGCTGACAAATCTGCAGCAACTGTGCGATGCTATCATGCAAATATAGACAGAAATCTCTGGAATGTTTCTAGAACCTTGTTTAATCTGTGCCATGAAGAATTAAGGCAGTTCTGATGGTAAAAGGGGGGCTAACCTGATGCTTGCATAGGGTATATACTTGCATAGACAGTATATTTGGAGTCTATAACTGACCCCCCGTTATACAGTTGATGAAATTATGTACTGGGAAAACAGCACTTTGCAAAATCACAGTATCACAGAATGGATGTCTGTGTTTCTGTGTGGTGGTGTCACCAGAACAAGGATTTTATTTTCCAGGCGCTTCATGATGATGATGACTTAACATGAAGATTGCCTCTGAAGCGTCCCAGTGCTGCTTCATTACATCACGCTGAGCCACAAAATTACAGAAAACCAAATCACAACACACGTAATGTTGAACCGATCGTGTGTTTCAAACACTTTTTTTTTTTCATTTTTTCATTGTTCCTTTGTCTTCACTTGTTTTCGTGTGAAGCTGGATGATGTGAGAGGAGCAGTCAGGTTTGGGTGGATCCTGCTGCGACTGCAGAGCCTTTGATAGCAGAAGATGTGAGGGCTGACATTTGGGTGGGCAGGGGGAGACGGAGAGGGGATCAGTGAGGAAAATGGGAGGCAGAAAGGTGCTGAGAGAATAGACACACTGTTTTGCTCTACACCTGCTCGTCTGAAGGAAAACGGAGCGTGGAGGCACAAACGACAAGAGAGTGACGCGGTCACAGAGAATGGTTTGCAAACGTTTCAAACTAAAGTCTTCTTTTTGCTGCTTGATATTATTGCTAGCTACACCACAGTATAAAAAAGCCAAAATATAAATAAATGAATAAAATATCTATTTGATCTCTGGCTTTCTTCCACAACTTGTATCCTATCCTCACCCCCCCAACCAGTCGGAGCTGATGGATGCCCCTCTGTGAGCCTGGTTCTGCTGGAGGTTTCTTCCTGTGAAAAGGGAGTTCTTCCTCCCCACTGCCAAGTGCTCACTCAAAGGTCGTGTGATTGTTGGGGTTTTCTCTTTATTATGTAGGGTCTCTACCTTACAATTTAAAGCGCCTTAAGGTGACTGCTGTTGTGATTTGGCGCTATATAAATAAAACTGAATTAAATTGAATGGATGACAACCTTTTTCAGTGAAGGTCTTGCTTATTTCAGCAAGACAATCCCAAACCTCATCCTTCGTCTGTCATACATGTAGTGCTGAGTCCAAATCTGCCCCTCCCTAAAAAAATAAGAAAGAAAAAGGAGGTTATTGTGTATTACCTGAAAAAAAAAAAAAGATGCTGGAAGATATAACATCTACAGGACAAACTGGCAGTGTTGAGGGAGGCAAAAACTTCTCTAATTCTCAGAGAAAATGTAATCTGACATGATGAATTTAGCAGGATCTGACTGCGCTTTGGGAGGGACAGCTGGGCTCACGGTCCACTGGACATCATATAATCGAGGTCGGTGTCTTTTAACATAACCTTGGGACAGCTAAACTGTGTGAGGCAGAGTTATGTAATGCACTCACGATGGCCTGGTTTCGATGTTTTTGTCGAACTCCACAGATGTTGGTTTTTACCTCAAAGCATGAATATGAAGGCACGGCCCTCCGCTTTCTCCATCATCGGACCGTCATTAGTATGGACCACAATTGACACAATTGACTTTTCTTTCTTTTTTTAAAAAAAAGAAAAGCTTGATATTATAGTCCCGAGAAGCACAGTCACTCCACATCAGAACAACACATGCATATATCACAGGTGTCAAATCCATCTAATATTATATTTCTGTTTTTTAATCACAAACATCAGATCACTGTTTGTTTCAGTGATCTGATGCAGGATCAGTGAATAATGCTCAATGGACATGATGAAAGGGCAATATGAAAGCAAGCTTATTACAATGGAAGCATCAATTAATTGACTGGTTGAGCCCAAACAGTCCTAAGCTCTCAGTTTAATTGGAGGGAAGCGCTCGTTCAGATGCTTGGTGAGAGCGAGATTGCAGAGAAGTAATCAGATTGTACTCGGAGTCACTGGCATTCATTAATACAGTGATGTCAGAGGGATGTTGGGTACAGTAGATAACACAGTGTGAGAAAGTAGACAAGATCACCGATCCGTCAGGCAAGGATTCTGTGATGTTTTTGCATCAGAAATCTCACCACAGCAGGTTTTCAGTTTTCTGTTGTGCAAACTGAAGCCTCAGTTTTCTGTTCTTTCCTGACAGCGGTGACTCCTGATGTGCTCTTCTGCTGCTGTTGCCCATCTACTTTAAGGTGCTTGATTCAAAGTCACGCTAATCACTTTCTTCAGCACGTTATCATGACCATGTTAACATGTTTTTAGAGCTTTGTTGTCCTGACAGAGAGTTATAAAGTGGCCACTGCAGTAATTTATGCTTGGTGATATGGCTTTTTCTGGGAGCTACTCAGCTTTCCAAAGGCATACACCACTGGTCAAAAGTTTGAAAACAACCCAGTTTTTTATCAGAAGTTATGCTTTTAATGTCTCATTGCACTCTGAAATGAAAGCATAGTACAAATACTTAGTAATGGCTTTCTTGCTGCAACTCATCCTGTCAAACCTGTAGCTTGAAGTCTTCTCTTCAGAGTTGAAACTGGGACTTGTTTACTACAAACACTATTAAGCTGTTGTCATGTGAACAGCCTCTCTTCCATTGCCTTTTTCTCACCAATTTTGTAGCAACACACAGTACAGCACTGTTTAGCTGATGCTCACGAGGATATGGTACCACAATGTGTTCCAACACTGCTTTTATGCAGACAGAGGGGGTTCAAGAAAAGTTTGGAACACCTGTAGGAATTAGTAGCACCAGGTTTCAAGGCTTGATCAACCTCCATTGCTGCAGAACAGCTTTAAATTATAATTCTGAAATGTACATTATTTTTCAGTTTGGAGTAACCTTAACTTTTTTTAACCTCTGGCAGTTCACCATCACTTCAAGCTAATGGCAATAGGTCAAAAATGTGAAAACCGCACAAAATGGAGAAGTTGTTGCACAGACAACAGCAACCATGTACTGACTGTGGGAGCTTAAAGGGCGCAACCCTATGCCCCTCCCATTCAGTCACTAATTCACCATCACATCAACAAAGACCAGCAGCTGGATCATCACACAAACTCAACTTTTGAGTTTGTACTTCTGTGCAATAAACTGCAAAATGTATTAAAATGACAAAGATCTGAATCCTACTATCTGTTGCTTTGGACAGACCTGGAGCACATGGAGTCTCTTTTTTGGATCAAAGTAGTGACGATTGATTAAACAAATACTGTAAAACCAACTAACTAATTACCAGCTACGAATGTGTGTAAAATCTAATTCTAAATCCAGCTTTTCAAAAGAAACTGTTCTGTGTATTGGTGGCCTGGGAGTGATACATGCAGCGCAATGACATTCAACCTGAACATCCCAGAGAGGCTCCGGGTGATTAACTGAGAAAAGTGTGTGTGTGTGTGTGTGGGGAAACAGAGCGAAGTGTGAGATGTAAATGAGAAGGATGTGCAGATATAGATCTAAATAAAAACAAGGAGCTGCAGTGAGGAGAAAAAGAGAGCAGAGCCAGAAAAAATAATAAGGGAAGAGCCAGTGGTGACCCCAGAGAGGAGAGAGGAGCTACAGTGCTGTTGTTCAGTGTGATTAACTCCAGAGAAAGCAGCCTGCTGGAGGACTTACTGAAATAGCGAGTCCTTATTAGAGTCAACTACGGCAGCTGCCACTCACCTGCTGCAGTTTAGCATTGCAGATCCACATGACATGACAGTAGCTCACAGCGCCTATGGGAAGCCTGGTGCACTGATTGAACACAGGTAAATGGAAAGGTGACCATGTTTATGTTTAGAATATTGATCTGTCTAAATTCATCTTCTTTTACATCATTGCTGAGAAAAAAACAACAACACTTTTCTGACAAGCCTGTTTTGCCATTTAAGCTGCACTGCACATGGTGAACCACCAAACATGCAGAAAGATGGCCTTTTTTTTTTTTTTAGCAGAGTCTACGGCTACGTTCACACTGAAGGTCTTAATGCTCAATTCCGATTTTTTGATCAAATCCGATTTTTTTGTCTGCTCGCTCACACTACAGATAAAATGCGACAGCAAACGCGCTCTAGTGTGAACGCTCAAAGCGGCCCGCATGAGCAAAAGAAGACGTCACACACAACGCGCTCTGTTTAGACCCAGAGCAAACAGTATTGTTTGACTGATGGCCCTTAATATAAAGACTTCGGACTTTACGTTTCCCAATTTTTGCTTTATTTTGTTATTTACACAATAATGTAGATAACCTAATAATTATCCTTATTGCTGTTTTAGAGAGGAGCAGTCAAACAGCAGTCGCTTTCAAAAACATCGGATATGTATCGGATTCAGTACCACATACGAAAGTGACCCAGATCGGATTTGAAAATATCGGATTTGTGCCGTTCACACTGTCACACCATGATCGGATATGGGTCGCTTAGGGTCAAAAAAAAATGGGATTTGATGCGCTTTCGCCTGCAGTGTGAACGTAGCCTAATTGCAGCAGGTAGTGTGTGAAGTGTGAATACAAAAAGTGTTCCCTGTTTTACTTTGATGGTCCCTCAGCTTGCGTGTGTTGTGTTCAGTTTTGCTTCCCTTGGTTCATTTGTTGGATTTTGTTCAGCTGTGTTCCTCAGATGTGTCTCCACTATTTAAGTCCTCAGCTTCCCTCTGTTCTTTTTCATGTTGTTGTCAATTCTTCTGTCAATGTTGTGTTTTCTTTTGCCCTGTGTGTTTAGTGTTTCCTGGTTCCATCTGTGACATTATACCATCTAATACAGTAAAAAGACATTTAATTTTTTTCCCCACGCATTTAGTGGTGGACAGTTCCATCAGTGTTACAAATTTGGTGACCGATAAGTTAAATTTGGGCAACACACGTGGAACGTAAGATGAAACAAACAGAGAGAATAACACAACATTCACAGGCGATGATGATTCTTTTGAAATATATAAATGTTAATACGTGTGATGATGGTCTTGCAAAGTTTTTAGTTTGGCACACCCATTAAAGAGAACATAGAGGTGATTGCTTATACCTTAATGGCAGAGAAAATACATAGTATTAGTTCCAAACCATGAACTATTTTGTGACCAGTAATTCATTTGCGAAGTTTAAAAAGGATATTATGGTTTTTTTTTTCCATCGATCCTGCAAACACAGTGTGTAAATTATTTATTTACTACAATATTGCATCCACAGTCTGGTGATAATCACATTTGTCTGACAAACAAAACGTCTTCGGTAAGCTCAACCTTAAGGATCACAAGCCAGTGGGAATAAAGTAGCATTTACTCACTACAGCGTGACATCACTGTGTCTGTGTATCATATTTATCAAATTTTAATAATATACACATCTGAATAATTATTTCTGATCAGCTTTTTATCTGCCATTTCCCACTTTACATTTCTTCATAGCTGCAAACTGATTAACTTGCATTAATTTCATGCTCATTCATGATGCAGTTACTCTGAAAAGTCAAATTAGAGTGCAGGATTAGTTTAGATCTGCTGTGTTCAAAAACTGTGTAAAAATAATGTTGTTATCAATGTATTAGTAATCCTTCTGCAAGAGGAAGCCACGTTATTTCACGTATTCTGATATTTTCTTTCACCGTATGTCTCTAAAAGTCCAAGTCTAAAAGTCAAAAAGCCTTCAATGTGCCAGTAACCTCAGTTATAATGATGTCACGTTCTCCTGGAGCATACATATGCATTAATACTTGCTATAAGAAAAAGGGATTTCAGGGCTTTTTAAGTTATTCTTGTGTTTAGGAGGTAGCACACCAAAATAACCACTGTGGTGTGTATATGCATGAATCTGACTGGATGCTTCCACTAAGCTAAAAAGTGGCCTCGTATAGTCTTTGACTAAAAAAATGTGTGTTTACCAACTATTGCTGAGTGGTGTTACGTGGACAGTTTTTAACAGTGTATCTGCAATGATTTAAAACTACTGATCACTCTCGTGGCACATTAAGTGTTCTCAGATTCAGACAAAATAAACTTGACGACTGTCACATGAAACAGTTTAAGGCAGAGGCAGCAAATCTCTGCTGAAGTGTGTGGCGTTTTTAAGGCTCCTGCCTCTTTTTCATCACAATGTACTCTGTCACACATATATAGGCTTTGCACTCATCCACTAAGCCATCCCTCATTCTTCTGCTGCATTTTCTCTCATACACAGATTACAGATTTTCTCACATCCCTGCCCCGAGTCTCAGTCGGTCGTGCGTTTCTGTTCCATTTACGTGAGAACATGATTAGATAGTCAGTTTAAGATTGTCATTGGGTTAAGTGATTTAGATGAGTGATGGAGATTAACCCCTGATATTCCCCACACTAAAGAATTTGTACACGCTAGGCAGCAGTTTCATGTCAATTTTTTAAATATGTATTTATTAAACTCTCGAGATTAAAACTCTCTACTGCAACTTAGCTTCCACTTCAAATCAGTTCAGATGACAGAAACTGTGTCTTTTCGACAGACTGACACATGATGCCTGAAGCAAAAAAACAGTTCTAAGCTTGGCTGATGTAATGGGAAGTGCTGACACCTTGACCTTTTCCAGCTACAGCCCAGAAAAGTCCTTAGCTGAGTAGAAATCAATGACTTGACACAATTAATGGACTTTATGTCTCATGCATTGAGTTGTTTATTGAATTGTAAAATTAAACTCCAGAAAATGTTTGAAAGAGAGTGGGCTCTCTTTTACTTCTAAGATTTTAGACATGATGAAAATTATTTGGCCCATCAATCTATGAAGGGTTAGGACTTCATTATACTCTGCTGTGATAAAGGTGGTTTTACAAAGTCCTTAGTATTTCACACTGCCTCTGTATTTCGGATTAAGTTTGGGGAAAAAAGATAACACAATAAATAATTTTAGAATCTGGTAATGACGAGGTGATTTTATTTTAAAATTACATTTGACACATAAAACCTTAGATTTCAAAGATGTGCACTTTTTTCACATGTTGTTATATTGTGTCTAGTTTAGAAAACAACAGAAAATCAGCATATAGATCATTTTTAAATTATTACAGTCTATGATAAATGTAGTTAATAAATGTTGCACTGTAACAAATATTACTGCAAAAATTCAGTGGAACATTAATAGGTGCTACATATACTCATCCATGGTTTGAGAGTTGCCTCCTGAGCTGTTAACAGTTACTGAACTATAAATACAGCATTCTGTTATATAATGGGGTTTTACAGTAAAATGCAAGGGATTGTGTTGTCCTACATTTTATACTGTTTTTATATTATGATCTTTACAAGACAACACAGCTACAAGCTAGTTTAAAAAAAAGTTTCCTACAATAGAAATGACCCTGATAATAAACATTGCACGAAAAGTAAGGAAATTTGTATTTGGTTGATTATTTCTTTGTTCTTTGTAACAATGCTTCTTGGCAATAAATATCACACGGTTGGTAAGTTGGTTTATTTCCCCTTAAATGGTGCTACATTTGTAAGGAAAATGAATGTGGCAACCATGAAAAACTTTCCAAATCTTCCTTCCAAACCTTGTTTGGCTCAAGAGTTGGGAGTTCGCCTTGTAATCGGAAGGTTGCCGGTTCGAGCCCCGGCTTGGACAGTCTCGGTCGTTGTGCCCTTGGGCAAGACACTTCACCCGTTGCCTACTGGTGGTGGTCAGAGGGCCCGGTGGCGCCAGTGTCCGGCAGCCTCGCCTCTGTCAGTGCGCCCCAGGGTGGCTGTGGCTACATTGTAGCTTGCCATCACCAGTGTGTGAATGTGTGTGTGAATGGGTGGATGACAGGTTGTGTAAAGTGCTTTGGGGTCCTTAGGGACTAGAAAAGCGCTATACAAATACAGACCATTTATTTTATCAATTTTCCTTCTGACGATGCTGTCTGTGTTGAGCGCTCAGTGAATCTGTGTTCGACTACTCCGCCTAGGCTGCACTGTCCAGCGCAGATCCACTGAGCGCTCAACACAGACAGCATAGTCAGAAGGAAGAGCGCAGGGCAAGCTAGCGAGACAGAAGTTAAGCTCTCCTTGCAACAAGCAAATTGAACCTCATTCAGATCTGGCGTTTGGAATTATTTTGGTTTTCATGTGACGTATGACCCTGAAGGTAAGCGAGTCATGGACTAAAGTAAAACAGTATGTTGGATGTGCCATGCAATGCTCAATTACATGGGTGGGAACTAGTGTGTTAGCGCAGTTAGCTCGTTAACGTGTTGGCCGTCTAGCCCCATGCACGGAGCGATCGGCGGTAGCTCGTTAACGGAGATTTGCCGTGTTGTGGCGTTAAGGTCATTTCAACGAGATTAACCTGAAAGCACTAGTGGGAACACAACGAATATGACTGCACGTTTACGCCGACATCATCCTAGTGCAAAGACAAAAACAACAAGCATGCTACTAACTTTAGCCGAGTCATTTAGACAGCTGTTAGCACAGGATTCTCCTTATGCTGCTGAGAATATAGCCCAGAAGAAGCGGATAGTATAGCTTTTATTTTGGAAAGAGACATTTCTCTGTAATAAACTCTCTTTTCCAAAGATGAGTGATTCCTCAATCAGATACAGGGCTTGCAATATCGCTAGCCCGACGTCCCGGAGCTAGCGATTTTTTCAGTCGGGCTACCAAAATCTATCTCTTCCCTGCCCGTCGGGCTATTGTACGAAAAATATATGTCAATGCTTTTGCATTCTTTCAGAAATGTAGCTGGGTAATTATGTCATTGGCATCGGTGAGCCACTGTCAATATGTGACATATTGAAATCGCGTTTGAATTTGCGCTTGTTTTTTTGCTTTCACTTTGCAATCGTGCGAACTGTGTATAGAGAGCGACAGCACTGATCTGTGAGTGATGATAATTTGTGCACCAATTCCTCTGACATCGTCTTATTAATCGTTAGCTTACTATGCAAACATGACAAGTGAAATCTCCCGCAGCTTAAACATGTGAGAGGTTGGTCGCGCAGAGAATCGCTGAGCTTATGTGAGTGCGTGTAAAAGCATTTCAGTTCTGCTGAGCCAAATAAGACAGGTCGGGATGAAGAAGTGACAGCCAAAGAAAAGCTTACCACAAAACGGAGAAGTTATGACAAATCAGACTATAAGGCAAAAAGAAAGTGCAGCTTTATGGTTTCATGGACAAAAGAATTTCTGTGGCTGCAATATGATGAGCTAAATAACCAGGGCTGCACATAAGTGGTCCGCAGGTGCACATTCGCTGTCAAAATAAAAAACACGCACAAGGGTTAGGGTTAAATTTAAAAACTGTACTTTTGAGTTAAAATATATATTTATAATTTTAATAAATGACAAATTAAAAATGCATGAACATTTTTTTGTATCGAAAAAATATCGAACCGTGACACCAAAGTATCAAACCGAACCGAACCGTGAATTTTGTGTATCGTTGCACCCCTAATATTTAACAATTTGTTCATTTACCAAACAGGGTCCTTAGTAGCATGTGGAAGAAGAGCCATACACAGCCACAATAGCTTGGCACATCCTCCTCATGCTGTTCACCGGCATCGTCACACACTGCTAAGGGATGGTATCCCTCGTCCACCGTCTCCACTTCCAAATTCTGGAGGTAGTCTGAGATGGAATAGAACAGGATAGCCCTTTATTGTCATTGTACAAGTACAAAGAAATTAACAACAAAAAGGTGATTTTATTTACACAAACTTTCTTAAAATGTGATCTCTGGAAGGAATCATCGTCACCTTGTTTTTCCAGTGAGCAACATCAACACATTGCCTCCACGAAAAGCTATTCCAGCAATCAGCCTCTCTGAATCTTCTCCACACCGTGACCCTATTGTCATGGTCCTGGGTCGGTGACCCAGCGCTTTTAGTTTGTTATCATTTTCTAGATGATTGTTTAGGTTCTGTGTTATATTCGGTCTGCCTCTGAGTCTGCGTCTGTATCTGTCTGTCTATGGTGTCTCCCCATCTGTTTGTGAATCTGTCTGTTTAGTTCAATGTCTTGTCTGGTTCCATGTGTCTGAGTTTCCTGTTTTATTGTGAAGGTCCGTGTCGTATGTGAGTGTGATCAGTTTACGTTTCCCCTGTCCCGTCAGCCCAGATTCCTCCCAGCTGTGTTGCCCTCTTGTCTCTCATCCCCTGATTACTGGTGTGTGTATTTAAGCCCTGTGTGTTTTCCTGCCTGTTGCTGGTTCGTCTGTATTACTCAGTGTCAGTCTGTGTATCCACCATGTCTTCTCCCTGCTGTTCATCGTCATCCTCCTCTGCTCGTTTTCATTCAGGTTTGTGCTCTGTAGTTTAGTTGTTTCCCAGTTTAGTTTAGTTCGAGCCCCGTTTGCTGTTTGTCCACATTCTTTTTGTGTTCAATAAATCACCTTCACTTCTCTACGACTGCCTGCGATTGGATCCTCATTTATTCCACACGGCTCGCCTCGGCAGCCGTGACAGTACGAACCGGCCACTATGGACCCAGCAGCAGTCAACCCGCCCGAGGAGCTCCGGGAGGACATTATTTACTCGGTAGACAAATTAATTAACTTATGGCTCGAGCATGAGGGGAGAGAATTCCGCCAAGGCATAGCTGTTCGGCTACAGCGCTTAGTTTCTGGTCTCCCCTGGTTGCTCAGCTCACTTCACCCGCTCACACAGAATTTCGTTCTGAACAAGCTTCATCTTCTCCCCCCTGCTACCACCCACCCTGCAACTCATGCTTCACTCCCTGACCCGACGGAGAGTGTCCTGCCCGGCCCGTCGGTCCAGCCTTCAAATGGGAAACGGCACTCACGCCGTCGACGCCCCTCGCCACAGTCGGACCCAAGGATATCAGAGCGGCCGACTGTGGTGAGTAAAAAGGATAACAGCTCCAATCTGAACTTTAAGACTTTTTCTTCTGGGGTTGTTCGGGGTGTGTCAGTGGGAGCTAATTCACAAAGCTTACCTACCTTCGTGATAACCGATCTCTCCCAGGTTGGCATTTTTAAGACTTCAGTGAAAGCAAAGGGCTGTTGTTCTTCTGAACCTGTTAAACCCATGTCAGCTAACCCAGGGTCTGCTAAAACTGTGGCATATATCAAATTCAAATCAAATTCAAATTTTATTTGTCACGTACACAGTCATACACAGTACGATATGTAGTGAAATGCTTGGACAACTGCTCGTGACCTAAAGAGAACAAAAAAGGAAAGGCTATGAATAAGATAGGAAATAAATATGAAAAATTAAAAAGGGTAAATTTAACTAGGAAGGAATAAAATATAAATTAAGGTTAAAAATGAAATAACTGTACAACACAAATTAGAATGAAGGGTAAATTTAACTGGGAAGAATAAGATAAAGATAAATATATAAATTAAAGTTGAAAATAAAATAACTGTACAACAAAATACACAATATAGAACTATATAAGAATGTATGAAGAAATCTAAATATAAATAAATATATACACAATAACAGCAGCTGTACAAGTATTAACCGGAAATGAAGAATATAGTGACCAGTGTTGTGCACATATCCCAGAGACAATTAACACCAGCTCTGATAATACCAGGACTGTTTATTCTTTTGAACTGCAACCGGATGCTCAGGTAGCCGCCCGGCCTCAAGCTCAGTCTCCAATTCCACCACCTGTTGCCGGTTCGTCTGTATTACTCAGTGTCAGTCTGTGTATCCACCATGTCTTCTCCCTGCGGTTCATCGTCATCCTCCTCTGCTCGTTTTCATTCAGGTTTGTGCTCTGTAGTTTAGTTGTTTCCCAGTTTAGTTTAGTTCGAGCCCCGTTTGCTGTTTGTCCACATTCTTTTTGTGTTCAATAAATCACCTTCACTTCTCTACGACTGCCTGCGATTGGATCCTCATTTATTCCACACGGCTCGCCTCGGCAGCCGTGACACCTATAATCCATCTGCTGTAAGGCAGAATCCGGACTCCTCATTGAACATGACTTTCCTCTGCATGTTCACGTTCTAGTGCACATGTTGCCAATACCGGCGCATATGGAGCTGAGGGTGAATGACAGTCATGCCAGGCTTCTTGGCAGCCCTATGACACTGTAAAGTGGCAAATATGTTAAAGAAACAGGAGTCACAAAGATTTCTAAGTGCTGACAGTATAAGACAACTTACTGTGGTGTCTTCTTTGGGTGTTCAGTTCGTGCCAGAAGCTCAGGGTTATGAAAAAATGTGTTTCATAAGTTTGAAAGGGCATTTGCATTATCTATGGTTCATTTTTACAAGTGTCCTGTTTTATTGTGAAAAGTTTTGTAAGAGGAAGTGAGTGGTGTTTTGATCGGAACCCTGAGAGAAGTTGTGATGGAAAATACAAGAAGTTTGTGTTTGTATTGTATTAGTACAAGAAGCATGTATGAACTGGACTCTCTGCTTAACAGTCTTTGTCGATTAGCACATTTTGCAAACCGTCTGTGAGAAGCTGGGGGCATTTCTGTTTGAAATCCATGGTGCAGCTGCTCACTTTTGTTTTAGCATCAAGAGCCCGTGCCATCCTGGAGATGGCAGAAACATACCCTCCACTCCCTAAAAACATGAGATTACAGAGCCTACATGTGTAGAAGCATTATAAAAACGATATCTAAAATGAGTCAAACTTTGACTTTGAAAGACATCCCCAACAACCACATTTGATAAATGGAATGATTCTTCTTTAGCACTTTTCTACTCTCCCAGAGCAATCTATACAACATGCCACACTCACTTTCTTCTATGCTTTAAGTGCTTTCTACATAAGCATTTACACACATTCATACTTGGGATTAGTATCTTGCCCAAGGATACTTGGCATGCAGATTGGGATAGCCAGGGCTCAAACCACCAACCTTCCAAATAGCAAGTAGTCTGCATTCCCTCCTGAGCCACAGCCAGCTATTTATTTGGACTATACACAGCCCATACACGGAGGTCCTACCAACGTCAATCCAAGACGTTTAGCAGACGTTGAAAAAAAGACATCCCCTGGCATTACAAACCAACACCTTCTTCCATCCATCATCTTCCTCTTATCCTTGTCAGGGTCTCAGGGGGACTGGAGCCTATCCCAGCTACCATACAGCGAGAGGCAGGGTGTACCCTGGACAGGTTGCCAGTCTTGCCAGTAGGACTAACACAGAGAGACAGACAGACATGCACTCAACTCACATCTAAAGGCAATTTAGAATGACCAATTAACCTAACCCCACAAACGGCATGTCTTTGGACTGTGGGAGGAAGCTGGAGTACCCGGAGAGAACCCACGCAAACACAGCAAGAACATGCAAATTCCACATAAAAAGCCCCTGGCCAGGTGGTGGAACTGAACTTGGGATCTTCTTGCTGTGAGGCAACAGTGGTAACTTGAGTTACAAAACAACCCCTTCAGTAAACCAAAACTGGGGGTCCAAAAATGACTTATAAAAGATGTCACTCCAGCATCACTTTTCACAGTGAAAAAATATAGTTTATAAGGTTCTCTATCTATATATCGAAAGCCTTGTTCTTGGTGTTTTGTGTAGTTATTTTGATTGTCAAGAATCCTGCTTGCCCTGACTAGAGGTTATGCTACACTTACATGTTATTGCGGCCTGTTGGTGGCCTCTGACAGCCCCATTAGTCTTTGAGCTCTGCATTGCAGAACTAGAAGAATCTGAAAAGCAAACCTTATTTTGTAACTACAGTATTTGAACCCTTATTGTAAAAATGCCTCAACATTCCTGTCTTTATGTGTACTGTGTGAAGTAGACGGACTGGTAAGTATGGCTTAAATATTGTGTTAGTAACATTGCAGAGCATTTACAGTATTTACCCTATTTAAGAAGAATGGCAGCAATTTACTAAACTTTATTTCATGCCCTTCCTTCCAGGAACCTGGGCATTTGCTGATCTATTGCATCCATTTTTTCACCCACCTATCTATTCAGTTTTATCAGCTTTTGTCCATTTGTCTGTGACATGACTGATATTCTGCATCAAAGGTGCATGCCACCCACAAATTAAATGCACTTTGTTGGATATACAAACTTAAACAGAATGAACACAGATGTTTATGAATGTGTAAAGTAAAAATGTAGCAAATAATCCAACACTGGTGTTAAAACTATATGAGAGGAAAGAGAAGCAGCGGAGAGAGACGTGAATGCTGTGGGGAAATGAGATTCATTACAATTCTCTCCAGAAATGATGCCAGTAATGGACGCGGCAGCGTCAGGGCTGATTTGTGTCTGTTGAGGAGAGTCGAGGGCTGGGGGCCGAGGCCCTTCAAATTGCTAATCAAAGCAGGCCGTGAAGACTGACAGCTATTCTCACAGGGCGTCTGCACAGAGCTCATTCACTTCTATACGTTTCTGTATGTGCAGTTGTAATAGGCCCAAATGAAGCTGGATATTAGCATCTCCTTTGATTTAGTAAAGGTCACTGCTGACAGGGAGGTCCAGGGGGGTACTGAGGAGAGAGATGTACACAGTACCCTGATTGGACCCAACACTCTCACTCTCTTTGCTGCCCCTGCTTTGTGTCTAAATCATCCAAAAGGAGCCACTGCATCGTTTTCTTTTTCTTTTGGACACCTTGTGCCTTTCCTTTTCAATTAGCATACAGTCTCTTTAAACTGCACGCACTTATCTTTTACATATTTAGTACTTATTTAGCCTCAAGTCTTCCTTTTTACCTTTTGTGAAATTGTGTTCATTCCAGACAGCTTTTTACATCTCATCCTTTCTGCATCCCAAAACACAAAAATCTCCATAACCATCATTTTTTATTATTTTAAAGTCAATAAATAGACAAATCTAATAATAATAATAATAATAATAAGCAATAAAATTCAGAAAAAATTAAAATTTAGAGTTGTTTTAAAATTTTTGTTAATATATCTTAGTGAGGGGAGGCCGCAAAGTCTGTTTACAATAACTAAAGTCATTTGTGTGCGTATTGGGGATGTTGTGGTCATGCGGGCCGATTCAGGCCCTGTGGGCTCTGCTGCCCTCTTTGTCTTTGCTTTTTCTAATTGGCCGACTGTGTGGAGCTGAACATTCAGAGAAATGTCACTAATCATTCACCTAGTTGACTCTAATAACTTGGCTCTCTTGCTCTCTCTCTCACTCACTGTCCCTCAATAAACACCCTTTTCTGTCTCTTCTGGGATGCTGTTATTTCCATGCTGGAAAACCAGACTTCTGTCTTATCAGAACATAAAATTTCTGAAGATGATGTGGCTGAAAAAGACCTTCTGAAATACTGTGACAATCAGAGAATGGTCCATGACCTTAAGGACTGCTGGCTAGATCTGATTAAGTACAAGTCTTTATTTAGATCACTTTGGTTTTCTGAATAATCCCTGCCAAAAATATACTTTATTAGCATGTGACTAACAAACCTCTAACTTTACTCTCAGCGAACATAAAAAAAACAACTTTGACATTCGGACCTTTTTAAATCCATTGAGAAGTGTTTCAGTCTAATTTCAAAAGAGTTTACTCTGCATTTAAACTACCAGTCAAAAGTTTGTACACACATAACTTTCTACACTGTAGTGTCTACATACTGAAGACATCAAATATATGAAGCAAGATATGTGGAATTATGTAATAAAGAAAAAAATTGATAAATATCAGAATCAGAAGACTTTATTTATCCCCAAGAGGCAATTAACAAACAACCAAGCAGCATACGTTGAAGATAAGGACAATAAGAACAGGCAATGGGAGTGAAATAATAAATACACAGAATATACAGTATATACAGTTTTAAAATTAAAGTGACTGAAAGTGAATAAATAACTGCAAGTGGCTTAAAGTGAATAAAGTGTCAGTGGTGTAGGAAGAGTGTAGTTTATGTTTATGGGTGTGGGAAATGTTCTTATCGGCTGGAGTTAAAAAGCAGAGTGGCTTTGAGGACAAAGGTGGCTCTCCTCCTCTCAGTCCTGCAGGAAATGCAGCGGAGGCGTCGCCCAGAGGGGAGCCATTGAAATGCGGAGTGAAGAATGTGAGTGGGGTCGTTGATGATTTTGGCTGCCTGTCTAAGGGCCTGTTGGCTGAAAACCTGTGCAAGAGATCTGACAGGCAGGCCAATGACTTTAGAGCACACTGATGCAGTGTGCTGCAGTCTGTTCCTGTTCTGAAGGCTGAGGGAGTGGAGCCAGCAGGTGATGGAGAAGGTCATGATGCTTTCCAGGAAGGCATAGTAGAAAGTCATCATGATGGGTTTGCTGACTCCAAAGGAGTAGAGTTTCCTAAGGAGGTGTAGCCGTTGGTGGCACCTCCTGAGAATCTCCTCGGTGTTGACAGAGAATTTCAGGAGGTTGTCAAAGATGGTTCCCAGGTATCTGTACTCCTCAACTACCTCCACTGGCTTCCCGTGGATGGTGGTGGTGACTGAAGCAGCCAGATCTCTCTGCTTACTGGAGAAGGTCACCACCATCTCCTTGGTTTTGCTCACGTTCAGTTCAAGTTTGGAGCTGTCACACCACTCTACAAACTCCTGAAGAGCGGGTCCGTGGTGTTGTGAGGGGTCTGACAGCAGTGACAGGGGAACTGTGTCGTCAGCATATTGAACCAGGTGACAGTTGGGCTGTGTGGATCTGCAGTCATCAGTGTAGAGGATGAAGAGGAGGGGGGAGAGCACACAGCCCTGGGAGGAGCCAGTGGAGGTGGAACGGAGACTTGTTGACCCGAACTTTCTGAGTCCTGTTGGTCAAAAAGTCCAATATTCACAGGATTAGCTGATCATCCAGGTGAAATCAGGAGGAAAGTTTAGTGGCCAGGATATGAGGCTGCAGAGTGTTGAATGCTGATGAGAAATCAGCAAACAGAAGTCTGGTGGAGGAGTCAGGGAGCTCCAGATGTTTGTGGATGGAGTCTAAGATTAAGATTTTTGCATCATCAACACCTCTGCGTGCACGGTAAGCAAACTGGAGAGGGTCCATCAGGGGGTCAGTTACTCTTACGATGTGCTGTTTTATGATCTTCTCCATGGCCTTCATCACCAGGGAGGTGAGGGCCACAGGACGAAGATCATTCAGAGACTTTGGGTTGTTTCTTTTGGGGATGGCGATGACTGGAGTGTTTCCACAGCTGGGGGGGACGGTGTGACTGTCAATTGAGTGTTGAAATAGAGTCCAGAACACACGTCCTAGTTGCCCTGCACAGTGCCTCAGAACTCGACTGCTGATGTTGTCAGGGCTGGGTGAGATCCTCTCCCTGGCCCTCCTGAGGGCT